>NC_134095.1:162617172-163967172 GCF_000715075.1 Nicotiana tabacum
ATATTCTTAAGACAGCTTTCAGGACCCGATATGGTCATTATGAGTTCTTGGTGATATCGTTTGGGCTGACCAATGCCCCAGTAGTGTTCATACATTTGATGAACAACATATTTTGGCCTTATCTCGATTCATTTGTCATAGTCTTCATTGATGATATTTTGGTGTATTCGCATAGTCAGGAGGAGTACGCGGAGCATTTGAGAGTTGTGTTGCAGAGATTGAGGGAGGAGAAGCTTTATGCAAAATTCTCCAAGTGTGAGTTTTGGCTCAGTTCAATGGCTTTCTTGGGGCACGTGGTGTCTAGCGAGGGTATTCAGGTTGATCCGAAGAAGATAGAGGCAGTTCAGAGTTGACCCAGACCATCCTCAACCATAGAGATTCGCAGCTTTCTTGGTTTGGCAGGCTATTATCGTCGATTTGTTTTGGGATTCTCATCTATCGTATCGCCCTTGACCAAGTTGACTCATAAAGGTGCTTCATTTGTATGGTTGGACGAGTGTGAGGAGAGCTTTCAGAAGCTTAAGACAACTTTGACCACAACTCCAGTTTAGTTTTGACATCAGCTTCAGGTTCATATACCGTGTATTGTGATGCTTCAAGAGTTGGTATTGGTTGTGTTTTGATGCAGGAGGGTAGAGTTATTGCTTATGTTTCTCGTTAGTTGAAGCCCCATGATCCATGAGAAGAAATACCCCGTTCATGATTTGGAGTTGGCTGTCATAGTTCACGCGTTGAAGATTTGGAGGCATTACTTGTATGGTGTGTATTGTGAGGTGTTTACTGATCATCGTAGCCTCCATCACCTATTCAAGCAGAAGGATCTTAATTTGAGGTAGCGGAGTGGTTGGAGTTGCTTAAGGATTATGATATTACTATATTGTACCATCCAGGAAAGGCCAATGTGGTGGCCGATGCCTTGAGTCGAAAGGCAGTGAGTATGGGTAGTTTGGCATATATTCTAATTGGGGAGAGACCTCTTGCAGTTGACGTTTAGGCCTTGGCCAATCGGTTCGTGAGGTTAGATATTTCGGAGCCTAGTGGGGTATTGGCTTGTTTGGTTTCTCGGTTTTCCTTATATGATTGCATCAGAGAGCGCCAGTATGATGACCCGCATTTGCTTGTCCTTAAGGACAGATTTTAGCACGATAATGCTAGAGATGTGACCATTGGTGATGATGGGGTGTTGAGGATGCAGGGCCGAATTTGTGTGCCCAATGTGGATGGGCTTCGGGAGTTGATTCTGGAAGAGGTCCATAGCTCGCGGTATTCCATTTATCCTGGTGCCGCGAAGATGTATCAGGATTTGAGGCAGCACTGTTGGTGGTGGAGAATGAAGAAACATATTGTGGGATTTGTAGCTCGGTGTCTCAATTGTCAGCAGGTGAAAAATGAGCATTAGAGACCGGGTGGTTTGTTTCAGCAAATGGATATTCCCGAGTAGAAGTGGGAGAGGATCACTATGGACTTTGTTGTTGGACTTACACGGACTTTGAGAAAGTTTGATGTTATTTGGATGATTGTGGATTGGCTGACCAAGTCCGCACGCTTCATTCCTATGTGTACGACCTATTCTTCAGAGCGGATGCCAGGGATCTATATTCTGGAGATTGTTCGTTTGCATGGTGTCCCCATTTCCATCATTTCTGATAGGGGCACTCAATTTACATCGTAGTTTTGGAGGCCTGTGCAGCGAGAGTTGGGTACTCAGGTTGAGTTGAGCGCATCTTTTGACCCTCAGATGGACGGGTAGTCCGAGTGCACTATTCAGATATTGGAGGACATGTTGCGTGCTTGTGTTATTGATTTCGAAGAGTCATGGGATCAATTTCTACCGCTTGTAGAGTTTGCTTATAACAACAGCTACCAGTCGAGTATTCAGATGGCTCCATATGAGACTTTGTATGAGAGGTAGTGTAGATCTCCAGTTGGTTAGTTTGAGCCCGGTGAGGCTAGGCTATTGGGGACAGACTTGGTGCAGGATGCTTTAGAAAAGGTGAAGGTAATTAAGGAGAGGCTTCGTATCGCGCAGTCGAGGCAAAAGACTTATGCTGACAGGAAGGTTCGGGATGGGTCCTACATGGTTGGTGAGAAGGTTCTGTTGAAGGTTTCGCCCTTGAAGGGTGTTGTGAGATTTGGGAAGAAAGGGAAATTGAGTCTGCGGTTTATTGGGCATTTTGAGGTGCTTCGGAGGATTGGGTAGGTGATGAGCTTGCTTTGCCACCCAGCTTGTCGAGTGTGCATCCGGTATTTCATGTTTCTATGCTCCGGAAGTATATTGGGGATCCGTCTCATGTTCTGGATTTCAGCACGGTTCAGTTGGATGATGATTTGACCTATGATGTGGATCCAGTAGCTATTTTGGGTCATCAGGTTCGGAAGTTGAGGTCAAAAGATATAGCTTCAGTGAAAGTACGGTGGAGAGGTCGGCCCGTGGAGGAGGCTACCTGGGAGACCGAGTGCGAGATGCGGAGCAGATATCCTCACCTGTTTGAGGCTTGAGGTATGTTTCTTGACTCGTTCGAGGACGAACATTTGTTTAACTTGGGGGGGTATAAGGGAGTTTTTTCCAATTTAAGTGACAATCGAAACGGGATTATTTATTTAAAAATTAGAGTCGTCACTTGGGATAATTTATGGTGTCCCAAGTCACCGATTTTAAATCCCGAATCAAGTAAAGATTGACTCTATTTTATAGTCCGCGAACACAGAAATCCGAGTAAGGAATTGTGCTAACCCGGGAGAAGGTGTTAGGCATTCTTGCGCTCCGTGGTTCTATCACGGTCGCTCAACTATTATTATCGGCCTATTTATCTGATTTTTTACACGTTTTAAACCTATTGTGCACTTTTTAACCTTTTAGCTGCTTTTAATATTTTGGGAAAATTCAAGGTTATTTAAAACACATCGTAAGCCACGCTACATGAAATGCACCCGCGGTTCACGACACGTTCTATTTAACCCTGTTATAAATTAGAATCGGGTCACATGAAATGCACACCCGGATGATTTACAACATGCTTCATTCTATTATTATTCAAAATTATGGCAGGGTCACATGAAATGCACACCGGAGCCCCTTTAATCTAATTTGACGTAGTTCAATTGATGAATAGTAACCCAATTTCTATATTGTGACAAAATCATGTTCAACTATAACCAATTCGAGTAAACACGAGCAGATAACCGAGCGAGAAAATTCAAAACCACAGAGAACAATTACAGAAACAACGGGATCATATCACCAAAAAAGTAATTAATATTAAACTTGAATAAAACAAGTAGAGTATGAAAGACTAAAGATTACAACCTTGTTTGGCTACTAGAGAATCATCTAATACAACATAAAATATACAGAGGCACAAGTAGACAAGAATTAACACATAAGAAAATCAAATAGGAATAACAATACATACATTAATCACAGTAGCAAAATATTCTTTGTACTTCTCCCTTAAAAAGTCAAAAGTGAAATTGAACGTCACTAACCATTGTTTGGCTCTAACTGCCTGGCTTTCTTAAAAATTCAGTTGCCGCATCTACAGCATTCATTGCCATATATGTGTTGAATATGATAGGACTCAATGTTGACTTCCAAAGCCTCAATAACGAACTGAAATTCGACAAACTCAAATTCGACCACGACGAATCTCGAACTAGCAACTTCGCCCGTCAACTCCGAACGGATCTCACACGAAATCTATTTTTTAAAACCAAATTTTGACTCAAACAGAGAAGCACGAACTGATCTTAACGTGAATACATCCATGATATTAAAACAGAGATTTTCGTGGGTACATTGATCCAAAGATCTACTATCTTGTTGGGGTTTCAGAGCTAAAGGGACAGCCTTTCGTGGCTGAAACGGGCTGGTAGTGGTGGAGATGTTCGTGGCTGTTTTAGTCACGTTCTTTAGTTGGAGGTGGAGATTTGCGTCTGGTTTTGTGCGTTTTCCGGCGAGTTCGCCGTTGTTCTATTGCTGGCAGCGTTACCAGGAGAGGAACGGGTTGTTGGAAGGGCCTTTTAGGTGTCTGAAGGTTGAGGTTGCTATTGAGTTTTTTGTTAGAGAAGAAGCTCCAACGGCTGATCTGATCTCTTAGCTACTAGGTCATTTTTCAGGTCTTAGAGTCTTTTTTATGAAGAAGGTGACTGAAGCCGTTTCTATTCTCCAAAAATCAGAAAAAATGGCGCTCTCATGTGTCCTCGGTCTAGGATATTAGGCGTTAGGTCTATGTAGGTCTAGGTTTTTGTAGGTTTGTTTAGGTTAAGGGGTATGGACCTAGGAATTATGGGCTTGGAAATTATGGGCTAGGTCCAAAATTAGGCCTAAAAATGGGTTGCTCGAGCCCAAGTTTTATTATTTCTCCGCGAATGAGACTAAAATACAACCTCAATTATTAATTAGTCTTACTTAAGTAAAATAACTGTTAAAATAAGACTGGCCGTTAAAACAAAATTATTTTTGGTATTTTTCAAGATTAAAAATGACTACAAAACATTAATGAAATTATTTTTTTGTAATTTTTATTTTCGTGTAATAAAATAAAATAAAAGAGTCAAAATTAGTTGAAATAGCAATATTAGACTTAAATTAAATATTTACATGCTAAAATATAAAAAATCTTGGGGAGGGTCAAAAATCCCATGTCTACAGCTGCCCCTCTTTGACTGGAAACACGAAGAGTTTTCAAACAAAGAACGACTAGACAGGTTTTTTGACCCAACCCTCATTTAAGGAGACCAAAAACTAAGAGGAAGGAGAATGTAACTGATCCTTGGCTATAAAGGCCAGGCCACGTGTAGTTCAGAATTAGGAACAGTGATGGAGTACCGAGGTGGAAAGCCGATTGAGGTACCGTTGAGGTTCCGATCCGCGGTCCTGTTATTACATCAAAATCAAAAAAAGGGAAAAAGATTAACTAAGCCTGTCAACTATGAGTTACAAGATTCCTATCTATAAGTCTTCTGAAGCTTGATTTTGAGTCTTGAATGGTTCTTCATGCAGACTTTGGATTTGAACCTTGGCACTTGCTAGTTGCAGGTGCTAGTTCATTCTTCTTCAGATTTTCGGACCAAAACTGGACATACCATGCTTGTGACTTCAGTCATGTCTTGAGCAGCTCACATTTTCATCAACTTCTGCATCTGGATTCACTTCTTGCCTTTCCCTTTTTTTTATTCTGGACTGTTACTTACTTCCGTTGATCATCTCGGACTGTTGACTCGCATTCTTGTCGCGATCTTCTTTCGTTGCTGACTTGAATCGCATTCTGAAGTGAATTCTCTTATTCTCCAGGTAGGCGCCTGATTGCGAATATTTGAATTGTCTTCCTTTGAACATTGCTGCTTTCCCTTTGTTCTCCAGGTGGGCTCCTGATTTCCAACACTTGTACTACTTTTCCCTTGACTCGTTTTCCTTTGTTCTCCAGGTGGGCTCCTGATTTCCATCACTTGAACTGTTTCTCCTCGAAACTTGAACTGCTTCCCTTTGTTCTCCAGGTGGGTTCCTGATTACCAACACTTGAATTGCTTTCCCTTTGTTATCCAGGTGGGCTCCTGATTTCCAACACTTAAATTGCTTTCCCTTTGTTCTCCAGGTGGGCTCCTAATTTCCAACACTTGAACTGCTTTCCCTTTGTTCTCCAGGTGGGCTCCCGATTTCCAACACTTAAATTGCTTTCCCTTTGTTTTCCAGGTGGGCTCCTGATGTCTAACACTTGAACTGCTTTCCCTTTGTTCTCTAGGTGGGCTCCTGATTTCCAACACTTAAACTGCTTTCCCTTTGTTCTCCAGGTGGGCTCCTGATTTCCAACAGTTGAACTGCTTTCCTTTTGTTCTCCAGGTGGACTCCTGATTTCCAACACTTGCATTGCTTTCCCTTTGTTCTCCAGGTGGGCTCCTGATTACCGACACTTGAATTGCTTTTCCTTTTGTTCTCTAGGTGGGCTCATGATTACCAACACTTGAATTGCTTTCCTTTTGTTCTCCAGGTGGGCTCTTGATTTCCAACACTTTAATTGCTTTTCCTCGGAACTTGATTTGTTTTCCCTTTGTTCTTCAGGTGGGCTCCTGATTGCTGGACTTGAACTACTTCCTCTTGCGACTGCTTTTCCTTTGAACTGTCTTCCCTTGTTTTTCCAGGTGGGTACCTGATTGCTTGGGCTTGAACTGTTTTCCATTCTTGAAACTCATGTTGTCTTCCCCTGTTCTCCAGGTGGGTGCCTGATTTCAACAAAATAGACAAAACAAACGGAATTTTTCTGCCCCAGTTTGATAGCTGGGCACATCTGTGAGTGTTAATTGAATCATATTACTTGAAAGTCAAAAAGAATTTTAAAAGCTAGATCCCATTATCTAGGAGGGTCCTGAAAACTCCTAGTTAAATGACAGTTTTAAAGCTAAGTTATATTTCCTAAAGGTACGACTTCCGCTAAATCTTGTTATCTATGAAGACCTTAAAACTAAATCCCATTATCCAGGATAGGCCTGAAGTTTAAAATCAAATCTCATCTTAAGGGTGAAAATTTTAGAACTAAATTCAACTTCCTAACGGTGAAACTTATGCTAAATCTCAGCATCTAAGGGAGGTCTTAAACTAAGTCCCATTATTCAGGAAGGTCCTGAAAATTTCGAATTGAATCCTATTCTAAGAATGAAACTTCAAAGCCAACTTATATTTCCTCAAGGTAAAACTTATGCTAGATCTTGTTACGCATGAATGTTTTTCATTTTAGCTAGGTCCCATTATCCAGGAGGGTCTTGAAAATTTTAAATTAAATCCCATTATCCAGGAGGGTCCTGAAAAGCCGAGAATGAACTTACCTGAGCCATGCTTTCTTCCTGGAGGATCTCTGCAGAACGAACAAAATTCCTTGTCCCTGAACCATGCTTTTCCTCATGGACGGTTCCTGTAGATCGAACAAATTTTTCTTTCCCCTTCTCAAACCGCCTTTGTGCTGACAAAATTTGGGCACGACACTTGAAAAAAATTCAAACTTCCAAGCTTTGATTTGGACACAATTTTTGTCCCTGTTTCAAACAAAGAAAACCTGTGAGTTTATAAATATGTTGTTTGATTTGTGGCCTTGACTTTGAGGGCGATTGCTCCTTCACTTCCCATGATAACTTTGATTTCAACTCGAAAGGCCTTGCTTGTTTATTGACTAACCACTTTCTCTGCCACCCTTTTCACAGAAAATCCTCTGATCCGTTAAAACCCAACATCCTCTATCTGTTGCATTTGCTCATGAATTGAAATTAACCGAACCTTTTTATCCCACATGAATCCCAAAGCACGATGATTGTTACCAACTTAGTGCGTGTATTATTTTTCCCTAACGTATGCCACTAGCCTTGGCCTTGAGGTCTATTTCTCTTTCACTTGCCATGATAACTTTGATTTCCGCTTGGAAGACCTTGCTTGTCATTGGTTAACCACTTTCTCTGTCAACCTTATCACAGAAAATACCTTTGATCCATTCACACAACATCCTCTATCTGTTGCATTGTTCATGAATCGACATATACCAAACCTTTGTATTTCACATGAATCTAAAAGCACGTTGATTGTTACCAACTCGGTGCGCACGCTGTTTTTTCCTAACTTATGTCACTTTGATATGCTAGCCAGATACCGCTTTGTGCAATTGGAAAGCTGGTGGCAAATTTTGAAGTCATTTCTCACTTGTTCTGACCAAACAGACTCAGGAAGAAGAAGTAAATAAGACAAAAGGAACAGAGTAAAGGACGATGGAAAGAGATGATTCTTAACAAGAAAACTACAATGTAGAAACTTATCAGATGTGGATACCAACTCTAATGACCATGACATGCACCTTTGGATTAAGTGGTCTAATCTGTCAAGCAAGTCTGATGTTCAACTCTTGTTAGGCCCCTAAACAGTGAAACTGAGCTTCAATGCTCCGATTATCCAATCTGATTCACGATCCTTATTCGACTTGTAGTGCCCGAAGGATTTTCACCATCAAGCCTCTCTCATTTTGTTCTTTCTCTCAACTCCCCGTCGCCTTATGGTGTCTGTGAAGGTTTTCATCAATAAGACTCTCTCATTTTGTTCTTTTCTTCTTATTTCCTCTGATTCTGCAGATGGCGAGGCATCAACCATGGTAAGAATATCATGTGCTCCTGGAATGTCTAGCTCGGCACTCTCAAAAATTATCTGGGAGGTCTTTTTTGGACTGTAATGTGGCTTTTGGATAGGGTTAGAAAGAAAGGATATCATAAAGGCTCAAAATAACTAAGACAACGGGATTAATTTATTTACAACTTTTGGAATCCATTTTAAAAAATATGTCCCAATTTCTAAAATAAGAGAATTTGATTCGCTCTTCTTTTTTTTCTTTTCTTTTGTGGTGGAATTTCTAAGAAAACTACCCCACTCTTGGCTATGTGGGATTACGAAACATTTTACTTGGTATGACCGAACCGTAAAGCTGCATACGTATCTTGTGGTGACAAGAATCATGTCAAACGTAGTTCACAAAGATACGTTTGTTGCTATTTTCCTTTCTTTTTCTTTTTTTTATTTTTCCTTCTTTTTCTCTTTTTTTCTTTTTTTTCTTTATCTCTATTTTTTCTCTCTTTTTTTTGAATTTTCCTTTTGGAATTAGCTTTCTAAAATAAACTTATGGGGACATGAACTTTTTTTTTGTATGACTCTAACTTGATTCCAAAAGAGGGGAGGTCAAAGAAATCAGTATAGGCTCAAAAGGGTATCAAATGGGTATAGGTGTTTGGGTAGCTGAAAGTGGGCCTCCCAATCCCTAAAAATGTCAAGTACAACACATGCAACTTGAAATGAAAAGTGAAGATCATGCACAATATTTCTTTTGCGACTTCGGCATTAATATCATTGATATGCCTTCCACTTTTCTTTAGTATCTTGTCAAGTACAGAACTCTCGTTGGGTGATTCCCTCTTCACAATGGATATCCTCCGTCAATCCGGAGAAAACTTTCTTGACTTTATCTTGTAATTTGAGATGCACTTGAACTCAAAGTTGCTTGCTTCAAATTGTCCGGGATGCACTCTCCTTTACGAATTCTTGTCACCCTATTAACTTCCCAAATTACCTGCCCCAGTTTCACGCAGTTCGGGCTTCAAATGATCTCAAAATGTCCAAATCTGTACTTATCTCCCTTAAGTGTTCATCTTCAAAACTTGTTTCATTGCTTCATGATTAAACTAACTTTTAAGACCAAGCCTAGAATATGCGTGCATGTCATGTCACTAGAGCTAGCATAAAAAGAACTGTACATGGAAGAAAAGAAAAACAAAAATAGAACTATCATGAATGACGAAAAAAGGGAAATTGCATTTCATTGAAAATAAAAGATAACAGGTTTTATCCATCCAAATGGACGGAACATAAAATCCGAATTACAACCCTGAAATAATCCAGATAAACTGAAAGGAAATCAAAGCAAACTACCAAAACTCCTTCCGGGTAGGGAGAGGAGTAGCCTCCCAATTGTTAAGCTTTGCATTCCGCCCGACAAACTGCACATCTGCTTTGCTAGAACCTTCTCCAATTTCCACCATATTCACATCATCGAAAAACCTTTGGAACCTTTCTATTAACTCTTCATCAATGTCAACCACAGAACTTGGAACTGTTGTCACTGGGCATTTCTGGCACAGGACTTGACAAACGACCTGGAGAGACGTGGGATAGGCTTTGGAAGTGCCCACGCCCTCTGTTTCAACTTTATATCCCTTTTTACATCTGCCGTTGTAGGTTTGAATCCAAGACCGAACGTACCCAAATTTTCAGGAAGGGACATTGGCTGTATGATACCCTGCAAAGATGCACCCAGACCTTTACCGGGCACGAAGCCATTTTTCAGCATTTCAAAGGCCACCATGACTGATGCAGAGGTTATCTTTGGAGTTGGAACACATTTCCCTTCTAGAACTTTCTCGACCGACACTATTTCAAAAATTTGATAGACCCAGGGCCCTTTGTCATCTTCAACCTCAATGAACGGGACAGAGGCATCACTGTGAGCACACAAATTATCTTTGCCATGCACGACGATCTCCTGCCTATCCCATTCGAACTTGACCATCTGGTGCAGAGTGGACGGGACTGCTTTAGCGGCATGAATCCAAGGGTGACCTAACAGCAAATTGTAGGAGACGACCACGTCTAGCACCTGGAACTCCATGGTGAATTCCACCAGTCCTATTGTCAATTCAAGCACTATATCACCAACTGAATCTTTTCCTCCACCATCAAAACCCTGAATGCAGATGTTGTTCTTGTTAATACTCTCATCATCCACTTTCAACTTGTTCAGAGTAGAGAGACGGCAGATGTTTGCACTAGAACCATTGTCAACTAATACCATGGTAACCACGGAATCTTCACATTTTATCGTAATATAGAGAGCTTTGTTGTGTTCAGTACCTTCCACCGATAACTCATCATTGGAGAAAGTAACCCTGTTCACCTCAAATATTTTGTTGGCGATCTTTTCCAGATAGTTTACTGAAATTTTATCGGGGAACATGAGCCTCGTTCAGAATTTTCATTAAGGACCAACGATGCTTGTCTGAGTGGATTAACAATGATAACAATGAAATCTGAGCAGGCGTCTTTCTCAACTGCTCCACGATGACATAATCTTGTACCTTCATTTTTCTTAGAAACTCCTCCGCCTCTTCTTCAATCACTATTTTTTTCACTAGAACTGGGTTATCTCTGGATGTTTTAGCTTTCCTTAACTCTTCCGGGGCAAGGCATCTCCCTAAATGAGTTAATCCATGGGCCTCATTGACTTCTTCTTTCACTTACTTTCCCTTGTATGTCACTATCACCCATTCATAGTTCCACGGGATAGCCTTGCTATTGACTATCGGCAACTGGGTTACAGGCTTGATGATGACAGAATTCGTACGGACACCCTCTACAATTATGATAGGCTTGTTTGCCACTCCTGGCACAACCACTTTTGACTTTCCTTGTTTTGCTACAACATCACTTGGGGATCCATTCTTGACTACCGTAGATGGTTCACCGTTTGTCCGGCTCAACTTGTTCACTGATCCTTCAACTATTGGTTTTTTAACTGGCTTGACCTTACTGGACCGAATCATCATGACGGTTTGTGAAGGCTTCTTGGGCTCCCCTCCCTTATCTACTATCTTGATCATGTTCATTTCCTGATGGGTTGGCAACGGGTTCTGATTGATGTTGGGTGCCTTTAGAGTTTGGACTTCAATCTGGTTTGTGTCAATGAGCTCCTGAATGGCATTTTTCAAGTGCTAGCACTTCTCCGTATCATGCCCCGGGGTGCCAGAACAATATTCACAGCTTACAGAGTAATCAAGATTCTTTGGAGGAGGATTTGGCAATTTTGACTCAATTGGCCTCAGCATATCCAATTGCCTCAGTCTGTGGAACAAACTAGTATAGGATTTCCCCAACGGGGTGAAGGTTTTCTTCCACTGCAACCTCTCATTTTTAAATGCTTGATTGGGCTGGAAACTTGGGCCGGGAGGGTTTCGGTAGGCTCGTAGAGGTGGGTAAGCATTTTGTGGAGCTGGGTAGGTGTTTTGTAGGGCTGGTGCACGCCATTGTGCGTGGGTAGAAGGTTGGGTGTATGTTTGGGCATGGTGGGTGGAAAAATGAGGGTCTGGTGATGAGAGGTAATGTTGGGGTGGATTATATGGGGTTTGGGTAGGGGTTTGGTAGTAGGCTCGAGGTTGAGTATAATGGTGTGACGGGCCCCGGGGTCCAAACCATGATCCTGTATCAATTGTTGCCACATCTTCTTTCTTCTTCTTTTTGATTACTCCCTCGGTACCGTTTTGAATGGCTTGGGTAGTTGCCTTAATAGCCAAGTAACTCAGGATTTTGTTTGATTTAAGTCATTCTTCCACCATGCCACCCATCTTCACTACCTTGTTGAAGGACTTGCCTATGGCTGATACCAGATGGTCGTAGTAAGTGGGCTCTAGGGCCTGCAGAAAGTAATCCACCATTTCGCTCTCTTTCATTGGAGGGTCAACCCTTGTCTCTTGTTCTCTCCAACAAAAACCGTACTCCCTGAAACTTTCACTAGGCTTCTTCTCAATCTTAGTCAGAGATAAATGATCTGGAACAATCTTGAGGTTGTATTGGAAATGACAATCGAATGCTTGGGCCAAATCATCCCATGTGTACCATCTGCTATGATCCTAACGAGTGTCCCACTCCAACGCCGCGCCGCTCAGACTCAGGCTAAAGTATGTCATCAACAGCTCTTCTTTCCCACCGGCTCCTCTCTTTTACTGCAGAATCCCCTCAAATGGGTCACCGGGTCTCCTTTCCCATCATATAGATCAAATTTGGGTATCTTAAATCCTACTGGCAGTTGAACATCAGGAAATAGACACAAATCTTTGTAGGCCACGCTCACCTAGCCTCCCAATCCCTGCATGTTTCTGAATGACTGTTCTAGGCTTTTAACCTTCCTGAACATCTCCTCATGTCTGGATTTTTAGGTGGTTTCTCAATATCAACAGGGAGGTCGAAACAAGGAGTGTAAGAGTAAGGTTCTGGGGCCTTGAAAGTAGGTTCCAGGGGATAGTATTGGTTATCTTGGGTCTGGAATAAAGGCTCACTGGAGTATCGGTGGAGTGTAGCAGGTGGGGGTGCCACGAAAATAGGGGTGACTGGTGGATGAGGGTATGGAACTGGTTTGGGTGGTGGAGCTGGTGGTGTTTGGGAAGTGGTGCCTTGGTAGTGGTGGTAAATGGGAAAGCCTGGAGATGAATCAACAGTGGGAGGTTCCTGGGATTGAGCCAATGGCGGGACGAAAGTAGGGTTGGCGGGGTAGGATGGTGGTGGATGCCCTTTCACCCATGCCTGGTACATCTCTGCCATCTGTTGTTTCAGCTTATACAGCTCCTCTTTCAGATTAACATCAGGCTCTTCCCCATCTCTTGACGGATCAATAACACTTGCATCCAGTTCTTGGTTAGCCATGACCAACTTGTTGTTGGACCTGGTATTGTATGGGTGAGTTGCCAGAATGCCAAACAAACTAACCACCTTCCTGGTTGATTTCAACAACAAACTTATTAGCGATTAGAGCTTAACAGATAGGCAACCATACATTGGGGATGCAATGCACCTAAGTAGTTAACCATTTCTATTATGCATTTGATCGCTTGCTTGCGGCATCCCGGCTTTCCCTAATTTTCATTTTGCAACTTCTTTTTTTTTTCACTCCTGCCTTTCTTTGCTTGATTTCTCCTTGTTCTTCATTCTCTTATTGTTTTGCCATTGTTTCCCTCCCATAGTTTCTTGTTTTCTCTCTCTTTTTCTTCTTCTTTTCTTTTTTTTTTGATTTTTTTCTTTTTTTTTTATTATGATCGAATCCTATGGGGATTGCATACGTATCATGACGCCGCATGAATCAGACCAAGCATAGTTTTGAGGGATAAAAAAATATTTTGGGGTTTTCAAATTTTTCATAAAATAAAAATATTTTGATTACAATGACTCATCCTACCGAATTTAATCATAAAAACTAACAGACTCGAAAAGGGGAACTAACAGACTCCAACCGAAAGATGAAAATACAAACTCGAAAGCATACTAACAGACTCCAACAAAAAGATGAAAATACAGACTCGACTAAAAATCACGAATACATCAATGCATCAACTGCTCTAGGGGCCCGCAGGACATCAGTCGGTCTCACCACGGGCCTATGCGCCAGATCCCATTGGAGACGATAGAGATCCTCCATTATCTGGCTGACAAAGATCATTACAGTGGCGAAGAACTTGGATCTAGTCATGTCCTCACACTCACTGCATTTCATCGTGATGTAGTCGACGATCCTTTTGATCCTTTCCCTCATGATGCCCTTTTCTTGCAACAAACGCCCAATCTGTTGGGATCTAGCCTCTAAGATCTGGGTGGCGGTATGATTCTACTCTTGCAAGTGTTGTAGGTCTCCCTCAAACTGTGCCATCAAAGCGTACTACTGTTCTCTCTCGGCTTTGAAACTCTTGTCTTGTTTAGCCATTTTACTTTCGAGGTTGCTAATCTTCTTTTCCCAACCTGTGACCCCTTTTTCATATCTTTCTTTCATCTGCTGAACGAAAGCTGCTCGTCCCTCTGCATTCTTCGCTAACTGTGCCCGAGATCTCGCCAGATTACCCTTAGATTTTTCCAAATCATCCTCACACTCAGCTATTTTCCTCTTGAGTCCCCTTATGAGTCTTTCATCCTTTTTGGCTCCTTTCTTGATTCTCGGCAGCTATTTTCATTTTTTGAATCTGTGCTCGAAGGGCCTGGTTTTCTTGAACCCAATTTCTTCTTTTCCCCTTCATCGGCGGCGGCCTGTACACTTTTGTCAAATTTAAGATCTCGGATTTGTACCTCCAATTTGCTTATGGTGGCTCTGTAGTTTGCCTCCTTTGCCAACCAATCTCATTGCTCCTGCGCTCCATCAGTGAATTGTTGGACATGGGGCCTTTTTGCAGGCCGTTCGGGCTTTAGATGGACTTGGGACCTTTTACCGTACCAAGCTGTGTAACTAGGCTCCAACTCGCTTCTAGATAGATGTCATACCTGAGTCTTTAGCCCTAAGAACCTACATTGATGCCAAATTCGACGCACCCTTTCTTCTGGAAAAGCAGCTTTTGGTTCTAATTCGATAACCTGCCGACTCAAGTCCTCATCATATGGGATGATCTGGTACCTGCCTAACTGACATAGAACTCTGTGCGGGGCATAAGTTTGAATGCTCCGGAGGCCCATCAACAGAAGAAAACACACCTCGGCCGACATACAAATGACTTCACTGACCGAGAACCAGCCGAATGTCCATTCAATCTTGTTTGCAGTTAGAGAGCTCAAGTGTGCATACCATGCTTCCGTATCGTCCGGAAACTCATAGTCTTCCACCCATTGTTCATGTTTTTCAATGCATTCAAGACCGGTCATGCCATATTTCATGTACCCCGGACAGTGGCAAAGGTGTTCCTCCATCCAGAGTTGTAAAAGCATATTGCATCCTTCAAAAAACTTTCCCCCTTCTCGACAGACGGTTAGAGCTCGGTAAATCTCCGCCAAGATCATCGGTACAATGGTGCTATTTGCCTTTTTCGTCATGAAGTCGGTTATCCCCACAAGCCCCAACTCTATTTTTCCATCTTTTCTGGGACAAATCAAAACACCCAGGAACGCCACTATAAAAGCCAATCCTCGCCGTGTTTCCCACCTATCTTTGTTCCTCGAGTGAGTAAGACCGGTATATAGCATCTCAAAATCGCGGGTATTCCCGTAACGTCGGTACAAGAAATAGAATGTACAGAATCCTTCGGCCAAATTTCTGTCTTGAACTTCCCGACTGATGCTTAACAGGTCCAGAAACTTATGAGGAGTCACTGTTCTAGGTGCCACCGGGTATTGATTTCTGAGATTCTCACTGAAGCCAGCGTAGCCCGCTATTTCCTCAAGCGTAGGAGTTAGCTCAAAATCAGCAAAATGAAACACATTATGTACTGGGTCCCAGAAGGGTATCAAGGCCTCAATTATATCCTTCCTCGGCTTAATCTTCAGAAGCCCAACAAGACCACCCAAAGCTTTTATCACAATTTTTCTGCTGACCTCTCCCAAATCATGCCACCACATATGTAGCTCTAACGGGATTTCCTCGTGGACTGTGAAAGGTTCATTTTCAATTGTGCTCATCCTGCACATTTATTTAAGGTGATTGATTAAAAGACTGTGATTTACTTTGACTCAAGAGAAAAACACTCATTTCCACAAAATTTAGAATAAAAAATTCTTGTGAATACAGCCCTTCAGCACCTCAAGAAAGAAAATTTTTAGGTTGTGTTTGTTAATCAACCAAGATTTGAAAAGGGACCCTATGTGGCTATTCTTGCAAAGACAGCCTTCTGTCGCCCTTTTGGGGGCATTTTGGCTATTTTAGACAAGTATGGCGCTACCTAATTTATTTATGACAAAACAGCGACACTTCACATTTTTTGGGTTATTTTTGCAAAAGTAGTTGGATCCGATGTGGGTTGCCTACGTATCCCACATCCGGTGAGAATCAAACTTATGTAGTTCGGCCAATTTTGACGCAACAAAAACACCAACTTTTAAACTAGCTTTTTCTTCAGAAAATTTCGGCAGAGTTTCGGAGTATTTTGGACACCAGGTTTTCCACAGGCGAGTAATTTTCTCTCTCTCACCTCAATTTGGTTTTTCTAAATTTTTACCTTATTCTAGAAGCCGGTCAACATGCATTTTGAATCAAATAAATGCGCAAGTAGCAAGCAAAATTCATCAGGATGGTCTTTTGATTTCAGGTGCACCTGTCCTAGACGGACCGAACCCCTGTGTTGAGTCCCCAAAGTCAAAATGCGCATGATGCATACAAGCGCTCCTACTAGGGATCCGGCATGAGGCTATGTTATACTAGGTTCAAAACCTGGGTTTATTTGTTCTAGACCTGGCTTACCCGAGCGGACAGCTCGAGCCGAGGGGGGCAGCATACCTGGAATACAGAAGCTTCACCGGCTTTGCAACTTGTCCGAAACTCATTCTAAAATTGGAATGACTCTAACAGAAGAGAAGTCACACGAAGTGCATACTTTCCAGATGATTTAGAAGACTCAGAGAGAGGAGGGATTCGTAGCAATTTATATACAGTTCAACAATATCAAAGCGGTAAAAAGTAACATTTAGCACATTAGGCCCAAACATGTGAATAAAACCAGATAATAAATAAAGTCAAATATAACAATTATTCTAAGCTCGAATTCTTGAACCCTGAACCAGAGATTCTGGGTTTGGTCCCCAACAGAGTCACCAGAGCTGTCACACCTCCTTTTTACTACTCCCGAAAGGGTGTAAGGAAGTGTTTTTCAATTTAAGTGACAATCGAAACGGGATTATTGGTTCTAGCACAGGAGAAGGTGTTAGGCATTCCCGAATTTCGTGGTTCTAGCATGGTCGCTCAGCTGTTATTATTGGCCTATTATCTGATTTTAATACATTTTAAACCTATGGTATATTTTAACCTATTAAACCGCTTTTAATCATTTTTAAGAAGATTCAACATTATTTAAAACACGCCTCGAACCACGCCATATGAAATGCACCCGCGGTCCACGACACATTTTATTTAACATTATTGAGAATTGGAGTTGGGTCACATGAAATGCACACCCGGGTTTAAGAAAATTAATTTAAATTACGCGCCTAAAGCAACTACGAAATTTCAAGTTTGCGAGGGCCATGGAAGATTCAACTAATGGCACACCTCAATTTTAAAGAGTTCATATTAATTATCCAAGGGCCAGGGGTTATCTAATTTTACATTATGGCACACCTCAATTCCAATTTTAAAGGATGTTCATACTAAACTCTTGAGGGCCATAAATTGTACGTTTGGCTAATATGGCGCACCTCAAACTGATTTTAAGAATCTAACTAATTAAGGAAGGCTTAAAGAAATTATAATCATTTTAGGCCAACGTTCAAACTTAACTTAATAATTAAAGGCTTGCATTAAACTAAAACAAACGTTCAATTTTCAGGGCTTGGGCCAGCAATAGTCATCAGCTGAGATGACTGTATCGAAAAGAAAACAGGCTCATACATAACAAAGCATACCATTCTCCCGTTCACAAGGGACTTCAGGCGTGGGCCCAAAATGAGCCCAAATTTAGTGAAGAAAAGAGGCTTAAAATCGAATCCCCATAAAATTATGACTGATGTTTGCATTTGACAATACCAACTAAGCTTAATGGACTTTTCATCAATATGCAAAACGGGTTGAAGACTATATTACATTTTAAAAGAGTGCACTATTTGAGTTCAATGGTATTAATGAAATACAAACACAAACCATACGGCATTCCACTTTAACTTTTAGCCCAAAGTAGCTTAAGAACAATGATATGAAAATCAAAACCTTGATTAAACCTTTATACTATACCATATCAACAGAAACTGGTGAGATTGACATTAGACAGCCATGATTTTAAACATCAAGTCCAACAAAATAACATTCAAACACAAACAAACGATTCAATACAGGCCTAGACTGTTACTGCAAACACAACAAGGCATTTCCTTCACCTATAGCCAATTTCAAACAAACTGACAACTAAGCAAAGAATCATACAACTTAAAACTTCAATCTAATGCTAGTACATCACACTCATGATCAATAGACTAATCAAAATATCTCTAGAGCTAAATATTACAGCCATAAAAGAGATATAAGGAAGAATAAATGAAATTCAGCAACAAACAACACTAGTTTTATCACATTTCCAATCCCAAATTCCACATTACATTCGAGTGATGTCCATAGTTCCAAAAAAAGTACCTGGAAAAGCCAAGAGAAAAAAAAAGAGGGTGAGGGAGTAGCAACAGCAGCAGGCCAGTCAACAATGTAATAGTAATAAACCAGCAACTCAAAACCAAAGCTCTCAAATCAACTTAAACTCTTCTAAACCAGATGCACGACTTGAAAACTTGTAGAAACTCCTATCAACTGAAAGAATCAAAGAACTAGAAGCCCAGAAAACCTCCAACAAATTTTAGTATTTTTGTTGTCTTTTTTTTAAAGATGCTCAGCCGTTTTCAATTTTTTTAGTATTTTTTTAGTCTCTAAAATCTGACTTGAAAGTGAAGAAACAGTGCCTTTATAGGGAATTTTTAGGGCAGCCAAAAATGAGTTCAGTTTTTGCCTTTTAATCCTTTTTAAATTTTCATTCTTGCTCCTATACCCTCAGTTTAAAAATCAGCTTTCTAAGTTAGTCCCAATCACACCTTCTAGGCAGCTTCCTAAGTTAGTTATACAAGATTCCTCAACCTATAATTCCTAAATTAACTCTTAAACCCCCTGTTTTTACTTCAGGAACCAAACGGGTCAAATTGATCCAAGGTTAAACCGACATGGCTTGCAAGAACCGGGCTGATCCCCTCTTTGGGCTTCTGATTCACAAAATCCTTACCCAATTCATATCGAACCCATTCAAGCCCACACAAACAAAAGCCTGTGAAGTCACAAGGACTCACGAAACCCTGAGCCCCAAAGAAAAAAAATGGAAACATAAAATTAAACTACTCAAAATAAAACTCAAGACCAAAAACAACGCTAACCAAAATAAACTCTAAAACTAACATGCATACACAGATGATTTGAAGAAATAGAAAAAATAAGTAATAAAAGAAAGAAGCAGAATAAGAGGAGAGGAGAACTAAAAAAAATAAAAAGCGAAGAAGAAGAAAAGCAAACAGAGAAAACAAAAGAACAAATACCTTAAGAGACGGTTTCGGACAGTGGAAAATGAAAAATTCTTCAAAGTCTTTCAATTTTTTGACCAAGCTTGACGTTAATCATGTGTTCCCGCCAAGAACACGCGAATAACATCAATTTTGACCCTAAATCTTGTAAGCACGTGATTTTTGCCCTATATGAGAATTACTCCCAAAAATTCAAAAATAAAATGATTTTTCTTTGGTGTGCAATTTTGTGATATTTTGAATAATTATTTGTATTTGTCTGTGCGTGTTTATTTGCTAAATTAATAAAAATACAAAAATATGTTGCATTTTGCATGTAGGATTTAATTCTACAATTGTTAGTAATTAAATTTGTTTTACAAAAATTAAAATTACAAAAATAGGCATCGTTTGCATTTTTAGCATTTAATGTCCAAATATACAATTTTATGCTTAATTATTACTTAATTGTGTGTTAATTGTTATTGGGAGTTAATTTGCGCTTTTATAACTTAATTTAATTCTTAATAATAGTTTAAGTATTTTTATAATTTAGTTTTAGAGAAATAAAAGAAGAAAGAGAGCGAAAATATAAAGAAAGTCGGAATTGGGCCTCTTCTTCGATTTCAAGCCATAGGCCCAAAAAATGGCCCAATCTTCCCTACAACCCAGTCCATTTCGAACTGGATCGACCCAGTCCATAACCCAACACCCCTATTATTTTACAAACAAAATAAAACAAAAAAAAACCCTAAAACTACTAAGTCATCCGCCACCCCACCCCCCTCATTTTCCTTCTTCTTCCTCAAAACTCCAAAACACCCCATCCATGGCTGCCCCCCCCCCCCACAAACCCCAGCCTGCAACGTCGACCACCCTCCCCCATGAACACCCCCTCACGTCGTCACACTCACACACACATACACAACCAAACGACACAACCACCACGATAGTCCATCGCCCCAGCATTGTTTCTCCATTGACGAGCTCAAGCTCGACCATGGACTGCCCGCTGCTTCATCGTCCAAACCACACCGTCGCCGCTGCTCCTCCTCGCGTCCGAGCTACTGCTGCGTCCATTTCAAGCTCCGATGTCCAGCAGTAGCGGATGCTACTGCTTCAGTCCAGTCGAGTTCGCGAACCTCGATGACTATGGCTTCTTTATTAAGCTGTTGCTGCATCCATTTCTCTTCATCGTCAGCTGCTTCTGCTTCATCTTCGTCATTCAGTTCAACCGCCGATGTCCAGCAGTAGCGGATGCTACTGCTTCAGTCTAGTCGAGTTCGCATACATGGATGAGTTTTGGTCGATGTCGTCGATCACTGTCCGAGTTCGTCGTTGGTTGGTCGTTGTTCGTCGTTTCATTTCCGGTTAGTTGGTTTTTGAATCTCATTTATCGTCCATATTTTTGTTTGGTATTTTTCGGATCCAAAATCGATAAATGATTCAATTCTTGTTTGGTTTGTTCTTCGTTGAAATAATTTTCTAGTTTGTTCATTATTTGGTGAATTTTTCATGTTTATTTCATGCTTGTTTTATTGTTTAGGTAAATGTTGTTAGTTTAATGTTAGTTAGATACAAATTGAAGTTTAATTAATTGTTTCCTCAATTTGTTTTATGTATTTTATGTATTTTCCAAAAATGGTCAATATTGTTAAAGTTCAAGTTTAAATTCATAATTGTTTCTTCTTAGGTTTTGTTTTGTTATTTGCCTAAAAGAATTTAGTTGTGATAGGGAAGTATGTTGGTTTAATCATTTGAATCCGTCATGTTGTTTTTGTTCAAAATAAATTTAATTCATGTCCATACTTTGTTTAATTGTTCTTAATCCGAATTTTGTATAGTTTGATTTCTTGTTTATCCTTTATGATTATTTCTTGAATTTGTCTCATAATCTTGTTTAAGTTTAATATAGGAATTGTTTGTTGTAATGCTTTTAGAGTAGTTGATTTTAAGTTCAATATTATTGAATTTAGAAATCTAAATATACTTGTTTGTTGTTGTTGTTGAATCCGAAAATAGGATTGTTTGTTGCTAAAATATGGTTCAATCAAATTTTAGTTGTTCTTTGTTGTTCAATTTGTGTTCATGTGATTTGTTGTTGAAATGTTGAAGAAATCATGTTCATGTGATTTGTTGTTGAAATGTTGAAGAAATCATGTTCATGAAATTTGTTGTTTGAACATTGTTAAAAATTAATCATATTATCTATATTTTGGTTAAGTTTGATTAATTGATGTGTTATAGCTGATGGGTAGTTTGGTAATTTATAGTACTTTCGGGGGTAAAATAGTAATTTGTAATAGGGTCGGAGGGGTAGTTTAGGAATTGTACATTTTGTAATTGTTTATATGAAGCATGAGGGACAAAATGAAATGGGGTGGTTTGTGATATGGTTATTTAATATAAAGGGGGGACAAGACAAAATTTAGTGGGGGAATCTTGTATTATTTTATGTTAGGCATGGGGGACAAAATATAATGGGGTGGTGTGATATGTTTATTTAAAGTAATGGGGATGAGTGGGAAGATAATGGGTTGGGTAGAGAAAAAGTATTGATTTTAATTAATTGAAAGATTTATGGGATGGGTTATATATAAGAAGTCTTAAAATCAGAATAAGGAGACAGAGACGAGAGAATACAGAAGAGAAAGAACGAATCTGAACAGAAAGAAAATAAGAGAGAGAGAAAAAAGGCTGAACATTTAAGAGAGAGAAAATTCCGAAAAAATATTTAAACTTTCAAAAAAAAACACCAAAAAAAAAATCTTTTGCTTTCTTTCATTGTTTGAAATCAGAATTAATTGTTTTTCATCAAAGCTTGAAGCTTTTGTTTTGGGATTAATACTCCACCGGTTTGCAAACTCTGTTCCTGGGTTGTTATTGCTATTGGACTTTTGTTGTTGTGCTGTATTGTTATTACTGCGTGGCTGACTTTCTTCTTCTTATATTGGCAATACCAGGTACACAACTGTAATTTTGGCATTTTGTAAGCTGAAATGAAGAACGGAATGTTAAATTTTAGTTTTAATTTTTTTGTATTGTATTTAGATTATTCATGTATTATTATTCTGTCAATCACTGTCATTTGGCATAATTAGACATATTATAGCGATATATTAAATAACGCCTTAACCGGATTATTAGGAAATATATTCAAGATGGATTACTAATTAAAACTGTTTAATAATCAAAATAGAAGAAATAACGTAAAAAATGGCGTTATTGAATCAGTTTGGCAAAAATTGATTAATTCCTTATTCATAAGGTTTTTTGTCAACATTAAGTTAATCGGAATCATGTAGTTAATTTCAGTTAAAACATGAATTAATTTGCGAATCAAGTATTAGGACATGATGTGAATTAAAACAAGGTTAGTTAAGTTTAAATTATTTAACTTTTAGAAATATGGTTTAGTAATCAAGTTTTTTTTTTATTTTCAGTATTTATAAATAATTAATTTCAATAAGCTTAAGTCATACTAACAATATGTTTTAATCCAACTATGGGATAATTAGTTTTTTTTTACTTTTTGGGCAATTCCATGTTGTTCGTAATTATCATTTTAGTAGTATTACCTTCCATTAATATTTGTTTTGAATTAGTAATTAATATGTTATCTTTAAGTATGTAGAGATTGACTTCATAATTATGGACAAACTTAGTAATAATAAAGATGTAGTCATTAAAGGGTATTCATAAAATAAGGGAGGATCTCGCTAACAAATAAATAAATAAATAATACAAAAAATTGCAGTCCTCCAATCTTATTTATTTATTTATTTTTATATAAGAAAATACCTAGATTTCAAGATGGGCGATTTAGTAAAATTCACGGTCTTACCTAATAATATCATAACGCGTAGTATTTTGGCGCATATTTAATAAGGTTATTTTATTGAATACGGGTGTACATTTATGTAACCCAAATCACGATCTTGACGAAGTCAAAATGCGTCAACAAATCACGCGAGCACTGGTTGTGGCGTGGCTCGAGATGCGTTTTCACGACGTTGCAATTTTGTATAAAATAAATAATGATAAAAGCGGTTTTTTTTAAAAGTTAAATTTGCACATAAGTTTATAATACGTATTATATCAGATAGTCAAGCCGAATATAACAGTTGAGCGACCGTGCTAGAACCACGGAACTCGGGAATGCCTAACACCTTCTCCTGGGTTAACAGAATTCCTTATCCGGATTTCTGGTTCGCGGACTGTAATACAGAGTCATTCTTTTCCTCGATTCGGGATTAAACTGGTGACTTGGGACACCCTAAATCTCCCAAGTGGCGACTCTGAAATAAATAAACAAATCCCGTTTCGACTGTCCTTTAATTGGAAAAAACTCCCTTGTACCCTCGCGGGGGCGGAAAAAGGAGGTGTGACAGCTCTGGCGACTCTGCTGGGGACTATTTTTTTAAAAACCCAGAACCACTGGTTCAGGGTTAGAAATTCGAGCTTAGATAAATTGTTATATTTGGCTTTATCTGATTTTTACATGTTTGAGCCTAATGTGCTAAATGCTGCTTTTACCGCTTTGATATTATTTGACTGTATATATAAACTGTGTCGAACCCTTCTCTCTTCACCTCCGGGGATGTGCTTACTGGTTGAGACTCCCTATTCTATTAGTGTTATACCCTGAAATAAGAAAGAGGTCGGACAAGTTACGAAGCCGGATGGCCTTTTGGTTCCCGGTAAGTTGCCCCCTCCTCGACTCGAGTTGTCCGCTCGGGTACACAGTCTAGTACACTGACCCAGGTTTTGAATATAGAATAACGTGACTTCATGCCGGATCCCTAGTAGGAACGCTTATTTGCATCACGTTGCATTTGACTTAGGGGACTCAACACAGGGGTTGGGTCCGTCTAGGACTAGCAACCTGAAATGAAAAGACCATTCTGATGCATCCTACTTGCTCTGTACATATATTTGTTTCGAACTTGCATGTTGACCGGTTTCTGAATCTCGGGAATGTTGGAAAATTGAAGAAAAAAAAGGAAAAAGAATATATCAGTTAGGGAGTTAATTGATTATTTTAGAAAAAAAAATCAATGACCAATTACTAGCGAAACTCTGGAAAAAAAAGAGGAAAATATTTTATTTTATTTTACTAAAAAATATAGAAAAAAAGAGTCTTTTATTTTTATTTTTTTTTTGAAAAATAGATTGTTTTATTGTTTGTTGAAAATGGAAAAAAAATCGTTATTTTGTCTTTTTCAAAAATAGAAAAGGAAAATAGATTGTCTTGCCAGGAAAAAATAAAAATGGAAAAGAGTCATGTTTTAAAATAGTTCGGTTAATTTGCCCGAACTACGCGGGTTTGATTCTCACCGGATGTGAGATACGTAGGCAACCCTCATCGGGTCCAACCCCCTTTTGCTAAAAAAGCCAAAAACAAATAAAAAAAACATGTCAAGATTTTTAAAGATTTTTAATTTTGTCATAAATAAGTCGGGTGATGTCAACTTCCCCTTTTACAAAAAATAAAAAATAAAAAATAAAAATAAAAAATAATAGCAAAATATATATGTCAAATTTCTAAGAAGTCGGGTGACGCTGTTTTATCAAGACATAGCGGAATGTTCCCGAAAGGGACGCCGAAAGGCTGACTTTGCATAAACAGCCACTTTAGGGTCATATTTAAGATTTGGTCCAGTTGACCCACACAGCCTTAAAAATCTTCGTCCCCGAGACGTTGAAAGGCCGTATTTTCAATATTGAGTTTCCTAATTTGAAAAACGATAAAAAAGAGTCATAAATAAGTCAGGTGATGTTGTTATGTCATAAATAGCCAAATATTCCCAAACGGGGCACCGGAGGGCTGACTTTGCATAAGCAGCCACCTTTGGTCGTATTTTGATTTTTGACCCTCACAGCCTTAAAATTTTCGCCCCTGAGGCACAGGAAGGCCGTGTCGCAATATCGGGTCTTTTATCTAAAAATATTAGAATTAAGAATTGAGTTCTTCATTTGAAATATAGGGTTAATTTTGAGTCGATAATATAGATAGTAGTTTTTGGAGTTAAATAAAAGTTTTCCTTTTGCTTAAACGCTTTAATAAATATGCAGGATGAGCACGACAATAAATGAGCCTTTTTCAATAATGACCAAAATCTCTTTTGAGCTGCAATTTGGGTGGAATGATTTGGGCAAAGAAGGGCAAGACGAAGTGAGAAAATATTTGAAAGACCTTCCGGATTTATTAGACATTCAGCCTCGGGGGGATATCATCAGGGCATTGGTCGCCCATTGGGATTCGGCACATAATGTGTTTCATTTTTCAGACTTTGAACTCACCCCAACAATAGAGGAAATAGCGAGGTACATTGGAAGTGACCAAGCTCCATTGAGATTCAAATACTTGATTGCTCCTAGGGCCATTACCATACATCGATTCCTGGATTCCTTGAAAGTACCCCGGACAGTTCATCACTCAGATTTTGCAAAGGGTTTCTGCAGTTTCCGCTTCGTGTATGATAGATATGGCCATGTGGGCGGGTTCAATAATCCAGACTTTAAGCTTTGCAGCAGAAATAGCCGACAAAAATGGGAGGAACACAGGCGAGTGGCATTTATGGTAGCTTTTTTGGGTCTCGTAATATTCCCAAGGAAAGATGGTAATATTGATTTGAAAGTAGCAGGCGTCGTCAGTACTTTGCAAACCATGGGGAAAAGCACTTTAGCACCTATGATTGTGGCTGATATCTTCAGAGCTCTCACTGCGTGCAAAGCTGGGGGCAAATTTTTTGAGGGATGTAACTTATTGTTACAAATGTGGATGATTGAGCATTTGTGCCCGCGCTCTCAGTTATTGAGTTATGGCTCGGCTGAGAAAACTTGTATAGGGGAATTTTGTACGAGAATCAAAGGGGCTGGTCTACTGAAGGAGTCACGGCTTGGGCATTATTATTTCAGAACCTCGAGGCTAGCCAGATACAGTGGGTGCTTGGATGGTTGTCTGTCGAGGAAGTCATATATATGCCAGCAGCCCGACCGCATTTTTTGTTAATGGGACTCAAAAGCATACAACCTTATGCACCGTATCGGGTTCTGAGGCAACTCGGTAGATATCAAGTAATACCAAGAGATGAAGATTTGAGTACCCAAGTGGTCGAAATTAGTCCTGACGGTCGATTCCCCGAGGAAGAGGTTCGTCAAATTTGGAGTGAGTGTCAATATCTGATGGCAAACACTTGTGTGTCTGATAGGGTCAGAGGGGAAATTGCTCCAGGGTATCACGAATGGTTCAGATGTGATGTGGCATATGGGAGACCGGCTAAAAGACCTCATCTCGAAGATTTTGCCAAGTCGTCCCAAGAGCAGTGGGATTGGTTAGCAAAGGAAGAAAGCTATCGAGTTGAGATTGGTAAATTAAAGCAACAAGTCGAGAGTCTGAAATTTGAGAACAGTGTACAGGTTGCCGAGGATCAAGGTGAAAAGAATAGACTAGTCAGAGAAAATGACGCTCTTAAGGCCCAAATCCGACAGTTAAAGATAACCATCGATAAGCAACCGAGGAGCCGATCCGATGAACAATTGGTAAAAAGATTGGAAGGCGAAGTCAGAGAATGGCGGGATGAGCTAGGAAAAGCTGAAAACGTCATGGAAGAACTTAAAGCACAGTGGGCGACAAAAACCGAAGAGCGTCGCCAATACTTGAATCAGTTGAAAAGGGACCATGAGAAAATTGTTGCCAATTTAAAGAGAAAAGTAGTTGCCCTTGAAGGTAAAGCGGTTAGGCAGGCTAGAGACTTTGAAACTGAAAGCGGACATTGTTACAACTTGTTAGCCCAAATGGAGGTAGAAGTGCAACAGCTGCAAAACCAGCACTTGCAAGACTCCCGAGCTTTAAAGATGTGCAGCGATCAGATAAGACGCTTGCTCATAGAAAAGAAGGCCCGAAATATGCTATCAACAACTCATCTTTTCCCCCGGCCCCTCTCATTTTGCTACAGAAACCACGCAGATGGGCTACTGGGTCACCGTGCCCCTCATATAAGTCAAACTTCGGCATTTTAAACCCCGTAGGCAACTGTACATCAGGAAAAGGGCACAAATCTTTGTATGCGACACTAACTTGGTTTCCTAAACCATGCATATTCCTGAAGGATTGCTCCAAGCTTTTGACTTTACGAACACCTCCTCTTGTTCTGCATTCTTAACCGGTTTCTCAACTTCTCCCGGGACATCAAAATGGGGAGAGGAGGTATATGGCTCAGGCACTTTGAAAGTGGGTTCGGGAGGGTAATATTGGGTGTCGTGAGCTTGGAATAGTGGCTCACTGGATGATCTATGTAGTGGAGCTGGAGGAGGTGCCACAAAGATGGGAACCATGGGTGGTGGAGGGTTTTGTTTGGAGGGTGGAGCTAGGGGAGCGTATGACGTGGTACCATAACCCTGGGCCTGATAAGGGAAAGCTGAAGATGTGTGGGAAGTGGTAAGACTTCTGTTCATGATACGTAGGCAATCTCCATAAGATTCGACCACAAAAAAAAAGGAAAAAATGAAAAAAAAAAAGAAAATCGAAAAAAAAGATGTTGTTAATAATGAGGACCGACTGAGTCCATTCTAACCTAGTTTGTTTTGAATCACAAAGAAAGTTAAGGTGGTTGGTTTGTGGTAAGCCGGAAATACAAGACCCAAAAGCACACTTTGTAGGGATCAGGCCTGATAACAGAAGCACTCGAATCTTATTGGGACTTGTTGACTAAAGTTGATGATATTGAAGCTGGCAATGGTCTGGATAATACTGATGCGAAGCTCAGTGGCTAAGATGCCAATTTTGATAAAGTAGGAGGACGCTCCGTTCCTTGGTTAGAAAGAGAGAAGCTTGTGGTGGCATATTTTGTTGTCATTTCTGTTGTCTGGATTATTCTTAGGGTTGTAATCCGGATATTGTCTTGTGTCAAACCTTCTTATCTTTTCATTTCGTCATAGCGGTCTGTTTAAGTTTTGTCCAGTTTGTTTAAAATTTTATTCTGGTTTGTTTTGTTTGTCTTGTCATTCAAACCATTTCACCGGTAATCTAATGCAAAATCCGGTCCTTTTTATTTCCATTCATCTTTTTGTTTGATCCTTTTATCATTTTGTTCAGCGCCGATTCTAGTAACATGACATGCGCACACAGTTTGGGCCTAGTCTTTAAAGTTAATCATAAAACCCCGGAAAGGCAATCAGAACATTTAAAGGAAATAAGAACGGTTTGAGATTATTTGAAGCCCGAGTCATGTGGAACTGGGGCAAGTAAAACATAAAGAAAATCGTTAAATGCAAGATTCACCAAATTGGCATGAGGGTCGTTCATGAGAGTGAGAGTGTCGCCCAACGGTGCTTTAGAAATGACAAATGAAAAAGCAAGTGTTTAACATAATTGTCAAGTCCAGCACCATCGGAAGAGACTATAAATCTATGATCAATTGTGTTGTTTGCACTTGGCATGTTTTGAAGACTGGAATGACGAAGGCATTTTGTTCTGCTATCTAAACACTTTATCCTTCGTTACCCCCTTTGAGCCTTATTTATTTTCTTTCATACCCCTCGTTCGGAATCAATAGCAACGACTAGGAAATACGAGTCTGGAAGGTAAAAATCAAAAAAAAAAACGAAAAAAAGAAGAAGAGAAAAATGATAACAAAAAAAAAGTCAAATGAAAACAGAGGAATTGGGAACTACGTTTGACCTGATTCCTCAAAAAGGATACGTAGGCGCTTCACGGCTCGGTCATAGTTTTGAAAAATGAAAAATCAATTAAAATATCCCCAGCAGAGTCGCCAGAGCTGTCACACCTCCTTTTTCACATACCCGAGGGGGTACGTGGGAGTTTTTTCCAATTAAAGGACAATCGAAACGGGATTTATTTATTTATTTCAGAGTCGCCACTTGGGAGATTTAGGGTGTCCCGAGTCACCAATTTTAATCCCGAATCGAGGAAAAGAATGACTCTGTTTAACAGTCTGCGCACCAGAAATCCGGATAAGGAATTTTGTAAACCCGGGAGAAGGTGTTAGGCATTCCCGAGTTCCGTGGTTCTAGCACGGTCGCTCAACTGTTATATTCGTCTTGATTATCTGATTTTTATACAAATATGAACTTATGTGCAAGTTTTATCTTTTTACCGCTTTTATCATTATTATTTTTTTTACAAGAATGTGAACATTGTTTAAAAACATGTCTTCGGATTGCGTCACATAAAATGCATCCACGATCCGGAACATATTTTTATTCAATGTTTTGGGATTTGAATTTGGGTCGCATAAATGTGCACCCGTGTTTAAGAATGTATTATTATTAAATCGTGCCTAAAGCGATTAGCGTATTATTATTTATGGGTAAGACTGTGGAATTCACTAAACAGTCCATCCCGAATTCTAAATACTCAATTAAATATTTATTGAGGGCCCCACAATTTTGTATTTTTTATTCGGCGAGGCTCGTCTCATTTATTTTTAAAAGACAATCCTAAAATGCCTACATTATTCTCTATTAAATTTGTCTCTACAAAATAAAATATAAAAAACGTCTTAATTTATTTACAGGCTGAAATTGACCAATAATATTTAAGTAAACAACATTCTTCCAAGTTCCAAAATGGTCTATTTTGATAAACTAACGTGTTTTTTGAGACATGATAATCATCCAACAATAGCGAATTAACTAGACGAAGTTACTACACCATTTATTTATTTTTAGGCAATATATAGGTAGTTCGTCCGTTAAGCTATCATCCGATGTTTCACTATATGTATTAAATATCTACATGATTCTGATTTTTTGCAAGCTAAATAATTTATACATACAAATAAAATTCAGAATATAATTAAATATAATTCAAAATTTCAACTCTTCATTTTTCGTATTCATACTTCATATTTCGGATCACAATAACCAGCGTGTCAGTTGTGTACCTGATTTGGAAGCAAAAGAAAATGAAAGATGAGAATCAGCAACAGTAATAACAATACAGCACAGCAGCAACAATCCAGCAACAATAACAACCCAGGAACAGCGTTTGCAAACCGGTGGAGTATTAATCCCAAAACAAAAACTTCAAGCTTTGATGACACAACAACAATTAATGTTAATTTCAAACAATGAAAGAAAGTAGAATATTTTTTAGTTTTTTTTTTATTTGAAAGTTTAAATAATTTTTCGGATTTTCTCTCTCTTAAATGTTCAGCCTTTTTTTTCTCTCTCTTATTCTCTTTCTGTCAGATTTTTTCCTCTCTTTTTTCTCTATCTGTCCCCTTATAAATCAGTTTCAAGACTTCTATATATATCTCATCCCATAAATCTTTTAATCAATTAAAATCAATCCATTTTCTCTACCAAACTCATTATCTTCTCACTCATCCTCATTACATTAAATAAATATATCACACCACCTCATTATATTTTGTCCCCCATGCCTAACATAAACAAATACAAGATTCCCCACACTAAAATTTGTCTTGTCCCCCCTTTATATTAAATAACTATATCACAACCCACCCCATTTCATTTTGTCCCCCATGCTTCACATAAAAAATTACAAAATGTACAATTCCTAAACTACCCCTCCGACCTTATTGCAATTACTATTTTACCCCCAAATGTACTGCGATTTACCAAATTACCCCATCAGCTATAACAAATCAATTAATCAAACTTAACCAAAATATAGTCAATATGACCAATTTCTAACAATGTTCAAACAGCAAATCACATGAACATGATTTCTTCAACATTTCAACAACAAATCACATGAACACAAATTGAACAACAAAGAACAACTAAAATTTTGATTGAACAATATTTTTAGCAACAAACAAACCTATTTTCAGATTCAACAACAACAACAACAACAAACAAGTATATTCAGATTTCTAAATTCAATAATATTGAACTTAAAATCAACTCTAACAACATTACAACCAACAATTCCTATATTAAACTTAAACAAGATTATGAGACAAATTCAAGAAATAATCATAAATGATAAACAAGAAATCAAACTATACAAATTTCTGATTCAAGATCAACCAAACAAAGTATGAACATGAATGAAAATATTCAATAACAATAACAAACAAACTTTATTCAAACTTCGAATTAAACTTAAACAAAACAAATAAACATATTCAAATCACCAATCTTTAAATAATCAACTAATCTTCTTAAATTAAATCCAACAAAACTTATAACAAAGATACATGATCCAAAACATAACTTCGCATTAAATTACTAAATTAAAAACGAACTTCAAACAAGATGAACACGAACTAAATCTATATTAGCAACAAACAATGGATTTAAACGATTTAAACTAACACCTTTCTATATTAAAACTAAATCCTCTTAAAATTAATAAAACAAACTGAAAAATAATTAAATTGAATCTTCAACTTAAATCTAACAACAATATAATTAAACTAACAATTTTATCTAAAAATAAATAAGCAAACTTACACTAATTCCAAATCTGAAAATATCAAACAAATTACGGACAAAAATAAACTTAGAACAACTAACCATAAATGACCAACGACGAACTCGAACGAATTTTAAACGAATCCAAACGAAACTTTGACAGAACTTCGCCGGACTTTAACCGGACTGCTTTTGTTTTCCTCCGTGTGTGTGCATGTAGTTGTGGAAGTTGCTATGGTGAGAAGCAGCAGCACTTGGACGTGAAGAACGCAGCGGGCAGCAGCGATTTGGAAGCTGGAAGAAGCTGCCATGGCAGCAACGACAACGAAGAAGAAGCAGTGGGCAGCAGTCCGCGTCGACGGGAAGAAGACGCAGCGAACAGAAGCGACGGGAAGAAGAAGAAGCCACGGGCAGCAGCAACAGGCAGCAGAAAATGCAGCAGCAGCTGCATGAGCAGCAGCATCAGCGGCTGGACGCGAACGACGCAGCAGCTGCGACGATGGTCGTTTGGATGCGACGACGAAGAAGAAAGGCAGCTTGCTTGGCGTTTTGTTTGGAGAAGATGTTGTTCGTTGGAGCTGCTGGTTTTGTCGACGTCGGGCAGCCATGGTTGAGCTTTGAGGGGGAAGCCATGGATGACCTTGGAGAAAAATAGAGAAGAAGAAGATAGGGAGGGGAGTGGCGGATAGCTTAGTCTTTTAGGGTTTTTCTTTGGATTTTTTTTTGTTTTTGTTTTGTTTTATTTTTATGAAAAATGAAAGACAAAGGGGGTTTGGGTCTTTTGGGTTATGGACTGGGTCGACCCAGTTCGAAATGGACTGGGTCGTTTGGGAAGATTGGGTATTTGTTGGGCTTGTAGCTTGAATTTGAAGAAAAGGCCCAATTCCGACTTTCTTTATTTTTTGCTCTCTTTTCTTCTTTTATTTTTCTAAAACTAAATTATAAAAATACTTAAACTATTATTAAGAACTAAATTAAGTTAGAAAAGCGAAAATTAACTCCCAATAACAATTAACGTACAATTAAGTAATAATTAAGCATAAAATTGTATATTCGGACATTAAATGCTAAAAATGCAAATGATGCCTATTTTTGTAATTTTTATTTTTTTGTAAAACAAACTTAATTACTAACAATTGTAGAATTAAATCCTACATACAAAATGCGACATATTTTTTTATTTTTATTAATTTAACAAATAAACATGCACAGACAAACATACAAATAATTACACAAAAATACCACAAAATATCACAAAATTGCACACCAAAGAAAAATCATTTTATTTTTGAATTTTTGGGAGTAATTCTCATATAGGGCAAAAATCACGTGCTTACAGCTGCCCCTCTTTGCCCGAAGACACGAAGGGTTTTCGTGCAAAGATAAAGCGAGCGATTTTTGCCCATCCGAGTACTCCGTGTGAAGCATTTTTTTTTTTTTGAAAAAGATTTGACCGAACCTTTGCTTCAAAGGTTTCCTACATATCCTGGGCTAAACAGGAATCAGGTCAATGTAGTTCGGGAAGTTTTGGTAGCTGGGATTACCGTGGGACTGCAATGTTACTGTTGTTGCATGCTATTACCACTGCTTATCGATCTCCTTGTTACACCATGCTTAAAAGAAAACAAGAAGCTAGGCTAGAGTACAATTTGTTTTTGTTGCCTTGCTTCCTTGTCTGCTTGCATTTCTTCCGGTGCTTTTCTTCTTTTGACACATGTACTTGAGTTTGTACTGTTACCTCTTGTTGCAACCTTCTGTTTCCCGGTGCCGGGGAATTTTGTTGTTTCCTGCTGGGGATTCCTATTGTAACCCTCTGTTTTATTGTCCTCTGACTTGATCTTGAAATGTATGCCTCTGTTCTATGGGCGGGCTCCCAACTTCAATACTTGAAATTAAAGACTGAATGTATGCCTCTGTTCTATGGGCGGGCTCCCAACTTCAACACTTGAAAATTAAAGACTGAAATGTATGTCTCTGTTATCTGGGCGGGCTCCCAACTTCAACGCTTGAAATATAAAGACTGAAATGTATGCCTCTATTATCTGGGCGGGCTCCCAACTTCAACGCTTGAAATATAAAGACTGAAATGTATGCCTCTGTTATCTGGGCGGGCTCCCAACTTCAACGCTTGAAATGTAAAGACTGAAATGTATGCCTCTGTTATCTGGGCGGGCTCCCAACTTCAACACTTGAAATGAAAAGACTGAAATGTATGCCTCTGTTATCTGGGCGGGCTCCCAACTTCAACACTTGAAATGAAAAGACTGAAATGTATGCCTCTGTTATCTGGGCGGGCTCCCAACTTCAACACTTGAAATGAAAAGACTGAAATGTATGCCTCTGTTATCTGGGCGGGCTCCCAACTTCAATGCTTGAAATGAAAAGACTGAAATGTATTCCTCTGTTATCTGGGCGGGCTCCCAACTTCAACTCTTGAAATGTAAAGACTGAAATGTATGCCTCTGTTATCTGGGCGGGTTCCCAATTGCTAACTTCGAAATGGAATATCTCTATTCTCCAGGCAGACTTCTGACTTTTAAAATTTAAACTATGTGTCTCTGTTCTTCAGGCGGACTCCTGACATCAAACTTGAAAAGTATGTCTCTGTTCTCCAGGCAGACTCCTGACTTTTAAAATTTAAGCTGTATGTCTCCGTTCTTCAGGCGGACTCCTCACGTCAAACTTGAAAAGTATGTCTCTGTTATCCAGGCGGACTCCTGATTGCTAAATTTGAAATGAATGTCTCTATTCTCCAGGCGGACTCCTGACAACTTGCATTTATCCTGATTAGTGCTTGTTTTTCCTTCCTGGAGAATTCCTCTTCAACAACTAACTTTTCTCCCCCTGCTCAATCAAAGAAAATTTTGTCAGTTTAAAACGGTGGTTAGTTGATGGCATTCTTGCTGAAAAATCCTTCCACTGCCTTGCTCTGTGTTGACTAATTTCCACGCACTGACCCTGAACCGCTTGACTTTCTGACCAACTTTTAAATTTTCCAACCTCTGGCGACCTAAATGTTTTACACCCCTGCTGTTATTTCACTTTTCTGACCTTTTTGTTTGAGCTTTCGCCTTTCCCACGACATTCCCCAATCATTTCACCGATGAAACTTCCGTTAATTCCCTGTATTCCACTTGACATCAAGTTATTTTTGACATGCTCTGACCACGTTGTGCTTTACAATTCTAGAAGCTGGTAGTGAACTTTGAAGTCCTTTCTGCTTGCATTGAACAAAACTGGCACTGAAACATCTCAGCTAGATAAAACCCTCCAAAGAAAATGAAATGCCATGATTCTTGAGTTAAGGATAAGAAGAATCCAAAACCAGATGACTGTTTGAAAAGAGAAGGAAAAGAAACTTATCTGAGCGAGACAAACTAGTACCAATGGTCATGACATGCATTTTGGATTAATCATCCCAATCTGTCCAACCAAACAAACTCTCAATTGTCGTACCTCATTGCCCAGAACTTCCATCACTTGTTTGATTTATCCAGACCTTAACCTTGTTTCCCTGCGGTACCGCGAAACGGTTTCTATCAACAGACCTTTCTCAGTTTTCCATTTCTTATCTCACCTTCGCCTTGAGGTGCCCGTAAAGGTTTTCACCAACAAGACTCTCTCATTTATTTTTCTCTCAGCTCCCGTCGCCTTACGGTGCCCGTGAGGGTTTTCACCCATAAGACTCTCTCATTTATTTTTGTTCTTCTTGCTCGAACCAGAGTGTTGCCCCTGTCGTGGGTTATTCCTACCTGTTCATCTTGGCATTTCTCAAAACTGATCATAAGGTCTTTCTTTGGTCCGTAATGTAGGCTTTTGGATTGATTTAGAAAGAAAGGTATAAAAGGCTCAAAACAATTCAAATAGGTTCAAATTACAACTTTCGGAATCCCACTTTCATAACAATCACCACTTCTGCCCCAGTTTCTTGCTTGGGGATTTTTGGATTTCTATTTGGTATGACTGAACCTCGGAGTAAGGCTGCCTACGTACCCTTTCGGGATCAAGTCAAACGTAGTTCACTTCATAGAGACTACGTTGTTATGTTTCTCTTCTTTCCCCTTTTTTTTTCTTCACTTTTCTTTCCTTTCTTTTTCTTCTTTTCTTTTTCTTTTCTTTTCTTCTTCTTTTTTTTGTTCGGCACTTGTGTTCTCTGATAGTGCCGCTGATTCCGAAAGAGGTGTATGAAAAATAAGTAAGACTCGAAGGGGATAACAAGGGATAGGAGTGTTTGAATAGCAGAACAAAATGCCTTCATCATTTCAATCTTTAAGATATGCCAAATACGAACAGATACATTCAGAAAATAAAGAAATCATACATAATATCTCTTGACCGCATCGGAATTGATGGTCATTTCTACACATTTTCCTTCCACATCTGTCAAATACAATGCTCCATTAGACAACACTCTAGTTACTACAAATGGTCCCTGCCAGTTTGGGGCAAATTTTCCTTTTGCCTTAGCCCAATGAGGCGAGATCCGCCTCAGTACTAATTGCCCGACTTCAAATTTCCTTGGACGTACTTTTTTGTTGTATGCTCTTGCCATTCTTCGTTGGTACAGTTGGCCATGACACACTGATGCCAATCTTTTCTCATCGATCAAACTCAACTGCTCAAGACGGCTTTTCACCCATTCATCATCATCGATCTCAGCCTCTGCAATGATTCGCAGAGATGGGATTTCCACTTCTGCGGGTATTACTGCCTCGGTACCGTATACCAATGAGTAAGGAGTCGCCCCTACCGAGGTACGCACGGTGGTGCGATATCCTAACAATGCAAAAGGCAATTTCTCGTGCCATTGTCTAGATCCTTCAACCATCTTTCGGAGTATTTTCTTTATGTTCTTATTGGCCGCTTCAACCGCACCATTTGCCTTGGGACGGTACGGAGTAGAGTGCCTGTGAGCAATCTTAAACTGCTCACATGTCTCCTTCATCAAATGGCTAGTAAGATTAGCCCCATTATCTGTGATGATTACCTTTGGGATCCCAAACCGACAGAAGATATTTGCATGCACGAAGTCAACTACAGCCTTCTTGGTCACAGACTTGAATGTCTTCGCTTCCACCCATTTGGTAAAATAATCTATAGCTACCAAGATAAACCTGTGCCCATTTGATGCTGTTGGATCAATTGGCCCAATAACATTCATGCCCCATGCAACAAAAGGCCATGGCGCGGACATCGTATATAATTCTGATGGTGGAGCATGAATCAAATCTCCATGTATTTGGCATTGATGACACTTACGCACAAAACTGATACAATCTCGCTCCATCGTGAGCCAATAATAACCTGCTCGGAGAATCTTCTTTGCTAGAACATACCCATTCATATGCGGTCCGCAAACTCCGGAATGCACTTCAGTCATGATAGTTGTGGCTTGCCGTGCATCTATACATCTCAACAAACCGAGCTCTGGCGTTCTTTTGTACAGTACTCCCCCACTAAGGAAAAACCCACTTGCCAACCGTCGAATTGTTCTTTTCTGATCACTGGTGGCCTGCGTTGGATATACTCCCGCTTTGATGTACTCTTTGATATCATGGAACCACGGCTCTCCATCGATTTCCTCTTCTATCACATTACAGTAAGCATGCTGATCATGGACTTGAATCTGCAATGGATCAACATAGGCCTTATCTGGATGGTGCAACGTTGATGCCAAAGTAGCCAAAGCGTCAGCAACCTCATTATGAATCCTTGGAATGTGTCTGAATTCTATGGCCTGAAAATGCTGGCAAATCTCATGCAGACACTGCCGATACGGTATAAGCTTCAAGTCCCGTGTTTCCCATTCCCCTTGAATTTGGTGTACCAGTAAGTCCGAGTCACCCATGACCAAGACTTCCCGTACACCCATATCCACAGCTAATCTCAATCCCAATATACACGCCTCATATTCTGCCATGTTGTTTGTACAGTAGAAACGAAGCCGAGCTGTAACAGGGTAATGCTGACCTGTTTCCGAAATAAGTACCGCACCTATTCCTACGCCTTTCATATTGGCGGCCCCATCAAAGAAAAGTTTCCATCCCGACTTCTCAGCTTGTTCTAATTCTTCAATGTGCATTACCTCTTCATCAGGGAAATAAGTTTTCAAAGGCTCATAATCTTCATCAACGGGGTTCTCAGCCAAGTGATCGGCTAATGCCTGTGCTTTCATGGCAGTCCGTGTCACATAGACAATGTCGAACTCTGTAAGTAAGATCTGCCACTTTGCAAGCCTTCCTGTGGGCATGGGTTTCTGAAAAATATACTTCAACGGGTCCAAGCGAGATATAAGGTAAGTGGTGTAAGATGACAAGTAATGTTTCAATTTCTGTGCCACCCAAGTTAGGGCACAACATGTCCTTTCCAGATGAGTATACTTGACCTCGTAAGATGTGAACTTCTTACTGAGATAGTAGATAGCCTGCTCCTTTCTGCCCGTAACATCATGTTGCCCCAGTACACAGCCGAATGAACTGTCCATAACTGTCAGATACAGAATCAAAGGCCTCTCTGGTTCTGGTGGGACCAACACGGGTGGGTTTGACAAATACCCCTTTATCTTATCAAAAGCCTCCTGGCATTCATCAGTCCATTTGACCGCGGCATCTTTCTTTAACAATTTGAAAATTGGTTCACACGTTGCCGTGAGCTGAGCAATGAACCTGCTGATATAGTTCAGTCTTCCCAACAAACTCATCACCTCGGTTTTGTTTCTTGGAGGTGGCAACTCCTGAATAGCTTTGATCTTTGACGGGTCTAATTCAATACCCCTCCGGCTAACTATAACTCCCAACAACTTCCCAGATGGCACCCCGAAAGCACATTTCGCAGGATTGAGCTTAAGATTGTACCTGAAAAGCCTTTGAAAGAATTTTCTCAAATATCTGACATGGTCAGATTGCTGTCTAGACTTCACGATCACATCATCCACGTATACCTCGATTTCTTTATGTATCATATCATGGAAGATAGTTGTCATGGCCCTCATATAAGTTGCCCCAGCATTTTTCAAACCAAACGGCATGACCCGATAACAATACGTTCCCCACGGCGTGATGAATGCCGTCTTTTCTAAATCTTCCTTATCCATTAGAATCTGATGATAACCCGCATAACAATCCACAAAAGAGCCAATATCATGTTTGGCACAATTGTCGATCAGTATATGGATGTTGGGCAGTGGGATATTATCTTTTGGGCTTGCTTTGTTAAGGTCTCGATAATCGACGCACACCCTGGTCTTGCCATCTTTCTTTGGCACAGGCACGACATTGGCTAACCAAGTGGGGTACCGTGTAACCTGAATGACCCTTGCCTCAAACTGCTTGGTGATCTCTTCTTTGATCTTCACACTTATGTCTGTTTTGAACTTTCTCAACTTCTGCTTGACAGGGAGGAGTGCTGGATCAGTGGGCAATTTATGAACCACCAAATCGGTGCTTAGACCCGGCATATCATCATATGACCATGCAAAAACGTCTTTGTACTCATGCAATACTTTAATTATCTCCTCCTTGAGTTGTGGCTCCAAATGAACACTTATTTTAGTTTCCCGTACATTATCTTGGTCCCCTAGATTAACTGCTTCTGTGTCATTTAGGTTAGGTTTGGGTTTTTCTTCAAAGTGACTTAATTCTTTACTAATTTCCTCATAAGCTTCATCATTATTACACTCCACCCCATCATCACACTCGATCTCTTGTATTATTACTTCTGAACTAGATTGGCTTTTAAAACTGGGCCGAAGATTCCTCATGCATGTCATGTCATTGATATCAGCATAAAAAGAACTGTACAAAGAAAAGAAAAGAAAATGGAAAGAGAATTAGGGACGAAGAAAATTGCATTTCATTAAACATAAAAACAACAAGGTTTTAACTCATCCAAATGGACGGAACATAACAACTGGATTACAAACCCTGAAATAATCCAGGTGATAAAAAGGAAAAAAAAACCACTACCACGACTCCCTCCAAACTGGAAGAGGAGTAGCTTCCCAATTGCTGATGTTAGCACGTGGTCCGATGTACTGTATGTCTGCTCTGCTTGACCCTTCCCCGGCCTCAACCATGTTTACTTCAGCAAATACTTTCTCAAACACCTTATCCAAATTCCCATCCGCCTCAATTAACGAACCTGACATCTTTGCTAATGACTGTTTCTTAATACTCGGTCTGACGAAGGACCTGGACAATCGAGGAATTGGTTTAGGGAGCACCCAAGCTTTCTTCTTCAATTTACGGGCCTTTCTGACATCTGCCGCTGTTGGTTTGAACCCTAACCCGAATGTGTCCAGATTTTTGGGCAAAGACACAGGTTGAGTAATGCCCTGCAGTTCAACCCCCAAACCCTTCCCGGGCACGAACCCGTTATTCAACATTTCTGACACTACCATGACGGTCGCAGCTGACACCCTGGGACATGGCATGCTTTTACCCTCAGGCACCCTGCTCACCGGAACCGTGTCGAGGATCTGATACACCCATGGCCCCTTATCATCTTCGGTCTCTATAAAGGGTACAATGGCATCATTCATGGCGCATGTGGGATCTTCCCATGTAACACAATTTCTTGTCTATCCCACTCGAATTTGATCATTTGGTGCAGTGTGGAGGGCACGGCTTTTGCCGCATGAATCCACGGTCGACCCAACAAAAGATTATAGGATACTGCAACATCCAACACCTGAGATTCCATCGTGAACTCGACTGGGCCAATAGTCAATTCGAGTACAATATCCCCTACCATGTTTGTTCCCCCTCCATCGAACCCTCGAACACAAATGCTATTTTTGCGAATTCTATCCTCATCAATCTTTAACTTGTTCAATGTGGATAACGTGCAAATATTAGCGCTTGACCCGTTATCGATTAGTGCCCGAGTAACCATTGAACCTTCACATTTTACCGTCAAATAGAGAGCCTTGTTATGTTCTGTGCCTTCCATAGGCAATTCATCATCAGAAAATGCTACCTTGTTCACTTCAAAGATCTTGTTGGCAATTGTCTCTAAATGGTTTACTGAAATTTTGTCAGGCACATGAGCCTCATTCAATATCTTCATTAAAGATCGGCAATGCTCATCGGAGTGAATTAATAATGACAACAACGAGATTTGGGATGGTGTTTTTCTCAGTTGCTCAACAATGGAATAATCTTGTCCTTTCATCTTTTTCAGAAACTCTTCTGCCTCTTCTTCTGTTACAGTTTTTTTAACTGGCACTGGATTGTCTTTCGTGCTTTTAGCTTTTCTCAACTCTTCGGGGGCGAAACATCGTCCCAACCGGGTCAGTCCCTGTGCTCCACAACTTTCTTCCTCAATTTTCTTTCCTTTGTATGCCGCCACTACCTTGTCATATTTCTAGGGTACGGCTTTGCTATCAACCATGGGTAACTGGACTACCAGTTTTATGACAACCGGTTCTACATAGGCTCCCTTCACAACCACCACTGGCTCATGCTTTTTCTCGGCCGCAAATGGTCTTTTTCCCATTAGTAGCACTGGCTTGTCTTTTATTGCTTTCGACTGAACCACTGGCCTTGCACTCACTGTCTTTTCTTTGGTTTCCGTAGAACGAATCACCATAACCACCTGCGAAGGTTTCTTAGGCTCTGCCCCCTTATGTATCAGTTCTATCATGTTGACCTCATAATGCGCTGGTAACGGATTTTTATTGATGTTCGGGGCCTCTGGAGTCTGTACCTCAATACGACGATTATCAATGAGCTCTTGGATTGCGTTTTTCAACTTCTAACATTTTTCAGTATCGTGCCCCGGCATCCCTGAGCAATACTCGCAGCTAACAGAGTGGTCCAGGTTTCTGGGAAGAGGATTTGGTGCTTTGGATTCAACTGGGGTCAGCATCCCCAACTGTTTTAATCTGTGGAAAAGAGAAGTGTAAGATTCTCCCAGCGGAGTAAATGTTTTTTTGTTTGGGGCCTTCTCATTTCTAAAAGCTTGGTTTGGGCGGAAGCTGGTTCCTGGTATGTTAGCCCTGGGAGGTGGATAGGTGTTTTGTGGGTGTGGCTGTGTATTTTGGGGACTTGGTGTACGCCATTGCGAGTGCACTGGGGGTTGAGTGTAGGTCTGGGCGTGGTGAATAGAAAAGTGTGATTCTGGTGGTGGATAGTAGTGTTGCGGTGGACCATATGGGGTATATTGATGGTTTGGGTGGTAGGGTCTGGGTTGGTTGTAGTAGAGTGGACGGTTATTGTGCCTGGACCAAACATTAGCTTCAACTGTAGCAACTTCTTCTTTCTTCTTCTTCCCCAACACACCACCAGTACCGCTTTGGATGGCCTAGGTGGTTGCTTTCAACGCCGAGTAGCTCAAGATCTTGTTAGATTTCAATCCTTCTTCAATCATGGCTCCCATCTTTACCACTTCATTAAACGACTTCCCGACAGATGTCACTAGATGACCAAAATAGGTAGGTTCCAATGTTTGCAAGAAGTAATCTACCATCTCACTCTCCCGCATGGGAGGATCAACCCTTGCAGCTTGTTCCCTCCAGCGGAAACCAAACTCTCTAAAACTTTCCCCAGGCTTCTTTTCTAGTTTCAACAATGACAGACGATCAGGGACTATCTCGAGGTTATATTGGAAATGGCCAATGAATGCCTGGGCCAAATCATCCCATGTATACCATCGGCCGGGGTCTTGCCTCGTGTACCATTCTAGTGCTGACCCGCTCAGGCTTTGCCCGAAATATGCTATCAACAACTCATCGTTTCCCCCGGCCCCTCTCATTTTGCTACAGAAACCACGAGATGGGCTACTGGGTCACCGTGCCCCTCATATAAGTCAAACTTCGGCATTTTAAACCCCGCAGGCAACTGTACATCAGGAAAAGGGCACAAATCTTTGTATGCGACACTAACTTGGTTTCCTAAACCATGCATGTTCCTGAAGGATTGCTCCAAGCTTTTGACTTTACGAATCACCTCCTCTTGTTCTGCATTCTTAACCGGCTTCTCAACTTCTCCCGGGATTTCAAAATGGGGAGAGGAGGTATATGGCCCAGGCGCTTTGAAAGTGGGTTCGGGAGGGTAATATTGGGTGTCGTGAGCTTGGAATAGCGGCTAACTAGATGATCTATGTAGTGGAGCTGGGGGAGGTGCCACAAAGACGGGAACCATGGGTGGTGGAGGGTTTTGTTTGGAGGGTGGAGCTGGGGGAGCGTATGACGTGGTACCATAAACCTGGGCCTGATAAGGGAAATCTGAAGATGTGTGGGAAGTGGTAGGCTCCTGAACTTGAGCCAAGGGTGGGATGTAAGATGGGTTGGCAGGATATAGTGGTGCTGGGTATCCCTGCGACCATGCCTGATGCATTTCAGCCATTTGTGCTTTTAATTTCCTCATCTCTTCTTTCATAGCACCCACATCTGTTACCTCAACCTCATTCGAAGGGTCTACGATGCTGATTTCCGAATCCTGCCCTGTCATTTTTACTTGATCTTTCGACCGGGTGTTGTATGGATGAGTTGCCAGAATTGCCAATCAATTAACCACCTGCCTGGTATCACACATTTAGACAACCACTTTGTTAGCGATTAGGTCTTAACAGATTTAACAACCACACGTTGGCATGAATGCACTTATACAGTTATTCCTTTCTATTATGCGTTTTCCCGATTGCATGCGTCATCCCGGCATTTCATTCCTTGTTTCATTTTTCTTCTCCTCGCCTTATCCCTCTCTTGTGCTTTTTCTTTTCTCTCTCTTGTTTTTCCGCTCTTTTCTTTCTTTCTATTTTTCTTGGTTTTCCTTATATTTTCCTTTTCATTCTTTTTGTTTTCTTTTCGGTTATGGTCGAATCTTATGGAGATTGCCTACGTATCGTGACCCCGCACGAATCAAACTAAGCGTAGTTCATGAAGATAAATGTAAAAATAAGGGTGGAAATAAAATGCTCAACTTTCATTAATAAACAGACTCTTACAAACTCGACATCTTTTGTTTTGGAAAGAAACTAACAAACGCAATCTGAAAGCAAACAAAAACTCTAAGCTTGCAAACATACTCAATCCAGAAAGATAACGGACGTACTAAAGACTGACTCAAAATGGTAGACACTCACAGACACGGACTATGCATATTCTAGTGCTTCAAACTTAGGTATCCGCGGGGCGTCGTTCGGCCTCGCCGCGGGTCTGGGATCCAAATCCCTTTCAAGCTGCTCTAACTCATTCATGGTTCGCTTCACATAGATCATCACTGCTGAGATAAAAGTAGTACGGGTCATGTATTCACAAACCCAGCATCTCCTGACAATAGCATGAGCAATGGCTCTAATCTTGTCTTTTGTTTGCTTCTTTTCTAGGAGCAAGCGTCTTATCTGATCGCTGCACATCTTTAAAGCTCGGGAGTCTTGCAAGTGCTGGTTTTGCAGCTGTTGCACTTCTGCCTCCATTTGGGCTAACAATTTGTAACAATGTCCGCTTTCAGTTTCAAAGTCTCTAGCCTGCCTAACCGCTTTACCTTCAAGGGCAACTACTTTTCTCTTTAAATTGGCAACAATTTTCTCATGGTCCCTTTTCAACTGATTCAAGTATTGGCGACGCTCTTCGGTTTTTGTCGCCCACTGTGCTTTATGTTCTGCCATGACGTTTTCAGCTTTTCCTAGCTCATCCCGCCATTCTCTGACTTCGCCTTCCAATCTTTTTACCAATTGTTCATCGGATCGGCTCATCGGTTGCTTATCGATGGTTATCTTCAACTGTCGGATTTGGGCCTTAAGAGCGTCATTTTCTCTGACTAGTCTATTCTTTTCACCTTGATCCTCGGCAACCTGTACACTGTTCTCAAATTTCAGACTCTCGACTTGTTGCTTTAATTTACCAATCTCAACTCGATAGCTTTCTTCCTTTGCTAACCAATCCCACTGCTCTTGGGACGACTTGGCAAAATCTTCGAGATGAGGTCTTTTAGCCGGTCTCCCATATGCCACGTCACCTCTGAACCATTCGTGATACCCTGGAGCAATTTCCCCTCTGACCCTATCAGACACACAAGTGTTTGCCATCAGATATTGACACTCACTCCAAATTTGACGAACCTCTTCCTCGGGGAATCGACCGTCAGGACTAATTTCGACCACTTGGGTACTCAAATCTTCATCTCTTGGTATTACTTGATATCTACCGAGTTGCCTCAGAACCCGATACGGTGCATAAGGTTGTATGCTTTTGAGTTCCATTAACAAAAAATGCGGTCGGGCTGCTGGCATATATATGACTTCCTCGACAGACAACCATCCAAGCACCCACTGTATCTGGCTAGCCTCGAGGTTCTGAAATAATAATGCCCAAGCCGTGACTCCTTCAGGTAGACCAGCCCCTTTGATTCTCGTAAAAAATTCCCCTATACAAGTTTTCTCAGCCGAGCCATAACTCAATAACTGAGAGCGCGGGCACAAATGCTCAATCATCCACATTTGTAACAATAAGTTACATCCCTCAAAAATTTGCCCCCAGCTTTGCACGCAGTGAGAGCTCTGAAGATATCAGCCACAATCATAGGTGCTAAAGTGCTTTTCCCCATGGTTTGAAAAGTACTGACGGCGCCTGCTACTTTCAAATCAATATTACCATCTTTCCTTGGGAATATTACGAGACCCAAAAAAGTTACCATAAATTCCACTCGCCTGTGTTCCTCCCATTTTTGTCGGCTATTTCTGCTGCAAAGCTTAAAGTCTGGATTATTGAACCCGCCCACATGGCCATATCTATCATACACGAAGCGGAAACTGCAGAAACCCTTTGCAAAATCTGAGTGATGAACTGTCCGGGGTACTTTCAAGGAATCCAGGAATCGATGTATGGTAATGGCCCTAGGAGCAATCAAGTATTTGAATCTCAGTGGAGCTTGGTCACTTCCAATGTACCTTGCTATTTCCTTTATTGTTGGGGTGAGTTCAAAGTCTGAAAAATGAAACACATTATGTGCCGAATCCCAATGGGCGACCAATGCCCTGATGATATCCCCCGAGGCTGAATGTCTAATAAATCCGGAAGGTCTTTCAAATATTTTCTCACTTCGTCTTGCCCTTCTTTGCCCAAATCATTCCACCACAATTGCAGCTCAAAAGGGATTTTGGTCATTATTGAAAAAGGCTCATTTATTGTCGTGCTCATCCTGCACATTTATTAAAGCGTTTAAGCAAAAGAAAACTTTTATTTAACTCCAAAAACTACTATCTATATTATCGACTCAAAATTAACCCTATATTTCAAATGAAGAACTCAATTCTTAATTCTAATATTTTTAGATAAAAGACCCGATATTGCGACACGGCCTTCCTGTGCCTCAGGGGCAAAAATTTTAAGGCTGTGAGGGTCAAAAATCAAAATACGACCAAAGGTGGCTGCTTATGCAAAGTCAGCCCTCTGATGCCCCGTTTGGGAATATTTGGCTATTTATGACATAACAATATCACCTGACTTATTTATGACTTTTTTTATCGTTTTTCAAATTAGGAAACTCAATATTGCAAACACGGCCTTTCAACGTCTCGGGGACGAAGATTTTTAAGGCTGTGTAGGTCAACTGGACCAAATCTTAAATATGACCCTAAAGTGGCTGTTTATGCAAAGTCAGCCTTCCGGCGTCCCTTTCAGGAACATTCGGCTATGTCTTGATAAAACAGCGTCACCCGACTTCTTAGAAATTTGACATATATATTTTGCTATTATTTTTTTTATTTTATTTTTTTATTTTTTTATTTTGTAAAAGGGGAAGTTGACATCACCCGACTTATTTATGACAAAATTAAAAATCTTGACATGTTTTTTTTTTTGTTTTTTTTTATTTGTTTTTGGCTTTTTTAGCAAAAGGGGGGTTGGACCCGATGAGGGTTGCCTACGTATCTCACATCCGGTGAGAATCAAACCCGCGTAGTTCGGGCAAATTAACCGAACTATTTTAAAACATGACTCTTTTCCATTTTTATTTTTTCCTGGCAAGACAATCTATTTTCCTTTTCTATTTTTGAAAAAGACAAAATAACGATTTTTTTTCCATTTTCAACAAACAATAAAACAATCTATTTTTCAAAAAAAAAAGACTCTTTTTTTCTATATTTTTTAGTAAAACAAAATAAAATATTTTTCCTTGGTCATTGATTTTTTCTAAAATAATCAATTAACTCCCTAACTGATATATTCTTTTTCCCTTTTTTTTTTCTTTTTTTTTTCTTTTTTTTTTCTTCAATTTTCCAACATTCACGAGATTCAGAAACCGGTCAACATGCAAGTTCGAAACAAATATATGTACAGAGCAAGTAGGATGCATCAGAATGATCTTTTCATTTCAGGTTGCTAGTCCTAGACGGACCCAACCCCTGTGTTGAGTCCCCTAAGTCAAATGCAACGTGATGCAAATAAGCGTTCCTACTAGGGATCCGGCATGAAGTCACGTTATTCTATATTCAAAACCTGGTTCAGTGTACTAGACTGTGTACCCGAGCGGACAACTCGAGTCGAGGAGGGGGCAACTTACCGGGAACCAAAAGGCCATTCGGCTTCGTAACTTGTCCGACCTCTTTCTTATTTCAGGGTATAACACTAACAGAATAGGGAGTCTCAACCAGTAAGCACATCCCCGGAGGTGAAGAGAGAAGGGTTCGGTACAGTTTATATATACAGTCAAATAATATCAAAGCGGTAAAAGCAGCATTTAGCACATTAGGCTCAAACATGTAAAAATCAGATAAAGCCAAATATAACAATTTATCTAAGCTCGAATTTCTAACCCTGAACCAGTGGTTCTGGGTTTTTAAAAAAATAGTCCCCAGCAGAGTCGCCAGAGCTGTCACACCTCCTATTTCCACCCCCGCGAGAGTACAAGGGAGTTTTTTCCAATTAAAGGACAGTCGAAACGGGATTTGTTTATTTATTTCAGAGTCGCCACTTGGGAGATTTAGGGTGTCCCAAGTCACCAGTTTAATCCCGAATCAAGGAAAAGAATGACTCTGTATTACAGTTCGCGAAATAGAAATCCGGATAAGGAATTCTGTTAACCCGGGAGAAGGTGTTAGGCATTCCCGAGTTCCGTGGTTCTAGCACGGTCGCTCAACTGTTATATTCGGCTTGACTATCTGATATAATACGTATTATAAACTTATGTGCAAATTTAACTTTTAAAAAAAACCGCTTTTATCATTATTTATTTTATACAAAATTGCAACGTCGTGAAAACGCATCTCGAGCCACGCCACAACCAGTGCACGCGTGATTTGTTGACGCATTTTGACTTCGTCAAGATCGTGATTTGGGTTACATAAATGTACACCCGTATTCAAGAAAATAACCTTATTAAATATGCGCCAAAATACTACGCGTTATGATATTATTAGGTAAGACCGTGAATTTTACTAAATCGCCCATCTTGAAATCTAGGTAATTTCTTATATAAAAATAAATAAATAAATAAATAAATAAATAAATAAATAAATTTTTTGTATTATTTATTTATTTATTTGTTAGCGAGATCCTCCCTTATTTTATGAATACCCTTTAATGACTACATCTTTATTATTACTAAGTTTGTCCATAATTATGAAGTCAATCTCTACATACTTAATAATAATATATTAATTACTAATTCAAAAAAAATATTAATGGAAGGTAATACTACTAAAATGATAATTACGAACAACATGGAATTGCCCAAAAAGTAAAAAAAACTAATTATCCCATAGTTGGATTAAAACATATTGTTAGTATGACTTAAGCTTATTGAAATTAATTATTTACAAATACTGAACATAAAAAAAACTTGATTACTAAACCATATTTCTAAAAGTTAAACAATTTAAACTTAACTAACCTTGTTTTAATTCACATCATGTCCTAATACTTGATTCGCAAATTAATTCATGTTTTAACTGAAATTAACTACATGATTCCGATTAACTTAATGTTGACAAAAAACCTTATGAATAAGGAATTAATCAATTTTTGCCAAACTGATTCAATAACGCCATTTTTTACGGTATTTCTTCTATTTTGATTATCAAACAGTTTTAATTAGTAATCCATCTTAAATATATTTCCTAATAATCCGGTTAAGGCGTTATTTAATATATCGCTATAATATGTCTAATCATGCCAAATGACAGTGATTGACAGAATAATAATACATGAATAATCTAAATACAATACAAAAAAATTAAAACTAAATTAAAAATTTAACATTCCGTTCTTCATTTCAGCTTACAAAATGCCAAAATTACAGTTGTGTACCTGGTATTGCCAATATAAGAAGAAGAAAGTCAGTCACGCAGTAATAACAATACACCACAGCAACAAAAGTCCAATAGCAATAACAACCCAGGAACAGAGTTTGCAAACCGGTGGAGTATTAATCCCAAAACAAAAGCTTCAAGCTTTGATGAAAAATAATTAATTCTGATTTCAAACAATGAAAGAAAGTAAAAGATTTTTTTTTTTGGTTTATTTTTTTTGAAAGTTTAAATATTTTTTCGGAATTTTCTCTCTCTTAAATGTTCAACCTTTTTTTTCTCTCTCTTATTTTCTTTCTGTTCAGATTCGTTCTTTCTCTTCTGTATTCTCTCGTCTCTGTCTCCTTATTCTGATTTCAAGACTTCTTATATATAACTCATCCCATAAATCTTTCAATTAATTAAAATCAATACTTTTTCTCTACCCAACCCATTATCTTCCCACTCATCCCCATTACATTAAATAAACATATTACACCACCTCATTATATTTTGTACCCCATGCCTAACATAAAATAATACAATATTCCCCCACTAAATTTTGTCTTGTCCCCCCTTTATATTAAATAACCATATCACAAACCACCCCATTTCATTTTGTCCCCCATGCTTCATATAAACAATTACAAAATGTACAATTCCTAAACTACCCCTCCGACCCTATTGCAAATTACTATTTTACCCCCGAAAGTACTATAAATTACCAAACTACCCATCAGCTAACACATCAATTAATCAAACTTAACCAAATATAGACAATATGATTAATTTTTAACAATGTTCAAACAACAAATTTCATGAACATGATTTCTTCAACATTTCAACAACAAATCACATGAACATGATTTCTTCAACATTTCAACAACAAATCACATGAACACAAATTGAACAACAAAGAACAACTAAAATTTGATTGAACAATATTTTAGCAACAAACAATCCTATTTTCGGATTCAACAACAACAACAAACAAGTATATTTAGATTTCTAAATTCAATAATATTGAACTTAAAATCAACTACACTAAAAACATTACAACAAACAATTCCTACATTAAACTTAAACAAGATTATGAGACAAATTCAAGAAATAATCATAAAGGATAAACAAGAAATCAAACTATACAAAATTCGGATTCAAGAACAATTAAACAAAGTATGGACATGAATTAAATTTATTTTGAACAAAAACAACATGACGGATTCAAATGATTAAACCAACATACTTCCCTATCACAACTAAATTCTTTTAGGCAAATAGCAAAACAAAACCTAAGAAGAAACAATTATGAATTTAAACTTGAACTTTAACAATATTGACCATTTTTGGAAAATACATAAAACAAATTGAGGAAACAATTAATTAAACTTCAATTTGTATCTAACTAACATTAAACTAACAACATTTACCTAAACGATAAAACAAGCATGAAATAAACATGAAAAATTCACCAAATAATGAACAAACTAGAAAATTATTTCAACGAAGAACAAACCAAACAAGAATTGAATCATTTATCGATTTTGGATCCGAAAAATACCAAACAAAAATATGGACGATAAATGAGATTCAAAAACCAACTAACCGGAAATGAAACGACGAACAACGACCAACCAACGACGAACTCGGACAATGATCGACGACATCGACCAAAACTCATCCATGTACGCGAACTCGACTGGACTGAAGCAGTAGCATCCGCTACTGCTGGACATCGGCGCTTGAATTGAATGATGAAGATGAAGCAGAAGCAGTTGACGATGAAGAGAAATGGACGCAACAGCAACTTAATGAAGAAGCCATAGTCATCGAGGTTCGCGAACTCGACTGGACTGAAGCAGTAGCATCCGCTACTGCTGGACATCGGAGCTTGAAATGGACGCAGCAGCAGCTCGGACGCGAGGAGGAGCAGCGGCGACGGTGTGGTTTGGACGATGAAGCAGCGGGCAGTCCATGGTCGAGCTTGAGCTCGTCAATGGAGAAACAACGCTGGGGCGATGGACTATCGTGGTGGTTGTGTCGTTTGGTTGTGTATGTGTGTGTGAGTGTGACGACGTGAGGGGGTGTTCGTGGGGGAGGGTGGTCGAAGAAGAAAGTAAAGGGAAGCCATGGGAGGCATGGATGGGGTGTTTTGGAGTTTTGAGGAAGAAGAAGGAAAATGAGGGGGGGTGGCGGATGACTTAGTAGTTTTAGGGTTTTTTCTTCTTTTTTTTTTGTTTTATTTTGTTTGTAAAATAATAGGGGTGTTGGGTTATGGACTGGGTCGACCCAGTTCGAAATGGACTGGGTTGTAGGGAAGATTGGGCCATTTTTTGGGGCTATGGCTTGAAATCGAAGAAGAGTCCCAATTCCGACTTTCTTTATATTTTCGCTCTCTTTCTTCTTTTATTTCTCTAAAACTAAATTATAAAAATACTTAAACTATTATTAAGAAATAAATTAAGTTATAAAAGCGCAAATTAACTCCCAATAATAATTAACGCACAATTAAGTAATAATTAAGCATAAAATTGTATATTTGGACATTAAATGCTAAAAAAGCAAACGATGCCTATTTTTGTAATTTTAATTTTTGTAAAACAAATTTAATTACTAACAATTGTAGAATTAAATCCTACATGCGAAATGCGACATATTTTTGTATTTTTATTAATTTAGCAAATAAACACGCACAGACAAATACAAATAATTATTCAAAATATCACAAAATTGCACACCAAAGAAAAATCATTTTATTTTTGAATTTTTGGGAGTAATTCTCATATAGGGCAAAAATCACATGCTTACAGCTGCCCCTCTTTGCCCGAAGACACGAAGGGTTTTCGTGCAAAGATAAAGCGAGCGATTTTTGCCCATCCGAGTTCTCCGTGTGAAGCATTTTTTTTTTTTTGAAAAAAATTTGACTGAACCTTTGCTTCAAAGGTTTCCTACATATCCTGGGCTAAACAGAAATCAGGTCAATGTAGTTCGGGAAGTTTTGGTAGCTGGGACTACCGTGGGACTGCAATGTTACTGTTGTTGCATGCTATTACCACTGCTTACCGATCTCCTTGTTACACCATGCTTAAAAGAAAACAAGAAGCTAGGCTAGAGTACAATTTGTTTTTGTTGCCTTGCTTCCTTGTCTGCTTGCATTTCTTCCGGTGCTTTTCTTCTTTTGACACATGTACTTGAGTTTGTACTGTGACCTCTTGTTGCAACCTTCTGTTTCCCGGTGCCGGGGAATTTTGTTGTTTCCTACTGGGGATTCCTATTGTAACCCTCTGTTTTATTGTCCTCTGACTTGATCTTGAAATGTATGCCTCTGTTCTATGGGCGGGCTCCCAACTTTAATATTTGAAATTAAAGACTGTATGTAATCCTCTGTTATATGGGCGGGCTCCCAACTTCAACACTTGAAAATTAAAGACTGAAATGTATGCCTCTGTTATCTGGGCGGGCTCCCAACTTCAACGCTTGAAATATAAAGACTGAAATGTATGCCTCTGTTATCTGGGCGGGCTCCCAACTTCAACGCTTGAAATATAAAGACTGAAATGTATGCCTCTGTTATCTGGGCGGGCTCCCAACTTCAACGCTTGAAATGTAAAGACTGAAATGTATGCCTCTGTTATCTGGGCGGGCTCCCAACTTCAACACTTGAAATGAAAAGACTGAAATGTATGCCTCTGTTATCTGGGCGGGCTCCCAACTTCAACACTTGAAATGAAAAGACTGAAATGTATGCCTCTATTATCTGGGCGGGCTCCCAACTTCAACACTTGAAATGAAAAGACTGAAATGTATGCCTCTGTTATCTGGGCGGGCTCCCAACTTCAATGTTTGAAATGAAAAGACTGAAATGTCGCATCATTAGTCCATTTCGAACTGGGTTGACCCAGTCCATAACCCAACACCCCTATTATTTTACAAACAAAATAAAACAAAAAAAAAGAAGAAAAAACCCTAAAACTACTAAGTCATCCGCCACCCCCCCTCATTTTCCTTCTTCTTCCTCAAAACTCCAAAACACCCCATCCATGGCTGCCCCCCCCCCCACAAACCCCAGCCTGCAACGTCGACCACCCTCCCCCACGAACACCCCCTCACGTCGTCACACTCACACACACATACACAACCAAACGACACAACCACCACGATAGTCCATCGCCCCAGCGTTGTTTCTCCATTGACGAGCTCAAGCTCGACCATGGACTGCCCGCTGCTTCATCGTCCAAACCACACCGTCGCCGCTTCTCCTCCTCGCGTCCAAGCTGCTGCGTCCATTTCAAGCTCCGATGTCCAGCAGTAGCGGATGCTACTGCTTCAGTCCAGTCGAGTTCGCGAACCTCGATGACTATGGCTTCTTCACTAAGCTGCTGCTGCATCCATTTCTCTTCATCGTCAGCTGCTTCTGCTTCATCTTCGTCATTCAGTTCAAGCGTCGATGTCCAGCAGTAGCGGATGCTACTGCTTCAGTCCAGTCGAGTTCACGTACATGGATGAGTTTTGGTCGATGTCGTCGATCACTGTCCGAGTTCGTCGTTGGTTGGTCGTTGTTCGTCGTTTCATTTCCGGTTAGTTGGTTTTTGAATCTCATTTATCGTCCATATTTTTGTTTGGTATTTTTCGGATCCAAAATCGATAAATGTTTCAATTCTTGTTTGGTTTGTTCTTCGTTGAAATAATTTTCTAGTTTGTTCATTATTTGGTGAATTTTTCATGTTTTTTTTCATGCTTGTTTTATTGTTTAGGTAAATGTTGTTAGTTTAATGTTAGTTAGATACAAATTGAAGTTTAATTAATTGTTTCCTCAATTTGTTTTATGTATTTTATGTATTTTCCAAAAATGGTCAATATTGTTAAAGTTCAAGTTTAAATTTATAATTGTTTCTTCTTAGGTTTTGTTTTGTTATTTGCCTAAAAGAATTTAGTTGTGATAGGGAAGTATGTTGGTTTAATCATTTGAATCCGTCATGTTGTTTTTGTTCAAAATAAATTAATTCATGTCCATACTTTGTTTAATTGTTCTTGAATCCGAATTTTGTATAGTTTGATTTCTTGTTTATCCTTTATGATTATTTCTTGAATTTGTCTCATAATCTTGTTTAAGTTTAATATAGGAATTGTTTGTTGTAATGTTTTTAGAGTAGTTGATTTTAAGTTCAATATTATTGAATTTAGAAATCTAAATATACTTGTTTGTTGTTGTTGTTGAATCCGAAAATAGGATTGTTTGTTGCTAAAATATTGTTCAATCAAATTTTAGTTGTTCTTTGTTGTTCAATTTGTGTTCATGTGATTTGTTGTTGAAATGTTGAAGAAATCATGTTCATATAATTTGTTGTTGAAATGTTGAAGAAATCATGTTCATGAAATTTGTTGTTTGAACATTGTTAAAAATTAATCATATTGTCTATATTTTGGTTAAGTTTGATTAATTGATGTGATATAGTTGATGGGTAGTTTGGTAATTTATAGTACTTTCGGGGGTAAAATAGTAATTTGCAATAGGGTCGGAGGGGTAGTTTAGGAATTGTACATTTTGTAATTGTTTATATGAAGCATGGGGGACAAAATGAAATGGGGTGGTTTGTGATATGGTTATTTAATATAAAGGGGGGACAAGACAAAATTTAGTGGGGGAATCTTGTATTATTTTATGTTAGGCATGGGGGACAAAATATAATGGGGTGGTGTGATATGTTTATTTAATGTAATGGAGATGAGTGGGAAGATAATGGGTTGGGTAGAGAAAAAGTATTGATTTTAATTAATTGAAAGATTTATGGGATGTGTTATAAAAGAGAAGTCTGGAAGTCTTGAGCACAAGACAGGGATACGAGAGAATACAGAAGAGAAAGAACGAATCTGAACAGAAAGAAAATAAGAGAGAGAAAAAAAGGCTGAACATTTAAGAGAGAGAAAATTCCGAAAAAATATTTAAACTTTCAAAAAAAAAACCAAAAAAAAAGTTATTTTGCTTTCTTTCATTGTTTGAAATCAGAATTAATTGTTTTTCATCAAAGCTTGAAGCTTTTGTTTTGGGATTAATACTCCACCGGTTTGCAAACTCTGTTCCTGGGTTGTTATTGTTATTGGACTTTTGTTGCTGTGCTGTATTGTTATTACTGCGTGGCTGACTTTCTTCTTCTTATATTGGCAATACCAGGTACACAACTGTAATTTTGGCATTTTGTAAGCTGAAATGAAGAACGGAATGTTAAATTTTTAATTTAGTTTTAATTTTTTTTGTATTGTATTTAGATTATTCATGTATTATTATTCTGTCAATCACTGTCATTTGGCATAATTAGACATATTATAACGATATATTAAATAACGCCTTAACCGGATTATTAGGAAATATATTCAAGATGGATTACTAATTAAAACTGTTTAATAATCAAAATAGAAGAAATAACATAAAAAATGGCGTTATTGAATCAGTTTGGCAAAAATTGATTAATTCCTTATTCATAAGGTTTTTTGTCAACATTAAGTTAATCGGAATCATGTAGTTAATTTCAGTTAAAACATGAATTAATTTGCGAATCAAGTATTAGGACATGATGTGAATTAAAACAAGGTTAGTTAAGTTTAAATTGTTTAACTTTTAGAAATATGGTTTAGTAATCAAGTTTTTTTTTTATTTTCAGTATTTATAAATAATTAATTTCAATAAGCTTAAGTCATACTAACAATATGTTTTAATCCAACTATGGGATAATTAGTTTTTTTTACTTTTTGTGGGCAATTCCATGTTGTTCGTAATTATCATTTTAGTAGTATTACCTTCCATTAATATTTGTTTTGAATTAGTAATTAATATGTTATTTTTAAGTATGTAGAGATTGACTTCATAATTATGGACAAACTTAGTAATAATAAAGATGTAGTCATTAAAGGGTATTCATAAAATAAGGGAGGATCTCGCTAACAAATAAACAAATATAAATAATACAAAAAATTGCAGTCCTCCAATCTTATTTATTTATTTATTTTTATATAAGAAAATACCTAGATTTCAAGATGGGCGATTTAGTAAAATTCACGGTCTTACCTAATAATATCATAACGCGTAGTATTTTGGCGCATATTTAATAAGGTTATTTTCTTGAATACGGGTGTACATTTATGTAACCCAAATCACGATCTTGACGAAGTCAAAATGCGTCAACAAATCACGCGTGCACTGGTTGTGGCGTGGCTTGAGATGCGTTTTCACGACGTTGCAATTTTGTATAAAATAAATAATGATAAAAACGACTTTTTTTTAAAAGTTAAATCTGCACATAAGTTTATAATACGTATTATATCAGATAGTCAAGCCGAATATAACAGTTGAGCAACCGTGCTAGAACCACGGAACTCGGGAATGCCTAACACCTTCTCCCGGGTCAACAGAATTCCTTATCCGGATTTCTGGTTCGCGGACTGTAATACAGAGTCATTCTTTTCCTCGATTCGGGATTAAACTGGTGACTTGGGACACCCTAAATCTCCCAAGTGGCGACTCTAAAATAAATAAACAAATCCCGTTTCGACTGCCCTTTAATTGGAAAAAACTCCCTTGTACCCTCGCGGGGGCGGAAAAAGGAGGTGTGACAAATCTTCATTGACATTGTGACGATTTGGGAGTGTTGAGATTTTAGGGTTTGGGTCAGTTTTGAGATTGAAGATTCGAACAATTATGGAGGGATTCGAGGGAAGTTAGTTAGGGATTGGGAAGGAGGAGGTCATGTGGGTGTTGTGGTGTTGATTTGGGACGGATTGGGAGTGGCGTCGCCGGCGGGAGATGGTGAAGAATTGGGGCGGCGCATTAGGGTTTGGGGATGGTCTCGGAAGATGAAAGGGAATGAGAGAGATGAGTTAGAGGGGGGTCAATTATTCGAACAGTTATATATTAAAAGGGGCCCCAGTTCTCGACCGTTTGATCAAGTGAGAACAACGACTTGGATTGTGGGATCCAAAACGAAGTCATTTGGCTAGATAAGGGAGCAGACAAGATATGGGACACGGGTTTGGGCCTATTTTGAGCGGGTAATTGGCAACAAATCGTTTGGGCCTGGGGAAAATAATTAGAATGGTCCAAAAAATCAGATCTCTCATTTCCTTTTCTTTTTCTTTCAATTTCAAAATTCTTTTTCTTTTCAAATTAAAAATAAAAATCAAATTATCCTACCAAATTAGATTAATTACTCAAAATAATATTTACAACAACTAATTAATTACCAAATTAAAAGAAAACTACAAAATTCAAAGCTAAAAATAAAAAAATACAAAAATGAGTTATTTTTTGTGATTTTTCTATTTTTGTCAAACATATTAATTTACTAATTAATCTAAAATATAAAATTAAGTCCTAAATGCAAATGCAATGTATTTTTGTATTTTCATGAATTAAGCAAAATTAAACATGCACAGACAAATGCAAACAATTAACAAAATGCTACAAAAATTTACAAAATTTCCAATAATGGGAAAAATTTATTTTTCTTGAATTTACGGGAGTAATTCACATAGGGCAAAAATCACGTGCTCACAGACTTGTTCGAGGACAAACGTTTGTTTAAGTTGGGGAGGATGTGACGACTCGGACAGTCGTCTCATGAGTTACCGCTCTGTTTTCCCCATTTATGCTTCTTATTGCTTTGTATAATGATTCTATATGCGATCGGGTTGATTGGTTAGGGTTCGAAAAGAAATTGGTAAGGTTTGATATACTTAGTCTCTTTTGAGAAAGGTTAAGTGGGAAAATTCAACCGAATGTTGACTTATGTGTTAGAGGGCTCGGATGTGAGTTCCGATGGTTCAGTTAGCTTCGGGAGGTGATTTGGGACTTAGGAGCCTGATCAGAATGAGTTTTGGAGGTCCGGAGTAGATTAAGGCTTGAATTGGCGAAAGTGGATTTTTGGCGATTTTCGGTTGGTAGGTGAGATTTTAATATAGAGGTCGGAATGGAATTCCGAGAGTTGCAGTAGTTCTGTTGTGTCATTTGGAATATGTGTGCAAAATTTCAGGTCATTCGGGCGTGGTTTGGTTGGGTTTTTGATCAAAAGCGGAATTCGGAAGATTTTAGAAACTTAGGCTTGAATCAGATGTGTTTTGGTTGATTTGATGTTGTTTGAGGTGTTTTGAATATTTGTACAAGTTTGAATAAGGTTTTGGGATATGTTGGTGCCTTTGGTTGAGGTCCCGAGGGCCTCGGGGGAGTTTCGGGTGGTCAACCGGATCATTTCTTGATGTTTGGAGTTGCAGATTTTGGTTTCAGCTGTTGCAAGTATTTTACTCTCCGCGTTCGTGAGTGGACCCTCGTGTTTGCGAAGAGTCAGTTGAGGAAGGTGGAATTTAAGCCTTCGCGTTCGCGAAGGGCTAAGTGGTTGTGCATCGCGTTCGCGGGGTGTTATCGCGTTCGCATAGAAGAAAATGGGCAGCTAAGCTTCAGTGGATTTTTATTCATCGTGTTCGCGAGAGGCGGAATGCGATCGCGAAGGTTGGTCTGAGCAAAGCATCGCGTTCGCAATGGGAGATCGCGATCGCAAAAGAGGAAAAATTGGTCAAAGTTAGTTTGTGCTTCGCGAACGCGAGGCTTTGACCGCGTTCGCGAAGAAGGATTTCAGGTCTAGGCAGAAGGTTTAAAAGGTTGTCTTGTCCGCGAATGTGGGGTTTATTTCTTCCATTGTTGGTCGTTTTTGGAGCTATTTGAAGGGGATTGAAGAGGTATTCAAAGGGAATCACTTAGAGGTAAGATTCTTGGACTTAAAACTCGATTCTAATGTGAATTGCGCTTAAATAATCATGGAAATTAAGCCAAAAATTGAAGAACTAGGGCTTGGAAACTTAGACCTTTGCTTGAGGATTTGAAGGACCATTTGAGGTCGGATTTCAGAACTTTTGATATGTATAAACTCGTGGGAAGACAAGGAATCTATTGATGCAAAAATTATCGAATTCCGAGACGTGGACCTGGGGGTCGGGTTTTGGTAATTTCAGAATTTGTGTTGTATACTGATTGTTTTCGCGTGGGCTTCGTCTCCTTAGCCTATTTTGACGTCCTCGTTCTTATTTTGGATAGATTCGACGCGAGTGGAGGCCGATTCGAGGGTCAAAGGCGTCGCGAGCTAGAGATTTGACCGGTTCGAGGTGAGTAATGATTGTAAATGATGTTTTGAGGGTATGAAACCCTGGACTTTCACATCATTGCGCTACATTGAGGTCACACACATGCTTGATGACGAGCGTGGGGTCGTGCATTGTTGGGGATTGTGACTTAGTCCGTCCCGAATGACTATTTTACCGTGCATTTGACTGAAATCCATTTGCTATCATCATTATTTGGGTTGAATGCCGTATTTGGCCTTCGTGCCAACTATTTGAACCCTTCGGGGGCTTTTATTGATATTTCCTCACTATTTTGACTTTATATTTGAACTCAGTCCTGATATATTTCACTATTTTCGTACTCAGCCATGTTTACTCTGTTTTAACACTTAAATGATCTTTTAAATGATATTTTGGGCTGAGAATCATGTTTTACTATTGTCCGAGTGTCTTGTGAGGATTTTGACTAAGTAAGGCCAAGGGCCTATGTTGTGAGGAAACATTTGATATTGATTATGAGGCCGAGGGCCTGAGTTATGTATGCCACGAGGTGGCTTAATTGATATGAGGCCGAGAGCCTAGTGATGATGCCACGAGATGACTTAATATTGCGCTTGGGTCGTAATATCAGGATTGAGTTAAAGGATTTTTACCTATCTTTCACTAGTTTACTGTTTTTAAGGGTTTTACTGCTTCATTATAGCATGTCTTGTGCCTTACGTGATTTCTTTCTTTCAGTCTTTATTTATGATTATTACTCACTGAGTTGGATTACTCACTTTACTCCCTGCACCCTGTGTGCAGGTTCAAGCATATCTGGTCCCGCTCCTGAGTACTACTAATCATTTTCAGCTCAGGGGGATCCGAGGAGTCTCTAGGTAGTTATCGGCGTTCACAACCCGGAGTTCTTCCCTATCTTATTTATTCATGTTCTTAGTTTCTGTATTAAGCTCTGTAGTTTGATTTGGAGTATTTCGGATTGTTTAGATGCTCATGACTAGTGACACCCCGGTATCGGGCTGTGTTGGGTTATTTTTCGCGAATTATGCTATTAACTGCTTAAACCTTGGGTTATTTATCATGCTTTAGACTTGAATCTTATTGTTTAATTGCTTTAAAAAAATCGAAATGGGAAGTGTCTGTTGGCCTTGTCTTCACGAGAGGCGTCATCACGACCGAGTTTGGGTTTAGGGTCATGGCACTTATAAATTCAATTGTTCTCCGATTTTGAGGGTAAACAAGCATACATGATGGTGAAGTTTTTCCATGTTCCCATAGGGTTTTTTCCTAATAAGGTTTTAACGAGACACATTATTTATGGACATCCAAGGGGGAGTGTTATGATAAAAATCAAAATATGGTGGATGTCTACTCTTCCTCCATGATCTTTCTCTCAAATGGTTAATGACATATTCAATGACATATTTTCTATGTTCAATGACATATTCCATGACATATTTTCTTCACTTTTCATGTCTATATAAAGGCTTTGTAATAGATAAAAAAATACACACAATTTAAGAAGAAAATATCTTCCTTTCTCTCTATCTCTACTTCTTGTTTATGTTTTACTAAATTATCTTTATTTCTTGTTCATGTTTTACTAAATTGCTTTTATTTCATAACAATGATATATATTTCTATTTGAAAAGAAAAAGATAAAAGGCCGGCACTGGTGCACTAGATAGACGCGACTATTGAGGGAAAATTACGTATTGGAAGCTTGCATTAACCAAAGAAACTAATGACCACTGATTTTTAACAATATTTCTCCGGTTTAGTTAGTGGGAAATAATGCATGCATGGAGTGGTTCCAATTTTAAAGTCCCAAAAACATGAGTGTATATATATATAGCAGAACCTTAATTTGGTAGGGCAGTATGCTCGATTATAGTGTTTGTTCATCAAAAGGAAGAAGAAGGGGACCAGTTAATATAGTACTGTGTAATTTGGTTGCGTGACAGCAACACAACAATATTTAATTCTCAATTCCATGTTAGTTCAAGACTTGAAGCCAATTGTATGAATCCTCTTCGTACATTTCACTTTATTTGGACAAGTTCTATTCTAGTATTCACAAATTTTCTTTTTAAACTAATTAGATGTTACGTTATCCAATGCTATAGATTAACATTTTCTAACTTAAAAAAAAGACAGCCCAATGTTCATAACATTTCGAGTTTATGCAGGATTCAGGAAAGGCCCGCATCTCAGTGAATATGACGTAGACAACTTATCCTAATGCAAGCGTTAGTGACTGATTTCACTGCTCGAACATGTAACCTATAGATCAACTAACATTCAAATTTCTGAATAAACAATACCTTTAGTCATCGTATGTTAGACCCTGTGTATTTTGAAAGTACGTAACACATAAACAACCTATCTAACACGGCAATATTTCACACAAACGGAAATACAGATTGGTTTTTTCTTCCTTGTTGTGACTGCTTCAAGTATACAAAGTTAATATATTTTTATGGAACAGGGGCAGAGTATTAATTTACAGGATCACGCGAATCCAATAACTTTTCCGTATATCCTATATATTAAATTGTGAACTCGATAATTAAAATGAGCTATGAATTGGATGTCAAATTCCTAATTTATAAACTTTAATTTCTGACTCTGTCTCTAATATTGGAAATCATAGGGGTGTCGAATATTTAATTATCAAATAAGACTTTTTTCTTTTGTTATGATCATATATAATATATTAAATTAAAAAAAAATATTTTAAAGATATTTTAGCAACGTTACTCATGAATCAAATTGGGCTAATTTTTAGCCCAACTTTAGATGAGCTGAAATGAATTGGGTCAAGATAGGATGTGTTCAACAAAGAGAAATTTTCATAAATCACTATCTTTTATTAGTAATTAGCCATCTATAAATACCATTTGTTATATTACGGATTATAGATACCTTTTTATGTGGTTATAAGATGTATTTGATGTATTTAAGTTATTGTATTCATGAATACAGTAGCAAAAATAGGCGTGAATCAGGGAAGTCCAGCTAATCAGTTCTTGTATTCGAGTGTATTCGACTGTATTCATGGAGTGAAACATGGGATTACAGTTGTACAGATTATTGTATTCGATTGTATTCACGTTTTGAAATAGGGGATTACACTGTTTTTAAAAGGGAAAGTGAATCAATTAACATAATAGACTCCTAATATAACTCAACAAACTCAATTATAATACACAAATTTTGTATTTTCAGTTATAAAAAAGATTCTCAACCAAAAAATACCCCCAAAACATAACAATCTTCAGAGAAATTATTTAATACATATGAATACATAAATTATATTAATTAAAAAAACTTATGAATACATTCATGGCATATAACGAGATAGTGAATACAATGAAATACATAGAATACAGCGGGATACATTGAAATACAATGAGAAAAAAAAATAGTGAATACAATGAAATACATGGAATACAACGAGATACATTGAATTACAATGAAAAAAAGACAATGAATACAATGAAATACATGAAAATACATTGACATATATTAACAGAAAATCATCCTACAACATCCATATCTCAATTTTTTCAATTGGCAGGGACGGTATTCACGAGGCTAGTGGAGCCAACTTATAGCAGTGAGGAACGAGTTTAGGAGGAGAATGGGAAGGAAAACGACAGTGACAAACAAGCCTTGGCGGATTCGACACTTGCTACACAGTCCCCATTACAATTCCAACAATTACGCTGATGTTTGCGGGCATGGAAATACGCTGCCGCAAGACAACTTCTTGATCCGTACCAATTCAAGCAGTACCACTTGCCTCGCTATGGTTGTTTCCCCTGCTGACCCAGTCAATTCTGTCCTCAACGTCATCACGAGTGCAACTATACTCTAACAATTCTCCTATTACAATGGAGGATATCGACGGAGGAGAAATGACAAGCGAACTAGACAGAGAAGAGGAAGAAGCAGCCACCGACTTACTCCGCGATCGATTCCGATTATGCACTTTTTCCATTGCTGAAGCCGTGGGTATTTTTTTTTTAATCAAAACACATACAGTAATTTTTGAAGTGGGCTTTGCACAAATTCGGTGGAAGGAGGAGGAGATCGAAAATTTTAATGGGATGGGGGAAGAGAATGGGATGTATCAAAGTAGAGAGAGAAAGAAAATAGTGTAGTTGATTAGCGTATTTAGTGGCTTAGGGCTAGGAGGTAACCAAAAATTAAATATTTTGCTATAAACCTTAAAAGGTATCTATAGAATATATTTTTTTAAAATTGTATTTATTTAAAATAAATAAGGTGTTAACCTTTGCTATAGGTAAAAATTCCTTCAATAAATGAGCGTGTCAATAACCAACCCAAACTTGAATGAATTGGACGGATCAAATAGGTTTGGTCTCAAATTGCCTCCACTAAATGTAATTTACGATTAGAGGCATTTGTAAACCTGTGTTCTGACCATGAAAGAGGACTTACAACTGAATTTCATCGGAGTTAGGCCGAAAAAGTTGGGCCTTGTTTAACAGTGGGCCTAAAGTTTGGTCCTAGTATTTGGGCTAAGTGCACAAACAGTCGCTTTTAGGACCGTTAATTAAAGAGAAATTTTTATAAAACACTATCTTTTAGTGGTAATTAGCTATCTATAGATATTATTTGCTATATTACGGATTGTAGATACGTTTTCTGTTATTATAAGATGTATTAGATGTATTTAAACTACTGTATTCATGAATACAGTAGCAAAAATAGGCGTAAATTAAGGAAGTCCAGTTAATCAGTTGTTGTATTCGAGTGTATTTGACTGTATTCATGACATGAAACATGGGATTACAGCTGGATGGATTATTATATTTGACTGTATTCACGGTGTGAAATAGGGGAATACACTATTTTTAAATGGAAAGTGAATCAACTAACATAATAGACTCCTAATATAACTCAACAAACTCAATTATAACACAAATTTTGTATTTTCAGTTATAAAAAAGATTATCAACCGAAAAATACCCCAAAAACATAGCAACCTTCAGAGAATTATATAATACATCTGAATACATAAATTATATTAATTAAAAAAAATATATGAATACATTCATGGCATATAGCAAGACAGTGAATACAATGAAAAATATAGAATACAACGGGATACATTGAAATACAGTGAAAAAAAGACAGTGAATACAATGAAATACATGAAATACAGCGAGATACATTGAATTACAATGGAAAAAAAAAGATAATGAAATACATGAAAATACAACGTGATACGTTGAAAATACATTGAAATATATGTAAAAATCCTCATTGATCTTCGGGTACGCATCCAAATTCTGTATTTTACTGATGAAACTATCCATATTTTGAGATCCTTACACTCTAATTTCTCTACAAATTATTAAAATATATACAAAAATTCAACCACAAAAAGTGGATTTGAGTTTTTCTTAAACGCCTTGTCGATGAAAGATGGATCGCTGATTGTTGATTTTACGAATCACGCGTTTCAGCGAATTTCGACATAGAATTGGCGAGTTTTGCTCTTCTTCCTCGTCCTAATCCTCCTCTGATGTTATGAATCTGAGAGGTTTTGTTATTATGAGGAAAAGGACAGAGAGGGCGAGTTTTGCTCTTCGTCCTCGTCCAAATCCTCCTCTGATTTTGTGAATCTTAGAGGTTTTGTTATTATGAGTGAAAAGGACAGAGAACATTCACCGGAGAAGTGCGTCATCAATGGGGGAAGAGAATGACATGTATTAAAGTAGAGAGAGAAAGAAAAATAGTGTAACTGAATAATGTATTTAGTGGCTTAGGGGTATGAGGTAACCAAAATTAGATATTTTGCTATAAACATTAAAAGGTATCTATAGAATATAATTTTTTTAAATGGTATTTATTTAAAATAAACAAAGTGTTAACTTTTACTATAGGAGGTAAAAATTCCTTAATTAAAGGAGCGAGTGCCCATATAACTATTCTCAGGGATGCTATTTAGAGATTAGCCAATCTTGTTTTATCCTGAAATTTTAAGCTAAAAATCTTAAGTTCAGGACGATTCATTAAACTGAAAAACTAAAATTCATGGCGTACTGACTAATTCCTAAATAGCAGCCTTTTAAAATGGCATCTGACATCATTTCTACTTAATTAAAATATACTCCAATCAAAATTTACAAAGTATTTAAAGTTTAGCCGCCTTAGAATCAAAATTCAGACCTCGGACTTGAAGTTTAAACTGCCAAAGCGATGAAATGGCAGTTCAAACTTAAAACTTCATACCACGAGTCTGAAGCAAGGATTTGGCAGCTCAAAAGTTCATACCCATGATTTGAAATTCGAATTTTCCTTAGTTTTTTCCCAAATATCTTAGTTAATTTCTTTGTTCTTTTATAAGTATTTCACTCTTAACTATCAAGCTCATGACTTAAAATAAGTGCCTACACCACCGAACAGAACATAATTTAGAACTGAAAAACGTTTTGCTAAACACAGTACCTCCATCTTTGAATGATGTAAGCATTTGATAAACAATGGCCTACCAATTAGAACTCACCAAGTATCTCTAATTGCAAATTTGATGAATTTTAAATACTATGAAATTTGTGGATATGTTCTAAATAGGGGTGCTAAAAAGGGCTATAAGTCCAATTTTTTTGGGGAAAAAAAATCAGAAATAAGATTTACAACTGGTAATTGAAAAATAGCCACAATTTCAAAAGTAATTCAAATTTAACTGTTTTTTCATGTAAAGATAAAATTTAAACAAAAACACTCTTAAAAATCTGAAAAATTTAAGCATAATATGCTGGAGTTCGAATTTTTTACATATGAGATTCAGCATAATATGTTGGAATTTCATAATGTGCTGGAGTTCCAACATAATATGCTAGAAGTTTATACATAGGATCTACATAATCCAGCATATTATGCTGGAACTTTTCGTGTTTCGGCTAGAAACAATAGCTATTTTTTAATGACTTTACAACTACTGATTATTTTTCGATTACCAGTCCGAAAACTGGCTAGCCATGTATTTTCATAATTTTCCCCAATATTGGGAGCATTTGCAACAAAACTACCAGAAAGGCTTTAGGCTCATAATTTATCTTTGGGTATTATCACTTTTAGCCAGCGCTAGAAACTATTTACATATGATAGCCGAAAAAGTGTATAAAATTAGTATAATTTTTGTATATAACATATAGAATGAAGAACCTCTGCACTGAGTTCCCACAGATAATGCAACAGGTAATTATTCCTTTTATGAGGATCTTTACACAAATAGCCGGCCATATTCGTTATTTACTTTTTTTAGCCGTATATATAGTTTATACATTAATTATACACAATTATACATATATAATACATAAATTATGCATATATTATACCTCCATCGGCTCTTTTTAGTTTATGTGGCTGGATAAGCGACTATTTTGATTAATTATTCTTATTTTTACAGCGGCTATAAAGTGTTATTTTTCCTTTTATCTTTCGGTCCTGTTAGGAGGCCCAAATGAAGCACTCCGAACCGGAAGCCCGGCCCACGAAGCCAAAATCTCCCCATTTACAGATGAATAAAACCAAAATGGGAAGGAGGAGAACCCCCAAAACTGCTCTCTTTCCGCATTCTCTCAACTTTCTCTTTCTAAAACTCTTCCTTTCTCTTTCTAGGACACAGACCATCAATGGCATCGCCACGCGAAGAGAACGTGTACCTGGCGAAGCTTGCTGAGCAAGCCGAACGCTACGAGGAGATGGTAGAATTTATGGAGAAAGTCGTCGGCGCCGGCGACGACGAACTCACCATCGAGGAACGCAACCTCCTCTCCGTCGCGTACAAAAACGTGATCGGAGCGAGGAGAGCGTCGTGGCGCATAATCTCATCGATTGAGCAGAAAGAGGAGAGTCGCGGTAACGAAGATCACGTGGCCTCCATTAAAACCTACAGATCTAAGATCGAATCTGAATTGACTTCGATCTGTAACGGTATCCTTAAGTTGCTCGATTCAAAACTCATTGGCACCGCTGCTACTGGTGACTCTAAGGTTTTCTATTTGAAAATGAAGGGAGATTATTACAGGTACTTGGCTGAGTTCAAAACCGGAGCTGAGAGAAAAGAAGCCGCCGAGAATACTCTTTCGGCTTACAAGTCGGCTCAGGTTAGGGTTTCATTCTGTATCATTTTGCTAATTTTGGAGAAAATTCTGATACAATTTCAGTTCTGCAAAAGAATGGCGATGTTGTCTGTGTCTCAAAATTAGAAATTGCATAGAAATCACAATTTTTATACTCCATAATTGAAATTTATCAAATGACATAGTCAATGGAAAGGATTTCTTATGCTAAACATTATACTCCCTAAGTTCCATTCTATGTGATGTTGTTTGACTAGGCACATGTTTAAGAAGGAAAGACTTTGAAACTTGTGGTCGAAAGCATGTCATAAGTATTTGTAGCTATAAATCATCTCATTAGTAGAAATGAGAAGTTAAATTGCTTTTAAATGTAAAAAGGTGCAGTTTTTTAGGACAAACTAAAAAAGGAAAGAGAGTGAGGTCAATTAGGACATGGAGTAAAATATATTGAAAGTTGTCATCAAAGGAGAAAAATTTATTGTGCTAAACAATGTAGTATTATATCGTGGAAGCATGAAGTTGACATATTTCTATCCTTTTCAGGATATTGCTAATGGTGAATTAGCCCCTACACATCCAATCCGATTGGGGCTAGCTCTCAATTTCTCAGTGTTTTACTATGAGATATTGAACTCTCCTGATCGTGCTTGTAATCTCGCCAAACAGGTAGTTAATTTATTGTATTTCTTATTTTAGAACATTCAAAGGACTTCTCTAAAAGAAAAAAAGATGTTTGGATCTATTTACTGATGTTCATGGTTTGTTCGGCTGTTTAACAGGCATTTGATGAGGCTATTGCGGAGCTTGGCACCCTGGGAGAGGAGTCCTACAAGGATAGCACTTTGATTATGCAACTTCTTCGTGATAACCTCACTTTGTGGACCTCAGATATGCAGGTAAGTTATTGTGTTCTCTTGTTTATGAGATTGATTTATTTGTTCTTCTTTGATAGTTCGGCTAATCCATATCTTGTTGGCTTCTCTTCTTCAGGATGATGGAACTGATGAGATCAAAGAACCATCAAAAGCAGAGGAGCAGCAGTAATGTGAGTGAAGCCTCTTTGCTTAGGATTGAAATCCTATGGACTTTGCTCATTGATCGAAATTTGCTGTTTGTGTAGTTCTGAATTCCCTGAATTGTAATACCTAAAAGCACTGTTTCTTGCCATTTGTTGTTTTCAGCAAAGATTATTTTTTTCCGCAGTATTTCCCTTGTATTTGGATGCTCCGGTGAAACTCTCTTATTTTCGTGGAAATGAATTCTTGTTTTTACGGAGCAAATTATCATTTTGTATTTCCATTTTCTCTAAGGAATGGGGGAATTGCTGATTTGATCTCCCTTTTAATTCAGCATTTTGATTGCCTACTCCATCTTGTATTCACATGGATATGTGCTTAGTGACTTTGTATCAAGTCAAGATTGAATTTTCTTGAGACACATCCTTTATGTTGCATTAACATACTCTCCTCAGATAGTACTACCAAATAACATCCCATCTGTCCAAATTGTACTTTTTCTTTTGTTATTTGGTAGTATTCACAATTAGTGTAGGATAGATCTATGTAACAATCCTTGGGAAGAACTTTTTGCTCTGTTTCTTGGTTGGCAAATCTCTGGCTGTTGATTTCTGGTTTCTATCTGCCCCACTTTAAAATGTTTCCGTGCATAATGTGCACAATTGTGCTGTCATTTTACCTAATAAAAGGAGTCCCATCATGGCCCTTGCCTTGTTCATTGAATAAAGTTTTTTGTCGGGGCGGCAACATCTCATTGGCTAGATGTCTGGTTCAGTCAAGATTCTCTGATGAATTTTGGGTTTGAAATTTGAAACTTCAAATGCTAATGCTGGTAACAGTATTAGAGATTTTTTAGTACCAAACTCTGATAGACTGCTCTTTATCTTCTAGTAAATATATGAAAGTGTTTCCAGCATCAGCACTCAGAAACTTTGTTTTGCCAAAGGCAAAATAATACGTGATACTAGCCAGTACTTGAATTGATATGTTAAAAGCGTTCTTCTTGATGATTAAAGCTGGCACTTGCACCTTTTCCAAACTTTATAGTTCGATTCACGTGACTTGCAAACCTAATGTTAGGATTCTTAACTGAACAGTTTAATCCACAAGTCATCTGGTAGAATGCATTAGAGAAAATAATGCATGCATTAGCTTTTGGTATTACTAATCTCCTGTTTTGTACACTTTTTCAATCTATGTATTACTAATGCAAGTATTAGTTATACAACCTATTTGGTATTATCCTATGTATAAGACTACATAGGGCCCCCGCCCTGGTTCAAATACCATTTTATCCTACCTCGCTCACCGCCCCTCAGGCCTGTCTCGCGAAGATCTTCGATCCGAACCTTCGCATCTACTCTCTCTTAGAGGACTAATTTCAGAATACATCACATCTCTAGGGTTAACCCTGTCTATCGCCCTTCTTGTGGCTTTTAGGGCTGGACAGGCCAGAAATCTAAATTCCATTAATATGGGGAATAAGCTCAATCAATTGACTATAGATACGCTAAAACCACGGTATTAGCAAATACCAAGGCTATTAATGCATGCATCAGCATTGTTTAAGACAAAATTGTTCTTAAAGTCCCTTAAAGCTAAAGAATATGAAGGGCATTTTTGTAAACAATTAATTTTCTTAAAAATTATGCAATTTATTTTAATTTTTAATATACTACATCAAATAGTGGATAAGAAATAATCTCTGCATAACTAATGCTTGCATTGCTAATTCATGCATTATTAATACACCTTATTCAACACTATTCTGATAAATCCTGCCAAACGACCCCCAAGTGCTTCATTGGCTACCAGTTTTGTTGTTTGGGTCGTTGATGTCTTCTCCAATATGCAGATATGTGGGAATACAGAATTTTGGAGCGCCTTTGAATGTGAACTTGTGCTTGGTTGACTTGCAGAGTTGCAGTTATCTAAAGCTGTCCTTTGACCCTTACAAAAGGGCATTGAATGGGTTGACACAATGTAAAAAAAGAAAAGAATTGGCACTGATTAATTCTTTGAGGGGTCGTTTGGTATGAGGCATTAGGTAGGATGTAGGATAAAACGTGGGATTAAATTTATACCTTGTTTGGTTGGAGGTATAAATTTATTGATAAATTTATACCTCCAACCAAACAAGGTATAAATTTAATCTACATCTTATGCCATCAAATGTGGGATTATTTTATTCCATATTTCAAGTGATATAAATTAATACAAGAATTATAATCCCACGATAATTTAGTTCGCGTACCTAAGTTCTAAATGTCAAGTGGGTCTAGGTTTTAATCCATACTTTGCAGCAGGTTGATTCCTTCTCAAATACCACATATATGAAGGTGGGCAACTTAAAAAATGAAAACATCAACTTTAAGTTTATGCGTTGATGGTGTAAAAGATTTAGACAACCAAGTCTAACGACAATAACAAACAATTCTCTCTATATAATTTCTGATGGCAATAAGGGAATATAATTAAACTATTACGACTATTTAGTAACACTTATAGATTATAGAAGATGGCTCTTGGGTCGGCCGAGGTCCATCAACTAATCCAGACACAAAATGATAACATAAGGGAAAATGATATTGTATAGTCGCTCTCAAAATAATAGTCGAATATATATATATCAATTCTGTATGTTATATACAAAAATTATACAAATTTTATATATTTTTTGACTAGCGAATATAAATAATATTTGGCACGGGATAAAAGTGAAAATTCCATGACATAAATGATCTACTCGTCCTTGGTACTGAAATTAAGATGGGTTAAGTGTTTTTGGTTTAGATCGATCTCTTAGAATAGATATTTAGGTGATGTTGGTGTTCTTAGATGTTTTCAATAATTCTCCAATTACTACTGAAAAAAATTTCTTGGATCCTTCCAATTATTTGTACTTTGTTTGCAGCTCAATCCAGCTCAGCTTTGTGCTGGATAGCATTTTAAAAATTAACTACAAGTGAGAATGATATATTCAAAATTTTGGCTGTTTGATAGCCCATGTGAACAGCAAGACACAAAGTACATTCATATAAAATTTTGTTGCAGAGAAACTTGTTATTCTAATTAGCACCTACATCAATATTTGAGTTCAAAAACTCAAGTGGGCGGAGCCAGAATTTCAACTTTATGAGTTTTGCATTTAATAACGATGACTTCAAGTATTAATGATTGAGTTCTAAAATTTAATATTTTTACATATTTAATGAATTTCTTAATAGATGTACTATTTGAACAAAATCTATTGGGTTCCGCTAATGCTTCTGCCTCCGCCCTTGCAAGTATGGATATATGACCAATGCAGATAAAGTAATTTTATTTATTAATATTTAGGCAAAAGAAAAGAAATCACTAAATTTTTTTTCCTTTGTTAGGATCCGGATCATGGTCTTCCACGATCTTGATTCCAGCTTTATCGACTATTAACTATTAGGCCACATTGTTTGGTCCCATGGCACGAACCTTTTTCTTCTCCACTCAGTCCATTTCAAGATCTCAATAATATACTGGAGTGTCTGGACTACTCTGCTATGTTCAGGCAATCAACTTCAAATAAAAATTTAAAGCCAGAGGTTTCGGGTTCGAGCCTTGGTTATAGAATCGCTTTTGTTAGGGAGCGTTTATCTCCCAATGTGGAACTTCTCGGCGCGAATCCGGATTTAGCCGGGCCCCAATGCGGATATCGGACACCGGATGGGAAACTAAAAAGGGACATTGAACAAATGTTTACACTTAGATCTCATGGATTTCAAATACAAGCAGAACCTATTAAGATTTTAATTAATTTTGTTTTCAGGAAACAAAAAGGAGCTAATACTGAAGAGTAAAGGAAAAGATGAATGCAATAAGCACAACCACTTTGCTCTCAGGTTTGATCTTTTTATGTTAATTAAGTAACAAAGTGATTTGGTGCGATTATGTGCGGTAAATTACTTGCTTATACACAAATAGTTTACTACAAGATTTATAGCACATGTAAACTATGAAAACAGAGAGGTCTTTCAGAAACATCTGGCAATATAGTTTACTACAGAAGCATCCTGGGAAATATGGAGATCAAGGTGTCGCGCAGACTGCAGAGGCGGATCTAGAATTTTCTAGAACATAATGCATCACTAAAGAAAGGAAAAAAAAAGTATTTAGTGGAAATTGATCCCTCTTCCTTTGGATAAATAATTCCAACATTCAAAGGTGTCGTGCTAAATTCGGAACCGAAAGAACCTATGTCAAGTGGTCTCTATCTTTCATTATTGTTCAGCTAATGAACCATTTCTTCTGCAACATGAAAACAGCAAGAATAACATACCCAATATAATCTTACAAGTGAGGTATGAGGAGGATAGTGTGTATGCATACCTTATTCTTATCCCGTGGAGGTAGAGAGGCTATTTCCGAAGACCCTCAGCTGGGGCGTATGTAGCTTAAGAGGTATGGGTTCACGTGAACTCATACTTCTTTTCTTAATTAAACTATAATAATGTTATATTTCTTTAAAATTACTTAAATATATGTGTGTGCACCCATGCTCAAAGACTCCTAATATTATAATAATTATTGTATGCACCGCTACAAGTGAACTCACAGCTCAAATCCCACGAAATATATGAAAATTACTAAAATTTCAAAAAGAATATAATTTTGAACCTATAATTTCAAAAGTGTAGTGGATTCATGGTAAAACGATACTAAAGTTAAACCCGTCAAATATAAAATCTAGATCCATTTAGATATGAAATTACAACATGAAAGAATACAACAATCTCAAGTACACACAGTAAGTACTGGACAAGTAGTAGGGACAACTTCATTAAGAAACTTGGTTTAGAAAAAGCAACAAATTAACTTGCAGGCTGCAGCTCTGCTGGGAGGGGGAGTTTTAGCTTAACTGGTAAAGTTGTTGTCATGTGACTAGGAGGTCACGGGTTCAAGCCGTGGAAACAGTCTCTTGCAGAAATGCTGGATAATGCCGCGTACAATAGACCCTTGTGATACAATCCTTCTCCGGGCCCCGCGCATAGCGGGAACTTAGCGCACCGAAGTTCTTTTTCTTTTGGAAATTGGCCTGTTCTTCCTCTTGAAAAAGATTGATATCCACAACTTCCATCATTGTCCTGGGAAATGCTCGTCTTATCCACTGCCTCAGGCCAAAATCTTTGTATATCTGAATTGTCATAATATTTATAATACGGAGAATAGAAGATTGTTGAGATTTTTGTCCTGAACTTAGGAATATAGCAACATCCTCACACCTATCCCTCCTCCTAACTTTCCAAATGGAAAACTGATAAAATACTAAAAAATAGGGTGATCGATTAAAAATTTGAGTTTAAGTTCTATGCACAGACGTGAATAAAATATTGAATCACTGGGTCTAACTGATGTTCCTCTATATGTCCTTTCTAAGTGCATTTCCACTTCTGCGGCTAAAGTGACTGCCTAAAGAATCAAGCACTATTGTTTTTTTCTCTCTAAATTTGAGTATCCTGACTCATCTTATATGTTCCCCAATGCAACATCTTCATATTGTTGGGACAGTAACTCCTTGTTGTCGAGGAGCAACCCCATTTTTCACCTTGAATTGATCAAAATATGCGAAATTTCTTACTTCCGTGGAGGATTAGATCCTATAATTGGGGTCCTGGGAAAAATGGCGACCATTCTCAAGAACCAAAAAAACTGAGCTAGAGGAAAGCCCTATGAGTCACTAAAACGACGGCAGAAGTGCCTTTTTTATATCAATAGAGGGAGCAAAAAACGGGCTTTGCTCCCCATTACAATATGAAGAAAGAAATAAGGGTGGAAGTTTAGACCACTCACAGTAGTTCTACCTATAGAAAGAATCATGCTGAAGGGGTTTCTTGATTACTTTGATGTGAGAATTTAAATATTCCCTCCCAAAAAATAATGCACAAATATTATTTTTTCCGCTAACACATTGAGTTAAAAAAAGGTTATTAAATTATTGAATGAAAAGGAATAAACTACAGCAACAACAACAACCCTAAAATAATCCCACCAGTGGGGTCTGGGGAGGGTAGAATGAACGCAGACCTTACCCCTACCCGGAGGGTTAGAGAGGAAAAAGGAATAAACTAATGAATCAAAAATAAGTATTAGAGGCGATAAGAGGTGGAAAAGATATTTCCAAGCTTGCAAGCAGAAAGCCAAACAGAGCAGCTAAACACCTTCATAATATTTCTCGATTTAATGCTGGTTCAAGCATTCAAACCATAATTACTATTAAAAAGAGGTAAAACTGGTTCAAAACCACTCAAATATGAAATTTACAACATGAGGGAATTCAACACTCAAAAGTACAAACAGTACATGACACCAAAGTAGTACGGACGACTATATTAAAGAAATCAACAACAACAATCACAGTATATTTCCACAAGTAGGGTCTGGGAAGGTTAGTGTGTACGCAGGCCTTACCCTACCTAGTGAAGGTAGAGATGTAGTTCCCAATAGACCCTCGGCTCAGAAATATTAAAGAAATCAGGTAAACAAAAAGCAGCATATTAACTTGCAGCTCAGAAAGCACACCACCTTAAGAGATGCTAACTTCTATGTTGCCAAAAATGTGTTCTTGATTTTGTGAAGCCTCTTGACTACATCTTTCATGGCTATCCTTGATTCTGGCCTTTCGTTTGTGCAGTCCAAAGCCAATTGTATCATGGACGCTATGCAAATTTCACTTTTAGAATTGACCTGTTCTTCCTCAAGAAAAAGATTGGCATCCACAGCTTCCATCATTGTCCCTGAAAATGCTCGTTTTATCCACTCCCTTAAGCCAAGATTTTCATTAAATATCTCTTCATCTGTTGGCCTTCTTTTTGCCAGAACCTCCATCAACATGATTCCATAGCTGTAAACATCACCGCTAGTGGACACTATTCCCTCCGAGCCATATTCTTAAAAGAACGAAAATGAAAAAGAATTACTCATCCGATATAACAATAATTATGTAGTAACAAGTACTTGCTTTTTATTTATTTAGAGAATCCGGAAGTACTTAATTTTGATAAGACTAAGTCAAAGAGAAAGGATTTATGATAAGTGAGAAAAGAAAGAGACAAGTATACCTGGTGCAATGTAACCAAGAGTGCCCAATGTCTCGGTGTGTGCCATGGATTTGCTTACCGCTAAAATTTTAGAGATGCCAAAATCACCAACATGAGCCACCATATCTTCATCCAAAAGAACATTGGCTGGCTTTATGTCGCAATGAACTATCGGAGTGTCATGAAAATGATGTAGATATTCAATTGCCACTGCCACATCAAGCATTATGGTGACTCTTTGAAGAAGGTTCAAGTGGCATTCTTCTCTGTACAACCAATTATCAAGACTTCCATTGGACATATATTGCAGAACGAAGGCTCTTATGTGTTCGCTAGAGCAAGTAGTGATAACCGTGACGAGATTTCTGTGCCGAACATTTCTCACTACTTCACATTCAGTATCAAACCTTTTGCATGCTTCCTCATTTTGTAAATCCAGAACCTTCATTGCCACCACAATTCCACTGGATAATGTCCCTTTGTACACAGAACCAGAACTTCCCACACCAATTAAATTTGATCCATCAAAATTATTTGTTGCTCGCTGAATCTCGTGATAGGAAACTAATTGATGAGTTTTGATCTCCGGTACCTTTTCGACATCTTTAGACTTCCCTTTCTTCTGTCGTTTCCCTATCCAAATTGAAGCCAACAGGAACATTAGAAAAGATGAAATAACCACTGGAATAACGACTTTTAGCAGAAGCTTCTTAGAGTTTGATTGTCGTCCAGAATTAGTGATAGGGCAAGCAGGAACCCCCAGTACTTGCATTCCACATAGACCACTGTTCCCTAGGAAAGATTGCGAAGTGAAATTTGCAAATACGCCACCACTGGGTATTTCACCTTCTAAATCATTGAATGAAACATTGATACTTATAAGGTGTGATAGTTTTTCCAATGATTTAGGAATAGTGCCTGACAAGGCATTAAAAGACAAATCCAAAAATTCCAAGCCTATCAAGTTGGCAAAGGATAATGGAATTGGGCCTGAAAATGAATTGTTCGATAGGTTAAGAGACTTCAAGTTTTGGAGCTCTCCACATTCGCTTGGTATCATGCCCCAAAAGTGGTTACTAGAAAAATCTAGTTCTACAATGGCTTTCAGTTCTCCAATGTCAGGTGGAACTTCTCCCTCTATAGAATTTTCTGATATGTTTAGATAGAGAAGTCTACTCATCTTCCAAATGCTCAAAGGAAGCTTTGATGAAAAGTTGTTAGAATCCACATAAAGTTGTTGTAGCATGCTAAGATTCCCTATACATTCTGGAATTAACCCAAAGAGCTCATTATCATTCAGAGTTAATCGAACCAAATTAGATAAATGACATACTGCCTCTACGATATGCCCTTGTAATTTATTTTTAGTGAGAAATAACCCTTGGAGCTGTGTAAGCTTACTAACCTCAGAAGGAATACTTCCCGTCAAGTTGTTTTCTTCAAAGTCTAGGCCTAATAGACCGCTTATGTTGCCTATACCTGTGGGAATGAGGCCGTTGATGTGTGCATCTGACATATGAAAATTTTCTATAGTAGATGAAAGATTTCCAATAGCATCAGGCAGAACACCATTCAATGGATTGGAACCGACGTATAGATATCGCAACATTCTGCAGTCCACCAAAGAATTGAAGAATCGCAACTCATGTTCACCTGGTTCATTGACAAGTTGATTACCCCACAGCAGCAGATTTTTCAACCCACGAAAATTTCCCAAATTAGTAGGAATACTGCCTCTGAGATAGTTCCCGGATAGTTCTAATGTCTCAAGCTTGGAAGCATTTGTGATGTACGGAGGAATTTCCCCTTCGAGCTGATTTTGTGCCAAGAAAAGTTCTTGAAGGTTCGGAAGATGAAGACCTGTAGTGGCTGGAATTCTCCCCGAGAGTTTGTTGAAACTGAAAAAAATAGTCTCCAAAGAAGATATGTTGAAAATAGCCTCTGGGATTTCGCCAGTAAGATTATAATTTTCCTGAAAATATAACAGCCTCAAGTTTGATAGTTTCCCTAACTCTGGAGGAATTAGCCCCTCCATGTGATTGTTTGGACAACTAAGATATTGCAGAGCGGTAATATTTCCCAATGAAGTAGGAATAACACCATTTATTTTATTAAATCCAATAAAGAACATCTCAAGCTTGGCTAAACATCCAATATTTCTGGGTATTTCTCCAGCTATGTTGTTGAAAGATATGGACAAAATTCTGAGCTCTGTGAGCTGACAAATGTTGGAAGGAATATAACCGGAAATCAGATTGTAAGATATACTTAACTCCTCCAGATTTGACAAACTATTCCCTTCATCAAGCAAGAGAGGACCAGAAAGCCTATTGATTCCCAGAGCTGCTGCAATTAGCGACGAGATTTTAAACATTGTTGCAGGAATGGAACCTGTTAACTGATTATCGTACAAGGACAACACTGCAAGTTGGCTCAGATTACCAATCTCCTTTGGAATGTTGCCGCTGATTTTATTCCCAGACAAACTGAGGTTCATCAATTTTGTGGCGTTTCCAACAGTAGGAGGGATCATACCCGTGAGGCTATTGTTCATGAGATCCAAGACTTTGAGTTCTGGTACATACCATGGCCCATTCCACATTTCACCATTGAGTTCATTGAAAGCCAAAGAAACTTTTTCAACTCTCTGGTGTTGGAAAAGATTTCTTGGAATACTTCCTTGGAGCTGATTGTTTTGAATATCAATCACTCGCAAGCGAGGTAAGTTGCCAAGGCCATAAGGAATGCCACCATGGAAGAAGTTGTTCCCAAGATTGAGCTCTCTGAGAAAGGACAAATTAGCCAAAGATGGAGAAATTGTGCCTTGAAGTTTCAAATTAGGAAGGGTCAAGGCTACAACCCTTTGCCTTCTTGAACTGCACGTGACACCGAACCACGAGCAAAAAGAAGTATTGCTAGTCCAGTTCTTGGCCAGGAAGAGACTTGGACTTGTAACAAGATTTTGGAAAGCTAAAAGAGCTTCTTGGTCTGTCTCATTTGAAGGAGCAGCTGATATAAAAACTGAGTAGTATTGAACTAGAAAGAGAAGAATCAATAAGAAAATGTGCTTCTCCATATGCACTTGGAAACAGATTTGTTTGGTTTCCAAAGTTAACTTACTCCATTATATAGAGCACCAAGAATGAAAAAAATAAGAAAGAAAGTAAGGAATGGAAAAGGATAGTGGATAAATAGCATATACAAATGATAGTAATTAACTTACGGTCAGAATGAGAAAGTTGATTAACAGCTGACTCAACTTAGATTATTTCCACAAAACAGAAGATAAGGTGTTATCTCGTACTAGAAGGAACTAAAATTAAACTAAATACAATTAGTATAAGCAAGCTATTATCATATTACTCACGCATATGCTTGTATCCACAACCTTGGATTGGCTATTTAAAAAATGCTTTTCAGAAGTTTTTCCAAATTTAAATACAACACATTATAGATGTGGAATATCTCGACCTCTTGACTTGACTATTTGCAGTTAATAAATTCCAAATTTAAGTTATCAATTTTACTCATATAATATGCCTTATTCACCTAACCAGCATATAAACAATGGATAATCAATACCTTTCCCAATGGAAAACTGATAAAATACTGAAAAAACAGGGTGATCAATTAAAAATTTGAGTTTAAGTTCTATCTGGGTCTAACTGATGTTCCTCTATATGTCCCAAAGAATCAAGCATTATTGTTTCTATTTTCTGAATTTGAGTATCCGGACTCATCTTATATGTTTCCCAATGCAACATCTTCATATTGTTGGGACAGTAACTCCTTGTTCTCAAGTGCTGAAGGGATTTCTTGATTACTTGGATGTGAGAATTTAAATATTCCTTCCCAAAAGATAATGCACAAATACTATTTTTTTCCACTAACAAAAAGTTTATTAAATTATTGAATAGAAAGGAATAAACTAATATATCAAAAATAAGAATTAGAGGCAATAAGAGGTGGGAGACATATTTCCAAGCTTGCAAACAGAAAGCCAAACAGAGCAGCTAAACACCTTCATAATATGTCTTGATTTAATGCTGGTTCAAGCACTCAAACCACAATTACTATTAAAAAGAGGTAAAACTGGTTCAAAATCACTCAAATATGAAACTTACAACATGAGGGAATTCAACACTCAAAATTAAGAACTGTACATGACTCCAAGTAGTACGGACGACTATATTAAAGATATCAGGTAACTAAAAAGTAACATATTAACTTGCAGCTCAGAAAGCACACCACCTTAAGAGATGCTAACTTCTATGTTGCCAAAAATGTGTTCTTGATTTTGTGAAGCCTCTTGACTACATCTTTCATGGCTATCCTTGATTCTGGCCTTTCGTTTGTGCAGTCCAAAGCCAATTGTATCATGGACGCTATGCAAATTTCACTTTTAGAATTGACCTGTTCTTCCTCAAGAAAAAGATTGGCATCCACAGCTTCCATCATTGTCCCTGAAAATGCTCGTTTTATCCACTCCCTTAAGCCAAGATTTTCATTGAATACCTCTTCATCTGTTGGCCTTCTTTTCGCCAGAACCTCCATCAACATGATTCCATAGCTGTAAACATCACCACTAGTGGACACTATTCCCTCCGAGCCATATTCTTAAAAGAATGAAAATAAATAGAATAAATCATTCCAAATATAACAATAGTTCTGTACTAACAAGAACTTGCTGTTTATTTAGTTCTAGAATTCGAAGGGCTTAATTTTAATAAGAGAAAATCAAAGAACGAGACTAGTATACCTGGTGCAATATAACCAAGAGTGCCTAATGTCTCGGTATGAGCCATGGACTTGCTTACAGCCAAAATTTTGGAGATGCCAAAATCACTAACATATGCCACCATTTCGTCATCCAAAAGAACGTTGGCTGGCTTTAGGTCACAATGTACTATGGGGGTGTGATGACCGTGATGTAGGTATTCAACTGCCAAAGCCACATCAAGCATTATGGTGACTCTTTGATGAAGGTTCAAGTGGTGATCTTCTTTGTACAACCAATTATCAAGACTTCCGTTGGACATATATTGCAGAACAAAGGCTCTTATGTATTCACTAGAACAAGTAGTAATCACCGGGACAAGATTTTTGTGCCGAACATTTCTCATCACTTCACATTCAGTATCAAACCTTTTGCATGCTTCCTCATTTTGTAAATCCAGAACCTTTATTGCCACCACAATTCCACTAGATAATGTGCCTTTGTACACAGAACCAGAACTTCCCACACCAATTAAATTTGATCCATCAAAATTATTTGTTGCTCGTTGAATCTCGAGATAAGAAACCAATTGATAAGTCCTGATCTCCGGTACCTTTTCCACATCTTTAGGCTTCCCTTTCTTCTTCTGTCGTTTCATTATCCAAATTGAAGCCAACAAGAATATTATAAAAGATGAAATAACCACCGGAGTAACGACTTTTAGCACAAGCTTCTTAGACCTTGATCGTTGTCCAGAATTAGTGATTGTGCAAGCAGAAACCCCCAGTACTTGCATTCCACATAGACCTTTGTTCCCTAGGAAAGATTGTGAAGTAGAATTTGCAAACACACCACCACTGGGTATTTCACCTTCTAAATCATTAAATGAAACATTGATACTTGCAAGGTGTGATAGGTTTTCCAATGACTTAGGAATACTACCAGACAAGGCATTTAAAGACAAATCCAGGAATACCAAGCTTATCAGGCTCGAAAAGGATAATGGAATTAAGCCCAAAAAGGAGTTGTTTGATAGGGAAAGATACAGCATGTTCTCGAGGTCCCCTATTCTACTTGGTATCATGCCTGAAAAGTGGTTGCCAGAAAGATCTATTGCTACAATGGCCTTCAGTTCTCCAATATCTGGTGGAACTTCTCCTTGTATGGAACTTCGTGACATGTTTAGTGTGAGAAGACTACTCATTTTCCAAAGGCTCAAAGGAAGCTTTGATAAAAAATTGTTAGACGCCAAATCAAGCTGTTGTAGCATGCTAAGATTTCCTATGCATTCTGGAATCACCCCAGATAGCTCATTTTCAGGCAAATGTAATACAACCAAATTAGATAAATCACATACTACATCTAGAATACGCCCCTGTAATTTATTGTTACTTAAAAATAGCCCTTGGAGTTTTTTAAGCCTACCAACCTCATAAGGAATACTTCCAATCAAGTTGTTGTCTTGAAAGTTTAGTTTCGTTAGTCCGCTCATGTTGCCTATACCTTTGGGGATGAGACCATTGATGTGTGCATCTGCTATATGAAATATTTCAATAGTAGACGAAAGATTCCCAATAGTACTGGGCAGAATGCCATTCAACAGATTGGAACCCACTGCTAGAGATCGCAACATCCTACAGTACACCAATGAATTTAAGAATTGTAGCTCATATTCACTTGGTTCATTGTTAAGTTGATTACCAAATAGGAATAATCCTCGCAGCTCACGAAGATTCCCCAAATTTGTAGGAATAGTGCCGGTGAGAAGGTTCATATCTAGCGCCAGTGCGTTAAGCTTGGAAGCATTTGTGATATACGGAGGAATTTCCCCTTCAAGCTGATTGTATGACAAGTAAATTCCTCTAAGGTTTGGAAGACGACGACCTGTAGTGGCTGGAATTCTTCCCGAGAGGTTGTTGAAACTGAAACCAACGAGTTCCAAAGAAGATATATTGAAAATAGCATCTGGAATTTGACCAATAAGATTATGATTTAGATCAAAGCTTAATTGCCTCAAATTGGATAGCTTCCCTAATTCTGGAGGAATTGGCCCCTGTAGACTATTGTTCATACCATTAAGATTTTGCAGAGTCGAAATATTGCCCAATGATGCAGGAATAGTCCCACTTGTTGGATTATAACCAATATAGAACTCCTCGAGATTGGCTAAACAACCAATATTTCTGGGTATTTCTCCATTTATGTTGTTGAAAGATATGGACAAAATTTTCAGCTCTGCAAGTTGGCAAATGTTGGAAGGAATGCGACCAGAAATTTGGTTGTAAGATACACCTAAAAACTCTAGATTTGACAAAATCTTCCCTTCATCAAGCAAGAGAGGACCAGAAAGGCTATTTCTTGCTAGAGATATGATAATTAATGAGGAGATATTAAACAGTGCTGCAGGAATGGAACCTGTTAATTGATTATCAAACAAGGATAACACTGCAAGCTGGCTCAGATTACCAATCTCCTTTGGAATGTTGCCGTTGATTCCATTCCCAGACAAACTTAAGTTCATCAATTTTGTAGAATTTCCAATAGAAGGAGGAATTATACCTATGAAGCTATTGTTCCAGAGATTTAAGACTCTGAGTTCTGGTACATACCATGGCCCCTTCCACATTTCACCACTGAGTTTATTTAAAGCCAATGATATTGTTTGAACTTTTTGGTGTTGAAATAGACTTGTTGGAATACTTCCTTGGAGTTGATTGTCTTGAATATCAATCACTCGCAAGCGAGGCAAGTGGCCAATGTCATAAGGTATGCTGCCATGGAAGAAGTTGTTCCTAAGATTGAGCTCTCTGAGAAACGACAAATTGGCCAAAGATGGGGAAATTGTGCCTTGAAGTTGCAAATTAGGAAGAGTCAAGGCCACAACTCTTTGCCTTTTTGAACTGCAAGTGACACCAAACCAAGAGCAAAAAGAAGTATTCTTGGTCCAGTTCTTGGCCAGAAAAGGACTAGGACTTGTAACAAGACTTTGGAAAGCTAGCAGAGCTTGTTGGTCTGTTTCATTTGAGGAAGCAGCCGATATAAAAATGGAGTAATATTGACATAGAAAGAGAAGAATCAATAAGAAAATGTGCTTCTCCATGCAGTTAATATGCACTTGTAAACTGGCTGCTTTAAAAGGATTTGGAAACTTGATTTGTGTAGTTGCCCAATTTACTCCATTTATATATGCTCTTTCATATGGTTTAGACTTCAGAACTAAGTGAACAGGAGCCTATTGTTTTCTAGTGAAGCTTAGATATCACCAATTTTTCCCTGACCACAACCTAAACAATAGCATGCATTATCTATTGCAGAATCTTAATAAACCAGCAGATAAAAAGAAAATTCAAATTTCCTTTTTGAAACAACAATAACAAACCCGGTGCAATCCCACAAGTGGGGTCTGGGGAGGGTAATATGTACGCAGACCTTCGGCTCACAAAAAAAAAACCATAGCACCAAGCGGTAACAACAACAAGATAGTAAGAAATCGAAACGAAAAGAACAAAAGGGTTTGCTGCCTTTGTTCTTTTTCGTTTTCGACGGCTTGAATTGATTCTTGAATTGTTGCAAGTCTTCCGACGATATCCATTTCAGTGTTGTTGGAATAAGTGTTACTGAAAGTATTTCTTTTTGACTTCTACGTCTCTCTTTGAAAATATACTAACACTAATACTCTCGACTACCTACTAGCAATTTTTGAAACAATAAAAAGAAAAACTATACTAGGTTTCTCTCTCACTTCTTCTTGGTGGATTTTCGCCTTCTCCTCAATTAAATGTATTCTAATTAGATAAGTGGATGTAAAAATAATACTCCTACTAATTTCAAACCATATTGCTTTTAAAATTTCTTTAAGAAGCTTTTCTGAATCAAATTCAATTCCATGTCATAGTAATCATGCTGAGGGTGTGGAGGTCGAGGATTAGGGTAGATGATTAGTAAGTAGTTGAGAGTTTCCCCCTTTCTTACCAGTAGTACTAGTAACACGCATGTACTTTCCCATTTCTCAGATTTATATTACATCATGTTGTTTAGTTTGTTTCAGTTATTGTATATTCCTGTTCTTACTATTTTGGTACTACTTATTCTTTATTCCCCTCTTCTTCTTATTCTTCTTCTCCTCCCTGAACCGAGGGTCTATTGGAAACAATCTCTCTACCTTTACTAGGTAGGGTTAAGGTCTGCGTACACACTACCCTATCCAGACCCCACATGTGGGAATATACTGGGTATGTTGTTGTTGTTGTTATCATAGCAATCACGCTGAAAATTCTCAACTTCTAGACTTGACAGATTCCACAAGTATCTTGGCATTAACTTCACAGAGCAATTGCCATTCTATTGCCCAAATCTTCACGGCAACTGCAAGAATTCAAACATATGTGTGGCTAAATAAAAGCTTCTTTTTTCAACAGATAATGTCACAGAAATTGGAATGAGAGAATGTTTAATATATCGAGAACACTTAATTACTTTCTTCTAAATAATTTTGTTCTATTCAGGAAAAACTTATCCAAAATTTTCCCCTTTTTATGTGGTGTATAATATACACATTATTGCAATGTCATCTCATTGAGGAATACATTGGCCAACTTTAAAAAGACAAGAAGACAAGTGAATTGCGGAAGCTAAAGGGAAATAAAGATGAGGAAATTGATTGACATACAAATCAAATTAAAGCACGAGGATTAGGGTCCACTTGCCTTGATAGTTTGACACAACTTGCAATTTTTTCCATAAATTAAAGAAGAAAAGTCAATAGAGGATCCGAACTCTATCCTTCTGCGCCACTCTTCGAGCTGCGAACAATGCCGATGCTTTTCCACTCATCGCTCTGCTCTGCTCTCTCTCTCTCTCTCTCTAGCCTCTCTCGCCTCAATCTATGAGCTGAGTTCTCCATTTTCTGTTCTCAGTCGCTAATCCCTTACGATTTGTAAAATTTATGTGTAGAAGTCGCCTTCATATAGGTCGCATTTACCGATGCGACTTATAATTTGTATTTCGAACGAGTTATAGTAATTGCACTTTATAAGTCACATTTTACTATTACGGTATATAACAACTTGTTTGTATGATTGTTACCCATTATATTGTATTGTATTATTACTTTATATAAGATATTTATTTTGATTGTTATTTAAATTTTATAATCTTGTATCGTTAAATCTGTGTCACTTTATGTAACGATCGATTTGGTGCGGTCGTGTTGTTACCTTATCTTTTTCTCTCAATTTTACCTTTTATTATTATTAAATAATTTTATTTTATCATTTACCCTACTTTTTTATATAACTAGTATCTGTACCCGCGCGTTGCGCGGAGAATATTAAATATAATTTTTATAAGAAAATATTGCTTGAAAAATATAGTAGACATAAAGGAGTTTGCAAATACTATTATTTTATGAACAGGTAAATCCACTGGATATTCATACAGTCAAGTCGTAAAAAAATATATGTATCCATTGAAAAATAGCTAGTGAGGAAAGCATTCATAAGAAAGTACTATCTTGGATAATTTGGCCACTCTCACAAATTTATTAGTACCATTTGAAAAGGCTATTTTTACTACATCATATGTTAGTACAAATTAATAAAGTTCCTCTTAAAGGCACAAAACAAAATCTCCTTCGATCCAGTTCCAACTGTCAAGCATTGATGCACTAGACGTTCGAATATCAGCCACTAAAAATAGAATAAGCTCTTCGTTAAGAAATTCAGTGTGTAAAATGTACTTTTCTTTCTAGTCTAGATGGATATGAGGCTGTAAAGTATAAAAAATAAAGAATGATGAGTCAAATTAGGAATATTTGCATGTATGCTAATCAAAATAAAATAAAAATATTAATGGTCCCAACCTCAAGTTTGTCTAAGTCAATTCTTTATTGCTTATATCCTCTTCTGACCGAAAGCAGGTTCTATGGATTCTCCATCTTACCGTGTTTCTAAAGGTCTTGAAAGTACTCATTTCCTTATTTTGAAGTACTTGTTCCCGACTCTTATCAAAGCAATAAAGAGAATAATAAGTAGAAAACCAAGTATGATGGTTTTATAAAATATTTGGTGTAAAATCTTGTAGTACTTAATGGACCAACCACTTTAATTGGCACCCAAACTCTATCTTCATGACTCATATCAGACATGGTATAATATAACAGTATCTTCACACTTGTGTAATTAGCATCAAAACGCCTTATAGTGACTGATCAAGCCATGAAATAATTATTTAGCTATAGAAGATACATATTATAAATAGGGATTTGAACTTAAAGATAAAAATATGTCCTCAGGTGAATTAAATTGATAAATTTTGTATGCATAATAGAAATAATACAATCAAACATAGCTGAGAAGAAGACTTCAGTCTAATCCAATCTGTTAGAAGTAGTTATTTAAAATCGGAGCTAAACACTTTCTCATCTATAGCAAAAATTTATCTTTTGATTTAAATTCAAAATTTTCTTATGTTTTTCCATTTCTAATTTATATTAGAGTTTTTATAAATTTTCTTTTGTTATTCTACTTCAACGTTATATTAAAAATTTTACTAACTTTGTCCTAAGGTTTAAAAGTATTTTATAATGCACGAAAATTCTCTTGAATATGAATTTAAAGAGAAAAGTAAAATTATAGATTCATAATCTACAAAAAAAAAAAAAAAGAATTTATTGAGTAACCAATATACCCCATGTTTAGTTAAACTTAAAGCGTCTATATTGAACATTTTACAAAATAAATTATTGTACCTTTTTAGATTGTGATTTAACATTTATATTGTGACGTACTCGTATATATGGTAAAAAATATTTTTCTTAGTTTTCTTTAATTCGTTATTCTTTCTTTATACTAAGGAATCACTCAACTAACCAGTATTGTGAAGGAATGCAGAAACACATTTTGTTGGTATCAGATAAATCATGACTAACAAAAAAAGGTGTCAAAATAAAGGACTCTCAGAATCAGTAGAAAATATTCCATACATGAATATAGTTCAAGGAAAATCAAGAAATCATAAGCTAATCAAGCAAAGAAAAATAAACGTACATAAAATATTTATTTATGTTGAAACCGATATTTAAAACCTATAAACACAAAATAAAATATCTTGCTTAGATGGGCAAGTTAATCAACAAAGAAAACATATAGTTTTCAAGCCTTCCATCAGCTTTCTTTCAAGAAATCATAAGCTAATCAAGCAAAAAAAAAAAAACGTACATCAAATATTTATTTATGCTGAAACCGATATTTAAAACCTATAAACACAAAATAAAATATCTTGGTTAGATGGGCAAGTAATCTACAAAGAAAACATATAGTTTTCAAGCCTTCCATCAGCTTTCTTCCCTCCCATGGAAAACAAACGCCATCATTCCATAGAAAATTTAGAAAGAAGATTTTTAAGAACCTATATAACAAAATTCTTAGAAAACTTAACTATTAAATAAAAAAAAAAACTACCACAACTGCTCAATAATCATCTGGCATATTATTAAGTTAAAACTTAACCATTTATAGGCATAACTGTAAATACTATAAAATTTAATTTACCTTTCAAAAATATTTCATGAGTATAAAATTGGAATAAAGAAGAAGAAATAGAGGACAACAGAAAAGAAGAAAGTAAAAAGAGAAGGAACACCAACAAAAAAAGGACATAAAAATGATAGAATTCTTCAATGACAAAATATTATTTACAATTCTATATTTGGATACTCAATCTCCTTCTTATAACCATGACCAAACAAAAGAAGAAGATAAGCAGGGGAAAAAAAGGGATTAGAGAAATGAAAATCATAAAAAAAATGTACAAAATTTATAAAGATTCTTACCAGCGCAAATCATTAATTTTACTTGTTTTTTGCTCCAAATTCTTTTCTAACCACGACCTGCTATACAAACCACTCCTTGTCCTAAATACAAATGTAAAATCTTAAGATTTTGGATTAAGCAACCAATCATTAACCAAGTTACAGTTTAATTTTTGTGTGTGTTCATTTAGTAGTCTCCAAAGTAGTTTAGCGAATGGAACAAAACTAACATTTATACTTTCCAAAGCAATTGTTTTAGTTACTATAACACGAAATAAAAGCAAAAATTACAAGTAATGGGAAATTAGAAGTGCATGCGAAAGAACAATTATACTGCAAAAATTGGAAGATATAATTATAGAAACCTCACGATGAAAAAGTGAAAAAAGAAAGATTTCCACATTCAGATCATCTTCATTGGTAAACTTCTTTTCCTTCGTTGATTTTTTCTCTACCTTGAGTGCCAATGTGATTGAAACTTGAGGCATTTGGAATTAAAAACATATGCTTTTGGTTGAAACGGCAAGTGAAAACATGAAGGCTTTGGCTTGAAATAGTACTTCAAGAGATTGTAACTGTTGCCTTGTCTATCTCTTTATTATTAGGAATTGTAACCGTAATTAAAGTAAACATGTAAAGATTTTGACTTGAAACAGTAGTTCAAGAAAATTGTAATTGTTGTCTTGTCCATCTTCTTATTACTAGGAGTTGTAACTATAATAATTAAACGTAAACTTTAAGATAATTGATTGATTATTCTTAACTAAAAATAATCTAATTTCCAATTCTAATGAATAAATAAAATAACTGCCCAACATGGGAGGCAGTATCCATTGTGAATAATTTGTTCCCCACGTTTGAAACCACGATCAAATCGTGGAGTTTTTTTTTTTTTTTTTTTTTTGCTTTATTACTATTTTTATGTAAAACGTTTTGCGATGAATTTTTAGGTTTATAATAATAATAAATTAAATAAAAAACTAATGAAAAATGTGGGAGTTTGGAATTGGAATAATTAATTTTTTTAGTTTTCAGTTTTAAAAAGTACTTTCCAAAAAACGTAGGACTCCATGATGTTAATAACTGAATTGGTTAATATTAAATTTGTAATTTTTCTATTTTAAAATTTTTTGAATCTCCAAAAGTATTGGAGTTTTGTCCTAAAATATGACATGTGTTGATATTTCATTTTGACACTTGGCATAATTTTTCTTTATAATATTGCAAGTTTATTCTTCATATTGCTGGCGTGATATCATGAAACGATGGCAAACAACACAATTTATCCAAACATTGTATTTATCAAACGATACAGTACAATACAATACAATACGATACAATACATTATAAAACGATACGTAACAACCATTCAAACAAGCTGTAAGTCTCATTTAAGTCGTATTCTAAATAACAATTTATGAGTCACATTACTCAAAAGTGATATATTAGTCACATTCCTCAAATGTATTATATAAACTAGGTAATTTATCCGCGCTTCGCGCGGTTATAAATGATCTCATTAAACTACAAATTATCCTTTTTTAATATCCAGTTCTTGAAAATTTCGAAAAGTAAATATACTAAGAATATCTCGAGAGCCTCTAAATTCTAATGAATAGTTGAAAAGGCCTTATCGATTTTGTCTTTTACATATTTCCCGATCGTAATGATTTAATTGCCTTCTCAATAATAATTGATCATTTATGAAATAATTAATAATCGGTTCTTCTTACTTTTGTGTACATGAAAAGTATAGAATTCGATTTTATGGTGTATGTCGTTCTCAACCACTTCATGATATGAAGGTTTGTAAAATTCGTCATTGAATAAGATTAATGGTGAGAGTAAATAATCTAAACCCGTTAATAAACAACAAAAAAATCTTTACTAAAAACTAAGTCAGCGATAATTTAGATTCAGAATTGCTTGGCACGTTATTCTTCTGTTAATCGTCACCCTTCAGGGTTTTTTAACCCTTTAGGTCATCCTCGGAATGATAGCATTAATTCTAGTGGAAGAATGCAAAAAGAAAAATTAGGAAATACCAGATTTAAAGAATATTTAGCAACTTCTTTTCCTGGATTGAAAAGAAAATCAATTCAAAATAGCATAGAAATTAAAATTTAAAGTTAATATTCAGAATTTAGGCCTTTGATCAGTTGTTCCAAAACAATTACATCACTTCCATTGCCAGACTCTATTAGACCCTAACTCCAAAGACATGTAGATTATAAAAAGAAATGATGCCAATGGTTTCGATAGAGGTTGTATTCTGAAACCTCTCCTTGAGACTCTTTCGTCGGTATTTGGCACAATTAAATGATCCTTGCAGGCTTTGTAAATCACCGCAACAGGAAACACGATGTAAGGAAACATACAAAGTTTTCAAGAAGACCTACATAAATATGTAAGAGGAGGATAAAATAATGTCTACCAAGTGAAACACAAAATAATGGGTAACAAATTAAATAATTTATTTAAACAATTGTACTCTAATCATACATATATGATATAACAGAGAGAGAGTAAAGAGATCATGAAAATTAAAAAAAATAACTCAATGTATTTTTATAATCTCCACTTTCAGGCATAAGATGAAAATTCCAAAACAGAAACAAAAGAATTCACATTCCTTGGCAACAAAGCTAGCAAATGAGGAAGACAAAGGTAGTCGAAACTCGAAAAGAGGCTCCATCTCCCTTGCAAATAATCTTCCACAAAAATGGTTGGTTCAGTGCTGTTAGAGGAAAGAGACTATTCATCCTCCAAATTCAGCAATGCAAGATTAACACTCAAGGATTCTATATTTGAGGCTGGAGAATTAAAATAGTAACGGTTACAAAAGACATTTAAGGTGTAATTATTTAAGAATGAATGAGAAAAGAAGGCAACGTTTGGGTTTTACCGTTTTTCTCATGTTTCATTTATTGACACGGAGAGACATGACTTTAGGCTTGTTAAAACAAAACAAATAAAGGAAAAAATGGTAAGAAACGTCGAAGTCTGAGAAAATAGATAAATGTGATTCTTGGCCTAAGAAGAGTGCCAAGTCACATCTTCCAATTTAACCTTTTTTATATATATAGATCGCATTCTGCAAACGATTATAAGTTGACATTTTTTTGCATTTTTTATTAGTAATGCATTTTATAACTTTTTTTTTTTCATTTTATAACTGGTATATATAAATTGTGTTTAAGCCAACATCATCTCCGAGACCGTCTATATTTCAGTTAACTAGAACGCTTGTATATCTTATTTCATATATGATTTTTGTATACTTTTGTAAATCTCACAAAAATTACATACTAGTGAAATTTTTTGCCTACTTATGGTCTTTATCCATTTCATTCTTATTTTTTCTTTTTCGGCTGTAGGTCCGGTTTCTTTTCTAAAGTAATATTGGGGGGTGTCTCTCCCGTACCTTCTTGAATTCTTTAATTCACTTGATTGAGAATGCCACCTATCACCTGACGTTAGTCTACACGTCACGCCATTTTTCCACTAATACAATAGTGAAAAGGAGAAAATAAATAAACAATAACAACAACAAAAAAAAAAAAAAATACAACTAAAGCAAATGACATAGCGTGTAGTAACAAAGATGTAGGAATACAAAACTATAAGAATAGTGCGAAAACTAGTGGATAATGGGTTGTTGCATGACCTTTGTGTTGTTATATGTACATACTTAGGATGTTATTTTGGGCTATTTTTACAAAAGAGGCTGAATTAGCATTTTGGGATGTAATTAATTGTTGACTTGTCTTCAAATTCAAGGATAGAAATATAAATATAGTTATTTGCATTATCAAGAAAGACAACAAAGAATAAATAAAGGACAAGGACATACGAAAACAACAATAACAATAACCCAGTATAATCTTACAAGTGGGGTCTGGGGAGGGTAGTGTGTACACAAACCTTACCCCTACCCTAGGGTAGAGAGGCTGTTTCCGATAGACCCTCGGCATCCTTCCCTCCAAGAACTCCGCACCTTGCTCTTGGGGTGACTCGAACTCACAACCTCCTGGTTGGAAGTGGAGGACGCTTACCATCAGAGCAACCCACCTTGTCGACAAGGACATACGACCCAAAGGAAAAAGAAAGACGAGGACACAAGAAGAGAGGTATAGCCAGTTTGACCAAGCTTAAAAAATTAGCTTATTTTAAGAAGTATTTTTTTTAAAAGTATTTTTCAGGGACGGATGTATAGCCCAAATCACGGGGCACGTGAACCCGTGATCTTTTCATCGAACTAGGTATTTTATGTACGTATCTTTTGGAATTTGTCTAATATTTTGTACACTTGGTTCAATATTGGAGTTTTACCCCAAGGAACATAGATCGATTCTCACTTAATACTTTTTTTTTTTCATTTTTAGTGGTGCACCCATGTTCACGAAATCCTATATCCGCCTCTAGTACTTTTTGTGAGAAGCAGTTTGTGTTTGACTAATTAATTGAAAAAGTACTTTTGAGCATCAATTAGTATTTGGCCAAATTTTTAAAAGTACTTCTAAGTATATTTTTCTCAAAAGTGTTTTTAAAAAAGGTGCTTTTAGGGAGAAAATATAATTTTTTGCTTCTCCAAAATCGTTTTTGCTTCTACTCAAAAACACTTTTTTTTTTCTTTTAAAAGCTTGATTAAACACATAAACTTAAAAAAAAAAAGGTGCTTTTGAATTTGAAGAAACTTGACCAAACAAACTATTAGCGGAGTAGGTTGTAGAAGCAGAAATGGTTGATATAGCAAAATATGTTACACGTGAAATTTTTAGGTTTCTTTTCTTTTCAAAAGAAATTAAAACACACACACATATCAATAATTAGTAGAAAAATGAAGGAAACTTTTAGGTTTTTCTTTCAAAAAAAATAAAACACACACACATAAAAAATATAATGTCGCTATAGAATTCGGGTTAGTCGGACCCTAAAGATAAAAATATAAGATCCCGTTTGGACATAAGAATTATTTTATTTTTATTTTTAAAATTATTTATTTTTCAAAATCAGTATTCGGCCATAAAAATTCCAATTTACACTTAAAATTTAATTTTGAAATTTTTCGAAATTTTGAAAAACTCCAAAAAGCTGTTTTTCAAAATTTTCACTCAAATCACTCACAAAATTTCAAAAACAATCCAAAATTATATTCATGTCTAAACACAGCTCTAATTTTCAAATACCATCATCATTTGATTTTTTTTTTTTTTTTTTTTTTACAATTCTTATGTCCAAACGCCCACTGTCTCCTTTTTTATTATATTTTTTTGTCCCAATTTATATAGTATCCTTTTCTTTTTAATCAGTTAAAAAAAGAATAATTATATTTAATAATAATTTTAATTTTAAATTTCTCTTTTTAATAAAATAATATTTAGCCGATGGAGGGAGTATAACTTAATATTCTATTTTTTTTTATATTCTCGGAAGAGGGAAGAAGGCGCCAATTTCAATTCCAAATCAACTTCAGCGAACCGTAAAACCCTTCCTAATTTGCACGTCTCTTCGTTTGTCCCTCCACTTTTTTTTTTGTTTTTTTTTTGAACTGTCCACTGTCATAAGTTCTGTATGTAACTGTTGATTCACTGATTTTTTTCTAGGGTTTTTATCGTACAATGCATACACCTGATTCTTCTACCTACAACCGCCGGTTCCCGGCGCCGGGGATGTATCCACAGCACAGTTACTGCCCGGCGAATCACCGGCCCTATAGGCCTGGATATTATGCTCGAATTACGAGCTTGATCGGCCGCCGGGGAATTGACACAAGCCGCCGAATTTCATAGTCCAGCTTCATTCCCGTAGTAACCACCGGAGAATCAGCCGGGCCGATTTGAACGCTCTAATTGAACAATTACCGTTTGCCCCTCGAAATTCCTTTGTATTTACCAAAGGTTTCATTTTCGGGTCACTGCTGTACGATCAATGGAGCGAAACACTTGAAGTGATTGTGGAATTATGGAGAATAAGGCTCGAAGGCAGGCATTTGTTTACACCGTGGGTGAAACGAAATGTTGAGGTTTCATCTGATAAGGATGAGTTGAACGAGAGGGTAAAATTGGTATTTTTGGAGAAGTTGAAGGGATTGTTGTTAGTAGAGGGTGAATTGTTACAAAAGTGGGAGAACAAATTAAAAGTGGGAGAACAAATTGGATTTGGGGTGCGATGATATTACAAAATTGGACAAATTACTAAAGAATAGGAATAACTTGAGGGTGTACAATGTGATTATGAAAAATAAGGAGGGGTTTGAGAAGGAGAGGGGTTTGATAAGGAAGAGGATAAAGGAGTTTAGAGTAGGGATTGAATGTATTATTCAGCATTTGGAGGAGAAGGGTTTTGAGGAAGAGGAAGAGGAAGAGGAAGAGGAAGAGGAAGAGGAAGAGGGTTTAAGTTTGGGAGAGACTTTGATTGGAATAAAATTCATTGTTTGATGATGAGAGAGTGTCGTAGGCTCGATGATTGCTTGCCAATTTTCGCTTTCCGGCAGCAGATACTTAGGCAAATACATTATCAACAGGTGCCTAATCTATTCATGTTTTTATTCTCGTTAGAGTTCAAGTTTTATGCACTCATAGTGTAAAAGATAATTTTTTTTTACGCTGTCAGTGTATATAACTTAAAATTCATTGGAGTTGTTACCTTGTTTGATACATTTAAATCCATTCGAGTTGTTACCTAGTTGAATATAGTGGACACACAATTACTTACCTGCACCACAGACATAGTGCATGCACCAAAGTAATAAGTGCAGGGCATGTGTCTTATACATAAGATTTGTCAGCTAACCATTGTTAATAGGGAAAAAGGTAAAAAATGTCCCTCTACTATTGTATATCGTTTACTTGTGCCACCGGTTATACTTTTCGGCCATTCTTGTCTCTACAGTTAATGAAGTTTTAAAAATTACCTCTAACCCTAATGTTTTGACACTGTGGCAGCTGACCCCCTCAATTTTTTCCATGTCAGCTGCCAAGTCATTAATTAACCCCCACAGACCCACTCAAATGTAATATTGAATGTAGCTTCTTCCACTAATATCCAAGTTTTGCTGGATGTCCAGTCCAAAATTGCTGGTTTTCCCACCTTCCCTTTTGATCCATTTCCTTTAAGAATGAAAAAAAATTGTGCTTCAATGTTACTATACAGAATAACGTACATTCTGCATTTTTTGCATTAAGGCTTCCAAATTAATACGAAGTACTTGATTTCAAATATATAAAGGACTGCAGAGAAGGAACTGTCACACCTCCTTTTTGCGCGCCTACCCCGAGGGATAGATGCGCGAGGGAGTTTTTCCAATTTAAGTGACAAAATTCGAAATGAGATTATTTATTTAATTCAGAGTCGCCACTTGGGAAAGGTTTGACTTTTGGTGTCCCAAGTCACCGGTTTATCTTGAATCCCAAATCGAGGAAAATATTCGACTTTCCAAATGAAGTCTGCAAATCAGAAATTCTAAGTAAGGAATTCTGTTGACCCGAGGGAAGGTGTTAGGCACCCCCGAATCCCGTGGTTCTAGCACGGTCGCTTAAATTGTTATAATGGCTAAATATCTGATTTAAATACATGTTGTGACTTATGTGTTTTTATTAAGTTTAAACCGCTTTTATTGTTATCATTTATTTTTTATAAAATTGCAACGTCGTGAAAATGCATCTTGAACCACGTCACAATCAATGCACCCGTAGTTGTTAATACATTTCGACTCCGTTGAGATTTGAATTTGGGTCACATAAATGCGCACCCGAATTTAAGAATGTAATTTAATTAAGTCATGCCTAAAGAGTCTAACGCGTTATTATCTTTGGGGAAGACAGTGAAATTCACTAAACAAGTCCATCCCAAATTCTAAGTATTTATTATGATCGATTATTGAGGGCCCCACAATTTACATTTTTATTTGGCGAGGCTTGTCTCATTATTTTTTTTAAAAGGATTAGCCTACAATGACTACATTTTCTATTATGTTCGTCTCTAAGAAATGGAAGAAAGAAAAATACATACTAATTGAGTTACATGTTTGGCCAACTCCGGATTCTTGTTAATTATCTGATTAATTATTTACGAGGCGGGAATTGTTTCGTGCCTTATTCCATGGGTGAACATGCTTTTAATTTGATAAGAGAAATTGCATACAAGATTTGATGAAATGATAAACTTACTCCAAACGTTTCTCGAGTTGAATTTAACTAACTTATTTAAACTAGATTAAGGGAATTAACTACTAGAAACTGCTACTAATGGGATTCGAACATGGTTCTATAGACTGCCTAACGAAATCCAATTTGATAGAGTTAGTTTAAATGACTTAGAACTAAATTGCGTCTCTTGCCAAATTAGAAGCAGCATGCCTTACGTGTTTAGAATAAGAATAGAGATGAGATTCACCTATCAATTTACTAAACACATGTGCACTCTACGTCATGCGGTCAACTAAAACAACTAAATAAACAGCGTAAACAAACTAAGGTTCCAATTAAGTACAAACTACCTCATGAGTTTGCTATTGAACTACAAACTAAAATTACACAATCTAACAACGTTTATAAAGCTGTAATTACAGCAGCAAATGATTGAACTCCTTTGCATCTTTCAATTCGTACTCATTGTTACTGTTACATCAGTGTGAGATTCAAAGTGTGTACCTGGATGTTGAATACAACAGAAGAAAAGAATACAGAGAAGTCAGCAGCAACAACAACAAGAATGGCAGCAACAACAACAAATACAGCAGCAGTGACAGTAACAAAGTGCACCAGGAACAACTCAAACGAAACCCGAAAAGATTTGTGAAAACCAGGTAGCAACAAACAGTATGCAAAACTCAAAATGGACTCGAACTCAAACCAAGGTTGGACCAGTAGATTGCATAGGAAGTTTCAACGAATTGGAGTAAAAAAAAAAAAAAAAGAAACAGTACCAACTACTGAGACTTCAAACTAAACCAAAGCCTGATGGAATTATGTTGCCAACCAAAAACTGAATTTGTTCTCTTTTTAGGACTGTTTTTATATCTCCAAAAAACCTCTTTAACTAATTGAGACCCTTCTCCTTTTATAGCCTTGCATCAGAGCATCTACAGCCTGTTAAACCATTCAAATTCCCTCCCATCTCCTGCTGTTTTTCCACTCAACCATTTGAAAAAAAACCCCTCCCATGAGATTCCCCTGACAACAAACTCTTTTCATTATTAAAATGCTTTATCATTTTATTAAACTAAACCAAACATGGGCAGCAGGAATGTATCCTGACAGCACATGCTGTCCAATTATTCTAATCCCCTAAGTTCTGACCAAACACATGCTGCCCAGAGTCAAAAGTGAGCACACATGCTATTAAATTGAACTACAATCTGTAATTCTTGCTAACACCAACAGCTATCCAATCCTTAGGTGATTTCTGATTCAAATAAACACACTAACAAGCAGCTATACTCAATTCTTTAATTGGATTCAAACAAAGCTTCAGCAGAAAATGAATAACATGAGTCAAATTATTACCATTCAAGGCTGAGACTAATTGACGACATATATTGAATCGGCTACGCGAATTACAACACATACAATCAATAGCTAATGATCAGAATCGAACAGTATTGAACAGGGGGTTCAAATTGCATAGTCAGAACAAGAAATGACCCTGGGAACTAATTAATCAATCGAAATTTATTTCAATCGATTACTCTGTTAAACACATACACTTATCAATGAGTAGCAACAGAGATTCGACCACATGAGAGGTCCGGGCAAGGACAGAACAGTCGACACAAAAATTCAAAACAAATAAACTAAACATTTGGACATATGAACAGACATTTAACTATAACAAAACAACAAAATGAACTGACAAGGAGAAGGGAAACAGAAATACCTTAAAGGCTTGAAAAATCAGAAGGCCTTGTCTCGGATTTGAATCGACCTTTCTTGGGGTTGAACGGACTTTAATCGAAGTGTTCTCAAACTGAGAACACTTCGATTAAGGTCCATTAGACCCTAATCTTCTGGTTCAAACGGACAAAATCGGACTTAGGACTTCTAGGGTTCTTAAGGTAGATTTGGGATTCAGGTTTTCCTGGTTGGATTCGGACCAAACCAAGCCTGGTTTGGTCACGAGGGAGGTCAGGGGAGTGTCTAGTGTGAATCTGGGGTAAGTCTGGCATAGGTCGAGGCCTGGCTCGAATCTTCAAATGAAGATTCGAGATGGTGGGGGAAGATTCGAGACCCACGGCTAGTGGATCTGTGTTCAGGGGGTCGAGGTGGTCCTAGGGTGTTAAGATGGTGGTCACCAGCGTCCTTGCCGCCGGGTTTATGGCGAGGGGAAAGGGGGGCGGCGCTAGGGTTTCGTGGGGTTTGGGTCTGTGAGGGAGACGAAGATGAGGGAGGGGTGCTTGGATAGGGGGTGGGGTACAAGATAAGGGCTTATATACGGGGTGGATGGTTTGATCTTGGCCGTTAGATCAATTGAGATCAACGACCTGGATCTCTCACTTAACGGAAACGACATCGTTTGGTTAAGTGAGACCGGGTTGGTCTTTGGGTGGAATGGGTCGGGTTAGGTAATGGGTGAGTGATCTGGACCGTCAATCTAGTGAGATTAACGGTCCAAATTGAGGGTGACACAACGACGTCGTTTGGACAGTCGTGTGGCCCGCCTAATTGGACCGGACAAAAGGGGATTCGGACTGGGTTATTTTGGGTTGGGCCTGTTCTTATTTAATTCAAACAGGCCCAATCCGAAAATCCCTTTCTTCTTTCTTCTTTAATTTCTAAAAATCTCAACTAAATTGTAAAATAAAACTATACAAACATTAAACAACAATTATCACACATATTAACATTTAATTGAAATAACATCACTTAATGACAAAAATAGAATAAAAGATGCATATTTTTTGTGATTTTCCTTTTAATAACCGAATTATGACTTGATTAATTCCTAATAGTAGAATGATATCGTAAACTTACACACGACATATATTTTTGTATTTTTGTTTGATAAGACTAAATAAATACAGACAAAACCACAAATAGCTAAAAACAAATGCCACGTAAATTTCAAAAATTGTACAGCAAGGCCATTTGTTATTATTTTGATTTCTTTTGGAGTAATTGTCGTGTAAACAAAAATCTCACAGCAACTATCAAGGTTTTCTTATGGTATTTTTGCTTCTAAATGGGAGGAAACCAGGGAAATAAAACCTTTAGATTTATTCTGTTGCATGCTTTCGTAGAATTTGTTGGTGAATAACAAGAGCCTCCACCATCGACATCATTGCCGTCATCGCCGCCGCTAATCGAGCAGCCATCACCTCCGGTGGAAAAGCCTCAAAAGCTTCAGCGGAGAAAGAGTGGTATCAGGCCATTCCACCAAATTTCAGGCCATTCCACCGTGCCAATCGTCGTCCCCAAACCTCTGCAACTCTCCGATGAGCACCAGGTGGCCGGAAATGGAGTTCCGGCCGTCCAAATCGACCAAAACCAATGCGAAATGATTTCTGCCGATGAGGAGATTGCTCCCAACACCTCAAATGACAACAACAATGGGCCAATCTTCTCGAATCTGAAGAAAACAAATTCTGCAGAGTCGACCATGCCAGGTGCTCGACAAAATGCCAAAGTCAGGGGAAAACACGCACGCATACATAGATCTATACAAAAATAATAAAGGGAAGGTGGGAAAACCAGCAATTTTGGACTGTGTTTCAGGAAAGAAAAATTTGAATCTTAATTGCAAATTTGCAAGTTTAATTTATTATACTGTTTCTATGCGACCAAGGTTATAAAAAGGGGAATTATGGTACAAGCTATTATTGTTTTCTATTAATTTCTATTTTTTCTGTTTCTTTAGTTAAGCACCTGCGGCCTTAAGAGTAAATTGGTTCTTTGTTTGGTGTTTCTAAATGATCATAGAGTGCGAGGAGCAATGGTTTTTGGATGGGGATAATGGCTATTGGTAAAGTTGGAAGGCGAGGGAGTTTGAGGGAGAAGAAGATGATAATATTTTAATAAGAAAATGGGTGGGTTAATTAATGACTTGGCAGCTGACATGGATAAAATTGATGTGGTCAGCTGCCAGTGTCAAAACGTTAGGGTTAGGGGTATTTTTTCACACTTCATTAACGACAGGGACGAGAATGGCCGAAAAGTGTAACAGGTGGCACAAGTAACCAATAAGCAATAGTAGAGGGGCAATTTTGACCCTTTGCCCTTGTTACTGTATGCATTCTTAACTCAATTAACCAATTAACAGTGTCATTAACTATTGTATATTGTTTTTTCTGTATGGGGAGACTGCACATGTACACGAGCTCCCCCTTGCATTTATGAGAATACACAAACATGTGACTTAGAGGTTGCCAAATAGCAACTATACCTTGTGCAAGGGCTTGCTCTCTCTTTTTCCTGGACGTTAATTAGCAAAAGAAAAATATTATTCATCCTTTGTTATCATTCCGGCTCGCGATAAAGGAATAGTGAGCTGAACTTATCCTGAAAACATAAAAAAATAATAACAATCTTAAATTTTTACTGCGAATTTACTGGGAAGAAATTTTGAACTACCATTTGAAAATGAAAATATTGTTAATTTTGGAGTATCTTGACTGGAATATTAGGTAAAGGAGTTATATTACTTACGAAGAAATTAAGTTGTGTTGAGTCATCGTGTTTGCTGTTGGCAGGTTTGAGAAACTGTTTATTTTCGTCTCTCCCCCCCCCCTCCCAACCCTCCGTTGTCGTCCAGTCTAGCATTTTATTACACAAATGCCTTGTTCATATTTGACTTTGCGAAAATGGATATTTAGTTCCGGAGGACTTTCACTTGCTCCTAGCACACCTGTGTAATATCAGTTATTTATAAGAAATCTGTGTTGAGTTTGTTTGAGCTTGATTCTTTGTTATATATATATATACATACTGCGATGTTGCAAATTCTGGGTGACCGTTTTGATTGGCGAGACTGGATCAGGAAAAGGTACACAACTGGTTCAATTCCTAGCTGATTCTGGAGTGACTGGTAATGGATCTATAGTTTGTACTCAGCCCCGGAAGCTTGCTGCCAATTCTTTGGCACAAAGGGTGCAACAGGAAAGCGAAGGGTGTTATGATGACACCTCGATCATATGCTATTCTTCATATTCATCTGGTCATAAATTTGATTCAAAGATTGTGTTTATGACAGATCATTGCCTTCTACAGCACTATATGGTCGATGAGACTTTGTCCAAGATTTCATGTATTGTTGTTGATGAGGCACATGAAAGAAGCCTGCCTAAACACTGATCTACTTTTAGCATTGATAAAGAATTTGCTCCATCACAGACTTGATCTGAGGCTTGTTATTATGTCTGCCACAGCTGATGCAGACCAGCTTGCTGATTACTTCTTTGGCTGTGGAACGTTCCACGTGGCTGGTAGAACTTATCCGGTTGATATTAAATATGTTCCCTGTGAATCCACTGGATGTCTTGGTGCTGGCCCAATCTCCTCTTATGTTTATGATGTTATTAAGATGATGACTGAAATCCATGAAACAGAGGGAGAGGGAACACTCCTAGCCTTCTTGACTTCTCAAATTGAAGTCGAATGGGCTTGTGAGAAGTTTCAATCATCATCAGCCATTGGTTTACCTTTACATGGCAAACTATCCTATGAAGAACAGCATAGAGTTTTTCTCAGCTATCCGGGGAAGAGAGGTAATATTCAGTACAAATGTTGCTGAGACATCATTGACAATTCCAGGGGTTAAATATGTTGTTGATTCTGGCATGGTCAAAGAAAGAAGGTTTGAACCTGGCACTTGCATGAGTATTCTCAGGATATGCAATGTCAGCCAGAGCTCTGCTAATCAACGGGCTGGCCGTGCTGGGAGAACTGAACCAGGAAGGTGTTATAGACTTTACTCAGAAAGTGATTTTGAGGCTATGCCTTGTCATCAGGAACCTGAAATTCGCAAGGTTCATCTTGGTGTTGCAGTGTTGAGGATTCTTGCTCTGGGCATCAAGAACGTGCAAGATTTTGATTTTGTTGACGCACCTAGCGCTAAAGCTATTGAGATGGCCACCAGAAATCTGGTTCAGTTAGGAGCTGTTAGGCAAAAAGATGATGCTTATGAATTAACTACAGACGGGCGAAAAATAGTCAAGTTGGGTATTGAACCTCGGCTAGGCAAAATGATCCTGCGTTGCTTTAGTAAACATTTGAGTAGAGAAGGTGTTGTTCTTGCTGCTGTTATGGCTAATTCGAGCAGTATGTTTTGTAGGATTGGTTCTGAAGGAGACAATCTAAAATCTGATTGCTTGAAGGTGCAATTTTGCCATCCAAATAGTGATCTATTCACTCTACTTTCTGTTTACAGAGAATGGGAGGCTGTGCCTAGGGAAAGGAAGAATGGCTGGTGTTGGGATAATAGCATCAATGCCAAATCCATGAGGAGATGCCAGGAGACTGTGCAAGAACTGGAAGCTTGCCTCGAGAACGAACTTAATATTATTATTGCAAGCTACTGGCTTTGGGATCCTCAGGTGCATACCGAGCATGATGAAACTTTGAAAAGTACAATACTTTTTTCACTTGCGGAGAATGTTGCTAAGTATTCTGGATATGATCAGCTAGGTTATGAGGTAGCACTAAGTGGGAAGTATATCCAACTACATCCATCATGTTCACTGTTAAATTTTGATCGACGACCTACCTGGGCAGTTTTTGGTGAAATCCTTGCTGCAGCTAATGAGTATCTGGTCTGTGTTACCGTATTTGAGTTTAGTTCTCTTTGTACTCTTAGTCCTTCCCCGTTGTTTAATTTTCTGGAGATGGATGCCCAAAAGCTGGAAAAGAAGGTTTTAACAGGTTTTGGGAGCATGCTATTGAAAAGATTCTGTGGAAAATCTAACAGTAGTGTCAATAACCTTGTTTCACGCATTAGAACTAAACATTTGGATGAAAGGATTGGCATTCAAGTTAATGTTGATAAGAATGAGGTTTTGTTATGTGCTTCGTCCAGTGACATGGAGCGTGTTTTGGGCCAAGTGAATGATGCACTAAAGTATGAAAGCAAGTTGTTGCAGAATGAATGCTTGGAGAAATGCCTATTCAATGGTGGATCAGCTGCTTCTGCCTCAGTTGCCCTCTTTGGAGCTGGTGCAATTGTTAAGCATTTGGAGCTTAAGAAGAGATTCTTGGCTGCTGACATATTTCATTCAAATACAAAAGCAGTTGATGATAAGGAACTGCTGATGTTTTTGGAGAGAAACACATCGGGTGATATTTGTGCACTGCTCAAGTCCTCAGGCATTGGCCACGACAATGAGGAGAACAGATGGGGCAGGGTAACATTTCTTTCTCCTGATGCTACTAAACAAGCTACATTGTTGGATAAGGTAGAATGTGGTGGTGGCTTTCTAAAAGTTGTTCCTTCGAGGAGTGTATTCTGTAATGACCAAACGCAGTTTTCCTCTGTTCTCAGAGCTAAAGTTTATTGGCCTCGTAGATGCAGTAAAGGTTTAGCTATTGTAAAATGTGAACCAAAAGATGTTGCTTTTATAGTAAATGATTTCTCTGGTGTAATGATAGGTGAAAACTTTATCCGTTCAAAGGCAAGCAATAAGTACATTGACAGCATAGTAATTTCAGGCAAGCAATAGCGATCTTTCTGAACCGGAGATATTTGACGTTTTGAGTGCAGCAACGAACATGAAAATTCTGGATTTCTTCTTGGTGAGAGGAGATGCTGTGGAAAATCCTCCAATTGCTGCTTGTGAAGAAGCACTTAGAAGAGAAATATCCGCCTTCATGCCTAAAAGAATCCCTTTAGTCCAGTCTATTCGGGTTCAGGTCTTCCAACCAGAACCGAAGGACACTTACATGCGAGCGGCTGTCCTGTTTGATGGAAGTCGGCATCTTGAAGCAGCTGAGGCTTTGGAGCAAATTGATGGCAAGGTTTTGTCTGGATGTCTTCCCTGGCAGAAGATAAGATGTCAGCAACTGTTTCACACCTCTGTTTCCTGTCCTGCACCAGTTTATCATGTTATTAGGAACCAGCTGGATTCTTTACTTGCACGTCTCCGGGGAAGAAAGGGTATCTTTTAGTGCTCTAAGTTATATTTCTTCTCTCTGGTTGTATTTTTTGAAAATTTTAATTTAACTAACTGTCATCTCTGCTGAATTGCTTCTTAATAAAGGCATGGCAATGTGGGAAATTGAAATAAACTATAGAGCAGCGGCTGAAATGATATTTAATTTATGTGGCAGAGTTAGTGTACCCTATTACTACCACTAATGCAGATTGCTACTGTCACCTTTTCGTTTCCTTATTCCTCGACCAGAATGAAATTGGACTTGGACAAATTCACCATTTTAAAGTAAATTTTATATGTAGAAACTAAATAAAATCTATGAATTGAAACTGTTTGTTCCAAAATATCAAATTTTGTCTGAAAATATCACCATCAGAGTTTAACAGTTGACTTCTGATAAAAGAAAAGTCCGACAATTTGGGGTGGAAATCGAACTTTTTTCTTTCTCTCTGTGTCTGTAAGTTTCCTTTTCTTTTTGTGCTGGATGACTTTGAAAAAGGAGTCTTGATACTTTATGGTTATATGACAGTACAAAGTTATTTACAAAGTGCCTGAGCACTATCACTAACCCTTGCTCTTCTCCCAGATTTGATGTTAATCTGATGATTACTTTCCTTGTACTACCCAGATTCAACTTAAATATCACTTGTCTGGTCAAATTCTAAATGGTAACTGAAAAAAAGCATTCTTGCATACTGCAGATTCCCCTCTCTCTTGCTCCATTCTGGAGATGCAGAAAAACATAGTAGGATATAAGGAGAAGGGGGGATGTTCTGTAAAACTCTTTTAGTAAAAGTGATCTTTTTGTAAAACAATTTTTATTTTTTAAATAAAGACAACAAAATTATTCAGAGACATTGATTATTGATTAGGTGGTACTTGGCTGCTGAGAAAACTTTGGATTGCTTTGCAGGTGTGGAGTGCAATCTGGAGAGAAATGAAAATGGGTCTTATAGGGTTAAAATATCTGCTACTGGTACAAAGATTGTGGCAGAACTGAGAAGGCCATTGAAGCAACTTATGAAAGGCAAGATTGTGGATCATGTGGGTATTTCTCCAACTGTTGTCCAACTTCTATTTTCAAGAGAAGGGACTAATATTATGAAGATGGTTCAGCGGGAGACAGGGACCTATATTCTTTTTGACAGGCATAGCCTTTATGTGAGAATCTTTGGTTCCTCAGACATGATTGGTATGGCGCAGCAGAGTTTCGGTAACGCCCTTCTGGCTTTACATGAAAGCAAGCAACTTGAAGTGCATGTTCGTGGAGGACTTTTGCCTCTTGGCCTGATGAAAAGAGTTGTTCAGAGGTGTGGACCAGATCTTAGTGGTCTCAAACTAAAGGTGCCCGATGCAGAGCTCTCTCTGAACACTAGGCGCCATTGCATCTCTATTAGAGGTACTAAAGAGATGAAGCAAAAAGTTGAGGAGATAATTTCTGAAATTTCTCAAACAAGTGGGTTTCCAAATCGAAGGATGGATGATGAGGCTGACTGTCCTATTTGCTTGTGTGAACTAGAGGATGCTTATAGACTTGAAGGTTTTACCCACATCTTCTGTCGATCATGCTTGCTGGAATAGTGCGAGTCTGCAATCAGAAGCAGGGAAGGTTTCCCGCTATGTTGTGTGCATAAAGGTTGTGGAGCACGTATGCTGTTTGCTGATTTGAGGTCTCTATTGTCAAGTGAGAAGTTGGAAGAACTTTTCAGGGCTTCTATAGGGGCTTTTGTAGCAGCAAGCGGGGGTCACTACCGGTTTTGCCCCTAACCTGACTGCCCTTCAGTGTATCGTGTTGCTGAATCAGGAGTGGTTGGTGCGCCCTTTACCTGTGGTGCATGTTATGTGGAGACGTGTGTTAAATCTCCATGAATTGATGAATTGAGCTGTCCGTAAATGCACTCGAATGAAGAAGATGAAGAAATTAAGAAGAAGCAAAACAGAGAACAGAGCTTCAGTTTTTCATTACTCACGTGCTATCCTTACAAGGCTATATATATACATCTCCTACCTAATGAATGACAGCTGTAAATCAACTAACTAATACCCCACTAACATAAGTTAGTTAACACTGTTAGCAACTAACTAACCAACTGACCATGGTCAGCTAACTACAGTCAACTAATCCTCAGTCAAGTAATTGCTGTGCAATTGATGTTTAATTCCTCTACAACGTGTACGAGTTGCCACCTGGAATATCACCCCTACATTTCGTGCGAGAAGTACCGGCAGATCAAGGATGACCCAGATTTCTCTCTAAAGGAATGGTCCAAGGGGAAAGAGAATGTGAAGAAATGTCCTGTTTGCGGGTTTACAATAGAGAAGGTGGATGGTTGCAATCATATAGAGTGTAGGTGTGGAAAAGTACATGTTTGCTGGGTTTGTTTGGTATTCTTCAACAGCAGCGACGATTGCTATAACCATTTAAGGTCTATTCACCAGGCCATTATATGAGGTACAAATAACTATAATTCAATAACATAGGTGTAAATATCTGCTTCTGTATATATTCCCGGACCCTTATATGTATATAAACAAATAAACAAGTAAATAAATGTATGAGGTATACACAATCGGAAACCATCTTTATATCCCTAGTACAAATGTTTATTTCTGTAAGTTATATGTTCAGAACTAACCCTCTTTTGAAGAGTTAAATGGTGACATTTTGAGGGTAACTTCTAAGATAATCTGTGGATTCAGTTAATTCCCTTCTTTCCAACGTAAATAGCAGTATAACATGTCTGATGAAGGTAACATTCTCGTCACGTGAGAAAGATTGTTTATGTGTCCACCTTGTTTTGGTGGAGTTGGGGAAAAAAAAAAGGAAACAGAAAGAGAGAGAACTTTTCTGTTGTTGACGAATGGGTAGATGTAACATGGTAGATTTTAGGTCTTTAGATAGTATAGGATCTATGAGCATTGTGTTCTTCCAAGCTGCCTTTGATTGCCTAAAAGGAAATATAACAGTTAGAATGACTGAATGAGATCTGAAACTGACCAGAGGTTAAAAATATGCCTAAAATCAATCGTTTGGCAATAGTGGGATTGTATTTTAGAGATTGGAAAAGAGTTGATTGAGGATTCCTATCGGAATTATTTGTTCTGTAAATATTGGGCCTAGTAAGTTTTTCCTGATCTTTTAATGTTACTTATTCTATATACTTATATTTGCCCGCTTACATGACGTGATTGCATGATCCTGAATCCTGATGAGTGTTGATGTTATATTATAATGTTAGTGTGACTGACTCACTGGTCCGATTAATTCACATTTGTGCATAAGGCTCATTTAGAGAGAAGTACTGTTCACCAACAATTTATCCATTCTCAAGGTTCACATTCGAGATCCTGATTAAGGATGAACGGATCTTATCCACCCGCCACATCTCTTGGTGTTTTTTAAGGTTTTCGAGATGGTTGATTATTCTTGGCATGAGTTTACCTGGTCCATCTTTAGAGCTCGTGACTGCTACCTGCTGCATAAGATATTGAGTTTCTCTACAAAATATGTAACGTGAGAGTCCTTATACTAAAACTTTTAATCCATGATTTCCAACTCTACTCGTATTTCATTGTCGTTTCAGAAAATAAGCCTAATAAGTGGTAAAAGAAAGCTGATCACAGAAATTGCTATTATTTTCAGCTAGGCATGCTGCGCAAATGACAATGATATTAAATGAAAATGTTTTGCCTCTGCCTTCCACTCGAGGACACTATTCACTTTGTAAGAAACTTTATTGAGAAACTTCAGAATTTCCTTGTTTTCTATGCTAAACACTTGCGTTTAGCATTCAGAAACATTCAATAAAGGTATTTATTATGAAGAAGAAAGAATAAAGGTATTTATTATGACGAGAGAAAATGTAGACTAATTATTAAGTTGGAGATTAAAGTGATGTGGCAAATTTCGGGGATGATGTGATGACCCAAAAGGTCATCTCTTGTTTTAGAAGGCGAATCTGTGTTTCGAGACTTTTTAAAATCTCCTTTTATCCCTCCTCGATTTGCGTGCGCAGTCCAGGCACGATTCCGGAAAGGCTTTATGTTAAAATTCGAGAAAGTAATAATTTTTGCATTTAAAAGTTGATTTTAGTTAACTTCGGTCAATATATTGAGTAAACGGACCCGAACTCGTGTTTTGACGGTCCCGAAGGATCCATAGTAAAAATAAGACCTGGGCGTATGCCCGGAATCGAATTCTGAGGTTCCTAGCCCGAGAAATGAATTTTTGATAAAAATTGTTAAACTGAAATTCCAAAGGTTTTGAGAAATTAGTAAATGTTTGATCTCGTTAGTATCGGGCCCGTATTTTGGTTCCAGAGCCCGGTACAAGTTTAATATGATAATTACGTCATGTCTGTGAAAGTTGGTAAAAAACGAAGTTTATTTGACGTGATTTGGACCTTTGGTTGAGAAAATAGAAGTTTTGAAACTATCTTGAAAATTTCATGTGTTTTGGTGTTGAATTCGTAGTTCTAGGTGTTATTTTGGCGATTTGATCACATGAGCAAGTTCGTATGATGTTTAAAAACTTGTGTGCATGTTTGGTTTAGAGCCTCAAGGGCTCGGGTGAGTTTTGGATAGGCTACAGAGTGATTTGGACTTAACGAATTTTGCTGGTGTGCTTCAGGTCTGCAGACTGCTCGCAAATGCAGCTCGCATTTGCGAAGGCTGGGAAGGGGACCTTCGCATTTGCGAAGCTCAGTGTCGTAATTGCGATGAGAATAGGCCGCATTTGCGAACGCTTGTTCGCATTTGCGATGCTAGCAGGTCAGGCCAATCTTTGCATTTGCGAAGCAAAGTCCGCATTTACCAGGTTCGCAAATGCGATACCTGCAACTGTTCAAAATGATTTTTGGACGAGATTTTTCATTCATTCTACCATTTTTCAAAACCTAAACTTCAAGAGGCGATTTTTCAAAGACTAGTTGATAACGCCCAACTATGCCTTTTAAAGGACAAAGCGGTCGATGCAAATATAATCCGGTTTTATGTCCGGAATTGAATCCTCAGGGATCTAACCTATCTATTACACTATACGACAATGTTATTATCAACTCAATCAATCTCTAGATGCAAGATTTTTGATCAATAAAGATTGGGTTTTTGTTTAACTACTTCAACTACTATTAAAAACAACAGTAAACTAAAACAAAGATAATTCAATGGTAAAATGGTCTAGGGCAGTGATTTCCCCAATTGCTAGTTTAGGTCTTGACTCTTTCGCTATAATCTCACCATAATACTCTATGAGGATTAAGAGTTATGGGTTATCATAATTATCTCTCGATCAACTACAATAATTTACTAGAGCATTCTCTCGAACTACTCTAGCTGACAATAGTTATGCAACTCTAAATTATCCCACCAAAGTTTTGTTATCTCTAAACTCACTTTTAAGTTCAAGTAACGAATCTCTTCAATTACCCAAAAGTGGTGTTGTTCAACAACTATCTAATCTAATATTCTTTCTCAAGCAATATAAGATAATTAGACATGATTAATCAAGGGCCCATTCAATTAATCACCATACAAAACGTAGTTGAACAATCATATCATAAATCCGGCTCGATTATAACAACTTGAGTCAAAACTTCAACCAACAATTGGTTCCATCAACCCTAGATAAGTATTTAGCTACTCATAACAAAATAAGAGAAAACTACTAAATTGTTCATAATGTAAAATTGCAAGAATTAAAAGGAGATAAAAAAACTCTAATGTTTGGTTGACCTTCTCACTCTTGTTCTTGCCTCCAAAAGTAGTCTAAAATTAGCTTAGCACAATTTTGGGCGAGTTTCTAAAGCATATAAGGGTTTTACAAAAGTTTTCCTGATATTACACTTTGGTCCTCAAACTTTCCAGCAACGTGAACAGTGCACCGCGGTCGACCGCGGTGAATGCTGACCTTTCTGCCTTACGTTGTTAATCTACCGCGGTTCACCGCGGTGCCACCGCAGTCGCGGTGGCCTTCTTGCCCAGGCCATTTATGCTTCTTTGTGTTCGGGTACTTCTCGAGTGGGCGTTTTTCTTCACATTATCGCCTCCAAAACACTCCATGTTGCTTCCTCTCATATAATATTCCCTGCTAAACAAAAGAACACTATTTAGAGCATTTTGTTGGCAATTTATCTATAAAACAACAACAAAGTATGGTTATATTAAGGTGTAAATATCAACTATATAGCCTACTATCAATACCCCACACTTAAATTATTGCTAGTCCTCGAGCAATCCACCACACTCCATCAAAATTCCTTACCTAGGCTTTTCCCTTAACGACTAACACCATGAACATTTTACAAAAGTTGCACCTAGTAGTGAACAACCTTTACCTCAAGAGTCAAACCTTTTGTACCATGCAACATTTACACTTACTCAAACTACTATATACAAGAGTCAAGACTTACCTTTCCTTTGTGAATCACATGCCCTCACATCACACAAGGGAGTAGTTCCACATATAATGATAATTAGAACAAGTAGGAAGTAAGATAGACAAAATTCGCTCACTCTCAGAAAGAACGTTCACATGCCACAAAGATGCACCATAGACTTGCCCGTAGTGTAATACTTTACTAATTGAGCCCATTCAGTCTAAGATCAATAGGACTTTACTTGGTTGTAATGTAGGCTAAGGGACGAGTAGGATATATTTAGATATAGTGACTAACCTCCCTAAGCACTTTTAATACAATTACATTAAACTTAAAAATCATAGTTGTGCCAACCAAACACTCCACCTCATTTGTTTAAAACATCCCATCCATTAGGTGCAATTTGTACAAACCACCACTTATCAACCATTATAATTATTTATAACCCGTATTTTTTACTTTTTTTTTTCGTGGTGCTTTTTATTTTATGCTTCAAAATTCCACATCTTTTCTCTATCTCAATGGTTCCACTCAAAAACTAAACCACCCCCCACACTTTTGCTTTTGCATATTTCCACTACCATTCAAGTGCTTATTGGGAGGTAAAAGGGTTTAAATGGCAAGCTATTCAAACAATTGGGTAAGGTTTTCAATGTGGTTGCCAAAGAAATAGGCTTATAGGCTCAACGGGGTTAACTAAGATGTATTGCATTCAGGTGGGTTTACTTTATATGTCTGGCTCAACAAAGAAATGCCTATATCACTTCTAAAACTGAAAGAAACTACTATTTCGCTTTGCAAACACACAGGGCAAGTTCTAGGCATCAAATATGAAACATGGAACAAAGTAAAACTCACACACACATGGCACATGACTCACTCCGGATTGGTTTATCAAGACATTATCTTTTGAGTATTCAAGTTAGATGCAAACGTACAATTTTAAGGCACTCTAACAGGATTCAACCAATGAAGTTAGGCGTTATATTCTAGTGTCTATTGTGCTCAGGTGTATCAACGCTAAGGGTTTTTCTTCGAATTTAGCTCGTAGCCCATTAGTCCAAATTTAAAAACTAAAAAGAACAAAATTAAACAAAAACTACCTATACTCGGTTCAAGCTAAATCCTTGGAAAAGAACCGTAGCCCAAAGAAAAACCAAGGGGGAGTTACTACACTACCTAAAAATAAAAAAAATAAAAATCTTTTTGGTCTTTTCTCTAGACTAACTTCCCTCAAGAAAATTATCTAAAGGATCCATCATCAGGAAGAGTCTCCATATTCCAAATTTTTTTTCTGACTTAGTCCCTCAAGAACCCCGCCAAAAGAGATCCGTCTATGGGACAAGTCACTTACTACTTTAGCTTTCCTAATGAACTATTACTCTGCATCAAAACAATCAAAGCAAGACAAAACAAGCAAAATCAAACAGTCAATTGTTATAATTACAAACATACAATGAAGTATCTCATACCCCACACTTAAAATGAAGACATGTCCCCATGGCTTTAAAATTTAAAGAACAGTGAGGTTAAGGAACTTCCTTGAAGGCTCACTCCTGATCGGAGACAGTGTCTGGGTTCACGTTGCACGTACGACCCAGCGCTCTCAATCAGCCCAAGAATTTCTTCTCCAACTTCACATGCCTCTCAGCCACCGCATCAACACGGTCACCCAAATTAGTGACTGAGGTACACAACTCAGCCATATCCTGCTCCAAAGATGTCATACGGGTGCTCTGATGTGGCTGTGATGGGCCTGCCACATCAACTCTTGGAGGAGGAGGAATCACAACTACCTCAACATCATCATCATCAGCTGAATCATCATCAGAGTCATCAACATTCACTGCCGGCTCTCATCCAATTCCAATTTTTTTCTCCAAGAACGAGGCTTTTAGTGGCAATCTCCCATCAACCCAAGGGTCTTCAAGGACTCTAGCAATACGACACAACCGGGTGATCATCGAAGGGAAGTTGTGGCCCTTGGTTAGCTCAGGTGATCTAATGAACATCTCTTCATGGATGAGCCGGGCCACATCAAAATCACTGTAGGACATGCAATAGTGGAGTGCGGACGCTCGTGGTAGATTATCATCTGTCGTGTTGCTGGATGGCAACAATCGACTATTGACAATGGTGAGCCAACACTTAGCCTCCCAATTCAGACAGTGGGAGTTGAGAGTAATCCTGTGCTTGATCCATAGGTGTTCTCCATTCGGCACACAGATAGTATCAAGAAGAGTTCCCCACAAGGCCTGTGTACCGCTAAAAGTATGATAAGGATCAAATTCACCCCGAAACACTAGCAGCCTGTATACCCTGCAGATGGTGTCGAGGGATGCGTTTACTGGGGTATTGCGCACCGTCACAACCCCATTCTCATGTTCTAGCAAGTTCGCATATAACTCCCTTACTAGTTGAACATTAGCCTCCTCCGGTACCTCGAAGAAGATGTCCAGTTGACACCGCCTTAGCTTATTAAACATATTGGGGCATTCCACCTCCAAAGCCGTGCGATCAATGTGCACCTCATGTTGTAACTTCTTAGCTGCTTTCTGGTTGTACCTATCCTCCGCTGCTCTGGATACAAACCGAGTGTTATCGAACTGAGGTGCACTGGCGTCGCTCCTAGCTCGTGAGGAGCCTCCCGGTCCACTAGTAGAGGGCCCAATGTTTCGTCTCTTTCTAGCTGAACTCATTGCACCTGTCAAATAACGAAACACCTATTAGTGAGTGCGCAAAATATGTGACAATGGATGACTACTCAGACTTCACCATAACCATGTCACAACAGCTCCTTATATCTCTATTGGGGCAATTTCCCAAACACCTTGTGGGCGGGGCATTATCCAAACATATTTAGCCCTCATGAGTCTATCAAAACTCCCCCCAAATCAAGTATACAACTGCACCAACACACTCCACATTTGTGTCATTCAATCACCCACCAACAAACACCATTTCAAATATTAATTACACAGCCCCTTCACCAAATATTCTCATAAACAAAATTAAAATAGAAAAAATAAGGAGAATAAACTACAAAAAGATATACTACATTTACAACACCATATCAACCTCAAACTATCATAAACAATAATAAAATACAAAAAGAAAAGATAAGGGAGGGTTAGAAACATACCTTAAGGAAGGAAAGAGGAGAGGAATAGAGATGGGGGGGGGGAGGGGTAGTATGAGTGAAGAAGAAGAAGAAGAAGAAGAGGAGAGGAATTGGGGAAGTTAGGGTTTAGAAAGAGAGAGAGAGATGGAGAAATTTAGGGGAGGGGGATCGGGTAATGTAAAGTTGGGGGGGGGGGGGTTGGGTTTTAAAATTAAAAGAAGAAGAAAAGAAAAAACAAAAAAATGGAATAAAATAAAATAAAATAAAATAAATTCAAAATACCTGGTACCCCCGCGGTCCACCGCGGTCCACCGCGGCCATGGTGGGTTTAAAAAAATTGAGGCAAAATGTTTACGCCTCAACGCGGTTTACCGCGATTCACCGCGGTCGCGGTGGGATGAAAAATTCGAGGCAGAATGTTTGCCTTCCACCGCTTTTTACCGCGGTGCTAGCGTTGTTTTTTTTAAAGTTACATGAACACACTAATCAACACACTTGTGAGTTGCCTCCCACGCAGCGCCTGATTTAACGTCGCGGCACGACGCAAGCATTTCATCATCACTCCTCATCCGCGTACTGGGGCTCTCCCAAAGTGATTACCACTCTATCCCCTTTTTCTTCAGCCATTCCAAGGTAATGTTTCAACCTTTTCCCATTTACTGTGAACTTGTTTGTCCCATCTTCTGATTCAATCTCTACAGCTCCACTTAAGAATAATTACATCACTCTGAAGGGTCCTGACCTTCGGGACTTTAACTTACCTGGGAACAATCTTAATCTCGAGTTATATAACAACACTAGATCTCCGGGTTTGAAGTTTCGATCCAAGATGTGCTTATCATGCATTAATTTCATCCTTTCTTTGTATAATCTAGCACTCTCAAAGGCCTGGAACCTGAATTCCTCTAACTCATGTAACCCAGTGATTCTGTTAGTACATGCTGTCTCCATGTCTAAGTTTAACTGCCGTAATGGCCAAAGTGCTTTATGCTCTAGCTCAACTGGGAGGTGGTGTGCCTTGCCAAACACCAACTTGTACAATGACATACCAATTGGGGTTTTGAAGGCTGTGCGGTACGCCCACAATGCATCATCCAACTTCTTTGCCCCGTCAGTCCTTATTGCATTCACTATTTTTGTGAGGACACTTTTAATATCCCTGTTGGACACTTCAACTTGCCCGCTCGATTGTGGGTGGTACGGGGTGGTCACTTTATGATGAACTCCATATTTTTCCAACAGTCGTGTGAATGCTCTATTGCAGAAATGGGTTCCGCTATCACTGAGTATAGCTCTTGGGGTACCAAAACGTGTGAAAATGTTCTTCTTTAGAAAGCCTAGTACCCCTTTAGCATCATTGGTCAGAAGAGCCACTGCTTCGACCCACTTGGAGACATAGTCAACTGCTACCAATATGTACTTGTTACCATACGAGCTGACTAATGGCCCCATGAAGTCAATCCCCTACATGTCAAAAATCTCCACCTCTTGAATTGTGGTCATTGGCATCTCGTGTCTACGAGATATGTTGCCAGTTCTTTGGCATTCATCACAGCTTTTAACCCAAGCATAGACATCCTTGAACAGAGTAGGCCAGTACAAGCATGACTCCAACACCTTAGCTGCTGTCCGAATTCCTCCAAAATGTCCACCATATGGTGAAGCATGGCAAGCCTGCAAAACAGAATGTTGATCTTTCTCGGGGATACACCGCCGGATCATGTTATCTACACATATTTTAAACACAAAGGTTCATCCCAATAATAATACCGACAATCACGAAAGAACTTTTTCTTTTATATTGAGGAGAGTTCATAAGGTACAATACCACTTGCTAAATAATTAGCAATATCAGCATACCATGGTGCCTCCTCCATTGTCATTGCCAGTAACTGTTCATCCGGGAATGTCTCTATTATATCCTCAACCTCTACCTTCTTTTCAGCTCCTTCCAACCGTGAGAGATTGTCAGCTACTTGGTTCTCTGTCCCTTTTCTGTCACGTATCTCCAGATCGAATTCTTGCAACAGAAGAACCCAGCAAATCAAGCATGGCTTTGACTCCTTCTTTTCTACCAGGTACCTAATTGCTGCATGGTCAGTGTAAACAATAACCTTTAAGCCAATCAAGTATGACCTGAATTTGTCGAATGCAAATATGACAGCCAACATTTCCTTTTCCATCACGGTGTAATTGAGTTGTGCACCGCTTAGAGTTCTGCTTGCATAGTAAATTGGGTGCATCAGTTTATCCTTTTGCTGCCCCAAGATTGCTCCTATGGCATATTCACTTACGTCGCACATGAGCTCAAATGGCTGCTCCCAGTTGGGTGCAACAATGATGGGTGCAATTACCAATCGCTTCTTCAACTCCTCAAGTGCCAACCTGCAATCTTTAGAAAACACAAAGAGGTGATCCTTTTCAAGGAGTTTGCATAATGGGTTAGCAATTTTGGAGAAATCTTTTATAAATCATCTGTAGAACCCGACGTGCCCAAGGAAACTTCTCACCGCCTTGACTGAAGTGGGCGGTGGTAGCTTTTCAATCAGGTCAACCTTAGCATAGTCGACTTCAATTCCTCTACTGGACACTCGATGCCCCAGGACTATCCCTTCCTGTACCATAAAATGACACTTCTCCTAGTTCAACACTAAATTTGTCTCCACACATCTTTTGAGCACTCTTCTTAGGTTGTGAAGACAATCCTCGAATGAATCTCCCACCACGGAGAAATTATTCATAAAGACCTCCATAATATCCTCTACCATGTCTATGAAAAGGGCTAACATGCATCGTTGAAATGTCACCGGTGCATTGCAAAGCCCAAAAGGCATTCTCCAAAAGGCGAAGATGCCGTATGGACAACTGAAGGATGTTTTCTCTCTATCTTCGGAGGCTATTGATATCTGATTGTACCCCAAATATCCATCCAAAAAATAGAAGTGCGATCTCCCGGCCAGCCTGTCCAACATTTGGTCAATGAAAGGCAAGGGGAAGTGGTCCTTCCAGGTGGTTGTGTTCAATTTTCGGTAATCCATGCAAATCTGCCATCCCGTGACTATACGAGTTGAGATCAACTCATTGTTCTCATTTTGCACAATAGTCATTCCCCCCTTTTTCGGCACACATTGGACAGGGATGACCCAATTGCTATCAGAGATGGGGAAGATGATTCCCGCATCTAACCATTTGATCACTTCCTTCTTTACTACCTCTTTCATGTTCGGGTTCAGCCTTCATTGATGTTCTCTGGAAGGTTTGTGCGCTTCTTCCAAGAGAATCTTATGCATATAGAAGGCTGGGCTGATACCCTTTATGTCTTCCATGGTCCAGTCAATGGCAGTCTTACTTTCTTGCAGTACCTGTAAGAGCTGCTCTACCTGCACTTCTAGCAAATCGGATGATATAATAACATGGAAAGTAGAATCAGGGCCTAAGAAAATGTACCTGAGGTGAGCTGGGAGCGCAGCTCCAGCTTAGGTGGTTCCTCTACTGATGGCTTTACTGAAGGTGTAGCCCTTTTTTCTAACTCAAGGGACTCGAACTGAGGTTCCCTTTTCTAGAATCCTTGGCCTTCAAGTGTCATGACCCACTTAGCTAACCCTTCACCATCCACCTCTTCTAAATTTGGCAGACATGCCTCCAATGGATCTTTAGCAGTCAGGGTCACATCATTTTTTTGCAGGATCACATCCACTGCCTCCACTAGAGAGCAATTAGCATATTTACTGGGTCTCCTCATAGATTGCTGAACATTGAATATGACTTCTTTATTGTTCAGTCTCATTTATAATTCCCTAGTCTCACAATCGATCAGTGCTCTCCCAGTGGCCAAAAATGGCCTACCTAAAATGATAGGTATCTCCCCATCTACCTAACAGTCCAGAATAACAAAGTCTACAGGCAACACGAACTTCCCCAATTGCACCAACACATCATCAAGAATCCCAGTAGGCCTTTTTACCGTGCGGTCAGCCAGCTGCAGCAGCATCGAAGTCGGTCTAGCTCTGCCAATGCCCAGTTTGGTGTATACAGCCAAAGACATCAAATTTATGCTGGCTCCTAAATCACATAATGCCTTTGCAAAGGAATAAATCCCAATCGTGCATGGAATAGTGAAGCTACCTGGGTTGGACATCTTTTGAGCCATCGGTCTGGTCACTACTGTTGTAGGTCTGCGTCAGAGTTACTGTGGATATGTCCTGAAAATCAAACTTCCGTGATGTTAGGTCTTTCATCATCTTCGCATAACCTGGCATCTCCCTCAAGGCATCCATCAAAGGAATATTCAACTGAATTTGACGCAGCATCTCTATGAATTTCTTGTATTGATCTTCCTTCCTTTGTTTTACCAGTATCTGAGGGAATGGTGTAGGTATCACCCTTTGTGCATTGCTTGCTGGCTTCTCTCTGTTGGGGTTCTGTGGCACAAGAGGCACCACCTATTCTGCATCTTGTTCATTTACCTTAGCCTTACCCTTTTCATCTTGACCCTGTTCAACCACCACTTCAGTCAGATTTGATGGTTCATCTACCTCTAGTGGAATTGGAGTGGCTGGCATAGTCTCTTTGCTGGCTTGTGCAACCTCCTGCTCTTTGTCTAAATCTCTCCCATTCCGAAGACTTACTACCATCAGCTGATTCGGGTTTTGCTCCTTGGGGTTAATATTTGTGTCCGCTGGCAATGTTCCTTGGGGGCGGTTGTTTAAAGCCATAGACAACTGCCCCAACTGAGTTTCAATGTTATTTATAGCTGAATCATGTACTGCCAACTTTTCTTGCATCTTACCATTTGTCCTAATGAGTTGCTGGAGCATCCCCTGATCTCTACCATATTGTTATATTGCTGCTGAGGAGGTGGCTGATATGTCAGTTGTTGCTGGTTCTGACGTGGGTAGCCCCATTGTCTCTGATGGTATGGCACCATTTGCCCTTGAACTTGCATGCCCCCAGGCTAAGGCATGTTGGGTCTGTATTGCTGATTTGGTACCGGTCTCCACTGTTGTCCTCCTTGTCTTTGACCCCCAAAGTTGTTAACATAATTCATATCTTCCCTTGCCCATTGATTTTCACCTTCTCCCCTCCATGAACACACATAAAACTGATTAACACAGGGTGTATACAATCCTCCATTTGTTGTGTCAACAATGTGCACCTGTTTGGTACCCATTTCATCTATATTCTTTGTCAAAATACTCATCTGAGTCATGAGTGTGGCCATGTTCTCTACATGCGAATTATTTGGGTCAAGAGGAACTGATTTCACTATGGGTGCCAGTGTTGTACCTTTAGTCATCCACCCCAAATTCTGGGACATCTTGTCAAGAAGAACTTTGCACTCGATGAATGTCTTACTCAAAAATGCACCTCCAGCTGAAGCATCCACATTGGCCTTTAGATTGTCAGCTAACCCCATGTAGAACCTCTGGCCAAGCATCTGGTCTGGAATGCCATGGTGAAGACACTTCACCAGCATCCCTTTAAATCTTTCCCAAGTTTCCTGCAAGGTCTCAATCGGCTACTGCTTGTATTGCAATATTTTATTAATCTGCCTTGCAGTCTTGTTGGGTGGGTAGAACTTATTCAAGAACTGCTTTACTAATTCCTCCCAGGAGACAATGGAATTGATTGAGAGAGGATTCAGCCAGGTCTGAGCTTCCCCAGTCACAGAGAACGGGAACAACAATAACTTGATAGCTTCTGAGGCCACATTTGGTTGCCTTTGCGTCACACAAATTGACAGAAAATTTTTCAAATGTTGCTGAGGGTCTTCAATGTGTGACCCGGAGAACAATCCCTTATTCTGCAGCAGATACAACATGTTGTTGGTGATCTGGAATATCTCCACTTGAATTGCGGGCACAGCTATGGCAGTTGCCAGGTTGTCAGCTGTGGGTTGAGCCCAATCATAAAGTGCAGCTTCTGGCACAAGAGGTGCCACCACTCTGACATTTGGGTCAACTGGCTCATCCCTGATATTTCTGTTGACGTTCTCTACGTCACCCATGTCAAATTCAAGCTGGTGTGGTTGTTGTGATTGTTGGATCATCCTATTGGCACAGTTCAATGCCTTGAATGTTTTCTCGGGGTCTGAAAGTCCTTCAAGTAGTTCTCCAGTCCTCGAAGAATTTCTAGGCATACACCTGAATTCCACAAGAGTTAAAACCTTAGAATTTCAATGAAAATTATTTAACACCTTTGAAAATTGATTTGAACCAATAATTTTAACATTACTTCTAAGTTGTAATAAACAACACCGTTAGTTCCCCGACAACGGTGCCAAAATTTGATAATGCCCAACTATGCCTTTTAAAGGACAAAGCGGTCACTACAAATATAATCCGGTTTTAAGTCCAGAATCGAATCCTCAAGGAACTAACCTATCTATTACACTCTACGACAATGCTATTATCAACTCAATCAATCTCTAGATGCAATATTTTTGATCAATAAAGATTGGGTTTTTGTTAACTACTTCAACTACTATTAAAAATAACAGTAAGCTAAAACAAAGATAATTCAATGGTAAAAAAGTCTAGGGCAGTGATTTCCCCAATTGCTAGTTTAGGTCTTGACTCTTCCTCTATAATCTCGTCGTAATACTCTATGAGGATTAAGAGTTATGAGTTATCGTAATTATCTCTCGATCAAATACAATAATTTACTAGAGCATTCTCTCGAACTACTCTAGCTGACAATAGTTATGCAACTCTAAATTATCCCACCAAAATTTTGTTATCTCTAGCCCATTTTTAAGTTCAAGTAATGAATCTCTTCGATTATCCAAAAGTGGTATTGTTCAACAACTATCTAATCTAATATTCTTTCTCAAGCAATATAATGTAAAAAGACACGATTAATCAAGGGCCCATTCTATTAATCACCATACAAAACATAGTTGAATAATCATATCATAAATCCGGCTCGATTATAACAACTTGAGTCAAAACTTCAACCAACAATTGGTTCCATCAACCCTAGATAAGTATTTAGTTACTCATAACAAAATAAGAGAAAACTATTAAATTGTTCATAATGTAAAATTGCAAGAACTAAAAGGAGATAGAAAAACTCTAATGTTTGGTTGATCTTCTCACTCTTGTTCTTGCCTCCAAAAGTAGTCTAAAATCAGCTTAGCACAAACTTGGGCAAGTTTCTAAAGCATATAAGTGTTTTATAAAAGTTTCCCGTTACACTTTGGTCTTCAAACTTTCCATCAGTGTGAACAGTGCACCGCAGTCGCGGCCAACCGCGGTGAATGCTGACCTTTCTGCTTCACTTCATTAATATGTCGCGGTTCACCGCGGTGGCCTTCTTGCCCAGGCCATTTATGCTTCTTTGTGTTCGGGTACTTCTCGAGTGGGTGTTTTTCTTCACATTATCGCCTCCAAAATACTCCATGTTGCTTCCTCTCATATAATATTCCTTGCTAAACAAAAGAACACTATTTAGAGTATTTTGTTAGCAATTTATCTATAAAACAACAACAAAGTATGGTCATATTAAGGTGTAAATATCAACTATATAGCCTACTATCACTAGTTCTTCCTCAAATCATAGGTAAATGATTCTTAACTCATTTTTTTCAATCTTTTACTTCTTTTCACAAGATTTCATCCTAGAATCTAGAGTTTTTCATGGTGGAATTTGGGAATTTTGGGTAGAAATTAGGGATTTCGGAATTTGGGGATTTAGACCTCAAATTGAGGTTAGATTCCAAAACCATTATATATTTGGGCTCGGGGGTGAATGAGTAATTGAATTTTGGTCCGAATTTCGAGTTTGGACCACGCGGGCATGGGTTCGGGTTTTCACTTTTTGGGGAAAATGTGGGGAAACCTATAATTATGCGTTGGAATTGATTTCTTTAGCATTTGTTGATGTTATTAAGTTAATTATGATTAGATACAAGTGGATTGGTCGTGGAATCGAGAGGTAAAACGATAGTTGAGCTTTGAAATACCTGTTGGCTTGAGGTAAGTGTTTGGTCTAACCTTGACTCGAGGGATTAGGGATCCCCGACTTGATTGCTATATGAAATTCCATGTGTATGACGTATAGGTGTGGTGACGAGTACCTATGAGCTACCAAATTATCTGTTTAGCCTGTTCCCTTCCTCTTTTCCTAATATATTGCTTCTTGTGTTAACTGCTACTTGTTTATTGATGCTTCCATGCCTAATCACTTCTTGTTAAATGTTGTTTCTCTCTATTAAAGGTATTAATTGTTCCATAGTTTCATTGTATTATATTGTTAGTTTACGTTGGTTCATTGGTGCTTCATGGTACACTTTGGTTGGTCTCACTGTATAGTATTAACTGATGAAGTTTCATAATTGTAGAGATCTTCCGTTGTTTTGGTTTGAGGTATAAATGTTGTGGAGGATTTGAGTTAACTTGTGAAATACTTGTTCTTATTTTATGATTGGTACTAATATGGTGGGATTGGGTTACACGCCGCAACATGAGGAATAAGAGTGAAATGTATTTGTCTGGTGGGATCGGGTTGTGCGCCGCAACAAGGAGTAATAAGGGTGGACAGGTGGAATCGGGTTGCACGTCGCAACAGGAGGAATAAGGTGGCATATATTGAGGAGTAATAAGGGTGGACTGGTGGGATCGGGTTGCATGCCGCAACAAGGAGTAATAAGGGTGAATGTTCATATTGTTATTGATTATATGGTGGGATCGGGATGCGCGCCGCATCATTTGTTGTTTATGTATTCTTCTTCTGCTGAGATTCATTATTGTAGTATTGTAACTCTCTTAAGGATTGGTTATAGCTGAGTACGGGCAAGATATCTGGGTTCCGTGTTTATTTTGTTGCAAGTTACTGTTTCAATTCATTCCGTATTTTCTTTTGTGTTATCATATACTATTGTAGGTTATATAGTATAAGCCCCACCATAGCCTCGTCACTACTTCGTCGAGGTTAGGCTCGACACTTACCAGTACATGGGGTCAGTTGTACTGATAATGCACTCTGCACTTTCTATGCAGATTTCGGAGTTGGTAGTGGTTGATCGAGAGGTCAATTGCTCATACTTCACTCAGGAGACCCAAAATAGTCCTGCAAGCGTCCGCAGGCCCCGACATACCCTCCTATATTCAACATCTCTATTTTATTTACTTTCGAGATAGATGTATCTTTCTTTCATACCAATATTTGTAATAAATTGTAGAAAGTTCATAAGTTATGACACCAAATTTTGGGTGGTAACTGTTCCAATTTTTCTGTTAATAGTATAAAGATAGTAGGTTAATAATGTACTTCCGCGTTTAATTCCATTGATTTAGTTTTGTTAAGTTTTAATTATGAAAGCTAAAGGAAAAAGGTGAATAATTCTCTAGCGAAGGCTTGCCTAGCGAGTGCGATGTTAGGCGCCATCACAGTCCTAGCGATGGAAAATTTGGGTAGTGACAAGTTGCTATTAGAGCACTAGGTTACCTAGGTCTCACAATTCACGAACTAGTTTGGTAGAGTCTGAAGGATTAGTACGGAGAGTGTGTGCTTATCCCAATGGCTACAAAGTTAGCAACACTTCCACTTCTATTCATATCTATCATGCAGTTTGATCTCTCAATGCTAATTGAACTCTCTATTATGTTCTTTCGCAGATGGCGAAAACACGTACCACTTCATCAGCTGATCAATAGCCCGAGCCCCAGTGGCAACTCCTACGCGGGGCATGGGACGAGGCTGAGGTCGTGTTAGAGGCTGAGGCAGGGGCAGGGCATAGCCCAAAACTCAAGCAGTAGCAGCAGCGGCGGAGCCTCAGGTAGAGTTTGATGAGGAGGCTCCGGCCAGATCATGCCAGCAGGGCCATCTCAGGTTCCAAAGGGGTTAATATCTACCCCGGTACTTCAGGATGCTTTGGTCCGTCTAGTGGGCCTTATGGAGAGTGTTACCCAGGATGGTATGCTTCCTGTAGCACCAACCGTCTCTCGGGCTGGGGGAGGAGCACAGACTCCCACTACTCACACTCCGGAGCAGATGACTCTCCAGTTTCAGACTCCAGCAGCTCAGCCAGTTGTGGTAGTTCCGCTGGGTGTTGTAGCACAGAACGGTGATGGATCTGCTATGTCTTTTGATGCCTTGTGGAGATTGGACAGGTTTACCAAGCTTTTCACTACTACCTATGGCGGTATATCTTCAGAGGATCCCCAAGACAATTTGGACAGTTGTCACGAGGTTTTACGGAACATGGGGATAGTGAAGACCAATGGGGTCAACTTTGCTGCCTTTCGTCTGTCAGGTTCCACCAAGAAATGGTGGAGCGATTATTGTTTGGTCAGGCCAGCTGAGTCACCAGCTCTCACTTGGGACCAGTTCTCGCAGTGTAATGACCCGACCGGTCGTTATGAACTTTTGCACTTTGATCGCCAGTTCCCGGGCATGACTTGCCCTTTGTAACGTATTATGACTAATGCAGATCATTGGTTTTGGTTTTCAGGAAAAATCAGAATGAATTTGAAGGAACAGTCTCAGTTGAAAGCTTTGAATTTGAAAGGTTTGACTAAGAGTTGACTTATTTGTATATGAGCTCGGATCGGAAATTTTATGATTTGGATAGCTTTGTTGGGTGATTTATGACTTAGGAACGCGATCGGAATGCATTTTGGAAGTCCGTGGAAGGATTTGGCTTGAATTGGCAAAGTTAATATTTTGGCGAATTCCGGTTGATAGGTGAGATTTTGATCCGAGGGTTGGAATGGAATTCCGAGAGTTGTTTAGCTTTGTTATGTCATTTGTGATGTGTGTGCAAAATTTCAGGTCATTTGGACGTCGTTTGGTCGGCTTTTTGATCGAATTCGGTTTTCGGAAGTTTTGGAATTCTTAGGCTTTAATCCGAGGGTGATTTGATGTTTTGATGTTGTTTTGAGTGTTCCGAAGGTTGTAACAAGTTTGAATTATGTTATGGGGTGTGTTGGCATGTTTGGTCGGGGTCCCATGAGGCTCGGATATGTTTTGGAAGAGTTTTTGGAAGATTTTGTCGTTGTGAGCATATACATGTAATGATCCAAAGATCCATTTTTAGTTCTAGAGAACGAAACTTGATTTCGAGACTTCCGAAATTTTGATAATGAATTATAGGACTGATCTGGAAAGTTTGGTCTAATTTCATCAAGCCGCGATTGGGTTTTTGACACAAAACATGAGTTAATTATTTAACTAGCGAAATGGGTATTGAACTTAGCAAATGAGCTCCGAATTGAGTTTCGACTGAAGGGCTATGTTCGTATTATTATTTGTGACTCATAAGAACAAGAATCATCGAATTCCGAGTTCGTATGATGGATTTAGAGCCTTTTTAGTGAAAAGAAAACCTGTTGCAATTTTCTGGGCAGTTTCTGTATTTTTTGCACGTGTGAACAGTAACCGCACCTGCATGAACAGTATCCGTGTACAACACCATGTACAATAAACATGAACAGTACCGTGTACAGTATATATGAACAGTACCCCCGTGAATAGTGTAGTGAATAGTACCGTGTGGACAATACCCAAACGCGTGAACAATGCCCCCGACATTTTCTAGGCAGATTCTTAAGTTCTGAAAATGGGACTCGTCTCCCATTTTCCATTTTTATTAAATTGGAGCTTGGGGAGAGGCGATTTTTGGGAGATTTTTAGAGAAAACAACGGGGTAAATGTTCTTAACTTAATTTTGGTTAGATTATCCGAATCTATTACTAGTTTTGGCATTTAATTGGTGATTTTTGTTGGGAAAATCTTGAAAACCCTCTTGGTTTAATTTGAAGATTTGATGGTCGAGTTGATGTCAGATTTTAGTAAAATTGGTATGGTTGGACTTGTGGTTGGATGAGGTTTCATATTCCGTAATTTTTGTCGGGTTCCAAGATGTGGGCCCCACGGGCGAATTTTGAGTGCAATTTCAGATTTTTAATGGAAAATGTAGAATTTCATATGGAATTAATTCCTGTAATTTTGATTAACTGAATCGAATTATTGTGGCTAGATTCGAGGCATTCAGAGGTTGATTTGAGAGACAAAGGTATTGCGAGCTAGAGGATTAGCCGGTTCGAGGTAAGTAATGATTGTAAATACTGTCCTGAGGGTTTGAAACCCCGAATTATACGTCGTTGTGTTACTTTGAGGTGACTTGCACGCTGGATGACGAGTGTGGGGTAGAGCACCGCTGGGGATTGTGACCTAGTCCATCCCAAATGAATATTATAATGCGTATTTCATAGTTAATTGTTTGACATTATTATATTTTTAGGTTGTATGCCATGTTTGGGGCCTTGTGCCGACTTGTTGAGACCCTTAGGGGCATTTTTACTATCTTTCCTCACTCTATTTGTTTGAAAGCATATTCTCAGTCATGTTTTACCTGTTTACTGCTCAAATCTGGTTTTATCACTATATTCTTAAAATATGGAAATTGTTTGGGTTGAGTTCCCTGTTTTACTGAGATAGACCGAGGGTTTGACTGTGAGATTGATGACTGAGATAGACTGAGAGTCTGATGGTGAGGTTAATGACTGAGAGAGGCCGAGGTCCTAGTTGTGAGGATTATATATCTATGGATCGGGCTGCGCGCCGCAACTATATAGCGCATGGGCTGTAGGAGCCCCTCCGGAGTCTGCACACCCCCAGTGAGCGCAGTCGACTGTTTATATGGATCGGGCTGTACGCCGCAGCGGTTACTTTGATTTCAGTTATTGTGAGAGATATACGGATCAGGCTGCACGCCGCAACGGTTACTATATGGTACCAATTGAGCGTGAATGCTGAGTGCGAGTACTGATTGGTAAGAGTTGAGTCACGAGTGACAGAGAGGCTAGACCGATGGGCGATAGATATATACATGCATATGAGTGATGTTTTTGCCTGAGAGGCCTGTTTACGGACTTATTGATTTCACTCCTCTTTAAAGTGAATTTCTATCGAATATGTTGATTTATCGACTGTTTTCACTCATCTTTATATTGAGCCTCTGTCGGAAAGTTGAACAAATATTTTAAAACAACTTTTTTTTAAACTGGGGTTTATGAGATGTTCAGAAATTAATCACTGATTTGGCATTGGTTATTTCCACTCAGAATTTTAAGTTATGAAGTGTATATGATTACTGTTTTTCCCGAGGGGCTGTTTTACAAACTATGTTTTGCCCGAGGGGCCGATTATGACTTTAATATCTATTATTATCTTAAATGGTATTGAACCCCTACCGAAACTGCTGGAAAGTATTTCAAAATGATTTTTACTAAAAGTTGAATTTTAAAAGGGAAGATTGACTCGTATTATGATTTGAAGGCATGTTGTGTTTATTGAGCCTAACGTGAATGTGGATTCATTGTTTCCTACTACTCAACCTTTATTTACTCTTATTACTTACTGGGTTGGAGTACTCACATTACTCCCTGCGCCTCATGTGCAGATTCAGGTATATCGGAACCTGGTAGCGGGTGTTGATAGCTCAGCCGCGGAGTCATCAGAGTTAGCAAGGTGGCTGCATGATGTTCGCAGCACCACTTCCTTCCCCTCATTGTTGTTACTGTATTTAGTTCATTTTTAGACTTTTGTTGTATTCAGACCTTGATAGTTGCTCATGACTAGTGACACCCCGATGTCGGGCTGGTATTTTATTCCGCACTGTTATTCCAGGATTTTATTATGAAACATTGTTTAATTTAAAGACTTAAAAAATGACTCTTAATGCTTAAAGGGTTAAGGTGAATGTTGTGTTGGCTGGTCTTGTCTTCACGAGAGGCACCATCATGACCGGGCTGGTTTGGGGTCGTGACAAGTTGGTATCAGAGCCTAGGTTACATAGGTCTCACAAGTTATGAGCAGGTTTAGTAGAGTCTCGCGGATCGGTACAGAGACGTTTGTATTTATCCTCGAGAGGCTACAAAACCTTTATTAAAACTTCACATTCTTGAATTCTTATCGTGCGTCCTTTGTTTCAGCTTGAAATGTAACTCTTTGAATTCCTTCCACGCGTTCGTATACGTGCATGGGTGCTTAGTATCAGATGTGCCTTGATGGCTTGTGATTCCCCGATCGAGGGGCAAGATGTGATCTCTGTGAGTTTGATGTTGGTCTAGTCTGGAGGACTTGAAGCCGAATATTTGCCTATGGCTTGAGCACCGAGGTGCTGATTGTGTGAGCAAGTATTTTTGAACTTATATGTTCGGTAGTATCCCTATTAGTGGGAGTGATGGCTGGATAACTATGTGATGAGTATGTTAGTACTGCGAGATGTATCCATCTTGATTTGAGGTATAGCCCCAAGTTATGGGTATGCATAGAGTCTTTTCATGTGTCCTAGTTGGGAGTGAAGTAAATTTCATATTGCAGTATGAGTTCAGACTCAGGAAGACTAAGTGACTACGTAATGGTTATGACGGTTGAAGGTATACATAAATGTTAGTTTAAGGCGAAGAAGGTAGGTTATCTCATGCGAAGTGTTGTGAGGTTGTACGATCCTTATGTGTCTGTTAGATTTGCGAGTGAAGGATATGTGTTGCAACTTAAATTGGGTCGCTTAGTGAGTGGGTGTAACTGTTGCGAGAGTGGAATGCGAGATTTGCAGAAGAGTTAAAATTCTAGATGATCTGTGTTTTCACAAGCTTATAAAAGATTTCAGTTTAATCCATTATGGTATCATGACATCAATAGAGTATAATTGTTATGAGTTATTGAGCGTGTGTTGATCTATGGCTTCGAGCCAAGTGGGGGAGTCCACTATTGAATAGTTGATTGCACGGTTATGTGCTCTAATGGTTCCAGTTTGAGGCATATTTGTGAATCAGTTATGGCTGGGGTAAAGGAAATTTCAATAAAGGTTATGTTATGCTTTATGGGTGTACGAGAATCGGGGAATGACTTGAGTTGTGGTTGGTAAGGAATGCTTAGTGCTTAGGGCAGAAAGTTGCTTGGTTATATTGAAATGAGGTCACATTCTGCAGTGTTGGACTGCAAATGAAGCACAAGTTGTTTGGTTCGTTTAATCAATCTAACTGCGGTTTGAGTAGAGTGGATGCCTCTAGAGAATGGTCCTATTGTGTTCCAAATTTTACATGCAATAATTGAAGGCTTTCAAGTTATACTTATGGATAGAAACTGAGTTTTCCTTGGAAGACGTCAAGACTTGTGGTGTTTTCTATATTAATTGTGGGATTCTATGTATTAGTATTAGGAGGTAACGGATTTAGATCCGCAGGAAGTTCTTCAGAGCAAAGTATTTCGAATGTGGTGCTTTTGGGAATATTTAAGAGAGTATTCAGCGGCTTATGAGTCTTAGACAGTGTGGTTTTATGCTTGGGTCTCGTGTGGTAATCCTGGGTTGAGAAATTGTGGAGCTACAACAAGAGAGAATATCAAGTTAAAAATGAATTAGAAGGAAATTTAGATAGATGGAATAGTTTGATAGTAGACCGAATCGGTATGGTAAGGATATGATTAATTCTGTGCGTGTGTTCGAGGTAATGAGTTCTTTCAGGTATTTTGCGGCGATGCTCTTAAGTTTTGATGACTTGCTTAGCTTGATCGAGTTAGAAGGATTCAGTCCTGACATGTCTGATGTGCAAATGGAACTCGGAGAGTTCTTGATGGTTTTACCGCGATTTGGGAATGTATATTTTCTGTGGACATGGGATGTATAGTGATTTTTCTTCTAGATGGGACCAATGGAAGGTTCGTGACTAGTGAATATGTAGTTGATTGTGGCTCAGAAAGGGATTTTAAAGTTCTCATATTTATCATAGGATGACATGTTATATGTGGTATGTTGTGTAGGGCAGGGATTGGCATATGTAAGGTCGCAATTCAGTTTTAAAAGGAAGGTCATAAATTCTTAGACAACACAGGCAGTTTCAGATGGCTAGGTAAATGATATTACTAAATGGTGTGTCTTGACAACGGTATGCATTTCGGAAAGAGGTAAATGTGGTTAAGTTAATAATACATCATAGGTATTGCGGATGTGGACTGTGAGAAAATAGCTAAGGTTGGTCAGAGGGTAGTATGTGCTATGATTCAGTCGTTGTGAACCTTCAGAGGATTATTTATCTGTTGTGTGAGACTAGATTTGATGTATGGTCTATTGGTAGACCTATGTGGATGCGTGTTCTAGCTCGAGTCGGCTTGGTTGGCCCCGAATTGTATTGTTGAGGGATAGGTTGATTCGATCGTTATTGAGCTTATTAGTGATCTGGGGAGATCTATGAGTTGCCTTTCTGTGTTGCGAGACATTATGATTTATTGGTTATGGGCACATATGGTGCGGTTCTAATGGGGTTCATAGTGGAAGTCGAGCGGGAAGAGTAATCGGGTGTTTCTCGGTGAATGGTGTATCAGTTACATCCTATCGGGTTTGCGTGGTATGTGTTACTTGTTTCACCGTTGGTGTAATTATTTGCTTTGGTTCCAGACGTCAAATTGTGCGTGGTTGTCAATTTCGAGCATAGTGACTTGAGGTGTCCCATGTGGAGCAGTGTTTGGATAGGATCGCGCATTGTAGCGAAGCTATGTGGAGATATGACCTTGCGGGTTAGATTCTTGTGTCCTATTCTATGATGTGAAACGGGTTCTCAGCCCTGCGTTGTGGTGGTACTAGTGATCTTGAGGTACAACCCTTTCATTTGAGTCATTTTCATGATTTGAGTATGTTCGGACCGTTGCTTATTGGTGCACGTATTATGCTAGATGTGGCTTAGGCCTCTATTTGTGTGGCATGACACCAGAGTAGTGTGTTGGGTCAGAGGAGATCGTTGGGATCATTAATGAAAATAAACAGATTCGATTTTAGCATGTTTGATGGGTAAACATCGAGGTTCGGTTCAAAAACAAATTGCTATGGTAATTGCCAGAGGAGAAAAGGCTTCATGAATGGTTGATCTGAGAAATGGTTATGGTTTATTACGTGTTTTATTTATCATTGGCAGTATATGAAAGTGTTGGAACGAGACTTTAGCTGATAAGAGGTTTTCTATCGTTATTTGGTTGTTATGGGCAGCTGCTGTGAATAGAAGTTATTGCTGCGAGCGTTAGAGTTATATGGTATATCATGGGATTGCTCCCGAGGTTGCAGGCATGGGTTACTACAGCTAGTTCGGGTCTATTCAAAGTATAGGTGTGAGGTTTTGATCGTATTGATGGTTTCAGAAGTACAAATGTGGTTCTATGGTTTATGGGCTAGATTGGATTGTGTAATTTTAGTTAAGTGGTGTTATCAGACTTATATGAGATAGGGTGACGTGAGATAGCGATGCATGGATCGGGCTGCACGCCGCAGCGGTTACTTTAATTTCAGTTATTGTGAGAGATATACGGATCGGGCTGCACGCCGCAGTGGTTACTATATGTTACCAATTGAGTGTTAATGCTGAGTGCGAGTACTGATTGGTAAGAGTTGAGTCACGAGTGACAGAGAGGCTAGCCCGAGGGGAGATAGATATATACATGCATATGAGTGATATTTTTGCATGAGAGGCCTGTTTATGGACTTATTGATTTCACTCCTCTTTAAAGTAAATTTCTATCGAATATGTTGATTTATCGACTGTTTTCACTCATCTTTATATTGAGCCTCTGTCGGAAAGTTGAACAAATGTTTTAAAACAACTTTTATTTAAACTGGGGTTTATGAGATGTTCAGAAATTAATCACTAATTTGGCATTGGTTATTTCCACTGAGATTTTTAAGTTATGAAGTGTATATGATTACTGTTTTGCCTGGGGGGCTGTTTTACAAACTATATTTTGCCCAAGTGGCCGATTATGGCTTTAATAGCTATTATTATCTTAAATGGTATTGAACCCCTACCGAAACTGCTGGAAAGTATTTCAAAATAATTTTTACTAAAAGCTGGATTTTAAAAGGGAAGATTGACTCGTATTATGATTTGAAGGCCTGTTGTGTTTATTGAGCCTAACGTGAATGTGGATTCATTGTTTCCTACTGCTCAGCCTTTATTTACTCTTATTACTTACTGGGTTGGAGTAATCACATTACTCCGTGCACCTCGTGTGCAGATTCAGGTATATCGGAACCCGGTAGCGGGTGTTGATAGCTCAGCCGCGGAGTCATCAGAGTTAGCAAGGTGGCTGCATGACGTTCGCAGCACCGCTTCCTTCCCCTCATTGTTGTTACTGTATTTAGTACATTTTTAGACTTTTGTTGTATTCAGACCTTGATAGTTGCTCATGACTAGTGACACCCCGATGTCGGGCTGGTATTTTATTCCGCACTGTTATTCCAGGATTTTATTATGAAACATTGTTTAATTTAAAGACTTAAACATGACTCTTAATGCTTAAAGGGATAGGTGAGTGTTGTGTCGGCTGACCTTGTCTTCACGAGAGGCGCCATCATAACTGGTCCGGTTTGGGGTCGTGACACGCAACTATTCTTGGAGAAGTATCTTCCTATCACTCAGAGAGAGGACTATCAGAGGCAGTTTGAGCGCCTTCAGCAGGGTTCTATGACCGTCACTCAGTAAGAGACAATATTGTTAATTTGGCCCATCATGATCTTCTTATACTTCCCACCGAGAGAGAGAGAAGGTGAGGAGGTTTATTGAGGGACTTGCTCAGCCTATCAGATTGTAGATGGCTAAGGAGACAGGGAACGAGATTTCTTTTCAGGATGCAGCCAATATGGCCAGACGAGTTGAGATGGTTTTAGCTTAGGGGAGTGGTCAGGGGTTTGACTAGAGGTCTCGTTACTCCGGTAGATTTAGTGGGGCCTCATCTAGAGGTCGAGCTACTTTTGGTAGGGGCCATGGAGCTTCAGGGGGTCATGGTCCTTATGTACCTCCTTCAGGGCAGCCAGCTTATAGTGCACCGCCAGCTCCCATCAGAGCACCTCCTTTTAAGAGTTATTATCGCGGTCAGCCAGCCTGTCAGGGTCAGTCTTTGTTTCCTTAGCAGTAGTATTCAGATGGATGTTTTGAGTGTGGTGAGTATGGGCATGTCCGGAAGACCTGTCCGAGATTAGTGGGTGTTCAGTCACAACATCAGGGTTCTCATGCCATAATCCCGGCACCGCCCGCTCATCCAGCTAGAGGCAGGGGTCATCCCGCTAAAGGTGGAGGCCAGCCAATAGGAGGCCGTCCCAGAGATATGGTTCAGAGTGGTAGGGTCCAGCCCCGATGTTATGCTTTCCCAGCCAGGCCTAAGGCTGAGTCCTCTGATGCTATTATTACAGGTACTATTTTGGTTTGTAGTAGAGATGCTTTAGTTCTGTTTGATCCAGGATCTACATACTCCTATGTGTTTTCTTATTTTGCTTCATATTTGGTTGTACCCCGTGATTCTTTGAGTACTCTCGTGTATGTGTCCACACCGGTAGGGGATTATATTATTGTAGATCGTGTCTATCGCTCGTGTGTGATTATTATTGGGGGTCTTGAGACTAGCCTAGATCTCCTACTTCTCGATATGGTTGATTTCAATGTTATTTTGGGGATGGATTGGCTGTCACCATATCATGCTATATTGGACTGTCACGCCAAGACTGTGACCTTAGCATTGCCGGGGTTACCTCTATTAGAGTGGAGAAGGACTCCTGGTCATTCTACCAATAGGGCTATCTCTTATATAAAGGCTCGACGTATGGTCGAGAAGGGGTATTTGGCTTATTTGGCTTATGTTTGTGATTTTAGTGCTGAGATTCCTTCTATAAATTCTGTGCCAGTTGTTCGAGAATTTCCAGAGGTTTTTTCTGCAGACTTGCCGGGGATGCCACCCGACAGGGGTATCGACTTTTGTATTGATTTTGCTCCAGACACTCAGCCCATTTCTATCCCGCCATACCGTATGTCCCCAACGGGGTTGAAGGAGCAGTTGCATGACTTGCTTGATAACGGCTTTATTAGACCTAGTGTCTCTCCCTAGGGCGCCGGTGTTGTTTGTTAAGCAAAAGGATGGATTAATGAGGATGTGCATAGACTATCAGCAGTTGAACAAAGTCACCATCAAGAACAAGTATCCATTGCCGAGGATTGATGATTTATTTGATCAGCTTTATGGTGCCAAAGTGTTTTCGAAGATTGATTTGAGATCTGGCTACCATCAGTTGAAGATTAGGGCATTTGATGTCCCTAAGACTGCTTTTCGGACTCGATATGGGCATTATGAGTTCCTAGTGATGTCATTTGGTTTTACAAATGCCCTAGCAACATTTATGGATTTGATGAATTGGGTGTTCAAGCCCTATTTGGATTCCTTTATGATTGTTTTCATTGATGATATCTTGATCTACTCCCGCAACCGAGAGGAGCATCAGCAGCATCTTCGGATCTTTCTTTAGACTCTGAAAGACAGCCAGTTATATGCTAAATTTTTGAAATGTGAATTTTGGTTGAGTTGAGTTGCTTTCTTGGGTCACGTTGTATCAGCAAATGGTATTCAGGCGGATCCTAAGAAGATTGAGGCAATCAAGGACTGGCCTAGACCCACATCAATTATAGAGATCCGAAGTTTCTTGGGTTTGGCGGGTTATTACCGTCGGTTTGTGGAGGGATTTTCATCTATAGCAGCCCCGATAACCAGGTTGACCCAGAAGGGTGCCCCATTTAGGTGGTCGGACGAGTGTGAGACGAGCTTTCAGAAGCTCAAGACAACTTTGACTACGACGTCGGTGTTGGTATTGCCCACAGGTTCAGCGCCCTATACAATATATTGTGATGCATCTCGTGTTGGACTTGGTACGGTGTTGATACAGAATGGCAAGGTTATTGCGTATGCTTCGCGGTAGTTGAAGATTCACGAGAAGAATTATCCAGTTTATGATTTGGATCTAGCAGCCATTGTTCATGCGTTGAAGATTTGGAGGCATTATCTATATGGCGTGTCGTGTGAGGTGTTTACGGATCATAAGAGTTTGCAGTTTTTGTTCAAGCAGAATGAGCTCAATTTGATACAAAGATGGTTGGAGCTATTGAAAGACTATGATATCACCATCTTGTATCATTTCGGGAAGGCCAATGTGATGGCCGATGCTTTGAGTAGGAAGTCAGCTAGAATGGGCAGCCTTGCGTATATTCCAGTTGGTGAGAGACCGCTTGCATTAGATGTTCAAGCTTTGGCCAATCAGTTCGTGAGGTTGGATGTTTCTGAGCCTAGTCGTGTTTTAGCTTGCACAGTCACTTGATCTTCCTTGTTTGAGCGTATCAAGGAGCGGTAGTATGATGATCCTCATTTTCTTGTCCTTAGGGACACAGCGCGACACGGTGATGCCAAGTACCCAGGTCGGTTAATGCATTTGCGATGCTTTCTCAAATTTGCGAGCTCGCAGTTCACTACCGTATCACTTGGTAGAGCACCCTTAGGGCTAGTATTCATGGACTGTGAGATTTGGAGATGATGGAGTTTTGAGGATGCAGGGTCGTGTTTGTGTGCCTAATGTGGATGAGCTTCGTGAGTTAATCCTAGAGAAGGCCCATAGTTCCTGATCTTTTATTCATCCGGGCACCACTAAGATGTATCAGGACTTGCGGAAACATTATTGGTGGAGGAGGATGAAGAAGGATATTGTTGCATATGTAGCTCGGTGTTTGAATTGTTAGCAGGTAAAGTATGAGCATTAGAGACCTGGTGATTTGCTTCAGTAGATTGAGATTCCTGAGTGCAAGTGGGAACGTATCACTATGGACTTCGTTGTTGGATTCCAACAGACTCAGAGGAAGTTCGATGCAGTATGGGTTATTGTGGATAGGCTGACTAAGTTAGCGCATTTCATTCCTGTGGCAGTTTTCTATTATTCGGAGCGGTTGGCAAAGATCTATATCCGTGAGATCGTTTGTCTTCATGGTGTGCCCGTGTCTATCATTTCTGACCGAGGTACATAGTTTACCTCGCATTTTTATAGGGCAGTACAATGTGAGTTGGGTACGCTGGTTGAATTGAGCACACCATTTCATCCTCAGATGGACGGACAATCCGAGCATACTATTTAGATTTTGGAGGATATGCTCCGCGTATATGTTATTGACTTTGGAGGTTCTTGGGATCAGTTCTTACCATTAGTAAAGTTTTCCTACAATAATAGTTATCAGTCGAGCATCCAGATGGCTTCATATGAGGCATTGTATGGTAGATAATGTTGATCGTCGATTGGTTGGTTTGAGCCGGGGGAGGCTCAATTTCTAGGTACAGATTTAGTATAGGATGCCTTGGATAAGGTAAAGATCGTTCAAGATAGACTTCGTACCGCTCAATCCAGGAAAAAGAGCTATGCCGGCCGTAAGGTTCGTAATGTGGCATTCATGGTCGGAGAGAGGGTGTTGCTTCGAGTGTCGCCCATGAAAGGCGTGAGAGATTTGGGAAGAAGGGCAAGCTAAGCCCTAGGTTCATGGGGCCTTTTGAGATCTTTGATCAAGTGAGAGAGATGGCTTACAGACTTGCGTTGCCGCCAGGTTTATCAGCAGTGCATCTAGTGTTTCATGTGTCCATGCTTTACAAGTATCACGACGATCTATCCCACGTGTTAGATTTCAGCACTGTCCAGTTGGACAAGGAATTGACCTATGAGGAGGAGCCGGTAGCTATTCTAGACCAGCAGGTTCATCAGTTAAGATCGAAGAGTTATCCTTCGGTTCGTATGTAGTGGAGAGGTCAGCCTATTGAGGTAGCTACCTTGGAGTCTGAGTCCGATATGTGGAACAGATATCCCCTTCTTTTCACCGACTCAGGTACTTTTCTATGTCCGTTCGAGGACGAACGGTTGTTTTATAGGTGGAGAATGTGATTACCCAAAAGGTCATCTCTTGTTTTAGAAGTCGAATCCGTATTCTGAGGCCTTAAAAATCTCTTTATATCTCTCCTCAATTTGCGTGCACATTCCGGGCACGATTCTGGATAGCCTTTATGTGAAAATTCGAGAAAATAATAATTTTTGCCTTCAAAAGTTAATTTTAGTTGACTTTGGTCAACATTTTGAGTAAACGGATCCGGAACCATATTTTGACGGTTCAGAGGGTCCGTAGTAAAATATGGGACCTGGGTATATGCCCGGAATGGAATTACGAGGTCCCTAGCCCGAGAAATGAATTTTTGATAAAAAATGTTAAATTAAAATTCCAAAGGTTTTGAGAAATTAGTAAATGTTTGATCTCATTAGTATCTGGCCCATATTTTGGTTCCGGAGCCCGACACAAGTTTAATATGATAATTACATCATGTTTGTGAAATTTGGTGAAAAAATGGAGTTTATTTGACATGATTCGGACCTTTGGTTGAGAAAATACAAGTTTTGAAACTATCTTGGAAAATTTCATATGTTTTGGTGTTGAATTCGTAGTTCTAGGCATTATTTTGGCGATTTGATCGCATGAGTAAGTTCGTAAAGACTTGTGTGCATGTTTGGTTTGGAGCCCCGAAGGCTCGGGTGAGTTTTGGATAGGCTACAGAGTGATTTGGACTTAAGGAATTTTGCTGGTGTGCTTCAGGTCTGCAGACTTCGCATAATGCGAGCATCGCATTTGCGAAGATATTTCGCATTTGCGATCAGAAGGCTGGAAGGGGGACCTTCGCATTTGCGAAGCTCAGTGTGGCAATTGCGATGAGAACATGCCGTATTTGCGAACACTTGTTTGCATTTGCTATGCTAGCAGGCCAGGCCAATCTTCGCATTTGCGAAGTAAAGTCCGTATTTGCGAGTTTGCATTTGCGAACCTGTGATCACAAATGTGATGCCTGCAACTGTTCAAAACGATTTTTGGACGGGATTTTTCATTCATTATCCCATTTTTCAAAACCTAAACTTCAAGAGGCGATTTTCCAAAGACTAGTTCTTCCTCAAATCATAGGTAATTGATTCTTAACTTATTTCTTTCAATCTTTTACTTCTTTTCACAAGGTTTCATCCTAGAGGGATTTTGAAATTTGGGGATTTAGACCTCAAATTGATTTGAGGTCGGATTCCAAAACCAATTGTATGTATGGGCTTGAGGGTAAATGGGTAATCGGATTTTGGTCCGAATTTCGAGTTTGGACCAAGCGGGCCCAGGTTCGGGTTTTGCCTTTTTGGAAAAAATGTGGGGAAATGTATAATTATGCATTGGAATTGATTTCTTTAGCATTTATTGATGTTATTAAGTTAATTATGGCTAGATACGAATGGATTGGTGGTGAAATCGAGAGGTAAAGCGATAATTGAGCTTTGAAATACCCGTTGGTTTGAGGTAAGTGTTTGGTCTAACCTTGATTCGAGGGATTAGGAATCCCCCACTTGATTGCTATGTGAAATTCCATGTGTGTGGCGTATAGGTCTGGTGACGTGTACCTATGAGCCGCCAAATTATTTGTTTAGCCTTTTCCCTTCCCTATTTCCTAATATATTGCTTTCTATCTTAACTGCCACTTGCTTGTTGATGCTTCCATGCCTAATTGCTTCTTGTTAAACGTTGTTTTTCTATATTTAAGGTATTAATTGTTCCATAGTTTCATTATATTATATTGTTAGTTTACGTTAGTTTATTGGTGCTTCATGGTACACTTTCGTTGGTCTCGCTATGTAGTATTAACTGATAAAGTTTCATAATTGTAGAGATTTTTTGTTGTTTTGGTTTGAGGTATAAATATTGTGGAGGATTTGAGTTAACTTGTGAAATACTTATTCTTATTTTGTGATTGGTACTGATATGGTTGGATCGGGTTGCACACCGCAACAAGAGGAATAAGGGTGAAATGTAATTGTCTGGTGGGATCGAGTTGCGCGCCGCAACAAGGAGTAATAAGGGTGGACAGGTGGGATCAGGTTGCACGCCGCAATAAGAGGAATAATGGTGGTATATATTGAGAAGTAATAAGTGGTGGACATGTGGGATCGGGTTGCACGCCGCAACAGGAGGAATAAGGGTGACATATATTGAGAAGTAATAAGGGTGGACTGGTGGGATCGGGTTGCACGCCGCAACAAGGAGTACTAAGGGTGATGTTCATATTGTTATTGATTATTATGGTGGGATCGGGATGCGCGCCGCATCATTTGTTGTTTGTATATTCTTCTTCTGCTGAGATTCATTATTGTAGTATTGTAACTCTCTTAAGGATTGGTTATAGCTGAGTACTGGCAAGATATCTGGGTTCCCTGTTTACTTTGCTGCAAGTTACTGTTTCAATTCATTCCGTATTTCCTTTTGTGTTATCATATACTATTGCAGTAGTATAAGCCTTGCTGTAGCCTCGTCACTACTTCATCGAGGTTAGGCTCGGCACTTACCAGTACATGTGGTCGGTTGTACTGATACTGCACTCTGCACTTTCTGTGCAGATTTCGGAGCTGGTAGTGGCTGATCGAGAGGTCGATTGCTGATACTTCACTCAGGAGACCTAAGGTAGTCCTGCAGGCGTCCGCAGGCCCTAACGTCCTCTCCTATATTCTATATCTCTGTTTTATTTACTTTCGAGACAGATGTATCTTTCTTTCATACCAGTATTTTGTAATAAATTGTAGAAAGTTTGTGAGTTGTGACACCAGATTTTAGGTGGTAACTGTTCCGGTTTTTCTATTAATAGTATAAAGATAATCAGTTAATAATGTACTTTCGCATTTAATTCCGTTGATTTTTTTTGTTAAGTTTTAATTATGAAAGTTAAAGGAAAAAAGTGAATAATTCTCTAGCGTTGGCTTGCTTAGCGAGTGCGATGTTAGGCTCTATCACGGTCCTGACGGTGGAAAATTCGGGTCGTGACAGATGACTTGTGGCTACGGGTGAAAGGTGCCCTCACGGGTTTAAAACGCGTCACTAGGGTCTAAGGCCTATCTATTTATATACCCAGCATCTCTCCCGTATTTTGTCGATGTGGGATTTGCCTAGGGTTTCACATACACCCCCTCCACTTAGGGACTCAGTGTCCTCACTGAGATTTGCCCCACCACCGTTCAAGGTTGCACACGGAGTGACTCTAATACTATATGTAATAGCCCAGCTTGCTAGTGATATTGTCCACTCTGAGCCTAGGCCCTCACGGACGCAATATTAGGGTTTATGGTCTGTCTATTTATATACCCAATATCTCTCCCGTATTTTGTTAATGTTGGAATTGCCTAGGATATAGTTGATTTTTTTTTTGCGGAATTTATTTCAGTAGCGCTTATGATGTTGATGGCCGAGATGGTGCATTCAATGGGCTAGGGTAACTTCATTTCACCTTACCAACTTCAGGAAACTCCGAATACATGCCTTAGATCATTTGTGCAAATAAGGGTGGCGTGCTTTAGGGGAAGGGTGAAGCTGTGAGTGACAATGAATGGGAAGAAACCAACTGAGGAAGGTGATGCCTGGGAAGTTCATATTTCAGAAAATAAAAAATTTAATATATTCATAGTACACGTATCTATATATTTAAAGGACAAAATCAATAAAGAATTTCAGTAGTATTTGATTTCGATTACATATTTATAGATCATATCATAGTATTCTAAATAGCTTCTGTTCAAACGAGAGAAAAAAAAAGTCGATATCTGAACTCCCTAAGAAGGAACGTGACATCTGGTCTAATTAGCATGTCATTATTTCAACTTCATACTTGATTCTTTTGTATGATAAAGATGATTTTTGTACTCTTTTTTCCCTATTGGAGTCTCGACTAGTTCTGATTCGGGTCATGTTAGGCTTATTAAGAAAAAAAAAACGCTTCCTAGCTAGATTTTTTATTTTCATAATTTAAATAGGATACCTCTGATCAAAGACTGATAGATTATATTCATTTTACCACAACCTTTAATAGTGAGACAAAGATGATTCTTGAGAAGCTAAGAGCCAGATTAAATAAAACAAGATCGTTCCTCTTTGGTTGAGTGGAGTATATATTTAAATATATCTTATTATATACATCAATTTTTTATAATGGACTATGCTGACTTTCCAGTCAAAGAAATAACGAAATTGCTTTTAAAAAATAGAATATTGGTCCTACCTGCACCGACTAATGTTATCACCCATTGAATGAATTAAGGGCCAAAATATTAAAAGAAAAATCTACTTAGAATATATGCTTTTAACAGTTGTTGAAGAATGTGTTTTGCAGAAGCCCATTTCACCACTTAAACACTTAGTTGACCTACCTTTTTGGTATTTGTGATTGACCAAAGGCCAAGTGTAGACATAAGGAAATACCAATGTGAAGAGACATTTTTAAGTTTTGGATAAAACAAATAAAAAAAATTGAATAATATTGTAGCCAATGATTGTGCTTATGAAATTCTAGTAATTTTTATTTTATCATATGTAATATTGGCTGTAAGACGAACATAAATGAAGAAATATGATCAGAGAGAATTAGTATAATTGATCGTAGAAATGACATCAGATAGTCACTTTAAAAGGATGTTATTTAGGAATTACCCAGTGCATTTTGAATTTTATTTTTTAGTTCAATTTTTGAGGACAAAAATGTCCTAAATTATTATGAAGTTAGGATTTTTTTATTTAATATTTTAGGACAAAATAAGTATTGGCTAATCTCTAAATAACATTCCTAAAAATGGCTAATTGTGCACTTAGATTCTTATACTTTTTCTAGAGTTCATAATCCGACTCTTCTATTCCCTTAATGGAGCATTTGCATCTATACTCCCTTTTTGGGTCACGTTTTAACTTATACCCGCTTTGTAAAAATAAATTACAAGCGTACTGCACTTTTCGTGTAACTTCAGACATACGAGCCTGAAGTAGCAAAAAATTTTGCCTGAAGTGTAACAAAACTACAGATATTTTTGCATGACGTTTGGCATGACTTGCAAAGGCAATCACGCAAACTTCAGTTCACAGTGCAAATGACAAACTTCAGTTCAATAAAACAACAACATGCGTTGGCTGAAGTTTTTGTTTGTAATTGCTGAACTTCAGCATTCTAGTAGCCGAAACTTTGTTCTACAGATAAATTAGAACCAAAAACCAATGTGCTTGTAAAGCTAAAATATCTATGAGATTAAATTATTGTATATAAGACCAAACTGAACATAATGGGACAAGAAGATATATATGAATCATCAGGCTGAATCATCAGGCTAGAACGCATAACAATATCTCAATCTTCAGCATTCAGAAAACGAAGGAGGAGAAGGAGAAGGAGAAAGTGGCCTGAAGTTGTTTAAACAGTGGATACAAGTTAAAACTTTAAAAAAAAAATATAGCTTAAATAGGGACGACCAAATAGGACGCCGATACAAGTTTTACTCCCTTTAACTAAGCCACTGTCTAGGAGTCGTCAGTTCATTTTTCAACAAGCACGCTTTGACTTTGATGAAAAATATTCCGTTAATTATGGAAAAGGCAGAGATTTAACTTATGGCCCTACCACTGCACAGTCCACACCGTCTACTGCCACCCTTACAATAAAGGCCAAATTATTAAAAGAAAAAGTTTACTAAAATAGTCATAGCACTATATACTTTATCAATTGTTGGAAGATGTGGTTTGTAGTTCATTTCACCAATTAAACACTAGCTTCTGCACTTAGTTGGCCTACCCTTTTGGCATTTGTGATGGACCAAAGGCCAAGTGTAGATATAGGAACATACCAATTGTGAATGGCATATTTTCAAATTTTGGAAGAAACAAACAAGTGAGCTGAGGTTCCTAATTTTTTATTGGGATATTATCGCTTTTAATTCGTGTCAAAAACTATTTATATTCGTTATTTGAAAAGAGCAATTTGAATATATATATATATATATATATATATATATATATATATATATATATATATATATATATATATATATTTTGGCTGTTATTTTTTTATCGACTATACAATATTATTTTTTTATTTGTACAAAATAGGATTAAGATCTACGTACACATTACCGTTCCCAAACCCCTGAGAATATACTGAGTATGTTATTATTGGCGGAAAAAACAAACACTGATTGAATGGTCATGTTGGCAATGCTTGTTGTTATGTTCTAATCTATTCATTTTCACTTTATTTGCCTCTAATTTACAACTTTGTCTGTTTCAATTTATGGGACGTACTTTAATTTAGGATGAAGTTTGTAGTTTTAAAATACGACTTATGAATCTCAAGGATTACCTCAATCAACTAAACGAAAGATATATATATATATATATATATATATATATATATATATATATATATATATATATATATATATATATATATATATATATATATATATATATATATATATATATATATATATATATATATATATATATATATATAGGGGAAACCACCGTTTAATCCCCACTAATACCTAAGATTTCACTGATTAATTCTACTAACTAACTTACCTAACGGGTTACGATACCTTATAAATATTACTTAATTCATTCTCTAACCTATTTTAACTCTTACTTTAACTAAACAGATATAAACAAAAAAACCTAATCAGTGTTTTTCTGTAGTTTTATTCATTATTAGTCCCCTCCACTTTTTTTTACGTGATTTAAGCCTCCATGACATCATTTTTTAACACGTATAGTACGAGAAAACATCTCTTGACTTTCACAAATCTACCCAAAAATAACGAATCTAAAAACTCTTACAAAATTCTTCTCCTCATCCCCACCAAAAAACAAGTTAAAAAAAAAAAACCCTTAGCAAATTCAGACCAAAAAATCCTCATACTTTTAGCTACTTATATATATCTTAATTAAACAAATTCCAAAAAGGGGTTACAATTTTCTTGGTTTCTTGAATTTTTTTTTTCATTTTCTTGAAAATTTTAAGGTACCAGTTTCACTCTATAGTTTTCAATTTCCCTCTATTTTCTCTGTTTTTTTCTTCTTCTTATGGCTTTGTATAATAGGAAGATGTTAGTTATAACTAAAGATAAAATGGCTATTTGTTTAAGTTGTTCACCAGAAAGATGTCCTACTGAATGTGGTGTTGGTCCATTTTTACCACCCCCTTCTAATTCTGTTACAAATGAAAATCATCATATGCCATTTTATTTTATAATTATGCTTTGTGTTCTTGGTGCAATTTTTGTGTTTATTTGTTATATGATTACTCTTAAGAAGTTCAAAATGAATACAAGAAGAAGTTCTCAAGATTTGAGTGGAAATAGTGAAGATTTTCTTGATGAAAATCATGGGCCAATTTTGGATCATCCAATTTGGTATATACATACAATTGGATTACCACAATCGATAATCGAATCGATTCCTGTGTTTAGGTTTAATAAGAAAGAGGGTTTGATTGAAGTCACTGATTGTTCTGTTTGTTTGAATGAATTTGAAGAAGATGATAGTCTTAGGTTGTTGCCTAAATGTAGTCATGCTTTTCATGTTTCTTGTATTGATACTTGGTTGGTTTCACACACGAATTGCCCCGTGTGTCGTGCTCCTATTGTTTCTGATTTAAATGCTGCATTGCAAATGAACAATGTGGAAATTTCCTCTACTGGTGTAAATGATTTTAGTTCAAGTGATGTTAATCCAGTGGAGAGTAGAAATAGTGGTTATGATTTGGAAAATCAAGATTTGAGGGAAGATGAAAGTCGCGAAATGAGGCTAGGAGGTGAAAATCTTGATGTATTGACTAATGAAGAAGGGAAAGTTATCGGAATTTTGGAGAAAATACATGATGTTTTAGATGAAAGGGGAAAAGGGTTGCGAGTATTTAGTGATTTAGATGAGCGTTGCGTGAAAGTAAACGATGAATTGCAACCAACACGGAGGTCTATTTCAATGGATCCATCAGTTGTTTCATTAGTACGTTTTGCTATGAGTGAAACGAACGTGAAAAATGGCGAAGGGTGTTCAAATTCAGATGATCAATTGGTTGAAAGGACGGAAAATTCTGATATATCAGCAAAGAGAGGAAGTAGAAATTCGAGCTTATATGAAGCGATGAAGAGTTCTTCCTTCGGTCGTTCACTGCAAAAAGTGCCAATTTGTATGATCAAGAGATCATTTTCTACTAGTGGAAAGTGTTCAGTATCCACAAGTGAAAAAGAGGTCAAGAATCAAGAAAATCAATGTAAGTGAAGCTCAAAGATTTTGATTCTTGAATATCATAAGGGGTTCAAGTTTTTGTATTTGGAACCCTGTCAAAAAACATATTGGAAAATAATTTCCACTTAATAAGAACTCATGAACAGCTGAATTGAGCTGATTCAGAATCTTCAAAGGAAAGTTCTTTGAAAGATGGTTTTGGCCATGTTTAGAACCCCCCCCCCCCCAAACCCCCACCACCACCAGCACCCCAACAAAAAAGAGAATTATAAATTGTGTAAGTTTCTTTTGTCTATGTTGTGATGCATTTAACAAACAAGATACTATAAATTTGATCCTTGCATTACCATTTTTTGTTGATGAAAGCAGGAAGTTTTTCCTATGACTCTCTACTATTTTTATATGTCAATTTGCTTTACTGTTGTGACTGGTCTATTGGAAGCAGCCTATCTACCTGCACAAGATAGGGCCTAGGGGTAAGGTCTGCGTAAACACTAGCCTCCCCAGACCCCACATGTGAGAATATACTAGGTAATTGTTGTTGTTTGTAGGTTTCAGGTACTTTTAAATATCTAAGTTTCTGAATGACATCTAAGTTTCTGAGCCTCCAGAGCACAACGCGTGTTGTGGAGGTTAAACATAGGTCATGGCTCGAATTTTGGGATCGACCACAAGTCTGGTATATAAGTGGAGAAGGATAAAGGTCAAGCCCATTATCCTCGGGAATTTTTCGGTTATGAAAAAAAATGATATCTAAGTTTCTGAAATAATAGTCTAGAGTGGGGAAACAGAATGAAATTCAGGAATTTCACCTTGTTGAAAGGAAATGAGCACTGTCTGCTACAATAACAACTCTCCCAAACATACTGACTGTAACACTGACTCTCATATCCTTTCAATTTTTTTGATTTCATATCACTGTTGGAATATTTTTAAGACGATTTAGTTAGGACTGTTCACATTTTATCAAGGATTTGATGTCAATTTTTGCATGTCCCTACTTTGGTAAGAAAGTTAATTGAAAATCAGCCTTCAGCAGATATGAGTAGGCGCCAAAATTAATAACTTGTGCAGGAATAACTTTGGTTGATGATGAGTCCTCTGCTAGAGGAGAAAATATAATGGTGATGAAGTGCAGGGGTGGAGCTAGAAGATTATGTAGAGTTTCAGCCGTAATTTTAGTCTAAACTTTATATTTGTAGTAAGAAATTCACTAAATATATATAAAAATTAATTAATTTAGAACTCAATTACTAACATCTTATATCGCTATCCTACAATGAATACTCATCAAGTTCAAAATTTGGCTCCGTCTCTATTCGGGCATAACTTATGCAGGAATTATTTACAAAAATGACAACCAAATTTTATGCTAAATATAGAAAAGGTAACCAACCACTGCATTGCAATTTTATTTGATTTGCTGCGGGCCAAAATCATGATTTTCCACAAATGGCCCAGAATCATTTCTACTTTGACGGAAAAATGATACTGTATAGCTATTCTCAAAATAATAGCCGAAAAAATATTAACTTTTTTTATATTTTTTCTGTATATATACATTCTGTATGTTATATAAAAAAATTATTCAAATCTGATACATTTTTTCGGCTACCGAATGTAAATAATTTCTAACGCGGGCTAAAAGTGATAATACCCTTACTTTGACGGCAACAATCCATTAACTACTGTAGCCCATTAAATGAAGCAACTAGGGTCTACAATATTGATCTTGTTTATGAAGTTTTGCACTTTGCTGCTAATTTGTATATTTGTTGATTGTATTTTTCAGGCGGAAAAAGCTCCATTGGCTGCTAATGAATAGATGAAGAGGCAGAACCATTGGCAGATGGAACACACAATAAAGATTCTTTAACAAAAACTATATATATAGCTGTAAACTTGAATTACATGAGAGAGAAAAATACATGATTTTTTTTTTCCAGATGTGTTACTCTTATACTTCTTGACACCTAAAGCCATGTCTTGAACACCAAAATGTAGCCTCTCTTGATAATTTGTCCAAATGAAAAATAACCTAAGAAGAGGACAACCAAAAAACCAAAGTATGACAATGGTAAGGCTGTCAATCCTAGAACATTTCCCATTGTTGTGTATGGGATTACAATTCCAATTGTTGATATAACAACAGTAGAACAAACAACAGGCCATGATGCAACCTCCTGGATAAACGGGATTTTCTCTGTTCGGATCAGGTGTATGATTAGTGTTTGCATCAGAAGTCCTTCAACGAACCAAGCAGAACGAAAAAACTCAAAATCAAATCTTGAAACCTTGTAATATAGCAAAAGGAATAAGAGTGTAGCTATATCGGATGCAGAACAAAGAGGTCCGTTCCATAGTGTAAATGTCGCTAAGCCTTTTAGTGACCATCTCTGTGGAGTTTGAACATAAACGTCTTCCATTTTGTCCCAAGGTATTGCAATTTGGCCAAGATTATACAAGATGTTTTGAGTAAGAAGCTGCATTGGCGTCAAGGGCTCAAATCCGAAAATTAATGTCGCGATCAGCAGTGAAATTATGCTTCCTAGATTGGCGATCACTGACATTTTAATATACTTCATCGTGTTTCCAAATGTGAGCCGACCTTGCTCAACTCCAGCTACAAGAACATTAAGGTCTTTTTCGAGTAAGATAATGTTAGCAAAGTCTTTGGCCATTGAAGCACCGGAGTCAACAGATATGCCCACATTTGCTGCATCCAATGCAAGCGAATCGTTTACTCCATCTCCTAAGAAACCAACAACATGATCGCCCATTGTTTGTAAAGATTGCACCACCCTCAGTTTCTGAGAAGGTGTGAGTCGGGCGAAAACTGTTGATCTCTTCACTGTCTCATGGAAAGAATCTGTGTCTAGTGACTCAAGGTCAGGTCCAGTGATGACGTGAGTTGTTTTAATACCGACCTCTTTGCATATTCTTATCGCAAGAGATAGAGTATCACCTGTCAATACTTTAGCTTTTACTCCCTTCTCTGCAAGGCGCCACAGCGCTTCTTTTGCAGAATCTTTTGGTGGATCAAAGAAGGATATAAGCCCAACAAAAACCATATTGGATTCAATGTCCTTATCGCAGATCATGCTGCTAACTCCAACTTGCTGCAACACAGCAATAATAATAACGAATCAACAGATAAGGTGCGATTATATTTTTGCATAAAGAACCTTGGCATGCCTCAAGGTCTATTCGGGCCGTGGAACCAGCCATTAGTCTACATAACACCACCTGGGTGCGTGAGCGCGGGATGCCTTGTGCACTAGACTGCCATTTGTTTAGTGTAGAAAACAAAGAAAATGAAAGCAGAAAGTGGCACTCAGAGCGCAAAAGAGGATAAAATAATCGTCTATTTCTTTGGTGTAAACTTGTTCAAGGGAGGTAACAACTTGCAAATAACCAAGATGAAAATTGTGATTAGGAATTCAGACATACCGGTAGGGGTTGTTTCATTGCTAACCCAAGAACCCGATATCCTTCATTACTTAATTTTTCTGAGAGCTCAGTAATTCTTCTGTAATCTTCTTTGGTGAAAGCGAAAATCCTCCCCTCATCAACGCGCTCAATGAAAGAACATATGCTCAAAATATCTTCTAGTGCTCCTTTTGTTATCAGAACTCTGTCACCAATACTCATTTGTTCGTCTTTGGCGCTCATCTTGGTTTCCAATATAACAGATACTCTTCTTCTTGTAAAATCAAAGGGAATCTCATCTATCTTATTCCACTTCGAGGGCTTAAACTTGTATCCATTTGTATATGCATATGCCATAATCGCGTCATCCAGAGGATACTTATTTTGGTTTTGAAAGTAAGCATTCAAGAAACCAAAGTGTAGGACGGTTTCATTTGGTGAACCCCAACTATCAAAGTAATTAACCATGGTCGAAAAATTCACCGTCAGTGTACCAGTCTTATCTATGCATATTATATCCCTGGAAATAGAAAAAGAATCAAGGAAATGACACTACGAACTTCGTCAAACAAGGAAATGATGCATGTAAAATTAGTTGCTAACTCGACGTAGTTCAGAGTGTTGACTAGTTTAAGAAAAAGATACGTGTATGGTCTATGGAAAAACAGTTCACAGTGTAGACTACAACTTACATGGATCCCATGTCTCGTATAGCAGTTAAGCTCTTAACTATACATCTATCTTTGGCCATGGCAAGAGCTCCTTTCGCAAGACCAGTATTCACAATAAGGGGAAGCATTTGAGGGGTAAGTGCACTTGCAACTGATATTCCAAATAGTATGCTCTTACTCAGATCATGTGATGTAAAGTAAACGGATAGGACGATAACTGTAACCACAACGAGCATGACACTGATAAGCACATACGATATGTGGCGGATGCCTTTCTCGAAATCATCTGGTGGCCTTTTCTTCCCTATTTTTGAAAAGATTGTGCTGAGGTACGTCTTTAAGCCGGTAGAGATAACCAGACCGGTTCCACTACCAGACACCACACTTGTTCCCTAAAATGAAGCACAATACTCTCAATGAAATATAAAAAATAGAATTAAAGGCAAAAACTGATCACCAAATTTTGCTGTAATACAAAATGATGCAAGCAAATCGTAACTATTATTGTTACGTTAGCACCACAACAACAACAACAATAGCCCAGTAAAATCCCACAAGTGAGGTCTGGGGAGGGTAGGATGTACGCAGCCTTACCCCTGTTAGCACGGATTACTAAAACTCAAAGTACTTGCTCAACCAATCTGTTAATTTACTAATTGGTTGATTTCATTTACTAATTTACTAGAAAATTTTACCCTTTTTCAGTCACTTAGATTGATAAGACTGACTCAGAACAAGAAACAGAACTGCGTTCTAAATGCCTGGACGTACCATAAAGCATATGTTTTTTAGATCAAGCAATGGAGTGCTGTTATCTTCTCTCACGTAAGCTGTTTTCTCAGTCGTGTCAGATTCGCCTGTTAGTGAAGATTGACTGTTCAAGAATATGCGACGAACTCATTTAACAATTCACAACGAGAACGAATCATAGTACATAATTGCTGCATGTTTTACCTGACAACTAGGTGCTTTGATTCAAGAAGCCTCACATCACCGGGGAAAAGATCCCCTGGTTCAACGATTACGATATCGCCTGGTACAACTTCTTTTTGATCAACTTTAACCTGTACTTCAGTCTGAAAAATTCTACCAGCACATCGTTGAACCTTTATCGGACACCTAACAAACTCTGCAAGCTTCATTGCTGCTTTTGAGCTGCTGTATTCCTGAGAGAGAAAAAAAACTCAAGATTAGGTCTTACTCGAGGTGTATACGTGCACGTGCTCGTGTATTGAAACGTACAAATTGAACGAGACCTGGTAAAAGCGGAAAGAGACGCTTATGAAGACTAATATGAGCATGATACAGCCATTTGGACTGTCACTTGTAATATAAGAGATTACTGAGAGGAAAAGAAGAATGATGTTAAAAGGATGGAATGAAGCAATCCACAGAAGATTCCACCACTTTGGGAAAGTATTCTCAAGAGGAATATTTGGGCCAGATTCTTTAAGTCTTCTGTCAGCTTCAGCAAAGCTCAAGCCTGCACAAGAACAACCTCATGAAATAAGAATTTCTTTCCTTTTAAAGGCATTGTATACATCCATTAAGACATGTAATTTTCCTTCCATAGGCAGTTCTATACACTAAATCGCAGCCCGGTGCACTAAGCTCCCGCTATGCATGGGGTCCGGGAAAGGGCCGGACCACAAGGTCTGTTGTACGCAATCTTATCCTGCATTTCTGCAAGAGACTGTTTCCACGGCTTGAACCCGTGACCTCCTGGTCACATGAGAACAACTTTACCAGTTACAAATAGGAACCTCATGAGTACACCAAAAAAAAACTAAAAACAAAAGACTACCTGGGGAGAGTAGTGTATACACAGACCTTACCTAGAGGTTGTTTCCGATAGACCCTCGGCACAAACATGTTCTATGCACTAACGATTTAAATTTTTTTATATAATCAGGTCAAGTATTAGGTAATTACAGGTAAATTTTTTCATAAACATTACTTGATAATATGATAAAAATGATAACTAACCTACTATCACATGTTAAAATTTATTAATAGTATGAAAAAATCTTTATCCTGTCAATGCATGTAACTTAAATCCTTTCATAAATTAACTGTCTCGCCAAGAAAGAAACCATAAAAAGAGCAAACACTTTAACAAAAAGTAGAAAAGGAATTATATATTTTTTTTCTATTGCAAGACACTAGTAAAGACTTTACTACTAGTAAAGAACTATATACCATTTCACGGGCTCGAGCCGTGTAATTAGCCACTAATACTTGCATCAGGGTAGGCCGACTATATTATATCCCCTTGGGGTGCGGCTATGAACGCGGGATGGTTCGTGCACCGGGCCGCCTATAACAAATGCCCACTATTGCTTCAATATGAAAATTAAATTTTAGAAAAATGGGAATGTTTATCAAAATATAATTACAGTTAGACCTCTCTATAAAAGTTATTCTCTATATCAACACTTCACTATAATGGCCAAGTTTTCTTTGGAACCAATTTTACATGTTATGTTATAATAGTATATGTTTTCGATAACATCACTTAGCAGCCAATATTTTTTGAAACAAATGATGATGTTATAGAGAGATTTGATCGTACCTCTTTCGGTGGATCGAACATACTCATACACCAAGTCTTTCTCAGATTGAGCCAAAGCATACAGCCAAGAATACAACTTCTCTTCTTCTACAGTTCTTGACCCTCCATCAATTTTCTCTTTATATGGAAATTAACAGAGAACAGAATAAAAGAATAATGACCCTGTATCAGTTTCGTTTATAACACTTAACACATTAATCCCAATTATAACCTTAAATACATAAACATATTAATCCTCTTTAAGCTCAATTTTTTGATGAGATATTCGTACACTTTAACACTAAGGGCCTGTTTGACCATAAAAAAAATCACTTTTTTCGGAAAGTTCTTTTTTTCGGAATCAATGTTTGGCCATGAAAATATTAAACTTCACTTAAAGAAATTTGAAAAACTCCAAAAACCTATTTCTCAAATGTTTGACTTCAAATCACTCACAAAAATTCAAAAACAGCTCCAAATTGTATTCATGTCCAAACACAACTCTAGTTTTTAAATACCATTTTCACTTTAAAAAAAAATCACCTTTTTCCGAAGTTTTACATTTCTTATGTCCAAACGCCCACTAAGTACCCAAATATAGATAAAGGAGCTAAAAATCATAAATAGAGCTGATGGGATGAATGTCCTTAATCATAGGTCTCGGGTTCAAGCTCTGACAAGTTAGCGTCGATTGTATGATTTCTGAATGATAATGTTTTTCCATTTGAATTCATCCCAAACCAACATTTTTTTTAAAATAAAAATAAAAATTACTAAATTTCTATACCTTTTTAAATTTTTACTAGAAAGCATACAACCTAAAGTATTATCATGACTAAAATAAATTCTATAACCGAGCCAAAACAAAAATAGTAAATAAGAAAGTAACGGAAGCTTACTTCCAGAAGTGAGCCTTTGCAAGAAACGAAACACAACATTAATTTTGGGTCCATTATGTTGGGTTTGTCCATTGAGTTTATGAACAAGATTTTGGTGAATCAAAGGAGAATTATAATAAGGTATTTTAGGGTGATTTGCAGAGAAAATATTGGGTAACCACATTGAAATAGAGGTTTAATTTGCAGTTAAGGAAAGAGTGATGAACTTTAATTGACATACAAAAGAAAAATGAGACAGTAGTATGTAATGTTAGTGATGAAAAAGAGATAAAAAAGACCTTGAGCTGGTAGTTTGGCTTTGAATAGAAGGTGTGGACTGGTAGAAATTATAAGGCTATTGAGAGGTGGAACATGAGGTATTAATTAAGAAACTTAGTTGATCAGGGGACTACAAATTACTATGTTCAGGAATCATGATACTGACCGTTTTTTTTGGTTAAAAAAAAAGGTTGCCCGATGCATAAAGTATCTCTGTTTTATGTCAGTTACCGCATCCTAAAGGGGTGCAAGCATTAAAGACTGATTGCATGACTCAAACTCGTAATCTGTAGGTCACATGAAGACAACTTTAAAAATTACCAACAGTTTCAATTTGGATTAGTTAAGAGTTTAACTTATATATATTGTCAGCCAAATTTTTTGTGACCTTAATGAATGAAATGGATAAAATGAGTATTGGAAATGATCAGCTAATAAGCAACCTTTCTTGTATCAAACTTGATATCAAAGAGCTTGAATCTGACAAAGCTAGTTTAGAGAAACAGGTCAAAGACCTTAAGAACCAGGTTCTCGAGCTTACTTCTGACAACGAGAAGTCTCCGGATATACATTGCAAATGAAAAATGAGTGATCTGCAGGATAAGCTTGAAAAGGAATTAAAAATTGCTAATGATAATCTTTGTGATGCTTAATGTAGTAATAAAGTCCTACATGAAAACCTAAAAAAGGCTAATTATGAACTCTCTAGACTAAGCAAACGGCATAGATCGTCTGATGTCTTAAATCGGCTGAATGAAAACTGTAGCTCTAACAAATCTGGAATTGGCTACAGAAAACTTGTCCCTAAGTTTGACCCAAAGTATGTAAGAATTTTCGATAATATCATGTGCACTCATTGTGGAAGAGTAGGATACTTTAGAGACACTTGTCCTGCCTTAATTCATACTCAGTTTAGAAACACTTTTCGTATTGCTAAAAATGTGAAGGGAGAGCCAAAGGTTAATCCTCCTGTCCATACTAAATGGTTTAAGGTTAACAAGAAAATAGCTTTCTGATTCATCCTTTTTCCAACAAAAAGGAACCCAAGTTTGTCTAGGTTCCCAAAACTAACTTGTGAATTTTGGTACAGGCTTAGGTGAAAGGAAACAATCAAGACTGATATTTAGACAGTGTATGCTCAATACATATGAATGGAGAAAAGAAAAGCTTCCTCTCATTGACAGTGGAAAAAAGGTCCTGATAACAGGTATTGGCAAGTTTGGCAAGTCACTCTCTCATGATATAGAAGATGTGTATTATGTGGTAAGTCTAAACACAATCTTCTTAGCATCTCTCAAATGTGGGACAAAGGAAATGAGGTAAAATTCAATTTCAAAATTTGCACGGTCACTCATCTTGATACTGATAAAATTGTGTTAAAGTGTAAGAGACATAACAATGTCTACAAGATATCGATTATGTTACTTCTCCAGAGTGAGCACACATGCTTGAGTGTAGTGTAAAATGATATACTGCTATGGCATGAAAGACTAGGACATGCCAGTCTCTCTCAACTCAACAAGTTAGCAGCAACGAACTTGGTCTTTGGGCTACCTAAAGTTGAGTTCACCTCTGACAAGGTATGTGATGCCTGTGTTAGAGGGAAACAAGTTAGGTCATCCTTTAAATATAAAAAGTTTGTAAGCACTTCTAAACCTATAGAACTCCTTCACAGGGACCTATGTGGACTAATGAGAATAAGGAGCAGAGGAGGTAAGAAGTATGTGTTTATAATTATTGATGACTTCTCCAGGTATACCTGGACTTTGTTTTTGGGATCCAAAGATGAAACCTTTGATGTTTCATGTATATTTGTCAGAATGGTTCAACAAAAGGTAGGATGTAATGTTTTAAGTATAAGAACTGACAATGGAACTGAATTTGAAAATTCAAAATTCCTTGAGTTTTGTGACTCACATGGCATTGACCATAATTTCTCTGCACCTAGAATTCCACAGCAAAATGGAACTGTATAAAGAAAGAATAGATCTTTTGAAGACATGGGGAGGACCATGTTGATTGGTAGTGAACTGCCTAAGAATTTCTGGGCTGAGGCAATCAATATTGTTTTCTACCTGCTAAATATATGCATGGTCAAACCCATTCTTGAGAAAGCTCCATATGAGTTACTTCGACGAAGAAAACCCAACATCATTCACCTGAGAGGCTTTGGGTACAAATGTTTGTGCATAATAATGGGAAAGAAGCTCTAGGTAAGTTTGATGACAGAAGTGATGACGAAATTTTCTTAGGTTACTCTCCACATGGTAAGGCCCATAGGGTTTTTAATAAAAGAACTATGTGTGTGAAAGAAAATATTCATGTTATTTTTTATGAATCTAACAATTTGGCTGAGAAAGGTCTGCAGGATGAAGATTATGACATAAGATTCACTGGTAATAGAGATACAAAGGAATCCGATAAAGATGGATCTGAAAACCAGAAGGACATTGACAGTGATCATGAGGAATAAGAAGAAGAAAGAACTATTCTAATTGCTGACCAGACTAATGAAGCCACACCTACTGAACCTGCTCCTTTGGGTCACGCCTCGGGTGAATCTTCTCTGGGTATACATATCAGACCATGGAAGCATCAAAGCTCACATCCTCTTGAGAATATCATCTCTGATCTAAATGCAGGGGTACAAACTAGGTCTTCTCTGAGAAATCTATGTGCACTCATGGCATTCCTCTCGCATGTTGAACCTAAAACCATCAAAGAAGCTCTAAAGGATCCATATTGGATCATAGCCAAGCAAGAGTAGCTAAATCAGTTTGAGAGAATCAAGGCCTGACACCTGGTACAAATCCCAAGAACAGAATTGTCATAGGTACCAGATGGGTGTTTATAAAAAAGGAAATATCACAAGGAATAAGGTCAGACTACTGGTTCAGGGATACAATCAAGAGGAGGGCATTGACTATAATGAGACATTTTCACCTATAGCTAGAGTGGAGGCTATAAGAATGTTGATAGCCTTTGTTGCCCACATAGAGTTCACTTTATACCAGATTGATGTAAAGAGTACCTTTTTGAATGGTTACCTGAAGGAACAAGTGCTTGTCAAACAACCTCCTAGATTTGAAAGTGAAGAATTTCCTGACGATGTGTTCAAACTGGATAAAGCTCTTTATGGACTAAAACAGGCTCCAAGAGCTTGGTATGAAAGGCTCTCAAAATTTCTCTTAGCCAACAACTTTGTTAGAGGAAAGGTGGACAACACTCTATTTCTAAGGAGCAGAGGGAAGAATATTCTAATTGTGCAAGTATATATGGATGACATTATCTTTAGGGCTACCAATAAAGCAATATACAAGGAATTTGCTGAGATGATGGAAAATAAGTTTGAAATGAGCATTGATGTGTGAATTGAACTTCTTTCTAGGCTGCAAATCAAGCAAACACCTACTGGAACCATGATATATCAGCAAAAATATATCAAAGAACTATTGAAGAAGTTCAACATGGATTCCTCTAAGTCCATTGACACACCCATTGCAACTTTAACAAAGCTGGACCTTGATGAAGAAGGAAAAAATGTGGAACATAAACTATATAGAGGACTAATTGGGTCATTGTTGCACCTTACAACAAGCAAGCCTGATACAGTGTTTAGTTTGGGATTATGTGCAAGATTTCAAGCAAATACCAAGGAATCTCACCCGAAGGCTGTCAAAAGGATACTAAGATATCTCAAGAGGACCCATGACCTCTGTCTCTGGTATCACAGAGGGTATAGCTTTGATCTAGTTGGTTATGTTGATGCTAACTATGCAGGATTTCATGTTGACAGGAAAAACACTACAACAACAACTCATTTTCTAGGTTCTTGTCTGGTTTCTAGGGGAACCAAGAGGCAAAACTCAGTGACCTCATCTACAATTGAGGCAGAATATGTGGCAGCAGTATCCTGCTGTGCTCAGTTGCTGTTTATAAGGCAATAGCTAAGAGACTATGGTATATTTGTTGATTGTGTTCTCATTTTTTGTGATAACACTAGTGCCATAAACATTGCTAAAAATCCATGTCAGCACAAGAGAATCAAGCACATTGAGATTAGACATCACTTTCTCAGAGACAATATTGAAAAGGGAAATATCTCAATTAACTTTTGTAAAACTGAAGATCAAATTGCTGATACTTTTACTAATGCTCTGAGTAGGGATCACTTTGAAAGGAATAGACTAGAACTAGGTCTAATCAACTCTTCCCACTAAGTTGAATCCAGTGATTGCTAGAAAAGGCATAATAATATGTAGATAATTAAGTACAATGTATTTGATTTAGCATTGTTCTTGTATTAAGCTCACACATTTGCTTGGAAAATCTGGCTGATAACTGTGTTGCATGATATTAATATAAAATGCTGAAGCTTTATTGCAGAAACATATAAGGAGTTGCTACGAAGTTGGTTCTTTGACTCAGGTACGTGCCATATTCTCTTAAGTCACTAGGACTTTATATCCTAAATTATTACTATACTTAGACTTCTAATTCCGTTAGAATCATTTCCAATCGTCTTCTAGTCAACGAGTAAGGGGAAATCCTAGTTCAATTAGAGATCAAGTACTCCTGAAATCCTAACAGACAAAGTAACCGTTATAAGAGTCCCGTTAGAACTCAAATTCGATCATCTTCTCTTTTCCAGTAAAATCAGGAGTAACTCCTTTAAAAGGCTCTTATGATCAGCTTCTCAGACCTCACTGTTTCTCTCAAACCCTAAGTAAAAATCAAAAGCAATTATCAAGAACTAACTCTCTCTTTCTCTTCTTCGAGTCTCTCATCTGATCACCATGCCTAAAGCCAGTCAAATACCCTCTAAAGCTAAATCATCAACCAAGGCTGAAGCAAAACCCAAAATCATGAAACCCAAATTGAAGAAAAATGCCAAGCCATCAAGAGACCCCACACCCACACTTCTTCCTTCTCCTTCGATATCCTCCACAATACCTATATCATCATCCCTTATTCCTACTATTCATGCTATTTCTATCATTTCCACTTCCACTGTATCCCCCTCCCCCCCAAAAAAACAACTACCCATTCCCCTGAGCTTCTTGCAAAAAATACCTCTAAGTCAACAAAGCTCAAAGCCACTCTGAGAAAATCTGTCAAGAAAGTCCATGAGGCTGCTACACAGGGTGATACTATAGTCGAGGAATCTGTGATTCAGGGAAAATTAGTGCCAGTCACTACTGATCAAGTACAATATCCTCCTTCAAAATTAGATATTTTGGTGTCTGCTATAGTTGTTGCACCCTTAGATACTCTCCCACCCACGAGTGAGAAGCCACCAATAGAGAAATTCACTGTAGAAAAGGGTGCAGGGGATCTGGGGAAGGAGGTAGATACAACGGCTGTAAAGCCTGTGGTTGAGGGGGAAGGAAGTAAAGAACCAGTACAAAAGGAGGCTTCTGATGGCCTTTATTTTAGTTGGACTAGGTAAGTGAGAGTGAGGAAGAATAGGGGAATGTGAGTGAAGAATTTGAAGGTTCCATGACAATTGGAAACACTGTCATAGCCCTTCAAAAGAAACTGGTAAAGAGACAAGGGCTCAAGAACCCGGGTCTCCGTTAACTCTTTTCACCGGAGATGAAGAAGTTAGTAGTGATGAAGATGATGTGCCACTATTTGAGGTAGGGAAGAAATCCAGGAAGACCCTTGTGAAAGCTACAAAGTCAGCAGTCTCAACAAGGAAATGAGTGGTCCTCCTGCTAGAACTCCTCTCACAAGGAGTAAAAGAAAGGTTGTTGATGCACAAATCATTAAGGAGTCTAGAAGTGCAAACAGGCCAAAGAAAAAGCTTTTAATTGTGGAACATGTTATTGAGGTGGATGGAGAAGATGAGTCTGACTCTGCCTTGCCAACAAAGTCTGCTACGCCAAAGAAAAAGGGTGCCAAGGTTACCAAGCCTGCTACCTCTTCTTCAAGGGCCAGTAGGGGTAAGACAAGAAAGAATGTACCAGCTGCAGTTGATTGACCCACAGAGTTCAGGAACATAAAAGTAATAAATGGGAAGATTCTTGCGAACACTGATGAGAAGGGGATGGCTCAACTGGTTGAAAAACTTGATCTGCAAGGGTGGAAGCACATGTTTGTCAAAGCTTTCCCCCTAGTATGTGTTCCTTTTGTGGTGTAGTTCTATGCAAATTTCACATTTGATGGGAAGGTAGTGTAAGGTAGGGGCCTTGACATGGAGCTTGATGTTGAGAAATTGGGGATGCTTATGAATATCTCTTCCTTGTGATTTGACAATTACTTGAAGAAGAAGTGGCCAACCATAGACAATGATGTTGACATTGGCATTGTAGTCACCAAGAAGTTCTCCCAAAAGTTTGAACTAGATGCTCCCCAGAAAGTCTACAAGACTGATATGATTCCCTTCGACAAATTATTATTTCATTTTGTCAATTACTGCATTCTTCAGAGGTCTGAGAGAATGCATGGAGCTACTCTGCTGGACATGGCTATGAAGGAGTTACTTGACACTGGTAGACCTATCAATCTTCCTAGTCTGATGATTCAACACATGGCAAGAGCTGTAGATACTTCCAAACCCAAGCATGCTATGCCATATGGTTTCATGTTGACTGAGTTGTTTGACAAGCTCAACATTGCCTTACCTGAGCTTAAGTTTGAAAATCACAATGACGCAATACAATATTTTAGGCCTTTAACCACACTCAAAAAGTGTGGCCTAAACTATACAAAAGTGTGGCCTTACCTAAGGCAACATTTTTTTCAGGGGGTGGCCAAAAGAGGCGTAACCCTTGCCCTAAGGCAACGCTTTTGGTGAAGCAAAGGCCACGCTTTTAATACCTCCCCTATGGCCACGTTTTTCAAGTCCTGTAGCCACATTTTTGAAGTGTGCCTTCTGTTACCTTATGGGCCACCCTTTTTAAGTGTTTCTCATAAAGAAACAGTTATAAAACGTGGCCATTGTTATCATACATGTCACACTTTTGTTAGTATCCTATGGCTAAACTTTTAAAGTGTAACAATTTGTCTACATTGTAAATCATTTATTTTTAACTTTTATAAAAGCCACAATTGTGTGGTTAAAAAGTTAAATATACTTTCCAAATATCCTATAATCACATTTGTTTCAAACATATTAACTCAGGTAGATCTCAAACACTACATAAACTAATAAACAACAAAAATTATTTTAAATGCACATATTATCGACTTTGAAAAAGAAATATTTCATGTATTACATCAGCTAATAAAGCCAATTGCTTCAAGATGCATACTAGCAGTGAACTTTTACAAAATTATTGTATTTAAATAGTATCATAAACATCATAATTGTCCAAAACTCTCCATCACCAACTTCCAATAAATCAAGTTGACTTTGGAGCACCATTTCAATTGCATCACCAGAATTTCCTACACATACAAATTGAAATCAAAAGTTAGATAGAACTAATATGCAAATGTAAACTCAAGTGAGAAAATTTCACCCACGTTTTCATCTATCAACACAATACTATCAACGGAGAAAAGGACATAGTTAAAGCGAGAGATAATAGATAAGGGACATACAGAAACAAGTATTCAACACATTTCTTATGCTAATAGACAATTGAAATTCAGAGAAATGTTTTGGTATATTTCAGCGAGCAGTGGATGTAGAATACTTTGCAGCACCCCAGACGAGTACCTTTGTGCAATCATATTAAGTTGGCCTCGTCATTTAGGAGGATTACAGTTTTAATTGCAAGCTTATGATAAAATATGTAATCAAAACTATCCGACTTAGCACACTCCTCATCAGGAAATATGTTAAAAACTCTCTCTTGCATAACTCATAGCTTTTTTATGTTCTTTATAAAAGAAAAATAATTCATTTGATTTCACAGTAGTATATATTTCACAATTTCAGGTTCAATAATAGTACATATTTCAGAATTCTATTGGCTTGAAACCTAAACTAACGCCCTTTAGACAATTGCATGCTTGGATAGAAGCATATCAGATATTGATTAACTAACCTTGTAGAGTACAACCAAAATTTATTATTGAGAGAGAATTGAAAATGTGGAATTTTGCCAAGGTGGAGATTTGTTGAAGTTTGGCAAAATGCCAAAGTCCCACATTGGTTGGGAGTTAAGTTTGGGGGGATTTTTCCCCTATAAAAGAAGGCCTAATGTTTAGGATTGAAACACACCTCTCATTTGCCTTCTCATCTGTTTAAGGCATTTGTATCTTCTCTTTTTAGTATTATTTCACTTGTATTTTTGGAGTGAAATAAAATATTGGTTGTGTCCGAGGAGTAGGCAAAATTAGCCGAACCTCGTAAATTCTGGTGTTCCCTTTATTGTTGTTTTATTGTCTTATTTATTATTTGGTGGCTGTCATAATTTTTGGTATAGTAGTTGTGACTTATTCACACTATATACATTTGGCTTCCGCAACAATTGGTATCAGAGCCAAGGTACTGTCTAAGTATGCTTTGTGGTTGCAGCATAGTCTGATCTTCCACATCAGAAAAGATTTATCTTGGTAACTGAGTCAAGGTTCTGTCTGAGTATGCTCTGTGGTTGCAGCTTAGTCTGATCTTCCACACCAGAAAGGAAATAATCTTGATTTGTGTCGTCAGCTATTAAATAATATTTGTGTCAAAGATGGGAGACAATAAACAAGAAGAATCTACATCAAGTGTCAACAATACGTCATCATTGGCATCTTCGCTTATGACAAGAATTGTGTCAAATGCGAAATTTGCGGTCGAAATATTTGACGGGTCCGGACATTTTGGGATGTGGCAAGGCGAGGTTCTAGATGTCCTTTTTCAACAAGGGCTAGATCTGGCCATTGAAGAAAAGAAACCAGATGTTATTGGAGAAGAAGATTGGAGAATTATCAACCGTGTTGCTTGCGGTACCATTCGATCCTACCTTGCTAGAGAGCAGAAATATCCATACACAAAGGAAACTTCTGCAAGTAAATTATGGAAAGCACTGGAGGATAAATTTTTGAAGAAAAACAGTCAAAATAAATTGTACATGAAGAAGAGACTGTTTCACTTCACCTATGTTCCTGGTACCACGATGAATGAACATATCACCAGTTTCAATAAGTTGGTTACAGATTTGCAAAATATGGATACAACTTATGATGATGGTGACTTGGCCTTGATGTTGTTGGCGTCACTTCCTGATGAGTACGAGCACCTTGAAACTACTCTACTCCATGGAAATGACGAAGTTTCTCTCAGAGAAGTTTGTTCGGCTTTGTACAGCTATGAACAAAGAAAGCGAGAAAAACAGAAGGGCGGAGAAGGAGAAGCACTATTTGTGAGGGGTCGTCCTCAAAATCAAACGAGGACAAAGAAGGGAAGATCCAAGTCAAGATCCAGACCCAGCAAAGATGAATGTGCCTTTTGTCGAGAAAAAGGGCACTGGAAGAAAGACTGTCCGAAGTTGAAGAATAAGGCCAAACATAACAATGGAAAGGCCATTATGGATTCAAATGTAGCTGATTGTGATGATTCAGACTTCTCATTAGTTACAACAGAGTCATCAACATCATCAGACATATGGTTGATGGACTCGGCTTGTAGCTATCATATGTGTCCCAACAGGGACTGGTTCATGGAATTTCAAGAAGGAGAATATGGAGTCATCCACACAGCGGATAACAGCCCTCTTACCTCATATGGCATTGGTTCAATACGATTAAGGAACCATGATGGAATGATCAGAACATTGATAGATGTTCGATATGTACCGGATTTGAAGAAGAATCTCATCTCTGTGGGAGCCCTAGAATCAAAAGGGTTCAAAATCATTGCAGAAAATGGAGTGATGAGAGTATGCTCCGGTGCACTAGTGGTAATGAAGGCTAATCGGAAGAATAATAATATGTACCGCTATCGTGGCAGTACAGTTATTGGGACAGCGACAGTAACATCCAGTGACGACAAAGAGGCAGAAGCAACCAAGCTATGGCACATGCGCTTGGGACATGCTGGAGAAAAATCCTTGAAAACTCTATCAGATCAAGGATTGTTAAAAGGAGTAAAGGCTTGCAACTTGGAGTTTTGTGAGCATTGTGTCAAAGGGAAACAGACAAGGGTTAAATTTGGTACAGCGATCCATAATACTAAAGGCATTTTGGATTATGTACACTCTGATGTTTGGGGTCCTTCCAAAACACCTTCATTGGGTGGGAAGCACTATTTTGTAACCTTTGTTGATGATTTTTCCCGAAGAGTATGGGTGTATACAATGAAGAGCAAAGATGAAGTGTTGGAAATTTTTCTCAAATGGAAGACGATGGTGGAGAATCAAACAGGCAAGAGGATCAAGTGTATTCGCACAGACAATGGAGGTGAATACAAAAGTGATCATTTCAATAAGGTCTGTGAAAATGATGGCATCGTCCGACACTTCACTGTTAGACATACACCACAACAGAATGGAGTGGCAGAACGTATGAACCGGACCTTGCTGGAGAAGGTACGGTGTATGTTGTCCAATGCTGGCTTGGGCAAAGAATTTTGGGCTGAGGCAGTTACATATGCATGCCACCTCATTAATCGCTTACCATCTGCTGCTATTGATGGCAAGACACCATTTGAAAAATGGTATGGAAAACCTGCCATAGATTATAACTCTTTGCACGTGTTTGGCTCAACTGCATATTATCATGTGACGGAGTCAAAATTGGATCCAAGGGCAAAGAAGGCTATTTTTATGGGAATTACTTCTGGAGTCAAAGGATATCGCTTATGGTGTCCTATGAAAAAGAAAGTAATATTCAGCAGGGATGTTACCTTTGATGAATCTGCTATGGTAAATAAGGTAACAGAAGATACCAAACAAAATGAAGGTGCTTCTAAGCAGGTGGAGCTTGAGGGAAAATTTATTTTTCCTACACAAGAAGCAGAGGAGGAAACAAATGAAGATTACCCTCTGGAAGGAGAGCCAGTAGAGGAGATTCCAACTCAGGAACCTCAATAACAACTTGAATCAATAGCAACCAGCAGGCCAAAAAGAACAATAACGAAACCTGTTCGTCTCATAGAGACAGTTGCTTGTGCAACCTCAATTGTAGCTGATGATGTTCCTACCACTTATAAAGATGCTGTCCAAAGTTCAGAAGAAGATAAGTGGAGGATTGCCATGAATGATGAAATACAGTCCCTTCATCAGAATCATACATGGAGATTGGCCAATCTCCCGAAGGGAAAGAAAGCAATTGGGTGCAAATGGGTATTTGCAAAGAAAGAAGGATTTCCTAACCAAGTAGATGTTCGCTACAAAGCAAGATTGGTGGCCAAAGGATATGCTCAAAAGGAGGGAATTGATTACAATGAAGTGTTTTCTCCAGTTGTAAAACATTCCTCCATTAGAATTATGTTGGCTTTGGTAGCACAATTGGATTTGGAACTAGTTCAGATGGATGTAAAAACTGCGTTTTTACATGGAAACTTGGAGGAGGAAATCTACATGACTCAGCCAGAAGGATTCAAAGTTGCTGGAAAAGAAAATATGGTGTGCAAACTTGAAAAATCGTTGTACGGATTGAAACAATCTTCTAGACAATGGTACAAGCGATTTGACGAGTTTATGTTGCGGCAAGGGTACAAGAGAAGCAAATACGATCATTGTGTGTATTTGCACAAGCTTAAAGATGGTTCCTTTGTATATCTTCTCCTATATGTTGATGATATGTTGATAGCTTCCAAGAATTTGGAAGAAATTGATAAGTTGAAGATTCAACTGAAGAAGGAGTTCGAGATGAAGGATTTGGGTGAGGCAAAGAAAATTCTTGGCATGGAGATAATTAGAGATAGACGTTTAAAGAAACTCTGTTTATCTCAAAAGGAATATTTGAAGAGAGTACTTCAACGTTTTGGCATAGATGACAAGACTAAGCCAGTTAGTACTCCACTTGCTTCCCATTTTAAGCTAAGTACTACTATGTCACCAATGGATGAAGCTGAACGAGAGTATATGTCAAAGGTACCATACGCAAATGCTGTTGGTAGCTTGATGTATGCAATGGTTTGCACAAGGCCTGACATTTCACAAGCTGTTGGAGTTATTAGCAGATATATGCACAATCCAGGGAAGGAGCATTGGCAAGCTGTGAAGTGGATTCTACGGTATATTCATAATACTGTAGATGCTGGGTTAGTTTTTGAGCAGGAAGACAATCAGTTTGTAGTTGGATATTGTGACTCAGATTTTGCGGGTGATATGGACAAACGAAGATCAACTACTGGTTATGTGTTTACTTTTGCAAAGGCACCAGTTAGTTGGAAGTCTACTTTGCAGTCAACAGTTGCTTTGTCTACAACAGAGGCAGAGTACATGGCTATTACAGATGCTGTGAAAGAGGCAATTTGGCTTCAAGGATTGCTAAAGGAGCTTGGTGTTGAACAAAAAGGTATCACAATTTTTTGTGATAGTCAAAGTGCTATTCAATTAGCGAAGAACCAAGTTTATCATGCAAGGACGAAGCACATTGATGTTCGGTATCATTTCGTACGAGAAATCATAGAAGAAGGTGGAGTCACGGTGAAGAAAATTCATACTACAGAGAATCCTGCTGATATGCTGACAAAGGTGGTGACTGCGGTCAAGTTTCAACATTGTTTGGATTTGATCAACATTGTTGAACACTGAAGATTGAAGATGAAGACACAACCAAAATTTGTTATTGAGAGAGAATTGAAAATGTGGAATTTTGCCAAGGTGGAGATTTGTTGAAGTTTGGCAAAATGCCAAAGTCCCACATTGGTTGGGAGTTAAGTTTGGGGGGATTTTTCCCCTATAAAAGAAGGCCTAATGTTTAGGATTGAAACACACCTCTCATTTGCCTTCTCATCTGTTTAAGGCATTTGTATCTTCTCTTTTTAGTATTATTTCACTTGTATTTTTGGAGTGAAATAAAATATTGGTTGTGTCCGAGGAGTAGGCAAAATTAGCCGAACCTCGTAAATTCTGGTGTTCCCTTTATTGTTGTTTTATTGTCTTATTTATTATTTGGTGGCTGTCATAATTTTTGGTATAGTAGTTGTGACTTATTCACACTATATACATTTGGCTTCCGCAACACCAACAACCTAAAATCAAAATATAGAATGAAGTTCAACAGCATTACGGAACATTGATCAAAGAACCAAGATGGCAATTGTGCAAAAAACATTAACAGAAATAGTTTGAAATTTAGGACAATCATAAGTTCGTAACTATTAAAACGCTGTGCAGGATCACTGCAAAAATATTGTACAGAAATACATAAAGAAGACTATAAGATAGAAGATTATACCTAAAAATGAATGAAACACTGAGGTGGTGAAAAAGCAATAAAGTTTTCTTTGACAACAAGATTTGTATATAAGACTATTGGAGAATTGCCCGTGCTAAGCACGGGCCCAACAACACATTTTTTTTTTGTGGGCATGTCAAATTTTAAACTGAACAAAGTAGCTATTTGGACTATGCCTACTATATGCAAGAGTAATAAATTCACCATCCTCGAGGATAAAAATAAACTAAGCAAATAGCTATCTAGGTTAGCAATCAGAATCGTCGTAGATATTGAACAAAAACTGAGGTCATGGCGCAATTCTTGATAGATTCATCAACAAATCACCTACCGAGTCTTTTTTATTAGATTTACGGAGTTGGATCATTTGATACATACTCTATTGCAGTAGAATCTTCAACCTTCTTTCCACTTCTTGCTACGGGAACCAACTACAACATCAATACAATTCTCACTCTTATTAAATGTAACAGGATCCTTTTGAAGAAGACAACACAAAGAATTGACCCTTGTCACGGGGGATTTCTCATCTGCTGACATATTTTGAGTGTTACTAAACAAGCAATTCGAAATCCTCTTCAGTTGACAGCCTTTTGGTATTTCAGTTTTCCGATAAGAGTCAAATGTAAAACATATGAAAAAATGATAGATTTTCTAAAAATTTGTTTTTTGAAGATGAAAGTATATCGGCAAAATAGATATCTCAAATGCTAAATTATAATAAGATGCTAAATTCATTCATTTCCAGCTATCTACTATCATTCCCACAAAGACAAATACGTTGATTAAGCAAAACAACGGCCACATGTTAATAGATGGGTAGTCTCATGAAATGTACACTTTTCATACACGATAATAATAGCACTTAATAGAGACGTCGATGTGCTAAATTAGACAAGATGAACATTTGAGGGACGGGAATGCAAAGATGTTTTTCACCTTAGTCATATAAGTAAACATCTTGCATTGCCGTAATAGTTGCTGTTATTTGTCCAAATAGAGGTGTTGCCTTAAAAGCGTTGAAATGTGTGAATTTGATTAAATGATAAGAGGAGTAAAATATTTATAGAGAAGATACTGCATATCCCAATATGAGAATGAAAGCTGGAAAGGAAAAATGAGGAAGTGTATCCATGAATTATTTACGATTACAGCATATGACTCATTCAACTATTTAATTTACATTCTTTTGTCTTAAGAGATAATACAAACATAATACTACTCTATATATTCTAGTTTTAGGGAAGACAAATTATGTGAATAGAACATTAAGAGGAAACTATTTCAATTTTTAGGGACTCATTTCAATTTTTTCTTTATGTAAAATATTTATGGCCTTTCATGTTTTCCCCACAAGAGGACTAAATTATTGTATGAATGTTATTATTTCCTCCGGTAAAATTTCATATAAAGGAAACAAATCTAAACTAATACAAATGAACTTGGAAGGGGAAAAAGTAGCAATATTGAAAACTAACTTCAAACGCCGGTAATTCCATTTTAGATAATCATTCCAATCTGTAATATGCCTAATACACACAAAGAACCTAGTATAGCAAATGATTGAAGTGATACTTATTTGACTAAGGTAAATACAAAAATTGTGTAGACTACCAACTTTGAGAAGAAAAGGCACAAATAAATATTCAGAAATATGCTAGTAGCAAGACAAAGCAGATCCAAATATAACTACAGTCCAACAGAACTACCGCAACATATCAATATAGAAGAAGGTGAAAGTTACCTTTCATTGGCACAAGAAAATTTGAATCAAGAACAAGCGACTCGTCTTCTTCTGGCGACGAAAAGGAAAAAAATAAAGCAACTAAAGTAAGACATTCGGTCTAAAAATACCTTGCAGTTCTGATTAACCTAATCCTTAAGATATCACCATTGCCCCGTTTAAATCTCGACGTTTGCATAAAACTTTAGTCTGGCATTAGTTATAAATAAAAATTCAACAGTTATCCATTTCAATAAATATCAGAAATCTATGAAACTACAGGAAGGTCCTTTTCAAATTTAACAAAACAAAACACTCCATGAGAAAGTGAATCACCCTTTGGCCAGAGTAGGTAACTGACGACATGTGCAAATTTTTCCTATTTTGGTAAACAACAAGTTATTTTATCGCACAGTTTTTGTGGAACGTCAACATACTCAACAATAGTTATGCCTCTTTTTAAAATTCTATGTTTTGATGTCTAATTTTTGCAATTTGATATTTTAATTCTACTATTTAGAACTCTTGCACCTTGTCATTAACTTGAAACTTGACTCACAGATGCATGAGCTTACACAGTCTTTGTAACAATTGACAACATAAGACAAATTGTAAGTGCAGGCTGCATAAAAATATACTCATGTTGGTTTTACAGTGGAAGTACCTAAAAGAAAGTTAACACTGATCTGCCTAGCACCTTTTGTTGGAATATCTTTTGAATGGAAGAGAGCACCCTTTTATCCCAATGAGTAGAACAACATCCTACAGAAGTAAAAGTATCAGTACCTATCCCTACGCTGATTAAAGAATTTTTATAATGACCGGACAAAATAGAAACAACAACAACAACAACAACAACAACAACGACCCAGTATAATCCTACAAGTGGGGTCTGGGGAGGGTAATATGTACGCAGACCTTACCCCTACCCCGAAGGGTAGAGAGGCTGTTTCCAGGAGACCCTCGGCTCAAAAAAGCAATAGGAGATGATATATTAGTACCATAAAAATGCGTAATAAAAATACAACAATATATAAGAGATATGAAATATGAAATACAGAAATACGAAATACGAAATACGAAATAGATGGCTGGTATAGTACAACTAGAAGGTAAAGCCCTGCATCAATAGACGACCAATGACATTCCTAGTCTAACTCCTAACTGGATAGTCTCCCACTATTGTGCTGTAGAAATATTCACACTCTCCCCTAACCTACAACCTTAATGCTCGACCTCCATAATTCCCTATCAAGGGTCATGTCCTCAGTAATCCTAAGTCGCGTCATGTCCTGTCTGATCACCTCTCCCCAATACTTCTTAGGTCTTCCTCTACCTCTCCGCGTGCCCACTACAGCTAGTCGCTCACACCTCCTCACCGGTGCATCAGTGCTCCTCCTCTGAATGTGCCCGAACCATCTGAGTCTTACTTCCCGCATCTTGTCCTCCATGGGGGCCACACCCACCTTCTCTCGAGTATCTTCATTCCTAATCTTATCCATCCTTGTATGCCCGCACATCCACCTCAACATCCTCATCTCTGCTACTTTCATCTTCTGGATGTATGAGTTCTTTACCGGCCAACATTCAGTTCCATACAACATGGCAGACCTAACCACTGCTCTATAAAACTTACCTTTTAGTAACGGTGGCACTTTCTTGTCACACAAGACTCCCGACGTTAACTTCCACTTCATCCACCCCACCCCTATACGGTATGTAACATCCTCGTCAATCTCCCCGATCCCCTGAATAACCGATTCAAGGTACTTGAAACTACCTCTCTTGGGAATGACTTGAGAGTCAAGCCTCACTTCAACTCCCGCTTCTGTCGGCTCAACTCCAAATTTGCACTCGAGGTATTCCGTCTTCGTCCTACTCAACTTGAAACCTTTAGACTCAAGAGCATGTCTCCAAATCTCTAGCCTCTCGTTGACGCCACCTCTTGTCTCGTCAATTAGAATAATGTCATCAGTAAATAGCATGCACCATGGAACCTCCCCTTGAATATGACGAGTCAGTGCATCCATCACCAGGGCAAATAGGAATGGGCTGAGCGCAGACCCTTGGTGCTACCCCGTAATAACTGGAAAGTGTTCAGAGTCGCCTCCTACTGTCCTAACCCGAGTCTTAGATCCATCATACATGTCTTTAATCACCCTAATATAGTTACTCGGGACCCCTTTATCCTCTAAGCAGCTCCATAAGACCTTCCTAGGAACCTTATCGTATCCTTTCTCCAAACAATAAACACCATGTGAAGATCCTTCTTCTTATCTATGTACTGTTCCACCATCCTCCTAATAAGGTGGATAGCTTCTGTGGTAGATCGTCCCGGCATAAACCCGAACTGGTTGTCTGAAATAGACACCGTCCTTCGCACTCTCATTTCTACCACTCTCTCCCAAACTTTCATGGTATGACTTAGTAATTTGATGCCCCTATAGTTGTTACAGCTCTGGACATCACCTTTGTTCTTATACAACGGGACCATTGTACTCCACCTCCACTCTTCAGGCATTCTATTAGTCTTGAATATAACACTAAACAATGCAGTAAGCCATTCCAAGCCTGCTCTACCCACACACCTCCATAGTTCAACCGGAATTTCGTCTGGCCCGGTAGCTCTGCCCCTTCTCATCTTACGCATTGCCTCCATGACTTCATCGATCTCAATGTCCCTACAATTACTTACTTCATGGTGACTGTCGATATTCCTCGATTCCCCAAGTATAATATCCTGATCCCCTTCTTCACTTAGCAGTTTATGAAAGTAGGTCTGCCACCTCCTCTTAATCTAGTCATCTCCCATCAAAACTTTGCCGTCATCATCTTTTATGCACCTCACTTGGTCCAGATCCCGAGTTGTCCTCTCTCTCGCCTTAGCGAGTCGGAATAACTTCTTCTCCCCACCTTTGTTCCTTAGTTCCTCATACAGACGAGCAAAAGCTGTCGTCTTAGCCTCCGTCACTGCCATCTTCGCCTCCTTCCTAGCTACCTTATACCTTTGACTGTTCTCTCTCTTCTCCTCCTCGTCAGTGCTCCCTACTAACCGCAGGTAAGCCGCCTTCTTTGCTTCCACTTTACCTTGGACAACTGCATTCCACCACCAATCTCCTTTGTGGCCACCATTGTAGTTCATAGACATAGTTGGTGGGTATCACGACCCTAAACCATTCCAGTTGTGACGACGCCTATCGCAGTACTAGGCAAGCGGATTTGACATTTATAACAAAAACAAGTCTTTTTCTTAATTCATTTTCTAATCAGATATTATCACAAATCTTTCATTTAAATATTTCAAAACAAGCGAAAACAAATATGTAAAACTTCAACCACTGCCCGATCCCGGTGTCACTAGTCATGAGCTACTAAAATACAATATGATACTGTCTACTCAATACAAGATAAGTCTAAGAAAAAAATACTAATAGATAGGAAGGAGAAAGGCAAGGTTGCGGATGCCGTGCAGCTACCTCGCTAACTCCGGAATTCTCTGAAGGTAAGGAACACCTCTCACTCAGATGCACTTGCACCTGGATCTGCACACAAAGTGCAGGGAGCAACGTGGGTACGCCAATTCAGTAAGTAACAATTATAAATAAAGGCTGAATGCAGTGACAAACATTTAAAATCATATACATCTCATAACATAGAATCTCAATAGAAATAACCAAGTTAAACCAGTAATTCAATTTCCGAACATCTCGTAAAAACTCCAGTTTCAATGAAAGTTGTTTAAAATATTTTTTCAACATTTTTTAATAGAGGCTCAGTATAAAAGAAGAGTGAAAAATAGTAATTTCATAAAACAAGCCCATCGGAAAAGGTATCACTCATATGTATAGCCCCTCGGGCAAGCCTCTCAGTCACTCGTGACTTAACTCTCGTCAATCATCACTCACACTCAGCACTCCCACTCAACACTCCCACTTAATAGATATCTCATAATAACCGCTACGGCGTGCAGCCCAACCCAAAAATATATAGTCGACTGCGCTCACAGGGGGTGTGCAGACTCTAGAGGGGCTCTTACAGCCCAAGCGCTATATCGTTGCGGCGTGCAGCAGACTCCGGAGGGGCTCTTACAGCCCAAGCGCTATATCCCTGCGGCGTGCAGCCTGATCCAACATATCGTTGCACCATGCAGCTCAATCCATATGCATATAAATATCGCTGCGGCGTGCAGCCCGATCCATAAATATATAATCCTCACCATCAGGCCCTCGACCTCTCTCAGTCATCAACCTCACAACCACTAAAGCATTTCAGTAAAAATCAGGGAACTCAGCCCAAACGATTTTCATATATTTGCAAGTAGAGTAATGAAACTGAATCAAACAATAAACAGGTAAAAATCATGACTAAGGATATGCTTTCGAATCAAAACAGTGTGAGGATAGTAGTAAAATACCCCTGAGGGTCCAAACAGTATGGCACAAGGCCCCAAACATGCCATTCAGCCCAAGTTAACAGAATTATTTCTAAACACATAGGTTTCATATAAAGTTATCAAAATATGCAACTCTACAGTTGCCACGGGACGGACCAAGTCACAATCTCTACCAGTGCATGCCTACACGTTCATCACCTAGCATGTGCGTCACCTCATTTATCAAAAATGGTACGAAATTCTGGGGTTTCATACCCTCAGGTCTAGATTTACAATCGTTACTTACCTCGAACCAGACAAAAATCTACTCTGCAATGCCCTTGCCTCTCGACTCAGCCTCAAATCATCCCGAATCTATCCAAAATCAGAATCATATCATCAATACATGCCAAAGGGACAAAGCCTATGCAAAAATTATCAAATTAAACTCAAAATCACAAATTTGCTCAAACTCGGCCCTCGGACCCACGTCTCGGAGTCCAACAAAAGTCGCAAAACTAGAAACTCCTTTCACTCCTGAGTCTATACATACCAAAATCATCAAAATCGGACCTCAAATGTCCACTCGAATCCCCAATTTAAACTCTCCAATTTCAAGCCCTAATCTCCCAATTTCTTCTCAAATTTCCCACTAATATCATGATTATGTAGTGAAAAAATCATCACAAACACAATTAATAAAACCCAAGTAGCTTACCTCACTGAAACCTCTCGATTCCCTCTTGAAATTACTGCTTGGAGCTTCAAAATCGACCAAAAATGATAGAAGAATGACCAAAATTCGCGAAGGGGAACTTATATACTTTCTGCCTAGGGATTCCGCATCTGCGATCCCATAAGCGCACCTGCGCTTCCGCTTCTGCGGAAAAAATATCTGCTTTTGCGGATTTCTCTTAACCTTACCAGGCCTCGCATCTGCGATCGCCTTACCGTATCTGCGGCATCGCAGGTGTGGTTTACTAAGACGCACCTGCGGTCCTCCACGCACCTGCGCCTCTTTTTCGGTCTTGCGGAGCTCGTACCTGTGGTCCCCAATCCGCAGGTGCGGATATGATAGAAGCAGTAACACCAGCTGCAATTTCTCAAGTTCAAACTTTCCAAAAACTATTCGAAATCATCCCGAGGCCCCCAGGACCTCAACCAAAAATACGAATTATCACCATACAAATTTATTCCAACCTTTGGAACACTCAAAACAACATCAAACACCAAATCACCCTCAAATTCAAGCCTAAGGATCTCCGAACTTTCGAATTCCGCAAATGCTGCAAAAACCTATCAAACCTTATCCGAATGACCTACAATTTTACACACACGTCAAAAATAACACAACGAACCTACTCCCATTTTCGAAACTCCATTCCGACCCAAATATCAAGATTTCCATTGCTGACCGAAAAAAGCCAATTTTCAATTTCGCCAATTCAAGCCTAAATCCAACACGAACCTCCAAATTACATTCTGAATACGCTCATGTGATGAACCGACCAGTCATCTCATGAGTTACCGCTCCGTTTTTCCCATTTATGCTTTGTTATGCTTTCTTTATCTGTGTTATGTGGTATCAGATTAGTCAGATTGAGTTCGGGAAGGAATTGGTAAGGTTTGAGACACTTAGTCTTTTTTAAGGAAGTTTAAGTTGGAAAAGTCAACTGAATGTTGACTTATGTGTTAAATGGCTCGGATGTGAGTTACGATGGTTCAGTTAGCTTCGATAGGTGATTTATCACTTAGGAGCTTGATCAGAATGGGTTTTGGAGGTTCGGAGTAGATTTAGGCTTGAATTGGCGAAGTTGAGATTTTGGCGATTTCCGGTTGATAGGCGAGATTTTGATATAGGGTTCGTAATGGAATTCCAAGAGTTGCAGTAGCTTTGTTGTGTCATTTGGGATGTGTGTGTAAAATTTCAGGTCATTTGGACGTGGTTTGGTAGGGTTTTTGATCAAAAGCGTATTTCAGAAGATTTTAGAAACTTTAGCTTGAATCCGATGTGTTTTGGGTGATTTGATATTGTTTGAGGTGCTTTGAAGATTGGTACAAGTTTGAATAAGGTTTTAAGATATGTTGGTGCCATTGGTTGAGGTCCCGTGGGCCTCAGGTGAGTTTCGGGTGGTCATTCGGATTATTTTGAAGTTGAGAAGATTGCAGAAATTGCAGGTTCAGATGTTGCAGAAATTTGACCTTCGCGATCGCGAGGGGAGTCCTGCGATCGCGTAGAAGGTTTTGTGGAATCTGTCCAGTTTTTCTTCACGTTTGCAAATAGAGGCTCGTGATCACATAGTATGGGAAAGATGTTCATCGCGAACGCGGGAAGGTAGTCGCGTTAGCATAGAGTTAACTGGACCTGAGTCTTGGATGGATCTTTGTGCATCACGAATGCGGAGGTGTGTCCACGATTGCGTAGTATAAGTCAGCTGGGCATCACGTTCGCGTAGGTTGTATCGCGTTCGCGTAGAGTAAAATTGAGGAAGCTGAGTTTTGTGCTTCGCGATCGCGAAGGTTCTCCCGCGATCGCGATGAAGAAAATATGCCTAGGCAGAAATGTTTTTAAACTCGTCTTGTCCGCGAGGATTGGGTTTATTTCCTCCATAGTTGGCCATTTTAGGAGATTTTTGAAGGAGATTGAAGAGGGATTCAAGGGGAATCGTTGGGAGGTATGATTCTTGGACTAAAAACTCGATTATTATGTGAATTCTACCTAGAAAATCATGAAAGCTAAGCCTAAAACTGAAGAACTAGGGCTTGAGAAATTGAACTTTTGATTTGGGATTTGGAGGACCATTTGGGGTCGGATTTGAGAACTTTTGATATGTATGAACTCGTGGAGAGATAAGGAATCTATTGATGTGAAAATTTTTAACTTTCGAGAAGTGGGCCTGGGGTCGGATTTTGGTAATTTCGGGATTTGTGCCCTTTATTGATTGTTTTTTCTTGGGCTTTGTTCCCTTAGCATACTTTGACATCCTCGTTCTGACTTTGGATAGATTCAACGCGCGTGGAGGACAATTCGAGGGGCAAAGGCATCACGAGCTAGAGATTTAGCCGGTTCGAGGTGAGTAATAATTGTAAATGATGCTCTGAGGGTTTGAAACCCCGGATTGCACATCGTAGTGCTATATTGAGGTGAGACACACGCTTGATGATGAGTGTGGGGTCGTGTACTATTGGAGATTGTGACTTGGTCCGTCCCAGTTGATGATATTATTGCGTATTTGACTGAATCTTATGTGCTATCATCATGATTTGGGTTGAATGCCATATTTGGGCTTTGTGCAAACTATTTGAACCCTTCGAGGATTTTTATTACAAATTCCTCACTGTTTTGACTTTATACTTGAACTCAGTCATGTTATTTTCCACTGTTTTCATACTCAGCCATGTTTACTCAGTTTTAAGACTTAAATGATATTTTAAATGATGTTTGGGCTGAGAAACACTATTTTACTATTGCCCGAGGGGCTTGTGAGTATTTTTGACTGAGTTAGGTCGAGGGCCTAGTTGTGAGGAAACACTGATACTGATTTGAGGCCGAGGGCCTGAGATATATACGCCACGAGGTGGCTTGATTGATATGAGGCCGAAGGTCTAGATTTGATGCTACGAGATGGCTTGTTATTGCGCTTGGGCCGTAAGGGGCCCCTCCAGGAGTCTGCACACCTCCAGTGAGCGCGGGTACCCATTGTGATGTGAGATTGAGCCCGAGGGGCTAGTATTGTTCTGAGATGTTGTCCGATGGGCGGATTTGCTGATACTATGCCCGAGGGGTGAACTTCTATTTGTTTACTTTACCTTAATTACCTGTCAATTACTTGTTTACTTGTTGAAGGAGGATTTTACTTGACTTTTCACTGTTTTACTGCTTTTAAATGGTTTTACTGCCTCATATAGAATGCCTTGTGCCTTACGTGTTTTCTTACTTTCAGTCGTTGTTTACATTTGTTACTCATTGAGTTGGAGTACTCACTTTACTCCCTACACCTCTGTGTGTAGATTCAGGCGTAGCTGGTTCCGCTCCCGAGTGCTGATTCCTCCAGCTTCAGGCGAGCTTTCAGAGATTACGAGGTAGTTGTTGACGTCTGCAACCCCGTGTATCTACTTCTTTATCGCTTCTATTTCCTTTCAAATAGTTGTACAGTTGGATTTAGCGATATTGTATTATGACTTATAGATGCTCATGACTTGTGACACCCCGGTTAGGGCTGTATCGGTGGCACTTCCGCTTTTTATCGATATTTTCCGTTGTTTAGTATTATTAAATCATGTTTTAGAATGTTTTTATGTTATTTAACTACTTTAACAAGTGAATTGGATTTAATTGGCTAGCCTTGTCTTCACGAGAGGCGCAATCACGACCGGGTTCGGGGTTAGGGTCGTAACAAGTTGGTATCAGAGCCTAGGTTACTTAGGTCTCATGAGTCATGAGCAGGTTTAGTAGAGTCTCGCGGATCGGTACGGAGACGTCTGTATTTATCCTCGAGAGGCTGCAGAACCTTTAGGAAAAACTTCATATTCTTGAAATTCTTGTCGTGCGAACTTGTTGATCTGGGTACTAAATTTCTATTATTCTATTCTCTCACAGATGGTGAGGACACACACTACCGGACAGGGTGGACGACCACCAGTGCCACCAACTGTGGCCACGAGAGGCCGAGGACGCAATCGTGGTCGTGGTAGAGGCGGAGCAGCAAGGGCAGCACTTGTAGATCCACCAGTTGCCCCAGTTTAGGACCAGGTCCCAGCTATGGACGCTCCAGCAGCACCAGTTCCGGCACCAGCTATGCCCATCGTGATTCCGGGTCTTTAGGAGGCCTTGGCACAGATCTTATCAGTTTGCACTGGCTTGGCTCAGGCGGTTTCAGCCACTACAGTCGCAGCTACTTCACAAGCTGGGGGAGGCAATCAGACTCCCACCGCTCGCACACCTGAGCAGGTCGTGCAGGGACTTCAGATGTCGGGGGTGCATCTAGCCCAGCCGGTTGTAGCTGCTCAGGACTATGTGGTTCCTGTCATGCCAGAGGATGAGCAACATAGGTTGGAGAGATTTGGTAGATTGCAGCCTCCGACCTTCAGTGGCACAGAGGGCGAGGATGCCCAGGGCTTTTTGGATAAGTGTCAGAGGATGCTTCGTACTACAGGTATTCTGGAGACCAGCGGGGTCGCTTTTGCCACCTATCAGTTTTCAGGAGCTGCTTTCACCTGGTGGGAGGATTTTGAGAGGCGTAGGCCTATTGGTGCAGCACCCCTTTCCTGGCAGCAGTTTTCCGTTCTCTTCTTGGAGAAGTATGTGCCGCAGTCCCACAGAGAGGAGCTGCGTAGGTAGTTTGAGTGGTTGCGACAGGGGGAGATGACCATGTCGCAGTATGAGTTAAGGTTTTCTGAGTTGGGTTATCATTCCATCTGGTTGGTTCTAACAGATTGAGAGAGGATCAGGAGGTTTGTGATGGTCTTACTTATCAGCTCCGTATTCTTATGACCTGGGAGAGGGTATCTGGTGCTATGTTCGAGGAGGTTGTTGATATAACCCGTGATATTGAGTCGGTTCGCCATCAGGAGCAAGAGGAGAGGGAGGCCAAGAGGCCTCGAGGATCTGGTAGCTATAGTGGTGCTCCTTCGAGGGGCCAGTTTCAGCACGGCAGAGGCCGTTCATTCAGGTCTGCTCAGCCAGCTCGCCCAGGTTATCGTGGGGCATCTTCAGGTCATAGTTATCATGGATCTCAACAGGGCTAGTTATCACTCGACGCCCTTCCAGCTTAGAGTTCATCTCGTGCTCCATCAGCTCGGGGCTCTTCTATACCAAGTGCATCTGATAGTCACTCTGGTGCAAGGGGTTCCCTTCACTCCCCTTATCCAGCACTTGGGAGTTGTTATGAGTGTGACAAGATGGGCCACATATGGAGACAGTCTCCTCGTCGCGATGCTAGTTCATCCCAACAGAGGGGTCAGTCATCTGCTTCAGCGCCAGTCTCTTCACCACCACCCGCTCAACCAGCCAGGGGTAGAGGTCAGTCAGCCAGGGGTTGCCCCAGAGGGGGAGCTCGATCAGAGGGTAGTCAGGCCCATTTCTATGCACTCCCAAGCAGACCCGATGCTATTGCTTCAGATGCTGTCATTACAGTTATTGTTTCAGTCTGGCACAAAGATGCCTCTGTATTATTTGATCCCGGTTCCACCTTTTTTATGTGTCATCATACTTTGCTCGTTATTTGGGTATGCCCCATGAGTTTCTTGCTTTACCTGTTCATATATCTACCCTGGTGGGCGATACTGTGGTTGTAGATAGTTGTACCAATCATGTGTGGTGACTATTGGGGGTCTGGAGACCCGAGTGGATCTATTACTATTGAGCATGGTGGATTTTGATGTCATTTTGGGCATGGATTGGTTATCTCCGTGTCGTGATATTCTGGACTGTCATGTTAAGACAGTCACATTAGCTATGTCGGGTGTGCCACGGATCGGGTGGCGAGGTATGACTAATTAAGTCCCCAGTAGAGTGATCTTTTTCTTGAAGGCCCAACGTATAGTTGGGAAGGGTTGTCTTTCGTATCTAGCGTTTGTGAGGGATGTCGGAGCTGAGGCTCCCAGTATTGATTCAGTTCTAGTTGTGAGGAATTTTCCCGATGTGTTTCCTGCAGACCTTCCCAGCATGCCACCGGACAGGGATATTAATTTTGGTATTGACCTGGTGTTGGGCACTCTGCCCATTTCTATTCTGTCGTATCGTATAGCACCAGCGGAGTTGAAGGAATTGAAGGAGCAGCTCCAGGAACTCCTTGATAAGGGGTTCATTCGGCCTAGTGTGTCACCTTGGGGTGCGCCGATTCTGTTTGTGAAGAAGAAGGATGGATAATGAGAATGTGCATTGATTATAGGCAATTGAACAAGGTAACAATTAAGAACAAGTATCATTTGCCTCGCATTGATGATTTATTCGACTAGCTTCACGGAGCGAGGGCGTTCTCCAAGATTGATCTCCGTTCAAGTTATCACCAGCTGAAGATCAAGTACTCAGATATTCTTAAAACAGCATTCAGGACCTGATATGGTCATTATGATTTCTTGGTGATGTCTTTTGGGCTGACCAATGCCCCAGCAACGTTCATGTATTTAATGAACAACGTGTTTTGGCCTTATCTCGATTCATTCGTCATTGTCTTCATTGATGATATTCTGGTGTATTCACATAGTCAGGAGGAGCACTTGGAGCATTTGAGAGTTGTGTTGCAAAGATTGAGGGAGGAGAAGCTTTATGCAAAATTCTCCAAGTGTGAGTTTTGGCTCAGTTTAGTAGCTTTCTTAGGGCACGTGGTGTCCAGCGAGGGTATTCAGGTTGATCCGAAGAAGATAGAGTCAGTTTAGAGTTGGCCCAGACCGTCCTCCGCCACAGAGATTCACAACTTTCTTAGTTTGGAGGGCTATTATCGTCGGTTTGTTTAGGGATTCTCGTCTATCACATCGCCCTTGACTAAGTTGACTCAGAAGGGTGCTTCATTTATATGTTCAGATGAGTGTGAGGAGAACTTTCAGAAGCTCAAGACAGCTTTGACCATAGCTCCAGTGTTGGTTTTGCCATCAACTTCAGGTTCATATACCGTGTATTGTGATGCTTCGAGAGTTGGGATTGGTTGTGTGTTGATGCAGGAGAGTAGAGTTATTATTTATGCTTCTTGTCAATTGAAGCCCCATGAGAAGAACTACCCCGTTCATGATTTAGAGTTGGCTGCCATAGTTCATGCATTGAAGATTTGGAGGCATTACTTGTATGGCGTATCTTGTGAGGTGTTCACTGATCATCGCAGTCTTCAACATTTGTTCAAGCAAAAGGATCTTAATTTGAGGCAGCTGAGGTGGTTGGAGTTGCTTAAGGATTGTGATATCGCTATTTTATTCCATCCGGGAAAGGCCAATGTGGTGGCCTATGCTTTGAACCGCAAGGCAGGAAGTATGGGGAGTTTGGCATATATTCTAGTTGGGGAGAGACCTCTTGCAGTTGATGTTCAGGCCTTGGCCAATCGGTTCATGAGGTTAGATATTTCGGATCCCAGTCGGGTATTGGCTTGTATGGTTTCTCAGTCTTCCTTATATTATTATTTGGAGTCGCCACTTGGAATTGAGTTTTTTTTTTTCAATCCGCTAGGCAAGCGCCTAGGGCTAGTTTTTTATTAAAAATAGAAAAGAAAATACAATAATTAGGAAATTGTCATTGTCTTCCTTCAATGAAAGGAAATAGACTTTGCACTCTAATGTAACGTACTATCAAAATTGAGCATAATACTCAAATTGATATCACATTATGCCTACTAAAACTTTGTAGTTGTCAAAACAGCCCAAGTGAGTCCATGTCGACGTTGTATCTCCAGTCCAAAGCGTCCCAGTTCTAGAGTTAAATTTGATTTGCGTGAATAGCCCCTTTTCAGCAACTTCACGTCGACTCCACCAATTTGATAGCTCGGTACTGTTGCATACGGTACTGTAGCATACGACACTGTAGCATACATCACTATAGCATATGGTTACTGTAGCAAGCCGGTACTGTAGCACCTGATCATGTGATGTCCCCTTGAGATTCCCACACTATTGAGGGGGCCAAGGTCCTTGGCATTTGCACCCAAACTAATGCACATGCCTACAATGTGATTGTCTGCATTATCAACTTCATTGTTTGGTATTTGAACCCATGCTTCACATGCTTTTGCTCCTTTTGATACATGAGTTTGTATTTCCAAAAAATAACCAGCATCATGCTAATGTCTTGATGTCCTTTCCATGTGCTGCAAACTTTTCCATTGCATTTTCAAAAGAATAAACTACAGGCGTGCGTTGTATCCTGGAGAAAAGTGTTGTGCATAAATATGCATACACACTGCCAGCAGCTCGAATTAGGTGTTCGCACAACACCCAAAGTTACTAATCCATGTGTGCATGCCTACACTTTCTAGCTTTGTTCTTGTAAATTGCAGTCACGCTTCTAAGATTTTTGTTTGCATCGATGACTCTTTTTAAGCATTAGTCTTGTTAAGCGTTACATTTCTAAGCCTTTGTTTACCAGGTGTGGCATGATTCCTCTGTCCCCATATCTTAGTGCTTGTAGGTAGCGTGAATGAACATCCATCGTAAATTGCTCCTTTCGATTCTTACTCCAGTTGTTGTCCTTGCTTTCTCGACAGCGTTGCCATCCCAATGTACTAGCGCACGACTTTCTGCATCCATGCGTATGCCATGCGTGCCTCTCCAGAAGCGTGAGAAATCATGCTTGACCATATTCCAATTCATTGTCCAACTTTCGTTACACTGCCAGCGAGCAATTGCATGTCCTATTTTTTTGTTGTCGAATCCCCATGCGCATGCCTTCTTTCCTATGTGTATGCCAGCGTGCAATTCCTTTTGAAAACAGGTGTGTATCTCTGTTGAAATTTAAACTGTCCTCCCAACTGTTATAGCTCGTCGACCGAGTAATCTCCAGGACCCAAACATCTTGAAGCATTCATTCATATGGTAATGCTAGAAGCATGCGTGTATTCCATGTCTCTGATTACATCCAGTTTTGTTATCCCAATGCGCATGCCTTCATATTCTCTCAATCTGTTGGATGCGTGCTTACAAAAAAGCTCGAATTTTGCTTCTAACGATGACTCCTCGATCCCATGCATTTGTATTAAATTAAAACTCCAGTCGTGCCTGCCTTTGTCGTTCCTTTTGTCTTGATGGAAAACAAGACATTCCCAAATCATTGCCCATATATGCGTTTTAATTCTTGGCTTTCTGAAAGCATAGGATAATATACTCGCAATGGCACCTGCACGAGAGAAAAGATGGTTAGAAATACCAACCATTATATCCTCCTCCCTTAGGATTTGAATATATTGGTCGATTAAGTTGACATGGCTCCTGCTTTTCCTTTTCTCTTTGCTTCTTATCTCCTGTCCACCTTCACCCTTAGACTTGGACATTGCAGCTTATCTTCATTAACTAACCTCCTTCCTTGTGCATCTAGATGCCAGAATTGTTGGCATTCTATTTCTTCATGATCTAAAGCATAATTAGCCAAGTGATCTGCCAGCTTGTTGCCCTCCCTATGAATATGAGTAACTGTGTAATTGCCCCCATTCATTAGTTGCATCATTTCCTCTACCTGCTCAGATATGATCCATGGCGGTTTCTAGATCCCATCCATTATCTTTTTTAATAACATTGAGTCAGTTTGAAGCCATACATGAGAGTATTGATGAAATCTGCAGAACCTTAGTACTTCTACCATGGCTTTCGCTTCAGCTACTGTGTTTGTTGTCTCCTCAATCTCCTTCCCTACTGACTTGACTATGTGGCCATTTTCATTTCTTATACAAAAACCTATTGAGCTCCTGCCTGGATTTCCCCTCGATGCATCATCCGTATTAATATTAGTCATCCTGCACTTGGAAATTCCCACATGACTTTGGTAACCTTAAGTTTAGGAGTGAAATTTTCCATCATAGCTAATAGATCTTGCCATTTGTGAGGTACCATGTCCATCCCAGGCTTTCTCACTTTCACCAATGCTGGATATTTGATGAAACTTGATAAATCACCCTGCTAGTTGTCACAGCATCACCATACTTCATACTATTTCTTCTTTTCCAGAGTTCCCAGACTACACATGAGGGGAGTGCTTGCATTACTAGTTTGAGCCTTAAGCACACATTTGCAGTCCAACATTTTGTGATTGCTTGGTGCAATGTAATCCCTCCACAGCTATTCCTGCCCTCGATAGAAAATACTTCCAAGTTGTCCTTGCAGTTTCTGATCTAAAAAACAAGTGCTGAAGAGATTCCTCGTCAGGCTGTACACAACACCAATATTTTGATGGCATGCAGTAGCCTACCCTTTTCAAGAAATCATCTAAAGGTAGCTTTGTTTTCCACACTTTCCACATGAAAAATGCTATTTTAAAAGGCAGTCCCTTTACCCAAATCATCATATAAGCTGTTCTTGGTTCGTCTCTTCTTCTCGTATAATCCCATGCTGACTTAACACTGAAATATCCTCTTGTTTCCAGCATCCAACAAGGCATGTCAAGAACCTGCTGAGGTGAAGGTGGTTTGATTTTCTCCAGAATGTGTACTGCTAAGTCTTCAGGAAGCATTTCAAATAGCCTGTCCACATCCCACTCACCATCTAAGGTAACATCATGTACATTATGTACAGTTTCATTAATGCCAAAGTCCTGAGGAACTAAAAAATATAGTGCCCCAAGACCTGTCCAGTTTTCAAACCAAAATAGTGAGGATCCCCTTTTTGTTTGCCAAAAGATTTGATGTTCAATCAGATCTCTGCATTCCAACATTTTTCTCCAAATGTGAGACCCCCTTTTCCATGGAACAATTACATAATTCAATTTTTTTGCAGTATTTCTGACATACAAAAGAGCTCCATAGGCTTGGTTTTGGTATGAAATTTCACTACAACTTGCTGAATAATGCCTTTGCTACATCATGTAGTGACCTGAAACCTATTCCTCCTTCCTCAACTGGCATGCATAAGGTATTCCATGAAGCCCAATGCCTACTAGTTCCTCCTACAGAGCTGCTCCAGAAAAACTGAGCAAACAATTTGTGCAACCTATTTATCACATAATTTGGAGGGTTTACAGCTGATAATAGATGCATATGCATGCTTTGCAGTACATGGGATATGAGAATTGCCCTGCCCCTACTGATAATAACTTACCCCGCCATGATTGCAGTTTGTCCATTACCTTAGTAATTAGGGGCTGATAGTATTCCAGCTTTCTCCTTCCATAAAATATAGGACAACCTAGATATATGATAGGAAAATCATTCCTATGAATGCCTGTGATCCTTTCCACCTTGTTGACCACTTCCATGTCTGTTAAATTATGCAGGTACACAGCTGATTTGGTCTTGTTAACAAGTTGCCCAGATGCAACTTCATATGCATTCAGCACTTGCATAATCAGCATCAGAGATGTTTCATCTGAGGATGAGAAAATAATCATGTCATCTGTATACGCCAAATGATTGATCTTTGGACTCCACTTTGGCATCCCAAATCCACAAAAATACAGGTTAGTATGTAGTGCATTGAGACCCCTAGATAATGCTTCTGCTGCCAAGATAAACAAAGTTGGAGATACAAGATCACCTTGTTTTACTCCCCTTGAGGACTTAAAGAACCCATGAGCTTGACCATTGATTAGAATAGAATACTAATTGTTTGAAACTAATCCAAAGACAATCCCTATCAACCTTTCTGTGAATCCCATCTTTCTCAGTACCTTGGTTAGGAATAGCCAAGATGATCTATCATAAGCTTTTGGTCATATCTAGCTTTAGGATGACATTAGGTCCAGCCTTAGTTCTAAGCCTAATGTCAGTCACTATCTCCTGAGTTAGAAGGATGTTTTCTACAATATTCCTGCCCTTAACAAAACCTGACTGTTCCTCCGATATCAGACTTGGGAGAAATTTCACTAGCCTTTCATGTACCACCCTCGATATAACCTTATTTGAAAAGTTACTGAGGCTTATTGGTCTTAAATCAGAAAAAGTGGTAACTTCTTTTTTCTTTGGTAGTAGAACTAGGTTGGTGTGTGTTACACACTTGGGTAGCTCATGACCATTGAAAAAAGCCCTCACCATGTCGTACAGGTCATCCCCAATTATGTCCCAACAAGAATGATAGAATTTGCCTGTCATACCATCTGGCCCCCAGCACTATCACCATTAAGTCCGAGTACTGCCATTTTAACCTCCTATTTTGTTGGCTGCTTAATCAATTCTGCATTCTGCTCAGTGTTAGTCAGATTAGGAACATGCTCTACGATATCAAATGATGAAGGAGTAGCTGCTTCTGTGAACTGTTCCTCGTAAAATTTGATAGCCTCTTCTGCAATTTCTTGTTCTTCTTCAATCCAGGTTCCTCCACTATTTTGAATTCTGTTAAGCTGAAGTCTCTTCCTCCTACCTCTCACTTGTGCATGGAAGAACTTAGTGTTCCTATCCCCTTCCTTGAACCAAGTCATGCCTGCCTTTTGTTGCCAATATTTCTCCTCTAGTGCAAGACATTTGATCAATTCTGCCTGAACCTTTTGTAGCCTTTCCCTGTTCATCCCTGTATGATTTGCTTCAAATTCTGCTTTATGAACCATCACTACCTCCTCCATGCTTGCTATCTTTTGGAAAATATCTCCAAATATAGCCTTACTCCACAATGAAAGGGCCTTCTTTAATTTTTTTAACTTGTGATTAAAAATAATATAAGGATTTGCACTGAAATCAGCTGTCCAATTCTCTTTCACCACATCTTTAAAAGTCGCATGTTCCACCCAAAAATTCAAGAACTTAAAAGGGTTTTTATTAGTGGAGTCTCAATATCACACTTCAGATACATTGGACTATGATCAGAGCCAGTCTTTGACAAATGTTGCACCTCTATTCCTGGAAATGTTTGTTGGAACTCAACATTGGCCAAGCATCTATCTAGCCTTTTGGATATACAGTCTTCCTCTGCTCTCCCATTCAACCATGTAAATATGCTGCCTTTAAATCCAAGGTTGAAGAGATTGCAAGTGTTGACGCAGTGTCGAAAATCATCAATTTCATTCAAAGACACAGGTAACCCACCAAACTTCTCTTCTTCGTCCCATATTACATTGAAATCACCTCTTACAAGCCATGGTGCATCCATATCCCTTGCCATTGCATATAATGAATCCCATAATTCTATCTTCTCAATTGCATCACATTTAGTGTATATCAATGTTAGGACAAACTCCACATGCGATTCAGTATGAAACAATCGTAGTGTTAATTGTTGCACCATATTGTACATAACAGTCACCTCAAATACCTCATCTATGAAAGCCCAGATCTTGTTGGAAACATTTGAAATTGCCTGTGCAAGTCCTATCTTGTTTCTGTACCTTTCCAGTTTTTTGCTTGTTGCTTTGGCTCCATTAATCCTACAAATTCATAGTGATTTTGCCTGTGCATTTTTGTCAACCTTTCAAAGGCCTGCTGTGTGTTGACTGACCTTATATTCCAAATGAGAGCATTCATCACTGATTGTTGGATTTAGTTAGCGTTCTCCTTGTGTGCACCCCAGCTTTTGGGGCTGCAAAATTATCTTTTTGTTGCTTCTTCTTACCTTTTGCTGCTGATTTTGCCTTTTCCACTTGTGTAGGTGATAAGTCACCTTGCCTTGCAGTATTCATAAGGTGTTGGGTAGTTGATTCTTGATCCATGTCGTATCCTGATCTACCAGGTTCTTCTCCTTCTTCATTGTCTTCCTTCCCTCCTGATGTAGCTCCAAATGCATTCTTTTTAGGGACCAAGGTCTTCTCTTCTCCTCTTTTTAACAGCTGCAACTGGTTTTCTCCAATATAACAGTAACATTTACTATTTTTGTTTTTTGTTTTGGTTGTTTCTCCTTCTCTGTTGTGTTTTGTCCTTGTGGGTCTTCTTATGATTTCTGAAGTTTATCATCTTCTGTTCCTCCAGGATCATTTACCTCTGGACCTCTTCCTTCATAGTTTTCAATTTCTGTGACTTCTACTATCTGATAATTATTGTTGTGCTCAACATTTTCTGATCCTCCCTTTATTAAAAAATTACCAGTTGTATTGTTGTCATTGGCATGGGGCTCTCCATTTACACTTTGCTCATCTTCTTCTTTGTCCTTCTCATTTGGTTCCTCATCAGCTTGTGCTCCTAGTGGTACTTCGTTCTCCTCTGAATCGTATTCCCTTTGTGCATCCCATAGCCTGCCTCCACACCCTTGCACTCTTTCTTTAAATGTAGACGATTTTGACCATTCTGCTTGAGAATTTGGAGTTTTATTAAGTTCCTTGTTCACTAATGTATCTTGTGATGGGATTTCCTGGCATGATGTATTAATCTTCACTATTCCATCTCCTGTTTTATCCTTGAAACTTCTTTCTACCCATTGTGCAGTATCTTTTTTTGCTTTTGGTGCCTCCTTTCCATTGACTAGACTATTAGTCGAACCAATCCCTGATGAGTTAAGATGAAAAGATTGTGCTGCTGGATTTAGCTTTCCCTCATTATTGACCATATGTTTTGGTTTTTGCTTTTTAGATGCTTGGTTATGAACTGCTGGACTGTTTGTTGTTGCATTAGCTGCCACCATTGCCAATTGATTAACAAGTTCTTCCTCTTCATCCATCCCTTTTAATATTGCAAACTTGTTAGCTATTTGAACATGATCATTATCTTCATTGTCTACTGCCACCAATTCCTTACCACTGTTGCTTTGTGCTCCTGCTTGTCTATCTACAGTACCTCCTTGTTCTGATTATTTTCAAGCTGCTTAGCTGGTGCCATCTCCATTCCATTATTATTGAGACTAGTATTTTGTTTTACTACATTTCTAAGTCTGTTGTCCTTCACTTCCTTCCATTACTCTTTTGTTGTAACATTCACATTACCCATGACCTTTCCACTAGATAAAATCATTATAGGCTGTGAGTTCCCTATGTCCTGCTTCTTAGCTGTATCTGCTTGGTTAGAATTCTCCTTCTCCACATATAGTTCAGGGTGTATCCTCCAACATTCAAATTGATCATGCCCTTGAAGTTGACAATGTCTACAATATTTAGGCAGCATGTCATATTGAATTCTCACCCATTCAGTTCTTGTTGTTCTTTAGCTTCATTGAATATGTCCATCCTCACCTTTTTAGGCAAATTTGCAAGTAGATCAACTAGTACCTTCACCCTAACACAACTAGGTCTAGTTTTATTAATTGTTGCCATGTATAGATGCATAGGTTTACCTACTGCTGTAGCTAGAGAAAATAAACATTCCTTCACAAAAAAGGTTGGCAATAGACCTGGGAATGAAATCCAAGCCATTGCCTTGGGTGTTTCTTCATCTGCTCTAAACTTTGAGTCATAAATCAATGGCCTAAGCTGATATTGATAGCCATCCCTGTCCTTTATGTAATGAGTTTTTGATGAGAAATGAAGATAGTCCTGCCTTAACGTCATTCTAATCAAAATATGTCTATCCCTTAGAAATCCAATGTTACATTCACCTTTAATTCCGCATTGAATTGGTATTAACTTACGCAGTTGTTGAATTTCTGGGCTGCCATAAGAACATTTACCAACTATTGCATATTGTAATCCTTCGATGATATCCATCCTTTCTACTTCTGCTTCTGTGAACTGAATAACATGCTCTCCATTCAATATTGTAGGTGGACGAATGGGAATTGGCTCAACTTCCTGTTGCTCCTGCATTGCAACATTAAAAGTGCAAGGTTTCAGAATTTGGAGTAATTCATTGGCTGTTTGTTGTTATTTGTGTTCCCTGATGTTTGTGCAATGTTTGGAGGAGGTTGTGTAGGCAGCACAACCACCAAATGTGGCTGGCACCTGCCTGTGTGTCCATTACAGTTGTAATCTTTAGCACATTAATTACATGACAAAGGTGCATCAGCTTTGCAAGAAAACGATGCTACTGTAATTCGAATTAGCTTCACGTTACTTACTGCTTATGGCTGTGAATCCAATTTCACAGTCCAAACTATAAAAACAGTAATTTCGATTTAAAATGAAGCTTAGAATTCAAACCAATCTTAGAAGAGAAGAGAACACTTTCACGTTATCAAAACAAGCTGTTGTGCTGAAAGGTAATGCTGGAATTAGCTGAATCGCTGAAATTGAATGAAGAACACTGTCTGCTACAGTAACTCATGAAAATGAAATTAAGATCTACTAAAATTTACTATAGATCTGAAGTTGAAACCAATTGGGTATTATTCGTAAGAAAATTATGTATCTTTTGACACCAAGTTTGGTTAGTTCCATCACCGAATGTCAGAGTTATGACCGGAAAATGATGACGAAATTACTATTCCTTCTCTTCCTAGAGAGAAGGCTGAAATTGAATTCTGACTTTTTGGTATTATGCTTTTTTTTTTCATTTGCTTGCCCTTAGGGACAGAGTTCAGCATGATAATTCCAGAGATGTGACCATTGGAAATGATGGGGTGTTGAGGATGCAGGGCTGGATCTGTGTGCCCAATGTGGATGGGCTTCAGGAGTTGATCCTGGAAGAGGCCCATAGCTCGCGGTATTCCATTCATCCGGGTGCCACGAAGATGTATCAGGATTGAGGCAGCACTACTGGTGGAGAAGAATGAATAAAGATATTGTGGGATTTGTAGCTCGATGTCTCAATTGTCAGCAGGTGAGATATGAGCATCAGAGACCAAGTGGTTTGCTACAACAGATAGATATTCCTGAGTGGAAGTGGGAGGGGATCACTATGGACTTTGTTGTTGGATTTCCATGGAATTTGAAGAAGTTCGATGCTATTTGGCAGGGATCTATATCCAAGAGATTGTTCGCTTGCATGGTGTACCATTTTTCATCATTTCAGATAGAGGTACTCAGTTTACTTTGTAGTTTTGGAGGGTCGTGCATAGAGAGTTGGGTACTCAGGTGGAGTTGAGCACAGCTTTCCATCCTCAGACGGACGGGCAGTCCGAGCGCACTCTTTAGATATTGGAGGACATGTTGCGTGCTTGTGTCATTGACTTCGGAGGATCATGGGATGAGTTTCTACCGCTTGCAGAGTTTGCTTTTAACAACATCTACCAATCGAGTATTCAGATGGCTCCATATGAGGCTTTGTATGAGAGGCAGTGTAGGTCTTCAGTTGATTGGTTCGAGCCCGGTGAGGCTAGGCTATTGGGGACTGATTTGGTGCAGGATGCTTTGGAAAAGGTGAAGGTGATTCAGGAGAGTGTTACCCAACTTATGAGCTTGCGTTGCCACCCAACTTGTCGAGTGTACATCCGATATTTCATGTTTCTATGCACGATTTAGTTGGATGATGATTTGACCTATGATGTGGAGCCAGTAGCTATTTTGGGTCGTTAGGTTCGGAAGTTGAGGTCAAAAGATATAGCTTCAGTGAAAGTGTAGTGGAGAGGTTGACCCGTAGAGGAGGCTACCTGGGAGACCGAGTGGGATATGCAGAGAAAATATCCTCACCTGTTTGAGGCTTCAGGTATGTTTTTTGACTCGTTCGAGGACGAACGTTTGTTTAAGTTGGGGAGGATGTGATGACCCGGCCAGTCGTCTCATGAGTTACCGCTCCATTTTCCCTATTTCTGCTTCGTTATGCTTTATTTATCCGTGTTATGTGGTATCGGATTGGTCGGATCGAGTTTGAGAATGAATTGGTAAGGTTTGAGACACTTAGTCTCTTTTAAGGAAATTTAAGTTGGAAAAGTCAACTAGATGTTGACTTATGTGTTAGAGGGGTCGGATGTGAGTTTTGATGGTTCGGTTAGCTTCGGGAGGTGATTTATGACTTAGGAGTGTGACCAGAATGGGTTTTGGGGGGTTCGGAGTAGATTTAGGCTTGAATTGGCGAAGTTGAGATTTTGGCGATTTCCGATTCATAGGCGAAATTTTGATATAGGGGTCGGAATGGAATTCCGAGAGTAGCAATAGTTTCGTTGTGTCATTTGGGATGTGTGTGTAAAATTTTAGGTCATTCGGACGTGGTTTGGTTGTGTTTTTTATCGAAAGCATATTTCGGAAGATTTTAGAAACTTAGGTTTAAATCCGATGTGTTTTGGGTGATTTGATGTTGTTTGAGGTGTTTTGAAGATTGGTACAAGTTTGAATAAGGTTTAAGATATGTTGGTGCCTTTGGTTGAGGTTCCGGGGGCCTCGGGTGAGTTTCAGGTGGTCATTCGGATCATTTTGAAGTTGAGAAGATTGCAGAAATTGCAGGTTCAGATGTTGCAGAAATTTGCCCTTCGCGATCGCGAGGGGAGTCCTGCGATCGCGTAGAAGGTTTTGAGGAAGCTGTCCAATTGTTCTTCGCATTTGCGAAGAAAGGCTCGCGATCGCATAGTATGGAAAAGTTGTTCATCGCGAACGCAGGAAGGTAGTCGCGTTCGCATAGAGTTAACTAAACCTGAGTCTTGGATGGATCTTTGTGCATCGCAAATGCGGAGGTGTGTCCGCGATCGCATAGTGTAAGTCACCTAGGCATCGCGTTCGCGTAAGCTGTATCGCGTTCGCGTAGAGTAAAATTGAGGAAGCAGAGTTTTGTGCTTCGTGATAGCGAAGGTTTTCTCGCGATCGCGATGAAGAAAATATGCCTGGGCAGAAATGTTTTTAAACTCGTCTTGTCCGCGAGGATTGAGTTTATTTCCTCCATAGTTGGCCATTTTGGGAGATTTTTGAAGGATATTGAAGAGGGATTCAAGAGGAATCGTTCGGAGGTAAGTTTCTTGGACTAAAAACTCGATTATTATATGAATTCCACCTAGAAAATCATGAAAGCTAAGCCTAAAATTGAAGAACTAGGGCTTGAGAAATAGAACTTTTGATTTGGGATTTGGATGATCATTTGGGGTCGAATTTGAGAACTTTTGATATATATGAACTCGTGGGGAGATAAGGAATCTATTGATGTGAAAATTTCTGAGTTTCAAGAAGTGGGCCCGGGGTTGGGTTTGGTAATTTCGGGATTTGTGCCCTTTATTGATTGTTTTTGCTTGGGCTTTGTTCACTTAGCATACTTTGACATCCTCATTCTGATTTTGGATAGATTCGACGTGCATGGAGGCCGATTCGAGGGGCAAAGGCATCACGAGCTAGAGATTTAGCTGGTTCGAGGTGAGTAATGATTATAAATGATGCTCTGAGGGTTTGAAACCCCGGATTGCACATCGTAGTGCTATATTAAGGTGAGACACATGCTTGATGACGAGCATGGGGTTGTGTACTATTGGAGATTGTGACTTGGCCCGTCCCGATTGATGATATTACTGCTTATTTGACTGAATCTTATTTGTTATCATCATGTTTTGGGCTGAATGCCATATTTGAGCTTTGTGCCAACTATTTGAACCCTTCGAGGATTTTTATTACAAATTCCTCACTGTTTTGACTTTATACTTGAACTCAGTCATATTATTTTTCACTGTTTTCATACTCAGCCATGTTTACTCAGTTTTAAGACTTAAATGATATTTTAAATGATGTTTGGGATGAGAAACACTATTTTACTATTGCCTGAGGGGCTTGTGAGTATTTTTGACTGAGTAAGGCTGAGGGCCTAGTTGTGAGGAAACACTGATACTGATTTGAGGTCGAGGGCCTGAGATATATACGCCACGAGATGGCTTGTTATTATGCTTGGGCCGTAAGGGGTCCCTCCAGAAGTCTGCACACCCCCAGTGAGTGTGGGTACCCATTGTGATGTGAGATTGAGCCCGAGGGGTTGATATTGTTCTGAGATGTTGCCCGAGGGCGGATTTGCTGATACTGTGCCTGAGGGGCGAACTTTTATTTGTTTACTTTACCTTAATTACCTGTCAATTACTTGTTTACTTATTGAAAGAGGATTTTACTTGACTTTTCACTATTTTACTGCTTTTAAATGGTTTTACTGCCTCATATAGAATGCCTTGTGCCTTATGTATTTTCTTACTTTCAGTCGTTATTTATATTTGTTACTCACTGAGTTGGAGTACTCACTTTACTCCCTGCACCCCTGTGTGCAGATTTAGGTTCCGCTCCGGAGTGCTGATTCCTCCAGCTTCAGGCGGGCTTTCGGAGATTACGAGGTAGCTATTGACGTCCGCAGCCCCGTGTCTCTACTTCTTTATCGCTTCTATTTCCTTTCAAACAGTTGTACTAGTTGGATTTAGCGGGATTGTATTATTACTTATAGATGCTCATGACTTGTGATACCCCGGTTAGGGCTGTGTTGGGCGGCACTTCTGCATTTTATCGACATTTTCCGCTGTTTAGTGTTATTACATCATATTTTATTTTATTTTTATGTTGTTTAACTGCTTTAACAAGTGATTTGGTTTAATTGGCTGGCCTTGTCTTCACGCAAGGCGCCATCACGATAGAATTCGGGGTTAGGGTCGTGACAGCTCCTAAGTCCAAAATCACTTAACGAAGCTATCTGAACCATCAAAATTCACATCAGAGACCTTCTACTCATAAGCCAATATCCGGTTGACTTTTTCCAACTTAAGCTTCTAAATAAGAGATTAAGTGTCTCATTTCACTCCATGACAACTCCGAACATAGAACAACCAACACAATATGATGAAATACAGCTGAACAATACATAAAAAAGTAGAAATAGGGAGAACGAGACTGTAACTCATAAAACGACCAGCCGGGTCGTTGTAGACATGTAATTTTTGACCCTCCCTGAGATTTTACATATTTTAGCATTTAAATATTTAGTTTAGGCCCAATATCGCTATTTCAACTAGTTTTGACTCTTTTACTTTATTTTATCAAAAATAAAAATTAAAAAAAAAATATTTTTCTTTTATTTAGGTAATTGATATTTTATCTTGTTACTTTTAGTTTATCTACCTTTCATAAAATTTAAAATACAAAAATAGTTCCACTTTATTTTCAGGAATATTAGTAATTTGGTAGAAATATTATTTTAATTTTGCAATGACTTTAATCTAATTCCATTTTTATCTTTTAATATGATATTTGAAAAATATCAAAAATAGGTTTGTTTTAACGGTTAATTTTATTTTAATAGTTACTTTACTTAAGTAGGATTAATTAGTAAATGAGGTAGTATTTTTAGTCTTGTTCAATGAGAAAGAATAAAATTTGGGCTCAAACAACCTATTTTTTAGGCTCAATTTTCGGACCCTTAGCTCATAAATCCAAACCCATTACCCCATCCTAACCCATAACCCTTTTGTAATAACTAAATTCAACCTAATTTTTCTACACCTCCCTGACCATAGAGACACACACTTGAGACCTCACCCTTCAACACGCCAAACACATACAAAAAAAAAAAGAAAAGGCAATGGCGGACCCGGAATTTCCAAAAGGAATCAAGAGCACTCCTACAGTAAATGTCGTTTGCAGAAGAACAAAGAAATTAACCTTTTCCATACATCTCTCTTTAGATCTATAAGCCTAAAACAACTGCAGTTATTTTCGTAATTAACCTAACTAATCAAATTCTCATGTGTTAATTATCCTCTTCTGATTATCAAATCTTTAGATCGAGATCAAAGGAACCTTGATCAATTGTTCCCTTTTGCGCTCAAAGCTGAATTGAGTTCGTTTGCGGCTCGGTTCACGGTTCCGTCGAGTTTCGGTCGAGTTCAGGGAAGTTTCCGGCAAAGGCTCCCGGTGGAGATCTTGTCCGCGTTTCCATAGCTTAGCATTTTCAAACTGTCAAGCAATCAAAGTTCATATTCATTTGAGGTCTATTTCTTCCCCTCCCATTCTTTAACTATTTATGGTTTAATTTCATGCTTCCGATAATCTCGTTAATCTATCTTGATCTTTTGTTGATTCTTTGGGTTAATGTTTCATTTCTCAGTTCATGATGTTTTAGTAGCATTTGTTTACTTTTTTTGTTCTCTTGATTGTTGTTTATGTTCTACGCTCGGATGGGTTTAATGATTGAAATGAGTTTTTTGTGCTTCACTAGAGATAAATGCTCAATGCTTCAGAATTAAAATTTGAAGACAAAAGAATCAAGTTAAATGAATCGAGTAAATTGATTGACTGCTCATACAGTTGAAAGTAATGGACAGTGAGGTTGATTAGAGAATTGGGGCCGTAGATAAAGCATACGTGAGTATTAATTTGACATTGAAAAGTGTTGGATTTCTTTTAATTTTGTTAATGCTGACATTACAAGTCCATCCCTTTCTACCCAATAATATTTTATTCATAAATTATGGCTTTGCAATAATCTCAAATTAAGTAAGAGTAAATACTTAATTCTTGAACATCGTAGTTTGCTTTAAGCGCGTAATTAAAATATCGTGACTATGGATACGATTTTCGTGGCATGGTCACGATACATAATTCCAATTCGGCTGCATTTCATGTGAACTGATCATAGCTTCGAATAATAATAAAATAAATATGTTGTAAATCGTGGGTACGGTTCCCGTGACGCGATTCACCATGTGTATAAAATAAATGAGTGTGTGACATCACGACTTGTTCAAATAAATTTCATAAATAAATAAAAGCGGTTATAAAGTTAAAAATGCATAATAGGTTTAAAACATGTAATTAATTAGATAATTAGGACAATTATTAATAGTTGAGTGATCGTGCTAAAACCATGAAACTCGGGAGTGCCTCACACTTTTTTCCAGGTTAACAGAATTCCTTACCCGGTCTTTTGTGTTTGCGAACCATAAATAAAAGTCAACTTCCTCGATTCGAGATTTTAAATAGGTGACTTGGGACACCATAAATTATCCCAAGTGGTGACTCTGAATTTGAATATAAATAATTTCGTTTCGATTATTGTCACTTTAATTGGAAAAATTCCCCTAACCCCCTCTGATAAAAAGGAGGTGTGACAGCTCTGGCGACTCTGCTGGGGACAAGAACCCAGAAATTCTGGTTCAGTGTTCAGAATTCGAGCTTAGAATAACTGTTATAGTTGGATTTTATTTATTATCTAATTTTTACGTGTCTGAGTCTAATGTGCTAAATGCCACTTTTACCGTTTTGATATGGCTTGAACTGTATATAAACTGTTACGAAACCCCCTTCTTTCTCTCTAAGTCTTCTAAATCACCTGGGAAGCGTGCACTTCGTGTGTCTTCTTTTCTATTAGAGTCATATCCCAATTTTAGAACGAAGTTCGGATAAGTTGCAAAGCCGATGAAACTTCTGTATTTTCGGTACATTGCCCCTCCTCAACTCGAGTTATCTGCTCGGGTAAGCCAGGTTTAGAAAAATACACCCAGGTTTTAAACCTAGAATAACATAGCCTCATGCCGGATCTCTAGTAGGAATATTTGTTTGCATCACATGCATTTGACTTTGGGGGCTCAACATAGGGGTTGAGTCCGTCTTGGACAGGTGTACCCAAACTAAAAGACCATCTTGATGCATCTTTCGTGCTACTTGCGTATCTGTTTGTTTCGGCTTACATGTTGACTGGCTTCTAGAATAGGGAAAGAAAACGAAAAAAGAGAAAAAAAGAAAATCAAAGAAAAACAAGAGTGAGAGGTAGGTATTTGAAATATCCCGAAACTCAACCGAATTTTTGAAACAAAAGTAGAAAAAGGAAAAATCATTTCAAATAAGTCATAGTTTCTTGTTGCGTCAAAACTGTACGAACTACGTGGGTCTGATTCTCACCGGATGTGAGATACGTAGGCAAACCTCGTCGGTTCCGGCCCATAATTTTCAAAAATCCAAAAACATTTCATTTACTTCCTTCTTTGGAAAGTCTTTTTTTTATACCCCAATTTCTAAAAATACAAAAATATTTTCTTTTAATTTCTCTCAAAATCCAAAAATATTTCATTCTTTCGAAAATTGAAAAGAAAATTTAAGATTCAAAAATATTTTCTTTTTTCTTTAGAAGTATTTCTTTCATAAAACTCAAAATAAAAGTCCAAAAATCCAAAAATACTTTTTTCCTTCTTTAGAAGTTTTTCTTTTGAAATTCCAAAAAATAAAAGTCGAAATTCAAAGAACAAAAAAAATATTTTCTTTCTTCTTCAGAAGTCTTTCTTTCAAAAATTCTGTTTTTAAAAAAACAAATCAAAATCAAAAAAAAATTCTTCCTTCTTTATAAGTCTTTCTTTCAGAAAAAAAATAAATCAAAATCCAAAAAAAGGAGTTAGTTTAGTTTCTTTACTTTTGATCTTCCCGAACTACGCAAGATCTGATTCATGTTCCCACATGATACGTAGACAACCCACACCAGGTTCGATAAACCATTAAAAAAAATGAAAAAAATTGATGATATTAATAAGGACTGACTGAGTCCATTCTAACATGTCTCTTGTTTTGAATTGTGAAGAAAGTTTAAGCTAGTTGATTTTTGGTAAACTGACAACACAAGATCCAAGGGGAAAATGTCATTGACAACTGACATCGAAGCTGTTTCAAATGCTCAAAAGACTCAGGGTCAGAGGTTTCAACAAGAGTCTACTGTGGTTGAGAAAAATAGAGTACTAAAACAAAAATGATTGAAATGTGTCCACTGTCAAGCATGGGCCAATGGCCAAGGACCGCCTTTTTCTTCTCATGGTTTCCCAGAGTTTACACCCATCTCGACTACTGCCATTCCGGTCTCATTGTCTGATCAATCCTATCCACCTGGGTTGAGTCATTATCCCAACTATACGACTACAGTTGGAACTTGTGTTGTGCGCTCCCAAAGTTTGCCATTAACAACCAATCAGACAACCACTACTGTTATGCTCGTCTTTACCATCCCACAACCGACGGTGGTGTAGAAGAAAACTCATGAGTCACATTTTGCTACCCAGCAAGAACAGTCCAACTCTCCTGAGTACCACTCGTACCTATTTGATCTTCCTGCAAAGATTGAGAAGCCTGCCCGAAAGATGGCACATGAAGAGATGACCCAAAAAGTGAAAAGCTTAGAACAACAGTTGAAAAAATGCAAGGGTTGGCAGGTCAGAAGAGTATTGCCTTCAAAGATCTATGTATGTTCCCCGATGTCCACTTGCCACCTAGTTTCAAGATTCCCAAATTTGAAAAGTATGATGGATATGTAGACCCCATAGCCCACGTGAAAAGGTATTGCAATCAATTAAGAGGTGCGGGAGGAAAGAAAGAATTACTGATGGCTTATTTTGGGAAAAACCTTAAGGGAGTAGTCTCCGAATGGTTTATGGATCAAGACACATCTCGCTGGTATGTCTGGAATGACATGGCACAGGCCTTTGTCAAACAATTCTAATACAACATCGATATCGCCCCAGACCGCAATTCCCTTTCAAACCTGAAGAAGAAACCAACTAAAAGTTTCAGGGAATATGCCATTAAATGAAGAGAGCAAGCTGCTAGAGTTAAGCCACCCATGGATGACCACGAGCTAATCACTGTCTTTCTTCAGGCTTAAGAGCCAGATTATTTCAAAACATGATGTCCATAGTGGGTAAATCCTTCTCGGAAGCAATCAAAATGGGAGAAATGGTAGAGAATGGCCTTAAGACAGGCAAAATTATAAGTCAAGAAGCTTTCAAAGCTACAACTCAGGCTGTCCAAATTGAATCTGGTAATTTTAGTGACACGAATGAGAAGGTTGAAGAAATCATGATGACAACAGGGTCAAGAAGAGGTCCCAGGAGAACATCTCGAAGGTATGAGCAGCCTCATCAGGTTTCCCATGACTCCCCTGAGCACTACTATCCACCTCAGAACTCATAATACTCTGTTGCTCCCCCTTAGTATGTTATCCAGCCACCAAAACACCCTAGAAGGCGAGCACCAGCACTGCAAAATCTCCACCAGCCTCCACAAAATTTTCAAATGCCCCATAACCCACATCCAAGCCATAGGTATAAAGGGAAACAAAGGTTGAAAGATAATTTTACTCCAATAGGAGAATCTTATGCAAGCTTGTTTGAGAAATTAAAGCATTATGACATGATTGCACATATTTCTCCAAATTATGTGGACCCACGTGCAAGATGATTTGACCCTTTTAAAAGGTGTGAATACCATTCCAATGCCTATATGCACAATGTTTAAAGCTGTTGGGATTTGAAAAGAGAAATAGAAATGATGATCCAGGAAAAATTGATTGTGATCCAAGATAGTGACACCCAGAATATCACGCAGAATCCTTTACCTGCACTTGATGATGTGCACTTTTTGGGGATGATGCGTGGTGACATGGAGAATAAGAATCCTCTCGGGAACTTGCCGACTGAAATTGGAGAAGGCCATGGTGATTCTGATGAGCAAATTTGTGGCTAAGTGTCAAGCTTAGCAATTGAAAAATCATTCCCTTCTCACTAGGAAGGAATCTTGGTAGCTTGTTTTGATATTTTTTCTAGTATCTGGCTTATTTCATGGTTATCATCTAGATTTTATTTGTTTTATTGAGTCAAACCCTTCTATCTCTTTATTCTGTTTGTGTGAGTCTTGTCTGTCTATTTTGTTGCATTTTCATTATCTGGGTTATTTTAGGGTTGTAACTCGGATTTTAGATTGTTTGTCTTGTTGTTTACTCAATAAAATAGAGTTTTCCTTTTTGTGTCATTCCATGCTTAGTTCTTTTTCCGCTAGTTCTAATGATATGACATGCATGCGAAATTTTCGGCCAGATCTTAGAAAACTGATTTAATCCTGAATTGTATAACCGAGAAAAAGACATTTTTGATGTTTAATCAATTGAAGTTTGTTGGAAAGTTTGACAAGGGATGGAAAGTGTCTTGTGACCACGACACACCAAGAAGACAGACATGTTCGTCAATATTGTGATCGCAAAAAGATAATATGTTTGGCATTCTCGAGGTTGGGAAGCCCTTTTTCTACTACCCAAACACTTTATACCCTTTGTTACCCTTTTGAGCATGTGTCATTTTCTTTGACCACCCTCTTTTGGAATTAGATTTAGAGTCAAAAGTCAAAAAAATAATAATAATAACAATACAGGTCCATGCCCCAGGAGCACAAACTGGGGTAGGTCTTTGAAAGTTCAAGTGAAAAAAGAAGAAGAAGAAGAAGAAGAAGAAGAAGAAGAAGAAGAAGAAGAAGAAGAAGAAGAAGAAGAAGAAGAAGAAAAGAACGGTCGAAAGTCCATGCCCTCAGAAGATAGAAGTTGGGGCAAACAAAAAGAAAAAAAAAAGAAAAAAAAGAAAAAAAGAAGAAAAAAAAAGGAAAAAAAGACAGAGGAACAAAAAGAAAAATTATAGTTAGGTCAGATATTTGAATTACGTTCGACTTGATTCCTTAAAAAAAAGGATACGTAGGCAGCCTTACGGTTCGGTCCAACCAAATAAGAATTAAAAAAAACAATTTCAAGAAAATCCCCAGTATCTGAAACTGGGGCAAAGATTTTATTTTACTTTTGAAAGAGTCGATTCCAAGAGTTGTAAGTCTACAACCCCTCATTTTGAGTCTACTTTGAGCCTTCATGCCGACCCTTCTTTCCAACCATATCCAAAATCTTCCTAATAAAGACCTCCTGATATGCCTTCAAGAATGCCAAGAGAAGCATACAATGAACAACGGTTGTCACACAATATAAAACACTGCCAGGTTGCTCACACAAGAAGGCAAAAGAAAAGAAAAAAATAAAAAAATGAGAGAGTCTTACTAGTGAAAACCTTCATGGGCACTATAAGGCGATAGTAAGTAGATATAAATAAATGAGAGAGATGTGTTGGTGAAAACTCCTCGGGGCATCACTAGTCGAAAGTGAGTCGTGAGACAGATGCAAAAAATTGACACGAACAAACCCGACTTCAAAGTCATAAGAATGGTAAAAGGAAAGATTTGGTTAGTTTGATAGATCGGTTGTTAAGTCCAAAATGCATGTCATGATCATTAAGGCTAGTTATTGAAAAAAACTCCTCCTTTTGTCCTTCCCTACAGGGGCATTTCTTGTTAATACTGTTTCTTTGCATCATTGTGCCCTTCACTCTGAGTCAGTCCTTCTCAAAACAAGCAAGAAAAAATTTCAAATTCTTCTACCAGCTTTTCAGTTGCACAAAGTAAATTGGGCTAGCACACTCAGTTGTTACTGTCAACATGCCTTGAGGATTCATGCAAAGGCTTCCCCAAAAGACTCTTGTCAACCTACTTGGCGCAAACAAAGATACTTGTGATTCTCTCTGACAGACAAATTGCTCAAAAGTAGGAAGTCATTCAAGATATCAGAAAAAGTCACCTAAGCAAAGATCTCCAGTTGGGATAAGGCTGTTTGAGCTGAAAATACAAATGGTACTGGGTGTGAAACAATCAGAGTTGGTGCAGAGCAAAAGTCTCTTGAAGCCGACTCAAGCTGATTGAGCAAAAGCCAAGCTGCCCAAGACTCTGATGCTCGTATTTCACCTGCTGACAATTAAGATACTGAGCTACAAATCCCACTAATGTTGACATCACAAGTTCATCCCTTTCTACCCAATAATATTTTATTCATAAATTATGGCTTTGCAATAATCTCAAATTAGTTCAGAACAAATACTTAATTCTTGAACATCGTAGTTTACTTTAGGCGCGTAATTAAAATATCGTGACTATGGATACGGTTCCCGTGGCATGGTCATGATACATAAATTTCAATTCGGGTATGCATTTCATGTGACCCGATCATAGCTTCGAATAATAATAAAATAAACATGTTATAAATTGCGGGTACGGTTCCAGTGATGCGATTCGCAATGTGTATAAAACAAACGAGTGTGCGACATCGCTACTTGTTCAAACAAATTCCATAAATAAATAAAAATTATTATAAAGTTAAAAATGTACAATAGGTTTAAAACATGTAACTAGTCAGATAATTAGGCCAATTATTAATAGTTGAGAGACCGTGCTAAAATCACGAAACTCAGGAGTGCCTCACACCTTCTCCCTAGTTAACAGAATTTCTTACCCGATCTTCTGTGTTCGCATACCATAAATAAGAGTCAATTTCCTTGATTCGGGATTTTAAACTAGTGACTTGGGACACCATAAATTATCGTAAGTGGCAACTCTGAATTTGAATATAAATAATCCTGTTTCAGTTATTGTCACTTTAATTGGAAAAACTCCCCTAACCCCAACAACAACAACAACAACAACAACCCAGTATAATCCCACACGTGGGGTCTGGGGAGGGTAATATGTACGCAGACCTTACCCCTACCCCGAAGGGTAGAGAGGTTGTTTCCAGGAGACAAAAAAAAACTCCCCTAACCCCCTCGGGTAAAGAGGAGGTGTGACAGTCGTTACATCCTCCTCCTCTTAAACAAATGTTCGTCCTCGAACGAGTCAAGAAACATACCTGGAACTTTAAATAGTTGAGGATATCTGCTCCGCATCTTCTGTCCGGTCTCACAAGTAGCCTCCTCCATGGGCCGACCTCTCCACTGCAGTTTTACTGAAGCTATATCATTTGATCTCTACTTTCGGACCTGTCTCTCCAAAATAGCCACTGGCTCCACATCATAAGTCAAATCACTATCTAACTGAACCATGCTGAAATCCAAAACATGAGACGGGTCGCCAATATACTTCCGGAGCATAGAAACATAAAATACCGGATCCACACTCGACAAGCTAGGAGGTAAAGCAAGCTCATAAGCCACCTCCCCAATCCTCCGAAGCACCTCAAAAGGCCCAATGAACCGAGGACTCAATTTACCCTTCTTCCCAAATATCATAACACCCTTCATGGGTGAAACCTTCTGTAGAACCTTCTCCCCAACCATATAAGACACATCTCGAACCTTCCTGTCAGCATAACTCTTTTATCTTGATTGCGCCGTATGAAGCCGCTCCTGAATCACTTTCACCTAGTCCAAAGTATCTTGTACCAAGTTTGTACCAAAAAGCCTGGCCTTGCTCGACTCAAGCCATCCTATTGGAGATCTACACCGTCTCCCATATAAAGCCTCATATGGAGCCACCTGAATACTCGATTGATAATTGTTGTTATATGCAAACTCTGCGAGCGGTAGAAACTGATCCCATGAACCCCCAAAATCAATGACACAAGCGCGCAACATGTCTTCTAATATCTGAATAATACGTTCGGAGTGCCCTTCCGTCTGAGGGAGAAAAGTTGTGCTCATCTAAACTTGAGTACCCAACTCTTGCTGCACGACCCTCCAAAACTGCAACATAAACTGAGTACCTTTATCCAAAATGATGGAAACTGGGACACCATATAGGCGAACAATCTCTCGGATATAAATCTCTGTTAATCACTCTGAAGAATAGGTAATACACACAGAAATGAAGTGCGCGGACTTGGTCAGCCGATCCACAATCACCCAAATAACATCGAACTTTCTCAAAGTCCGTGGGAGCCCAACTCTGAAATCTATAGTGATTTGTTCCCACTTCCACTTTGATATATCCATCTGCTGAAGTAAGTCACCCGGTCTCTGATGCTCGTATTTTACCTGCTGATAATTGAGACACTAAGCTACAAATCCCACTACATATTTCTTCATCCTCCTCCACCAGTAGTGTTGTCTCAAATCCTGATACATCTTCGCGGCACCCGTATGGATGGAATACCGCGAGCTATGGGCCTCCTCCAGAATCAACTCTCGAAGCCCATCTACATTGGGCACACATATCCGGCCCTGTATCCTCAATACCCCATCATCACCAATAGTCACATCTCTGGCATCGCCGTGCTGAACTCTGTCCTTAAGGACAAGCAAATGAGGATCATCATACTGGCGCTCTCTGATGCGATCAAACAAGGAAGACCGAGAAACCACACAAGCTAAGATCTGACGGGGGTCCAAAATATCCAACCTTACAAACCGATTGGTGAAAGCCTGAACATCAACTACAAGAGGTCTTTCCCCAACAGGAATATATGCCAAACTGCCCATACTCACCGCCTTCCTACTCAAGGCATCGACCACTACATTGGCCTTCCCCGGATGGTACAAGATAGTGATATCATAATCCTTTAGCAGCTCCAACCATCTCTGCTGCCTCTAATTGAGATCCTTCTTCTTGAACAAGTGCTGGAGGTTACGATGGTCAGTAAACACCTCACAAGACACACCATAGAGATAATGCTTCCAAATCTTCAACGTGTGAACAATGACAGTCAACTCCAATCATGAACAGGGTAGTTCTTCTCATTGGGCTTTAACTGACGAGAAGCATAAGCAATCACTCTACCATCCTGCATCAACACACACCCAATACCAACTCTAAAAGCATCACAATATACTATATATGAACCTGAAGCTGATGGAAAAACTAACACTAGAGCTGTGGTCAAGGCAGTCTTGAGCTTTTGGAAGCTCACCTCGTACTCATCCAACCACCTGAATGGAGCAACCTTTTGGGTCAATTTGGTCAAGCGTGATACAATGGATGAAAATCCCTGAACGAACCGACGGTAATAACCTACCAAACGAAGAAAGATGCGAATCTCTCTGGTTGAGGATGATCTGGGCCAACTCTGAATTGCCTCTATCTTCTTCAGATCAACCTGAATACCCTCACTGGACACCACATGCCCCAAGAAAGCCACTGAACTGAGCCAAACCTCACACTTGGAGTATAGACATGTGATTTTTGACCCTCCCCAAGATTTTTTATATTTTAGCATGTAAATAGTTAGTTTAGGCCTAATATCTTTATTTCAACTAATTTTGACTCTTTTACTTTATTTCGTCGCAAAAAAATAAAAAGTACAAAAATATTTTAGTTTACGTATCTTTTATAAATTTAAATAAAAAATATACAAAAATAGTACCTTATTTTTTATTTTTATATGATCTTGAAAACACAAAAATCGTTTCATGTTTTAATATAGTTTAGTTCAATTAATGAAGATTAGTTTTATATTTTTATATTACAAATTGTATATTTAGAAGGAAGAGTTAGTTTTGGGTTAGTTTATCCCATTTTAATTTTGTAGTCCATTTTTTTAGTCTTTGGCCCAATTTTAAGGTCCAATAATACCAAACACATACCCCTTAACCTAAAAACCCTTTCTATATAACCAAAAATACAAACAATAACCTAGACTCTAAGACCTAGACCCCTTTAGCTATCCCTTGTTCTTCTTCTAGATTTGGAAAAACATATGCAAAAATGAGAATCTCAAGAAGCAGCAGCAGAACAATTTCGGACCCCTCCCCCTCTCGTTCTTCTTCTTCTTCTTCTTCTTCTTCTTCTTCTTCTTCTTCTTCTTCTTCTTCTTCTTCTTCTTCTTCTTCTTCTTCTTCTTCTTCTTCTTCAGTGTTTCAACACAAGACACAACCGATCTCCAACAAAAGACCCCTAAATTTCCGACCTCACATCATCCCCCCTTCACTAAGCTCACATGAACACAACCAGTTGTAGAACCCAAACGACCCCTTTCTTTCGAGTTTCAGTCCACACAAACATACACCTACGATAGAGAACAACACAAAAGTCGAAACCAGAAAAATCAACCATCTCCTCTTTACGCAACACACACATACATATTTGAATCTTCAATCGGCCATCTCGCCGGAAATTCAGAGCAGCAGCAGCGAGAGAACGAGAGTAAGAGAGAGGTGGGGAATTTTAGTCCAAAAATCGAATGAACAGTAGCGAAGTTCAATCTGTCGAGGTTCTGTCGCCGGTTCAGAGTTCCGATCAGTGACCTTCTGTTCTTGGTTTGTATTTTTGTTCGAGGATTCCTTTGTTTCTCGTTGTTGGTTCAACATTAGTCTTTATCTCTATTTTTTCACAATTCACTTTGGAGGTTTTGTATTGAATCTAAGTATTGGAGAAGACCGCGGCTAAAATTTTTCTTAAAAGTACTGAATGCTGGAAAAAATAAGCTCAAATAAATAAACGAGATAAAATGCAAGAGATGAATACATTGGTCCTTTCTAAAAATCCAATATCTGGAATTGGGGGTCGGGATCCACTCCAGTGATGTTTGGTCCAGTATTGTTCAATAGGGTGTTAATTTTCTGACACGTGACGTACTAACCAATCAATGGACAAGAGTTCCTTAGCTAAAACCTAGTTTAACCATGGTTCTGTTTCTCCTCTTAGTTGTTCTTCTTTAACCCTTTTAAAGCTATTCTTTCATTCTCTTTCTTTTTTCCTTCTTTGCTCTCTATGACTAGTATTTCTTTTATTTGCAATATTAATTATTGGGTGGTGGAGAGAGGACTCTTCTTAATAAACATTTGCACTTGCCTCACCTTATTTAAATTAGTCCAGGAAAAAAAATAAGCAAATAACAATGTCCCGCTAGGATATCTAGCGATTCAAATAGGGCAAGTAGAAGATAATGTTTCATACTTCAATTGCCCATTTTTTATTCAGTTACTCAAAGAGGTTGAGGCAGTAAATTTTGTTAATCAAAAGGGTTATACCATTACCATTCCTTGCTATGTCGAAGACTTTGCTGCATTCAAGCCAAAATTGATAAATACCACCACCACCCTCTTCATGTCTGATGTGTATTGTTTTAGATCCTAATTTTTTTTCTTTTCAATGGTATGGTTGAGATGAAAAGTGGCATCCTAGAGGAATTCGTTTTGTGGCTATGCATTGAATTAAAATGGCTTCGAATATTACTAAACTCAATCCTGATATCACAGAAAGAAAGCATCTCTAGGTGATTTCACCTCCACTTTACAGTGCTGGAGCTAGAGAAGTAAATGCGGGTTCGGACGAACCCAGTAAATTTTACTTAGACATTGTATTTGTATTAAAATGTTCCAAAAATATGTATAAATATTTAATTGTAAACCTAGTAACTAAAACGAGTTATGGGTTCAGTGACAAATTCAGAACCCATAGATTTTAAATCTTGGCTCCGCCTCTATCTTTACTTATGCTAAAATGAACTTGAACAGATCCATAAAAGAATAATAATTCATTAGCATCAAGCGAAAGAAAATATGGGTAATCTTGACCACATTGACATAGAACGGGAGAGAAGAGAAATTGAACCATGGTTAAACTAGCTTTCTAGTTAAAGAGATCTTGTCCATTAATTAATATGTAGGACACATGTCAGAGAATCAGCACCCTATTAAACAATACTGGACCAAACATCAATGGAGGGATCCCAACCCTGGAATTGGGTAGAGTTTGGCCAAACTTAACTCAATCACAAAATTGTCTCTCTCTAATTGCCAACTACAAGGTATTGACTCTTCACTCAAATCCTTCACCGAGTTAAAGGAGCTACGCCTTGCTCATAATGATATTAAGACACTTCCTGGTGAGTTGGCTTTTAATATAAAACTACAAAACTTAGACATTGGAAACAATGTTATCGTGAAGTGGTATAATGAATTATGTAGATTTGAGATTAGAAGTTAACCCAATTTTGATTTCCATAACTTATGGCCCTCTTGTTAAATGTTGTAAAAAAAATGATATTTCTAGTTTGCTTTAGGAACATTTAACATACCATCGTGATTGCGGACACGTTCGCGTGACATAATTACAATTTTAAAAATAAAATCGGAGTATGCATTCGCGCAACTTCGACCAAACTTTCTTAATAATAATAAAGCATTATGAATTGTGGACAACGTATGCATGACATGATTTTTGATGCACAAACAAAATGAGTACACGTAAGCGTGACTTATTTCAGGATAATTTCTTAAATAAAAGCGGTTAAGGGGTGGATGCACATAAGTTCTAAAAATAAGTAATTAGACAATTTGATTAAGCCAAGTATGATCAAAGCGACCGTGCTAGAACCACGGAACTCGGAAATGCCTAACACCTTCTCTCGGGTTAACAGAATTCCTTACTCGGATTTCTATGTTCGTAGACCATAAATAGTGTCAAATTTTCTCGATTCAGGATTTTAAACCAGTGACTTGGGACACCATAAATTATCCCAAGTGGCGACTCTGATTTTTAATATAAATAATCCCGTTTCGATTATCACTTAAATTAAAAAAAACTCTCTTACTCCCTTTGCGGGGTAGTAAAAAGGAGGTGTGACATGGAGAACTTTGCATAAAGCTTCTTCTCCCTCAACCGCTGCAATGCAACTCTCAAATACTTAGCGTGCTCCTCCTGACTACGTGAGTACACTAGAATATCATCAATGAATATAATAATAAACGAGTCGAGATAAGGCTGAAACACGCTGTTCATCAAATGCATGAACGCTACTGGGGCTTTGGTCAGCCCAAAAGATATCACAAGGAACTTATAGTGATCATATCGGATCTTGAAAGTCGTCTTAAAAATATCCAAGTCCCTGATCTTCAACTGGTGATACCCTGATCGGAGATCAATCTTGGAGAACACCCTCGCTCCCTGAAGTTAGTCAAATAAATCATCAATACGAGGCAAATGATACTTGTTCTTGATTGTGACTTTGTTCAATTACCTGTAATCAATGCAAATCCTCATCGTGCCATCCTTCTTCTTCACGAATAGAACGACGCACCCCAAGGCGACACACTAAGCTTAATAAACCCCTTATCAAGGAGTTCATGCTGCTCCCTCGACTCTTTCAACTCCACCGGTGCCATATGATACAGTAGAATAGAAATGGGCTGAGTGCCCGGCACCATATTAATACCGAAGTCAATATCCATGTCCGGCGGCATGCCCGACAGGTTTACAAGAAACACATCTAGAAAGTCCCTCACTACCGGGATTGAATCAATGGTAGGAGTCTCTACACTAACATCCCTCATAAAGGCTAAGTAAGAAATACAACCCTTCTCAATCATCCATTGGGCCTTCAAAAATGAAATCACCCTATTGGGAACAAATTTAGATAAACCTCGCCACTCAATCCGTGGCATACTCGGCATAGACAATGTCACTGTCTTAGCATGACAGTCCAAAATAGCACGACATAGAGATAGCCAATCCATGCCTAATATCACATCAAAATCCACCATACTAAGCGACAGAAGGTCCATTCGGTTCTTCAAACCCCCAAGAGTCACCACACACGATCGATATACGCGGTCCACAATAATAGTATTGCCCACCATAGTAGATACATGGGTAGATGAAACAAGAGACTCACATGGCGTATCTAAATAACGAGCAAAATATGATGACACATATGAAAAAGTGGAACCAGGATCAAATAACACAGAGGCATCTCTATGGCAAACTGAGACAATATCTGTAATCACAGCATCTGAAGCAATAGCATCTGGTCTGGCTGGGAGTGCATAAAAACGGGACTGACCACCACATGATCGACCTCCCCCTCTAGGGCGACCCCTGGCTGACTAACCCCCACCCCTAACTGCTTGGGCGGGTGGTGAAACAACTAGAGCGAAAGTTGAAGGTTGACTCCTCTGCTGAGATGGACCCCCAAGAAGATGAGGAGATTGTCCCGTCATATGCCCAAACTCTCCACAATCATAACAACTCCTTAGTGCAGGGGACGGGGACTGAAGGGAACCCCTAGCACCGGGATGACTAGTAGAAGGACCTGGCATGGAAGAGCTCTGAACTGATGGAGCACGGGACGAACTCTGGGCTGGAAGGGCACTAAGTGATGAATGACCCTGATAAGAGCTGTGAGAACCATGGCCTGATGATGCCCCACGATGAACTGGGCGAGCTGACTGAGAATGTCTGAATAGATGGCCTCTGCCGTGCTGAAATTGACCTCTCGAAGAAACACCTCCAAAACTACCAGATCCCGAGACCTCTTGGCCTCCCTCTCATCTCGCTCCTAGCGACGAACTGACTCAATATCTCGGGCAATATCAACAACCTGCTCAAAAGTAGCACCTGACACCCTCTCTATGGTCATCAAAATCCGAAACTGATATGTGAGGTCATCCACAAACCTCATGATCCTCTCTCTATCTGTAGGAACCAACTAAAAAGCATGACGAGCTAGATCTAAAAATCTCATTTCATATTGCATCACAGTCATATCATCCTGACGCAACTACTCGAACTGCCTACGCAGCTCCTCCTGCGAGACTGCGTCGCATACTTCTCTAAAAGGAGAGCGGAGAACTGCTGCCAGGTAAGGTGCGCTACACCAACAGGCCTATGTCTCTCATAAGCCTCCCACTAAGTAAAGTTAGCTCCTGAAAACTGGAAAGTAATGAAGGAGACCCCACTGGTCTCCAAAATACCTACGGTCCAAAGCATCCTCTGGCACTTGTCCAAGAAACCCTGAGCATCCTCGCCCTCTGCACCACTGAAGGTCGGAGGTTGAAGTCTACCAAACCTCTCCAATCGATGCTGCTCGTCGTCAGGCATAGCTGGTACCATATAAGCCTGAACAGTTGCAACCGGTTGGACTGGAGGTGCCCCCGGTGTCTGAAGTCCCTACACAACCTGCTCAAGTGTGCGAGCGGCGGGATTCTAGGTGTCTCTCCCGACCTGAGAAATAGCTGCGGCCGTAGTAACTAAGACCGCCTGAGCTAGGCCAATGCACACTGATAGAATCTGGGCTAGGGCCTCCTGAAGGCCTGGAATAACAATCGGCACAACCGGTGCCTAAGTTGGTCTTGCTGAAGCGTCCGCAATCAGGACCTGATCATGAACTAGGGCGGCTAGTGGATCTGCAGGTGCTGCCCTAGCTTCTGTGCGGGCTACACCCCTACCCCTACTACGGCCTCAACCGCGACCTCTAGTGGCCCCAACTGGTGGCACTGGTGGTCGCTCATCCTGACCAGTAGCACGTGTTCTCACTATATGTGAGAGAACAGAATAACAGAAGTTTAGTTACCAAAATCATCAGATTCACACGACAGGAATTCAAGAATGTGAAGTTTTTCCCAGAGGTTCTACAGCCTATCGAAGATAAGTACAGAAGTCTCCTTACCGATCCGCAAGACTCTGCTATACCGGCTCATGACTGGTGAGATCTATGTAACCTAGGCTCTGATACCAACTTGTCACGACCCTAAACCACCCCGATTATGATGGCGTCTATCGTAGTACTAGGTAAGCTAATTTGACATTTATAACAAAACAAGTCTTTTTCTTAATTCATTTTCTAATCAGATATTATCATAAATCTTTCGTTTAAACATTTCAAAACAAGCGGAAAAAAATATGTAAAACTTCAACCACTGCTCGATCTCGGTGTCACTAGTCATGAGCCACTAAAATACAATCTGATATTGTCTACTCAATATAAGATGAGTCTGTGAGAAACAAATGCTAGTAGATAGGAAGGAGAAAGGCAAGGCTGCGGACGCCGTGCAACTACCTTGCTAACTCCGGAATGCTCTGAAGGTAAGGAACAACTCTCTCTCGGATGCTCTGGCACCTGGATCTGCACACAAAGTGCAGAGAGTAACGTGAGTACGCCAACTCAGTATGTAATAATTATAAATAAAGGCTGAGTGCAGTGGTGAGCATTTAAAATCATATACATCTCATAACATAGAATCTCAATGGAAATAACCAAGTTAAATCAAATCCGTAGGTCAATTTCCGAACATCTCGTAAAAACTCCAGTTTCAATAAAAGTTATTTAAAATATTTATTCAATAGAGGCTCAGTATAAAAGAAGAGTGAAAACAATAATTTCATAAACAAGCCCCTCGGCAAGGTATCACTAATAAATATAGCCCCTCGAACAAGCCTCTCAGTCACTCATGACTTAACTATCGTCATTTATCACTCACACTCAACACTCCCACTCAATAGATATCTCATAATAACCGTTGTGGCGTACAACCTGACCCAAAAATATATAATCGACTGCGCTCACTAGGGTATGTAGACTCCGGAGGGGCTCCTACAGCCCAAGCGCTATATCGTTGCGGCGTGCAACCCGATCCAATATATCGCTACAGCGTGCAGCCTGATCCATAAATATATAAACCTCACCACATGTCCCCTACCTCTCTCAATCATCAACCTCACAGCCACTCGAGCATTTCAGTAAAAATCAGGGAACTCAGCCCAAACAGTTTTCATATATTTGCAAGTAGAGTAATGAAACTGAATCAAACAATAAACATGTAAAAATCATGATTGAGGATATGCTTTCGAATCAAAACAGTGTGAGGATAGTAGTAAAATACCCGTAAGGGTACAAACAGTACGGCACAAGGCCCCAAACATGGCATTCAACCCAAGTTAACAGAATTATTTCTAAACACATAGGTTTCATATAGAATTATCAAAATATGCAACTCTACAGTTGCCACGGGGCGGACCATGTCATAATCCCTACCAGTGCACGCCCACACGCCCGTCACTTAGCATGTGTTATAAAAAATGGTACGAAATTCCGAGGTTTTGTCCCCTCATGTCTAAGTTTACAATCGCTACTTACCTCAAACCGGACGGAAATCTACTCAGCAATGCCCTTGCCTCTCGACTCGACCCCAAATCATCCCGAATCTATCCCAAATCAGAATCATATCATCAATACATGCCAAAGGGACAAAGCCCACACGAAAATTATCAAATTAAACTCAAAATCCCGAATTTGCTCAAACCCAGCCCCTGAACCTATGTCTTGGAATCCAACAAAAGTTGCAAAATTAGAAACTCAGTTCACTCCCGAGTCTATACATACCAAAATCATCAAAATCGAACCTTAAATGGCCCCTTAATCCCCAATTTAAACTCTCCAATTTCAAGCCCTAATCTCCCATTTCTTCTTAAATTTCCCACTAATATCATGATTAAGTAGTGGAAAAATCATCACAAACACAATTAATAAGACCCAAGTAGCTTACCTTACTGAAACCTCTCGATTCCCTCTTGAAATCACTCCTTGAAGCTCCAAAATCGACCAAAAATGGTAGAAGAATGACCAAAATTTGTGAAGGGAGCTTATATACTTTCCGCCCTAGGGATTCCGCACCTGCGATCCCATAAGAGCACTTGCGCTTCCGCTTCTGCGGAAAAAATATCCGCTTCTGCGAATTTCACTTAACCTTATCAGGCCTCGCATCTGCGATCGCCTTACCGTGCCTACGGCATCGCAGATGCGGTTTACCGAGCCTCACCTGTGGTCCTCCACACACTTGAACCTCTTTTATGTTCCTATAGAGCTCGCACCTGCGGTCCCCAATCCGCAAGTATGGATATGACAGAAGCTGCAACACCAGCTGGAATTTCTCAAGTTCAAACTTTCCAAAAACTATCCGTAATCATCTCGAGGCCTCCGGGACGTCAACCAACAATACAAACAAGTCACCTATCACCATACAAACTTATTCCAACCTTTAAAACACTTAAAACAACATTAAAATACCAAATCACCCTCGGATTCAAGCCTAAGGATCTCCAAACTTGCGAATTCCGCAAATGATGCAAAAATCTATCAAACCTCATCCGAATAACCTGAAATTTTGTACACACGTCACAAAACAACGGACCTACTCCTATTTCCGGAATTCCATCTCGACCCCGATATCAAGATTTCCATCGTCGATCGGCAAATGCCAAATTTTCAATTTCGCCAATTCAAGCCTAAATTCACCATGGACCTCCAAATTACATTCCGAACACGCTTTTAAGTCCAAAATCACCTAACGAAGCTATCTGAACCATCAGAATTCACATTCGAGACCTTCTACTCATAAGTCAACATCCGGTTGACTTTTTTCAACTTAAGCTTCTAAATAAGAGATTAAGTGTCTCATTTCACTCCATGACCACTCCGAACACAGAATAACTAATACGGTACGATGAAATACATCTGAACAACAGATAAAGAAGCAGAAATGGGGAGACGGGACTGTAACTCATGAAATGACCAGCCGGATCGTTACAGTGGGACTACACATTAAACTATATGGCCGTACACTATATTGTTGTTTGTACCAACCAAGAAAAGGTCAATAATATACTTGTAGTCCATGTTAAATACTCCTTTCACCTCTCAAGGAAAGTTTATTTGGAGGATTATCTAAGTTCGCGGGTTTTATTTACGTATTATAGGCACCTTACTGAAGGCTTGGCATATATTTTGAAAGCATGGATAATAAAATGGTAGTAGCAGCAATGGAAAATTAAATATGAACATATTTGGAATAGTAAAAGTTTGTGGCTCTCAAGAACAACACAAAAATCACCTGGAAAAACTGAAAGATCCTGAAAGCATGTAGTTCAGAGAATCGAAGAAAGAATAAGTTGAAAGTAAATAATGCTGAATCGCATATGAATAAAATGATAAAAATGATGATTCCCAATGACCATCCCAGAAACAATAATCGACTAAAAACAATCAAGTAGAGAGAACAAGTAGAGTGAACGGAGAAGCGTACCTGAGAGAAGAGAAATTGTGAGATGGCGAACTTTCGAATCTGGTAGATTGGTAGGAGAAGATTTATCAAACTAGTTACTCCTGAGGTGTAAAATTAGGAATTCACATGCTAAGCCTCCAATATACGCAGTCGAGTCTCGAAACATTGAACTACTTTGAAATTAGCTGATATAAACTGCTGAAATGTTAAAAAATAATTTATCCTTATAGCTATTTAAACTTTTCTCTCCCTAAATTGTTAAGCATTAATACGGTCGAAAGTTTTGAAGTACTATCCTTTGCTGTCAATATTTGAAATACAAATCAAAGTGGGAACGAACTACAGAAGCTTGCGAAATATTAGAAGTATGAAGGACAGTAAGAGAATATAAATCAAAGTGAAAAAGGACCAAATAATTACACAAAAAATAGTGATGACAGGACCAAGAAAGCATGTTATAGTAAAAATAATAATGACCCGCACTAGTTAAATTAGAGTTGAGACTTTCTTTACACATTAGATAATTACTCAATGAACAATCAATTCCTGAAGTAGCTTACATAAACTGTAGACATGGAATTGGGGTTCTTAGTTGCCAAGTGTACATAGATAGGCCAAGGACATGATGCCAAACCCGAGATCAAGTGATGCTTAGCTACAAAATTTGTAATTAATAGTAGTTGCAACCCCGCATTCTAAATCAACTAAAGAAAAATTATTGGAGCAGAGAGTACCATATATGACCGAGGTTCGAACAAAAGTTTATGTACCTTTGTGAGATCTCCTAATCTCTGACTTCTTGAATATTGCACACCCAAATATTATCAAAGATGTAAATGGTGGATTGGTGGGTTTATCACCTTTCGTATTAAGTTTTGTCAATCAGTATCCTATACTCTACTATCTTTCTGAGAACTAATATTTTTCCAACAATTAAAAAACAGAAAATAACTAAAAAATAAACGAAGATTTTTGCCATACTTATAGACAAATGTGTGGGAATCATATACATTTAGATCTCATCCAGCAACATTCAAACAAATCAGTCTAATCATACTCACTAAGTTATTCTTCACACGGTATCAAATCAAGAATTCAAGTACACAAGCACAACATTGGACCAAATAAGCACTCAAAATGAGATGAACTCTATTTTATCGGAATGTAACAGGAAAAGACACTCAACCAAAATTTAAGCTTCACCAAATGTGTAGAACCAAAGATGCGCCATATTAACTCATCACCACAATAGCGTGAAATTAAATTAAAACTTCAAATTATACCAACAAGAGAAAAAGGAAAGTGTCAACAAGTTATAAATGAATCATGAACTTCTGCTCGTGATTGACCTAGAATGAAACAAAATTTTAGTAGAGGTAAAGGCAACACATGAAGGTTAATGAAACTAAACCCATGCATTTTTGGCATCACATAAAAGCATCGATCTAATTCCAATATAAAATTAGTATATGATCGCAAAATTCTTAAAAGAAAATGCAAATCTCTCAACAAGAAAAGAGGATTTTTCCCGAAATTTAAAGAAGTCATTAACAAGAAAAGGAATTTTAGGAATTTCAGAAAAGCCAAACTGAAAAGTCATTAAATTGAAAGTAAAAATTCCAGAAAAACCTTACAAGTATGTCCTTGAAAAATAGAGGTCAACAGTGACTGAAAACCCTAAAAAAATGAAATCCCCAATTGAAGTCGATAGCCACAGAACCAGACGAAGAGAAAGTTTTGAAATTTGAGAAGAGAAATTAGAAGAATTTTATCGCTTCCATTAATGATTTCCTCCGAACCCACCCCGCGTCACTCAATGAACAGAGAGGTATAAGAAGAGCCAGATCTTAGGGAAGAAGGACGAGATCTTCTTGTTGTGTGGGTAAATTTGACAGGTATATTTTTATTAGAGTAATTTAGAGCCTAATTTTTCGCCAAAAAAATAGAGGGAAATGTAAGCGGGAAATTTTAGAGGGCTTTAGAGCACGTTTAGGGAGGGTGCAATTGCAAATATAAACAATCACTCCCTTAAAGCGTTAAATTATATGTGACTAAACGTTGTCATAATTTAATGGATCGGTAACACGTGAAAAGCGTAGCCTTTAAAATTAAAAAGAACACTTTGTAAGCGTTGCTAAAATTCCGTGGCCAAAAGTGCTCAATAAAGGCCACCCCTTTAAAAGCGTTCCTATAGATATTTTTTGCCACACTTTTCAAGCATTGCCTAAAATTGGTGTGGCCTTAGGCCATTTTTGTTGTAGTGACGTTTCGGATGCTGTTACTCTCAAGTAGTATGTGTTGATACCTAATTTTTTCCTATATATTTTTAATATATGTAAATACTTTTAAAATAGCATATATGCAAATAAAAGCATGCATAAGTATTTTTATAATTTTTTTATAATTTTAAAGTCTTCAAATTAATTTATTTCCACCCTTTTTACTCATAAAATCTCCAATAATTATCCTTCAAATTATTTTTGTGGAGATTTAGCCATCTAAATTCTTTACTTATTCCGAAATATTGTTAAAATATTTTTATTGCATTTGTATAATTGCATTTGCATTTTTTAAGCTAATTTGCATATATTTGCAATACTAGTCCTATTAATGCATAATTACATTTATATGCATAAAATGATCTTCTATATTTTTAAAATATTAAATACCTATTTTAAATTATTTTAGTACATGAAATTATTTTTCAGAAATTATTTATTATTTATTATAAATTATATAGAGTTAAATTGGCTATTTAAAACTTAGCCAAATTATATTTCAATTTTAGCCTAAATTCAACCCGATACCCAGCCCAATTCCTAATTTAATTACCTGAACCAGGCCCTAAACACACCTACCCGACCCAAGACCCCATCAGATTATGGCCGTTGATCTAAAAGATTAACGGCCCTCATTAAAACTTGCCTTTTTTAATTCCAAACAACCCCCAACCCTAATCATTTCTATGCACCCGCCGCCGTAAAATCCTCTCTTCTCTCAAAACACTCTCAACCTAACCCTAAATCTTCAAACGCCGACCTCCCATCTCCGGTCATCTCTGGTCATCTCTCATCGTCTCTTACGCCTCCAATGGCTTCTCTCATGCCATTCTTGCTTTCTCTAAGGACCTTAAGGGCCTAGGGCCATGCCGACTTTTATCTAGGGTTCATCTCCTGCCTGTTCCTAGCTATTCCTGTGTGATTTCAGGCGAAATTATTTTATTTTTGCTATGATCCTTGGGATTCTAGACAGGTTTCTCTATCTCTATATGGGTTTCTTTCGAAACCCTAATTTCTTTTCTACACCTTCTAGATCTGTACAGATCTAGGATGATTTGAGTTGTTTCTTGAATGTTTTACACTATCCTTGAGGTCTTTTACAAGAATTATGTGATTTCAAGTGTTTTTCGTCTTCTTCTAAAACCGGGGTTTTCGGAACTTCTTTTTAAAACCTTGTCTAATTGATTCTTTGTGTTTAAACTTCTATTTCTTACATATTTTGTCTGATTCTATGAGTTTACTACATCTTAACTCATCTATGCTGAAAGCCCTAATTTTAAGGGTTCTTTCGTTTGGTTCCGTGTATTAGCATGACTGACCGGTTCTTGTTTTGAGTTTCTGTAATTTCTCGTGACTATCTTGCCTCGATATGTTTCTACTTTCTACTGAGTTTCTTAGCCTGAACTTACACTGACTCTATGTGCTTGTATTCATCTTGACTGTTCAAGACTTGTCTCTTTCTCATTGAATTAGTATTATTTAACTTTCATGTTTGCTAGATTTGTATGTCGATTCTTGACTATCCATGTCATACTTTATTTATATTATAAACACTAACTCTTTTCATGACTTTCTCTTTGATTGATTCTGAATTCCCTATTTCTTGGTTTGATTTGAAAACTTTCCTTTAAACCTTCAATTCTTAGCTTCCTACTCAATGTGATTGATTTGCTTGCCTAAACTAACTTTCATGTACCTTGTCTGCATTGTTACTTGATTTTTACCGACTATCTCCTTAATTAGAATTTTTTGAACCTAGACCTAATTGTTTACTCTATACCTACTATGTTTGAATTATTTTATTGTCTGTTATGCTCCAGTTACACATTGATTTTTTTCCTTTTGCTACATGTTCTTACCATTTGAACTGATTCCCTTAATTAAGGAAGTACTTGTACTGATTCTGCTCTAATTGGTTCTGAATTCCATAATTACTGTACAATTGTGATTCTTGTCTTATTTTACCTAGTTTCGAACTACTATATATATGCTCTCTCATTAAGAGTCAACACACACGAACACAATAGTTCAAACTCTCTCACACTCAAATTTTTTTGCTCTCTCTCTTTGATTGCTTGCTATTATTCTGAGTTAGCCTGCTGCAAGCCAATGCTAATTATTGTGCTCTCCTATTCTTCACTTTGTGTTTACTATCTCTTTACTGGTATGTTCTAACTTCAATTCAAGTCCCAAAACCAATATGTTTCTTTTACTGCTTCAGTTTATCATATTTCTAATTTGTTTCTATCTATGGTTCTGTTGTTCAACATGTAATTGACATGTTTACATTACTACTTCATCTAGCATGCTAGTCTAACCCTCTTAGGGCCTTTTAGAACATGTTCTACCCCTGGTAGTCTGTCTCAACATGACTCTCCCCTGTTTTGAATGCTTGTCTACTTGTTATCCAGTTTTGATATGCAAACTGATCTGTCACTTTAAATGGCTGATTCTATATTGTTTCTGAAATTCCTACTGTGTTGGTACCACTAGCTATTCCATAATCCCTTAAACCCCCACAAGAACTGCTATGCTCCTTAATATTATGGGCTCTGTGTCCCTAAATCCCATTACCCCTGTTTGTGGTTTTTGAACCTGCCTTGGTTCTATATTCTTTGATTATATATGGACCTGTTTTGGGTGTTGTGTTTGAGCTGTTGCTTATTACTCTACTCTCTTTTCAAAACTCCCTATGTTATTTTTACAAGACTATTTCAAACAAGTCTCTTTTCAAACTGTTTTCCTCCTTAAATATTTTCAAAACTATGTCAAACACTCTCACTCCACTCTTAGGTCCTTAAGTTTTTCCCCTCCAGTGTATGACTGCCTTGGGATCCCTATGAGATCCCTCTAAGCTCTGATACACTGGAGTTGGTTCTTCCACACTGCACTTACTCAGTTCTGGTTATAAAGTCTAGGTGTAAGCACTGCCCGAGATCCTTGATATCCTTTGGGAACTCTAACGCACCTAGACAATGATATTGTCTATGAAATTTGGCATTTGAGGCTATTAGAGGCTTGAGAAAACCATTTGGGCCTGCTTTAGGCTCCCTATAATGTAACTTCTTATTTTTCTTTTCTACTTATGTCATTCATTCGATATTGGCTTATAATAATTTGTTGTAAACAAATGCTGGGGATGGATAGTGAAAATGGGAGGGTAGCTATGCATGTTATAAAAGGAGTGGAAGCCATGCGTTAGGTTTATGTTTCCTATATGCACAATAGAATCCATGTTTAGGACCAACAAGTGCAAAGCATATCATAGACCATGCTCCCTAGGTTTTTTGTTATGTATGTTGTTTCAGTATCTCATATTGACATTCTTGCTATCACTTAGAAATCCTATTTCTAGGCATTAAAACGAAACTGCTACTCCTGCACATTTGACAGTATGCTCTACAATGCTGCAACCTTTTTATGCATTTAGAAATCCTGCTTTAGGAAATTTTGCAATCATGTCGTACATATTAGAAATCATGCTTTAGGAATTCTGCGTATCCTGTAATCATTCGGCGTTTATACGTGCATATTAGATACCATGCTTTAGGATCTCATTCATACTTGCTCAGTCACACCTAGTATAAACTACCGATTATGAAAGATGTAAAAACGACTTCACATTTGATTATCCTATTTTAAATAAACTATTAATAATCCCTATATTTTGTAAAACCTAGAACAACATGCTCTTAGGCAAAAACGACTTCTGAATTTCTAATGGTTTTGGTAACAACTGTGCACTGCCCCACGCCTAGACAAGCCTTAGGTAATCAACTCTTATAAAAAAACTGGAAACTGCTCTTCTGTGTTTACTGCTTAATGATTGACAGGCTTAAAATTAGTGGGCAAACTGATTAGGGCCGCTGCTTCTGAGCTCATAAAATAAAACTGCCTATCTTCTATGTTTTGATATTCACTTAGACATCATGCCTTAGGATCATGTTTAATAATACTGCCCTTATTTGTGTTTGAGTCGTGCTGCTTATCTATATTGTTTGTGTGTCACGCCCCGAGCCCGGAGCGATACCGACACCTAGTGCCTCATCTATCCTAGCGTACCACTGACTAATGTCAACATAAAGCTAGGCCGGCAAGGCCGTCATAATTAATACAACTGACACGCCAATAAAATATTCGTACAGAGCCTACAAGCCCAATATACTACACTAACCGACATAAAACTAAATGGAGACTAACACTAACTAATGTCAACATAAAGCTGGGCCAGCAAGGCCGTCATAATTACTACAACTGACAAGCCAAAAAAATATTCGTACATAGCCTACAAGCCCAATATACTGCACTAACCGATAGGATATGTCTACAAGCCTCTACTGATAGATGTACTGTGATCAGAACAGGGCCCCAACCTACCCGTAACCTATATACCTATATACACAAGATATACACCACTCTACTGGACCCGACAACTCCGAAAGAAGGGGAGCTTAGCGATAAAGCTGAACTCAGGCAACACCTACTGAGGAGGTCTACTCGTCCGTCTATCTGAACCTGCACGCTTGAAATGTAGCGCCCCCAGAAAGGACATCAGTGCGAAATAATGTACCGAGTATGTAAGGAAATATACTGCACTAATCGACATAAAACTAAACGGATACTAACACTGACTAATGTCAACATAAAGCTGGGCCGGCAAGACCGTCATAATTACTACAACTGACAAGCCAACAAAATATTCGTACAGAGCCTACAAGCCCAATATACTGCACTAACCGACATGATATGTCTACAAGCCTCTACTGATAGATGTACTGTGATCAGAACAGAGCCCCGACCTACCCGTAACCTATATACATATATACACAAGATATACACCACTCTGCTCAACCCGGCAACTCCGAAAGAAGGGGAGCTTACCGATAAAGCTGAACTCGGGCAACACCTACTAAGGAGGTCTACTCGTCTGTCTGTCTGAACCTGCACGCTTGAAATGTAGCACCCCCAGAAAGGGACATCAGTGCGAAATAATGTATCGAGTATGTAAGGAAATATACTGGAGCTGAAACTGAACTGATAATATAATAACTGAAAGCAACTGGGGATCAAAGATAATCTGAAGAGATGCTCATTAGCTGATACTGACTCATGACTCAACTCTCTCAATATAGTGAGTAAAATAGTTGTTCGGCCCAATAAGGCTCGGTATACATATATATCTGCTCTGCCATAGTAGATTCGCTCATAAGCGCTCGGCCATACTAGGCTCTGTATCTCGACCAATTGGGCTCGCTTATAGGCGCTCGGCCACAGCAGGCTCGGTATTAACTTACGATCTGATAATAGGTTGCCCAATAGAGGCTTGCCTATCGATTATAGCTCGATGGTAATGAAAATACTTTTAATACTATTTATATGTAAACTCTCTGGTCTTTTGAAAGGAAGAAGGAAGTACTCAACTGAATATGCAGTCCCGATAAGAAGAATATGATAACTTACAAAACTAGGAAAATATATGTAATTTACGAGACTAGCAAAATATACATAAATTTCGGGATACGAATTTTTCTCTATGCCTCGTTATCAAACTTGTGTAATTACGATATCATGCTAAAATAAAGGAAAAGCTTAGCCTTAACATACCTGTTCCCAGAATTATTTGAACGAACCTGCTTCTGTGAAATTCACACTTGGACAAACTTGAAATTTCGGACGAACTCAATCTGCTTTTAACGTTTTCTTTGAATGAAATGTTGCTAAGGATTGAATTGAACAATATGTTCCTACTCTCTCACGTTTGTAGGTTAAAGTCAGAATGCCAAAAGTTTGTTCTCTTGGTTTTGGTTCAAGACAGAACGTAAGGGTAGTTCTTGATCTTGAAATGAATTGTATTACTTTTTGATTGATAAAACTCACCAAAAGGTCTTGATAAGACTTTGAAATTTAGATTTTTAATACATGTAAAGCTCAACAATGACTCACCCTATACTAAAGGGGGGATACCACGTTTCTCTTTGGGGGTAATTTTGTTAATTTATCCACTTATTAGCTAACCGGGTAATGTTTCATTATCCGGTAATTAATCTATTACCCACATAATTTAAAAATTATCACAAATTACTTAAAATTCTATTTATTTTCAAAATACTTTATATATTACACTACCGTGGTTATATGGTACCTTGCATGGTACTAGTTCATAATTATCAAGTATTATCGCTTGACCCGTATTTTATTCCAAATTGTCCATTTTCAACGAAACTCATTTTCTTTAATTCGTGTACCCTTTCATCCTTCATAATAATTATTTAACGCTTGTTATAAATAGCGTAAGTACGTTAACGTCAAGATGATCTCATCCTCGTGTCTATGTCAGTTAACTGAAAACGAAATTATAACGTACGAAAACGCGAGATGTAACATCCTTCCCCCCTTAGAAACATTTGTTTTCGAATGTTCAACTCCCCGTGATCTATTTAACTTTGGCAGGGTCGTCTTTATAACAATACTACTACCAACTCTCCCTATAGAAGCTTAATAATACAATGCCACACCAGACCACAACTATCAATAACGACAATAGCCTCACATGACCAATGACAATAATCAACACAAGAATTTATACACGTACCTTATAATTTTATTCCGCAGCTTGCGGCTTTGTCGGTCTAGGATGGCAATCGAAACTTCCTCGTATGATAAGTTCTCTGTAATCTGTACATCATTCATGGTCACCACTCGGGTAGGATCGCCAATGCACTTTTGTAACATAGATATGTGAAATACCAGATGGACAAACTCTAATTCCGAAGGCAATTCTAACTCATAAGCTACTTGGCACATTCTCCGAATGATCCTATAAAGTCCAATATACCGTGGGCTAAGTTTGCCTTTCTTGCCAAACCTCATCACACCTTTCATAGGTGACACCTTTAAGAATACCCAGTCATCAACCCTGAACTCTAAATCTCATCGTCGTACGTCAATATATGACTTCTGACGACTTTGAGCTGTCAACAGTCGCTCCCGGATAAGCTTTACTTTTTCTATGTCCTGCTGAACCAGGTCTGGCCCATATAACCCAAATTCTCCAACATCAAACCACCCTATAGGAGATATTCACCTGCGCCCGTACAAAGCCTCGTACGGAGCCATCAGGATACTGGAGTGGTAACTGTTATTATATGTAAACTCGATAAGAGGTAGATGTTCCTCCCAACTTCTTTTAAAATCAAGCACACATGCTCACAACATATTCTCGAGCATCTGAATCATGCGCACGACTCGTCCATCCATTTATAGATGAAAAGCTATGTTGAGATTCACCTGAGTTCCTAGACCTTTCTGAAATGACCTCCAAAAATGTGCTGTAAACTGGGCCCCACGGTCAGATATAATAGATATTGGCACTCTGTGTAGTCGTACTATCTCCTTAATGTATAATTTTGCATAATCCTCTGTTGTATATGTAGATCTGACTGGTAGGAAATGAGCTGATTTTGTGAGCATGTCGACTATCGCCTATATGGAATAAAACTTACGATGGGAACGAGGTAAACCCGTGATAAAGTCCATGTTTATTAACTCCCATTTCCATGTCGGGATCTCTATAGTCTGCATTAGCCCTTCAGGCTTCTGGTGCTCTACTTTCACTTGTTGGCAACTAGGGCATTGAGTGACATACTCAGCAATGTTCTTCTTCATATCATTCTACTAATACATATCATTAATATCATGATACATATTTGTCGACCCAGGGTGAATGAAATACCATGAATAATGTGCCTCTAACATAATCCTGTCTCGTAGCCCTGCTATATCTAGAACACACAAATGACCCCTATATCTGAGAACCCCATCCCCTTTGAGTTCTAACAACAGCTTCTTCTGTTGTGGAACCCGCTCTCTCAACTTGACTAACTGTGGATCCTCGTACTGCCTCTCCTTTACTTCAGCTATGAGAGATGATTTTGTAGTATTTTGGAGTACAACTCCTTCATTGCTAGATTCTACTAATCGAACCCCCAAATATGCCAATTGATGAATCTCTCTGGTTAATTGTATTTTCTCGGCCTCTACATGTGCTAAGCTACCCATAGATCGACGACTTAAGGCATCTCCTACAACATTAGCTTTCCCCGGATAGTAAAGAATGTTAACATCGTAATCTTTCAATAACTCAAGTCATCGCCTCTGTCGCAAATTCAACTCTTTCTGCTTGAAGATATATTGTAGGCTTTTATGATCAGTAAATACATCAACATGAACACCATATAAATAATGCCGCCATATCTTAAGTGCATGGACAACCGCAGCTAACTCGAGGTCGTGGGTCGGATAATTCCTCTCGTGCTTCCTTAACTGCCTTGAAGCATATACAATTACTTTCACATGCTGCATCAGGACACATCCTAACCCAACACCTGAGGCATCGCAATACATGGTATAACCGTCTGGACCTTCTGGAAGTGCTAGAACTGGTGCTGAGGTCAACCTATTCTTAAGCTCTTGGAAACTCTGTTCATATGCCTCTGTCCACTGAAACTTAGTCTCTTTCTGCGTCAGCTTTGTTAATGGTGCTGAAAGAGAAGAAAAACCCTCTACGAACCTCCGATAATACCCTTCTAAGCCTAGAAAGCTACGAATCTTTGTCGGAGTGGTAGGTCTAGGCCAGGATTTCACAGCCTCAATCTTCTGAATGTCTACCTTTATACCTCCGTCGGATACAATATGCCCCAATAATGCTACGGACTTTAACCAGAACTCACACTTAGAAAACTTAGCATACAATTTATTATGGCGGAGGGTTTGGAGTACTGCTCGCAGGTGATCCACATGCTCATCCTCTGAACATGAATAAACCAGAATATCATCAATAAAGACTATTACGAACAGATCCAAATATGGACGGAATAGGCGATTCATCAAGTCCATAAATATGGCGGGTGTATTTGTCAACCCGAAAGACATGACAAGGAACTCAAAGTGGTTGTATCGGGTCCTAAAGGTAGTCTTGAGAATATATTTCTCCTGAACTCTGACATGGTTGTACCCCGACCTCAAATCTACTTTTGAAAAGCATCTAGCTCCCTGCAACTGATCCAACAATTCGTCTATCCTTGGAAGGGGATACTTATTCCTAATAGTTACCTTGTTCAGTTGCCTATAATCGATACACTTCCTTAGCGAGTCGTCTTTCTTTTGCACAAACAGTACCGGTGCACCCCAAGGTGAAGTACTCGGCCTGATGAAACCTTTCTCCAACAAATCTTTTAACTGCTCCTTCAACTCCTTCAATTCGGTAGGTGCCATTCTATACGGAGGGATGGATATTGGTTGCGTTCCTGGAAGCAAATCGATGCCAAAATCAATCTCTCGCTCTGGAGGAATACCTGGAAGTTCATCTGGAAATATATCTGCGTACTCCTTTACAACTGGAATAGACTGAAGTGTAGGTATCTCAGCACCTACATCTTTAACTCACATAATATGATAAATGCACCCTTTTGCGATCATTTTCCTCGCCTTCAGATAGGAAATAAACCTGCCTCTGGGTGTCGCTGTATTACCTACCCATTTAAGGATTGGCTCACCCGGAAAATGAAATCTAGTTGTCTTTGCTCGACAATCAACTATGGCATAATAGACTGCCAACCAGTCCATGCCCATGATACCATCAAAATCCAACATTTCTAGTTTAATTAGGTCGGCTAAGGTCTGACGACCACAAACTGATACCGTACAACCTCGATAAACGCATCTAGTGATAATTGATTCCCCGACTGGTGTGGATACCACAAAAGGATCACTTAGTATTTCAGGCACTATACGCGACAAATGGGGTAATACATGATAAAGTAGATCCTGGGTCAATCAAGGCATAAACATCGTAAGAACAAATAGTCAACATACCTATCACAATGTCTGGTGAGGACTCTTGGTCTTGTTAACCTACTAGCGCATAGATACGATTCTAGTTACCACCTAAACTGGACCCTCTACCTCTGCCTCGACCTCTAAAAGCCGAAGACTGAGACTCACACCCTAAAGGATGCACGGACATAGCTGATCCTGTTGCTGAATTCGCTGGTTGCGCCGTAACCCCAGAATATCTATTTGGGCAATCTCGCATCATATGTCCTGGACGCCCACATATATAACAAGCATCAGAACCGGCACGACATTGGTCCAAGTTCCCTCGACCGCATATGGCATATCACGGTGGAAATGGCCCTGTTTGTCTCGAACCTCATTGTCGCTGCAAGCTTGATGCATGAGAGATTTCACCTGGTCCTGACTGAGTATAGCGGTCATACCTGTAACCCTGTAGCTAAGATGGCAGAGGTCTAGGTGGCCGTTCGAAGTACTAGGGCCTGTAACTACCCTGAGACTGCTCATGAGATCTGGAAAATCTCATCCTCTTACGCTACCCTGACTCAGTCCTCTCCGTACTCTGCTACCAATGCCTACCCCTCCCTATATTCTAGGCAAATGCCTGAATCCACGAGATATCCATACTATCCTGTAATGCAGCGGTGTCACACGCCTTGGTCAACTCTGGGGCCAACCCTGCTATAAACCTGTATATTCTATCTTGCATAGTAGCAACTATGGATGGTGCATATCTAGCCAATGAGTCAAAACGGAGACTATATTCTCGAACACTTATATTGCCCTGCTTGAGGGCTAGAAACTGACCGAGTCGGGCCTGTCGGATCTTTCGTGGTAAGTATTGGTCAAGAAAGGAATCTGAAAAATTCTCCCAAATAGCAGGAGGTGCATCATGTCCACTGGACCTTTCCCATCCCTCATACCAAAATATGGCTAGATCTTAGAGTCGAAAAGCTTCTAACTCAACTGCCTCTTTCTCCGTGGCATGCATAACCCAAAAGATCTTATGAAGCTGATCTATGAAATCCTGTGGGTCCTCCCTCTGATCTGTCCCCGTGAACTCTGGGGGATTCAAAGCAATAAACTCTTGGACCCTTGAACTCCCAGATTCCTCAGAAGGTCCTGCACTAGCAGATGCCCTAGCCTGTTGCTGGGTAGCTACTAACTGTGCCAATAATGTACCGCACTCCTCAAGTCCTAATCTGATGGAAGCAGAGGGGGAACTGGATGTGCGGTCTCCCTAGGAATCTCCTCAGGTGGCAAAGGAGCAGGTAGTCGCTGGGTAGGGGTCTCTCCATGTAAATCTGATTGGGCCCCATCTGCTGGGGGTACCTTGCTAGTCCCTTTACCTACTACTGTTTCTCTCCCTAGCTAGCCGTAGTCTTCTTAGTTACCGTCATCAGTGCATGCAAACGTCAACACGTAAGTTTAACTCAGATTTCCTATAACTCAGTGTTACAACACGATTTAGATTTGAAAGAAGGGTAACCAACTCCTAAATGCCCTGTAGTCCCCTGCTTATATAATGTGGTGCACCACAAATCTATAAACAAGACCCTACTAGACACGGCTTGTAGACTCCCTAGGACAGAACTTCTCTGATACCACTTTTGTCACGCCCTAAGCCCTGGGCGAGACCGACACCTAGTGCCTCATCTATCCTTGCATACCACTTGTGACTAAGAGACTCTGAACATATAATGTCATACTTTGGCTATGGACCACATTACAAGATACTGTGCGATACAGGATATAAAACTAAATGGAGACTAACACTGACTAATGTCAATATAAAGCTGGGCCAGCAAGGCCGTCGTAATTACTACAACTGACAAGCCAACAAAATATTCGTATAGAGCCTACAAGCCCACCATATTGCACTAACCGACAGGATATGTCTACAAGCCTCTACTGATAGATGTACTGTGATCGAAACAAGGGCCCAACCTACCCGTAACCTACCTACATATATACACAAGATATACACCACTCGGATGGACCCGACAACTCTGAAAGAAGGGTAGCTTATCGATAAAGTTGAAATCGGGCAACACCTACTGAGGAGGTCTACTCATATGTCTATTTGAACCTGCACGCATGAAATGCAGCGCCCTCAGAAAGGGATGTTAGTACAAAATAATGTACCGAGTATGTAAGGCAATATACTGGAGCTGAAACTGAACAAATAATATAATAACTAAGAGCAGCTATGGATCAAAGATAATCTGAAGAGATGCTCATCAGCTGATACTGACTCACGACTCAACTCTCTCAATATAGTGAGTAAAATAGTTGTCCCACCCTATAAGGCTCGGTATACATATATATCTACTCTGCCATAGTAGACTCGCTCATAAGCACTCGGCTAATTAGGCTCTGTATCTCGACCAACTGGGCTCGCTCATAGGCGCTCGGCCACAGCAGTATCGGTATACAACTTACCATCTGATAAGAGGTTGCCCAATAGAGGCATGCCCATCGATTATAGCTCGATGGTAATGAAAATATTTGTAATACTGTATATATGTAAACTCACTGCTCTTTTGACCGGAAGAAGGAAATACTTAACTGAATGTGCAGTCCCAATAAGAAGAATATGATAACTTAGAAAACGAGGAAAATATATGTAATCTGCGAGACTAGCAAAATATACATAAATTTCGGGATACAACTTTTTCTCTATGCCTCGTTATCAAACTTGTGTAATTACGATATCATGTTAAAATGAAGGAAAAGCTTAGCCTTAACATACATGTTCCCGGAATTATTTGAACTAACTTGCTTCTGCGAAATATGGACGAAATTCGCACTTGGACAAACTTGAAATTTCGGACGAACTCAATCTGCTTTAACGTTTTCTTTGAATGAAATGTTGCTAAGGGTTCAATTGAACAATATGCTCCTACTCTCTCACGTTTGTAGGTTGAAGTCAGAATGCCAAAAGTTTGTTCTCTTGGTTTTGGTTCAAGACAGAACGTAAGGGTAGTTCTTGATCTTGAAATGAATTATATTACTTTTTGAATGATAAAGCTCACCAAAAGGTCTTGATAAGACTTTGAAATTTAGATTTTTAATACATATAAAGCTCAACAATGACTCATCCTATACTAAAGAGGGGATGCCATGTTTCTCTTTGGGGGTGATTTTTTTAATTTATCCACTTATTAGTTAACCGTGTAATGTTTCGTTACCCGGTAATTAATCTATTACCCGCATAATTTAAAAATTATCACAAATTACTTAAAATTCTATTTATTTTCAAAATACTTCATATATACTTTATATATTATACTACCGTGGTCATATGGTACCTTTCATGGTAGTAGTTCCAAATTATCGGGTATTATCGCTCGACCCGTATTTTATTCCAAATTGTCTATTTTCAACGAAACTCATTTTCTTTAATTCGTGTACCCTTTATCCTTCATAATACTTATTAATGCTTGTTATAAATAGCGTAAGTACATTAACGTCAAGATGATCTCATCCCCACGTCTATGTCGGTTAACTGAAAATGAAATTATAACGTACGAAAACGCGAGATGTAATATTGTGGAGGTAAACCTGAGCCTTTAATTGCTTCTTTTCTACCTTATGTGTTAAAGTCCTATTTGTTCTTACCTGTCACCTAGTATTTTCTCCTTTTAAACCTTGGGGGTCTCTATAGAATTGCCTATAGGTAGAGGTCCTGATTTCCTCCAGGACCATTAAGAAAGGGCGGGAAACAGCATATAATAGAGATCGTTGAACAGCACTCGCTTTAATAACCACTAAGGGGAGGGAGGGTAGATATGGGATATGATGACTACGTGCTAATGTCACGTGTAGCCCCTCATTGAGGAGTGTTTACCGGACATTGCATGGGGTGATCCTGTAGGCTAACCAACCTAGGACCCCTCCTTTCCCAAATTCCTTTTGGTTAAAACTTCATTTTTTATGTACACAACTTGTTCGAATCCTTTGTCTTATTATCTGAGTCATACAATGTCCAAAATGCTTTATTTGCAATTATTTGTTTCAACTGCTTATTTGTTAAAGGACTAATTCATAAGCATAAGTTCGGCTGGGACCCATAGCTGTGGACCGAGAGGGGTGCCTAACACCTTCCCCTCAAGGCTATTTCGAGCCCTTACCCTAAATCTCTCGTAATGCAAACCAATTCAAGAGTTAATCGCTCTAGGTGCCCTAACGCACCATAATTTGTTAGGTGGCGACTCTTCAAATACCCAATTCCCAAAAGAAATTGAGTTATTACACCCCGTGAATGTCGGAACCCAGACCTTCTCTCTGCGGAGGGAAAAAAGGGGGCGCGACAGTATGTATGAGGAGATTGATGATAGGCTATAATTACGTATTTTAGTCGCTTATTACACTCAAATTTACTGCACTTTAATTGAGTTTGAGCTTTAATTGCTAGTGTCTTGTACTAATTGTGTGTTTTATGCCTCGTAGGAGTGATTCCGAGCAATGTAGATGTTATGAAATGAATTCAAGTGATGTTGAGCTTTGAAGTCTGAGTAAAAGCCCAAGGAATTAAGTCAGTATCGCATTCGGGAATCAATGGATGATAGAGCAACAAAACGAAGAATCGAGTAGGCATATTGTCTGTCTAGTAAAATGCATATAACTTATTGCTCAGAACTTCATTTGGGCTCCACAATATATGGTTGGAAAGATACTTAAAGGGATACAACTTTCATGTTTTATATTTTTCCAAATTCCAAACGGAACAGGGTGAAAGATGCGGTCGAAACAGCGACCGCTGACCTGACGCGAATTGAAACAGTAGACTTACCAAATACCGCACCAGTACCGTGCCCGGGCCGCGACCGCGGACGTCCAGGCCTGGAAACTTGTTCTTTTTCGTGTAGGAGAAGGTATAATAGTTTGGGCCCGACCCTACTTGGTATATATACATGGAACGGTATTTTGAGGAAAGGAGACCAATTTTTGACACAGATTCGACCTAAGGAAGCAGAGACACAATAGGAGCAAGGCGGAGAATTCTTCTACGAGTTTTTCCTTCCTCTTCCTAATTTTTTCGTTGTTGGTTATGACTTAGTATTGTATTTTTACATACTATTATGTATAGCTAATTTTTTATCTAGGGTTTGATAGAACCTTTTGTAAGATAAATTCTTGTTATGTTTTTATATAATTGATCCGTTGGATTTCTCTACTTGTTCAACTAAATGTTTATTGTTGTTGATTGAATGGTCATCGATTAACTGTGCCTATTTATTATGTGTTGCTTGAGAAATGATACATATTTAGGTGGTTGTTGAACAACGTCACTCCTAACGTATGTGAGAAATCAATACAACGGGTTTAAAGGTAGGTTTAGAAATAACAAAGCCTTGATGTGGTCATAATGAGTGGCTAAGATAAAGACAACTAGCGTAGTTCGAGAGAATATATCTAGTAAATTGTTGTAGTTGCTCGAGAGAGAATAACGACACCTAAAGTGCTCATGATCAGTAGAGAATACATTGGCAAAATTGTAGGGAACATAGCTAGAAGGATTCCGACAATTGGGGAAATCATAACTCTAGACCTCCTTAATTTAATCTCTAACCATTTGTCTCGTTAGTTGATAATTTTACCGTTTTCTAGTATTTGCTAGTTAATTAGTTACAAATATAAATTCAACTTTATAATTTAGAAAATTGTTCAAACTTGTCTTTTTAGTGATATTAAACAGATATAGCTAAGTCTTCGTTCTCTGTGGGATTCGACTCCGGACTGTTAGACCGGGTTATATTTGCAGCGATCGCTTATCCTTTTTAGGACTAGAGTTGGGCGTGATCAAATTTTGGCGCCGTTGCCGGGGAACTAATGGTGTAGTTGTAGTTGTATATATTGCTAGGGTTCAAGTTTAAACTTTTTTTTTTGTATTTTTTTATAACTATTGATTTGAGAAACATGACATCTTGGAATTATGGAAATTTAGGTATAGATAATACATATTGTGAAGGAAACCACCCGTGGAAAAATTTTCAAAACGTTCCTAAGAGCGAGTTATATGCACCAACTCAATCTTATTTGTGGAATGTGAGTGATGTGTGTGGTGGTAAAAATGGTCACTTTTATTGTTGTGCTTATATTTCTTATCTTCCCCCAACCCCTTACTATGATGGTTCTACATTTTCTTGTGAAGTTAACAGGAATAAAGAACCTGGGGATGCAGAACTAAAGGAGATCAATGATATGTTAAAGTGCCTTCTGAAACAAAATAATGAAAAACAATTGCAGATAGAAAGGCAAGAGGCAACTATTCGCAAGTTGGAGGCTCAATTGAGTCAAATGGCTGGAGCTTTTAATGCTCAACAAGCCAATATTGAGGATAGTAGCCAAGAAGAGCATGAATTTGAGGTGTTAACTAGGGAGGTCAGAGTAGAACATCAACAACCTAGCCAACTACAATTTGAGGATGTCAATATGGAAGAAGTGAGACTAGAGTCATCCAAAGACATTGAGGATACAAATTTTGTTGACTCTAGTATCATTGATGTTGAGGATGCTGAAAGTCCTGAATTTCATGTGTGTGAGCGCATTGGTACTCACTCCAAACATTTTTCTACATTGTGCTTGGATGACGATATGGAAATAGAGTTATCCGAGCCGATTGAGAAGTCAAGGAATGAGGAACAAGGTGCCTACATTCTGGAATTTTTCTTGCCAGAAAGACAGGACTACATACCTCATCTAAAAGCCAAGAAGTGTAGAATAGTACAATGGTTGCTTGGGCCAATTAGATATGTTCCTCCACCCCTGGAGCATAGCCGAAAACTTGATGTCAAATTGGGGGTTCAATTCATAAGCTCGAAGTGGAGGCAAAATGTGATTCGTGTCGTGCCGCGACGTTAAATCAAGCGCTTGTTGGGAGGCAACCCAGCTTTATTGCTTTCTTTTATTTTTTTTAATTTTTTTTAACTGTATTATTTTTGTAGTGTCAATTTTTTATGTTCTAGGAGCATTAAAAGCAAAGGTATTGGAAGTATGCAACAACAAACCAAATGGTTGGAACTAAGTGTGAGGTACCTCCACGAAGGACCAAGCTTGGGAGAAGTCTGAGTACCCCATGAGCTATTAGTGCTTCGGCCTTTGGCCTACCAGTGAGTCTCTTTCTTTTATTAATTATGGTGTGCATTGGGGACAATGCACAATTTCAAGTGTGGGGTGAGGAAATTGTCTCGGTGAACTTCTATGCTATTTTAGTTGTGTTAGTTTAATTGAATAATTTTTTTTAAAAATAGAAAAGATTGGACTTTTCCCTAGGATGGATCTATTAGATAATTTTCTTGAGGGATTTAATTCTAAAGAAAAAATAAAATAAAAAGATTTTCTTTTGTTAGGTAGTGTAGCAATTCCCCCTTGGTTTTTCTTTGTGTCGAGGTTCTTTTCCAAGGATTTTATTTGAACCGGGTGTAGTTAGTTTTTTTTAGGAATAGGAGCCATTGTATTGTGTTTTGAATTGAAGCAATATCTCTTGACTTTGTTATGCCTTGAGAACAGTGAGTACTTTGGTTGTGACGCTTATGCTCAATTTTTGACTCTTGTATAAGTACCTTAAATTGTATAATTTTAAATTTGCTTAACTGCTTTGACTAGAGTATCGTGATGAATCCAATCCTGAGTGAGTTATGTCCCATGTGGGTGTGAGGTTTGGGTGTTATTTTGTGCATTGCATTTGATGCCTAGAATTTGCCCTGTGTGTTTGCAAAGCGAAATAGTAGTTTTATTCAGTCTAGGAAGTGATATAGGCATTTTTTATTGAGCCAAATATGTATATTTTACCCGTCTAATTATTATGTATCGTAGTTAACCCATTTGAGCCTGTAATCCTGTTTCTTTGGAAACCACATTACAAGCCTTACCCATTTGTTTAAATTAACCATCTATTTGAACCATTGTAACCTCTCATGAACACTTGAATTATTTATGAACTTTGTAAAGGTTAAAGTGTGGGGTTGTTGGTTTGGCTTTTGAGTGGAACTAATTAAATAAGGAGAAAGGTACACTATTTTGAAAAAGTAAGATCCACTTGAATTGAAAAAATAAAAATAAAAAAAATAGTTGGATTGTTGTAAAAAAAAAATCCTTGATAAGTGGTGGCTCTTAATGTAAGTGTGCTTAAAGAAGAATGGGGTAATATATATTAATGTGAAGGTGGAGTTTTGGTTTGGCATAAGTATGGGGTTTGAATGTTAAAGTATATGTATTAAAGTGCTTAGGGAGGTGTAGTCACTCTTATATCTAAATGTATCCTACCCGTCTCGTAGCCTACATTACAACCAAATAAAGTCCTAATTGATCCTAGATTGAATGAGCTCGATTAGTGGAGTAGTACACTACGTGCAAGCTTATGGTGCATCTTTTTTGGTATATGAATGTTATTTCTGAGAGTGAGTGAATTCTTTCTATCTTGAGTTCCCAAGTGTCCTTAAATTTTATTGTATGGAACTACTCTCTTTTGTTGTGTGAGGGCACTTGATTCATGAATAAAAGGTAATGTCAGTGACCTTTATGTTAGAGTAAGTGGGTAGGTTGTGAATAATGCGTGGTACTTGTGAGTCAAATCTTGAGGTGAAGATGTTACGCTTTTGTGCTTAGTCTATTTTAAATACTCTTTGTGTGATGAGTTAGGAGAATTGTTTAAAAAGGGCGTGTCTATAAAAAAGGTGTAGTTTGATTGCTCGAGGACATACGAGCAAGGGTTTAAGTGTGGGGTGTTGATGATATATTATAATTATGTATTTTAGTCGCTTATTACACTCAAATTTACTGCACTTTAATTGAGTTTGAGCTTTAATCGCTAATGTCTTGCACTAATTGTGTGTTTTATACCTTGTTAGAGTGATTCCGAGCTATGTAGATGTTATGAATGAATTCAAGTGATTTTGAGCTTTGAAGTCTGAGTAAAAGCCCAAGAAATTAAGTCGGGATCGTATTCGGGGATCAACGGATGATAGAGCAACAAAACGAAGAATCGAGTAGGCATATTGCGCACTGTCTAGTGAAATGCACATAATGTTTTGCTCAGAATTCCATTTGGGCTCCACAATATATGGTTGGAAAGATAACTCAAAGAGCTACAATTTTCATGTTTTATGTGTTTCCAAATTCCAAACGGAATAGGGTGAAAAACGCGATTGGAACTGCAACCGTGGACCTAAGACGGACTGAAATAGTAGACTTGCCAAATACCACGCCCGTACCGCGCCCGGGCCGCGGACGTCCAGGCCTAGAAACTTGTCCTTTTTCGCGTAGCAGAAGGTATAATAGTTTGGGCCCGACCTTACTTGATATATATACATGGAAAAATGGTATTTTAAGGAAAGGAGACCAATATTTGACACAGATTCGAGCTAAGGAGGCAGAGACACAATAGGAGCAAGGCGGAGAATTTTTCTACGAGTTTTTCCTTCCTCTTCCTATTTGTTTCATTGTTGGTTATGACTTTTAGTATTGTAGTTTTACATACTGTTATGAATAGCTAATTTGTTATCTAGGGTTTTGATAGAACCTTTTGTAGAATAAATTCTTGTTATGTTTTTATATAATTGAGCCGTTGGATTTCTCCACTTGTTCAACTACATATTTATTGTTGTTGATTGAATGGCCATCGATTGACTGTGCCTATTTATTATGTATTACTTGAGAAAGGTTATATATTTAGGTGGTTGTTGAACAACGTCACTCCTAATGTATATGAGAAATCAATATAGCGGGTTTAAAGGTAGGTTTAGAAATAACAAAGCCTTGAAGTGGTCATAATAAGCGGTGAGATAAAGCCAACTAGCGTAGTTTAAGAGAATATGTCTAGTAAAATATTGTAGTTTCTCGAGAGAGAATTACGACACCTAAAGTGCTCACGATCAGTAGAGAATACATTGGCAAAATTGTAGAAAACATAGCTAGAAGGATTCCGACAATTGGGGAAATCATAACTCTAGACCTCCTTAATTTAATCTCCAACCCTTTGTCTCGTTAGTTGGTAATTTTACCGTTTTCTTTATTTGCTAGTTAATTAGTTAGAAATATAAATCTCAATCTTTATAATTTAGAAAATTGTTCAAACTTATCTTTTTAGTGATATTAAACAGATATAGCTAAGCCTTAGTTCTCTATGGGATTCGACTCTGGACTATTAGACCGGCTTATATTTGCAGTGATCGCTTATCCTTTTTAGGACTAGAGTTGGGCGTGATCAGAGATCAAGGCTAGAGGACCCATAAGATTTGCAATTCTACTTGGGAACAGTAGCGCTGCAGAGCACAGCAAGAGGTTGGAGTTGGCTGTTTAAGAGAATGCGAAGCTTCGTGAAGACAATAATGAATTGAGAAAGGAAACAAATCAACTCAAGGAAGAGCTCAGAAAATATAGGGAGGATCATTCTCAATAGATTGTCATCCTTGTGAAAGCTTTGACTCCATCTGCTTCTCACCCATGAACTTGTTCCTTCTCAGTTTTCTTAGATCTTTTGCTATTCCGGTGATGCCTTATCTTTTTCCTTTTGTCTTAGTCTGAATAGTTTGCAGTATGCTTAGTTTATTTTATACTAATGATGTAGACAAGGCCATGAGCTTCTTTTAGCACTACTTAATATCTCATATTGCTATACTTTACTGCTTTGTACTATATTGGATCATCAGCCTAGTCTATTTGCCTTTTCTTAAGCTTGTGTTGTAGCCCGTTTGGCCTTGAATTTTACATTATTTGTGATTCATGTCTAATTTTTTTTTTTTTTGTGTTTTTGATGATGCCAAAAGGGGGAAGATAAGGTTGGAAGGTTGTGGATTGTGAACATACATGTCTGTCAAAGTATTTGTTGTGATTATCTGATTCTTTGATGTGATTACCTGGTTTTGCTGTGTACAAAGTTTGTCATCATAAAAAAAGAGGGAATTTGTTGAGTATTGAAGTTTTGACGATTAACAAAGTATGACCAAATATTCAAAGAATCAGGTCCTCAACGTAGCTGCTTAGCTGTTCTGAAGAACCAGCTCCTCATGATTGATACTTGTACGTCTGTACAAGACACTAACTTTATCTCAAAGTTACCTAGGTCCGAGTTTGGTAGAAGATGGCTGCTATAAGTGATAAGGGTCGTTACTCAAGAAGATACGGATAATTCAGTCAGAGACAAAAGTCCAAAAGCTTGTGGAATCCTTGGAATAGTAGGAGTCCTTTCAAAGAGGAAGTTGACTATGAATAGGACTCCTAGAAGATCTCAAGTTGTGTTTTAAATAGGATCGAGTTTGGACTTCTGAACTATCCTTTTACACATCAACTAAAGAGTCATAAGTCGTTTACTTGTGTTGAGTACTTGCCTTGTATTCTTCTTGAGTAAGTCTAGTGAATGTGTTTTAGGAAATTGAGTTATAATTAAGTGTCATAAACAATTAGTGAAATGGAGTGGGTATTTTGCTTTACAAGTTAGAGTAACTTGTGAATCAAATAGGAGTAGTAGGAGTACCTGAGAGTATTTAATTACAATCTTGTAATTGATACATTTTGGCTCATTGTTCTAGCGGAGTTGGAGTTGAAAATCCTACGTGGTAAACCGTGGTTTTTGCACCTTTTGAGCCGGGTGATTTTCCACGTAAAATTATTATGTTGATTTTATTGCCTGTTTACTTTACGCTTAAGGAACACGATAAAGAACCAAGTTCTTTAATAACTCATACGGGCACTCAAACTAACATGTATAAATATTCTCTATCTTTAGAGTAGTACAAGGACTGGTAAGAAAAATAAACAAATATTATTTCTTCTGCAAGAACAAAGATTTTCAAAGAAAATGATTGACGAGCTTATTAGCCAAAAAAATAATGATGTGCTAACATCACTATTCATATCTGTCACTAGCTTTATTATATTCTCCTGAAAAGGTGAAAAAGAAAAAGAAAAAAAGGAATTAACAACACAAATTATTAAAGAATCAAAAACAGCTCATGCAACAAAAACACCATTTGAGAAAAGAACCAATCCACCTTAATGAAACTGGCTTTCCTCTTTCTTTCTTCACCTTCCAAAATTAGATTCGAATATTCAGCCACCTAAGACTGGGATTATTTATCAGCTTCCGCTTCTTGTTTTGATTTCTTTTACGGCATTTAATATATATATTAAAGTCCGATTAAATTTGAATTCGATCGAAAGTAAAGTACTTTTAACAAAGGGGAGCCATATTCCTTTCTGATCCTACGTGAAGATAATTTTTCTTTGTTTGAAGCTACAAAATTAGCTAAAATTATTTTCGTCCCAAGAAAATAAATATCAGAAAGATTTCTTACGCTGGTCACCAAGTATACAAACTAGCATCTGCTGTACCTTAATTAGAATTTATTTTCCTATTTATGATAATAATAATAACAATAAATCCAAACAAACATAAGAACACGAAACTTTGTTTTGTTGGTTTATTTGTTATTCTTTGCAGATTTGAACCTTATAGCTTGTTGACAAACCCTATTTTCTTTATTATGATTTTTCTACACTTGACAAACTCGTTGATGAAATTGTTAAATCTATATCTTCCGGAACACAGAAATGGATAATAATTGTATAAAGAATAACAATCAACTTAAACGAAACAAAATAAGTCCTCCCTTTATTTTATTCTTACAAAGTTTCATCTTAGGTTGTTGTCAAGCACCCTTATACAAACATTCCCACAGGGAAAAAGTCATGCAATTATGCATAACTCAAAAAAATAGGTTTGCATGGTTACACCCAAGAGAAACTCATAAACAAAGGACATAAAATCAAGAAAATTAAAAATGACTAGAAACATCTGCATAGCTTAATCCCATGCATGAAAAAACTTAGGAAAACCTCAATTCTTGTACTTGAATGAACGTTATCTTGCCCAAAAAATTGTGCCCAACGAGTAAATGGTGGCTTCAGATGAGATAAAACTCGAGTAAATGGCTGGTAGCTTCAGATAAGATAAAGCTCGAGTAAATGGTAGCTTCAGATGAGATAAATCCTGTGTCCAATAACGGATCATAAAGGAATGGTCTCCAAAGTACTGACCGTCATGGACAATCAATTACGTCTCAGTCTCAAACATGTTATTAGCCGCGAGAAGGTAGAAAGTAAATGCTTAATTCTTGACCCATACTTCCTTCAGGATCAATCAAATGAAATGATTCTGAGTCATCATAAGATCCATGGATTCTCTCAAATTTACCTCTAAGATACATAATATCATCATCTTTCCCATGAATAGTGCCTGCTCCCACATTAACTGATTCCATTTGTCCCAATACTTGTAAATCAGCTTTTCTAGGTTTTCTTTTCACAGCAAACCCTACTTTTTTACCATTACAATACATCCTCAAAAGTGATTGATCTTCACCATTATTGTCACTCTCCAATGCGATTCTCACAATCCCTCCATTCATTTCCCTAGAGTTGAGACATAATATAATTAAATCAACGAAATAATTAAAAGAGTGCTCGTTTAATAGCTTAATATTTTAAATAAGATATAAGATAATCATACACTTCCAGCCAAAGACGGATCCAGAATTTTAGTATAGGTTCCTACAATGATCTTATGTCAATAAATAAATATAAATGGTCCAACATACTGGCCTCCGAGCTAAATAAGAGTCTAGGTAAAAGTTATTAGATTCACTTGAACCCGTAAATATTGGACTATAACCGCCCCTGCTTTCAACGTGATATTAGAGCAGGCAATGATCATAGGTTCAAATCTCATCGCCATACAAAAAGAAAAATTCATTCCACGTGTTTGGCCTATGAAAAAAGAATTGAACTCACACGTCAATGACATTTTGAGGCATCACATAATAAAATACTTAAACAAATGCTCTTCCTAACAGTTTAAACTTTTAAATAAAATGATTTTACGCACAATATTACCTAGCAAGAGTAGAGGTGGAGACAGCAAGTTCAAGGAGGAGAATTGGTGTGGAGGATTTAGGGTTTGTTTGGATACAGAAGCTGACTTTTCCCCGGCGATAGCCAAAGATGGTCCCTGTAATATTCGAGGAAGACGACGACGATGGCGGGTGACGGTGATAGGGAAAATTAAAGTTCTTGTGATGTTCATTTTCTTCTTGATCTTCGACGAAGGTGCAATTGCAGGTGGGGATGAGTAGCTCAATGAGAGAGCGGAGGAGCCGCCATGACCGGACTTGTTTCTGGCAGTCTACGGTGGTGATGGCGGCGGTGCCGACGGTTCTAGGGTATGAACTGATCATGTTGGTGATCAGGAAAAACTAGAGGCTCGTCGAATTGGTTTGAAGGAGTAGTAGTTTATATAGAGAAAAGTATTTAACTTTATAACACTTGACGTGTAAAAGCAAAATTTGAATTGATTAATATATATCTAAGTAGACCCATAATTTTCGAGCCGAGCAACCTATAACTTTAAAAATATAACGGATTCAATGCTAAAAACTTTAAAAGTTAAACCCATAGGATACACTCATAATATTATGAGTGTATAAAGGCTAAACTAAATTCTTTTGTACTGAACATAGTCATTTTTCAACTTAACATATAGAAATTTACATGTTATAGTAAATCCAGGAATAGAGGTAGGAGCTCAGTTACGAATTTGATCGAACACAATAGTTTTGTATAAGCAGTGTATTTTTGTTGAGAAATTCATTAAATATATATACACATGTTAAATCTAGAACCTAATTATTAACTCTTAAAGTCGTCGTTCTAAAATTTAAAACTTATAAGGTTGAAATTTTAGCTATGCTCTACTTAATTTGACATGTATATATAAAAATCTTTAGTTTCACCGTTAATGTATTAAACAACAAACTTTGGAGAAAAATGAATTGTTTAATTAGTGTTAAAACTTTAAAAGTGTAAAGGAACAAGCTAAAAGAGCTAATGGGGTTGGGTGGGGGGAGATGGAATCTAAGAACTTATAATATAATATAGTATATATATGGTCACAAGTTGCAAAAGAAAACTATTGGTCAGGTACTGGAAAGTGTAGCTATTCTTGTCTGTTACTGTTTGCAATTCTAGCTAATTTTGCAAAAATGTCCAAAAGCTTTCTTGTCTGTTACTGTGTGCTATTCTAGCTAATCTTTGCAAAAGTGTCCAAATTAGCTTTGAAAACTTCCAACAATATTCCTCCTGTAGTGAAAATTTTGAGGTGTCTGAAAACAATGCATGAGAAATTAAATTTGCATACATGAGAAGTAGCTTTCTTTTCTTGCTGCCTCTATCCCTCATCTCCCCCCCCCCCCCACACACACCCACCCACCACCACTATAAACAAAGGAAATATATGTAATCAAGAAGCTTCCCATGAGTTGGCATACCATCGACAAAAAAAAAGTTTGTTTCTTTTATTTTGTTTATTCACTTTGCAACGTGGCCTCTGTTTGTCGCTATACATAATCCTTATTCAATATCTAGATGATTTAGGCCAACTAGCTAATATTTCTTTGTCAAATATAGGATAAATGCAAGTGATATATAGTAATCCTCAGTTGATCATAAGTATTGTACTATATCTGTGTCATTTTATATGACAACATTTTTTTAGTGTATATATTTTTTGTTAACAAAGAAGGTCAACGGATATTTACTTTCTACTCCCAAGATTGACTAAGACAATCTTGACTTAGTCAAACATGTTACTTGAATTGATTTGGCACTCTTTTAACAGTACTCTAGACTTTCCATGTCTAAATTTTTGTGGAAGATTGTTCTCACTTATAGATATATGTTTACCTAGTATGTTTGTTAAGATTAATTATATAAATTAGTAGCTTTAGTTAGCTTAATTCATAGTTGGTTAGTGTAGCAGTAGTTAGGTCATTGAGTTGACAGCGGTAGCCAAGTCATTTGTTAGTTAGTCTGTTATGTTTGTTTGGTTTTGCTTTCTCTCATTTTGCTGAGATATATTTTTGTATTTAGTGGGTTCTCCAGTTCAACTTCAATAAGAGAAATAAATTCTGGAAGATTTATTTCTCCTTCTTCCTTCTTCTCTCCCTTCCCTTCACTAATGGCGTAAAGATCAAGCTCTCGTCACCATTGAAGCTCAGTTGAAGGTCGAACTACTGTTTCATTGACAAATCTAATACGGTATCAGAGCCAATCACAGGTTTTGACTCGTTCTTCTGATTCTGTTAGATCTCAATCTGTCATTCTAGAATTCGATCAAATCGTGCTCATGCAAGTTTCGCTTTTCATTGATCTCGAGTCGTAATTTTGGAAAAAGTTGTACTTTGTTCACAGCTAGCTCCTTAGATCTTTAATTGCTATATTTTAATCTTCAATCACTTAGAAAATTCAACTGTGCGAGATGACTATCGTCGATGATGATGAACAATCTACACAGTCCATGGTTGAATCTCCTAATCAGCCAATTGTTGATACCAGTAGCCCCTTTTACATGCATCCGTCTAATAATCCTGGAGCACCACTAGTTCATATTCCATTTAATGGTTTTGGATACCGTTCATGGAGAAGAGGTATAATGCGAGCCCTATTAGTGAAAAATAAGCTAGGGTTCATCAATGCGGAATGCAAAAGACCAGATCCAGACTCATCAAAGTATCGATTGTGGGAAAGGTGCGATGACATGGTAACTTCATGAATCCTAAACTCTCTAGCTAAGAAAATTACAAATAGTATTGAGTATGTGACATATGTAGTCGAATTATGGAAAGAACTTGAATATCGATATGATTAAACTAATGGAACAAAACTGTACCAAATTCAAAAGGAAATCAATAACCTATCCCAAAGAACTCTTGATATCACTGGGTACAACACTAAGATGAAGAAGTTATAGGAGGAACTTAACACTCTAATTACCAAATCTCATTGTATTTGTAATTACACGTGTGGGGCCAAGGAAAGTATGCACAAAGCTGAACAAGGTATGAGGTTAATACAGTTCCTTATGGGACTAAATAAGACATACACTATAGTCCGAGGTAGTATTCTCATGATGATCCTCTTCCCTCAATTGCCCAGGCTTTTTCACTACTAATTCAAGAGGAAAGATGGAGAGAAATCAGGACAAATAATCATCTAGCTCTTAAACTAGCAGCCTTGAATGCTAACACAAGCAGACCAGGGTCCTTTAGGACTATTACTCCTCCAGCAACAATCACAACAATAGAAATAGACCATTCGATGATCACTGCAAGAGACCAAGACACACCAAAGAGAAATGTTACAAGCTTCATAAATATACTCAGAGTTTCATTCAAAATCAAAATCCAAACATAAATAATAATCAAGTTTCCAACTTTAATCAGAATCCAAGAAAAACTTTCAACTATGGCCATAATCACAATGGTAACCAGAACATTAAGTTCAATAGAGGAAATAGAGGAGTGGCTAATGCATATGTGGCAGCCACAAATACACAATATGCTGATAGTGAGAGACCTACTGCTCATGATAATGCTCAAAATGTGAGCCTCACCAAAGAAGAATATAGTCAGTCAGTGAGTTTGTTGCAGTAGTTTCAATCAGGAGAAGGAAGAGATTGCACAAGCAGTGCCGCATTCCAATTGAAACGGCAAATTTTCAGGTATTATAGCTTGCACATCCTCTATTGATTTTGATAAGTTGTTATGTGAATGTTTCATAAACAAGACTGACTCATGGATTATAAATTCAAGGCATCGAACAATATGAGTTTTAATAGATCCCTATTGACCAGTATAATAACATTACCCCATCCTTTGTTAGTTATACTTCTAAATGGCTACAAAGTAAAGGTGACAGAGATTGGTAGTGTGATACTCACTCCTAAAATCACTTTAGACAGGGTGATATTTGTCCCTTTTTTTTAGATACAACTTGATTTTTTGTTCATTCTTTGGCTTCTCATCTCAACTGTCTTGTTGCCTTTGCTAAACACTGTTGCATAATACATACCCCTTCAATGAAGAGGCCTCTGGTGATTGGTAGGTTCAAGGATGGACTGTACATCTTGTGCCCAAGCTGCTTGAAGAGCAACAGTGCAAGCCCTGCAGTAAAGACCTCTGATATTTTACCAACTACCTTTACTTGTTGCACATGTAACACACAACGTCCAATTCTCATTCTGTTGTAAATAAGTCATTGCATGTCAATAAGTGTGTTTCCTTTCATCCAATTGTAAATAGTCCATGGGCAAATAATGAAGGACAATTTTCTCTTATGACTTCATCTTATAATTCATCTTCTCATTTGTGTTCTAGAGATAATATGGATGTGTTATGGCACAACAGGCTTGTACATGTCCCTTTTATCAAAATGAAGAATATTTATTCTATCCCGGTAACCTTCTCTCCCAAACAACCTTTTAATTTTAACATTTGCCCCGTGGCTAGACAAGAAAGACTCCCATTTCCTCGGAGGACTAGTATAAGTAGCAGAATTTTTGAACTACTACATGTTGATCTATGGGTCTCATATCATGTCCCTACACATGATAGACACAAATAGTTTATCACCATGGTAGATGAATTCAGTAGATCCATCTGGACACACCTTCTGTCTAGCAAAAACAATACTCTCCAAGTGCTCAAAGGCTTTATTAATCTGGTGGAAAACTAATTTGTTGTGACTATCAAGGTCATAAGGTCAGATAATGGGTTAGAGAATTCACCAACACAGAAGTAAGTATGCTATTCCAATCTAAAGACATTATCCACCAAAGAACCTGTCCCTATATACCACAACAGAATGGTGTGGTGGAAAAAAAATATAAGTACCTCATTGAAGCCAGAGCACTTCTCTTCCAATCCAAGTTGCCACTAAAATATTGGGAAGAGTGTATTCTTTGTGCCACCTATATTATAAATAGATTGCCTTCTGCCTCCCTAAAAAACCAGACTCCATATGAGCTATTGTACAAAAGAAAACCAAAATATTTCCATCTAAAGAGCTTTGGGTGTCTTTGCTATCCTACTGCCAAAATCACATAAGGACAAGTTTGAGCCAAGAACAACACCATATATCTTTGTTGGTTATCCTTTCAACACAAAGTGGTACAAATTTTTGAGTCTAGCCACTAAGAAGATCCATGTTTCCAGGTATGTAGTCTTCAATGAGTTCATTTTCCCATTTGCAGTCATCTTGAATGCATCTTCTCAACCTAATGTTCCTCATTATATTCCCTTCATTGAGTCCTTATATGAACAATCTTCTAATGACACAAACACTGCACAACACCTATCTAATGTTCTCACTGATCAAAGGAGTCCTGATATCACACATAATTCTATGTCACCTGCATCTGTTTCTTCTCCATTACCTTCTACAGTATCTGTATATCCACTACCTTATTAACCATAGCATTATACTGAACAACCCTCTGTAGAACCTTTACAATTGAGACAATCTCAAAGACTACATACGCCACCTGGTTATTTGTAAGACTATGTACATTCTCTTCCTAACCTTAAACCAAACACTGTTTATCTTAATCCTTTGCTTTCTATGAACCACTATATTGCCTCTGGTCTACTAACTCCTAATAGTCAGGTTTTTGTGAGAAATGTTTGTCATGATGGGGAACCATCATCATATGAGGAGGCAGCTATTGATTCTGCATGGCAGGTTGCAATGACACAAGAATTTAAAGTATATATTCCAATCACACCTAGGACTTAGTTCCATTACCACCTGGGAAGCAGGCGATATGTTGCAAATGGGTCTACACGGTGAAACATAAAGCTGATGGTAGCATTTAAAGGTTAAAGCTAAATTGGTTGTCAAAGGCTACACTCAGTAGGCAGGAATTGATTATACAGAAACATTTTCATTAGTGGTGAAGATGACAATAATGAGGGCATTGATAGCCAATGCATTTAAGAAAGGTTGGGCCATATCTTAGTTAGATGTGAATAATGTTTTCCCTCATGGGAATCTCCACGAAGAAGTGTATATGCAAGTCCCACCTGGGTTGATATGTAAGCTAAACAATTCTCTCTATGGTTTAAAACAAGCTAGTGGGCAGTGGTATGCAAAGTTGACTGAAGCATTATGTTCAAAAAGTTATACACATTCCATGAATGACTACTCATTCTTCTAAAAAAAGAATGGAAAGTCCTCAGTATATGTTGCACTATATATGGATGATGTGTGCTCACTGGGACTGACCATGAGGTAATTGCACAACTCAAAGCTTTTCTACATGAGCAATTCAAGATCAAAGACCTGGGGCAATTCCATTACTTTTTGGGGTTGGAAGTTATGTACAAAGATGATGGCGTCATTATATCCCAAAGAAAGTTTGTACCGGACTTACTGAAAGAATACAATTGCTTGGATCGCAGTTCTTGTTCCTCACCCTTGGATCCCTCTATGAAGCTAAAAGTCAGGAAAAACACCATTCTGCAGGGTCCTACTTATCATAGTAAGCTAAGCTGACTTTCCTAACTAATACCAGGTTGGATATTGCATACAGTGTTCTACACTTGAGTCAGTTTATGCAAGAGCTTAGAGAGCCTCACTTGAAGATAACATATCATCTACTCAAATACCTGAAAAATGATTCCACTCTAGGGATTTTCATGTCAAAATATGCGGACCACACAGTTAGAGCCTACTGTGACTCTGAGTGGGCAGCCTGCCCAAACTCTAAGAGATCTATCATAGGTTGTTTGGTCCTTCTAGGCAATAGCCTTATCAGCTGGAAGTCTAAGAAGCAAGAGACTATACCTTTGTCCTCCATTGAAGTGGAGTATAGGGCTCTGAGGAAAGTAGTGGGGGAATTGGTATGGTTAAGCAGATTATTTGAAGAGCATATTGTCCATTTTTCTATGCCCATTTTAGTGTTCTGTGATAGTCAGTCTGCCCTCCACATTGCAAGGAATCCAGTCTTTCACCAAACATATAGAAGTGGATTGCCATTTTGTGCGTAATCAACTACAAGCAAGCTTGTTTTCACTACACCACATCAGAACAGATAATCAGTTAGCAGACATCCTCACAAAGACTTTGAGTGGAATTAAACATAGTGCTGCATTAGGCAAGTTGGATGTGTTTACTACACCTCCAACTTGATCGGTGAGGGGGAGGGGTGTTAAGATTAATTATGTAAACTAGTAGCTTTACTTAGCTTAATTCTCAGTTTGTTAGTGTAGCAGTAGTTAGGTCTTTGAGTTGATAACTATAACCAACTCATTTGTTAGTTAGTCCGTTATGTTTGTTTGGTTTTGCTGTCTTTCATTTTACTGGGACACACTTTTGTATATAGTGGGTTCTTCACTTCGACTTTAACCAGAGAAACAAGTTCTCGAAGATTCATTTCTCGTTCTTCCTTCATCTCTCCCTTCCCTTCACTCATGGCGTAAAGGTCAAGCTCTCGTCAGTACCATGAAGCTCGACTAAAGGTCGAATTACTGTTCCATTGACAAATCTAATAGAGCCTTAAGTTTTTAAATGATATGATCACACATTTAAAAAACGTCTCTTATTCTAAACCAAAGATTCCCATCTACTTCAAACCATCTGAAATATAATGTCAAGAAGGAAAGATTGTGTGCCTAAATTGTTGGAAAACTATTTTAAAGTTATAGTAAGAAATCATAATTATTTAGGATTTAATATTTGCTAGTTTATTTAGTTCATGTCTAAATAAGATTTGTAATCAGAATTAATATAAGAATAAGTTTTCCTATTTCTAGTTATTATAGGTGTGAGCACGTGATTTTTGTCTTACGCAACAATCGCTCCAAAAGAATTAAAAAAATAATAACAAATGGTCCTGCTGTACAAATTTGGATTTTACATGGCACTTTGTTAATTATTTATGATTTTTGCCCATTTTTATTAAAACAAAATACAAAATGTATGTGTCGTGCGTAATGTGAACCGTAATTCGATTGTTAAATGGGAGATCACAAAAATACGCATTTCTTTTGTCCTGATTTGTTGCCTTGTTTAATTTTACCTACTTTTAACATTTTATACGCGTGAAATAAATATGTTAAGTGTTAATTAATAGTGCTTAGTTTTATTTAATTAGGTTGTGTATTTAGGAAATTAGAAATAAAGAAAAAGAGGGTAAAAATTTGTTTTAAAATGAATTTGGGTCGTGCCCATTTCAAAATCTGAAGCCCAAATGAACGACCCAAGCCACCAGTCCGAACAGCCCACCCCCAGGCCATAAAACGACGTAGTTTAACACCAAAACTACGTCGTTTCAATACCAATCCATCTCAACCATTCAAACCAAACTGATCCAACGGCCAAGATCTCACACCCCGTACCCACTAACAGACCCGACCCGTCTCACCCGGACCGACCCCAACCCTTTACCCTCGAAACGACACCGTTCCCCGTTAGTTGAAGGATCCTGGCCCTTCATCACGTCTCATCCAACGGCCAGGATCTACCTATCCACTAACTATATAAACTCATAACCTTACCCTGCCCCCCCTATCCGAACCCCAGCCTTAGGTCACCTTCGTCCTCATCCCTTTTCCCCTCCAAAACCCTAGCCGCCCCTGTATTCTTCACTATGAAAGCCGGCGGCATGGACGCCGGTAACCCCACCCTTAACACCATAGAACCCCCTTGCCATCCTGAACATGGATCTGTTAACTACTTAACTCGAATCCCTTCCCACCTTCTCGAATCTTCGTTTGAAGATTCGAGTCGGAACTTGACTTACACCGTTTAACCCCAGTTTCACACCAGACACTCCCCAGACCCCCCTCGTGACCAAACCATGCTTGGTTTGGTCCGAATCTGACCAGGGAAGCATGAATCCCAGATCTAATCTTTGGAACCTTAGGGTTCCTCGTCACTGGTCCGTATCTCATTTAAACCAAGAGATTAAGGTCTAATGGACCTTAATCGAAGTGTTTCTCGTCTGAGAAACACTTCGATTAAAGTCCGTTCAGCCTTAAGAAAGGTCTGTTCGAATCCAAGTTAAGGTTTTTGATTTTTCGGGATTTAAGGTGAGTTTTGTTTTCTTTTCTTTATTCTGTTAGTCCATGTTTGTTTAAAAGGCTGTTCATGTTGTTATGAAATTTGTGTTTCAAATTTTACCGACTGTGTCCTGTCCACCTTGCCTGAACCTTTGTTGTTTGATTGAGTTCTTCTTCTACTTGTTCTGATAATGTGTATGTATGTATTTGTTGTGCAATTAGTTGAATTTCAAATTTGAACTGATTAACTGATTCCTCGAGTACAATTCTGCTTAGTCAGTATAATTCAAATCATGCGTTCGATACTGTTAAATGTCTGATTTTGGCTACGATTGTACATGTTATGATTAATATAGTCGAGTCGACATGTGTCGTCAATTAGTTTCAGCTGCCTGAACAATAACAAATCGATTTACTTTTGATAAGCATGGCCTGAATCATTTAAGAACTGAGTTTAGTGCTTACAATTGTTAATTTGAATCAGAAAATCAATGTTCTGTTTAGTCACAGTTCTGAAATTGGAGGGCATGTGCACTTGTGCACAACATGTGCATTTTGTGCACAGCCTGTGCCCTGCCTAAGTGCTTTTTGAATTAAATAGTTTGACAGCATATGCTGTCAGACTACATCCTGCTGCCCATATTCTGCTTTAAGTTTCAGAAATAATAAACATTACTAAAAAGTTAAGCCTGCCAAGGGAATGTCATGGGGTTGTGCTCTTATTTAAATAGTTAAGTGGAAACTGAAAAGAAGATAGCACATGGGAGGGGTGTTCTTTTGGTCTAACAGGCTGTCAAAGGGGTGATGTTAAGGCTTATAAAAGGGAAGGACCTCCATCAGTAAGAAAAAAAAGAGAAAAAGCAAGAACCTGGACCAGAGATTAGGGAGAGCAAAAGAGATACACATATATACATAGAGAAGATAAGAGAGAGGGACACACATACATGAACATACACAGACATAGGATAGATCTGATAAGAAGAGAGTGAATTGAGAGGGAACATTTTGAAAGTGAAGTTCTGAAAAATAGAAAACTGGAAAATAACTTTGTTCGATAACACGACAGACAAAACTAGAAATTGCATTCTTCTCTGCTGTCTTGATTTCGCTGGTTTTGACCTGTTTGTTCAATACTGATTTCTTTCAAAGCCAATTGAGTTTGTTGGTTGTCTGTTGGTTTTACTCTGGAACTGGTTCAAGTCGGGTTCTTGATTCTACTTGCTTCGCTTGTTGCTGCTGCTGCTATTCTGCTTTCTGCTGCTGCTGACCCTTCTGCTTCTGCTTCTTCTTTGCATTTCAGTATTCAGGTACACATTTCGAGTCCCATGTTGGTGTTAATTGTAACAGTTCGAAGCATGAAATGAAAGGAGTTTGAAGAAGTTTAAATGTCTGTTTGTAATGCTCATGGTATATTGACTTCTTTTGTATAAATTGATTAGTGCGTAATTCAGTAGCGAAAGATTAGTTAGTCAATACTTAACCAGGTTTTAGCCTCTTGCATCGTAGTTTTATAGTTGTTTGTCAGTACGAGATGTAATGGTACAATACATAGAATGCATGGATAATTGACATAAAATTTTCAACCGGATTCCTGTTTGACTATAATGACATGCATAGGATAGAATATTTCCACCTTACACAATGATGTTCTGTTTTACTTTAGTTCTTTTATCAGGACCCGCTAGGCAGTATATAGGAGCACGTTCGAATCCCCATTAGTAACAATGCCTAGTGTTCAATTCCCTTAATCTAGCCTAAATAAGTCTAGTTAAGTTCAATTCAAGAAATGTTTGGATACAAGTATAGCATTTGGTCAATCTCGTATGTTTCACAAGGTACGATGCCTCTTCACTTTGTAAATAATTAATCAGAAATTGGTAAGAATCCGGTTTGGGCCAAAGCATATAATTAAATTAGCATGTACCCTTTTCTTCTAGTCTTAGAGACAAATGCATTAGAAATGTAGCCACTTTAGGATATCCCTTCTAAAAAAAATAGAGACGAGCCTCGCCAAATAAAATGCAAAATTGCGGGGCCCTCAATAAATAACCATAATAAATTCTTAAAATTCGGAATAGGCCGTTTAGTGAATTTAATGGCCTTCTACAAAAATAATAACGCGCTAGACTCTTTAGGCGCGGCTTAATAATTTAACTTTCTTAAACACGGGTGCACATTGATGTGACCCAAATCCAAATCTCAACGGAGTCAAAATGTGTAGACGACCACGGGTGCATTGATTGTGACGTGGTTCGAGATGCATTTTCATGACGTTGCAGTTCTATAAAAATAAATGATAATAATAAAAGCGGTTTAAACTTAATAAAAGCACGTAAGTCATAACATGCATTTAAATCAGATATTTAGCCATTATAACAATTTAAGAGACCGTGCTAGAACCACGGGATTCGAGGGTGCCTAACACCTTCCCTCGGGTCAACAGAATTCCTTACTTAGAATTTCTGGTTCACAGACTTCATTTGGAAAAGTCGAAAATTTCCTCGATTTGGGATTCAAGATAAACCGGTGACTTGGGACACCAAAAGCCAAACCTTTCCCAAGTGGCGACTCTGAATTAAATAAATAATCCCATTTCGAATATTGTCACTTAAATTGGAAAAACTCCCCTCGCGCATTTAACCCTTCGGGGGCGGGCGCGCAAAAAGGAGGTGTGACAGCTCTGGCGACTCTGCTGGGGATTACGAACCCAGAACCTCCGGTTCAGGGTTCAAGAATTCGAGCTTAGAATAATTGTTATATTTGGCTTTATTATCTGATATTTATTACATGTTTTGACATAACGTGCTGCACTGTTTGTTTTTTTACTGCTTTGATATTATCTGAACTGTATATAAACTGTGCCGAACCCTTCTCTCTTCACCTCCGGGGAGAAGCTCGCTGGTCGAGGCTCCCTATTCTGTTAGTGTCGATACCTGAAATAAGAAAGAGGATGGATAAGTTACGAAGCCGGACGGCCTTTTGGTTCCCGGTAAGTTGCCCCTCCTCGACTCGAGTTGTCTGCTCGGGTACACAGTCTAGAACATCTAACCAGGTTATAAACCTAGTATAACGAAACCTTTTGCCGGATCCCTAGTAGGAACGCTTATCTGCATCATGTTGCATTTGACATAGGGGACTCAACACAGGGGTTGGGTCCGTCTAGGACAGGCAACCTGGAATGAAAAGACCACCATGCTGCATCCTGTTTGTTGTGCGCATCTATTTGCTTCGAATCTGCATGTTGACCGGTTTCCGAAAATTTCAAAAATAGCAGAGTAGGGAGATAATTACTTATTTTGTTAAAAAAAAAAAAACCATGTCCGCGTAATATCAAAATCGGAATTTTCTAAAAAATATAAAAAAGCTGATAAAAAAAAAGAGCTTGCCTTTCAGTTCGACTATTCATTTTAATCACTTTCAAAATAAAAAAAATATAAATAAAATGTTTCATTTGTAGCACTTCTTTAAAAGATTTTCAAAATTTCAAAAAAAGAGGAAGTTTAAAATGTGTAAATATTTCCTTGGTCTCTTTTCAAAAATAAATAATAAAATGAAAAACAAAACATATAACAAAATTTCAAAAAAAAAGGGAGGTTTATTCTTCTTTTATTTAAGGGATTTTATTTTTGTTTCCCCTATTTTGATCCGACCGAACTACGCCGGTTTGATTCTCGCACGGGGTGAGATACGTAGGCAACCCTCGGCGGGTCCAACCTCCCGTTTTTGCAAAAAAAAAAATCTAGATAATTTTAATTTTTGAGTCTAATAAAGTTTATCACCCTAAATAAATGTGCAGGATGAGCACGATACAAAATGAATCGTTTTCAATAATGACCAAGATCCCTTTTGAGTTGCGATTATGGTGGAACGACTTAGGCAAAGAGGGGCAAGGCAAAGTGAGGAAATATCTGAAAAATCTCCCGGATTTACTAGACATTCAGCCTCGGGGTTACTGGGATTCGGCGCACAATGTATTCCATTTTTCGGACTTCGAACTCACCCCGACGTTGGAAGAAATAGCGGGATACATTGGGGGTGATGAAGCTCCGTTAAGTTTCAAGTACTTGATTGCACCTAGGGCCGTCACGGTACACCGGTTTTTGGATTTTCTGAAAATACCCCGAACATTTCACCATCCAGATCTTGCCAAAGGTTTCTGCAGTCTCCATCTCATGTATGCTAGATACGGTCATGAAGACGGGTTCAATAAGTCGGATTTCAAACTATGTAGTAAAGGCAACCGACAAAAGTGGGACGAACACAGGCAGTTAGCTTTCATGACGGCCTTTTTAGGTCTTATAGTGTTCCCGAGGAAGGACGGAAACATCGATCTAAAAATAACTGGGGTTGTCAGTACTTTGCTCACCCAAGATAAGAGTACTCTAGCGCCTATGATTATGGCTGACATTTTTCGGGCTCTCACTGCTTGTCGAGCCAGGGGCGACTTTTTCGGAGGATGTAACCTACTGTTGCAAATATGGATGACCGATCACTTATGCCGCCGCTCTCCGCTCTTGGGTTACGGTTCGCCTGAGAAGACTTGCATTGGAGAATTCTACACTAGAGTCAAAGGTTTCAATCTACCTGAGGGCGTCACATCACGGACCTCATTTTTCCGAACTCTCACTGCTAGCCAAATCTAATGGACGTTCGGATGGTCGCCTGTTGAGGAAATCATATACATGCAAGCAACCAGGCCCCACTTTCTGTTGATGGGACTTAAAAGCATCCAACCCTACGCCCCATATCGGGTTCTGAGGCAACTGGGGAGGTATCAAGTGGTGCCGAAAGATGAAGATCTGAGTACCCAAGTGATTGAGATCAGTCCAGATGGTCGTTTCCCCGAAGAAGAAGTTCGCCAAATCTGGAGTGAGTGCCAACATCTGACGGCAAGAACTTGTGTAATGGATATAGCAAAAGGGGAAGTTGCCCCAGGGTATCACGCTTGGTTCAGAGCGACCTGTCTTGCGAAAGACCAGCTAAGAGACCGCATCTCAAAGACTTTGTAGAATCATCCCAAGGGCAATGGAATTGGTTAGCAAAAGAAAAAGAGTATCGGGCAGAGATCGGTGATTTGAAGCTACAAATTGACAGTCTGAAGTTCAATAACAGCATACAAATCGCGGCAGATCAAAGTGAAAAGAATAAATTGGTCCAAGAGAATGAAGAACTCAAGGCCCAAATCCAAAAATTGAGATTGTCTCTTGATGAATAGCCCAGAAGTCGATCAGACCAGCAGTTGATTAAGGGTTTAAAAAGAGAAGTCGCGGAGTGGCGAGATGGTTTAGAAGAATCGGGAAAGATTATGGCAAAGCTCAAGGCACAGTGGGGAATAAGAATAGAGAAGCATCGCCGACATTTGAACCAATCGAAACGCGACCACGAGAAAACTGTTGCCAAAATGAAGAAAGAGATGGCTATACTTAAGATCAAAGCAGCTGATCAGGCCAAGAATTTCCAAATTGAGAGCAGATACTGGTATGACTCATTAGCCCAGATAAAGTTAGAAGTACGGCGACTGAAGAATCAGCATATGCAGGATGCTCAGGTATTCAAGATATGTAGTGATCAGATAAAACGTCTACTCGTAGAGAAGAAGCAAACCAGGGATAGGATCAAGGCCATTGCCCATGCCATCACCAGACGATGTCTACGATGTGAAAACATGACCAGCGTTACCTTCCTCTCGGCAGTGATGGGTTATGTCAAGCAGATTATGCATGAGCTGGAACAACTTGAGAGGGATCTCACGCCTAGGACCGCGGCGAGGCCGAACGATGCCCCGCGGACACCAATTTTCAAAACCATAATGCACTCATAAGCCAAGTCCGTATCTTAGCATCTTCTGCCTGTTTTTCCCATCAGGGTGATTTTTAGTCTATTTTGAGTCTAGGTTTATTTTCAAAGTTTGCTTTTTCTTTTGCAAAATGTAGTTTGTAATAGACCATTTCAACAATAAAGAGGTTGCTTCTTTTACGCTCATTTGTGTTTTTCGAACTACGTAATGATCTGATTCACGTAGGCATCGTGATACGTAGGCAATCCTCATCGGATCCGGTCGCATTTCTTTTACTGCAAAATAAAGAAAAATAATAATAATAATAATAATAATAATAATAATAATAATAATAAAAAAGGGAAAAACTAATAAGAGGAAAAATGCCGGAATGACGCATGCTCTCGTAGCAAACATATAGTAATCCACTTAACTGTATAGGTGCATCATGCCCAACGTGAGATTAACTATCTGTTATTTGCTGCAAATTAACCGTGCGTTTGTCGTTGAGTATTCAGGGTTTTTGAAAAGACGGTTGGTTTGGTGAAAGTCTGGCCTCGCACTCATACTTCACGAGGTCAAGGAGAAGTGTTCAACTACCTGTTGTTAGGACCAGAAGCAGTACTCACACTTACTTCACCAGGTCAAAAGGAAGTGTGGAAATGTCTTCAGAAATTCCATTGCAAACAATCCCTGTTTCCGAGGAGAGCTCGATCTCAGCCGTCCTCACACCTGAATCCGCAACTGCGGAGGAAAATAGAATCCTACGGCTCCGCATGTTGGAAATGCTGGACGACTGGAATAATGGGAAAGAGCCGCCAAGTGTCGTCCCCGGATTCCCTGAATTGTTCTCCAGGTCAAGTGGGACTTCTAATGTCCCCATAAATTATCCTGCTACCCCATTCGGGTACCCAGCCACCTCAGCCTTCTCTGCTGGATCGCCTTCTGAGCCTCATCCCCGAATGTCAGCCACCGATGCAAGCATGAACATCTTTACTGCATCACCTTGCCCGATTACGGCACAGCCTGCCACGTACAAACCAAACTTTGACTCATCCTCTTTTACATTCCAAGCACCATCGTTCTTAATGGAACCAACTAGGTTCGCTACCAGCACTAATCCTCTACCGCCTCAGTGCGAGCTTGCACCCAGGCAGGATCAGAACCCCAGAATTGCAGAACAAAATGAGATTGCCAAGAGAATGAGAAGCCTTGAACAAAGTTTGAAGAATATGCAAGGATTGAGCGGACAGAAGAGCGTCTCTTACGCCGACCTATGCATGTTCCCTCACGTGCACCTGCCAACGGGCTTCAAGACCCCAAAGTTCGAGAAATACGATAGGCACGGTGACCCCATTGCACATCTTAAGAAATATTGCAACCAATTGCGGGGAGCCGGCGGAAAAGAAGAATTGCTAATGGCATATTTTGGGGAAAGTCTAGTAGGGATGGCTTCGGAATGGTATATGGACCAGGAAATGTCCCGATGGCATATATGGGATGATCTCGCCAGAGATTTTGTGAAACAATTCCAGTATAACATCGACATTGCACTAGACCGAAATTCTCTGTCGAATTTAAAGAAGAAACCTTCAGAAAGCTTCAGAGAATATGCTATTAAGTGGCGTGAACAGGCGTCAAGAGTGAAGCCTCCCATGGATGAAGTGGAAATGGTCACTACTTTTCTCCAGGCTCAAGAATCTGACTATTTCCAAAACATAATGTCAGCCATGGGTAAGCCATTCGTGGAAGCGATCAAGATTGGAGAGATGGTGGAAAATGGTCTGAAAACAGGTAGGGGCAACCTCCCAGGCCGTCCAAAGCGGGTCTGGAGGAATGACAAGAGGGAAGAAGAAAGAAGAAATGACTATGGCAGCCTCGGAAGCAAGGGAGTATCGTCATCCCAGGCCCCGTTTCCCGGAAAGAATCCCACAACACTACTACCCCCACTCAAATTTGGCATATGCTCATCAACCTTATATGGTCATGAATGCCCAGCCTTATGCCCATCTACCACAACAAGCCAACCGAGGCCCAGCTCCACCTCCCAGAAATCAGCCTCCTTACTGCAACCACTATAACCCACAACCCCCGCAGAATAACTTCCGCCCTCAAGAGCCACCCCGAAGGCGGACTTTCACGCCCATCGGTGAACCATACTCAACCTTGTTCCCGAAGCTAGTCCAGTTGGGTTTCTTGCAACCAATCCCTTAAACAAGGCAAAACCCGACGTCACCTTCTTACAAAACTGGAGTCAGATGCGCCTATCATTCAGGGGCCGAGGGACATGATACAAATGACTGCTGGTCGTTGAAAAGAGTGGTCGAGAATTTGATAGAGCAAGGGAAAATAGTGCTAAGGGACGAAGAGATCCCAAATGTGACTAACAATCCATTGCCCGCTCACAATAATGGGCCGCTGATCGGAATGATTTGCGAAGACAAAGAATTCGACCCTGCTTTGAAAGCTATAATTGCCATTGTCGACACGGGGAAAAGGCCTGAAACAGACCAGAAACCAGAAAAGGGGGAGGAGGCCAAGGCTATAAAGAGCGAGCCTGAAAAGAAGGTGGAGAAGAAAGTGGTGCCGGTAAAGGATGGAGTTCTTTACGTACCACGAGGTCGAGCTGAGAAGACGCAGAACTTCGGAATCAAAAAGACAAAACCTATGTACATGCCGAAAGGGGCCTATGTGGTCCGGGGGACGATTCAACCACCTCGGCTGAATGAGCCAGTGGTTATCGGACGCGTGCCACAAAAGCCAATGACCAACCCGTCCACAGTGCCGTGGAATTATCAAAAGACATTGGTAATGTACAAAGGTAAAGAGGTCATGGGAGAACTTCCAGAAAATACTTTCATTGGAAGGTATTCAAATACCCAAGAACTGAACAACGCCACACAAAGGCGCTTCCCGCCAAAGAAGCCCGTAAGTGTTGAAGAAGCGGAAGTGTTCTTCCAACAGATGAAAATGCCGGATTACGAAGTGATAGATCAACTGCATAAGTACCCCGAGCAAGTGTCCATGCTGTCATTGTTAATGAGGTCGACCGAGCATCAAAAGATCTTGCTAAAGACCCTGAATGAAGCATATGTGCCAGTTGAAACCTCGGTAGAGCAATTAGAGCGGATGACAGAAAGATTCTTCGCCGTCAACCAAATCTCTTTCAGCAAGAACGATCTACCCTCGGAAGGAGCGGCACACAACAAGGCTTTGCATCTAACAGTTAAATGTGAAGACTATTATGTCAAGCGGGTAATGTTGGATGGGGGCTCAGGCGTTGACATTTGCCCGCTCTCCACGCTACAAAGAATGGAAATTGGGACCGGAAGAATCTGACCCAACAATGTCTGCGTAAGGGCTTTCGACGGCATCAAGAGAGATACCATGGGAGAAATAGACCTGTTGTTGGTCATAGGACCAGTCGAGTTTCAAGTAACCTTCCAGGTGCTCGACATGGATACATTCTATAATTTTCTCCTTGGCAGACCTTGGATCCATGCGGCAGGAGCTGTGCCTTCCACTCTTCACCAGATGGTGAAGTTCGAGTATGAAGACCGAGAGATCGTGGTCCATGGGGAAGATGAGCATGCCATTTATCGGGACCCATCCATCCCATATCTGGAACCTAGAGAAGGGAGCGAACATACGGTCTATCAAGCTTTTGATATTGTACTGGCAGAGCAGCACGAAGAGGGAATACCCTGCCCCCAGCCTTTCTTGTCTAATGCCTCGGTTATGGTGGCCAAAGAGATGATCCGGCACGGATTTAGGCCAGGGAAAGGGCTTGGACGAACCCTTCAGGGAATAACAGAACCCATTACCCTGCCAGTCACCAAGAAACCTTTTGGACTAGGCTTCAAACCTACTCCAGCAGACGAAGAGTGGGCAAAGAAAAGGAAAAATGAGGGTTGGAAGTTACCTCGACCATTGTCAGATTTATATGCAACTTTCATCAGGCCAGGGTACGCTGAAGAAGAAGATGATGAGGCCTTCACAGCTGAGGAAATCGAGGAGATATGTGGGGCGATGAGAGAGATGCTCTACGAGGTCCACATGGTTCAACCAGGTGAAGGCACAAGCATTGCTGAGATGATGTACGTGGGGCCGAACGCCAAACTTCAAAACTGGGAGGCCACGCCATTCCCGACTAGACGGAAGTCCGGGTAGACCTGTCCTGCCACCTTTCCTGTGTCACAAGTTATCTCCAGGACATAACTTGAACGTTTTCTTCCTTTCAATTGTTGTTTTGAATTCCTAAGTTGTAAACATTGTTGTCTTCCAACTTTCCAAAGAAAATAAAAAAAAATCATCATTGCTTTCCCATTCTTTCTTTTGTTCTGATTTTTGTTATTTTTCCTTTTATCTTTCTTTTCAGTTATAATAATGCGGCTTTAAATATGACATGCTTGCGGACTTCACGGCCAGATCACAATGAGCTATTTAACTGCGAATTAATGAACCCAGAACCAGAATATGATGAGGAAGAAGCTTTTAGGGAAATAAACCGAGAGTTGGAACATTTTGAGAATAAACCTAAGCCAAATCTGAATGACACCGAACCGGCTAATTTAGGAACTCCTGAAGAAATCCGGGAGACCAAAATAAGCATTCACACGGACAAGAAAACGCGAGATGCGATAATTCAACTTCTTTTTGAATTTAAAGATGTGTTTGCTTGGTCATATGATGACATGCCGGGACTAGGTGTTGATCTAGTGGTTCATAAATTGCCGATTCATCCTGATTGTCCTCCAGTTCAACAAAAGCAACGAAAGTTCAAAACTGAGGTCAGTGACAAGATTAAAGAGGAGATCACTAAACAACTGAAAACGTGAGTGATTCGGGTAGTCCAATATACAACATGGTTGGCGAATGTGGTTCCAGTACCGAAAAAGGACGGGAAGACTCGGGTATGTGTAGATTACCGAGATTTGAATAGAGCAAGTCCCAAAGATAATTTCCCACTGCCCAACATCCACATCCTCGTTGATAATTGCGCCAAACACGAAATACAGTCTTTCGTAGATTGTTACGCTGGGTATCATCAGGTATTGATGGATGAAGAGGACGCCGAGAAAACTGCCTTCACCACGCCTTGGGGCACCTACTGTTACCGGGTCATGCCATTTGGTTTGAAGAATGCTGGGGCTACTTACATGAGGGCCATGACTGCCATTTTTCATGACATGATGCATCAGGAAATAGAGGTGTACGTGGACGACGTGATAGTCAAGTCCAGGACGCAGGATAATCACATCCAAGACTTGAGGAAATTCTTCGAGAGATTAAGGAAGTATGACTTGAAGCTGAACCCAGCCAAATGCGCTTTCGGAGTTCCGTCGGGCAAACTTTTGGGCTTCATCGTAAGCAGGAGAGGTATCGAGCTAGATCCAACTAAGATAAAATCCATCAGAGATCTGCCTCCCCCGAGAACAAAGAAAGACGTGATGAGTCTGTTGGGCAGGTTGAACTACATCAGTCGGTTCATTGCCCAGCTGACAAGCACGTGTGAGCCCATATTCAAGCTGTTAAGGAAAGATGCGGCGATTAAATGGACAACTGAGTGTCAAGAAGCCTTTGATAAAGTCAAAGAATACCTTTCGAATCCCCTAGTCTTGGTCCCTCCAGAACCGGGGAGGCCACTTTTCTTGTATCTGACAGTCTTGGAGAACTCTTTCGGTTGCGTCCTCGGGCAACACGATGTAACCGGAAAGAAAGAGCAAGCAATCTACTACTTGAGCAAGAAATTCACCGGCTACGAGGCCAAATACACTCTGCTGGAAAGGACATGTTGCGCTCTCACATGGGTTGCTCAAAAGCTGAGACATTATCTCCAAGCCCACACTACGTTCCTCATAAGCAGGTTGGATCCTTTGAAGTATATATTTCAGAAACCAATGCCTACTGGGAGACTGGCTAAATGGCAAATCTTGCTTACGGAATTCGACATAGTCTATGTCACTCGCACGGCAATGAAAGCCCAGGCGCTAGCAGATCATTTGGCCGAAAATCCGGTCGATGAGGAATACCAGCCATTGGATACCTACTTTCCAGATGAAGAAGTAAACACCGTAGAAGTGGTCTCGGAGGAAGCTCATGTTTGGAAGATGTTCTTTGATGGAGCCGTGAACGCCAAGGGTCTAGGGATTGGGGCAATTTTGATCTCGCCTTCTGGTCAGCATTATCCCGCCACAGCTAGACTTCGTTTCTTTTGCACAAATAATACAGCCGAGTATGAAGCCTGCATCATAGGCATGCATATGGCAATCGATCAGGATGTCGAAGACTTACTGATTATGGGAGATTCTGACCTAATTATCCGGCAAGCTCAAGGCGAATGGGAAACCCGGGATGTCAAACTTATCCCTTACCGACAGCATGTGGAGGACCTCAGCAAGTGCTTTACATCAATAGAGTTCAGGTATATCCCGAGGTGTCACAATGAACTGGCAGATGCACTTGCTACTTTGGCTTCAATGCTACCCTACCCGGGCAACGCCCACGTCGATCCTTTGGAAATCCAAATCAAGGAAAGACACGGTTACTGCAATGTAATCGAGGCGGGATCAAATACGCAGCCTTGGTACCATGACATCAAGAGGTTCCTGAAGACACAAGAATACCCCGAACACGCTACTGGAGATCAAAAGAGGACCATTAGGCGACAGGCAAGTGGTTTCTTTCTGAGCGGTGAATTGTTATATAAGAGGACCCCGGACCTCAATCTCCTAAGATGTGTCGATATCGAGGAAGCGAGAAAGATCATGCACGAAGTACACGCAGGTGTGTGCGGACCTCACATGAACGGGTATGTCTTAGCGAAGAAAATCCTTCGAGCAGGTTATTACTGGATGACCATGGAAAAGGATTGCTTTAGCTTCGTTCGGAAGTGTCATCAGTGTCAGGTGCACGGTGATTTGATTCATGCACCTCCCACGGAGCTGCATCCCATGTCTGCACCTTGGCCATTTGTCGCCTGGGGCATGGACGTCATTGGACCAATCGAACCAAAGGCTTCGAATGGACACAGGTTTATACTGGTTGCCATCGATTACTTCACAAAATGGGTAGAAGCTGTCACTCTCAAGTCGGTCACTAAAAAAGCTGTAGTGGATTTTGTACACTCAAATCTTATCTGTCGTTTCGGTATTCCTGCGACTATCATTACAGATAACGCAGAAAACTTGAACAGTCACTTGATGGGAGATGTATGCGAGCAATTCAAGATAACACATAGGAATTCTACTCCTTATCGGCCGAAAGCCAATGGTGCTGTGGAAGCGGCGAACAAAAACATCAAGAAGATTTTGAGGAAAACGATCCAAAGTTCCCGACAGTGGCATGAGCAGTTACCATTTGCATTGTTGGGGTATCGCACTACGGTACGCACATCAGTTGGAGCGACTCCTTATCTTTTGGTTTATGGGACCGAGGCTGTAATACCGGCAGAGGTAGAAATTCCTTCGCTTCGAACCATTGTCGAAGCAGAAATCGAAGACAGCGAGTGGGTCAAGACTCGGTTAGAGCAATTGATTTTGATTGATGAAAAGCGAATGGCCGCGGTTTGTCACGGACAGTTGTACCAACGAAGAATGGCCCGTGCTTACAACAAGAAAGTCCGACCCAGGAATTTCGAAATAGGTCAGCTGGTACTGAGGCGTATTCTGCCGCATCATGAGGAAGCAAAAGGGAAGTTTGCTCCAAATTGGAAAGGCCCATACATCATAAGGAAGATATTACCGAGAGGAGCATTGTATTTAGGTGATATCGAAGGAAATGACCCCGACACAGCAGTAAATGCGGATGCAGTCAAGAGATACTACGTCTGAATTATACTCCAGTAGTCTTGACGCATTTGAAATGACGAAGGTTTTATTCCCCACTACTCCCCAAACACTACCCAATTCTCTCTACAAACCTTTGAGCCGCTTACAAAAAAAAACAACAAAACAAAAGAAAACAAAACCAACAATTGATTGAGCCTGAACTACGTTTGACTTGATTCCGAAAGGATACGTAGGCAGCCTCTCCCTGAGGTTCAGTCACACCAACAATAAAATCCCATTCACCCTGAAATTGAAACCGGGGCACGTCGAGTAGTTTAGAAGTTAGTATCATCTACCTCTCTTTACCAAGCACAAGCCTTCAGATCAATTACCAAAGATAGTGGGAAACCAATAAGCGTCACAAATGGAGACCGGCACACTCTGAATTGAGAGAGATAAAATGAGAGAGTCTCGTCGATGAAAACCTTCGGGCACCACGAGGCGACGGGAGTAGAGAAACCAAAATGAGAGAGCTTGTTTAATAAAAACTCACAAAGAGTGCTATCAAGCGATGACAGGAAGAGAAATGAGAGAGGTCAGCTGGCGAAAACCCGCAAAGGGCGCTGTTGGCCGAAAGAGTGACCCCACCCAAGGAGGTTTCGGCAAAGTTCCACCAGGTTTGGAATCACAGATCCGTTCTAGTTGAGGGAAACGCAAGCTCATGGAAAGTCAGGCGTCCAGTCCAAAGAGCATGTCATGTCATTTAAAGCCAGCATTATCTTCCTCAGATAAGTCTTTCTCGTCCCGAAGGGGGCACTCCTTTTCTGAAATTCGTTTTATCTTTTCTTTGTTTTTCTTCGAATCTTTTTTATGTTTAAGCCCAAGTCCTAGATGTACCGGAAAGGACAGGTGGCAGGTTTGGTTGCACGGAATTCCGTTTCATGAAGGAAAATGCCTCGTTTCGTTGGTACGTTCGTCCAAGCCTGATGAATCATGATGTTTGATGGTGTTCAAAGTAAAGAGGAAAAAGAGAAATTTCCCGCAGCAAGTCCACCTTCGGACGATTCCCCACAGAGTCTCCCTCTGTACAAATCCCCGCAGAGTCTCTCCTTGTACAATCCCCCACATAGTCTCCCCAATATAAAAAAAAAATCCCCGTTGTAGTTTCCCCAGCGAGTCCCTTTGTAAATATTCCCCAACAAGCTTACCCCAACAAACCCTAGAAAGCCCGCTTTGAAACAAATCCCCAGCATGCCCCGTTGTACAAAAATCCCCATAAAGAATCCACTTTGTAAATATTCCCCCCCCCCACAGAGCTTCCTGTTGTACCAATCCCCACAGAATACCTCCAATAAAATCCCCGTTGAGAACCTCCAAGCAAAACGGGACACAAAAAAAAAGAGAAAAAAAAAGAGAGCCTCGCGAGGCAAATCATCATAGAATCTGGAAATACAAAGCCTGAGCAGTCAAAAGAGTTTCGACATTTGAATCCAATCAACGGCAGGACTTCGCGACAGAAATAAGGACGCAACAAAGCAACAGGAACGATCAAGGTCACCAAACTGACCGTCATTTCCGAACTAACAATTGTTCTTTGTCTGAAAAGTTGAAACAGGTATAATCCAAGACAACCATGCAAGAAGCAGGTGTCGCCCAAAGAAGAAGGTACACGGGTACAAGAAATACCTTGGCAATGATGAATTCACTCGAAAGGTAAGTTTCCACGAAACTCCCTTTTATCTTCTACTAAAACAAGAAAATTCAAAAAAAGACATCGTTTAGTATTCTCGAACTTTGTCCCCAGCCAGTCAGCATTAGGGTTTTAAACCCTAAACTGAACTTCTTTCCTTTCAACCAGCATTAGGGTTTTAAACCCTAAACTGAGCTTTTCCATGCAATCAGCATTAGGGTTTTAAACCCTAAACTGAATTTTTTCTTTAGCCAGCTTTAGGGTTTTAAATCCTAAACTGAACTTTTTTCCATTCAGCCAGCATTAGGGTTTTAAACCCTAAACTGAGCTTTTCCATGCAATTAGCATTAGGGTTTTAAACCCTGAACTGAATTTTTCCTTTAGTCAGCATTAGGGTTTTAAACCCTAAACTGAATTTTTTCCCTTTCAGCTAGCATTAGGGTTTTAAACCCTAAACTGAGCTTTTCCATGCAATCAGCATTAGGGTTTTAAATGCTAAACTGAATTTTTCCTTTAGTCAGCATTAGGGTTTTAAACCCTAAACTAAACTTTTTTGCCTTTCAGCCAGCATTAGGGTTTTAAACCCTAAACTGAGCTTTTCCATTTAGTCAGCATTAGGGTTTTAAACCCTAAACTGAACTTTTTCCCCTTCAGCCAGCATTAGGGTTTTAAACCCTAAACTGAGTTTTTCCATGCAATCAGCATTAGGGTTTTAAACCCTAAACTGAATTTTTCCTTTAGTCAGCATTAGGGTTTTAAACCCTAAACTGAACTTTTTCCCATTCAGCCAGCATTAGGGTTTTAAACCCTAAACTGAGCTTTTCCATGCAATCAGCATTAGGGTTTTAAACCCTAAACTGAATTTTCCTTTTAATCAGCATTAGGGTTTTAAACCCTAAACTGAACTTTTTCCCATTCAGTCAGCATTAGAGTTTTAAACCCTAAACTGAGCTTTTCCATGCAGCCAGCATTAGGGTTTTAAACCCTAAACTGAGCTTTCCATGCAATCAGCATTAGGGTTTTAAACCCTAAACTGAATTTTTCCTTTAGTCAGCATTAGGGTTTTAAACCCTAAACTGAACTTTTCTTTTAGTTAGCATTAGGGTTTTAAAACGTGAACTGAACTTTTTTCCCTTTCAAGCCAGCATTAGGGTTTTAAACCCTAAACTGAATTTGTCCTTTAGTCAGCATTAGGGTTTTAAACCCTAAACTGAACTTTTTTCTCTTAATCAGCATTAGGGTTTTAAACTCTAAACTGAACTTTCCCCCAGTTGGTCAGTATTAGAGTTTCAACTCTAAAACCAAACTTCTCCCCAGCTAGTCGGTTTAGGGCCTCAACCCTGAACTGAGCATGCATATCCTCTTTCATCAATCTTATGAACTTCCTGGCGAATAATTCACGAAATTTTCCTAGTGAAACTGGGGCAGAAAATTTCGTTCGTTTGTTTGTTTTCTCCCGCAGGTCTAGCCTCGAGCCACACGGATCAAAATGACCCACGAGAGAAGCCTCAATTTAGAATCAAAGAAGAAAAAGACAAAAAGAAGATGTCCCGAGATATCGGAGTAAATGGAAGGCAGATCGACTCCAACATTTGATTAAGGTCCTGAACTCTTCCAGTCACGTCTCACTGAGTATCCCAGAGTGAGCAAGCACCTACAACTCGCAAGCATCAAGATTCGGATCGAAGTCTACGAGCAAAATCAGCTGAGATCCAAGATCAAGTCGCAAAAGAATCATAGATAGGGATCTTGTAACTAGCAATTGACATGCATATAAGTATTTAGTTCAGTTTCAATTTTTCTGTGGTTGTAATAAGGCGGTCAGTAACGCAACATTGACAACAGCAACAGCAGTAACAGCAAGCATTGCAATCCCATGGTAGTCCCAGCTGCCAAAACTTCCCGAACTATATTGACATGATTCCTGTTTAGCCCAGGATATGTAGGAAACCTTTGGAGCAAAGGTTCGGTCAAATCTTTCAAAAATGCTTCACACGGAGTAGTCCATAGGCAAAAGTCGCTCATATCCGCTCACTTTATCTTTGCACGAAAACCCTTCGTGTTTCCGAACAAAGAGGGGCAGCAGTGAGCACATGATTTTTGTCTTAAGCGACAATCGCTCCAAAAGAATTAAAAAAATAATAACAAATGGTCCTGCTGTACAAATTTGGATTTTATATGGCACCTTGTTAATTATTTATGATTTTTACCCATTTTTATTAAAACAAAATACAAAATGTATGTGTCGTGCGTAATGTGAACCGTAATCCGATTGTTAAATGGGAGATCACAAAAATACGCATTTCTTTTGTCCTGATTTGTTGCCTTGTTTAATTTTACCTACTTTTAACATTTTATACGCGTGAAATAAATACGTTAAGTGTTAATTAATGGTGCTTAGTTTTATTTAATTAGGTTGTGTATTTAGGAAATTAGAAATAAAGAAAAAGAGGGTAAAAATTTGTTTTAAAATGAATTTGGGTCGTGCCCATTTCAAAATCTGAAGCCCAAATGAACGACCCAAGCCACCAGTCCGAACAGCCCACCCCCAGGCCATAAAACGACGTAGTTTAACACCAAAACTACGTCGTTTCAATGGCGATCCATCTCAACCATTCAAACCAAACCGATCCAACGGCCAAGATCTCACACCCCGTACCCACTAACAGACCCGACCCGTCTCACCCGGACCGACCCCAACCCTTTACCCTCGAAACGACACCGTTCCCCGTTAGTTGAAGGATCCTGGCCCTTCATCACGTCTCATCCAACGGCCAGGATCCACCTATCCACTAACTATATAAACCATAACCTTACCCTGCCCCCCCCCTATCCGAACCCCAGCCTTAGGTCACCTTCGTCCTCATCCCTTTCCCCTCCAAAACCCTAGCCGCCCCTGTATTCTTCACCATGAAAGCCGGCGGCATGGACGCCGGTAACCCCACCCTTAACACCATAGAACCCCATTGCCATCCTGAACATGGATCTGTTAACTACTTAACTTGAATCCCTTCCCACCTTCTCGAATCTTCGTTTGAAGATTCGAGTCGGAACTTGACTTACACCGTTTAACCCCAGTTTCACACCAGACACTCCCCAGACCCCCCTCGTGACCAAACCATGCTTGGTTTGGTCCGAATCTGACCAGGGAAGCATGAATCCCAGATCTAATCTTTGGAACCTTAGGGTTCCTCGTCACTGGTCCGTATCTCGTTTAAACCAAGAGATTAAGGTCTAATGGACCTTAATCGAAGTGTTTCTCATCTGAGAAACACTTCAATTAAAGTCCGTTCAGCCTTAAGAAAGGTCTGTTCGAATCCAAGTTAAGGTTTTTGATTTTTCGGGATTTAAGGTGAGTTTTGTTTTCTTTTCTTTATTCTGTTAGTCCATGTTTGTTTAAAAGGCTGCTCATGTTGTTGTGAAATTTGTGTTTCGAATTTTACCGACTGTGTCCTGTCCACCTTGCCTGAACCTTTGTTGTTTGATTGAGTTCTTCTTCTACTTGTTCTGATAATGTGTATATATGTATCTGTTGTGCAATTAGTTGAATTTCAAATTTGAACTGATTAACTGATTCCTCGAGTACAATTCTGCTTAGTCAGTACAATTCAAATCATGCGTTCGATACTGTTAAATGTCTGATTTTGGCTACGATTGTACATGTTATGATTAATATAGTCGATTCGACATGTGTCGTCAATTAGTTTCAGCTGCCTGAACAATAACAAATCGATTTACTTTTGATAAGCATGGCCTGAATCATTTAAGAACTGAGTTTAGTGCTTACAATTATTAATTTGAATCAGAAAATCAATGTTCTGTTTAGTCACAGTTCTGAAATTGGAGGGCATGTGCACTTGTGCACAACATGTGCATTTTGTGCACAGCTTGTGCCCTGCCTAAGTACTTTTTGAATTAAATAGTTTGACAGCATATGCTGTCAGACTACATCCTGCTGCCCATATTCTGCTTTAAGTTTCAGAAATAATAAACATTACTAAAAAGTTATGTCTGCCAGGGAATGTGATGGGGGGGGGGGTTAATACTTAAATAGCTAAGTGAAAACTGAAAAGAAGATAGCACATGGGAGGGGTGTTCTTTTGGTCTAACAGGCTGTCAAAGGGGTGATGTTAAGGCTTATAAAAGGGAAGGACCTCCATCAGTAAGAAAAAAAAGAGAAAAAGCAAGAACCTGGACCAGAGATTAGGGAGAGCAAAAGAGATACACATATATACATAGAGAAGATAAGAGAGAAGGACACACACACATGAACACACACAAACATAGGATAGATCTGATAAGAAGAGAGTGAATTGAGAGGGAACATTTTGAAAGTGAAGTTCTGAAAAATAGAAAACTGGAAAATAACTTTGTTCGATAACACAGACAGACAAAACTAGAAATTGCATTCTTCTCTGCTGTCTTGATTTCGCTGGTTTTGACATGTTTGTTCAATACTGATTTCTTTCAAAGCCAATTGAGTTTGTTGGTTGTCTGTTGGTTTTACTCTGGAACTGGTTCCAGTCGGGTTCTTGATTCTACTTGCTTCGCTTGTTGCTGCTGCTGCTATTCTGCTTTCTGCTGCTACTGACCCTTCTGCTTCTGCTTCTTCTTTGCATTTCAGTATTCAGGTACACATTTCGAGTCCCATGTTGGTGTTAATTGTAACAGTTCGAAGCATGAAATGAAAGGAGTTTGAAGAAGTTTAAATGTCTGTTTGTAATGCTCATGGTATATTGACTTCTTTTGTATAAATTGATTAGTGCGTAATTCAGTAGCGAAAGATTAGTTAGTCAATACTTAACCATGTTTTAGCCTCTTGCATCGTAGTTTTATAGTTGTTTGTCAGTACGAGATGTAATGGTACAATACATAGAATGCATGGATAATTGACATAAAATTTTCAACCGGATTCCTGTTTGACTATAATGACATGCATATGATAGAATATTTCCACCTTACACAATGATGTTCTGTTTTACTTTAGTTCTTTTATCAGGACCCGCTAGGCAGTATATAGGAGCACGTTCGAATCCCCATTAGTAACAATGCCTAGTGTTCAATTCCCTTAATCTAGCCTAAATAAGTCTAGTTAAGTTCAATTCAAGAAATGTTTGGATACAAGTATAGCATTTGGTCAATCTCGTATGTTTCACAAGGTATGACGCCTCTTCACTTTGTAAATAATTAATCAGAAATTGGTAAGAATCCGGTTTGGGCCAAAGCATATAATTAAATTAGCATGTACCCTTTTCTTCTAGTCTTAGAGACAAATGCATTAGAAATGTAGCCACTTTAGGATATCCCTTCTAAAAAAAATAGAGACGAGCCTCGCCAAATAAAACGCAAAATTGCGGGGCCCTCAATAAATAACCATAATAAATTCTTAAAATTCGGAATAGGTCGTTTAGTGAATTTCATGGCCTTCTACAAAAATAATAACGCGCTAGACTCTTTAGGCGCGGCTTAATAATTTAACTTTCTTAAACACGGGTGCACATTGATGTGACCCAAATCCAAATCTCAACGGAGTCAAAATGTGTCGACGACCACGGGTGCATTGATTGTGATGTGGTTCGAGATGCATTTTCATGACGTTGCAATTCTATAAAAATAAATGATAATAATAAAAGCGGTTTAAACTTAATAAAAGTACGTAAGTCATAACATGCATTTAAATCAGTTATTTAGCCATTATAACAATTTAAGCGACCGTGCTAGAACCACGGGATTCAAGGGTGCCTAACACCTTCCCTCGGGTCAACAGAATTCCTTACTTAGAATTTCTGGTTCGCAGACTTCATTTGGAAAAGTCGAAAATTTCCTCGATTTGGGATTCAAGATAAACCGGTGACTTGGGACACCAAAAGCCAAACATTTCCCAAGTGGCGACTCTGAATTAAATAAATAATCTCATTTCGAATATTGTCACTTAAATTGGAAAAACTCCCCTCGCGCATTTAACCTTTCGGGAGCGGGCGCGCAAAAAGGAGGTGTGATAATAAGTTTCATATTATTATAAATAGGAATATTAATTGTAGAATTGTAAAAGAGATTTACAATAAAATAATGAAAACAAGGAGATCGTTTGCTTCTTTATTCTTCTATCATTGAACCTAATTCTCTAAACAATGCCACATAAATTAAGTGATTCCTTTTTTGTTGGAACGCACATTTAAAGGGTGAAGTCTTTTTTAATTAATATACCGTACAGTCACGATAATAATCGTCCAATAACCTTTTAATGATTGAGGCTGTAAAGTAGTCTACTTCGTCTTCTATGATTAAAACAACACATCAGACTGAACTTTTGTCGAATATCTTTAGTTTTGGTTTCATCCGATGTTCAATATCTTTGAAATTTAATTAATTTGGATTCTCGAAAAAAAATCTCACATATTAGTTGTATAGCGCTGCCTATCTCACATATTAGTTGTATAGCGCTCCCTATTAAAAACGATATCATACTCAAATTTTGAATTCGGAATATCTAATTAAGTACAAAGGAATATTTAGCACTCTATCACAACCTTCAATAATAGCTTTTTGTCGGATATCTGAGGTCTCACTTTGTTCACAAATTTTTTTTCCTAAATAATTATACACTTGTTAATAATTTTGAACTTTATTCTTTGGACTGACTCTCGGACAAAGAGGGACACAGTTGATCAAAGAACAGGAAAGTGACAAATAAAATAACAACAAATTCTCAGGTGTTGCTATCTAGCCTGGTTTTCTCCACTGGTGTCCCTCACCTTTTCTATTTCCTTTTTTGGTGTCTACGTTCTTGAGAACGTGACAATAGAGCAGGAGACTAGAGAAGGTGAGAATTTAACGCAATCTAATTATAGTCAGCCTTCTCTATAATAATTTTATTTTTTAAAATTTTTGTTGTTGTTATAATAACGTATTGTTATAGAAAATATAGATTATATGATACAATAACATGAAAAATTAATTCCAAAATGAACTTGACCATGATAGTAAAAGGCTATTATTATAAAGAGATTTAACTATATAATGTCAAATTTAGGTAAGTAAATGTTTATTGACTCATTCAAATGATAATTTTCATTTTCATCTCAGCTCCAAATTGCCAATAAACTATTATTCCTTAAAGTAAGCCTAGCAATAACTTTGAAGTTTCGAAGCTGTTCTTGTTTCAAGAAATCAAATGCATATAAGCTGGTAGAGTTCAAATCAATCATTTTAAATAAGATGCTATCGAATCAATTTCAAAATGACAAATACTGAGTAACAATGGACTTAAAAGCCCCTTCGTTTTTTTTTATTAAGATAAAAACATCTCATATTAAAATGTTATATTTAAGATCTGAATATTAAATAATTAACTCTATACGTTTTTCTCAATTTCTAAATGTATAAAACTTGTATTTATTTTTAAATTAATAAATATAAAATTCAAATAAAAAGTGTAATATTATTCCTAAAATTATATGGCGGTTGGTGGTGGCGATGGATAACAATGCTAACTAGTTGCAGGGTCGACTAAGGATTCTGGTTGTGGTAGTACCTAGTCGTAGTGGTAGTTGACATAATTAATGGTTGGCGAGGTTGATAGTGACAGTTGGTGATGGCAGCTGATCATACACAAATATACTCGATTACTCAGACTTCATTGGTACACCAAAATCTTCATTCAAACATTTTAACAAACGTCTTGTGGGAATAAAGTATGTGCATTCTAGTTTAACAATAGTGGAACATGGTGGTGTCACACCTCCTTTTTGCGCGCCTACCCCGGAGGGTAGAATGCGTGAGGGAGTTTTTCCAATTTAAGTGACAATATTCAAAATGAGATTATTTATTTAATTCAGAGTCGCCACTTGGGAAAGGTTTGGCTTTTGGTGTCCCAAGTCACTGGTTTATCTTGAATCCCAAATCGAGGAAATTTTTGACTTTCCAAATGAAGTCTGCGAACCAGAAATTCTAAGTAAGGAATTCTGTTGACCCGAGGGAAGGTGTTAGGCACCCCCGAATCCCGTAGTTCTAGCACGGTCGCTTAAATTGTTATAATGGCTAAATATCTGATTTTAATACATGTTATTACTTATGTGCTTTTATTAAGTTTAAGCCGTTTTTATTATTATTATTTTTTATAGAATTGTAACGTCGTGAAAATGCATCTCGAACCACGTCACAATCAATGCACTCGTGGTTGTCAATACATTCCGACGTCGAGATTTGAATTTGGGTCACATAAATGCGCACCCGAATTTAAGAAGGTATTTTAATTAAAATCGCGCCTAAAGAATCTAACACGTAATTATCTTTAGGGAAGGCGGTGAAGTTCACTAGACAGTCCATTCCAAGTTCTAAGTATTTAATATATACATTTATGAGGGCCCTGCGATTTGTGCGTTTTATTTGGCAAGACTCGTCTCATTTATTTTTAAGGATATCCTAAAGCGACTACATTTCTATTAAATTCGTTTCTAAAATAAATGAGAGAAAATCCTAACCCGTTACAGGCTTAAAAAGAGGCGTAACATATTAAATGCTAGATTGAGACGAACGTTAACTGAAAGGAACATCACTAGAAATTATAAACAAAATCGAGAACGATAAAATAATATATTCGAACGTGATTAATTATCCTATAGCTAGATTAACTCCTCCTAATTATATAAGCGAACGAATAATTGTTCGCGATTATTAAACGCTGAAATTAACCTTAATTATTAATGCTTATTCGGGAGTTTATTAGATCTAAACGCCAAACCATCTTACTAAACTCATGCCTATTAGATTAGTGTTATTAAAATTGCTGCGTTGTTTTGTGCTTCAAAATATGTAAAAACCTGCTGATCCTATTAATAGCCACTTCGTTTAAATGATGGGCCGATGCCAATATTAATTATTAATCTGCCTTATTAAAACTATGTTGAAACAAGGAATCCAACAAGAGAGTTGACATACATGGCTAACCCGTTGGTACTAACATAACACAATATGAAAATTTGTTTGGGATACGTTTTTCTTGAAATCAAATTGGACCGGATATAACGAGTTTGACAGTTCAAAGATCCAAACAGGAGTACATACAGATGCTTGCCATGATTCTACGTTATACTGTCATCACTAAATCAGACTAAATTGTTATGCACATGGAGATACGTCTGATCTAACAGCATACTATTTAACAGTCCATATCAGTTAGGGTACATTCCAATTCATACAGAATAAATGTAGTCGGAATGAGCTTAAACAAATACATGCTAACTATCATTCAACCTATCGCTATATTTTGAACACAAGTAATGTGAAGCAAGCGACGTTCATTTCTTTATTTTTACTTCAACTTCAAGCTTTCAACAACACATGGTTTCAGAAATATGTACCTGGAAGCGCTTACAATTGAAGAAGAAGAAGGGTCAGTAGAGTAAAAGTGGCAAACGAATAGCAACACAGCAATTTCAACCGCAGAAATACCCCAGAAATACACTCAAAGGCAGCCCGGAATGTTTTGTTGAAACCCAACAGCACAATCAACACCCGAAAGACTCAACTGAACTTGAACTTAAACCAAAGCTGAACTAATAGATCGCAGAAGAAGTTCATGCAAATTGAAATTAAACTGAGATGTCGACTTCAACTACTAAACTCGAAACTGAATTGAAAAATTCAATGGAATAGTCTTTCTGTTGTTTTTGGTTATCAACCATTTTTGAAACTCCTTTAAGCCTCCCCTTTCTGTTCTGAAACTCTTAGTCCGACCTCCTTTTAATTCTCAAAAACCCTCTGTTTTTATATCTAAAAATCAAAACATTCCACAGCCTGTTAAAACCCATTAAAACTGAACTCCCACCATATTCTCTTTTCTGTTTTTCCACTCACAAGTTAAAAGAAAGGTATCCCTGCTGAGATTCCCCCTGACAGCCCCTTTTTTCATTGTTAAAGTGGTTTATCCTTATTAAATTAAGCAAGTATGCGCAGCATGAGTATGTCCTGACAGCACATGCTGTCCATTCTACTTTAATTCATTAAAAACTACAATGCACATCCTGCCCAAGGTCTAAAATGAGTGAACATGCCAGCAATTTCATATCAATTCAAAACTAAACTCTGGGATCTATATCAAACTGCAGCTATAAACCAATCCTTAAATGATTTCTGACTTAACTAACAGATTAGCAAACAACTGTAATCAATTCTCAACTGATTCAACAATGCCTTAGTAAGAACTAAACAGCACGAGTCAAATTACTACCCATTCCAAACTGAAACTAATTGACGACATATATCGAATCGACTACGCGAATTACAACACATAAAATCAAAAGCCAATGATTAGAATCCAAAAGTATTAACAGGTGATTCAAGTTGTACTGACCAAAACAAAAGTTGCCCTGGAAACTAATTAATCGACCAAATTCATTTCAATCGATTATATAGTTTAAAACACATATACTCAATCAGTGAATAGAGAAAAATTCGACCAAATAAAAGGTCCGGGCAAGGTGGACAGAATAGTCGACACAAAAAATGAAAACAAATCAACTAACATTTAAACACATGAACAAACATCAACAGAAAACAACATGAGACTGACAAGGAAAAGAAAAAATACCTTAAGGAATTGAAAATCAGATGACCCTGTCTCGGATTTTGAATCGAACCTCTTTTGGAGTTGAACGGACTTTAATCGAAGTGTTCTCACTTCGATTAAGGTCTATTAGACCCCAACCCTTTCGTTTAATTGGACAAAACTTCAGATTCCGAATTTCTAGGGTTCTTGGGGCGGATTTGGGATTCAGGTTTTTCTGGTTAGATTCGGACCAAACCAAGCTTGGTTTGGTCACGAGGGAGGTCAGGGGAGTACCTGGCATGGATTTGGGGTGGTTTGGCATGGGTTGGGGGTGCGGCTCGAATCTTCAAATGAAGATTCGAGACGGTGGGGGAAGATTCGAGACCCATGGCTTGTGGATATGTGTTCAGGGGGTCGAGGTGCCCTAGGGGTGTTAGTCTGGTGGTCATCGGCGTTGTTGCCGCCGGGTTTATGGTGAGGGGAAAGGGGGCGGCGCTAGGGTTCTAAGGGGTTTGGGTTTGGTGAGGGAGACGAAGATGGGGGAGGGGGGTCTGGCTCGGGGGTGCGGGGTGAGGGATGAGGAATTATATACGGGGTGGGATGTTTGATCCTGGCCGTTGGATCAAGTGGGATAAATGGCCAGGATCCTTTCGTCGATAGGAACGACGTCGTGTGGTTTAAAACGTGAGACTGGGTTGGTCTCAAACGGGAATGGGTCGGGCTATGAGGCGTGTTTAAGACCGTGGGATCAAGGGAGATGAACGGCTCCGATTGGTCGTCCCTAAACGGCGTCGTTTGGGTTTATGAGGGACCTGAACTGGACCGTTGGATCTGTTTGACCAACGGTTCAGATGAAGGGTGCCAAAACGATGTCGTTTCTTTGTATCTGGGGAGTGCTGGATTGGATAAATGGGTTTGGGCCTTCTTTTGGGTCTAAAACCAGCCCAATTCCGATTTTCTCAAATTTAAACTCTTTTATTTTTCTTCTTTTAATTTCTAAACAAAACAATTTTTAATTACATTGTAAAAATCAAAAATAAAACTTATAAAAATATTAATTAATACTTAAACAACAATTATCAACCACATTAAACATTCAATTAAAATAAAATCACTCAATGACAACAAATAGAATAAAAGATGCATATTTTTTGTGATTTTTCCTTTTAAAACCAAATTATGGTTTGATTAATTCCTAATAGTAGAACAAAATCCTAATTTTACACGCGACAGATATTTTTATATTTTTTAATTGGTAAAACTAAACAATCAACAAACAAAACTATCAATAACTATCAAAATGCCACGCAAATTCACAAAATCATACACAAATACAATTTATTATTTTTTTTCGATTTCTTTTGGAGTAATTGTCGCGTAAACAAAAATCACGTGCTCACAACTGCCCATCTTTGTTCGAAAACACGAAGGGTTTTCGTGCAAAGATAAAGTAAGCGGATATGAGCGATTTTTGCCCGTTGGACTACTCCGTGTGAAGCACATTTGAAAGATTTGACCGAATCTTTGCTTCAAAGATTTCCTACATATCCTGGGCTAAACAGGATTCAGGTCAATGTAGTTCGGGAAACTTTGGTAGCTGGGACTACCATGGGATTGCAATGCTTGTTGTTACTGTTGTTGATGTTGCCACTACCGCTTTACTGACCTCCTTATTACAACCAAAGGAAATTGAAACTGAACTAGCTACTTATGTCTGTCAACCGCTAGTTACAAGATTCCTATCTATAACTCTTTTGCAACTTGATCTTGGGTCTTAGCTGATTCTGCTTGTAGACTTTGATCTGAATCTTGATGCTCGCAAGTTGTAGGCGCTTGTTTATTTCTGCGGGATTGGCGGAGCTCGGGAATTTGATCAAATTTTGATCGACCCGCCCTTCGTTTGTTCCAATATTTGGGAACATCTTCTTTTTGTTCTTTTTTTTCTTCTTTTATTCTGGATTGAGACTCAAACCGCAGGTCATCTCGATCCATGCGCCTCGAGGTCGGACCTGCTGAAACAACAAAACAAACGAACAAAATTTTCTGCCCCAGTTTCACTAGGAAAATTTCGTGAGTTAATTGCCATGAAACTTACAGAATTGATGAGGGTATTGGAAAACTCTAGTCTACAAAGCGCAACTCAGGGATTGGAGCCCTAATGTCGCAAAAGGTAAAAATGCGCAACTCAGGGATTGGAGCCCTAATGCTGGCTTAAAGAAAAATTGATCAACTCAGGGATTGGAGCCCTAATGTTGGCTAAAGGAAAAATGCTCAACTTAGGGATTGGAGCCCTAATGCTGGCTTAAAGGAAAAAACTCTCAACTCAGGGATTGGAGCCCTAATGTCGGCTAATGGAAAAAACGCTCAACTCAGGGATTGGAGCCCTAATGTCGGCTAAAAGCAAATCGCTCAACTCAGGGATTGGAGCCCTAATGTTGGCTAACAGGAAAAACGCTCAACTCAGGGATTGGAGCCCTAATGCTGGCTAAAGGAAAAAACGCTCAACTCAGAGATTGGATCCCTAATGTCAGCTAACAGGAAAACGCTCAACTTAGGGATTGGAGCCCTAATGTCGGCTAACGGAAAAAACGCTCAACTCAGGGATTGGAGCCCTAATGTTGGCTAAAAGAAAATCGCTCAACTCATGGATTGGAGCCCTAATGTTGGCTAACAGGAAAAACGCTCAACTCAGGGATTGGAGCCCTAATGCTGGCTAAAGGAAAGTTTCTCAACTCAGGGATTGAAGCCCTAATGCTGGCTTACAGAAAATTGCTCAACTCAGGGATTGGAGCCCTAATGCTGGCTTAAGGAAAATTCGCTCAACTTAGGGATTGAAGCCCTAATGCTGGATAAAAGAAAGTTGCTCAACTCAGGGATTGGAGCCCTAATGCTGGCTTAAAGGAAAAAACGCTCAACTCAGGGATTGGAGCCCTAATGCTGGCTAAAGGAAAAACGCTCAACTCAGGGATTGGAGCCCTAATGTCGGCTAAAAGAAAATCGCTCAACTCAGGGATTGGAGCCCTAATGTTGGCTAAAGGAAAATCGCTCAACTCAGGGATTGGAGCCCTAATGTCGGCTAAAGGAAAATTTGGGATTCTAAACCAACTCTCTTTTTTTGAATTTTCTTCTCACTTCCTTTTTCGTTTTTTTATTATTTATTTATTTTTATTATTTTTTCATTCATTTTTTTAGTAAAATGCAGGAGAGAATTTGGGGGAAACTTCCCTTTTGGGTTGATTCCTTATTGCAAAGCTGTTTCTTGCATTCACGTATTTCTTTTCCTTTTGGGCGGCACCTGCTTCTCGCACGGTTGCTTTGGCTCGCACCTGTTTCAATTTTCCAAACAAAGAATAATTGTCAGTTTGAAAAAGGTGGTTGGTTTGGTAGCCTTGATTGTTCCAATTGCTCGGTTCCGTCCGTATTCTTGTTGAGAAACTCTGTCGTTGATTGGTTTCACAAGCGATCCCCTTTAAAACTGATCAGACTCACATTCCCGGATTTTGCGATGATTTGCCCGTGTAAGGCTTTGGTTCTTCCATCCCATTCTGCTTGGGGATTTTTACCGAGGCAGACTCAGTGAGGATTTTTATTGGGGCAGACTCAGTGGGGATACTTACAAGGCAGACTCGTTGGGGATTTGCCGGGGCAGACTCTTTGGGGATTTTTACATGGGGAGACTCTGTGGGGATTTTTATAAGGGGAGACTCTGTGGGGATTTGCCGGTTTTTTTTTTCTCGAAAACAATCATCATCATGATCAGTCGGGATCGAATTGACGAACCACTGAAGCGGGGTATTTTCTTCGCTTCTTACTAAATGGAGCTCCGCGAAACCGGTCCTGCCACCTTTATTTCCAGTATATTTGGAATTTGGGGTTAAAATGAAAGGGATTCAAAGAAAGGTAAAACAAAGAGCGGAGAAAACAAATTTAAAAAGAGAAGTGTCCCTTTCGGGACAAGAAAGACTTATCTGAGGAAAACATGCTGACTTTAAATTGACATGACATGCTTTTTGGACTGGATGCCCGACCTTCACGAACTTGCATTTCCTCATGAACCGAAGTAGATCTATGTTTCCAAACCAATGGAACCTTGCCAAGACTTTCTGAGGTGGAATCATCTTTTCGGCCGACAGCGCCCTTTGCGGGTTTTCGCTAGTCGACTTCTCTCATTTTTCTCCTTGATGTCGCTTGATAGCACTCTTTGCGAGTTACTAAATAAGCTCTCTCATTTTCGATTCCTCTACTCCCGTCGCCTCACGGTGCCCGAAGGTTTTCACCGACAAGACTCTCTCATTTTATTTCTTTCAATTTTGAATGTACCGGCCTCCAATCATGATATTTCTTGGCTTCCCCTGCCTTTGGCAATTGATCTGAAGGACTTGTGCTTGGTAAAAGAATTGTAGATGAAACTACAACTTCTAACCCATTTGGTGTTCCCCACTTTCAACTTCCGGGTAAATTGGATTTTATTTTTGGTGTGACTGAACCCCAGAGAGAGGCTGCCTACGTATCCTTTCGGAATCAAGTCAGACGTAGTTCAGGCTCAATCAATTTTTTTTTACAAGGTAGCCAAAGAAATGTAACCGGCTCAAAAAGGCTTGTGGAGAGAGTTTATATTGTTTGGGTAGTGGGAATAAAACCTTCATCATCTCAAACGTGCCAAGACCACTGAAGTAAAACTCAGACATAGTACCTTTTGACTGCGTCTGCATTCACTGCTGTTTCAGGATCATTTCCTTCAATATCACCCAGATACAACGCTCCTCTTGGCAGTATCTTCCTGATGATGTACGGGCCTTTCCAATTAGGAGCAAATTTTCCTTTCGCTTCCTGGTGATGTGGCAGAATGCGCCTCAATACCAGTTGACCTACTTCAAAATTCCTGGGTCGTACTTTCTTGTTGTAGGCACGGGCTATTCTTTGTTGGTACAACTTCCCGTGACAAACCACGTCCATTCGTTTCTCGTCAATCAAATTCAACTGCTCCAATCGAGTCTTAACCCACTCGCTATCTTTAATTTCTGCTTCGACAATGGTGCGGAGCGAAGGAATTTCCACCTCTGCTGGTATCACAGCCTCGGTCCCATAAACCAACAAGTAAGGGGTTGCCCCTACTGACGTGCGCACTGTAGTGCGATATCCCAGCAACGCAAAGGGTAATTGTTCATGCCATTGTCGGGAACTCTGGATCGTCTTCCTCAAAATCTTCTTGATGTTCTTGTTTGCTGCTTCAACAGCGCCATTGGCCTTGGGCCGATAAGGAGTGGAGTTCATATGCGTTATCTTGAACTGTTCGCATAATCCCCCATCAAGTGACTATTCAGGTTTGCCGCGTTATCTGTGATGATAGTTGCGGGAATACCAAAACGACAGATAAGATTTGAATGTACAAAATCCACCACAGCCTTCTTAGTGACTGATTTAAGAGTGACGGCTTCTACCCATTTTGTAAAGTAGTCAATGGCGACCAATATGAACCTGTGCCCATTTGAAGCTTTCGGCTCAATCGGACCAATGACGTCCATGCCCTAAGCAACAAATGGCCAAGGTGCAGACATAGGATGCAGTTCCGTGGGAGGCGCATGAATCAGATCGCCGTGCACCTAACACTGATGACACTTTCAAATGAAGCTAAAACAGTCCCTTTCCATGGTCATCCAGTAATAACCCGCTCGAAGGATTTTCTTTGCCAAAACATACCCATTCATGTGGGGCCCGCATACTCCTGCGTGTACTTCATGCATGATTCTTCCTGCCTCCTCGGCGTCAACACATCTTAACAAATTGAGGTCCGGGGTCCTTTTATACAATACCTCGCCGCTCAAAAAGAAACCACCTGCATGCCGCCTAATAATTCTCTTTTGATCTCCAGTAGCATGTTCGGGGTATTCTTGTGTCTTCAAGAACCTCTTGATATCATGGTACCATGGCTGGGTACTTGATCCTGTCTCGACTACATTACAGTAACCGTGCCTTTCCCTGATTTGGATTTCCAAAGGATCGACGTGGGCGTTGCCTAGGAAGGGTAACATTGAAGCTAAGGTGGCAAGTTCATCCGCTAGTTCATTGTGACAACGCGGGATATACCTGAATTCTATCGATTTGAATCGCTTGCCTAGATCCTCCACGTGTTGTCGGTAAGGGATAATCTTGACATCCCGAGTTTCTCATTCACCTTGGGCTTGCCGGATAATCAGGTCAGAGTCCCCCATGATCAATAAATCTTCAACATCCTGATCGATCGCCATATGCATGCCCATGATGCAGGCTTCATATTCAGCTGTATTGTTCGTGCAAAAGAAGCACAACCTAGCTATAGCAAGATAGTGCTGACTAGAGGGTGAGATCAAGATTGCCCCAATTCCTACACCTTTGGCGTTTACGGCCCCATCAAAGAACATCTTCCATACATGAGCATTTTCAGAGATTACTTCTATGGTGTTTATTTCTTCATCTGGAAAATAAGTACTCAATGATTGGTATTCCTCATCAACCGGGTTTTCGGCCAAATGATCCGCTAACGCCTGGTCTTTCATTGCCGTGCGGGTGACATAGACTATGTCAAATTCAGTAAGCAAGATTTGCCACTTGGCCAGTCTTTCAGTAGGCATTGGTTTCTGAAATATGTACTTCAAAGGATCCAACCTGCTTATGAGGTAAGTAGTGTGAGCTTGGAGATAATGTCTCAATTTTTGAGCGACCCACGTCAAAGCACAACACGTTCTTTCCAGCAAAGTGTACTTGGCCTCGTAGCCGGTGAATTTCTTGCTCAAGTAATAGATCGCCTGCTCTTTCTTTCCGGTTATGTCATGTTGCCCGAGGACGCAACCGAAAGAATTTTCCAAGACTGTCAGATACAAGAATAGGGGTCTCTCTGGCTCTGGCGGGACCAAAATTGGGGGATTTGAAAGATATTCATTGATCTTGTCGAAAGCTTCTTGACACTCAGCCGTCCATTCGATCGCTATATCCTTCCTCAATAGCTTGAATATGGGCTCACATGTGCTAGTCAACTGGGCAATGAATCGACTGATATAGTTTAACCTGCCCAATAGACTCATCACGTCTTTCTTCGTTCTTGGAGGAGGTATATCTCGTATAGATTTTATCTTTGTTGGATCTAACTCGATACCTCTCCTGCTTACTATGAAACCCAAAAACTTGCTTGATGGGACTCCGAAGGCGCATTTAGCCGGGTTCAGCTTCAAGTCATACTTTCTCAGTCTCTCGAAGAATTTCCTCAAGTCTTGGATATGATCGGCCTGAGTCTTGGACTTGACTATCACGTCGTCCACATACACCTCTATCTCTTGATGCATCATGTCATGAAAAATGGCAGTCATGGCTCTCATGTAAGTTGCCCCAGCATTCTTCAGACCGAATGGCATAACCCGATAACAGTAAGTACCCCAAGGTGTAGTGAAGGCAGTTTTCTCGGCGTCTTCTTCATCCATCAACACCTGATGATATCCAGCGTAACAATCTACGAAGGACTGTATTTCATGTTTGGCACAATTATCAACAAGGATGTGGATGTTGGGCAATGGGAAATTGTCTTTGGGACTCGCCCTGTTCAAATCTCGATAATCCACACACATCCGAGTCTTTCCATCTTTTTTCGGCACTGGAACTACATTCGCCAACCACGTGGTGTACTGGACTACCCGAATTACTCCTGTTTTCAACTGCTTGGTGATTTCTTCTTTAATCTTATCACTGACATCATTCTTGAACTTTCTCTGCTTTTGTTGAACTGGAGGACAATCAGGGTAAATTGGCAATTTATGCACCACTAGATCAACACCTAATCCTGGCATGTCATCGTATGACCAAGCAAACACATCTTTAAATTCAAAAAAGAGTTGAATTATCGCGTCTCGCGTTTTCTCATCCGTGTGAATGCTTATTTTGGTCTCTCATATTTCTTCAGGAGTTCCCAAATTAACCGGTTCAGTGTCATTCAGGTTCGGCTTAGGTTTATTCTCAAAGTGTTCCAATTCTCGATGTATTTCCCTAAAAGCCTCTTCTTCGTCATATTCCGGTTCTTGGTTCATTATTTCACAATTAAACAGCTCGTTGTGATTTGGGCTTGAAGTCCGCAAGCATGTCATATTATTTAAAGCCGCTTTATTATAACTGAAAGGAAAAAATAAAGGAAAAATAGCAAAAATCAGAATAAAAGAAAAAGGAGGAAATACTGATTTTATTCCTTGGAATTGGTAGGATAACAAGGTTTATTAATTCAGGAATTCAAAACAAGAAACTAAGGAAAAACATCCGAGTTACATCCTAGGATAACTCGTGATGCAGGAAAGGTGGCAGGACAGGTCTACCTGGACTCCTGCCTAGTTGGGAATGGCGTGGCCTCCCAATTCCGAAGCTTGGCATTTGGCCCCACATATAGCATTTCAGCGGTGCTTGTGCCTTCTCCCGGTTGAACCATGTGAGCTTCGTAGAGCATTCCTCGCATTGCCCCACATATTTCCTCGATTTCCTCGGCCGTGAAAACCTCGTCGTCTTCTTCTTAGATGTATTTCGGTCCGACGAAAGTCTCGTATAAATTTGGCAATGGTCGAGGCAGCTTCCAACCCTCATTTTTCCTCTTCCTTGCCCACTCTTCATCTTTTGGAGTGGGTTTAAAACCTATCCCAAAAAGTTTCTTGGTGGAAGGCAAGGTGACGGGTTCCGTTATTCCTTGCAGCATTCGTCCAAGCCCTTTCCCTGGCCTGAATCCATGTCAGATCATTTCTTTAGCCATCATGATTGAGGCGTTGGACAGGAAAGGTTGGGGGAAAGGTCTTCCTTCTTCATACTGCTCCGCTAGCACAACTTCGAAAGCCTGATAAATCGTGTGCTCGCTCCCTTCCCTTGCTTCAAGATATGGGATGGATGGGTCCCGATAAATAGACTATTCGTCTTCTCCGTGGACCACAATTTCCCGATCTTCGTATTCAAACTTTACCATTTGGTGAAGAGTGGAAGGTACAGCCCCTGCCGCATGAATCCAAGGTCTGCCGAGGAGAAAATTGTAAGACGTATCCATATCAAGCACCTGGAAAGTTATTTCGAACTCCGCCGGTCCTATAGTCAACATCAAGTCTATATCCCCGAGGGTGTCCCTCTTGACGCCATCAAAAGCCCTTACGCAGACATTATTGGGGCGAATTCTTCCAGTCCCAATTTCCATTCTCTGCAACGTGGAGAGAGGACAAATGTCAACACCTGAACCCCTATCCAACATTACCCGCTTGACGTAGTAGTCTTCGCACTTAACTGTCAGATGTAAAGCTTTGTTGTGAGCCGCTCCCTCTGGAGGTAAGTCGTTCTTGCTGAAAGAAACCTAATTAACTGCGAAGAAACTTTCCGTCATTTGTTCCAGTTGTTCAACTGAAGTCTCAGTCGGTATATATGCTTCGTTCAGGGTTTTGAGCAAGATCTTTTGATGTTCGGCCGACCTTATCAGCAGAGATAGCATAGATACTTGCTCGGGGCACTTGCGTAACTGATCCACCACTTCGTAGTCGGGCATTTTCATCTTTTGGAAGAAAACTTCCGCTTCTTCAATGCTTTACAGGCTTCTTGGGTGGGAAGCGTTTCCGTGTGGCGTTGTTTAACTCTTGAGTGTTTGAATATCTTCCAATGAAAGTATTCTCCGGAAGTTCCCCCGTGACTTCTCTGCCTTTGTATGTAACCAATGTTCTTTGGTAGTTCCATGGTACTGCAGATGGGTCTGTCATTGGCTTCTGTGGTACGCGTCCGATAACCACTGGCTCGTTCAGCCGAGGTGGTTGAATCGTCCCCCGGACCACATAGGCCCCTTTTGGTATGTACATTGGTTTTGCCCTTTTGACTTCGAACCTCTACGGCTTCTCTGTTCGACCTCGTGGAACATAAAGAACTTCATTCCTTGCAGGCACCATCGTTACTGTCTTTGTCTCAACCTTCTCTTCGAGCTCAACCTTGACAGTACTAGTCTTTTTTTCTTCTTTCTCTAGCTTCGGGGCGGTTTTAGGCTTTTTCCCTGCATCGATGATGGCGATTATAGCTTTTAAGGCAGAATCAAACTCTTTGTCCTCACAAATCATTCCAATCAACGGCCTGTTATTGTGAGCGAGCAACGGATTGTTAGTCACATTTGGGACCTCCTCGTCCCTCAGTACTATCTTCCCCTGCTCTATTAAGTTCTCAACCACCCTTCTCAAAGTCCAACAATCATTTGTATCGTGCCCTTCTGCTCCCGAATGATATGCACACCTAACACCGGCTTTGTAAGTAGGTGATGCCGGATTATGCCTTGGCCTTGTTAGTCCCGAGGGACTGGCTGCAGGAAACCCATCTGGACTAGCTTTGGGAATAAGGTAGAATATGGTTCACCGATGGGTGTGAAAGCCCATCTTCTAGGTGGTTCCTGAGGGCGGAAGTTATTTTGAGGTGGCTGTGGATTATAGTGGTTCCGATAAGGAGGTTGATTTCTAGGGGGTGGAGCTTGGCCTTGATTGGCTTGCTGTGGTGGATGGACATAGGGTTGGGTATTCATGACCATGTAGGGTTGAGGAGCATAGGTCACATTTTGGTGGGGGTAGTAATGCTGTGGGATTTTTTCTGGAAAACGGGGCCTGGGATTACGATATTCCCTCGCTTCTGATGCTGTCATGGTTTCTTCCTTTTTCTTTCCTCTTTCCATTCCTCCGGAACCGCTTTGGACGGCTTGGGAGGTTGCCCTTATGGCTGCCTGACTTAAGATTTTACCCGTTTTCAAGCCATTCTCTACCATCTCCCCGATCTTGATTGCTTCCGTGAAAGGCTTTCCCATGGCTGACATCATATTCTGGAAATAGTCTGATTCTTGAGCCTGGAGGAAAGTAGTGACCATTTCTATCTCGTCCATGGGAGGTTTTACCCTTGATGCCTGCTCGCGCCATTTAATAGCATATTCTCTGAAACTTTCAGAGGGTTTCTTCTTCAAGTTTGACAGAGAATTTCTGTCCGGTGCGATGTCAATATTATACTGAAATTGTCTCACAAAATCCCTGGCGAGATCATCCCATATATGCCATCGAGATATGTCTTGGTCCATATACCACTCTGAGGCTATTCCTACCAGACTTTCCCCGAAGTATGCCATCAACAATTCTTCTTTGCCGCCGGCTCCCCGTAATTGGTTGCAATACTTCTTGAGATGAGCAATGGGGTCGCCGTGCCCGTCATACTTTTCAAACTTTGGTGTTTTGAAACCCATGGGTAGGTGCACGTGAGGGAACATGCATAGATCGGTATAGGAAACACTCTTCTGCCCGCTTAGACCTTGCATGTTTTTCAAACTCTGCTCGAGGCTCCTCATCCTTTTTGCTATCTCATCTTGTTCAAAAGCTTTGGGGTTTTGATCTTGCCCAGGTGAAAACTCGTATTGAGGTTGTTGAGGATGAGTGCTGGTGGTGAACCGAGTTGGTTCCAGTGAGAAGGATGGTGCTTGAAATGTGAATGAGGACGAGTCAAAATTCGGCTTGTGTGTAGCGGGTTGTGCCACGATTGGACAGGGCGGTGCAGTGAATATGTTCGTAGCTACATCTGTTGTTGACATCCGGGGATAAGAATCAGAGGGTGATCCAGCAGAGTGGGTTGAAATGGCCGGGTACCCGAACGGGGTAGTTGGATAGCTTATGGGGACGTTGGAAGTCCCACTTGTCCTGGAGAACAACCCAGGGAACCCAGGGACTACACTCGATGGCTCTTTTCCGTTATTCCAGTCATCTAACATTTCCAACATGCGGAGCCGTAGGATTCTGTTTTCCTCAGCACCGGTACATTCCAATTCATATAGAATAAATGTAGTCGGAATGAGCTTAAACAAATACAGGCTAACTATCATTCAACCTATCGCTATATTTTGAACACAAGTACTGTGAAGCAAGCGACGTTCATTTCTTTATTTTTACTTCAACTTCAAGCTTTAAACAACACATGGTTTCAGAAATATGTACCTGGAAGCGCTTACAATTGAAGAAGAAGAAGGGTCAGTAGAGTAAAAGTGGCAAACGAACAGCAACACAGCAATTTCAACCGCAGAAATACCCCAGAAATACACTCAAAGGCAGCCCGGAATGTTTTGTTGAAACCCAACAGCACAATCAACACCCGAAAGACTCAACTGAACTTGAACTTAAACCAAAGCTGAACTAATAGATCGCAGAAGAAGTTCATGCAAATTGAAATCAAACTGAGATGTCGACTTCAACTACTAAACTCGAAACTGAATTGAAAAATTCAATGGAATAGTCTTTCTGTTGTTTTTGGTTATCAACTATTTTTGAAACTCTTTTAAGCCTCCCCTTTCTGTTCTGAAACTCTTAGTCTGACCTCCTTTTAATTATCAAAAACCCTCTGTTTTTATATCTAAAAATCAAAATATTCTACAGCCTGTTAAAACCCATTAAAACTGAACTCCCCCCATGTTCTCTTTTCTGTTTTTCCACTCACAAGTTAAAAGAAAGGTATCCCTGCTGAGATTCCCCCTGACAGCCCCATTTTTCATTGTTAAAGTGGTTTATCCTTATTAAATTAAGCAAGTATGGGCAGCATGAGTATGTCCTGACAGCACATGATGTCCATTCTACTTTAATTCATTAAAAACTACAATGCACATCCTGCCCAAGGTCTAAAATGAGTGAACATGCCAGCAATTTCATATCAATTCAAAACTAAACTCTGGGATCTATATCAAACAGCAGCTATAAACCAATCCTTAAATGATTTTTGACTTAACTAACAGATTAACAAACAATTGTAATCAATTCTCATCTGATTCAATAATGCCTTAGTAAGAACTAAACAGCACGAGTCAAATTACTACCCATTCCAAACTGAAACTAATTGACGACATATATCGAATCGACTACGCGAATTACAACACATACAATCAAAAGCCAATGATCAGAATCCGAAAGTATTAACAGGTGATTCAAGTTGTACTGACCAAAACAAAAGTTGCCCTGGAAACTAATTAATCGACCAAATTCATTTCAATCAATTATATAGTTTAAAACACATATACTCAATCAGTGAATAGAGAAAACATTTGACCAAATAAAAGGTCCGGGCAAGGTGGACAGAATAGTCGACACAAAAAATGAAAACAAATCAACTAACATTTAAACAAATGAACAAATATCAACAGAAAACAACATGAGACTGACAAGGAAAAGAAAAAATACCTTAAGGAATTGAAAATCAGATGACCCTGTCTCGGATTTTGAATCGAACCTCTTTTGGGGTTGAACGGACTTTAATCGAAGTGTTCTCAACTGAGAACACTTTTATTAAGGTCTATTAGACCCCAACCCTTTCGTTTAATTGGACAAAACTTCAGATTCTGAATTTCTAGGGTTCTTGGGGCGGATTTGGGATTCAGGTTTTTCTGGTTAGATTCGGACCAAACCAAGCTTGGTTTGGTCACGAGGGAGGTCAGGGGAGTACCTGGCATGGATTTGGGGTGGTTTGGCATGGGTTGGGGGTGTGGCTCGAATCTTCAAATGAAGATTCGAGACGGTAGGGGAAGATTCGAGACCCATGGCTTGTGGATCTGTGTTCAGGGGGTCGAGGTGCCCTAGGGGTGTTAGTATGGTGGTCACCGGCGTTGTTGTCGCCGGGTTTATGGTGAGGGGAAAGAGGGGCGGCGCTAGGGTTCTAAGGGGTTTGGGTTTGGTGAGGGAGACGAAGATGGGGGAGGGGGGTCTGGCTTGGGGGTGCGGGGTGAGGGATGAGGAATTATATACGGGGTGGGATGTTTGATCTTGGCCGTTGGATCAAGTGGGATAAATGGCCAGGATCCTTTCGTCGATAGGAACGACGTCGTGTGGTTTAAAACGTGAGACTGGGTTGGTCTCAAACGGGAATGGGTCGGGCTATGAGGCGTGTTTAAGACCGTGGGATCAAGGGAGATGAACGGCTCCGATTGGTCGTCCCTAAACGGCGTCGTTTCGGTTTATGAGGGACCTGAACTGGACTGTTGGATCTGTTTGACCAACGGTTCAGATGAAGGGTGCCAAAACGGCGTCGTTTCTTTGTATCTGGGGAGTGCTGGATTGGATCAATGGGTTTGGGCCTTCTTTTGGGTCTAAAACCAGCCCAATTCCGATTTTCTCAAATTTAAACTCTTTTCTTTTTCTTCTTTTAATTTCTAAACAAAATAATTTTTAATTACATTGTAAAAATCAAAAATAAAACTTATACAAATATTAATTAATACTTAAACAACAATTATCAACCACATTAAATATTCAATTAAAATAAAATCACTCAACGACAACAAATAGAATAAAAGATGCATATTTTTTGTGATTTTTTCTTTTAAAACCAAATTATGGTTTGATTAATTCCTAATAGTAGAACAAAATCCTAATTTTACACGCGACATATATTTTTGTATTTTTTTAATTGGTAAAACTAAACAATCACAAACAAAACTATCAATAACTATCAAAATGCCACGCAAATTCACAAAATCATACACAAATACAATTTATTATTATTTTTTGATTTCTTTTGGAGTAATTGTTGCGTAAACAAAAATCACATGCTCACAGGTGGTGATGATGATTGTAAATGGTAGCTAGTAGTGATGATAATCGACTGCGGTGATTGACAGCGGTGGTAATTAATTGTAGCTCAAGATGGTGGTCAGGGGCGGATAAACCTTGCGGCAAACCGCTTAGTCGGAATTTTTATTGAATGTGTATGTATAGATAGTATACAAAATGAAAAAGATCGAGTATAAGTATAAAAAATAACACCTCTTTTTCTTATAGTGATTTATTCATTCAATTATTTTTTTAAATTTTGACATCGCTTACCAAAAATACAGTGTACGCCACTGATGGTGGTTGTGGATGGTGGTAGTTGACAGTGGTAAGCGGGAGCAGTGGTAATTGATAATGATGATGGTTACAGTGAATTTAGATCTTAATATTCGAATGTATATTCAGATCGATATCCTAATCTCAACAAAAATAAATAAAGTTTGAGATTTTATTATAAATCTTAATAATTTAAATGTATTTAAATTCATTAAATAACCTAATTTTATTATATAAATCCATGTACATTGTTAGAGCATAAAACTTAAATTTCCAAGAAAAAACGTTTGGCGTAAGATGCCAATATAATGAAAACAAGATGGAAAGAACAACTCCCTTATATTTTGGCAAAAATGCTGAGGAAAATTTGCATGCACGAAGGGGAACAAGACAAAAGGGAGCAAGTGTGGTTTGCTTTAGATAGTTTATCACATATGGTTCATATGCACGTGCTTTCGTATTCGGTCATATCGGAAACAGCCTCTCGTAGAAATGCAAGGTAAGGCTGCATATAATAGACCTTTGTGATCCGGTTTTTTCCCCAAAATTCGTGCATAGCGAAAATTTAATATACCGGATTGTCCTTTTTACATGTCCACCCAGGAGCGGATATATGAATCAGTAGTTTTTGCTCAAATTTTTTATATATAATTACAAACTATTTAAAAATATTTATTTGAACTCAATTATTATGGTTTATAGTATTAACTTAAACTCTCATATTCCTACGTAAATTTTAAAAATCTGAATCGGTCATTTATGAGGTAGAGACAGGACATAATGTGCCATATTGACGGTTGCAGGCTCCATTTGTTCATGTACTCTGTTACTCGGCGCCTCCCTGAGAGTCCTTCGAAGGGAGACGTAAGGCTAAGCAACTAATGTCAGTGCAGTTACTATCTGCCAACTGAGGTTCCCTCCGTACGCTAGATGAGATTGTCAGTGTCGTACGGAAAAACCAATATCAAGAGTAATTGAGAGAACAAAAATAAGAATTGAGAATGAAAGAAAGCTTGATTGCATTAATGAAAGTTATTATAAAAAAGCAACACGGTGTTGAAGGGGAGAGACACTGGTACAGAGAATTGTTTGCTTGCTAGAAGATTGATTGCTTGATCCCCCCTAATAGTGCTTAAAAAAATAAATCAAAGTTACAAGACTAGACCTAACTAAGCTAGAGAAACATAATGGAAGTACATGAAATAAAAGTACTCTATATTTACAATGAAAAGGACTTATTTTTTTACAAGGTTGAAACAGGTCCGTTGTCAGCAACCTTGTCTTTGGCATCACGGTCTGCACACGCGGCGTTGTCTGTGCATGCGGCATTGTTGGCATCTGCCTGCGGCTGACCGCTAGCGAGGGATATCGGTGGGGCGATAGAGGCACATGTGTGCTTGTCACTTGGCACAACCAAGACCACGGGGACGTCCGTGGCGCTAGGCGTTGGGAGGCTTTCTAGGACGCCACGGGATGCGCCCAAGAGGTCATGGGGCATGGTTAGAAAGCCGCTCATGACATTCTCCACCACCTGAGTTGGCGATGTCCTCGGCGCCTTACTTGCAAGATAATCCTCAATCAGGCTCTTGTAGGCTTTGAGGTTTGTTCCCCTCTCCCAAATATTCTCCTCTGCATCACAACCCTGTCATTTCACCAAGAACTCTTGGTGATCTTTCCTTGAGGCATGAATTACTCGATCATCAAGAATAGCTTCATCACGCCTTTTCCGAGTTGAATTGGGGCCTCAAATACTTGGTATTGTGATTTGGCTCCGTGAAGGATCCTCTATGTCTTCTCAAAAAGGTTGCAGAAGACTGACATAGAAGACATGATGGATTTTCCACCAAGCTAGAGTATCCACCCGGTATGCAACTTTCCCAATGCACCTTTCAATGGATAAAGGTCCAATATATTTTTGTAGTAGGCGAGGGTCATGGACCCTGCAAACAAGTACCGCTTTGGAATTTTGATCATCACTTTGTCTCCTACTTGGTATTCAACAAAGCGATGATTTTGATCAGCATGCCTCTTCATCCACTTTTGGTCTTTGACAAGATAGCTCTGTACTATGTCCAAATTTTGCTTCCATTCTTTAGAGAAGCTAGCAGCTCGAGGAGATTTTGACATGTTTGGTGCATTCACAGTGTGTGGGAGTACCGGTTGCTGTCCGGTAACAATTTTAAAAGCATTTTTATTTGTACTAGAGCTCTTTTGTGATGAAACACAGTTGAGCAGCATCCAGAAGCTTCACACAATTCTTCTGCGATCCGGTCACAAAGTAGTGGAGATATTCCTCCAGCATGCCATTGAACCGCTCCGTCTGGCCATCATATTGCGGATGAAAACTTGAAGAGTGGGTTTAAAAGTTGCTAGTGAAGTGTGAGTTGAGATCACTAATGATGTCTTTAGGCAGGCCCCAATATTTAACGACATGAGAGAAAGAAGAGTCGAGTTGTATCCTCTGTTGAGATCTATTGTGGGGCTGCTATAAAGGTAGCATACTTGGAAAACCGATCCGCTACAACCAAGATAGTTGTGAGATCTACGACCTTGGGCTATCTAGTGATGAAATCTAAAAAACACTTTCCCAAGTTCTCTTTGGGATAGCTAGTGGTTCCAAGAGTCCCGTTTGTGTCAAGAGATCTGACCTGTCTTTCTGACATACTAGAAAAGTCTTCACATACTGAGCGACATCATCGGCCATTTGAGGCCAATATGCACGACAAAGTAATGTCATGGTGCGTTTTCACTGGGATGGCTGGCCTACAAAGTATCGTGACATTCCTCCAAAAGAGTCCTTCGCAGGTCTCCTCCTTTAGGAACATATTCAGTTCCCTTTCACTTTCAGGAAACCATCTTTTATGTAGAATTGGCGAGTCTTGCCCTGTCCTACCAGATCAACCAAATACTGTGCAGCAGGATCCTTGATGAGTAGATCATGTATCTAGTCTTTGATAGTAATAGCTACTTCGCTCCCCCTTAGGGTGGCAAGTAGGCACACCGATGCTAGATCAGCTCTCCGACTGATTGCAAAAGCAACATGATTGGTCTTCCCACTTCGGTACTCTAGGTTGAAGTGGAATTCAACTAGGAGTTCCTGCTACCTGGCCTGTCGACCATTCAGCTTTGGTTGGGTCATGAAATGGCTAACAGCTATATTGTCTGTCTTGACCATGAACGGGGCCCTAGCAGATAGTGCCTCCAAAGGCGTAGGCAATGGACGACAACCAATAATTCTTTCTCATGGGCGATATAGCATCGCTCTGTATACTTCAGCTTCCGAATCTCGTACGCTACAAGATGCCCTTCTTGTAGTAAGACTTCGGCAAGGGCATAGTCGGATGCATCCATTTGTACCTCGAATGGCTTGGCCAAATTAGGGAGGGCCAAGACGGGGCAACTAGACATAGCCGTTTTTAATGCATTGAAGGCCTCCGCTCGCTTAGGTCCCCAATCCCAGGTCGTGACCTTCTTGAGGAGTTTTGTCAATAACACTGCGATAAGGGAGTAGTTTTTCATAAATTGCCGATAGAAGTTGCATACGCCAAGGAACGCCCTCAAGACGTGGATATCCTTAGGCGGCATCCAATCTGTGATAACTTGAATCTTCTGTTGGTCCATCTTGATCTTCCCTTCCTTGATGACATGTCCGAGGAAGTCAATTCGCTTTTGAGTAAAGAAGCACTTGGATAGCTTTGTATATAGTTCGTGCTCCCGCAATCGGACTAGGACCTTTCGCAAGTGCTCCAGGTGTTCTTCCAGTGTTTGGCCACAAACCACAATGTCATCCAAGTAGACTACCACGAATTCATCCATGTACTGTCAGAAGATTGGTTCATCAAGGTGCAAAATGTGACTGGGGCGTTAGTTAAGCCGAACAGCATAACCAGGAAATCATACGATCTGTATCTTGTCATACAAGTTGTCTTATGTTCATCACCCTCTGCAATCCGAACTTGCCAATAACCTGTCTTCAGGTCTATCTTGGTGAACACCGTCGCACCACCCAGTCTATCGAACAAGTCTTCCATTAGCGGAATAGGGTACTTGTTCTTCACAATGATTTTTTTTAGAGCCCGATAATCCATATAGAGTCGCAGGCTGCCATAATGTTTCTTTTGGAATAGCATAGGGGACCCGTATGGGGACTTGGAGGGCACAATAATCCCCGTGTCTAGCATTTCCGTCAATTGTCTTAGAAGCTCGGTGAGTTCGGGTTATGACATTCTGTAAGGTGCCCGGGCGGGTGGCTTTATGACTGGCACCAACTCAATCTCATGGTCCATAGAGTGCCTAGGCGGGAGTTGCTATGGCATTTCTTGTGGCATGACATCTTCAAACTTCAGTAGCAGCTCCTTCACGGGTGTAGGAATGGGACCCGAGGAGCGTTCTATATCTTCAATGAAGAGGGTTGCCAGGAACGTAGGTTCATGTCTTTTGACCCCCTTCTTCAACTGCATGGCCGAGTTGTTCTCAGCGGTCATCTTCATAGGCATGCACGAGATAATGCAGGGCTTGGCCCCGTTTGCTCCCATCATCAGTAACATATTAGCATATGGTACGGGCATGGTGTTGGATTGCCTCAGAAATTCCAATCCAACTATCAACTCGAAGTCTTCTATGATTACCACGCGCAGGTTGAATTTTCCTTCGTAAGGGCCAAGCTTCACTGGTACCTCTTTGGCTATCCCACCCACTGGCTGAAGAGGTGAGTTGATAGCCTTGACACTACCTTTTCCCTTTCCTACAAATACACCAAGGCGCTCCACCTGAGTCGAGGCTAAGTAATTGTGGGTAACACCCATGTCTATCATTGCCCGAATGGGCTTGCCATTTACCTTTATCTTGACGAACATTAAGGTCCTCTCTTGTTTAGGAGGAGTCTTCTCATCCACCTTCTTTCCCCTTTCTTGGTGCTTGGACATGGGTCTTTCTTCTTACGGATACCAGCACTGGTTCCCGCAAAGGCCTCAGAAATAGAGCCAATAATTGCATTGAAGGCACCTACTGGTTCGGTCTGGTCCGTATCATCTGTGTCGCCATCCGTCTTATCATCAAAAGCTTGATAGGAGTTCATCTGTGCATGTGGACATTCATTATTCCAATGTGGTCCACCGCAATGACGGCATCCTGAAGGGGTTTTTCTCCCTCGATCATTGTTGTTTGACGCAGCATTACTGTTGCCTGAGGAGGGAGCCTTAGATTTTGTTGCACTCCGATCTCCCCCGCTTCTGCTAGGGCCATTATTGCTAGGATGGCCTCCTTTGTATCTCGCTCGGGAAGGTGGTTGAGGCCTATAGAGATTCCACTTGATAGTCCCTAAGGCATTCAGCTGCTTGGATCACCTTGGGTAGGGTATCTACCCTTTGTCTTTGCAACTCCATACGGGCATAAGGTTTCAACCCTTATAAGAAGGTGAAGAGTTTGTCTTTGTCCCCCATGGTCGTGTATGTTTAGCATGAGTGCAGAGAATTCCTGTATGTAGTCTCATATTGATTTGGTCTGACGGAGCTCCCGTAACTTTCTCCTTGCATTGTATTCAACATTTTTGGGGAAGAACTGTAGGTGTATGACTGCCTTCAATTCTACCCATGTCTCGAGAGCATCTTCACCGGCCTTGATGGTTTCGTATTTCACCCGCCACCAGAGTTTAGCATCACCCTGAAGATACATGGCAGTAATTGCTACCTTCTTAGCTTCTTCCAGGCCCTCCACGGCATCGAAGTACTGTTTGATGTCGAAGATAAATTTTTCCACTTTTTTGGTATTCCGAGCTCCACTGTATGGCTTTGGCTTAGGAATTTTTAGTTTTTGTGTCGCGGGGGCGAGGTTCATAGTACCTATAATTTGGTTTCTGCCTCTTCGAAGCAGGCCTTGTAAAGCAGCGTTGATAATATTGAGCTAGCCTGTCAAGTTGTCTATAGTTTATTACATGGCAATCACCATGTCTGCCTTTTGTGCCCAGTAGGCTAAATCCTCGGCACGTTCCTGTTGGAGGCCCTCAAATTTGCCAAAAACTTTGGCTGCCTCTGTGGCTGCCATTTGCCGGTCTCCCTCAAAGTCGCGAGTGATGTTTTCTATGTCAACTTTGGCCTGAAGCATTCTGCTGTCCAGGTCTTCCAACCTTTGCACTAGGCTGGTTCTTATTTCAGGCACCGTATCCACGATGGGTCGTAATACGTCAACCGTCTCTTCGAGGTCTGTAATGTGGTCCCCATGATTCACCATGGTCAGAAATGGTGGTAATGGCAATATGTTCCCTCGTCCGATGTCGAGCCTAGGCTCTGATACCAACTGTTACGTGGCGCCTTCCTAAGAGTTCTTGGAAGGGCGACATAAGGCTAAGCAACTGATGTCAGTGCAGTTACTATCCGCCAACCGAGGTCCCCTCCGTATGCTAAATGAGATTGTTAATGTTGTACGGGAAAACCAATATCAAGAGCAATTGAGAGAATAGAAATGAGAATTGAGAATGAAAGAAAGCTTGATTGCATTAATGAAAGCTATTACAGAAAAGCAACGCGGTGTCGAGGGGGAGAGACACTAGTACAGAGAATTGTTTGCTTGCTAGAAAGTTTAATTGCTTGATCCCTCTATTAGTGCTTAAATAATATAAACCAAAGTTACAAGACTAGACCTAACTAAGCTAGAGAAACATAATGGAAGTACATTAAATAAAACTACTCTATATTTACAATGAAAAGGACTTAGTTTCTACAAAGTAGAAACAGGTCCGTTGTTAGCAACCTTGTCTTTGGCATCACGGACTACGTGTGCGGCGTTGTCTATGTGTGCGGCACTATTGGCATCTGCCTATGACTGGGCGCTGGCAAGGGATATCGGTAGGGCGACAGAGTCACATGGTGCAGCCAAGACCACGGGGCGTCCGTACCGCTAGGCATTGGGAGGCTTGATAGGATGCCACGGAGAGCGCCCAAGGGGTCATGGGGCATGGCTGAAAATCCGCCCATGACAACTCACATAGCCACCTGCGCCCACCCACATTTTCTTGGTTTAGATTTAAGAAAGTTGATTTTCATATAGAGTGGTTGGGAAAGATTCACAAATTTATTGTGAACCGGGAGTACCATCTAGTTTACCAAGTGGGTGTTTGGACATAAGACTTGTGAAATTACGGAAAAAGGTAAAATTTCTTTTCAATTGAAATAATATGGGAAAATTCTAGTTGTGTTTGGACTTAAATACATTTTGGAGTTGTTTTTAAATTGTTGTGAGTGTTTTAAAGCGGAAATTTTGAAAAATAATTTTTTGAAGTTTTTTCGAATTTCAACTTTAAGTGAAATTTAACAATTTCATGACTAAACACTGATTTCGAAAAAAAATTCCTTAAAAATTAAAAAAATATATGTCCAAACGGGCCCTAAATTTACATATTTTCTAATCAAATTCCTTTCTAATCTATAATATTTCCTTAACTTAGCAACTCGAATTTTGATTCTTACTTTAATTGATTGATTATGGTATTATATTGACCTTTTTTTATATAATAATACCATAATACAAGGGAATCTTCTTGAAACTAGAGTTTTGACTTAAGCTTGTCGACCTCGGCTCGGAGACCATCCCGCTCGAATCTTGTGGCGCCAAGGCTAAGATTAAGATCACAGATTGTAGATATGTGAACCTGTTTTTGCTCCACGATCTTCTTAAAGCTCTTTTCCATCCAGGTCTGCTTCTCCTCGGCGACAGCAGCCTCTTCGATTTTCGAATTGAAGGCTATCTCCAAATTATTTACTCACTCAACAGAGGTAGACTCGGGCTCGGTAGCAGCAAGAGCAGCATCTTGAAACTCATCCCACCTAGCCTTAGCCTCTTGAAGTTGTGCATGTAGTTGAGTGTCTTCTTGGTTGTGGGCCATCACTTTCTGCTCACTCTGCTGCAATCGGGCCTCAAGCTCAGGCGCTTCAGCAGCCTTTGCCTCTACCACCGGGAGGCACGTAATAAGTTGATTCTTTTCGGCTAATGGCTGATCCCGCTCGGACATAAGTCCTTCTTTATCAAGGATCAATCTTTGAAGGCCCTCAGATGCAAGGAAGTTGGCCTATAAAATGTATATCAAAGTCAAAAAATCTGTTATGACAAAGAACAAACAGCAAGAGAATAAGCACGGTACCGCTGCCGCATTGTGCATGGCGTTGTTCAACATGCACTCCCAGAAGGGAGTGTATCTTCTTCTTATTTTTCTTTGAAGCCAGTGGCTAGGTAGTTGGCAAACTCCACCGGCCTGGACAACAGATGGCACCCCTTTGAAACTGAGAGAGTGACACACTCTCTTCCTCGGAGATCTGGAGAAGGGGGTGAGTAATTATGCCCCAAATTCCCATGGTCAGGAAACTGGGAGGAGAAGCACCGTCCTCTCGGGAATCTATGGCCCGCGAAGAAGATACAACGGTGGCGTATGAGCAGCTGGTGTAGAGGAGCGTGAAGTTTTTGGTGTTGTAGGTTAAGAAGCAGCTGCAACAGAAGTAGTGTTGATTATCGATTGCTCATTAACCGAAGGCAGAAGAGGACCGGGTTCGAAACTCCTTGGACCAGGACCAGTATCGCGGACAGGATAATGGGAGTTGGCATTATCTACTAGATCCATCTTACCCCATAGTGCTTGGGTCTCTTCATCAGTTAGTTCTAAAAGCTCTCCCGGTTGAGCTGATGAATATCGTTGTCTTAGTTGAAGGGAAGCCTCTTCATCACTAGCTTCTCTGTTATCTTCAATGACCATTACGACCTGGCCGGCTCAGGTGTGACCTTCTTTACGTTTTTATTTTTATCCCAAGCTAAAGAAGAGCGCCACCTTTTTGGTCGTTTGTTCTTTGGCTGGAGACTCTGAGAGGAAGTGCCCCCACTGGAAGCAGACCCGAGGGCACCGCTCCGAGTGAGAGCATCTTGCAGCAATCTTGCAGCCTCTGTAGGATCGGCCAAAACCTCAATTTCGAGGCAGTTAACAAAGTCTTGCGGGAGTCTTAAATCAAATAAAAGGATATGGTTAGTAGGTTTACTTATGTACACACGGAGGCGGAAGGTAGAAGGACTCAGTTTACCATAGTTCTTGGCCTTCCACCCGTATTTGGGGGCTATCTCTTCACCGACGGGTTTCTAACATAGTAATATCCGAAATCTTCTGAACCCATTGGTCCATGCTTTCAACCCTTGGTGGTGTCCACTGAGTAGCTGAAATAATGAAAATAAAAGGGTTAACAATGACAAGGAACAATCTTTTTATGGAGAAAGATATGCGTAGATTACAAACTTGGGTGAACGACTCCATGATTCGGGAAAGAATGGAGTTTTGGTCGGGATGATATCCCTGATAGCAATGATGACAAACTGTTCCATTCATCCACGGATTATTATCATCCACGCTAGTAAGTAAGGCATGATGACCACATTTAGTGAAATTTATTACTCCCCCGCGAAAGATTTTGGGGAGTAGAGATTCATCATGTGTGCCAGGGTTAGGTTTTTCCCTGTCTTTGTGCATAACTGGCGCAGACAAGCCATTGTTCGCCACACAGAGAGGCCTGTCGAATATTAACTGCAAGTTATGCACAAGGTTTATCGAATATCATTCAATGAAGAATATTTCATGGCATTAAATAGGCATCCGTTGCAAAGAATATTTTCATTCATGGTCTGCCGTTACATATTCATCAATGACCATTTTTATTGTCATTTAAGAGGGGCTTGATCCTAGGATTTTGTTTCCCTAAGTCTTGCCATAAATAGTAGTCTCAACAGCCATTTTAGGGACACAAAATCTTTGGCAAAACTGATGCTATATTATGTTCTCAAGCTAAATAAAATAACTTTACTTTCTGTCTTATATTGTTCTTATTTTGTCCTCGCGGAGACATTGCTCCCAGAGTCAGGCTTGTCATTTCTTTCAATCCTAATCGATAAGTCTTACTTTTAATCTAATTTATTTTATCATTTTGGATCAAATCAGTTCGTTTATCTATAAACCATGTAACAAATTCAACTGTACCGTTTTACGGTTAAATAATAATATGGAATCAATTTCAAAATGACAAATACTTAGTTATAATGGACATAAAAGCCCGTCCTTTTTTATTAATCAATTTCAAAATGACAAATACTTAGTTATAATGGACATAAAAGCATGTCCTTTTTTATTAAGATAAAAACATATGAATATTAAGATGTTGTATCTAAGATCTGAATATTAAATAATTAAGCCTATTTAGTTTTTTAATATTTGAATGTATAAAACATGTAGTTACTTAGAAATTAATAAATATAAAAATAAAATATTTTTTTATTAATGTGATAGTATTCCAACAATACTTTTTAAAAAATATTAAATTATATGGCATTTGGTGATGGTGATGGATAGTAGTAGTTGAAGGTGCTGACTAGGAGTGGCGGTTGTGGTAGTAGCCTGTGGTAATGGTAGCTACCAGTAATAATCGATGATGGTGGTTAATGATAGTAATAGTTGGTGATGGTAGCTGATGATGGATGATAGTGATAGCAAATGGTAATAGTGACTAATAATGGTGGTTGACTGTGGTTATACTGGTGGCTGTTGTGATAATTGTAGTTAGTGGTGATGATTGTAAATGGAAACTAGTGCTAATGATAACTGATTGTGGTGATTGAGGACAATGGCAATTAATTGCGGCTGAGGATGGTGGTTATGGGTGGCTCTAAGTTGAGAGTGGCAGGGGGTGGTGGTGGTAATTAATAATGGTGGTTGATGATGGTTGTGGTTAGTGGTGAATTCAGATCTTAATATTTAAATATATATTCAGATTCAAATATCTTAATTTCAATAAAAATAAATGTAATTTTTGAAATTTTGTTATGGATCTTAATTTCAAATTTATTCGAATTCTTTAAATAACCTAATTTTATTACATAAATACATTACACATTATTGGAGCATAAAACTTAAACTTCCAAGAAAAAACATTTGGCCTAAGATGCCAATATAATGAAAACAAGATGGAAAGAGCAACTCCCTTATATTGTGGCAAACAAAATGCTTGGAAAATTTGCATGCACCGAGGGGAACAAGACAAAAGGGAGCAAGTGTGATTTGCTTTAGATAGTTTAGCACATATGGTTCATATGGAGATGCTTTCTTGTTCGGTCATGTCAGAAGCAAACTGTCGCAAAAATGCAGAATACGATAAATCTTTATGGTTAAATTTCTGAATATGTCATCTATGAGGTCAGACAGTACATAATGTGCCATATTACGGCTGCAGGCTCCATTTGTTGATGTACTCACATGGGCACCTGCAGCCACCCACATTTTCTTGGTTTAGATTTAAAAAAGTTGATTTTCATATAGGAGTGGTTGGGAAAGATTCACAAATTTCTTGCAGACTGGGAGTCCATCAAGTTTACCAAATTTACATAATTTGTTAGCTAAAATTCCTTTCTAATCTATAATCTTTCCTTAACTTAGCAACTGAAATTTAATTCTTAATTTAAGTGATTGAGTATGGTATTATATTGAACTATTTTTATACGTAATGTATCTAATTATAAATGTACACATTAATTTTTAAGTTACTTACTATTTTACTTAACACAATTTAATGTAAGGAATCTTACAGAAATGTCCCAAATAAGTTCCAAATTACCAATCTGTGATCATTAATCATAGATTAACTAAAACCATCAAATCGCGTATAAAAATGAGAACCCCAAAAAACAATAAGGTTATTTCTCTCCAAGAATCACACACAAAGATCTTCTTCCATATTTTTAAGCATGATTAGCAATATTAGATGCAAGACAGAAGGAGTTTCATGGATGAGGTGACAAATAAGGTGATGATATACAAATGTATATTAAGATTCCAAAAATCTAAGCAAAAAAGAACTATTTTCAATGGGTATGGTTGAAATTCATTGAAAATAAATAGATGAGTCAATATCCCAAATTGAGGAAGATTGGAGATGATTTGGACTGATTTAATATCAAAATTCGCAGTGAAAATCGAGTTCAAAAAATTCTTCTGCGACACATGTATAACGCGTTGTGACGACCCGACCGGTCATCTTAAGAATTAACGCCCCGATCCCCTATTAACCGCTTTCTCCGAGTTTATTTATGCTATTTTGATTTGCCGGGATGTTTGGTTTTGAGTTTCGGAGAGTTTTGGGACACTTAGCCCCTAAATGAGAGCTTAAGTGTTGGAAAGTTGACCGTAGTCAGAACAGTATGAAGGCGGCCTCGAAATGGAAATCTGATGGTTCCGTTAGCTCCGTTGGGTGATTTCGGGCTTAGGGGCGTATTCAGATTGAGTTTTGGGGGCCCGTAGCTAATTTAAGCTTGAAATGTCGAAAGTTGAATTTTTGAAGTTTCCGGTCCGATAGTGAGATTTTGATCCGAGGGTCAGAATGGAATTCCGAGAGTTGAAGTAGCTCTGTAGTGTCATGTGGGATGTGTGTGCAAAATTTTAGATCATTTGGACGTGGTTTGGTTAAGTTTTTGATCAAAAGCGGAATTCGGAAGATTTTAGAAACTTGGGCTTGAATCCGATGTGTTTTGGTTGTTTTGAGATTGTTTGAAGTGTTTTGAAGATTGGTACAAGTTTGAATAAGGTTTTAGGATATGTTGATGCCTTTGGTTGAGGTCTCGGGGGCCTCGGGATGAATTCGGATGGTTGACGGAAGGATTTGGAGTTTGAAATTTGCTACAATAGCTGGTCTTATGTCATAACCGCACCTGTAGTTTGGGTTCCGCAGGTGCGGAGCCGCAGAAGCGCCAGAGCCATCACAGATGCGGATCTGGGGAGGGTCTTCAGGTTCCGTAGAAGCGGTGGCGCATCTGCAAAAGGGTAATCGCAGATGCGGTTTCTGGTCTTTTAGTGAAAATCGCAGGTGCGACCTTTGGTCCGCAAAAGCGGGACCGCAGATGCGGTCCCAGGGCCGCAGATGCGAAAATGCCCGGGAAGAACATATAAATAGTTGCCTTTGCGAAGTTGAGTTATTCTTTCACCATTTTCATCCGGGTTTGAAACTTTTGAGAGAGGTTTTTGAGGAAAACAAAGGAGAATCACTTGGAGGTAACATTCTTGACTTCATAATTCGTTTTTATGTGATTAAAGACCTAATTAGTAGTGAAAAATTTGGAAAAAATGGGTAATTAAGAGACCTTTAAATGAGGACTTGAGGGGTCATTTGGACTCCGATTTCAGTGTTTGTTATGTATAGACTCGTGAGAGTACGATATTTCTGAAAATGTAAATTTCACTCGATTTCGAGATGTGGACCCGAGGGGCGTTTTGGTCATTTTACATAATTTCACGTATTAGCTTAGACTTTAATTGTAGAATCAATTACTTGAAGTGTTATTTACATTATGCAACTGAAATAAATAGATTTGGGCCATTCAGAGTCGAGTACTCGTGGCAAAGACGTGGTGTCGGGTTGATTTTAAGCTGGTTCGAGGTAAGTGGCTTGTCTAACCTTGTGTGGGGACCTTCCTCTTAGGATATGATATATTTGATAATTGAAACGCCTTGTACGTGAGGTGACGAGCGCGTACTTGAGCTAATTGTTGAAAATTCGTTTTTTTTCTTAAGTATTTCAATTGAGTTCTTTTTCCTGTTTTATTCTACTTGTGAATTTAGACTGTTGCTAGTTTAGAAAAGCATGTTTCGTTGTCTTAATTGCCTATTTGCTTAAACTGCCTTAGTTGCATTACATGAAGCATGTTAGGCTAGAATTAATTGTTTACTTGGTACAAAATTTAGCTTAAATGGGGTATTCTTGTGTTGTTGATGTGTGTTTTTACTTTGGGACTACGTGACGATATCCCGGGAGATCCCCTGTACGTAGTTATGATTTGAACTGAGGTGCGGGATACCAAGAGATCCCTCGCACATATATTGAGGATACCAAGAGATCCTCGGGATACCGAGAGATCCCTAGCATATATTGAGGATACCAAGAGATCCTCGGGATACCGAGAGATCCCTAGCATATATTGAGGATACCAAGAGATCCTCGGGATACCGAGAGATCCCTAGCATATATTGAGGATACCAAGAGATCCTCGGGATACAAAGAGATCCCTAGCATATATTGAGGATACCAAGAGATCTTCGGGATACCAAGAGATCCCTAGCATATATTGAGGATACCAAGAGATCCTCGAGATAACAAGAGATCCCCGGTTATCATCCTTGTTATGAGTGGTACTTCCTTGTGGTTTGCCTTCATCTCTGTTTCTGTTATTGTACTCTTATTATCCTGTATAGATTCTTACTGTAGATTCTCAATTGCACTGCTTATCTTATCCTGTCATCTTTATATTTTATTTAACCTCAGTAGGGCCCTGACCTTCCTCCTCACTACCCAACCGAGGTTAGGCTTGACACTTACTGAGTACCGCTGTGGTGTACTCATGCCCCTTCTGCGCATATTTTTCATGTGCAGATTCAGGTACCTCTACTCAGGCCTATCATCCTTGAGGAGGTGACTGCTCTAGAGACTTCGGGGTACATCTGCCACGTCCACAGACCGAGAAGTCCCTTTTTATTCCTGCTTTTAGTATTTAGCCCTTCTGTACTTTCTTGTTCTTATTAGACATTCCGGAGTTAGAGCTATGTAGTATTGATCTTAGCTTGTGATTCGTGGGTTTTCGGGTCTTGGATTTATGTATTGGTATCGAGAGTTAAACATGGTGTAAGCCGAGCGGCACATTTAAAAACTCTTACTACTTTATTTCTATTTCAAATTGTTTACTTCCGCAAATTTTGGTTTTTCTTCCGCAAATTAGGCTTACCTAGTGTAGAGACTAGGTTCCATCACGATGGTTTATGGAGGGTGAACCGGGTTCGTGACACGCGTGTATCTCACACACAGGTAGGTATATATGCATATACATGTGATACACATTTGATACAAATGTGATACACATTTGATACAAATGTGATACACATTTGATACAAATATGATACATATGTGATACATAGTTTGATACACATACTATTTTTTCATGTTCATCTTCTACTTCGAATTTTAAATTCAAACCATCTCAAAACTTCATCAAATCATCCCAAAACTGAGATTCAAGCTCCTTAAGATGTACTCAATCTAATCTAATAGCACCTGTTTGCAACAAATTATTTGTGATACAAAATAAATTGCAACCACAATATAAATATGAAGAAATATAATTTTATTGATAAAATGATGCAGGAACAATTTTGTTTGTTCACTTGATTCTTCTCTCCTAATTATCTCCGTGATTCGAGGGTTGGAGCAGTATATTTTTCGAATATCGGATGATGCGGACTTTCATGGATTAATTTGATATCCATGAAGTGTGTTGTGGATCTTCTTAAAGTATTTGATTATCAAGAATTATCTAGCCACTTCATGATCTCTTTGTGAATATCATGTGAGTTTATGGGATTTTCGGGATGATCTCCATTTTTGAGATGCCTTTGTTAAGGGAATGTGTAACCCCTTTTATAGGAGTGACCTAGGGTGAGGGTAGAGTAGTCACCAAGATAGGATTTTGGTAGAGTAGCCTCCAAGCAACCCTAATATACTCCTAGAATTTTAAGAGTCGTCTTGTAGTATCTTGAATTTAGGATTTAGCTTGATCCGTTAAAATTTTGATGTCTACAAATGTCCCCGACTTCAATGTTTGTCGGGGTGTAGGCTTGCCGAAACTTGAAGACAAGACTTAAACTACCCGATCATCGCAACAGATAATTTTGAAAGTTGTAGTTTTCGATTTGCAGGAAAAAGAGATGAATGGCAGAACTGGGTCCCACTAGGCGTGCTAATTTGTTTGCAACAAATTATTTGTGATACAAAAATAAATTTCAACCACAATATAAATATGAAGAAACATAATTTTATTGTAAAATGATGTGAGTACAATTCTGTTTGTTCCCTTGATTCTTCTCTTCTGATTATCTACGTGATTCGAGGGCTGGAGCAATGTATTTTTCGAACATAGGATGATGCGGACATTCATGGATTAATTTGATATCCATGAATTATGTTGTGGATCTTTTTAAAGTATTTGATTATCAAGAATTATCCGGTCACTTCTTGATCTCTTTATGAATATCCTGTGAGTTTATGGGATTTTCGAGATGATCTCCATTTTTGACATGCCTTTGTTAAGGGAATGTGTAACCTTTTATAGGAGTGACCTAGGGTTAGAGTAGAGTAGTCAGCAAGATAGGGTTTTGGTAGAGTAGTCTTCAAGCAACCCTAATAGACTCCTAGAATTTTAAGAGTCGTCTTGTAGTATCTTGAATTTAGGATTCAGCTTTATCCGTTAAAATTTCGATGTCTACAGCACTCACTCAAAAGAAAGCGAAATTTGACCTTTTTTGACTACAAATAACTAATTGAATAATATTAGTAATATTTTATGAATTGACTAATTTTTGTAATAAGATACTTATACATGAACATAATTGGTAGTTTGGAGGTGATGTTTAAAATCATTGGACTGTTTGAATGAGCAAAATCGAGATTGGCTATACCAAGATCGAGCTCAACTTTATTTTTTTTTCAAAACGAGTTAAATTGAGTCTACTTAAAATACGAGCAACTCATGTCAAGCTCGACCTATGTACATGCAGATTACAATAATACGTGATTCAAGATTTTAATTAGATGAGTTTGGTCTTTAATATTTTTTATTTGGTAGTATATATGTACAATGCAAGAAAAACAGTAAAAATGGACAAGAAGTCCCATTTCTACCACACCAACTCAACACTTTTACCATACTAGATAGCTAAGACAATCCTACTACATCAACCAGCTAACTATCTAGGATAAAAATTTAAACTGTCCATCTCCTTTGCTATCGCTCTATCCTCATATGGTAGGGGTAAGGTCTGCGTACACACTATCCTTCCCAGACTTCACGATATAGAATATTACTGAATATGTTATTTTTGTTGTTATTGTTGTTGTTGTTGTTGTTGTATCTCCTCTGCTATCTGCAATTTTAAAGTACCTCTATAGAATATTTCTTGTATAATCTACCTAATCAATACTGACCAATCCTTCTACTTTTACTGAAATACACGCAAATTTCTCTGTTGACATATATAGCGGCGACCCGACGAATTTTATGGCTTAAATCTAAACTTTATGAGGAGCCTTAACTTTTTAATTTTTTTTAATTATTTATTTGAAGTCTATTTTTTTTAGCTTTTCTTAGATAGAAAGTTATTAATAATTTTTTTATAATTTAATAACTTTTAATAAGTATTTCTCCATTGATAATATAACTAATCCATTTAACCTTTCGTGTGACATTGTTGTTCTTAGGTAAGAATTTATCAATTTTAATTTTGAAAACTTCTTTCCACTGAAGCAACATTATCATGAGTTATGAACACTATTCCATAAGCAATTTAGGCATTTGGAAAAGAATTAAATCTTTTGATTTGATTAAGTGTATCAATTAAACTGTTATCTTCTAATTGTAGTATTTTCTTAATACTTTTAATTCAGAAAAATAAATCTAGACAATCAATATCGAATTGATTTGTAACGACCCGACCTGTCGTTTTGAGCTTTTGCATTTCACCCGCCCGTTCTTGGGCATGACTTGCCCCGTGTGGTGTATTATGACTTATGTAAATCACTGGTGTTGAGTTTCACGTTAATCAAAATAAATTTGGAAGAATAGTCTCACTTGAAAGCTTAAAATTTGAAAGGGTTTGACCAAAATTTGACTTATGTGTATTTGATCTCGGATGAGAATTTTTATGATTTGGTTAGCTCTGTTAGGTGATTGGTGACTTAGGAGCGCGATCGGAATGGGTTTTGGAGTTGTAGAGAAGATTTAGGCTTGAATTGGCGAAATTGATATTTTGGCGAATTCCGGTTGATAGGTGAGATTTTGATCGAGGGTCGGAATGGAATTCCGAGAGTTGTTGTAGCTCCGTTAAGTGATTTGGGATATGTGTGCAAAATTTCAGGTCATTCGGGCGTGAATTGGTTGAGTTTTTGATCAAATGCGTGTTTTGGAAGTTTTAGAAGAACTTAGGCTCGAATTTGAGGTAATTTGATGGTTTTTGGTGTTGTTGAAGTGTTTTGATGATTGGAACGAGGTTGAAACATGTTTTAGGATGCATTGGTGCTTTTGGTTGAGGTCCCGGGGGCCTCGGGTGTGCTTCGGGTGAGTTTTGAGCGAGTACGGACATCCCAGAACTTAGAAAATGGATGGGGCAGTCATTGGTGCGCGGGGGCGCGGTCAAGTGCGCGGTCCGCGCGAAATGAAGACCTGCAGGTCGTTGGTCCAACTTCGGAAGCTCATATCTTTTGATATACAAGGAATTTTGAGTTGATTAAAAAACAAAAGTTGTAGCTCTTCGTGTCTAGTTTCTAGAAAGGTAAAGATATCGCAATTTGGACATTTGTAGCGAACGTTATGGCCAAAATACTAAAGCTTGTCCCTGCAGAGCAAGACCTGTGCGGCCGCGGTCGTTTTTGGCGCGGACCGCGGTCAGCGGTGTCGGAATCCGAGGGGTACTCTATAAATACGAGGTTTTGGGTTTTATTTAATATTTTGACCTAGAGAGCTCGGATTTTGGCGATTTTTCAAGAAATTCATCGAGGTAAGTGATTTTAACTCAGATTTGGCTAGAATACATGAATCTATCACTGAATTCATCATTTAATTCGTGATTTGAGATGGAATTTGGGAAGAAAATTGTGAAACCTTTCAAAAATGTAAAATGATGATTTGAAGGACCAAATGGTATCGGAATTTGATAATTTTGGTATGGTTAGACTCGTGAGGGCATGAGGATTCTAAAAATGTAAATTTTACCCGATTTTGATACATGGGCCCGGGGCTCGGGTTTTGCTAATTTCGTGATTCTTGATATTTTTCGATTGTTTTCGATTGGGTATTGTTCCGTTAGCATATTGTGATGTATTTGCTGTGGTTCTGGTTAGATTCGACGCGCGTGAAGGCCGATTGGAGGGGCAAAGGCGTCGCGAGCTAGAGATTTCACCGGTTCAAGGTGAGTAATGATTGTAAATGATGTCCTGAGGGTTTGAAACCCCGGATTGCACATCGTAGTGCTATATTGAGGCAAGATACGCGTTGGATGACGAGCGTGAGGTCTTTTACTACTGGGGATTGTGACTTGGTCCATCCCGATTGATGATTTTACCGAATATTTGACTGAAATTTATTTGTTATCATCATGATTTGGGCTGATTGCCATATTTGGGCTTCGTGCCAACTAATTGAACACTTCGGGAATTTTTATCATTGTTTCCTCACTGTTTTGACTCATTACTTGAACTCAGTCCTGTTTATATCTACTGTTTTACAAACCCAGCCACTTTTACTCAGATTTGAAACTTAAATGATATTTCTAAATGATGTTTTGGCTGAGAACTACTGTTTTACTAATGCCCGAGGGGCTTGTGATGAGTTTCGGACTGAGTGAGGCCGAGGGCCATATGTGAGGATATGTTGAGTGATATGTGGCCGAGGGCCTGAGATACTTTATATGCCACGCGGTGGCTTGAGTGATGTGAGGATATGCTGAGTGATGATGCCACGAGGTGGCTTGATATAGCGCTTGGGCCGTAAGGGGCCCCTCCGGAGTCTGCACACCCACAGTGAGCGCGGGTACCCATGTGATTTGAAACAGTGGTAACAATGACACTGTATGATGCAATTTGGTCAGGTAACAATGGCTGACCATTATGCTGAGTGATTGATACTATGCCCGAGGGGCTAATATGAGTGATTGTGAGGTTACAGTGGTAACAATGACACTGTATGATGCAATTTGGTCAGGTAACAATGACTGACCAGGAATAACACCGTGCGGTCAGGTAACAATGGCTGACCAGGAACTAACTTGTGCCCGAGGGGCTGGTACTATTCTATATGATTGCCCGAGGGGCGAAGTTTATGTGTTCATTTTGCATACTTACTTGTCTTTTACTTGTTTAACTGTGGTATTTGTGCCCGAGAGGTGAATTTCTGTGCATAGCGGCACTAATTGTTTTGAAATTATTTCACAACTGTTGAAAAGATCATTTTCAAAAGGGGTTTAGAACCGAACCAAGGTATTTTCTAAAGAATTCACAGTTTCACTAATTTTTCTCAAGGAGTTTTACACTGCTTCTATATAGCATGTCGGTTGCTTTACGTGGTTTCTTGCTGCTCAGTTATTATTCACCTTTATTACTCACTGAGTTGGAGTACTCACTTTACTCCCTGCACCTCGCGTGCAGTTGCAGGTATTTATTCACCCGGTAGCGGGTATTGGCTGTGTGGAGGCAGAGTTGTAGAGGTTTTAGCGAGGTGACTGTAGCGTTCGTAGTACCACTGTCTTTCTGTGTTATTCATTATTCTTGTTCAGTGTATTATTAGACTGTAAAGTTGAAATTTCATTCTTATAGATGCTCGTGACTCGTGACACCCCGGTTTGGGCTGTGTCGGGATGGTTTCTACTGTTGTTTTCGTTAGATTCCACAATTTATGAAGATTATATTATATGTTATTACTGTTTGTGATGTTTAACTGTTTATAAGAGGTGTTCTTTTTGGTCTGGCTAGCCTTATCTTCACGAGAGGCGCCATCACGACCGGGTTCGAGAATTGGGTCGTGACAAGTTGGTATCAGAGCCTAGGTTACTTAGGTCTCACAAGTCATGAGCAGGTTTAGTAGAGTCTCACGGATCGATACAGAGACGTTTGTATTTATCCTCGAGAGGCTGCAGAACCTTTAGGAAAACTTCACATTCTTGGATTCTTATCGTGCGTCCCTAAGTCAGCTTGAAAAGAAACTCTTGAAATTCTTTCCACGTGTTCGTACGCGTGCATGAGCGCTCAGTATCAGATGTGCCTTGATGGCTTGTGAATACCCGATCGAGGGGCGAGATGTAATCCCTTTGAGTTTATGTTGGGCCAGTCTGGAGGACTTGAGGCCGGATTTTTGCTTATGGCTTGAGCACCGAGGTGCTGATTGTGTGAGCAAGTATTTTGAAATTATATGTTCAGTATTGTCCCTAATAGTGGGAATGACAGCTGGATAGCTATGTGATGAATATGCTAGTACTGCGTGATATTTCTATATGACTTAGAAGTGTCGAGGAAGATTTGCTGGATTATAGATGGACTACTAAGTGTATGATTTCCATTGTGAGTGGAAGTGTAGTTCCGAGATTATAGGCATGTGAAGAATCTTTTCAAGTCTCCTAGTTGAGAGTGAAGTAAATTTTATGTTGCGGTATGAGTACAGGCTCAAGAAGATCAAGTGACTGGGTAAAGCTTATAGCGGTGGAAGGTATACAAAAAGGTTATACTGAGGCGAAGCAGGTGGGTTATCTCCCGCGAAGTGTGCTGAGGCGGTGTGATCCTTATGTGAATGATAAAAGACCTCATGTGCCAGTGAATTGTAAGTGTTGAAGTTTGAAATTTTGGGGTGGCATAAGAGAGTGAGTTTAATTGTTGTGAGATCGGCCGAAGAGTTAAAGGTACTAGATGATTTGTGTTTTCACAAGCTTACAAATGATTTGAGTTTAATCTCACTACGGTATTAAGGCCGCAGTGGAGTATATGCGTTATGAGTATTGTGTGTTCTGATCTATGGCTTCGAGCCAAGTTGGGGAGCTTTCTATTGGCCAGCTGATTGTACGGTGGTGTTGCTATGTTGGTTTTGAATTGAGGCATACTGGCGAGCGAAAATTGAGCCGAAGATGGCACGAGTGAAGGAAAATTTTAATAAAGGTTATATGGTGCTTCGTAGATGTGTAAAAATAATAGGATGTCTTGAGTTGTTGTAAAGAATGCTCAGCGTATAGAGAAGGAAGATGCTTGATTGTATTGTGATAAGGTCGTATCCTGTGGTGTTAGAGTGCTAATGAGGCACAGGTGGTTTTGTTAGTTGAGCAGGCTAAATGCAAGTTGAATAGAGTGAATGACTCTCGAAAATGGTCCTAATGTGTTCAAGATTCTACATGTAACAATGGGGTATCTTAAAGTAGCATATGTGATTAGGAACCGAGTCTCCATTGGAAGAGGTCAAGACTTATGGTATTTTTATGTTAATTATGTGATTCTATATATTAGTATCTGGAAAGTAAAGGTAACGGATTTAGATTCACAGGAAGCTCTTCGGAGTGAAGTATGTTGGCATATGGTGTATCCGAAAATAATTGAGAGAGGATTCAGTGGCTTATGAGTCTTAGATAGTGTGGTTTTGCACGTGGGTCTCGTGTGGTGAGCCTGGGTTGAGGAATTGTGGTGCTACAGCAAGAGAGAATATCAAGTTAAAAATGAATCAGAAGGAAATTTAGATAGACGAAATAGTTTGATAGTAGGCCGGATCGATATGGTAAGGATATGATGAATTCCTTGGGTGTTTCGAGGTAATGAGTTCGTACAAGTATTTTGCAGCAATTCTCTTGGGATTTCTTGGCTTGCTTAGCTTGGTCGAGTTAGAAGGATTCCGTCCTGGCAGTTTAATTTATGCAAACAGAATTGAGAGAGTTCTTGTTGATTTCTACCGCGGTTGAAGAGGTACATTTTCTACGAATATGAGAGACATGGGATGTGTAATGATTTTTTTCTAAATGGGATCAATGGAAAGTTCCTGACCAATTGAGTACGTAGATGTTTGTGGCTCGGAAGGAAGATGAAGTTGTCATGTGATCCTGAGATGGTATGGTATATGCGGTAGGTTGTGGAGGATTGACAACTGCGTGTGGAAGGTTACGGTTAGTTTTGAATGGGAAGTCACGAATTCTTAGGCAGCACGGGCAGTTTCAAATGATTAAGGAAGTGGTAGTGCTAATTAGGGTGATTTAACGAGGGTGCATGTTTTAGAAAAGATAATATGATTAAGTTGATGGTACTTCGGTAGTATTGCGGCATTTTCTTATTAGATCGACTGCTGATATTCGAGTTTGCTTGATGGAACCGAGGAATTTCAGAGTATCTCTCATGGAATGATTGGGTATTTAAGGTGTGGTAGGCATTCGAACGACGGAAATGGGGTCAGGTGTGTTGAGTCATTTGCCATATGGATTTGGAAGCAGGGAAGTTCTCACATTTAGGCTCTGTTGAAATTGTAAGCCGTGTGTATCGGCATTGTTTAGCAACTATTGAGGTTTGGAGACCTGAGCGAATCTTTTGTTGCTGGGTATGTTAGATTTTGGATGTGATATTGAGTTCAGACTGGTTGTCTCCGCGTTGTGCCATTTTGGACTATTGCGCTAAGGCGGCGCTGTTGGCTATGCCGAAAATGCCACGGGTTGAGTGGCGAGGTGCGTCGGATTATGTTCTAGTGAAATGGGTTATATTTCGAAGATTGTCTTTCTTAATTGGGCCTTCGTGATGGGTGTCAGTGTAGAGATTTCTACCATTGATTCAGTTCCGGTGTGAGGGACTCTTCGGATGTGCTTCTTGTGGCCGGGCATGTCGCCGGGAGTGGTCGTTGATTTCGGTATTGATTTGATGACGGGCACCGTATCGTATGGAACCGACCGAGTTAGAGGAATTGAAGGAACAACCTCAAGATTTCCTTGATAAGGAGTTCGTTGACAGGCCAATGTGGATGCATGTCCTAACTTGAGTCGGCTTTGTTGGCACCAAATTATATTGTATTGTTGAGGGATGTGTTGATTCGATTGGTATTGAGCGTATTAGTAATCTGGGGAGATCTATGAGTTACCTTTCTGTGTTGCGAGATGTTAGGATTTGTTGGTTATGGGCATATATGGTGCAGTTCTATTGGGATTTCATAGTGGAAGACGAGCGGGAAAAGTAATTGGGTGTTGCACGGTGAATGGCGTATCGGTTATGTCCTATCGGGTTGCATGGTATATGTTACTTGTTTCACCGTGGGTGTAATGAATTGATTTGGTTCCAGACATCAAATTGTGCGTGGTTGCTGATTTCGAGTATAGTGGCTTGAGGTGGTTCATGTGGAGCAGTGTTTGGATAGAGTCATGCATTGCAACAAAGATTATGTGGAGGTATGATTTTTCGAGTTAGATTCCTGTGTTTTATTTCTATGATGTGAGACGGGTCCTCAGCTTTGCGTTGTGATGGTACCGGTGAGCTTGACGTACAGCTCTTTCATTGAGTCATTTTTTCATGATTTGAGTATGTTCGGACGTTGCTTATTGGTGCGCGTATTATGCAAGTTGTGGCTTAGGCATGTATGGACGTGTCATGTCACCGGAGTAGTGTGTGGTCAGAAGAGATCGTTGGGATCATTAATGAATACAGACGGATTCGATTTCAGCATGTTTGATGAGTAAATATCGAGGTTCGGCTCATAAATTTGCTATGGTCCTTGCCAAAGGAGAAATGGCCTTATGAATGATTGATCTGAGAAATGGTTATGGTTTATTGTGTGTTTCATTTATCATTGGCAGTATATGGAAGTGTTAGAATGAGACTTTAGTTGATAAGAGGTTTCCTATCGGTATTCGTTTGTTATGTACAGCTATTATGATTAGAAATTATCGCTGCTAGTATTTGAGTTATAGGGTATATCATGTGATTGCACCTGAGATAGCAGATATGGTTTGTTATGGCTTGTTTGGAGTTATTCGCAGTATAAATGTGGGATTTTGATAGTATTGATGGTTTCAGAAGTGGAAATGTGGTTATAAGTTTTATGGGCTAGGTTGGATTGTGAAATTGTAGTTGCATTGTGTTATCGGACCTATATGAGATAGGGTAACGCCAGATCACCCCCGGGTATATGCATGGTAAGGTTAATCAGCGATTAGGTGGCTTTTAAAACAACTCTGGGCACGTTCGCGGACGAACGTATGTTTAAGTGGGGTTGGATGTAACGACCTGACCTGTCGTTTTGCGCTTTTGCATTTTGCCTGCCAGTTCTCGGGAATGACTTGCTGTATGGTGTATTATGACTTATGTAAATCACCGGTGTTGGGTTTCGGGTTAATCAAAATGTATTTGGAAGAACAGTCTCACTTGAAAGCTTAAAATTTGAAAGGGTTTGACCAAAATTTGACTTATGTGTATTTGATCTCGGATCAGAATTTTTATGATTTGGTTAGCTCCGTTAGGTGATTGGTGACTTAGGAGCGCGATCGGAATGGGTTTTGGAGTTGTAGAGAAGATTTAGGCTTGAATTGGCGAAATTGATATTTTGGCGAATTCCGGTTGATAGGTGAGATTTTGATCCGAGGGTCGGAATGGAATTCCGAGAGTTATTGTAGCTCCGTTAAGTGATTTGGGATATGTGTGCAAAATTTCAGGTCATTCGGACGTGGATTGGTTGAGTTTTTGCTCGAATGCGTGTTTTGGAAGTTTTAGAAGAACTTAGGCTCGAATTTGAGGTAATTTGATGATTTTTGGTGTTGTTGAAGTGTTTTGATGATTGGAACGAGGTTGAAACATGTTTTAGGATGCGTTGGTGCTTTTGGTTGAGGTCCCGGGGGCCTCGGGTGTGCTTCGAGTGAGTTTTGAGCGAGTACGGACATCCCAGAACTTAGAAAATGGATGGGGCAGTCATTGGTGCGCGGGGCGCGGCCCTTTTTGCGCTGGGCGCGGGGGCGCGGTCAAGTGCGCGGTCCGCGCGAAATGAAGACCTGCAGGTCGTCGGTCCAACTTCGGAAGCTCATATCTTTTGATCTACAAGGAATTTTGAGGTGATTAAAAAACGAAAGTTGTAGCCCTTCGTGTCTAGTTTCTAGAAAGGTAAAGATATCGCAATTTGGACATCTGTAGAAAACGTTATGGCCATAAGACTAAAGCATGTCCCTGCAGAGCAAGACCTGTGCGGCCGCGGCCGTTTTTGCGCGGACCCCGCTGGTTTTGCGCGGACCGCGGTCAGCGGTGTCGGAATCCGAGGGGTACTCTATAAATACGAGGTTTTGGGTTTTATTTAATATTTTGACCTAGAGAGCTCGGATTTTGGCGATTTTTTGAAGGTTTTTCAAGAAATTCATCGGGGTAAATGATTTTAACTCAGATTTGGCTAGAATACATGAATCTATCACTGAATTCATCATTTAATTCGTGATTTGAGATGGAATTTGGGAAGAAAATTGTGAAACCTTTCAAAAATGTAAAATGATGATTTGAAGGATCAAATGGTATCGGAATTGGATAATTTTGGTATGGTTAGACTCGTGAGGGCATGAGGATTCTGAAAATGTAAATTTTACCCGATTTCGAGACGTGGGCTCGGGGCTCGGGTTTTGCTAAATTCGAGATTCTTGATATTTTTCGATTTTTTTCGATTGGGTATTGTCTCGTTAGCATATTGTGATGTATTCGCTCTGATTCTGGTTAGATTTGACGCGCGTGGAGGCCGATTGGAGGGGCAAAGGCGTCGCGAGCTAGAGATTTCACCGGTTCGAGGTGAGTAATGATTGTAAATGATGTCCTGAGGGTTTGAAACCCCGGATTGCACATCGTATGCTATATTGAGGCAAGATACGCGCTGGATGACAAGCGTGGGGTCTTTTACTACTGGGGATTGTGACTTGGTCCATCCCGATTGATGATTTTACCGAATATTTGACTGAAATTTATTTGTTATCATCATGATTTGGGATGATTTCCATATTTGAGCTCCGTGCCAACTATTGAACCCTTCGGGGATTTTTATCATTGTTTCCTCACTGTTTTGACTTATTACTTGAACTCAGTCCTGTTTATATCTACTGTTTTACAAACTCAGCCACTTTTACTCAGATTTGAAACTTAAATGATATTTCTAAATGATGTTTTGGCTGAGAACTACTGTTTTACTAATGCCCAAGGGCCTTGTGATGAGTTTCGGACTGAGTGAGGCCGAGGGCAATATGTGAGGATATGTTGAGTGATATGAGGCCGATGGCCTGAGATACTTTATATGCCACGCGGTGGCTTGAGTGATATGAGGATATGCTGAGTGATGATGCCACGAGGTGGCTTGATATAGCACTTGGGCCGTAAGGGGCCCCTCCGGAGTCTGCACACCCATAGTGAGCGCGGGTACCCATGTGATTTGAAATAGTGGTAACAATGACACTGTATGATGCAATTTGGTCAGGTAACAATGGCTGACCATTATGCTGAGTGATTGATACTATGCCCGAGGGGCTAATATGAGTGATTGTGAGGTTACAGTGGTAACAATGACACTGTATGATGCAATTTGGTCAGGTAACAATGACTGACCAGGAATAACACCGTGCGGTCAGGTAACAATGGCTGACCAGGAACTAACTTGTGCCCGAGGGGCTGGTACTATTCTATATGATTGCCCGAGGGGCGAAGTTTATGTGTTCATTTTGCATACTTACTTGTCTTTTACTTGTTTAACTGTGGTATTTGTGCCCGAGGGGCGAATTTCTGTGCATAGCGGCACTAATTGTTTTGAAATTATTTCACAACTGTTGAAAAAATCATTTTCAAAAGGGGTTTAGAACCGAACCAAGGTATTTTTTAAAGAATTCACAGTTTCACTAATATTTCTCAAGGAGTTTTATACTGCTTCTATATAGCATGTCGGTTGCTTTACGTGGTTTCTTGCTGCTCAGTTATTATTCACCTTTATTACTCACTGAGTTGGAGTACTCACTTTACTCCCTGTACCTCGCGTGCAGTTGCAGGTATTTATTCACCCGGTAGCGGGTATTGGCTGTGTGGAGGCAGAGTTGTAGAAGTTTTTGCGAGGTGACTGCAGCGTTCGCAGCACCACTGTCTTTCTGTGTTATTCATTATTCTTGTTCAGTGTATTTCTAGACTGTAAAGTGGAAATTTCATTCTTATAGATGCTCGTGACTCGTGACACCCCGGTTTGGGTTGTGTCGGGATGGTTTCTACTGTTGTTTTCGTTAGATTCTGCAATTTATGAAGATTATATTATATGTTATTACTGTTTGTGATATTTAACTGTTTATAAGAGGTGTTCTTTTTGGTCTAGCTGGCCTTGTCTTCACAAGAGGCACCATCACGACCGGGTTTGGGAATTGGGTCGTGACATGATTATTATGCTTTAAGGAACATTCAAGATTAAGCTAAGGCAATATATTTTTCAAATTTCCAACATCTAGTGATCTTAGTTTTTACTGCCAAATAGAAAATCAAAAATATTTTCATATGTTTCAAATTGTTCAAATCTAGTGTGAACTGAAAAAATGGTCTTGTCTATTATGCATAAAAATAATCAACTCTAGAGGACTCTTCGAAAGATTTTGAGATTTCATTATCACCATTCGCATCAAATTGATACTTGCTATATATCATACGTTTCTTACGAAATTCGGGTTCGATATTCATTTCAAGTGTAATTTTCTTGGTAGAAATCATAGCAGTTGCAAATCCTTCTTCTCTATATTTGTTTTAAAAAAATCAAAGTTTTTCACTTTACATAACTTTTTTTTAAACTTGTACATAGTCTATTAGGTGTAACAAAAAAATGGGCCCCCCATAAATATGGGGCCTAAAGCGGTTGTTTTACTTGCTTTATGGAAGGGCCGCCCCTGGACATATGCTATATGCAGCCCGAGCCAAGTAATTTTATTCTCAATCTTTAACGTTATTAATACTAAATTTATTATAACTTTAAAGTTATAAGTTTAAAATTATAGTAATATTTATTAAAAATAGTGTTGAATAAGGTGTATTAATAACATAAGGATTAATATCAATGTATGGGTTAGTAATGCAAGCATTAGTTATGCAGAGATTATTTTCTTATCCACTGTTTGGTGTGGTGTATTAAAAATTAAAATGCATTGCATAATTTTTAAAAAACTAGTTGTTTACAAAAATACTCTCCATATTCTTTAGTTTTAAGGGATTTTAAAGATAATTTGTCTTTAACTATGCTAATGCATGCATTAATAGCCTTGATATTGCTAATACCATGGTTTGCTATGTATTAGTTATACATAGGATAATACCAAATATGTTGTATAACTAATACTTGCATTAGTAATATATAGATTGAAAAAGTATACCAAACAAGAGATTAGCAATACCAAAAGCTAATGCATGTATTATTTTCTCTTATGCATCCTACCAAACAACCCCGAAATTGAGTTGAACTCATAGTACTAAAGCTGCATACCCACCTCACTATTGCAAAAACAAGAAAATACAAAGGTGTAACTAACATCTAGGGGCTGGAGATTGAATCGGCCGTTTAATGGAAGTTACTGTAACAAACCATATATTACACTCAAATCGACTGATTGTATTAACTCACCAAACGGAATTACGATAATCAAATGTTCATAGAACAATAGAAAACAACACTGAAGGAAATAGAGACGAGATGAGAAAAAAAACTGCAATAGGAAGCTAAGAAAAAATGGGATGAGATACAGAGTTGGAAGAAGAGATGAGAAGCGCAGACTTGAGCCGAAGCTTCAACATAATTCGCATATCTCTTTTGCAACACCTAACTCTCTTTTTAATAGCTCATCACAAAACTATAATAGTAATTGATCTCGCTGGTGCCACCTAAACGGTAGGTAGGCGGCGGATTCTGTTGGACCTAGCTCAAGCATGTCCCCAAATATAGCAACTTGTGTACTTTTGTTGTTGATTTTTCTTAACAACTCAATGTCATCCGCAAAAATTAATTCGCCAAAGGAATTAGTTACAAGAAGGAGTAAGACTATCTTCGGTGAATAGGAAAGAAAACTTTGGTTTGTGTCATTATAAGAATAGCTGCGAGGTAAAGCAATGGCCAGAGGTGCTAGAGCTCAGATAAATCCAATCAGCAATATACAAGTGAGTAAAATTTGGTAAACTAGTAACTGACGGTGCCAAATCAGATTGCAAATTATAGAAATTCACAAACAATGATTGTTCGGGATCGCACACTCTAGTCTTGGAGTTAGAATATGCAATGAAGCACAACCTACTAGTACATTCTAGTAATAAGAAGACCGCCACATACTCTGTAGAATCTGTTAGAGCCAACAACTCAAAACTTATTCCAGGATCCCATACACTAAGAGCTGGTGCAGTTGCATGAACGGTTTCTATAAAGAAATTAGCATCATAAACACATGCAAATTGACTCAAAATGCGTTTATCATTGAATTCCCCAGTAGAACTTCCATTCACATCTTCAAGAAGTACTTTAACGGAATGCCTTGCACTAGTCAAAATGGCACCTTCTTTCTCTATAACAAATTTATCAAGATATTGATTTTCAAAAATTATAGGGTCCCTAAAAATTTCATCAAGATACATGTCTTCGGAGTTCGCCAATTTAGTTATCCATTTAGGAGGTCTGCTATCAACAGAGGAGGCATCTACACACCTCGTTAGCATATCTCGTTCTAGATGTTCATGCAGTACTACATAAATCTGTGCACCTCCCGAAGCTTGGCATTCAAAGAATATCACTCTATTTTTCAAGCTCTTATGTGTTGCAATATTTCAAAAACCAGCCGGCAGTAAGGACACAAATTGTGGATCTAATAAGCAAGGAGAAAACTCTACAATCTCGGCATATTCACCGTCGAAATCTGGTATGGTGATAAGTGGAATAAATCGCTTAATTTGTTTAAAATCTTCAGATTCAACAGATAATAGCACACATGAACCAGCCTTAAAATCTTGTCCTGTGTCGAACCAATTTTCCACACAACTATAAAATGGAATAGTCCCTATAGGTGATCCAAACACATAGTCGAGAGATGCACAAGCCCTCGGTTGACAGCAATAACAAGTACCAAGTATATGACAATCGTCCAAATTGATACGACACAACAAGTATTCGACCAATAAGAAACTTATCACCTGGGATCAAGCTAGAGAAAGGATCCAAAATCATAGTTGTAATGTGACGAAGCTGTACGACAGTATCTTGTGAGGACTTGTAGCAAACACCTGATCTGCAGAGTTTCTTGAATTCTCCTCCACTTTAGTGTAGTCCTGGTGGTCTTTCTCTGATTTTCCATCGTCAGGATCAGAGTTTGTTTTCATTGCATCTAAAAGTTCCTCGGATTCTATAGACAAAGTCTCAAACTGTTCCATCTCTTTAGGCACGAAGTAGTCTCGACCAACAAGAGAAACTATCGGAGCTTCATCCTTTGAAAAGTGAGAATGCATATCAGGTTCATTACTTTGGGGAGTTTCATCAAACACCTCGTCTACGACAGACGCATTCTTATCTCCATCATCTAGACGAGCGTTGGGTTCATGAGTTTCGGGGATTTGAGTAGAGGCAGACTCAGAGGTCACTGGTGGAACCAATGTAGCGCAATTCAGGTAGTCAACACAAGCTTGTGAAGTAACTGCCGCTCTCGACGAATCAGTGAAGTCCGTTTATGAAAATACAGAAGAAACTTCTCCTTGAAATGGTTCCAACCATAAATTAAAATTGGTTGTTACGAAATAACCAATCGAACCACGCTAGGGCATCGCTTCTTGATAGAAGGAAGGAAGAGGCAATCAGTCCTTCTTGGAGAAGCCAAGGTATGTGAAGTACAAGTCGGCCCGAAAATCCAGCTATCCATATTGTCGTCGCTGTCACACCTCCTTTTTCACTACACGGCTAAGGACATAAAAGAGCTTTTTCATTTAAAGGACAATCGGAACGAGATTTAATTATTAATCATTCAGAGTCACCATTTGGGAGATTAATGGTGTCCCAATTCACCAGTTGAACGCCGAACCGAGGAAAAATATGACTCTGTTACAGGCTGCGAACCAGAAATCCGAGTAAGGAATTCTGTTAACCCGGGAGAAGGGGTTAGGCATTCCCGAGTTCCGTGGTTCTAGCACTGTCGCTTAACTGTTGTGTTTAATTTTATCTGATCTTTATACATGCTAGCTTATGTGCCTTTTATAATTATTTTTAAAAGAATTGCAACGTCATGAAAATGCGTTTCGAACCACGCCGCAATCAATGCGCCCGTGGATGTCAACATACTTCAACTTCGTTGAGATTGGGATTTGGGCCGCATCAATGCACACCCGAATTTAAGAAGGTAATTTAATTAAAATCGCGCCTAAAGATTCTAACGTAACATTATTTTGGGAAAAGCCGTGAAGTTCGCTAAATGGCCCTCCCAAATTCTAATCATTTTTAATAAACCATTTATTGAGGGCCCCACATTTATTTATTTTGTTCGGTGAAGCTCGTCTCAATTTGTGAACCTCTTTTCTATCATTATTTATTTTATAAGAATTACAATGTCGTGAAAACGCGTTTCGAACCCCGTCGCAATCAATGCGCCCGTGATTGTCAACACATTTCGACTTCATCGAGATTTGGATTTGGGTCGCATCAATGCGCACCCGAATTTAAGAAAGTGATTTAATTAAATCGTGCCTAAAGATTCTGACGTATTATTATTTTTTGGGGAAGGCGGTGGAATTTACTAAACAACCTTTCCAAACTTAATCAATTAAATAATTCTACTGTTATCTACTTAATTTGTCTCTAAGAATCCTAATTAATTAAGGCCTATACTTTGTCAAATCCGAGTTCAAATATCCAGGAAAAAGTTCAGAGAAAATGGGTCTTGAGCACATAAGGCCCAAATGAAAAACTGGCACAGTATGAAGCTATTGAATATGCAATTCAGATTAAAACCAAAATTGAAACCAATTACGCGTATCGAACTCAAAATCAGTTGTAACTTTGCAAATTTAACTTTAACAAACTGCTAAACTTAAACAAGCTGAAAGCTACATCTACATAAACATGGAATGCAACAGTCTGAACAGTCTGGAAATGGTTTGAATTAACAATCCCTAATACAATTCAATCCAAATGAATCAGATATGTATAATCACTTATCAGTCAACTGATTACAGCTATATACATCCAACGAGCACAGATTGACCAAGGTGATTGCATTTCAACCCAAATTGTGATTACATCAAGGTGATTTTGAAAGTGTACCTGGAAATTGGAATGTAAATAGAGAAGGGGAGGTTAGCAGCAGTAACAACTCAACAGCAGCTCAGAAACTAGGGTAATAATCCAGTCACAGTCAGTGAAGGAGTATTACAGTCCACCCAGGTTCAACAATTCAGAAGAAATGAGTTGAAATGCAGAGCAAACTCAATGAATCAACCCAAAACACACTCAGGAAAACCAACCATTAAAAATCCTAGATAAATGACTCCAAATTTGACTTGTTTGAATTTAGAAACCACTCGAAATTAAACCAGGAAAAGTGTTGTAATTCAGCTAATTGAATTTCAGATCTGGAGACTGAAGAATATGTTTAGTGGAAATTTTTTAGGCTGAAAATTCCCCCCTTCCTCAAGGCACTTCCTGCCCTTTTATAGATGATTCCAGAGGGTTAATCAGATTTTTTGGTTTTCTTTTTAGTCCCTCCCCTATTTTCAGTTTAGTCCCTCATATCTTGACTTGTTTCCCAAGCTAATATCCTAAGTTGGCTGAAATCTACACTAAAATACCCTTCTAGAAGGCCCTAGGATGCTCTTTTACCCCTAAAATACCTATACTACCCTTACCCCTATTTTGAAATTACTATTCCCAAAGAAACTGCCATTTTCCATGCCTAAACTACCCCTGAAAGATTCTCCAAGTTACTGATTCTACCTATATTCTCAACAGTTATAACCAATCCCCTGAATTAATTCAAAACTAACTAGGACTGATTAATTAGAAGTCAGAAATTAACCAACTGAACTAACCAATCCCAATTGTTCAATCACCAAACCCAAACAACTTAAAAAAACAGGATCAATCAATATTAATGGGAAAAAAATGGTACTGAATCCAAACTAATTAATTATGCCGATTCTACAATTAAAATTGTGATTAACTAATAAACGACACATGCCTCAATCTAAATTACAAATGCGAAGATGCTTTACTGATCAAGGAGCAAGGAACAAAGAAGATTTAAACTATACTAATACATACAAAAACAAAATCGTAAAATTAACAGAACACCTTAATGAAATCAAAACTTATAACTAAAACTGTAACTATGCAAATAAAAAGGAAACAAGAAAGCTCACTGAAGCACGAGAAATTCCGGCCGATTGCTATCCGAATCTTTCCAGATTTTTGACTCGTAACATCCCTAACCATGTGTTTTTACAATAAACACATGGTTAAGGATAGTACGGTCCAAAATCACAAGATTTTGTGTTAGGGTTTTGACCAAAAATTTTCAGATTTGAAGTCCGAGCTACTTCACCAGGATTCGAAGGAAAATAGTCATGGATTTGGGTTGAGGGAAGTCTGGGGATTGTGTGGTATGATTTTGGACGGGTTTGGACAAACTTGCGAACTGGCCAAAAAACTTAAAATCGATATTCGACGAGTTCTGGCCGGATTCGAGGAAAAGCAAATACAGGACTGGAAAGAGGTGGAAGAGGGGAGTTGATGGTGTTAATTGGGTGACCGTTGGTGTAGTTGACATTCACCGCCGGCGAGGGATTTGGGGGCAGCGTGGATTAGGGTTTGTGAGAGTGAGGGAGACGATACAAATGGGGTAGGGGGGTTTCGGACATTTATATACAAAACATCCTAGTTAGATCCGGACCGTTGGATTGATGAGATCCAACGGTCGTGATTGAGGGCTGGGGAAACGACGTCGTTTCATTGACTGGGAGGAGGACCGGGTAAGGGATTGGGCCTGGGTCGTTTGGTCGGTGGAAATGGGTATTGGGCTAAGGGAATTGGATCAAAATGGCCCAGATTGGTCTTTTGAAGGGCCACCCCTTTTAAACTCTTATTTTTCTTTCTCTTTTATTTCTTTTATCCATTTTGTATTTTGTTTTCCACTTTGTGTTTCATATATATACCTATATATATTTTTCTGATTTTATAAAAAGGCAAAAATTAAAATGAATTCCCAACATATTTCAAAATTAAACTAATTAATTCCTAAAATTATTTTAAAAACGACTCCAGGACGAATTCGCGATTAAACAATTAAAAATGCAAAAATGGACTCTTTTTGTTATTTTCCTTATATTTTGTTCTAAAACCCCTAATTAATCTTAAAATATGAAGTTAAATCCTAAATGCAAATGTCAATTGTATTTTTGTATTTTCATATAAATTAAAAAAATGCACAAATGGAAATGCAACCAATTGAAACGAAATTCACAAAATTATGAGGAAAATAATTTTTATTTGACTTTTGGGAATAATTCATATATAGGGCAAAAATCACGTGCTCACAGTCGCCATTGAATCAAGGTAGAAACATTGTCGCCGTTGGAATCCAATGGATGAAAGCACCAAGAGCGGCTCAATAAAATTAGTGTCTTAAAGCCAAATTTTAATAAAAGGCCTTATGCTTTTTATGCTAGAATTCATATATGTATGTATGCAAAAAAAACTATTATTATCATTTTTTCGTGCTTGTTGTTATAATATAATATTCTAAAAATAATAATAAATCTTTAACTTTATATAGTAATAATATTATTTATATTAGTAAATGATAATTTGAATAAATAAATATTAGTCATGTATTTATAATTTAATTCCTTTGATATTGTTATAAAAAAGTATATTTACCAATATGAAAATATAAGTAGTTTAATTCAAGGTTCTAAAGTATTTTACTGTTAAATAATAGACAATCTCTTTTTCTTTCCTTTTTACAAATTCTTTATACTTTTTATTTTTCTGCAAACTTTAATATTGTCTAAGCTAAAATAAAATCATAAAATTCACTATTAAAAATTTTTTGGGCCTCAAAATCTCGAGGACCTAAATCAAGGTTTTACTAGCCTCTCTCTTGAGCCACCCATCCATTATTGACATTCTCAATTAAATTTTATAAAGTTCCAATTAAGATAAGCTAACAATCAGAAACACTAAAGACAACGAATGTGTCATTTAATTAACAAATGCGAATGAAGTTGGTTGAACAACATGTTCGTGCAACAATGATCTCAATGAAATTGGTGGCTAAAATTAAAATATATCAAAAGACCCTTGAACTTTTTTCATAAAATTCATAGAATAATAAGACTCTAAAGAGGCCTAATGTGATAGCGCCGCATACGCATACACATGATGCGTTGGATAGGTGCACGTCATGATATTAAATTCTCTTCTATACAAAAATATAATTTTAAGTAAAAATGATAAAGGGGTGAGCGCATTACTTATTGAGTTTTTTTAACACGGGACACTTGCTTGGAAAATTTCTTAGTTAAAAAAAGAGACACAAAAAACTTGCTTTTTGACGTATGAATATGCCAAAAGAAATAACTAATTTAGAGAATCTGAGTTAAAATTAGAAAGTAAAATCGTGAGAAACATGAAAAAAAAGTATACATAAAAGAAAAGTAAAATTGATAGAAAGGTAAATATATTGTTTAATTTAATGAGATAAAAGACTTATCATATTACTCCCTCCGTCCAATTTATCTGATTTTTTGGCCCTTTTTAGTGGTCCAAAATATTTAATTTTTTCAGATTTTAAGAGTGAATTAATTAGTATTTTCAAAAAATTGCCTTGAAGTAAATAGTATTGGAGTATGTGTTATATTTGTTTTTCAATGCAATTGGATTCATCCATCTCTGATTGGCGTTTCACTTCTCTAGTAGTCCACGTACTACTTGTTATAAAATATGATGATCATTTCATCTCCTATAATTCATGTTAATTATTTTTCTAAAATAAAAAACTGAAGAGAAAATGTTGAAATTTTTTAGCTCCATTTTACAGTTCACCGACGTTTTTAAATTGGAATTACATGATAAATTGATATTTTTTGCTGAAATTTTGAAATAGCCTTTGATGCTCGCAAAGTTTTCAATGAGTTCTGCTGGTTGCTTCGGTTCTGGAAGTCGCTAATCATCGCACCCGAAATCCCAAAATGACTATAAAATAAAATGAAAAAAAATGTAAAGGGATAGTAAATGTCAATATAGTCAATTTCATTGCTAATTAATGTTAAGAAATAATTTTTTTAATATGTGTAAAAATAAAAAAAAATCGGAGGGAGTAACTCATTCAAACCTATCTCGACCAAATTTTTAAGAATATAAAATTTGAAATTTTTTATTAACTAATATATGATTATAAATTATATATTTTTGGGGCCTTAAATATTTGGGGGGCCTAAGGCAAGGGTTTCGCCTGCCTTACCCTAGAGCCTCCCTTGGAAAGCACCAATGTAACAAACCAGATATTACACCCAAATCAACTGATTATATTAACTTATGTTTTAAAAGGCAAAATTGGGACTCGCCCCGGGGCGGAACACTCGTAAAATGCTCCTAGGCTTATGTGTGGGGCTTAGTTCCGTTAGACTTACGCCTCGGTCATCCGGACACGTCCAATGCCTGTACTGGGCTCGCCTAATAGAACTTTATACACTTGTATGTAACTAACCTTGTAATCCTCAAATTTTCTTAATAAATCGTTGACCATTCAAAATTACTTTTTTCTTAATCACAAATCATTAAGTTGAGAGTATTTTATGTCATAATTAAAATAAAAATTATTGCACGTTATCCACTAAGACTGCCGTGATAGTTAATTTTAAATAAATCTTTTATTTAAAAAGTATTTATTTATTAACGTTTGTTATATTTTCTATATAATAGTCCATAATTTTGTAATAATTATTTTTCTAATTTTTTTTTTACATTTACGAGATACAATACTTATTAATTTAATAGCTTAGTATTAGCTAGTAACTATTTACAAATAATTAGTTATCATGGTATTGTATGGTGAATTATGTGTCACTTTATTAACTTGTTGAAACTTAAAAATAAATGATGCTAGAGAATCATATTGAAATTGTGAAATATATTCTTATATAAATTCTCTTTCAAATAGAAAGCATATTAAATAAAAGGAGTATTTTAAGAAAAATATTAAATTATAATATCAAAATTCTTACCAGATTCATTACTCCTTAAGAGATGATACATATAAGATTTCGTATCGAATACATTACTTATAATTTGATGTTTGAGTTGTAATGACGTTGCAACTAATTTGCATATTATGATATACGTCATACTTTTCGTATTATTCATAGTTGAATTATACTTTATAAATATTGTAAATATGTTATTTGTTATAATTTTGTGATTTTAATGTAATTTTATAATTATTTTTATTTTATACTATTTTAAAATTCTTAAAATTATAAGTTTTAAAGATCCGTGGGACTTACGCCCCATGTTCCAGGGCTTATGCTTCGCCTTGTCAGAAGTAAAATGCCTCGCTTCAGGCCCCCGCCTTTTAAAACATTAGTATTAACTCACCAAATGGAATTATAATAACCAAATGTTCGTAGAACAATAGAAAACAGCACTGAAGGAAATAGAGACGAGATGAGAAAAAAAACTGCAGTAGTAAGCTAAGAAGAAAGGGGATAAAATACCGATTTAGAAGAGGAGATGAGAAGCATAGACTTGAGCCGAAGCTTTAGCATAATTAGCATATCCCTTGTGCAGCACCTCTTTTTCATAGCTCGACGGCTCTCCCTTTACCTGGGTCCCACACAAAGTTTTCAAATATTTCAAACAGGCCCTTTATCTTAGTCTTTTGGCCAATCTCGTTCATAACAGTTACGGAACCGCAAAATCGATTAAAATAACGCGGGGAAAATATTCCCCCCAATTTGCTTCTCTCCTAATCGTAAACCCTCGCAATTTCCCAATTCTGAATCCTCCCCTCCCGGGTCGCCCGTTTCCGTTAAATCTCACACCCAGGTTTCTTCTTCTTCTTCTTCTCTCTCGTATGTTCCGTTTATTCTATTCACAACCCTATATATTGTAAGTAAATACTGAGAATTTTGCAGAAATTGTTTCGAGTATTTATTAAAAGATCGTCCTTTTGTACTCTATTTGCATCCTTATTTAGTTCTCGTGACATTGTTTGGTCATTTTATTAATTATTCTCATAGTTTCAGTAGTTACTAGTATTTGTTTGAGCAAATGATAACTGATATGGTAAAGAAATGGTTCTTTCTTTTTCTTTTTCTTTTTCCTTTTGAATTGAGGAGTTTTCAGCTGTTTTATTGTGTTTCTCAGGTGGTATATTGATAGGGTTGTGATTAGCAGAAACAAACCAAATATGCAATAGAATACTAAGGAAGTATAAGAGAGAGAATATAATAAGTAAATTCAAACAAATATTAAAGAACTACCAATTAATTGATGTGAAAAATTGGCATCGAGAAGAAGAATTAGAGAGACAAAAAAGAGAAAGGGGCAAATTGTATCCACTTTCATAATAATGCCATAAAATGTTATTGCTCATAGCTTTATACTTCTAACTGAGCCTCAGATCACGTATAGTGAGCTGAAATTGAGAGAGAAAAAATGAACTTGGAAATTAAGCTAAAAAGAAAGAAACATGCCAACTAACTTCTTCACAAACTTTCCTGCCATTTTTGGTACCATCTCAATCAGGGGTGGAGCTAGAACGCGACCTACGGGTTCAGTCGGACCCAATAACTTTTGTTCAAACTATATATTTGTCTTAAGAAATTTATCGAATATGTACAATTTATTAATATAGAACCCAGTAACTTAAACATATTAGATTCCCGAACCCATAAACTTCAAATTCTGGCTCCGCCCCTGATCTCAATTAAGCTAATTCAGTTTAATCCATAATTTCTGTGTCATTTATATTCCAAACAAGATACGATTGGAAAGAAGACAGATATTATCAATCTGGAGAAAGAAAATAACAGGAGGGAAAAGAGATAGACTCGTGCAAGAAACCTTGCCCTAAAAAGATTCAAGTTGAAGTTCAAGACTGTGAACTTGAGATCAATCCTATGCTTAGAAGTGTCAAACTGAAAGTATCAGTTCTCATCAAAAGTTCTGAAGAACGAGTCTAATAGTTATATTTATGATAGGGCTAAAATTGGGAAAAGACCAAATAGACCCGAAAATAATAGCTGCAGTAAGTCCCACGCGATCCCATGAACCTAGCATGAACTAAGCACAAGCTGCTGTACTTCCTGTGCAATCGCATGAACTTAGAATTCGCAAGATGTTGTAGTTCCTGCTATCTTCATGACTACGTGATTGTTGTAATCCTGGAGCTTCTTTTTCCTTGCTCTTTCTCCATCCCTTTATGGCCACCAAGTTGACTATTAGCATGTGATCTAGCCATAGAACATCGGGGTGACTCCATACTGCATAGTTTCCCCATGCACTTCCGAGCTCCTTAGGATGCTATGGTATGCCCTCGGTCCCATTTATCGATAGTGTTTGTCTGCAGACGGAGTTTAATATATTTTATTTTACTTATGTATTATATCAGTGATATAAAAAGAATATTGTATTAAAGTATTTTGGTGAAATGATCAAGAATTAGCTAGTAGCTTGTTGAATTTGAGTTCTTGTTATTTGTGAAAATTATATAGAAATGTAATGGCGTCAAACACTTTGGAACATCTCAAAAGGGAGATTTGTCTCTTAAATTGGACTGATGGAGTATTATATATTTCAAGAATTTACAATTCCACAGTAATCGACTTACCTACCTTAGGGAACATGCATGTTTCTTCCATCTTATGAAATTTGGTCTCTTCGCGTGGAGAATAGTCATCCACAAGTGGATAATTACAAAACAGGCCCATTTTGATCTTTGAGCTGCAAAACTGTGACTAACTATTGTGGTTATTATTCTGAAATCAAGTTTCGGTTAGCTGGAAGATAGTAGCAGGACAAAGATCTAAGTCTCTTCTTAATCTTGTCGTTCCTAATAACAAAAAATACTTGGCCGAAAAATTCAAACAGTGGCGAGGGAGAAAATAGAGGGGGGGGGGGGGGGGTAACCAGAGCTGCATCTATTCATGTATTAGGATTGTGCAATAGCTGTACCAGTTAAAAACTTTCCATCGTCATGATTTTTTGGTACTTTTATTGTGTCAAGGCAGAAGGTTGAAAATAGATTACATATTTATTTTGTTTTAGTGTTTTCGTTTAGGATGTTCTGTTAGAGTTTAATAATTTGTTTTACTGGTCTAGACTGTACCCTATCAACAATATTGATCATCTTTTGGATTTCATTAGTTCCTTAGCTCTGGCTTAGCCAATTATGTATAGGAGCCGGAATATTTTTTGTAAGCTCAAATGCCAAATCATGTACTTCTTGCATCTTCTTGATGCCATCTATTGAAATCAGTTACTTTATAAAAAAAAAGTGTACTTTGGTAAGTTTCTATTTTTATTATTTATAAATTATAACGAGTGTACTTTGGTAGGTTCTATCCACTTGACATGGCCCTGTAGTTTAGTGTTTACTCCCTGGGTATCTGGTTATTTGGTCTTCATCTAAACATCTTTCTATTCATAAGGGTATGAGGGTAGAAATGATGAAACTGAATTGAGGGATTTTTGCCCTACTTAAGCGTTTAGACAAATCCTTGTTCTCCCTACTTATGTAAGAAGCCAGATGGACGGGAGGCATTTATAACGAGGCAATAGACAACCTAAATGTTTCATAATCAGTTGAAATCAAATGAACTATTATTCTACCAGGCCACTGTAATTTAACCTCATTTCTGGCACACCCCCCCTCCCCCCCCCCCCCCCAAAAAAAAAAAAAAAAAAAAACAATTCGAGAAAAGTTGACTTCAATACAAGTAATGACACTAATATATAATTCGTATCCTGCTGCCCTGCTCGGTCTTTTTTATCTTGTGACTAGTAGCCGTTTTTTTCTTATAACACATGGATGAAGTATGTACAATTTGCTTTGATGCTGCATACTGATACAAAGCTTATATTGTTAGTTTCCCCAAGAATGCTTGTTTTTGGTGAAATAAGGAAATGATTGCATGGTCCTAAAAGTATTGTTTCAGGCTAATTGAATCATTCATATACTCAATAAATGAACTATTTTACATGTTTAATGGATTAAATTTTTGTTGTTGTTATTTAATAGATTAACTTAAAAGTTTGAATTTTGGAAGTCTTTTCTGCTCTTTCATATGTGTGAGAGCTTATGTGTTTGCTCCCCCTCCCCCTTCCTCTCCTCCTCTCTCTTGGTGGGATGGCAAAGGATGTTGTTCTTGCTGTAGTTTATTACGATGTGTTTCATTGCTAAAGTTGTTCATTAACATATCTTTTTTGCCTTTTCTAGTATTCCGCCCGGCGTTCCGAAGATGCTACAGAATGTTCCGCATCAACTTTTGCAATCGCCGGCCCGGCTTGGCCTGCCAACTCCCAGTTCACCTTCTGTTCAGAACCCAAACCCTCCTCCTAAGTTCTCATCACAAGTGTCGCAACCTAATCAACCCCTTCAACAGGCAAATATATTAACTACTAGTACCACCTCATCGATGCTCCTTCCTCTGCTCCCACCTCTCTCCAGAGCTCAATCTCTTCTCATTCAAATGGCATCTCTTGCTTCAAGACTCTTTGAAGTCTCACCTAACCGGTCCCATTGGCTTAGTGCTTTTCGAGGCTCTTTCCCTTCATTTCTGCCTTCTGCAACGCCGGTTCCACAAGATTCCTTCCCTTCATCGTCAAAAGAGATCCTCTCTGTGTTTACTTCTCTTCAGACACAGCTGTTTGAAGCAGTTGCAGAACTGCAAGAAATTCTTGATCTTCAAGATGAGAAGCAAAAAGTCATCCGCGAAATTAGGTCAAAAGATTCTTCAATTCTTGCTTTTGCCAACAAACTTAAAGAAGCTGAGCGTGTTCTTGACATGCTTGTTGATGATTACTCTGATTATCGTCGTCCCAAACGGGCCAAGTTGGAAAATGATACTGAAGAATCTTCAGTAACAACTGTGGCAACTCAGTTGAAATTATCTGACATATTGTCATATGCTCATAGGATAAGCTACACTACTTTTGCACCACCTGAATTTGGTGCTGGACAGGCTCCTCTTCGGGGAGCACTCCCTCCGGCTCCACAGGACGAGCAAATGCGTGCATCTCAATTATATAATTTTGCTGATCTTGATGTTGGTTTACCAAAACTAGATGAAGGCAAAGAGAAGATTATTGAGCCACTCATTGAACCTGCGGTGGAAACTAACCCACTTGCCAATATTCAGGGCCTCATCACTCCAAATATTGTAGTGCCATCTGGATGGAAACCTGGTATGCCTGTTGAGTTGCCCACTGACCTCCCACTTCCTCCACCTGGGTGGAAGCCTGGCGATCCAATAGCACTGCCTCCATTTGATTCTCTTTCACTTCCTCCAAAGGTCGAGGAAGTACCGGCACGACCAGTACCTCCCCCAGGACTGCCAAGAATGCCCGAACCAATACAGGTTCGGCATGTGCAGCTTGATATTGAGGATGATAGTAGTGATTACAGTTCTGATGAGGCCAGCTCTGATAGTGAAGATTGATCTGGTTAGCTGTTTTGAGTCGCTAATACAGGTTCGGCATGTGCAGCTTGATATCAAGGATGATAGTAGTGATTATAGTTCTGATGAAGCCAGCTCTGTTAGTTAAGATTGAAGTGGTTAGCTGTTTTACGTAAATACTCTGGGAAAATCATGATGTTATACCGAAATACGAGGTTAACCCTTTTAGTTGATATCTACCAATCTCACCTCTAGGAAGTGTTGGATTCTCAAGCTTTTAGCATGATCCATTTAGAAACACTTAATCTTTTTGTGCTGAAAGTCTTCATGATGAGTTTGAAATTCTGTATCTAATGGCGTGGCATAATTGATTGATATGTATATATTTTGGCCATGTTGTATCCATGCTTTCTTTTAACTGTAGTAACTTTTTTATTTCAGAAGAAGTATGCTATAGAAAGGATTTTATGGAGTAACTTTATTATATAGATTGATGACTTAGATAGATGAAAAGAAATCGCCTATTGTGTTTTGTCTTTCTTGGAATTTGAAGCCTTGTCTTTCAGGGTTCCCATCTGACTTCATTGACTGCTAAGTCACACCTTTGGCTGCTTAGTTACCCCGTATCTATCATTGCGTTGAATCTGCTTAATTAATTATTAACATAGATGTTAAGTATTGTTAGTTCTTCTGCACTATTTGCTGCAGTTTAGGGATTGGAAACCCATTTACAGTCCTGAAGTTGAAAGCACTATAAAATAAGAAGACTATAATTTCTTACTTTGAGATGGCTTCTTAATTTTTTGTTTTTGATTTCTGTCGTTTGCTGTTTTTTTTTCTTTTTTCTTTTTTCATCCTCCCAACAGAGTTGAAGTGCCAGGAAAACCATTTATTTGTTTGTTATAAATATTTTTTGTTAAAAAAAATGAGGAAATACTGTTTGAGAAATAGCTGAAGAAAAATCTTAGGGTATGGTTAAATAAAAAGAAATAATTTATATAGTAATATTTTTTCTAATATTTTATGGATATGCTTTTATTAGTAATCTATCTAGCAATTTTCAGTAGTTTTAAAAAAAATAAAAACTTATTCACAATTCAAATGTGTATTTATATGCGTATAAGACTTAATAAGTACTTTGTGTACTTGTGTCTCTATTGTCATATGTTTTTAAGTAGGGGCAGATTCAAAATTTAAACTCTATGAGTTCATGTTTTAAGGTTTTTAGTATTGAACTGATTGTGTTTTTAACGTTATGGGTTCATATCTACTATATTTGCAATTTTAATGAGTTTTTACATATAAATTTTTACTATGCGTAAAAAATTATGGGTTCAATTGAACCCGTCGTGAATACAATACCTAAGCCCGTGCTTATGAGTCCAATTGGTATGGTATCATCTTCTCATTTTATGTTGTATAGACTGGCTTTGACTCAAATATATGTCTTTTTAAATGTCTCTAGAAGTTTTATGGTTTTCGTAAACAAGTCTCTCTATCTGCACACACACGATAAGAGTAAGATTTCCGTACACAGTATACACTATCCTCGAAATATTTTGTTTGTGGGAATATACTGTGTATGTTGCTAAATTTCATAGTGTGAATGTAAGTAGAGGCGGATCCAATATTTTGAGACCATGGGTGCGCCACTGGCTTTAACGTGGTGCTTATAAATAGTGTCAAAAAATAATTTGATTAATAATGTCAATTAATGTGAGAACTTTTAGTATTTTATGACTTATTATCAATTTTAAATATTATTTAAAGAGATAATTTATACACTTCTTAAACAACTCAGTTCTTACCATCAAAATTCAAAACAAAGAGGAAAAATAAAATGCTAATGACAATTTAATACTGTAAAATTTGAAACTTGTAAAAATTTTAGTGCAAAAAGAAGCACAAAAAATATTACAAAAATTTTAACATATGACTAATTCTTTATATGTAAATTACTTACAAAAATAAACTAAAATATTCCTTAAGAAACTATACTAACAATTCAAAATTCTTTGAGGTTAAAGCAATTAAAAACTTAGAAGCAAAAATGGTAAATAGAAAATTACTTGAGAGGTGTGATTGAGGTTGCCATAAATTGGTATTCGGGGGAATAAAACACTGTAGGACGAGAAAAAATTAAATATTAAAAAAAAAGGAAAGAAAATTGTATAATGAGAAAGTCCAAGAGCAATCAATCCTTTGTCCTTGGATAAGTAAAACAACCATCTAGCCAGTGCACCACTTATCCTTGTAGTGCATGAGTTCCTAAGAATTATATTAGACCATTTTTGTAAATTATATACATGAAAAAATTAATTTGCCGGAAGACCATGGGTTCACCGGAACCTAAATTTATAGGGTGGATCCGCCGCTGAATGTGAGAGTTGTATACACTGGGTTAGATAAATGTAGTTATTTGTTGGACATATTATGTATATTATGCATGGTTAGGGAATTTTAAAGATTATTTATGCATGGTTTATGTCTTGAAATGTTGATTTGGAGTGCTCTTGTGCATGTATTGATGGTTGATAGGTCTTAAGGGATATGGGTTTGCCAGACGAGGGTTGTGTTGTGTGTTGCTTGTCACGTTACCTCGGGTATTGGGGCATGGCTTTTTATTTCAAAGTTTCAAGTTTTTAACAGTTGGATTTTGCCTAATATTTTACTATAAATTTGAATTAAGCCACTTAAATTTTCATATTTGTCAATAAAGTTTTAAACAAGAACTAATGTACTGTATTAAACATATGACTAACATTTTGCAAACTTGATAAAAGTCATATCAATATACTAGAGTATGTTTGCCCGTGCTTGCGCATGAGCCCAACAATTTGAATTAGATTGTAGTTTATTAGGGTAGATATTGTATGAAATGTCAAATGCAATATAATTTAAGTAAACTTAACTATTGGAGCAAGCCAAGGTTGGTGTTCCATAAACTACGTAGAATTAATGTCTTTTAAAGAAATTATTATAGCCACGTGTCCCTGTACCGGGAAAAACAATACAATATTAGTTAATCTCATTTGTTTCATTTTACGTGAAACTCTTTTTCTTAATCTTTCCCAAAAAGATGATACATTTTTATTACTCTTTTGGCATGTTTATAAAGGAAAAAATTGGTTGAATATTTTTGCTACCTTTGTTTCATTATATATGACATTCTTTCATTTTTACTCTTTTAGAAACAAGAGTGGCAATTTTTTATATTTGAAATTCTTTAATTTAAACTTTTTAGTTTTCTGTTAATGGCATGATCTTATAATCATAAAAATATCATAGCATGTATAAGACCCACGTTCTAAGAATGCCATTAGTATGTGTAAAATCTCTTCTTTTCTTGCTTAAGCTTCACGATCCATTTAAATATCATCATATAAAATAAAATCGAGGAGTAATAAGAAATATTTTTTAGTAGTTAATCCTACAAAAATATTCAAAAGTTGAAGAAAATCAATTTTGAAATTCAATTTCTATTCAAACAAATATATGAAGAAAATATTTATTTCTCTTATTTAACTGGAGTTTCTATAACGTACATTATTAATAAAGAAGAAAGAGATTTCCTAATACTAATCACATAGTATAATTCAAAAGTTGAACAAAATCAAATTTTAAAACTTTAAATTATGTTCTAACACTTGACTTTTTTATTTAACTGAATTTTTTATTTGTGTATTAATTATTCAACAAAATTCAGGAAATGCAAACTAAATTTTCCATATTAATGATTGATTTAACAACCTTTTCCGGAGCAACATACACAAATGTTGTTTAAACCTATTTCTCTATGACCAATTAGTAACATACCTATTCTATATCTATAATTAACAATGACCTTGGAGAAACAATGGAAATTCATTTCCTTTCTCTTGTTTTAATGAAAATTTATTTTGATGAATTTTACTCTTTGATAAATCTATTCAAATCGAAGAGCTGGATTTTTCAAATGATAAATTTTTGTGTGGCCACACCCTTCTTCAAAAGGGCAGCAAGTGTACTTATTTATCATCAAATGCAGTAAATTAATAGCCTATTTGGCCAAGCTTATTTTTGGCCAAAAGTGCTTTTTTTTGGCCAAAAGCACTTTTGGCCTCAATTTGAGGTGTTTGGCCAAGCTTTTGGAAGGAAAAAAAGTGCTTTTGAGGAGAAGCAGAAGCAAAAAAAAGTAACTTCTCTCCAAAAGCACTTTTTTGAGAAGCACTTTTGAGAAAAATACACTTAAAAGCAGTTTTTTAAAGCTTGGCCAAACACTAATTGCTGCTCAGAAGTGCTTTTCAAACTAATTAGCCAAACACAAACTGCTTCTCACCAAAAGTACTTTTGAGAAAAGCACTTTTGAAAAAAACACTTCTCAAAATAAGCTGATTTTTGCAACTTGGCCAAACGGGCTATAAGATGGGCCACAATATGTGTAGCTGTTTTGGGCCTTGAAAATGGCTTAAAAGTTTCCTTTATTTACTAAACTGTGCGGTGGCATTTAGCGTAATAATATGCAAAAGCAATGGCAAATATGTTTTCGGTGAAGCAGGGATGTCAACGAAGAGGAGCCTGCCTCACCTGTTTCTACGGCTCTTCTTATATAGGAGAATACGAACGGATAAAATACAAGCACAAAAATAAGAAATGCTAACTTTTGGCATACTTACGTTTTTTTTACTAACTCAAGTAAGTAAAAAGGTGCTCTAAAATATGCAATACTCCTGACTTGTGAAATTTATGACTTAATGAAACCCAAAAAACATGTATACATTAAAGCACTTGTGTCATGGGGAGGCGTTAACGTGCTCTTCTGTCTTCATCTAGTAAGTCGAACTATGTTATGAAAGGGTAAAAGTTGAGTAATACGACTGGGGAGGACTAGAAACTCAAAAAATTCAAGGATATACAACACCCTACCATCAGAGGCAGACCTACATGGGGACTAGAGGGGTCACTGGAACCCGTTAGCCTCGGTAAAAATTATGCATATATAATATGTATATACAATAAGGATCCATTAAATATTTTTGATGTGCCCCTATACTAAAAGAAGGACTGCGCGGCTGGGTTGCATTCATCATTTGTTTCCTCGCTTGCTTTATTACCTGGGTTCGAGCCCCAACAATAGCTCTTCTTTCATTTTATTTTTTCCCTCTATGAATTCAAGGTAGAATAGAATTCTCTATTTAGTGCTCATCTTGATTTTTTTTTTTCTCTTTATCTTTCGTAAGTTCATAAACAATATATTAGTCAACTTCAACACATATAGTCTGAAACTCCTAATTTTGAGAAACATCCTTCTTCTAGATATTGAAACGGTAATAGCGAGAAATATAAAAAGATTAAAGGAAATTGGAAGGGGATAAGATATTCCATTAGCAAGAAGCCAATCACCTTCTTTATCGTGATAATTAAGTTTATAAGTATTACTATTTTCTTGACTTGCATAAAAATAAGTAATTCAATAAAAAAATTCCCAAAAACAGTAATAAAAAACTCCAAAAATTCTTATGCGATGTCCGTCAATTCAACGGCATGACTGAGACTATACTTAGACTGCTTAACAGACCTTTAATTTTGATGTTATTAGACTTAAGTTTATGATATTTTTGAACATCCTTTCGGTCACTGATTCAAAATCATTAAGTTTTCGAGGAGTTAGCATGTCAGATTTTATCGTTACTAGTTGACATATCTATGTATATAGCGGTGCCCCCATTGCGCTCAAATCCTGGGTCCGCCTTTGCCTACCATAGCAAGAGTATTATTTTTTAAAAGAACCACCTTATGGGTGTGCGGTCAGGTTTGACCCCGATCTATATATATCACAAAAGAAGAAAACATGGAAGAGGACATAAACCATTGCTTCCAATACAAAATGATGGTAGAAAGAAAATTTTCTACTGGATAGTTGTCCCAAAAGGAAACTTGCTGAGGAGAACTTCTCCTTTACAATTTGACAAAAGTGAACTCTACACTGTACAACTATCATGTTATAACTATCCATGATCAAAAGTGAAATTCGTTGTTTGTGCCTGGATTCCTTTCGCCGGCAAATTATACTGCATAGTTCAGAATTTTTTTTTTAAAATTTGTATATATATATATATTATATAATGACGCCCCTTGACTTTTTGGTGAGTTTTTTTTTTTTTAATATTTTGACTCCCATTAATGAAAATCCTGGCTCCGCCGCTGCATCTGTATTCAATTTAAGAGTCATAGTTGTTAGCTTCTTCCATATGATGCATTGAATATTAATTCTAGGCTTGAACTTTTGAATTTGCTCACAAGCCACATGCCATTGCTTATCCAAAACGAGACAGGGGACTACAAGATGCGCACTTTTAGCCTTCATACTTGCAACTGCACCTCGCCTTCCATATTTTCCAGCAAATAATAGATGACAGACAATGTGAAATAAAAGAGTACTTTATTATTATGTTTGGTTAGCCACCAATGCATCAACGTGTATCTTATGCCTCCTTGCTTGCCTCCTACCCCACATGTTCCAGAGAAGAATTCCTAAACTGCTGAGGCAAGTTCACTTTCTCTGAATAAGTGATCATTGTTCTCCATTGCTCCTTGAATACAACAGTAGCATCTAGACGGTCCATGAACATTGAACCTCTGTATTACTTCATCTGTAGAGAGCTTCTTAGCAAGAAGCCTTATCTTAAAAGGGAGACTTTGAATGGGATTTTAGGATGCCAAATTTTAGTTGCAGTCAAGGTGACATTCTTGATCTTCCTTAAGGAATTCCAAGCTGACTTGCAAGTAAAAATTCCTTGTTGATCAGGATTCCAAACAGGAAAGTCATGAACCTCATCAAAAATTTCTATATCAAGGACTTGGAACACCAAAGACACTGGAAGGATTTCCAGAAGTTTTTGGTTCCAAGAACAATCATGTAGAAACTCTGATACTCTGAGCTTTTTGGATTTGAAGTTGTGAGTAAAAAACATAGCTAGTGGAGAGGCAGATCTAGGATTTGAAGGTGGCGGGTGCCACCAAGAAAAATAATTGGGACAAAGGAAATAAAAAGCACACGAAAAGGGAAAGTCAGATAAGGTTCAATATAAATTCGAACTCGAATTTTACACACGAGAAAAACTTTCCAAAAAGTCTATCAGCCATGACACCTTTGTTTAGTCTGCAACTGATGGTGGCGGGATCAAATATTTAACCTAATTTAAGAAAATTTCTACATAAATATATAATAATTTTACCGACGTAGCGGGTGTCATACCACCCTCACCTTAAAGGGTGGATCCGCCACTGACTATGAGACAAGTTTTCAGGATCTAAGATCCTAGTGATATTTCACATTTCGTATGAAAAGTGTCATTTTCATGTGTGTGACTATCCAGCAGCCTATTTCTTTTTAATAGGACAGGGTTTTGGACAATATTTGGCTTCCATGAATGATCTCCATAGAGTTCTCTTAGTTCCAAAGCTCCACCATAGCTTAGCACCAAGAGTATTGCTAAAATCTTGGATAGATCTGATGCCCATCCCACCTTCAGCAGTAGGGTAGCACAATTTTTTCTAGGATATCCAATGAAATTTCTTTTTTCCCTCTATCTCACTCCAAAAGAAATAGACAAGCAATTTCTCTATTTGGGAGATTGTTGTCTTAGGCAATTGCACAACAGATAAGGTATGTAAAGGTATCGACTGAAGGACTGCCTTGATCAAGACTGCTCTATCCCCAAAAGAAAGCATTTTACCCTGCCACCCTTGCATTCTTGCTGAGATTTTGGCCACTAGACCACTAAAATATATTACCTTCTTCCTACCAGAATAAATAGGACATCCAAGGTATGTGAAAGAAAATCGGAATGAGTAAAACTAGTGAGGTGAGTAATATCATCAATGACTGCTTGAGGACTGTTAGGTTCCAGTACAAAGCATGATTTGCTTTTTGTTTACTAACTGTCCTGAGCAATTCTCATATGCTGCAAGTTTTGCCATAATGGATATGAGAGATAACGGAGAACAATATGGTATCATCTGCATAACTTAGATGAGTAATAATAGGACACCCTCTATCTACAGCGTAAGGAATAAAAATTTCATCTTGCAACTAAAGTTACTGAGACCGATAGGTCTCATCTTATGGACTAGTAAATTTAGGCAATAAGGCGAGACATGTATGAGTGAGTGATCTATTGGACTTTAAGCCATTGGGTTTAAAGTAAAAGAAGTGTGAATTGGAAACGGAGGAAAAATGAAAAATTTGAAGAAGTGAACTTTTGTCTTGCACTTTGTCCCTTATTGGTGAGGGACAACCACATTTGTGTGCTTATATATAGAATCACTTCTTAAAGCTCTTAAAAGGAGTTGAAGAGAATGAACCCTCGCGCCGTCGTCGTCGCTCGCTCGGCTTTGGATTTGGATTTGGCAAATGATCGATAAGATTATTTTTTGGACAAAATTTGTTTAATTATTTAATAATTAAGTAAATGCCAAATCACTGCTGAAAATACGCCAGAATCCTGCTGAAGATTCAGAAGGTCTCTCTGGCCGCGGTTCTGCCGCGACCGCGGTGGAACCGCGACAGGCAGATTCAGAGAGCCTCTCTGACCGTGGTTCTGCCGCGGTCACGGTAGAACCGCGGTAGGCAGCGTATTCTTCTGAAAAGGCACTTTTTTCAGACTCATCTTCTAATAATTGCCTATAAATTCTGAGGCAAGGCTCCATTTTCTACACACGAAAAACACTCCAGAACTTCTTTCTTTCTGAATATACTACATCCTAATTCGCAGTCTCTCTCTCTCAAATTCGTAAGTGTGATTTTGCTCTGTTCTTTGAGTTCGTTGGTATCCTGCAGTTTGTATTGCCACTGTTGCAGGAAAGTTTATTTCATTTTATCTTGGGAGGATTTAATCTATTACCTTGGTAACGTGTGAGGGGGTTAAAATTCCTTAAGGACGCACAAGAAAATTGTGGACTCGGAATATTTCTGATTCTTTATTGTTTTCTAGATTTCTTTATTCTTCTAACAGTTTTGTTTTCTGATTTTTGTTTTAACACAGTAATGCTCACAAGCTTAAGGAATTTTAATAATTACTAACGTTTCTGTGTTGATTATTAAACTGTTTTCTATATACTTTGTTGGAGACTAAAGCCTTGTTGCTTTCTACTCCTATAATTGTTTTTGTCCGGTTTAAAGTACATAAAAACTTTGCCGGAATAATAAACGTACGAGTTTGAAGTACATAAAAACTTCACCATTGTTACGTGTTGTATGATTGGTTTGGTATTCAGTTTGAAGATATCAAAACTTCACTGATTTAACAAGTTCTCTATTGTTTTCAACTTTACAGAAATATGACGAATGAAAACCAAACTAATGGAAGTGTTGGGGGAACGACTGCTACTGTTATGAGTGCTGCTGCCTCGTTAAGCCGTTCTACTCCTGCTCATGCTATGGCTCCGGCAGAAAAACTCGGAAAGTTTTCCGGTATTGACTTCAAACGCTGGCAAATGAAGATGCTATTCTATCTTACTACGTTGAGTTTGCAACGTTTCATCAAGGAGGATCCTCCGGTCATGGCTGAAAATACCCCGGATGATGAACGATTTGTTGTAACTGAAGCATGGAAACATTCTGATTTCTTGTGCAAAAACTACATATTGAGTTGTTTGGAAGATGGCTTGTACAATGTCTATAGTGTCATGGAAACTTCAAAAGCGTTATGGAATGCACTTGAGAAGAAGTACAAGATTGAGGATACCAGACTTAAGAAGTTCGTGGCTGCATGCTTTTTGGATTTCAAGATGATTGACACTAGGTCAGTCATAACCCAAGTCCAAGAATTACAAGTCATTGTGCATGACCTCCTTGCTGAAGGTATGGTCATAAATGAGGCCTTTCAAGTCGCTACTTTCATTGAGAAGTTACCTCCGTTATGAAAGGATTTTAAGAACTATCTTAAACACAAGCAGAAGGAGATGACACTAGAAGACTTGATTGATCGTTTGAGGATAGAAGAAGACAACAAAAATGCTGAAAAGAAGTCACGTGGAAACTCGACAATAATGGGGCAAACGTTGTTGAGGAGGCGTCACAAAATAAAAAGAGGAAGAAGGCTTCTGGACCAAAGAATTACCCAAGCAAGAAAAAGTTCAAGGGTAATTGCCACAACTGTGGAAAATCTGGGCATAAGGTCGTGGATTGTCGTGCGCCAAAGAATGATAAGAAGAAAAAAGAATCAAGCTAACATGGTTGAAGATGAAATGGAGGACTTATGTGCCATGTTGTCTGAATGCAACTTGGTAGGAAATCCAAAAGAATGGTGGATAGATTCTGGAGCCACCCGCCATGTTTGTGCTAACAAGGAGTTATTTTCTTCTTATGCCCCTGCAGGACCCGACGATACAATCTTCATGGGAAATTCATCTAAGGCCAAAATTGAAGGAGTTGGCAAGATTGCGTTGAAGATGACGTCGGGAAAAATAGTGACTCTAAACCAAGTCCTCCATGTTCCAGAAATTCGCAAGAATCTTGTGTCTACCTCACTTCTTGTCAAGAATGGATTCAAATGTATTTTTGTTTCTAATAGTGTTGTACTAAGTAAGAACGATGTATATGTAGGAAAAGGTTACCTAATGAGGGCCTTTTTAAGCTAAATGTAATAGCAGTTCCTATCAATAAAGTGAATGTTTCTTCTTACTTACTTGAGTCAAACACTTTATGGCATTCGCGTTTAGGTCACGTAAACTTCAAAACATTGCGGAAGATGATAAATCTAGAAGTATTGCCAAAATTTGATTGCATTAATTCCAAATGTCAAATATGTGTGGAATCAAAGTATGCTAAGCATCCTTATAAGTCCGTTGAAAGGAATTCAAGTCCTTTAGACTTAATTCACACAGATATTTGCGACATGAAGTCAACACCATCTCGCGGTGGGAAAAAGTATTTTATTACTTTTATTGACGATAACACGAGATACTGCTATGTTTATTTACTTAATAGTAAAGATGAGGCAATTGATGCTTTCAAGCAATACAAGAGTGAAGTTGAAACGCAACTAAATAAAAAGATCAAAATGATAAGAAGTGATAGGGGTGGCGAATATGAATCTCCTTTTGAAGAAATTTGTTTGGAAAATGGCATTATTCACCAAACAACTGCCCCTTACTCTCCACAATCTAATGGAATTGTGGAGAGGAAGAATCGAACGTTGAAGGAGATGGTGAATGCATTGCTAATAAGTTCTGGCTTACCATAGAACTTGTGGGGGGAAGCTATACTTACAGCTAACCGGATAATCAACCGTGTACCTCATAGTAAAACACAGTCCATTCCTTATGAAAAGTGGAAAGAAAGGAAGCCTAGCTTGAAATACTTCGAAGTGTGGGGGTGTTTAGCTAAGGTACAAGTTCCTAAACCTAAAAGGGTTTAGATAGGTCCAAAAACGGTTGATTGTGTGTTTATTGGATATGTAACCAATAGCAAGGCATATCGTTTTCTGGTTCATAAATCAGAAAATCCTGAGATTCACATTAATACAATAATAGAATCAGATAATGTTGAATTCTTTGAAACTAATTATCCGTATAAAAAGGAAAGTGAAGTGACCTACCAAAAGTCAAAACGACCTCGGGAGGAAATAACATATGGTATGCCTAATGAAGAAAATCCAAGAAGAAGTAAACGTCAAAGGATATCTACTTCATTCAGTCCAGATTTTCTGACTTTTCTGTTAGAAAATGAGCCTCGTACCTTCAAGGAAGCAATGTCTTCCTCAGAAGCACAATATTGGAAAGAAGCTGTCAATAGTGAAACAGAATCCATATTGAGCAACCATACCTGGGAATTGGTTGATCTTCCTCCAGATAACAAAACGTTGGGTTCTAAATGGATTTTCAAGAAGCAAATGAAGGACGATGGTACTATAGACAACTACAAGGCAAGACTTGTTGTCAAAGGATTTAGACAACGAGAAGGTCTTGACTATTTTGACACATACTCGCCGGTAACAAGAATTACATCCATTCGGATGCTAATAGCGTTAGCCGCCTTGTATGGTCTTCAAATCCATCAAACGGATGTAAAAACATAATTCTTAAATGGTGATCTTGAGGAAGAAATTTACATGAACCAACCTAAAGGGTTTGTGGTTCCGGGAAAATAAAAGAAGGTGTGTAGACTTGTCAAGTCCCTTTATGGACTAAAACAAGCACCCAAGCAATGGCATGCGAAACTTGACCAACCAATGTTGTCAAATGGTTTTAAGATTAATGAATGTGATAAATGTGTTTACATTAAGAACGTTCCAAATCATATAGTCATTGTTTGCTTATATGTTGATAATATGCTAATAATGAGCAAAGACATTGCCGACATTCAAGCTACTAAGCGTATGCTTGCTAGTAAGTTTGATATGAAAGACTTAGGAGTTGCCGATGTAATTATAGGAATTAAAATCCAGAGGACTCCTCAAGGTCTAGCTTTGTCTCAGTCACATTACGTGAAAATGGTACTAGAAAAATTCAAACACTTGGAATTTAGAAGTGCAAGAACTCCAATTGACTTAAACCATCATCTTATAAAGAATAAAGGTGAAAGTACGTCTCAATTGGAGTATGCTCGTGTGTTGGGAAGCTTTATGTACATTATAAACTGTGCATGACCTGATATAGGTTGTGCAATAAGTAAACTTATTCAATTCACAAGTAATCCCAACAAACATCACTGGGTGGCAATGAAACGAGTTCTGGGATACTTGGAGTATACCCAAGATTACGCTTTGCACTACAATAAATATCCTGCGGTTATCGAAGGATATAATGATGCAAATTGGATAACCGGCTCAACAGAAACAAAGTCCACAAGTGGATATGTTTTTACTGTTGGTGGAGGAGCAGTATCTTGGAAATCTTCCAAACAGACGTGTATCGCTCGTTCTACAATGGAATCAGAGTTTATAGCTTTGGATAAAGCCGGTGAAGAAGCTCAATGGCTTCGAAATTTCTTAGAAGACATTCCATTCTGGCCAAAGCCTTTGGCTCCTATTTGCATACATTGTGATAGTGAGGCTGCCATAGGACGGGCAGGGAGCGTTATGTACAACAGAAAGTCTCATCATATACGACGAAGACATAACACCGTTAGACAAATACTTTCTAGTGGAATTATCACTATTGATTATGTAAGATCAAAGGATAATGTGGCGGATCCGCTTACAAAAGGCTTAACTAGAGAGGGAGTTGAAAAATCATCTAAGGGAATGGGACTATGGCCGAGGACAAGTCAACATGGCGGTAACTCTACCTAGAATTTTGGATATTCCGAGATCTAGGTTCAAGGAGCTCAAACAAAGTTGTGATTGACCGGTTCAACATTGTCAAAATAAAATCTTTGGTCCATTCTCGTGATGAAGACAATGTTCAGTAACAAGGATAGAACTTTACACGTTCTTTAATGATTACCAAAGTTTGATGAGGTATATATCAAATAGTGTCAATCTAAAGGATTACACGTTTAGGAATCACCTACGTAAGTGTGAAGTGTAAGCCGCTTCAAGGAAAATTCTGTAAGGCCAATTCTCTACGCACGTATGAGACTAGGCGGTGTTCATGGCTAAAACGAACACAACAATGAGAACCAAAAGACGGTTAAGGGTTGGTTGTGTGAAATATGGTTGTCTAGGTATACACTAAAGTTCGACGGTTCAAAGATATCAAATCTACCGATTGACCGAGTATATCCGACATATGTTCACTACGGAAAGTTCAAAGGGAAACTTGCTTATCCAGATGCAATTAATCCTTACTTGCAAAATCACATAGCTTTCATATATGATCTTTCTTGATACAACCATTCCCATTCATGTGGGGGATTGTTGGACTTTAAGCCATTGGGCTTTAAAGTAGAAGAAGTGTGAATTGGAAATGGAGGGAAATAAAATGGAGGGAAAATGAAAAATTTGAAGAAGTGAACTTTTGTCTTGCACTTTGTCCCTTATTGGTGAGGGACAACCACATTTGTGTGCTTATATATAGAATCACTTCTTAAAGCTCTTAAAAGAAGTTGAACAGAATGAACCCTCGCGCCGTCGTAGTCGCTCGCTCGGCTCGGCTCGGCTTTGGCTTTGGCTTTGGCTTTGGATTTGAATTTGGATTTGGATTTGGATTTGTCAAACGATCGATAGGATTATTTTTTGGACAAAATTTATTTAATTATTTAATAATTAATTAAATGCCAAATCACTACTGAAAATATGCCAGAATCCTGCTGAAGATTCAGAGGGTCTCTCTGGCTGCGGTTCTATTGCGACCGCGGTGGAACCGCGACAGGCAGATTCAGAGAGCCTCTCTGACCGCGGTTCTGCCGCGGTCGCGGTAGAACCGCGGCAGGCAGCGTATTCTTCTGAAAATGCACTTTTTCCAGACACTTCTTCTGATAATTGCCTATAAATTCTGAGGCAAGGCTCCATTTTCTACACATGAAAAATAATCCAAAACTTCTTTCTTTTTGAATACACTGCATCCTAATTTGCAGTCTCTCTCTCTCAAATTCGTAAGTGTGATTTTGCTCCGTTCTTTGAGTTCGTTGGTATCTTGCAATTTGTATTACCACTGTTGCAGGAAGGTTTATTCCATTTTAATGTGGGAGGATTTAATCCATTACCTTGGCAACGTGTGAGGGGGTTAAAATTCCTTAAGGACGCACAAAAAAATTGTGGACTCGGAATATTTCTGATTCTTTATTGTTTTCTAGATTTCTTTATTCTTCTAACAGTTTTATTTTCTGATTTTTGTTTTAACACTGTAACGCTCACATGATCTTGGCATTTGTCTTCCTGCAAAAAAGTCACAAACCATGTTAAAAAAATCTGCTGAGCTGATATCCCAACATGAGTGATAGAATTTCCTGGATATCCCATCCGGCCCAGGGGCACTATCCGGACTCAATGAATAAACAGCTTCCTTCACTTCTTCCATTGTAGGTAGGGGTGTCAAATGGGCGGGTTGGGTCAATTTTGGGCGGGTCAAAATGGGTTGAGTCAATAATTGGGCAGGTCATTTGACCCGCCCAAAAGTTACTTAGGCTAAGATGGGTTGGGTCAAAATGGGTTAAAATTCGGGTCATAACCCAACCCACCCAACTCTTATTAAACTTTAATTAATATGTGTTATTTTCTTATAAATTGTATAATTACTAAATAAGGCTTTTTTGCCTTTGTTATGGTCATATTTAAAATATTAAACAAAAAATAAAATTATTTCTAAGATATTTTGACAAACTTACTCATGGATCAATTTGGGCTAAAAATTAGCCCAACTTTAATTGGGTTGAGATGAGTTGGGTCAAGATGGGCTAAGTTTAATAAATGGGCGGGTCAATAACCAACCCAATCTTGGGCCGGTTGGGCGGGTCATTTGGGCTTGGGCCAAATTTGACAGCCCTAATTGTAGGCAAGGCCCCGATCTATCATTATCTTCCTCAGAGATAACCTTAGGAAGGCAGTTGAATATGCTAAAGTCTCTCTGAGAAGTATATTCAGAGAATGGATCTTCAAAAAAGTTAATAGCTTCAGTTGTAATTGCCCCATTCTCGTCAATCCATGTATTTTCTGCACCTCTGATCTTCTTAAGGCATAACCTTCTTCTTTTAGACATCATCAGAGTGTGAAAGAATTCGGAGTTAACATCTCCTTCTTTAAGCCAGTGCATTCCGGATTTCTGCCTCCAAAAAGCTTCCTCCCTTTTTATGTGCATAATCAGTTGTGCATTAGCATTATTGTAAGCCATTCTATTACTTTCAGAATTTTCATTTAGACACTTCTATTCTAACTTTGCTACCCTAATCTTTTAAACTTGTCTATTCTGGTTCTTCTACAAAAAGGTTCCATTAAAGCCATAAAGTCAAGTTTATATTTTCTTTTCAATTGCTTAAGTCTATCAAAGACACCCTGTGATGAGATGCTTCTCACGACTTAATCATTAAAACTGATTTGAGAAGGATGAGTTGGTCTGTGACTAGATCATAGGTGGTTGGACTTTTGATCTGCCCTTTTTTTTTTTGCCTTTTACAGTTCTTACTCCTCTAGTAGATTGCCATCCTCTAGGAGTCACAGTTGAAGTTTTAAAAATCGTAATCATGTCATGCGAACATGTACATAATCGCGATAGTAATTTAAATGCGCACCTAGAGCATTTCTACGATGTTCATGAGTTAACCGTTTTTCCCTAAGTCTACGAGCATGTACTAAAAATTCAGTGTATGGAGCCATTTGAGAATGAAGTGTTTATAAATTTTAAAATCTTAAATGTGAGTTCTGCTAACATGCGCTAAAGTACAAAGTTGTTACGATAGCAAAGTTGATTGTGAATACAGTTAATCACAGAATGAATGTCACGACCCAAAATCTAGTAAAGGCCGTGATGGCGCCAGACACTACTGTCAGGCAAGCCAACACTAAATAGTTAATTAAATTTTTATTTTTATATTTCTGAAATCATAAATTTTCTTCGATTTAACTAGTAAAAGATGAACTTTAAAGATTAATAATAACATTTTCCAACTTCAATTCTAAATATATCATAATCATCCTAGAACCTGGTGTCACAAGTGCATGAGCATTTACTAGGAAATAAAAAGAATAAAATAACTGTCTGGAATCCAAATTTGGACAGAAAAAGAAATACAAATACTCTGAAGGAGACTCTGCTGGCTGCTGATCATACATAAGATGCAGCTCACCTAGGTCCTCGTATCAACCATGCCGCTGCGCCCACTAGGCCACTATCCATGCAAGTGTCAGTACAATAAAATGTACAAGTGTAGTATGAGTACGAAAATAACGTGTACCCAGTAAGTATCTAGTCTAACCTCGAAGAAGTAGTGACAAGAGGTCGACTCCGACACTTACTAGTGGTCCAATAATATCAGGTACAGTAAAGAAGTGAATAAGTATGAAACAGAGTAAATATATAAAATAAATAAGTATAGAATATGTGGTACAATTCCCCAACTCCGCTCAGAAAGTCGATAAAATCACCCTCGGGTCCACGTACCCGGATTCCGAAATTTTTCGAAGATAACCATTACCATAACATTACGAACTCAAATATATGGTTTATTCTCAATTTCATGGCCAGATTCGTGGTCAAAATCCAAAAATATGAATTTCTAGGTTTTCTTTCAAATCCCACTATTTCTACTAATTTTCATATTTAAATTTGTATATAGACCATGTATTTAACTCACAACTAGTAGAAATCACTTACCTCGTGTTTGATGATGAAAATGGCACTCCAAAATTGCTCCAAAATTGGCTCCCATGGAAGAAGTGAAGTGAAAATGAGCCAAACCCCCGATTTAAAGAGAACACTGTCCAGGCGACCCTTCATCGCGAACGCGGAACATCCCTCACATTCGCGAAGTTTAGAACCCTCATGCCCATAAATCCTTCTTTGCGAACGCGGCAAGCCCCTCGCATTCACGAAGCACAATCTGCCTCAGCCCCCTCCTCCCCCTCAGCTCCTTTATGAGAACGCAAGACAGCGCCTGCGAACACAAAGATTTACCAGCTCGCCCTTCGCGAACACGTCTGCCCACTCGCGAACGCGTAGAACAAAAAGAGCCCAGTCCAATTTCCTTCTTCTTGAACGCGTGAGGCCCCTCGTGTTCACGAAGAACAACATCTGCACCAGCAAACCAACAACAACATCTTAACCAAAATTGCCCCCACACCACCCCGAAACACACTGAGGCCCCCGGGACCCTATCCAATCATACCAACCAGTCCTAAAACATGACACAAACTTGCTCAATGCCTGAAATCACATCAAATAACAGTGAAATCATGAATCGCAACCTAAACCAAGCTTAAAAACTTCAAACTTCTACATTCGATGCCGAAACCTAACAACTCACTTCTGATTGACCTCAAAATTTGCACACAAGACATATTTGACATTACAGACCTACTCCAACTTCCGGAATCGGATTTCGACCCCGATATCAAAAAGTTCACTTCCAGTCAAACTTCTCAAAAACTTTCAAATTTTTAACTTTCGCCAAACTACTCCAAAATGACCTACAAACCTCCGAATCTACAACCGTACGTGCTCCCAATACTAGAATCACCATACGGATCTATTCCCAAACTCAGAATCCCAAACAGATATCGATAACATTGAAATGCACCTTAACCTAGATTTATGAGATTCTTCCAAAAAGCTAATTTCCACAATAGGCGCCGAAACGCTCCCGGGTCATTCGAAACCTGACCCGAACATACGGCCAAGTCCAAAATCATCATACGAACCTGCTGGAACATTCAAATCTCGATTCTGAGGCCGTTTACTCAAAAATCCAATCTTAGTCAATTATTCCAACTTAAAACATCCGAAATAAGAATTTCCTTTCTAAATCAACTCTGAACTTCCCGAAATTCAATTCCGACCACGCGTACAAGTCATATTACCTGAAGTGAAGCTGCTCAAAGCCTCAAACCACCGAACGACGTGCTAGAGCTCAAACGACCGGTCGGGTCATTACGCATTCATATGCATATCATATCTCAGTCTCTGATGTTATTTATTGATACATCATATCATCATATTCGGGCTAGTTTCATGACATTGTGAGCCGGAGAAAGAGAGATTGAAGAGATTGATGACTGCAGGCGGCCGAGGGCCTGATTCTGAGATTATTGATACTATAGCATGTGAGTTGTCCGTGCGGATTCTGATATTGATACTTTATCACGTGACTTGTTCGTGCAACACGCGAGTTATTCGTGCGGATTCTAATATTGATACTTGTCAAAAATGAAAGGTAAATATTCCGGGATGGATCTTCCCTAGGCCGTATGGGCCATATACAGTACTTGTCCGAAGCATTTATATACCTGGAGATGGATCTCTCCATGGGGCTGGATTGGCCTTCCTCGGTACTGAGTGACTGATGGTCAAAGATGTATATATTCTGGGATGAATATTTCCTGGGCCGTATAGGCCATATATAATACCAAGTGGTTGAGCATGATGAGTGAGAAGTACGAGACAGTAAGATTGAGTACTCTGACAGTGTGAGTACATGATTCATCTCTGAGATACATGGAATTGGCATGCACACATGACATACAAGCATATAGATACATTTTTTCTAATGCTATACGGTATCACATCATTCATGACTTTTTACACACATTGATATGTCGGCATAGAGGGGTATTTCACACTTGCTATCTGAAAGGAAAATGAAACATCTTAATTATTGTGGAAAGGATTTTTGGAAAAATTACAATTTTCAAACTATCTCATATTTTTCGATGATTTCAGTAAAGAATTTGGGTTTTCACTGATATTCTTGAAAAGCGGAACTATTTTCGGAAAGACTGTAAAAAAGCTGAGCATTTTATCTCTGAGTTACTTCCTTATTTATATGCTCTACGTTGTAATGAATTGTTGTTGGCTATTGGTGTTGGACCCGACCATGTTCCCTCTCGTCACTACTTTCAACCTAAGGTTAGGTTTGTTATTTATTGAGTACATGGAGCCAGTTGTATTCATACTATACTTCTACACATTGCGTGCAGATGTTGGCTGTTGTTGTTGGTGTGTTCGATGGGAGATGGATTTGAAGGTCTACCTGCATCCCTGTTGTAGATGCCTCTTGTTCATGGTAGCCTTAGATTTATAAAACTCTGTTTACTACTTTTCAGACAAAAGATGTATTTATTTCATATCAGCTTTATAAACTCTATTCTTAGAAGCTCATGATTTATACTACAAGTCCTTGGGGAATTCATCAGATTCAGATATTTCTTTACTTAATTACTTTATGAAATTTTTATTGGAACTAGTTAGTTGTTAAATTGGCTTACCTAGCGGGTTGGGTTAGGTGCCATCACGACTAGTTGGATTTTTGGTCGTGAAAATCTCATATTAGCAACTTTAATTTTCTTATCAATTTAGTACCACCACTATGCTTTAACATATTTGTTATGGCCGTTTCAATTGTTTGAAGAGGTATGTCGAATCTAAAGTGAGTTGTACGACCCGCTACACCATTTCATTGATGTTGCTAATATTATCATGCCTCTTGATCTAATATTTGCAAATAATGCACGATATAAGAATATCTTTTCAGTTCCTCCATAGCCATCTACAAAAAACAACCTCGTTCTATGAATAATCGATTATTTGTAATATAGTCTTGGAAGCTTATTCTTATTCAGGATTTAGCTTTAATTGTACATTGAAACATTCTCAGGCACTTATATGGCCTTTTTTCAATAATTTTTGTGTATTATGATGTGTAATAATGTTCATATATAAACAATAACTATTTTGATATGTACAAGTTATTTAAGTTATTATCTTGAATAAATTCTTTTTTACTTTAGAAACTATCTCAAGTAATTTCCAAAAAAAAAAAGGGAACTCCATGTTAGTGGAATATATATATATGTGTGCGTGCGCGCGTGAGCGAGCGAGCACATGTGTGTATTTTTTTCGTTTAGATTTTGGATTTAATATTTTCTTCGTACAGTAGTGATAGCAATGGAGTATAAAGAATATTATATTTGAAAAGATAATAAATTTAACCGATCAAAAGCCAACAAAATATTACACGTGTGATTGTTATCAAAATTGATAAGTTAAAGCTAAGCTAACTTAGCTGATAATATGGCAGGGAGACTTCTAAATAAAACAATGAAATTAAATTAAAAAAAATGGAAGGGACATCCTTCATACATTCATATTAGCGTGAGTTAGTTTATTTATACAAGTCTTCATCCATATGTGTATTATTTCCAGTTATATTCTTTTCTTGTGAATTCAAATGTTTAAAAAACTATTTTGGTCCACCAAAAAACATGTATTAAAGCTAGACCAGTGATTTTAAACTTTTACGATTAAATTTGAATCCTTGTGGAATTAACTTGAGTGATTAAGGTGCTAAGGAAAATCTTTAGTCCTTTCATTTTGCTTTCACCCAGCTGATTTCTTAATATTTAAAGTAGCAAGTTTTTAGCTGAAATCAATTTCTCAGATAAAGGAAAAATTCAAATATTAGGATTTTATCTATACAAGTACTTTTAAGGAATAATTTAATCCTCATAGGATTATAGAGCGAAATCTTATTATTTGCTTTGGAAAATTGATCAGCTAGAGTTTTTATAAATTTGTGATTCATGGATTCTAGAGAATAGATTATTTAGTATAAAAATAGTACGTTAATAAATATTTTTCATATTTTAAATACTCCTATCTTAAGTTTATTTAAACAAAATAAATTATTATACATTTAATTTAAATTTAAATTTCTACTAAATTAAATCATTTAATAATGGAAAACTATTAAAAAGTGTTAACTGTACGACAGTAACACTGGTGCCTAAGGTTGCCAGCCCCACTTCTGTCAAAAAATTTCGACCTATAGCATGTTGTACCACTGTGTACAAGATCATCTCGAAGATTATTATGGCAAAGTTGAAGTTGGTGGTGAATTCTATTGTGGGGCCTTCTCAATCAGCATTCATAGAAGGGAGAAATATACTGAATAATGTCATAATTGCCCCTGAATTGGGCAAGGGATACACTCAGAAAGGGGTCTCACCAAGATGTTGCATTAAGGTGGACATAAGAAAAGCTTATGACTCAGTTGAATGACTTTTTTTAAAGATGATTCTGCTAGAGTTTGGAATGTCCGTGAAGTTTGTGCAGTTGATAATGGAGTGTGTGACCACTGTCAGCTACTCCTTGCTACAGAATGGGGGCTTGACAACTAAATTCCAAGGAAAGAAGGGGTTAAGACAAGGTGACCCAATGTCTCCTTATCTGTTTGTTTTGGTGATGGAGTACCTGAACAAGGCTTTAAAGAGTTTGAAGTCCAATCCAGACTTTAACTACCATCCAAGGTGCTCCAGAAACAACATCACCCACATATGCTTTGTTGATGATTTGATTCTATGTCGTAGAGTGTTCGCAGCCAACTCGACGCTACATTAAGGTAGGAAGAGCGGGTCGCAATAGCTTTTACCCGATATGAGGGTCGGGATCGAATTCCTCAGGAAGATAGTAGTGGAGTTGGATTGTCTGTCTATCCTAGAGAAGTGTTTGTACTCCTAATGTCATTTCAAACATTTTTGGGTTTTCAAATTATAACTATTTTTGTAAAACTATTGATTAACACTAAATTATGCTACGAGAATATTGCTAAATTGTATCTAATGGGAAGAAGGGCACTAGGGTCTTGACAATACCTAAGTGGCTAATTGACCGGTAGATGTTATTAAGGTTCGATTGACATAATTGGGGCGTATGCTATAACCGTTGCACAATTTTACCCACTCTCACACCTCTTGGTAGAGAGAATGATTTTGCCCAATTGACTCCCTCGAGACCAAATGGGTAGGCAAATTAGACCAAGCAACTAGGGTTCAAGTAGGGTAATTACTCTCTCGAGGTTTAACCCATTAATTGGGACTATCATTTCTCATGAGTCCATCCCAATTCCTTGTTGGGTCAATTTTGGGGTCATAGGCTCTCTTTCTCAAGAAGAGTTAAACCCACAAAGCTTGAATCAGTGTTTGCAACCACCAATTCTAGATTAAAACACAAAATCAACCTAAATAACAAACACTCATAGTCAATCTAACACTAGATGGCAATACCCATCAATTACCTACACTAGGGTTGAGCCACAATCCTAACTAATAGGTTTAGCTACTCATGCTAGATAAAGAAATTGAAGAAATAGATGAAGAACTGAGCATATTAATTAATTGCTAAAATTAAACTACAAGAATCTATCATAAATGTAAAGCAAAAGTGCCAAAAATGGCTACAAAATTCGTTCTCACGAGCGCAGCTGTTGTCTGATATATCTCATTACCTAAAAATGATAATGTTACACCCCGCAATATTACGTCAATATTACGTCCCGCAGTATTACATTGCAGAGATGTTACGCTTCACAATAATAAGTTACGACAGTGTTGCGCCCTGCAGTATTTTACGTTGAATTTGTCGTAAGGTAATTGACATCAGTCCAAGAAAAAGATTATTTGGGGATTAAAAGTGATGAGTAAATTCGTGAAGTAAAGAGGGTAAGTAATATCGAAGAAAACAATTTTTTGTCAAAGTTTGGCATATTGGGGTAAAATACGGCCCGAGCTAAATTACCCGGTATTTATGGACTAGTACCATACAAGGTACCACATGGCCATGATAGTAAGGTGTATAAGGTTTGTTAAAAGAGAGTAGTATTTAATTAAGTTGAGTTAATTTTTAAATTATGCGGGTAATATATTAATTACCAGGTAACGAAATATTACCCGGTTAACTAATAAGCGGATATTTAATAATTATCCAAGGAGGAACGTGGCAGCCACTCCTTTTGTATAAGATGAGTCATGCTTTGCATGTGTCAAGACTTAAAGTTAAAGTCTTACCAAGACTTGGTAGGCTTTATCAAAATAAAATAAGATAAGCATTTTCATTTAAAAGACTAAATCTTAAATCTTATCCAAAATCTGTCATATGCTCCATTTAGTATCTTGGCTCCATTTCAAAACTTCATTACTTTGGTATTGAAACCAAGGATATTTCCAAAATTCTTGCCAATTCAAGTGAAAATTTCAATGTTCAAATAGATTAAATCCATTTACGTTTTTGTTCAAAAACGCTAAGAGCAGAATGTGTCGTTAGCTTCTTTGGCTTCATTTTCATTATTTTGGGCATTGAAACCAAGTGCATTGAATTAGATCAATTCGTCCAACCTATTAGCCACAAATACGTTCTTGGTTTTGAAACCAAGAACGTTGAACAGGTATGTTAAGGCTATCCCTTCTTTCTTTTGGCATGATCCCTACGATATGAACGAAACGTGCAAATGCACAAATTCCAAAAGTGACGCTACTCATAGAAGTAATAGAAATATCTATGTTCTTTAATTTCTAGGTGTCATAATATTTTATCATCTGTTCATGGGTCTCATAAAAATACGAAAGTTGAAAGGATGTTACTTTGTGATATTGCTCAAGAGGCAAAATGGTCTTATGACATTCCGAATAATTTTATTGACGTACTTTTTATGCACTGCATTCATGTGCACTGACCCATGACCAGATGGCGTTATATACGCGTATATATGTAAATATATGTATATGGGATATGGGAAAAGGTTATGGCGTTATATACGCACCACCACCTGATCAGCTGGTATATGATGATGATGTTGCCCACAGTGGCTGAAATATGATTCAAACGGCGTTATATACGCATATATGGGTATGTATTCAAATGGCGTTATATACGCATATATATATGTATGTATTCAAACAGCGTTATATACGCGTATATATGTATGTATATATATGTAATGGGATATGAGAAAGGTTATGACGTTATATACGCACCACCACCTGATCAGTAGGTATACGATGATGATTTTGCCCACAGTGGCCGATATGATATGATGGGATGCCCTCAGAGGCTGATGATGTTATGAAACATATACCTATGCACGACATGACATTCATACACATATGCATGACGCTGAAAGTAATTTATGATTTACAAAGTTATTCAGATGTACGGGTTGAGTCATGTACTCCATATGTGCCCGCAGGTCCTGATAGACAGGTCGAGAGCCTTCCAAGTAGACTATATGCTCAGCGGAAGATGTTGGTGCGCTCCATTTGCTTCGGAGCTGCATATTTGGTTAGTATGATTTAGACGTCTATTGTTTGGTGGCGGGACTCTGTTCCGACCTTTGTGATACTTATGTATTCCTAGAGGCTTGTAGACATATGTCGTGTACGTGAAAGATTGTACGGCCCTTCCGGCCTATGTTTTGAGTTTATAAATGATTATGTTAGCCTATTAGGCCCATATGTCACATGTATATGATGATGTAATAAGAAAGGTACATTACGTTGGTACTCGGTCAAGTAAGGTACCGGGTGCCCATCGCGGCCCATCGGTTTGGGTCATGACAAAAATGGTATCAGAGCAGTTCTGTCCTAGGGAGTTTACAAGCCGTGTCTAGTAGAGTCTTGTTTATGGGTGTGTCGTGCACTACACTTATAAGCAGGAGGCTACAGGGCATTTAGGATTGTCACTCTTTCTTCTTACTCTAGATCATGTGGTAGAGCTCACTTATAAGAATTCAAATTCTGAAAATTCTATTTTATTCGTAATAAGATGATGCCTGCTAACAACGTTTGTAATTGAGGCAGAGGAACATAAACCTTTTGAGTTATAGTCAATAGTAACAGAGGTATATACAATTGGTCGCACCCATTCCAGATATGCCCTATGGGGATTAACAGAAGTAGTATAAGAAGATATGATGAATGAATTGTTTGCGTCAGTTGACATTTCCGAAAGACATTACAAATATGCTAATAGATCTCTTTATGAGACACCAGATGATGTCCTCTGAAATAGTGCAGCCAGTTATGAGTACTACAAAGACATGCACTATAAGTCTTGATGGAATAAATATTACCTTAGTGTGGCTCGCGTCTCTAGTAAAGCGAGAACGTTAAGCAACTTGAAGAACCATTGGATAGAGCAAAGGGAAGCTAAAAGCAAAAGAATGTCTTGTTCGAGTTTTCATAATAAAGCGATAAGCATAAATGTTAGCGGGAAATTATAAAAGAGTTAATAAAGCATTATGAGTAAGATGTGATACATGGATGACAATGGTATATCAAAAGATGACAATGTTACAAAATCTATAGTCAAGTGACGGAAGAAACGAGAAGTGACAGGCCTTAGGACAACAAAAGAGTATAGGCCATAAAGTCATATTCTCCCTTTGAGAAACAAGTTCGCGACGCTAACGTGATTCAGAAGAAAAAGTTAGACCCCAGAGTAATTGAATTCAGCATGGACTGGTGGAAAAGACGAACTAAATATGAATTAGGGACTGAGTAATTTGATGGTGGTCGGCATTATGAGAACTTCATATTGCTTTCCGGTGATAATAGAATGGACCACAGAGGAAGATTCATGAGAAACCCAGAGAATGGTTATTCAGGAAGATGCATCCCTACAACAAGCAATGTGAGCAAAGTTCAGCTTAAGGGACTGTATGTGCCAGCTATACTAAAATTTACCATCGCGAGTGAGGAACTTTGTTATCCTTGGTACAGAAGGATTGCCGCAAGGAGAGTAAGGGTCATTGATGATGTGAAAAGACGCCAATGATGAAGAGGTAACACATCTATAGGTAGATCATCGTAGCTTCAGCTCTTAATACACCCCTAAAAGGGGGAATATGGAATGATGTGGTATTATGTCAGAATTAAGTGGTTCTAGTGGCTATGGAATGGTAAAGGAAGAATGCGATAAATAAAAAAGGAATGAAACGGCACTTATCCAAATCTTACAGATACGCTACGATTCAAGAATATTGTGCAAGTATGACGTCAAGGAGAGGAAGTAAAAGTTCCTGCCCGAACTGTTATTAATAAATAAAGAGCCCGTGCGAGACGTAAGTTAAGACAAAGGAAATAACCCAAGAAAGATTACAAGGAATATTGATATGAGAATGGGCCAACGAGTAGTTAGTAATTGGTCAGGAAGATCCCAATTATGGCTAAATAGGAGGTTACAGACGAGTCATCAGACCGTGTGAGATAAACAAAGTAGAACCCAACATGGAGAGTTTAGCCTCGAAGAATACCATTATAATACTTGAAATATATTCAAACAAGAGTCGGGGTAGCTAAAGATACAGTATGAGTGTTACGGGGATAAAAGAAGGTGCCACTGAGAAGCCAGTCAAAATATCAGTTCAGAAGCGACCATACAAGTACAAAGGCGTAGAAGTAAGCAACTACAGATGATTATAGGCAAGTAAGGACATCAAAAAGATCCGTAATAAGCTCACAACTTTATGAGAATCAAGGGTTCTCCCTAAGTACTACAACAAAAGACTAGCCGAGGAGATAAGAAATAAGGCTTCAACCTAAGAACAACGACCTAAAAAGGAAATGGTCATATAACAACCATCTCGCAACAAAATTGTAAGCATTCCAAAGGAAAGTGGCACCTACCGTGTCTAATGAACGGAAAGTAAGAGTTAAAAGTAATATTCGAGATCATATGAGTTATATGAAAACTATGGCAAGTGTGGGCACTAAGATAAGCTAAGTATGGACGCAACAAGGGGAAGAAAGACCAGGAAGAGTAATAACTTACGTTGAAAGAAAGCTAAGACGTAACGAAAGAATTATTTGATCAATGATCCAGAGTTAGTATGTTATGGACACACTCAAGATTTTGGAACATTATCCAAGCAACATATTTGTTGACAATCATACAGCCATAGAAGACTCCGGTATAAGTTAAAAGATAGAATTTAGCCCAGGGCATAGCCAAAGGAATGAATTATTAGAAGATTCTATCAAGGATATTCCATAACGCCCACGAAAGAATAAAGTAATAACTAATACCAGGAGACACAGGTCTGAAGATATCTTAAGCCTACATAGAGGCTGATCAGAAAGAAGAGGAGACTAAAGAGTTACATCGACTAAGCAAAACAGGAGGGACTGAGAGAATTATAGACATCAGGATCACTCTTAAGTAGCAGAGGTATAAGAAAGATAGTACAGTAGTCATATTTTATAATAGCTTTATAAAGAGTACCAGCCTTATAAGAAGTCGGTACGAAGCTCCTACCGGATTGTGTATGTACCAGAGGTGCAAGTATTATAATAGAGCTTCAAGTTATGGACGTGAATTACACCTAGGTGGAAGAGAGGCTATGAAGGAGATAAACGATATGATACGAGATTTTAAGTAAGTAAGGTAAAAGTGAACAATGTACGAGATACTCAAATGCAGGAAGCTGTGAATAGTCCATATTTTGGATAGAAGGCTATAAGCACGGAAGTCCAATAACCGTGAATGATAGCGGCATCGCCGGCGGCATGTCTTCTAGCCTATGGTTTCTAAGTACTAAGAGATCTAGTTAAGAGAGTAGAGAAAAGTTGGAGACGATGTGATGTCTCGCTTAACGTTCCAAAATAACATAAGGAAATCTATGGTGCAAGCAATTTGAAGGAAAGTTGTGAGTAGTTTATATGGATATGTGTAGGTCGCAAGCTAAAGTATGACAAAGCAATAAAGTTTTAAGGGAACATGAGTAAGTATGAGGAAAGGTAAGTGAAAAGGTGACGAGAATGGATAAGTCTTGAGGATTAAATCCATGAAAACAAGAAGAGCTGATGGTTTCTCTAAGTTATAGAAAGCCAATATAGCCTGAATGAAATCAAAGAAGTCTAAGACTAGTAGCATTTAGAAAAGATGGAATGTTGCCCTGATAGTACCATGAGGGTGTAATTGTGATGGATAAAGAATGACATTTAGAACTTCGAGTGTAATGATTTGAAGAGGATTTCATAAATTGTACGAGATTAAAATACCCACATAAGTGAATCATATTGGGATGCTATAAAATACGGTCATTGAAGTATAGTATCACCCCTAAGTGGATCAGGAAAATCACTTCAAATATTCCTCGATGGAACGTAAGCCCTACTAGCAAGGTATGGCGTAAGAAGTTTCAAGTTATCAATGGTATATTGTAGATTAATATTGAGGTGAATCAACAATGGATGGACAAAAGTCACAAAGTATGAGATGAGATTAGGCCGCCATTCTTAAGACGAATGGGAATGAAGGAGCATTGAAGGACTGAGATTTATACCTAAAGGATAGGCAACAAAAGTAACTGGAAACTTGGTAAGAATACCTTAGTAAAGGTAGAAAAAATATGGTATAATATAACCCATATAAATGCAGTAAAGTCATATGAATGGGTAACCAGATCTATGAAATGTGATATGGCTATATTTGTAAGTTCTACAAACTATCGAGCAAAGGACTTCAGTACAACTATAGTATCCCAGAGAGGCATCCTATTAAGCATTATATATACAAAGTAAGACCTATAGATCGACTAAAAGGGTAAAAGGAAAAAGGACAGATGAATCGCATAAGTGCACTTACAAAGCCAGGGTCATATAGGTTGCATGACAGGAGGTAACAACAGTTGCAAGATTAGGAAGATTTCGATCACATATCATAATATGAAAAGACTAAAGGGGGAAATACCCTAGACTTTGGATTTATTCACACAACAGCTGCTTGAACGGAAAGAAGAGTATTAGAGTATTCACAAGAGCTATAAGTTACGAAAATGCTAAGAGCATCAGTCAACATTCGAGGACGAATGTTCCAAAGGGGGGAATGATGTTACACCCCGCAATATTACGTCAATATTACGTCCTGTAGTATTACATTGCAGAGATGTTACGCTTCGCAATAATAAGTTACGACAGTGTTGCGCCCTGCAGTATTTTACGTTGAATTTGTCGTAAGGTAATTGACATCAGTCCAAGAAAAAAATTATTTGGGGATTATAAGTGATGAATAAATTCGTGAAGGAAAGAGGGTAAGTAATATCGAAGAAAACAATTTTTTGTCAAAGTTTGGCATATTGGGGTAAAATACGGCCCGAGCTAAATTACCCGGTATTTATGGACTAGTACCATACAAGGTACCACATGGCCATGATAGTAAGGTGTATAAGGTTTGTTAAAAGAGACTAGTATTTAATTAAGTTGAGTTAATTTTTAAATTATACGGGTAATATATTAATTACCAGGTAACGAAACATTACCCGGTTAACTAATAAGCAGATATTTAATAATTATCCAAGGAGGAACGTGGCAGCCACTCCTTTTGTATAAGATGAGTCATGCTTTGCATATTTCAAGACTTAAAGTTAAAGTCTTACCAAGACTTGGTAGGCTTTATAAAAATAAAATAAGATAAGCATTTTCATTTAAAAGACTAAGTCTTAAATCTTATCCAAAATCTCTCATATGCTCTATTTAGTATCTTGGCTCCATTTCAAAACTTCATTACTTTGGTATTGAAACCAAGGATATTGAGGCAGATTATTTCATCCAAAATTCTTACCAATTCAAGTGAAAATTCAATGTTCAAATAGATTAAATCCATTTACGTTCTTGTTCAAAAATGCTAAGAGCAGAATGTGTCGTTAGCTTCTTTGGCTTCATTTTCATTATTTTGGGCATTGAAACCAAGTGCATTGAATTAGATCAATTCGTCCAACCTTTTAGCCACAAATCTATTCTTGGTTTTGAAACCAAGAACGTTGAACAGGTATGTTAAGGCTATCCCTTCTTTCTTTTGGCATGATCCCTACGATATGAACGAAACGTGCAAATGCACAAATTCCAAAAGTGACGCTACTCATAGAAGTAATAGAAATATCTATGTTCTTTAATTTCTAGGTGTCATAATATTTTATCATCTGTTCATGGGTCTCAAAAAAATACGAAAGTTGAAAGGATGTTACTTTGTGATATTGCTCAAGAGGCAAAATGGTCTTATGACATTCCGAATAATTTTATTGACGTACTTTTTATGCACTGCATTCATGTGCACTGACCCATGACCAGATGGCGTTATATACGCGTATATATGTAAATATATGTATATGGGATATGGGAAAAGGTTATGGCGTTATATACGCACCACCACCTGATCAGCTGGTATATGATGATGATGTTGCCCACAGTGGCTGAAATATGATTCAAACGGCGTTATATACGCATATATGGGTATGTATTCAAATGGCGTTATATACGCATATATATGTATGTATTCAAACGGCGTTATATACGCGTATATATGTATGTATATATATGTATATGGGATATGGGAAAGGTTATGACGTTATATACGCACCACCACCTGATCAGTTGGTATACGATGATGATTTTGCCCACAGTGGCCGATATGATATGATGGGATGCCCTTAGAGGCTGATGATGTTATGAAACATATACCTATGCACGACATGACATTCATACACATATGCATGACGCTGAAAGTAATTTATGATTTACAAAGTTATTCAGACGTACGGGTTGAGTCATGTACTCCATATGTCTTCCATGTCTCTTATGTATTTATTTATGTGCCTTACATACTCGGTACATTATTTGTACTGACGTCCCTTTTGCTTGGGGACACTGAGTTTCATGCCCGCAGGTCCTGATAGACAGGTCGAGAGCCTTCCAAGTAGGCTATCTGCTCAGCGGAAGATGTTGGTGCGCTCCATTTGCTTCGGAGCTGCGTATTTGGTTAGTATGATTTAGACGTCTATTGTTTGGTATGGCGGGACTCTGTTCCGGCCTTTGTGACACCTATGTATTCTTAGAGGCTTGTAGACATATGTCGTGTACGTGAAAGATTGTACGGCCCTGCTGGCCTATGTTTTGAGTTTATAAATAATTATGTTAGCCTATTAGGCCCATATGTCACATGTATATGATGATGTAATAAGAAAGGTACATTACGTTGGTACTCGGTCAAGTAAGGTACCGGGTGCCCATCGCGGCCCATCGGTTTGGGTCGTGACAGATAAAATATTCTATTTATACTAGGTTGAAAAAACTGGACAAAAATACCCCTGCGAGATTAGTACGGGCCGCATTAAATGGACCGCGGCTGCACTGGGCTCACTTCCTCTTCTCTGAACTTGGACTCCGCGGACCGCGTAGAACGGACCGCAACCGCGAAGGGAGCTGGCGCGGTCCGCGCAATCATGACTACGGACTGCATGACACTGGCTTTGCAAACTTCATCTCTCTGAATCTCATGACTGCGGACCGCGCAAAAAAGTAGTGCAGCCGCGGAGCATTCACCGCGGACTGCGAGATGTGTACCGCGGTCGCGCTTCTTCTATCCTGATTCACCAACTCTCTAAACCACCTAGTGCGGCCGCATTCCATTTTGCGCGGTCTGCACTAGGCCTTCTTTTCGTAAATTCCTTGGTCTTTGATACTTGAGCAGGTTTCATTCCTTTTTGAGTCGATCTTTGATATTTTGTCACTTTGTCGATCAAACCTGCAATCAAGCACAACTTGTGAGCCTTTTAGGACTATTTTGTAACAATATATGATCAAAGCATAGGCAAGTAGTGGCATAAAACATGTTAAAATCCTAACGTATCAACTCCCCCAAACTTAAACCTTTGCTTGTCCTCAAGCAAACAAAATAAGATCCACCCCTTAAAGGAAAATCCAAGTAATTCCAGTTGTCCTAAAGTAACCTCAACAAGCATCAATTGGGACTAACAATTGCCCTTAATACGAATGGATCATTAACAAAATTTAAACTTTGAATAACTATGGATCAAGTGTGACACAAGAGCATCAAGAATTGACTCATTACATCAAAGAACTCTCTCAATTACTTTGGTCTCTGTGGAACCCAAACTCACACATCCTCAACTCTCCCTAAGCAAACCTCACTTTTTAGAGTATAAGCACGCAAACCAAGGTTAATAGGAAGTCATACGTGTCTCTCAAGGAAAAGTCACAAGTCCGGCTCTCAGTACCATATGCTTGACCCTCATGTAAGTATCCACTAATGCGAACGTCATCCAACTCAAGATCATATAGGACTTTTGTGGAGTCAATGTGAAGACTTTTGGTTCAGGGTAGGAAAAGTTGTTGGTCTATATGGGTTCCATCTTCCCTTAAGCACTTCTTTTGATTCATTCTGGCACAATTCTCTTTGACTCTTTGAGTATTTCACTTCTTTTGAAGGGGTTAGAGAGACAAATTGTCACTCTTTCTTATGAAATTCAAAGCATTTCTCCCTTTTTTACACCTTTTTCACTTTTGTTTTTCTTGAATCCCGTTTTATTCTTTGCACATTGGGCTTTCTTTTTGTCTTTCTCTTTTCTTTCTTTTTCATCGCCTTCCTTTCCTTTTGTTTTTGTTCCTTTTAACATTTTGTTTCCTTTGTTGTCTCTCCCCCCAAACTTAGACTTTTGCCATTACTTAAGGGATGATTTGGGTGCCAACAGAGGGTATAATTTAGAATGGGTATAGGCTTGTTGCATTGGTTCTTAAAAGAAAAAGGTTTAAGGCTCGAAAGGGTTAGCTAAGGATTATATCATTGGTAGGGTATGGAATTGTTCGATTATCGTTTGGATCAAGGAGAGCCTATAATCACTTCTCAAGTCGAATTTCACTCAAAATTTTGCCTCAACAAATATTCAGGATAAGTTCTAGACCATTGGCTCAGGACTTGGACTCACAATTCGATTTCTCACCACACACTCAAGGATTGCTAAAGACATAGAGTCGGGGGCCCACAACAACCTTAGACATGATTGAGCACACAATAGTCACGAAAGACCACATGATGTTTGTTTGGTCAAAACAAGAGTCTCAAGGTCACTATTTTCACCATCCTAAACATAACCACTTGTCTTTGACCATGGGATCAAAGGCAAATGTGTTAGGCCCAAGTGAAGCTTTGCTTGAGGTACCCTTAACTATAAACTACTGAAAACAAAAGAAAAATTAAAAACGGACTCAAACCCTTAAGAAGGTTTTCACGCCATCCATCATCGGGAAGAGCTACCCGGTTCGCACAATACTCCACCCTTGGAAAGAACCGTGATATTAAAAAAACCAAGGGCTTATTGAAAGCGTCAGAACCAAAACAAAAAGGCTACGAGCCTATCTACTAAGCTAAGAATGAAAAATTTGTACGAAAATAGAAAATAGAATGAATATTTACAATAGGGGATTAGAATATAAAACGGGGGATGAATATATATAAAAAAATATAACTTTATATACAGACCAAAGAGAAGATAAAAAGTGCGATAAAAGTAACTAAATGCAAAGTTATATACAGACCAAAATAAAAAAAATTAACAGAAACATAAACTAAGTCAACTAAAATATACAATCATTCGGATAAAAAGTAGGGCGCACCCCCACAAATAAAAGCCAACTAAACAAATAAGCATCAAAAATCAAGAGGAAAGGATATAGGAGCTCCCTAAGCCTCGTCTGTATGCATGGGAACATGAATGGTCCCCCGGTCCTCTGTATGCACAGGAACCTCAGACTGGTTCCCGATCTTCTACTGCTCAGCTGCTGGGACTGGGGCCTGAACCTGTACGGGCTGAATATCTGGAGCAACCTGTGGCTGACTAGAGGAGACCTCCTGTGGGTCTGCCAACCGGATGACCGCCTTGTCTGCACTAGGGAGCTTCCTCTTCTTCCTGGGAAGCCTATAAGTCTGCTCCTGCTGTGGCTCTACTACTGCTGCTACTGTTAGGGCTGGGTCCACAAATAGCAAATCTAAAGGCAGCTGGTTTGCCTTTAGTCTGTCAACATCCTCTCTCAGCGCCTTCACAGATTCCTTGGAAGCCCGTGTTTTGCACAGCTTCTTGTGCTCCCTGGCAAGCTCCCTCAGGGCCTTGCCATGTGAATCCATTGCCTTAGCCAAGGCAGCCTGAGAATCGAGGATCTTTTGCTGGTTGGCAAGAATCTCCTTAAGTGAATCCTCGATAGACTGGGGTACCTGCACTGGCTGTGGTGCCAACTGATCCGCAATAGTAGAAGCCAAGGTGGACAACTTGGATGAAGCAGTCGCCATCCAGTTGTTCAAGCTATGAAGTGTCTGGCTCAGCTGGTGGGCGGTGATAGGATGGGCCCGGGAAGATGGAATCCCTGGGCCAGCTGAAGTAGAGGGACTTGTAGTAGTGGAAGGTCCGGGAGGCATGTCAGTAACTGTGGAAGTAGGCTTAGTAGAGTGTTCTACCGCAACCTACTCTTCAGACTGGCCAGTTGGGGAAGAAGCAGGCGGCTTGTAATTTTTGTCCTTGGGGTTGTCTGACCCCTTCAGACTGTACCATGAAAACGGAGCTACAGGTTTGACCTTGCATCAAAAGGTCTTTTCTCCACCTCCAGGTCTCGGAAATACATAGTGAGGTTGCTGGGAAAATGGTAGTTCCGGTCATGCTCAACCCCCATTGCATAAATGACGCGGGACATCACATTGCCCACGTTGATAGGATATCCCGCCATAATAGAAGCGACAAGAACAACCCGGGCAAGTGGAATAGTCTGATCATGGGTAATGGGGTCGAGCCGACTGCACACAAAAGTCAACCACCCTCTAGCCTCAAAGTTGAAGGTTCTCCGAAGTATTTTGTCCCCTGCTTGCAACCACTCTGAAACCGTACCCAGGATTGCCAGGTATGAAGCTAACCACGGATGAACCTCCTCGCCCATTGCCAACTTTTCATTGTAAAGGGGCTCATCTTCATTATTGAACCCTAGGTATTCATTTAGTGCCTTCCCGGTAAATACCACATCTTTGTTTCACAGGCAGTGAAACAATGGTTGAAAGTGAATTGCAGACAACAGATTACATATTGTAGAAATAGTTGCAGAACAGAGCACCGCGGCCCGCACAAACAGGAGTGCGGCCGCAATGGGGGCACCGCGAACCGCGCAAAGGCAACTGCGGTCCGCATTGGGACAAGACCCCTGAAAATATCTCTCTGAATCTCCTCACTGCGGCCCGCACAAAAAGTACTGAGGCCGCATTGAGGGCATTGTGGACTGCATAAAAGCAACCGCGGTCCATACTGAGGTAAGGATTGTAACACCACCTCTCTGAATCCAACCACCGCGGCCCGCACAAAGTAGCACCGTGGCCGCGGTGGGCCAATGCGGGCCGCATAAAGTGCAATGCGGCCGCACTGGGCATAGGTTTACTTTCAATCACTCGGGCACCGCGGTCCGCAAAAAATGGCAATGCGGATCGTGTCAAGGCACCGCGGACCGTACAAAGGCCACCACGGGCTGCGGAGAGTGTTTTGCAGAGGCACTAAGTTACAATTGTTCAAATTTGTTCGCCTACTTTGTCCCTACTCACTTGCCCAACCATTATGCATATCCAGCATACAAACCCATTTAAAACTACCCTAAGCTAACAACTAAATAAAGAAGAAGAACTAACGAGAAGAAAAAGAAGTTATAAGCTAATGGTAATAAAATAAAACAAAATTAATCAAGTAAATGCACAAGGACTGAGTGAAACATTACCAGATGAGAAGATGAAATTTAATTAGTCAATCTTAAGCAAGAATCACGGTCAAGAGAGGTTATGAACAGTACTTTTATGTCTCTGAGTGTTAAAAGTTCGAAAAGGTAAATAGTGACCCATGAGTTCTATTTATAGAAAAACAGTGGGACCCAGCTTTACCTACCAGCGTATCGACCATGAACCGCGCTGGGTTTGTTCAAATGAAGCTTGAGTAGGTAACCTCTGCAGTCCGCACAAAACAGACCGCGGCCGCGGAGGTCCACCGCGGACCACACTAAATGGTATGCGGCCGCGGTGGCAAACTTCAGAGCGTACCACTTTTCACCATCACCAGTGCGGACCGCACAAAGTGCAATGGGGCCGTACTGGCAACCTTCAAAGACTGTTCAACTTTTTTCAAACTATTTTGCACTGCATCAACTCAATTTCTGCAACATCTCACAATCAGTTAGCTAAAAAATCAAACCTACACTACCAAGAAAAACACAGAAAACAACAAAAAGAAGAAGACATGGGTTGCGTCCTAAGCAGCGCCTGATTTAACATCGCGATACGACGCATGTTACCATCACATCACTTTAGATGGAGAAGTGCCACCACGTGGCCATCATCAAATATACCAAGATAATGCTTGACCCAATGTCCATTGACTCTGAATACTTTACCGTTCTTGTTCTTTAGATCAAGAGCACCAAATGGGGTCACGAACACAACTTCAAATGGCTCACTCCACTTTGACTTGAGCTTACCCAGAAACAGAAGTAACCAGAAATTGAACAAGAGAACCATATCTCCAACCTTGAACTCCTTACCCCGAGCATATTTATCGTGAAGGTACTTCATTTTGTCCTTGTACAAGAACGAGCTGGAGTAGGCATGGAATCTAAACTCATCGAGCTCAGTAAGTTGTTCAACCCGCAGATTTACCGTAATATGCCATTCTAAGTTCAACTTCCTCAAAGCCCCCATGGCCTTATGCTCTAATTCCACCGGAAGATGACAAGCTTTTCCAAACACCAACTGATACGGTGACATACCAATCGGAGTTTTGTAAGTCGTCCGATAAGTCCAAAGAGCGTCATCTAACTTTTTTGACCAATCGGTCCTAGTAGCATTGACAATTTTAGACAAGATACTCTTAATTTCTCTGTTAGAGACTTCCACTTGGACGCTAGCTTGAGGATGATTGGGGGTCGAAACATTATGATTGACACCGTACTTAGAAAGCAATGTGTTGAAAGCCTTGTTGCAAAAGTGAGACCCCCCATCACTAATAATAGCACGAGGAGTGCCAAACCTTGTGAAGATACTCTTTTTCAAAAATGCCACAACACTCCAGGCTTCATTGTTGGGCAAAGCTACGACTTCAACCCATTTTGAGACATAGTCCACCTCCATGAGAATGTAAGTGTTCCCACAAGATCTCACAAAAGGACCCATGAAATCAATGCCCCAAACATAAAAAATATCCACTTCGAGAATTGTATTGAGGGTTATCTCATCCCTTTTAGAAATTCCGCCGTCTCTTTGGCACTCATCACATCTCTTCACCTAATCGCCCGCATCTTTGAACAAGGTAGGCTAATAATATTCGCAACTAAGCACTTTAGAAGCCGTTCTCGCCCCGCCATGATGGCCACCATAGGGTGAAGAATGGCAAGCCTCTAGGATACTCAATTGTTCTTCCTCCGGGACACATCTACGAATCACACCATCCGTGCAAATCTTGAAAAAGTATGGCTCATCCCAATAGAAATCCAAACTATCCCGCTTGAGCTTCTTTCCTTGGTTAGAAGAGAGCTCACATGGAATTATTCCGGTCATAAGGTAATTGGCAACATCGGCAAACCATGGCGTATCCTTCATTGACACCGCAAGGAGTTGTTCGTCGGGAAATGAATGATTGATCTCAAGGCTGAAACAAGGTCTCCCCTCCTCCTCCAAATGGGACAAGTGGTCCGCCACTTGATTCTCACTACCCTTCCGGTCAACAATTTCTAGAACAAACTCTTGAAAAAGTAACACCTATCTCATCAATCTCGCCTTGGAGTCTTTCTTGGTCATCAAATACCTAAGGGCGGAGTTTTGGCCACCATAAGGTAAGGTCGAAACTTTTTCATAGCAAACACAATAGCCAACAATTCTTTCTCAGTGACTGTATAGTTATTTTGAGCATCATTCATGGTCTTGCTTGCGTAGTACACCGGATGAAACATCTTGTTAATTCTTTGGCCCAAAACAGCCCCAACCACAACGTCACTAGCATCATACATGAGCTCAAAAGGCAAGCTCCAATTTGGTGCGGTAATGATGGGGGTAGAAGTCAACTTGAGCTTAAGAAGCTCGAATTCTTGCATACAACTCTCATCGATCAAGAACTTTGCATCTTTCTCTAGCAACTTGCACAACAGATGTACCACTTTAGAAAACTCCTTTATGAACCTCCAGTAGAAACCCGCGTGCCCAAGGAACTCCTCACCCCTTTGACAGAAGTAGGGGGAGTGAGCCTCTAAATAACCTCAATCTTGGCCTTATCAACTTCAATTCCTCGCTTCGAGATCTTGTGACCCAACATTATACCTTCTTCTACCATAAAATGACACTTTTCCCAATTGAGAACAAGGTTGGTGTCTTCACATCGGGTCAACACTCTATCTAAGTTCACCAAGCACTTCTCAAAAAAATCCCCAACCATGCTAAAATCATCCATGAAGACCTCCAAGATATCCTCCACCATGTCGGTGAAAATAGCCATCATGAAACGTTGGAAGGTCGCCGAAGCATTACACAATCCAAATGGCATTCTAGAGAAAGCGAATGTGCCATAAGGACATATAAAGGTGGTCTTCTCTTGGTCCTCCGGGGCAATTAGAATTTGATTGTACCCCGAGTAACCATCCAGAAAGCAATAGAAAGCCCATCCCGCAAGACGATGAAGCATTTGGTCAAGGAATGGCAAAGGGAAATGATCTTTTCTAGTCACCTTATTCAGCTTCCGGTAATCCATACAAACTCTCCCCCCGGTGACCGTTCTAGTGGGAATGAGCTCATTGTTGTCATTGGTCACCACGGTCATATCACCCTTCTTCGGCACACATTGCACCAGAGAAGTCCACGAACTGTCAGAAATAGGATAAACCACCCCAGCATCTAGCCACTTTATAACCTCTTTCTTCACCACCTCTTGCATCGCCTCATTTAGTCTTTTTTGATGCTCCAAGGAAGGCTTTGCATCCTCCTCCAAGATGATTTTGTGCATGCAAAATGCAGGGCTTATTCCCCGAATATCAGCTAGAGTCCATCCGATTGCCCTTTTCCGCTTTCGAAGAACCGCCAAGGTGGCCTCAACCTGCATGTTAGTAAGGCAAGAAGAAAGAATAACAGGTAAAGTAGAATTTGAACCCAAGAATTCATACTTGAGGTGTAAAGGAAGTGGCTTTAACTCCAACACCATTAGCTTCTCAATCGATGGCTTTGTTGGTGGAGTTTTGCGGTTTTCAAGATCCAAAGATAGCCTCCTAGGCTCATATGAATATGAACCCATACCATGCAATGCATTCACGCACTCCACTCTACTAGCATCATCATTGACATCCATATTAAGAAGCACGGCCTCAAGGGGATCTTCAACATGGATCATGGAACTTGTGTCATCCACTATCACAGCTGTGACAATGTCCACAAATGAACACACCTCCGTGCTATTGGGTTGTCTCATTGATTTGCAAACATGAAATACCACCTTCTCATCCCCCACTCGAAAAGTCAACCTCACCCGCTTCAACATCAACCATCAACCAATGCCTTCCCCGTAGCTAGGAAAGGTCTACTAAGAATAATTGGCACTTCAAAGTCCACCTCACAATCCAATATGACAAAGTCGGCCGGCAATATAAACTTATCCACCCCGACAAGTACATCATCGATTATGCCCAAAGGTCGCTTCATCGATCGATCCGCCATTTGAAGTCTCATTGAGGTAGGTCGAGGTTGTCCAATTCCTAAAGTCTTAAAGACCGAGTACGATATCAAATTTATGCTAGCCCCCAAGTCACAAAGGGCATTGGCAAAATCCGCACTTCCAATAGTACAAGGGATAGTAAAAGCTCCGGGTTCCTCAAGCTTGGATGCCATTGAATGCACTATGGTACTCACTTGATGAGTCATTTTAATTGTTTCGCACTCCATCGACCTCTTCTTTGTTACCAAGTCTTTCATGAACTTAGCGTACCCCGACATTTTCTCAAGTGCTTCTACCAAAGGCACATTGATTGTGAGGCTTTTCATCATGTCAATGAAAATTTTGAATTGATTATCACTCTTTTGCTTTGTTAACCATTGAGGATAAGGTGGAGGTGGCCTAGGCAAAGGTGTTTTGGCCTTTTGTACAATCGGCTCGGGCATGTCAATCATGTGTTCCCTCGATGGGTTCATGACATCTTGAGTCTCTACCTCGGTTTCATCATCAATATCAATCCGCACATCATTGTTCACATTTTGATTAACCACATCATCAACAATCAAAGGTACATTATTATCCCACACCTCAACATCTTCTTCCATAACTTGGTTTTGCTTTGAGGCATTCACATCAACGCCTCTCCCACTTCTTGTTGTAACCTCCATCACATGATTATTATTCCCATCCTTTGGGTTCACTACAATATCACTTGGTAGCGCACCCTTGGGACGAGTATTCAACGTTTTGAGAGATTTAGCCTAATTGCACCTCCAAGTTCCGGATAGATGTATTATGGGAAGCTAATTGGGCATCAGAATCTTGGTTCTTTTTCATCATTTGCTCGAACATGCTTTCAATTCTCCCCATATCACTCCCGGAAGAACTTGGACCTTGAGAAGGAAAGGGGGGTGGATTGTTCGGTTGTTGGTACATGGGGGGCCTTTGAAAGCCTGGCCCCCGGTTGCCTTGGTTCCCACTATTGTTCCACCCTCCTTGATTATTGTTGTTGCCCCAATTATTTTTATTACCATTCTAATTCCCTTGGTTGCTTTGATTACCCCAATTGTTGTTTTAGTTGTTGTTATTCCAATTACCTCCGCCTTGTTGTTGATTGTTGTTATTCCAATTACCTCCGCCTTGTTGTTGATTTCCCCAATTTCCTTGAGGACGCCATTGTTGATTTGAAGAGTTGCCTCTATTCCCTTGGTAGTTATTGACATATTGGACCTCTTCGCTTTGATCATCATAGCACTCATTTGAATAACCACTACCATCATTGTTGTCATCATATTGTTCACAATTACTTTGAGGTTGTTGTCCTCTTTGCCTCTTTTTCAAAATAGAAACACCTTCCATTGCATTGACTTGGCGTGGGTTTTGGATTTGTTGTAACTGCGCCTTTGCCAGTTGATTCATAGTTGTTGTAAGCTTGGCAATAGCTTGGGGATGATCGTGCAATTCCTTGTGCAAATGGATGACCGTGGGGTCACCTTGGGGCACATTTGCTCGGCTTTGCTATGCCGAAGAGGTGTTGGCCATTTCATCAAGTACATTACATGCCTCTTGGTAAGAAAGTTTCATAAAGTTCCCTCCGGGCAATTTGTTCACAATACATTGATTCGTGGTGTTGATGCCCCGATAAAAGGTTTGTTGAATCATAGCCTCGGTCATGTCGTTATTAGGGCACTCTTTCACCATTGTTCTATATCTTTCCCATCTCTCGTGCAAAGGTTCCGTTGGCTCTTGCTTGAAGGCTAGAATTTCATCCCGAAGAGCCGCCATATGACTTGGAGAAAAGAACTTGGCAATAAATTTGTCCGCCAATTTATCCCATGTTGTAATAGAATGATTGGGGAGCCTTTCTAACCAATCCAATGCTTTACCCCGAAGAGAGAACGGGAAAAGCCTCAATCTCAACGCATCCTCGGACACGTTTGTCTGCTTACTACTCCAGCATGTATCCACGAATCCCTTTAAGTGCTTGTAGGCATTTTTATCGGAGGCACACGCAAAATACCCTCTTTGCTCGAGCAAGGTCAACATAACATTTGTGATTTCAAAATTTCCTGCCTGAATTCGGGGAGGAACAATAGCACTGGCGTATCCTTGATTTGGTAAAACTTTGGGAGCCACTCTCGGCGGTGCCAGAGAAGGGTCTGGAATATTGTTATTCTCATTTGCGTTTACATTGGCATTTCGGCCTCTCCGTGGAACTTTAGGTAAGACCTAATCTTGTTCTAGATCCTCTACCTCCTTCCCCACTATCACATTGCCGAGAGGGTCATTTGCATTATGAGCCATTTGTACCTGATCGATCGACACAAACAAAATTAGTAAACAAGAAGGAAAGAGAAGCAAAACACAAAACTAAACAAATAGATATTCAACACCATAAGATCCCCGACAACGGTGCCAAAAAGTGTTCGCAGCCAACTCGACGCTATACTAAGGTAGGAAGAGCGGGTCACAATAGCTTTTATCCGATATGAGGGTCGGGATCGAATTACTCAAGGAGCTAGTAGTGGAGTTGGATTGTCTGTCTATCCTAGAGAAGTGTTTGTACTCCTAATGTCACTTCAAACATTTTTGGGTTTTCAAATTATAACTATTTTTGTAAAACTATTGATTAACACTAAATTATGCTACGAGAATATTGCTAAGTTGTATCTAATGGGAAGAAGGGCACTAGGGTCGTGACACTACCTAGGTAGCTAATTGACGGGTAGATGTTACTAAGGTTCGATTGACATAATTGGGGCTTATGCTATAACCTTTGCACAATTTTACCCACTCCCACACCTCTCGGTAGAGAGAGTAATTTTGCCCAATTGACTCCTTCGAGACCAAATGGGTAGGCAAATTAGACCAAGCAACTAGGGTTCAAGTAGGGTAATTACTCTCTCGAGGTTTAACCCGTTAATTGGGACTATCATTTCTCATGAGTCCATCCCAATTCCTTGTTGGGTCAATTTTGGGGTCATAGGCTCTCTTTCTCAAACAACCTCTCTATTGCTCTCTCGAGGTTTAACCCGTTAATTGGGACTATCATCTCCTATTGCTTTTTTGAGCCGAGGGTCTCCTGGAAATAGCCTCTCTACCCTTCGGGGTAGGGGTAAGGTCTGCGTACATATTACCCTCCCCAGACCCCACTTGTGGGATTATACTGGGTTGTTGTTGTTGTTGTTGTAGGGTCTCTTTCTCAAGAAGAGTTAAACCCACAAAGCTTGAATCAGTGTTTGCAACCACTAAATCTAGATTAAAACATAAAATCAACCCAAATAGCAAACACCCATAGTCAATCTAACACTAGATGGAAACACCCATCAATTACCCACACTAGGGTTGAGCCACAACCCTAGCTAATGGGTTTAGCTACTCATGCTAGATAAAGAAATTGAAGAAATAGATGAAGAACTGAGCATATTAATTAATTGCTAAAATTAAACTACAAGAATCTATCGTAAATGTAAAGCAAAAGTGGCAAAAATGGCTACAAAATTCGTTCTCACGAGTGCAGCTGTTGTTTGATATATCTCATTACCTAAAAAATGGTAAAATGTTCTATTTATACTAGGATGGAAAAACTGAACAAAAATACTTCTATGGGGTCAGTGCGGGCCGCATTAAATGGACCGCAGCCGCACTGAGCTCACTTCTGCTTCTATGAACTTGGACTCAGCGGACCGCGTTGAATGGACCGCGGCCGTGGAGGGATCTGGCTCGGTCTACGCAACCACGATCGCGGATTGCATGGCACTGGCTTTGCAAACTTCATCTCTTTGAATCTCATGACCGCGGACCGCGCAAAAGAGTAGTGCGGCCGTGGAGCCTTCACCGCGGACCGCGAGATGTGTACTGCGGCCGCGCTTCTTCTAGCCTGATTCACCAACTCTCTGAACCAACTAGTGCGGCCGCATTCCATTTTGCGCGGTCCACACCAGGCCTTCTTTTCGTAAATTCCTTGGTCTTTGATACTTGAGCAGGTTTCACTCCTTTTTGAGTCGATCTTTGATATTTCGTCACTTTGTCGATCAAACCTGCAATCAAGAACAACTTGTGAGCCTTTTAGGACTATTTTGTAACAATATATGATCAAATCATAGGCAAGTAGGGGCATAAAACATGTTAAAATCCTAACTTGTTATAGAGCAGAGAAGGTTTCTAGCAACTTATTATTGGAAAGATTCAATCATTTCTCTGTCACGACCCAGATTTTCCACCGTCGGGATCGTAATGGCACCTAACTCTTGAGTGCTAGGCAAGCCAACAGATACAATTCTAACACATTAATCATTAACCAAAATAGTAATAAATATTAATTAAAGCTAAACAAATATGAAGTGCTGAAATTTAATAACAGTTCAAAACTCTAAAACACGACTACCCTAATGATCTGGTGTCACAATCCACGAACATCTAAGAATTTCTACAAATACTGGTTTAAAAGAAAATACATCTGTTTTTCGGAATGAACGAAAACAGGAATTAAGATAGATGGAAGGGGACTCCAGGGTCTGCGAACGCTGGCAGATCTACCTTGGGTATCCTATGGACTGAAGGCAGTAACCTCAACCTCTGATCAGTATGGTCCAGTACCGAGATTTGCACAGAAAGTGCAGAGTGTTGTATCAGTACAACCAACCCCATGTACTGGTAAGTGCTGAGCCTAACCTCAGCGAAGTAGTGACGAGGCTAGGACATGACAAAAAACATAAACCTGTGCAGTTAAATAATATACTAATAGAATAACAAGTAATAAAAGCTAAGCAGAAATGAACGGGAAGGGGTAACATGCTATGGGGGTTCCAACACACAGAATCACAGCAATAAAGGAATCTAAACAGCTAGTACACTTGAACCGATAACTACAAATAAACACAACAAATAAAAAATGCACGGCATCACCCTTCGTGCTTTTACTCTCAATCGTCACCATGCAATCAATAATAGAAACGTGCACTGCATCACCCTTCATGCTTTATCACTCTTCTCACCATATGAATAATAGAAATGTGCATGGCAGTGCACGATATTAACCTTCGTTCTTTATCTCTCTTCCTCATCATATGAATAATATAAATGTGCACGACATCACCCTTCATACTTTACCACTCTTCCTCACCATAAGAAACAACATAAACAATAACAACCCGGCAAGTGCATCACAATCAAACAACTTCATTTCATCACTTAATTTCACAACAGAAATCTCAACTGGAGCCAATACTCAACCAATATCTAAAACTAGGAAAAACATAATAAGACTTGTTTAACATGAGTAATAACTAGTATAAGCAGAAACAATACATACAAATAAACACAACAGTCACAAGTATAAGACTCACTCGCATGCTATGACCCGACAATGACGTATAGATACTCGTCACCACACCTATACATCGTACTTAACAAATAAAAAGTAGCAAATAAGGCAAAATCACCTAATCCCTCAAGCTAACATTAGCCACGACACTTACCTCGATTCTACTGCCAAACGCAAGCCTTAAATACCGCTTTTCCCTTAGTTTCCACTTCCAATCCACTCGTATATAAGCATAATTAACTTATTAACATCAATTAATGCCAAAGAAACTAATTCTAATGCATGATTATAGATTTCCCAACGTTTTCCCCAAAAAGTCAAAAATCGACCCCCGGCCCGCTTGTTCAAAACTCGAAGTTCGGACCAAAATCCAATTATCCGTTTACCCCCGAGCCTAGATATACAATTGGTTTTGGAACCAGGCCTCAATTTGAGGTCTAAATCCCCAAATTTCGAAATTCCTAAATTCTACCCAAAAACATCCAATTTCCCATGAAAATCCCTAGATTTTGTGATAAAACCTTGTAAAAAGATGAAATAGATTGAAGGAAATAAGTTAAGAATCATTTACCTATTATTTGGGGAAGAACTTGCTCTAGGAAAATCGCCTCTTGTAGTTTAGGTTTTGAAAATTTGAAGAATGAATGAAAAATCCCGTCCAAGACCCTTTTACTCAGCTGCAGATGTCACATTTGCAACCTGAGCTTCGCATTTGCGAAGCTTACAAGTGCGAGGAAAATATAGCAAATGCGAACCCCTCACATTTCTGCTGCCTTTGCAAATGCGAAGGAAAGTTTGTAAATGCGAACATGATCCTCCGCAAATGCGACTAAATGACCGCATTTGCGACCAATACCGCTCCCAGCTTTACTTTGCAAATGCGAAGAGTTCTTCGCAATTGTGAAGATTATTGGACCAGCTACTCTTTGCATTTGCGATGAGTGGTTCGCAATTGCAACATTGTCAGGCTTCGCAAATGCGAACTCTGGTCTCGTATTTGCGAGATCAGAGGCCAACACCAGAACTGAATACCTGCAACATTTTTTTCCCAAGTCCAAAACACTCCGAAGCCTATCCAAAAACTCACCCAAGCCCTCGGGGCTCGAAACCAAACATGCACACAAGTCTTAAAACATCATACGAACTTGTTCATGTGATCAAATCGCCAAAATAACACATAAAACTATGAATTCAACATCAAAACACATGAAATTTTCAAGATAGCTTCAAACTTCCTATTTTCTCAACCAAAGGTCCGAATCATGTCAAATTACTTCCATTTTTTTACCAAATTTCACAAATAAAGTTAAAATATTATAATGGACCTGTACGGGGCTCTGTAACCAAAATACGGGCCCGATACCAACAAGTTAAAACATTATTGCATTTCTAAAAACTATTATATTTTTTAGTTAACAATTTTCTTCAAAAATTTATTTCTTGGGCTAGAGACCTCGGAATTTGATTCCGGGCATACGCTCAGGTCCCATATTTTACTACGGACCCTCCAGGATCGTCAAATCATGAATCTGGGTCCGTTTACTAAAAATGTTGACCGAAATTAACTTAAATCAATTTTTAAAGGCAAACTCAATATTTTTCTTAAATTTCACATAAAGGCTTTTTGGAAATGTGCCCGGATTACACACGCAAATCGAGAAGGAAGGAAATGAGATTTTGAAGACCTCGAAACCCCGAACTGGGTTCTAAAACACGAGATAACCTTTTGGGTCATCACATTCTCCACCTTTAAAACAACCGTTTGTCCTCGAACGGACATAGAAAAGTACTTGAGTTGGTGAAAAGATGGGGATATCGGCTTCGCATATCGGACTCGAACTCCCAGGTAGCTGCCTCAACAGGCTGATCTCTCCACTGCACACGAACCGAAGGATAACTCTTCGATATCAACTGACGAACATGCCAATCTGGAATAGCTACCGGCTCCTCCTCGTAGGTCAAGTTCTTGTCCAACTGGACAGTGTTGAAGTCTAACACGTGGTATGGATCGCTGTGATACTTCCGAAGCATGGACATATAAAACACTGGATGCACTGTTGATAAACCTGGTGGCAACGCAAGCTCGTAAGCCACCTCACCCACTCTTCGAAGAATCTCAAAAGGCCCAATGAACCTAGGGTTTAATTTGCCCTTCTTCCCAAATCTCATTATGCCCTTCATGGGCAACACTCGAAGCAACACTCGCTCTCCGATCATGAATGCCACATCACGAACCTTACGGTCGGCATAACTCTTTTGCCCGAACTGAGCTGTACGAAGTATATCTTGAATGATCTTAACCTTATCCAAGGCATCCTATACTAAATCTGTACCCAGCAACTGAGCCTCCCCCGGCTCAAACCACCTAATTAGCGATCGACACTGTCTACTATATAATGCCTCATAAGGAGCCATTTGGATGCTCGACTGATGGCTGTTGTTTTAGGCAAACTCTGCTAATGGCAAGAACTGATCCTAAGAACCTCCAAAGTCAATAACACAGGCATGAAACATATCCTCCAAAATCTGAAGAGTACGCTCGGATTGTCCGTCCATCTGAGGATGAAACACTGTGCTCAACTCGACCCACATACCCTACTCACGTTGCACTGCCCTCCAGAAATGCAAGGTAAACTACGTACCTTGGTCAGAAATGATAGACACGGGCATGCCATGAAGACGAATGATATCCCGGATATAGATCTCAGCTAACCGCTCTGAAGAATAGGAAACTGCCACAGAAATGAAATGCGCTGAGTTAGTCTGCCAATCCATAATAACCAATACTGCATCGAACTTTCTTTGAGTCCGTGGGAGTTCAACATTGAAATTCATGGTGATACGCTCCCATTTCCACTCAGGAATCTCAATCTTCCGGAGCAAACCACCTGGTATCTGATGCTCATACTTTACCTGCTAATAATTCAAACACCGAGCTACATATGCAACAATATCGTTCTTCATCCTCCTCCACCAATAATGCTGCCGCAAGTCCTGATACATCTTAGCGACGCTCCGGTGAATAGAATACAGGGAACTATGGGCCTCCTATAGAATCAACTCACAAAGTCCATCCACATTAGGTACATAAACATGACCCTGCATCCTCAAAACCCCATCATCTCCAACATTAACCTGCTTGGCACCACTGTGCCATACTGTGTCCCTAAGGACAAGCAAATGAGGGTTATTATACTACTGATCTCTGATACGCTCAAATAATGAAGACCGAGCGACTGTACAAGCTAGAATACGACTAGGCTTAGAAACATCCAACCTCATGAACTGATTGGCCAAAGCCTGAACATCCAAAGCAAGCGGTCTCTCACCGACTGGAATATACGCAAGACTGCCCATACTATCTGACTTCCTGCTCAAGGCATCGACCACCACATTGGCCTTCCCGGGATGATACAAGATGGTGATATTATAGTCTTTCAATAGCTCCAACCACCTTCTCTGCCTCAAATTTTGCTCCTTCTGCTTGAACAAATACTGCAAACTCTTATGATTTGTGAATACCTCACACGACATGCCATATAGATAATGCCTCCAAATCTTCACCGCGTGAACAATGGCTGCTAGCTCCAAGTTATTACACCCCATATTTTTGTATGTAAAGTTACGGCATAAGTAATTTGATGAAAATTCGAAAATGAGCTATTACATCCTGCATTTTTGTACGTTAAAGTTTCGTCGTAAGTTAATCAACGTAAGTTCGGGATTGGGATTATTTTGAGGTTACAAGTATTATACTATTTCAAACAAGGGATAAGTAAATTCGTGAAGGTGAGAGGATAGGCAAATAAAAGAAAATAATTTTCGTCGAAGTTTGACAAGTTGGGTAAAATACGGTCCGAGCCATCATACTCGGTATTTATGGACTAGTACCATATAGGGTACCACATGACCATAATAGTAAGGTGTGCAAAGTGTGTTAAAAGTGAGTGGTATTTTAAGTAATTTGAGATAATACCTAATTATATGGATAATTGGATAGTTATTAGTTAATGGGGGATTAACCAATTAATTAAGAAATTAAGTGGTTAATTGTTGGATAAAGATGAGCCAAAAATGTGGCAGCATTACAAGATTTAACTAAATGACTCTTAAGTCATGAAATTTGGCGTCACAATTAGAAGAATTTGTGGATTAGTCATTAGAAAAGTGGGGCCTACCAAGCAAGACATTGAAATATTATACGGATTTTCCCCTACTTCGATACGCCATTATGTGTTCGTCACAAAAGACGTGTGTTAGAGGAATTTTCAAGAGAATCGGTCCAGGTATGTTAAGGCTATCCCTTCTTTCTTTTTGGCATGATCCGTACGATACAAACGAAACGAGAAAACGCACAACTTCCATAAATAACTCTATTCATAGAAGTATTAGAGGTGCCTATATTCTTGAATTCTCGGTGTCCTATTATTTTATCATCTGTTCATGTGTCTCAGAAAATACGTAAGCTGATGAAGTTTGTTTCATGATATTACTCAGAGGTATAATGGTCTTATGACACTCCGAAAGATTTTATTGACGTACTTCTCATGCATTGCATTCATTTATATTGAACCATGACTAGATGGAATTATGTACACGTATATATGTATATTATATTTATATGGGATATGGGAAAAGGTTACGACGTTATATACGCACCACCACCTGATCAGCTGGTATACGTTGATGATTTGCCCACAGTGGCCGAGATGATATGATGGGATGCCTCAGAGGCTTGATGATGTTATGAACACATATGCCCATGAATGATATGACATTTATACGCATATGCACGACATTATAATATTAAATGATTCACAGAGTTATTCAGATATACATGTTGAGTCTTTTACTCCATGTTTCTCTCATGTCTACTAGTTACTGATTTTCATTCTACATACTCAGTACATTATTTGTACTGACATCCTTTTTTTCTTGGGAACATTGCGTTTCATGCCCACAGGTCCTAATAGACAGGTCGAGAGCCCTCCAAGTAGGCTATCAGCTCAACGGAAGGTGTTGGTGCGCTCTATTTGCTCCGGAGTTGCTTCTTTGGTCAGTATGATTAGTACGTGTATTGATTGGTATGGCGGGACCCTGTCCCGACCTTTATGATATTATGTATTCTTAGAGGCTTGTAGACAGATGTCATGTATACGGATACTTGTATGGCCTTGTCGGCCTATGCTTCGAGTATACAAAGAATCATGCCGGCCTTATAGGCCCGTACTTTATATGTATAAGTTTGTATTCCCTTATACTTTACTCTAGTTTATTTACCTATGATAAAATGATATGAAAGATATGTTATGTTGGTACCCAGTTGAGTAAGGTACTGGGTGCCCGTCACGGGCCATCGATTTAGGTCGTGACAAAAGTGGTATCAGAGCAGTTCTGTCCTAGGGAGTCTACAAGCCATGTCTAGTAGAATCTTGTTTATGGGTGTGTCGTGCACCACACTTATAAGCATGAGGCTATAGGACATTTAGGACTATCACTCTTTCTTCTTACTCTAGATCCTGTGGTAGAGCTCAGTTGTAAGATTTCAAATTCCTAACTTTTATTTTATTCGTAATAAGACAATACCTACATCCAGGAAGACGGTTGGTAAAATACATGGCTATGAAAGAGTTGAGTCAGAGGAACTCAACTTTGCATCATGCTTATGATAAGTAAATGTGAGGTCTTTAGCAGATCATGTGCGTACTGAAAGGTGTACGCCTCTTGATAAGGAGTCTTGAGGCAAGAATACCTATCCACCTTAATGGTGAAAGACAATGAGAGATTCAAAAGATAAATACAAGTTTTAACAAGCAAAAGAAGTAAGATAAAGAAGAGTACGAGGCGCCCAGTTGATGAAGGTTAACAATGTTTATAATTTAGGCAGAGGAATATAATCTTTTTGAGTTATATTCAGTAGTAACAGAGGTATGTACAATTGGCCGTACCCATCTCAGTTATGCCCTATGGGGGCTAACAGGTGTATTTTAAGAAAAGGACGGAACATCAGGATCCGGCTGGGGTTAGAGTAACCCAAAATGGTGAATGAATTGTTTGTGTTAGTTGACATTTCCGAAGGGTATTACAAATGTGCTAATAGATCTTCTTGTGACACACCCAGATGATGCACTCTAGATATTTCAATTAGATGTGAATACTAGCATGATAAAAAGAATTCAGAAGATAGGAACTGAAATCTTGGAAAGGATAAGTATTACCTTAGTATGACTCTTGTCCCTAGTAGAGCAAGGACGTTGAGCAACCCGAAGAGCCGATAGATGAAGCAAGGGGAGCAAAAAGCTAAAGAATGTCTTGCTGAAGTTTTCACAAGAAAAGGATAAGTAGAAATCTTAGCAGAGTAATGACAAGAGAGATAAGGAAGAATTATGAGTAAGATATTATAAATAGATGGCAATGATAGATCAAAAAGATGACGACATTACCGGGTCCATAGTCAGGTGAAGGAAGCGACGAGAGGTGATAGGCTTCAAGAAAACAAAAGAGTTGTCACGACCCAAACTGGAGGGCCATGACTAGCACCCGACCATACTTGCCGAGCACCAATATACATTTTATCTAACCTTCTTTATTATCTTTTACGGTTAATGAGATCAATATAAATGGTAGACATGGATCATGGACAACCAACAATAAAAACTGATGGCATGAACATATATAATATGGGATGACCAGACAATCAAGAAACTATATATAAGGTACGAGCTACCACGCTACCATGAAAGACTATACAACAAAAACTAGCCGACAAGGCATACCAAACTATACATGTGTCACGACCCAAACCGATGGGCCGCGACGGGCACCCAGTACCTTACTTGACTGAGTACAACCGTAATGTACCTTACTTATTACATCATTATATACATGTGACATATGGGCCTAATAGGCTAACATAATCATTTATAAACTCAAACATAGGCCGATATGTCCGTACAATCTTTCACGTACACGACATATGTCTACAAGCCTCTAAGAGTACATAAGTGTCACAAAGGTTGGGACAGAGTCCCGCCATACCAAACAATAGACATCTAAATCATACCAACCAAATACGCAACTCCGAAGCAAATGGAGCGCACCAACATCTTCTGCTGAGCTGATAGCCTACTTGGAGGGCTCTTGACCAATCTATCAGGACCTGCAGACATAAAATGCAACATCCCCAGGCAAAAGGGATGTCAGTACGAATAATGTACCGAGTATGTAAGGCACATAAATAAATACATAGGAGGCATGGAAGACATATGGAGTACATGACTCAACCCGTAAGTCTGAATAACTTTGTAAATCATAAATTACTTTCAGCGTCATGCATATGCGTATGAATGTCATGTCATGCATAGGTATATGTTTCATAACATCATCAGCCTCTGAGGGCATCCCATCATATCATATCGGCCACTATGGGCAAAGTCATAATCGTATACCAGCTGATCAGGTGGTGGTGCGTATATAATGCCATAACCATTCCTATATCCCATATATATATATCCCATATACATATATATACATACATATATACGCGTATATAACGCCGTTTGAATACATACATATATATGCATATATAACGCCATTTGAATACATACCCATATATGCGTATATAACGCCGTTTGAATCATATTTCAGCCACTGTGGGCAACATCATCATCATATACCAGCTGAGCAGGTGGTGGTACGTATATAACGCCATAACCTTTTCCCATATCCCGTATACATATATTTACATATATACGCTTATATAACGCCATCTGGTCATGGGTCAATGCACATGAATGCAATGCATAAAAAGTACACCAATAAAATCATTCGGAATGTCATAAGACCATCTTGCCTCTGAGTAATATCATAAAGTAAACTCTTTTCAACTTTCGTATTTTTCTGAGACCCATGAACAGATGATAAGATATTATAACACATGAAAATTCAAGAACACATATGTCTCTAATACTTCTATGAATAGAGTCATTCATGGCATTTGTGCATTTGCACATTCCGTTCATATTGTGTGGATCATGCCAAAAAAAAGAAGGGATAGACTTAACATACCTGTTCCTGGAATTATTCGAATGAAATTGAGCTTCTACTTCAGTGAAATATGTTAACCTATATTTGCTTGAATCTTTCGAAATTCTTGGAACCAAATTGTTCTGCTTCCCACGTCTTGGTGTAGTTAGCTCCCAATGTTATTTGTTCTTATTGTTGAAAAGATATAAGACTTTAAATGCAAAGTTTGGAATTTGCTTTTGTTTGTATTATATTCCTAATGGGCCAACGTTGGAATTGAATTTCCAAGAATTAGAACAGCTTTCTGTTCTTAAGACTTATTGCAAAGTCTTCAAAATAATGGCCACTAGTCTTACTGGCTAAGACTCAAATCTTAGTCATTCCATAATTAGCCATATGGCCAAAAGTAACTACTTAGTCACTTTTCAATTTCGTGGCTTCTTGCCACGTGGGGCTGGGGTTTAATTTATTAATTCTTATCCACTTATTAGTTAATTGGGTAATGTTCTGTTACCCGATAATTAATCAATTACCCGCATAATTTAAAAATTACCCCAAATTACTTAAAATTCTATTTGTTTTTAAAATACTTCTTTTATACTTTATATATTACACTACCGTGGTCATATGGTACCTTGCATGGTATTAGTTTATAATTATCGGGTATAATCGCTCGACCCGTATTTTATTCCAAATTGTCCATTTTCAAAGAAACTCGTTTCGTTGACTTGCTTCCCCTTTCACCTTTACGAATTTACTTATTACTTGATTGAAATAGCATAATCCTTATAATCTCCAAATAATCTTTTCCTTGGACTGATGTCAATTACCTTACAACAAATTGAACACACAATACTATAGGCCGCAACATCGTCGTAACTTAATATTGCAAAGTGTAACATCACCATAACGTAATACTGCTGGGTGCAATAATGTCGTAACTTAATACTGTGTGACGTAATATTGCGGGGCGTAACATCATTCCCCCCTTTGGAACATTCGTCCTCGAATGTTGACTGATGCTCTTATCATTTTCGTAACTTATAGTTCTTATGAATTCCTTAATACTCTTCCTGCCATTAAAGCAGTTGCTTTGTGAATAAATCAAAAGTCTAGGGGTATTCCCCCCTCTTTAGTATTTTTTCTCATATCATGACCTGTGGTCGAAATCTTCCTAGTCTTGCAACTACTGTTACTACCTGTCATGCAACCTGTATGACCCTGGCTTTGTAAGTGTACTTATCCGATTCATCTTTCTTTTTTCCTTTTATCTTTTTGTCAATATCTAGGCCTTACTTTGTATGTACAACATTTAATAGGATGCCTCTCTGGGCCTCTATAGGTGTACTGAAGTCCTTTGCTTGATACTTTGTAGAACCTGCAAATATGACCATGTATCATTTCATAGATCTGGTTACCCATTCATATGACTCTACTGCATTTACATGGGTTATACTGTACCATAATTTTTGCTTCAATCTACCTTTACTGAGGTATGCTTACCAAGCTCCCAGTTACTTTTGTTGCCTATTCTTTAGGTATAAATCTCAGTCCTTCAATGCTCCTTCATTACCGTTCGTCTTAAGAATGGTGGCCTAATCTCATCTCATGCTTTGTGACTTTTGTCCATCCATTGTTGATCCGCCTCAATATTTATCTACAATATACCACTGATAACTTGAAACTTCTTATGTCATACCTTGCCACTAGGGCTTACGTTCCATCGAGGAATATTTGAAGTGATTTTCCTGATCCACTTAGGGGTGATACTATACTTCAATGACCGTATTTTATAGCATCCCAATGTGATTCACTTATGTGGGTATTTTAATCTCGTACAATCCATGAAATCCTCTTCAAATCATTACTCACTCGAAGGTCTAAACGTCTTCCTTTATCCATCACTATTATATCCTCATTGTACTATCAGGGCAGCATTCCATCTATTCTAAATGCTACTAGACTTAGACTCCTTTGAATTCATTCAGGCTATACTGAGGTTTCTATAACTTAGAGAAACCATCAGCTCTTCTTGTTTTCATGCGCTTAATCCCGAGGACTTATCCATTCTCGTTACCTTCTCACTCGCCTTCTCTTATCCTTACTCCAGTCTTCCTAAAACCTTGTCACTATCATTCCTGGATATTGAATCCCGCGCTTATAGTCTCTTTTCTGCAGTACAGACTATTCATAACTTTCTATTTTTGAGTATCTTGTATGTTGTTCACCTTTTCCTTACTTACTTAAAATCTTGTATCATATCTTCTATCTCTTTCATAACCTCCCTTATACCTAGGTGTAATTCAAGTCCATAACTTGAAGCTCTATTTTAATACTCGCACCTCTGGTACATACACAATCCGGTGGAAGCTTTATACTAACTTCTTATGAGGCTGGTACTTCTTCTAACTGGCTTCCTTGTAGAGCCGTTATAGATTATGGTTGTTGTGTTATTTCCCTTGAACATCTGATATTCAGAGTGATTTTGTCATGTTTTCCATCACAACTTCTATAATTTTTCTAGGTCCAATAATCAGACTCTTGATTTACTTAAGTGATGTAATCCTTTAGTTTCCTCTTCCTTCTAATCAGCCTTTACGTAGGCTTAAGCTATCTTCCGATCGGTGGCTCATGGTATCAGTTATTACCTTAGCCTTTCATGGGCATTATGAAATATCCATGATACAATCTTCTAACAATTCAATCCTTTGTCTATGCCTTGGGCTCAATTATTTCTTTTAACGTATACCAGAATCTTCTACGATTGTATATGATGCAGGTATTAAACTCCAAACTCTTAAGTGTGTTCATAACGTCACCAACTCGGGATCATTGATCATATAATTTCTTTTGTTCCTTCTTAGCTTTCTTCAATGTAAGCTATTACCTTACCTGGCCTTTCTGCCCCTTGTTGCGTGCATACTTAGCTTATCTTAGTTCCCACGCATGCTATAGTTTTCGTGCAACTCATATGACCTTCAAATTTTGCCTTTAATTAATTTTTGTTTCTTCCCTTTCATTGTCCATGGTAGGGGCCACTTTCCTTTGGAGTGCTTACAATGTTGTTGTGAGACTGTTGTTACACGACCCTTTCCTTTTTAGGTCATTGTGCTTAGATTGAAGCCTTCTTCCTTATTTCCTGAGCTAGTCTTTCGTTACAGTACTTAGGGAGAACCCTTTGATTCCTGTAAAGTTGTGAGCTTCTTATGGACTTTTTGATGTCCTTCCTTGCGTATAATTATTCGTAGTTGCTTACCTATATGCCGTTGTGATTGTAGGGTTGCTTCTGAACTGATATTTTGACTGCCTTCCCAGTGACACTTTCTTTTATCCCCGTAACACTCATATGGTATCTTTAACTACCCCGAATCTTGTTTGAATATATCTCAAATATTATAATGATATTCTTTGACGCTGAATTCTCCATGTTAGGTTTTACTATGTTTATCTTACACATTCTGATGACTCGTCTGTACCCTCCTGTTTAGCCATAACTGGGATCTTCCTGACCAATTACAAACTACTCGTTCTCCCATTCTCATATTAATATTCCTTGTAATCTTTCTTGGGTTATTTATTTTGTTTTAACTTATGTCTCGCACTGGCTCCTTATTTATTAATAATAGCTCAGGCAGGAACCTTTACTTCATCTCCTTAACATCGTGCTTGCACAATATTCTTGAACCGTAGCATATGTGTAAGATTTGGATAAGTGCTATCTCAGTCCTCTTTCAATTATCGCATTCTTCCTTTACCATTCTATAATCACTAGAACCACTTAATTCTGGCTTAATGCAACATTACTCCATATTCCCCCCTTTAGGGGTGTACTAAAAGTTGAATCCACGAGGATCTACCTATAGATGTTTTAACTTTTCATCTTTGGCGTCGTTTCTCAACATCAATGATTCTTACTCGCTTTGCGGCATTTATTCTGTACCAAAGATGACAAATTCCCTTACTTGCGAGGGTGGCACTTAACTTAACTGGCACATACAGTCTCTTAAGCTTAACTTTGCTCACATTGTTTGCTTTAGGGAAACGTCTCCCTGGATGACCATTCTCTAAATTTCTCATGAATCTTTTTTTGTCGTCCATTCTATTATTGGCGGGACAAAATATGAAATTCCAATGATGTTGAGTACTTTCCAATTATTCAGTCCCTAATTCATATTTAGTTTATCTTGTTTATCAGTCCATACTGATATTTGTTACTTTCGGGATTAACTCTCCCCTCTGGTAGTCGTGTTGGATTCACGAACTTATTTTTCGGAATGAGGATATAACCTTATGGCCTATACTCTTTTGTTGTCTTAAGGCCCATCACCATCTCTTCCTTCATTTGACTATATGCTCTGTAACACTCTACCGTTTTCATCTATGTATCACACTTTATTCATAATGCTTCCTTATCTCGCTTCTCATTATTCTGCTAATATTTTTGCATATCCATTTTCTTGTGAAAACTTCAATACGACATTCTTTCGCTTTTAATTTTCCTTTTCTCCATCCAGTGGCTCTTCAAGTTGCTTAACATTCTCGTTTTACTAGAGACGCGAGCCACACTAAGGTAATATTTATCCTTTCAAGGTTTATAGTGCATGTCTTTGTAGTACTCATATCTGGCTACACTATTTTAGAGTGTACCATCTGAGTGTCTCACAAGGAGATCTACTAGCACACTTGCAATATCCTTCGGAAATATCAACTAACACGATCAATTCATCCATCATATCTTCTTATACTATTTTTGTTAACCCCCATAGGGCGTATTTGGAAGGGGTGCGACCAATTGTATATACCTCTATTACTATTGACTATAACTTAAAAGGCTTATGTTCCTTTGCCTCAATTACAAATGTTGTTAGCCTTCATTAATTGGGTGCCTCGTACCCTTCTTCATCTTGCTTCTTTTTCTTGTTGAAACCTGTATTTATCTTCTTAATCTCCCATTGTCTTTTACCATAAAGATGGATAGACATCATTGCATTAAGGCTTCTTATCAGGAAGCTTGTACCTTTCAGTACACTCATGATCTTCTAAAGACCTCACATTTACTTATCATAGGCATCATACAAAAATCCAAATCCTCTGACTCAGCTTTTCCACAACAATCTCTCTTTCCAACCTTTTTTCTGGAAGTAGGCATCGTCTTATTACGAATAAAATAGAATTTCAGAACTTGGATTCTTATAAGTGAGCTCTACCACACGATCTAGAGTAAAAAGAAAGAGTGACAATCCTAAATGCCCTGTAGCCTCCTGCTTATAAGTGTGGTGCACTACACACCCATAAACAAGACTCTACTAGACACGGCTTGTAGACATCCCTAGGAAAGAACTGCTCTGATACCACTTTTGTCACGACCCAAACCGATGGGCCGCGACGGGCACCCAGTACCTTACTTGACTGAGTACAACCGTAATGTACCTTTCTTATTAAATCATTATATACATGTGACATATGGGCCTAATAGGCTAACATAATCATTTATAAACTCAAACATAGGCCGATAGGGCCGTACAATCTTTCACGTACACGATATATGTATACAAGCCTCTAAGAGTACATAAGTGTCAAATGTCAGGATAGAGTCCCGCCATACCAAACAATAGACGTCTAAATCATACTAACCAAATACGCAACTCCGAAGCAAATGGAGCGCACCAACATCTTCTGCTGAGCTGTTAACCTACTTGGAGGGCCCTTGACCTGTCTATTAGGACCTGCGAGCATAAAACACAGCGTCCCCAGGCAAAAGGGATGTCAGTATGAATAATGTACCGAGTATGTAAGGCATATAAATAAATACATAAGAGGCATGAAAGACATATGGAGTACATGACTCAACCCGTAAGTCTGAATAACTTTGTAAATCATAAATTACTTTCAGCGTCATGCATATGCGTATGAATGTCATGTCGTGCATAGGTATATGTTTCATAACATCATCAGCCTCTGAGGGCATCACATCATATCATATCGGCCACTGTGGGCAAAGTCATAATCGTATACCAGCTAATCAGGTGGTGGTGCGTATATAACGCCATAACCATTCCCATATCCCATATACATATATATACATACATATATACGCATATATAACGCCGTTTGAATACATACATATATATGAATACATACATACATATATATGCGTATATAACGCCATTTGAATACATACCCATATATGCGTATATAACGCCGTTTGAATCATATTTCAGCCACTATGGGCAACATCATCATCATATACCAGCTGATCAGGTGGTGGTGCGTATATAATGCCGTAACCTTTTCCCATATCCCATATACATATATTTACATATATACGCGTATATAACGCCATCTGGTCATGGGTCAATGCACATGAATGCAATGCATAAAAAGTACGTCAATAAAATTATTCGGAATGTCATAAGACCATCTTTCCTCTGAGTAATATCATAAAGTAAACTCTTTTCAACTTTCGTATTTTTCTGAGACCCATGAACAAATGATAAGATATTATAACACATGAAAATTCAAGAACACAGATGTCTCTAATACTTCTATGAATAGAGTCATTCATGGAATTTGTGCATTTGCACGTTCCGTTCATATCGTATGGATCATGCCAAAAGAAATAAGGGATAGCCTTAACATACCTGTTCCTGGAATTATTCGAATGAAATTGAGCTTCTACTTCAGTGAAATATGTTGAACGATATTTGCTTGAATCTTTCGAAATTCTTGGAACCAAAATGTTCTGCTTCCCACGTCTTGGTGTAGTTAGCTCCCAATGTTATTTGTTCTTATTGTTAAAAAGATATAAGACTTTAAATGCAAAGTTTGGAATTTGCTTTTATTTGTATTATATTCCTAATGGGCCAATGTTGGAATTGAATTTCCAAGAATTAGAACAGCGTTCTGTTCTTAAGACTTATTGCAAAGTCTTCAAAATAATGGCCACTAGTCTTACTGGCTAAGACTCAAATCTTAGTCATTCCATAATTAGCCATGTGGCCAAAAGTAACTACTTAGTCACTTTTCAATTTCGTGGGTTCTTGCCACGTGGGGTTGAGGTTTAATTTATTAATTCTTATCCACTTATTAGTTAATTGGGTAATGTTCTATTACCCGATAATTAATCAATTACCCGCATAATTTAAAAATTACCTCAAATTACTTAAGATTCTATTTGTTTTTAAAACACTTCTTATATACTTTATATATTATACTACCGTGGTCAATGGTACCTTGCATGGTATTAGTTTATAATTATTGGGTATTATCGCTCGACCCGTATTTTATTCCAAATTGTCCATTTTCAACGAAACGCGTTTCGTTGACTTGCTTCCCCTTTCACCTTTACGAATTTACTTATTACTTGATTGAAATAGCATAATCCTTATAATCTCCAAATAATCTTTTCCTTGGACTGATGTCAATTACCTTACAATAAATTGAACACACAATACTATAGGCCGCAACATCGCCGTAACTTAATACTGCGAAGTGTAACATCACCATAACGTAATACTGCTGGGTGTAATAATGTCGTAACTTAATACTGTGTGACGTAATATTGCGGGGCGTAACAACATGAGTTGACACCTGTCTATGAGCCTCTAAAGGAACATAAGTGCTGCAACATAGCCGGAATAGGGCCCCGACATACCCATAATGTCTATAACAAAAATGCATACCAAGACCAATGCAAGTCCGGAGAAGGGATCTCGCCAATCACCGCTGAACTGGACAACCTACTGTGGTGGGGGAGCTGCACCTGCCTGTCTATCAGTACCTGCAGCACGACATGCAGCGTCCACAAATAAAAGGAGGTCAGTACGAATAAAGTACTGAGTATGTAAGGCAGGGAACCATAAATACGATCAGTAATGTAAGCAGGGATAGAGAATATACAACCTGTAACATCTGAGTACCTCTGAGGGCTACTTATATGAAATGCATGATACATATGTATAAATACATAAACTTTTAAAACATTCGCCTCTGTGGGCATCATCATCATCATATCATACCCGGCTATAATAGGCTCGGTAAAAAACGTACCCCGCCATCCTAAGGCTCGGTAAAATCGTACCCGACCACGTGGAGCTCGGTAAACTGATCAGTGGTTTCACAATATGTATCATACCCGGCCGACTATAGCGCGGCTCGGTAGAGTAAAATAGATACATATATATAATGCATGCTCGACTCATGGAATCACGTTCTAAACCTTTCGGAGTGACGTAAGGTCGGTATCCTCTGTACACGTTATTAGGACTAACTCTTCACTATGAACCTTATAAGAATCAGGAAGTACCAACAACATTGATAACATAAGAATAAGAGAAGCAACATTAACATCAATCGTTCCATAAGAGGGAAAACAATGTAAGTACTGCTAGCTTCTAAGAGTAGAGTATCTTGGAAGCTCGTTCATTACATTATGTACAATCGGAGTCGTGCAAAAGAAGGAAAGGGATAGCCTCACATACCTTGTATATACTTCCCCAATCTCAATCTATGCAATTGTCACAACTCCTTTGTCTACAATAAGAGAAACGATACTATCATTATCATTTTAAGTGTCATAACTATTATGTATCGACCACAACCTATTTTACGATGAAACGGACAGCACCTCCCCTATATATATGACTTCACACCATTAAAAACGATCACCAAACAGCCCAAACAACATCAATAATAAACATTTTGAGCTTCCCAAAATAGTCCACGCACAACCTAATCACTTCATACATACGACGACCACCGTAGTCGTGTCAAACGACCCGGAAATGTTACGAATAACTATCAGCCCACAACCATACATATATATGGTGTTTCTCCACACCCTTCCTCCTCCAAAACTCCACAAAACAGTAGTAAACTATGCAGCCCAACAGCAACGCAAAACAGTCCACAAAACAATAACATTACTACCAAGCCTTTCGATATATATTTCACAAGTTCTAGCTTCAATGGCTTAGCCGAAACTTGGATAATCTTAAATACATATAGAGTAAGAGGTTAATTACCTTTATACAGAAAGAACAACTCCAATTTGACCTTAAATTTCCATGAAATATCCCTCCAATGCTGCCACAACAACAAGAAAGCGAAACTAGCGATCAATTAGTATTTTTCGGCACTATAATCACTTTAAAAGGCTTGAAATCACCTAGGATTGATATTAAGAACATGAGGGAGTATTTACAGAACATAAAACCTTTAAAACAACCTCCCACACGAGCTGGAACAACACAAAAATGAGCAACAACAAGAAGAACAAGAGACTTACTAGCACCACGGAATTCCCGACACTTGATTTGTGTTGTTTGCCCTTTTTTGGGTCTTGAATCTTGAGAGAACCTTGAGAGGATGTTCCTAGGGTTCTAAGGTCTGAAAATAGTGAGAAGCAATGACTTAAAACGGGTTGGGAGGCATCCTATATAGGTCCAAATATCTTAAACCGCCTTAGTGGGCCCCATAGAGAGGTGCTTGGCGCAGTCTCGCAAAAACGCGAATATCTCTCTACTCCGAGAACATATCAATGAATGGTTTAATGAGTTAGAAACTAGACTCATTGATCTTTAATTTTGTGGGTATATCACCCCGTAATTCCTTGTAAATTAGGAGAAAATCTTAGAAACATTCGACCTAATGTTTAAGTAAAATTATGAACCTAAGTTGCGACAACTTTTGACGACTTTTGTTTCATAACTCGTTTGACTTCAAGACTTATGATACATATATTATATGATTAAAATACCTTAATACATGACCTCTTGAGTGTATTAAGCACCACTAGATTTACCTGAAAATATGAGTTACAACATCCTTGATTCGTTTAACTTTTAATACTTGTTAATCACCCTTATACACTCTTGTATCACTTAAGACCAATATGATTAACTTATTATCATCTCAAAGATAATTCCTTCTTGGATTTATGTTAAATAATATATGGCATGAACTAACACATATATATATGGGTTGTAACACCCTCCCCCCTTTAGGAACATTCATCCTCGAATGTAAGGGTTCATGGGGAGTTTAAATCATCGTGGATTCCAATGGAAATTTCTGATCAATTTTCCCCTATAAAACGGTCTCTAGCAAAACTTGCAAGCAATTAATCCCAACATATGGCCTCACAAGGCTACACAAAGCATTATGGATATTTACATTATCTACATATCACCATTTTGTATTAAGGAGGAGTATTCTCAAATTATTGCTTACCTCATAGAGCCGTTTCACCTTCCAATATATCCTTTGTTCCACCAGCATCCTTTTTATCTTTATTCTGGAATAGGTAAGGGTATTTAGACTTCATCTCTTCTTCTTCTTCCTATGTTATCTCTTCCACATTCTTGTTCCTCCACAATACTTTTACGGAAGCTACATCTTTTGTTCTCAGCTTGCGGACTTGTCGATCTAATATAGCCACTGGCACTTCTTCATATGATAGGTCCTCTGTAACTTGTAGATCTTTGATGGGGATGACCCAAGAAGGGTCTCCAATACATTTCCTCAACATAGATACATGGAATACCGGGTGGACAAATTCCAATTCTGATGGCAATTCTAACTCATAAGCAACCTGTCCAATTCGTCGAAGAATTTTATACGGCCCGATATACCTTGGACTTAGCTTACCTTTCTTCCCAAAACGCATAATACCCTTCATTGGTGAGATCCTCAGGAAAACCCAATCACCAACCTCAAACTCCAGATCACAACGCCGGACATCAGAATAAGATTTTTGCCTGCTTTGTGCTGTCCTCAATCGCTCCTGTATTACTTTCACCTTCTCAATGGCTTGGTGAATCAAATATGGCCCATATAATTTTGTTTCACCGACTTTGAACCATCCAACTGGTGATCTACATTTCCTCCCGTATAGTGCCTCGTATGGGGCCATTTTAATCCTGGAATGGTAGCAATTATTGTAGGCGAATTCTATGAGTGGAAGATGATCATCCCAATTCTCCTTAAAATCTAGAACACATGCTCGTAGCATATCTTCCAATGTTTTAATGGTACGTTCAGCCTGTCCATCAGTCTGCGGATGAAATGCAGTGATGAGATTCACTTGTGTGCCTAAACCCTTCTGAAAAGACCTCCAAAAGTTAGCTGTAAATTGAGCTCCTCGGTCTGATATAATAGATACCGGCACACCATGAAGCCTAACAATCTCCTTGATATACAACTTCGCATAATCTTCAGTTGTGTAAGTTGTCTTAACTGGCAGAAAATGGGCACATTTTGTAAGTCGATCACCTATCACCCAGATGGAGTCAAACTTATGATAAGAGCGAGGTAATCCAATAATGAAGTCCATATTAATCACCTCTCATTTCCAGGTCGGAATCTCTATATTCTGAAGCAATCCACCGGGTTTTTGATGTTCTATATTTACTTGTTGACAATTGGGACACTGGGTTACAAATTCTGCAATAGACTTCTTCATGTTATCCCACCAATACTGCTCCTTGACATCATGATACATCTTTGTCAAGCCGGGATGGATGGAATGTCGGGATTGATGAATCTCATTCATAATCTTCTCTCGCAACCTACCACATTAGGCACACATAATCGGCTCTGGTATCTTAGTGCCCCATCTTTTCCGATCTCAAAAGCCGTACTTTTACATTGCTGAATGCTCTCTCTTAATCGTACTAAGATAAGATCTTCATATTGTCGTGCTTTTACCTCGGCTATCAAAGATGATTCTGATGTATTCTGTACAGTCACACCTCCGTCATTAGAGTCTAACAATATGATTCTCATATTGGCTAGCTGATGAAGCTCTTTAGTCAACCCCCATCTACCTGCCTCAATATGTACTAAGCTTCCCATTGATTTACGACTGAGAGCGTCTGCCACAACATTGGCTTTACCGGGATGATACAATATCTCGACGTCGTAGTCTTTCAGTAATTCAAGCCACCTACGCTGCCTCAAATTCAACTCTTTCTGCTTGAAGATGTATTGTAAACTCTTGTGATCTGTGTAGATGTCAACATGGACGCCGTATAAGTAGTGCCGCCATATCTTCAAAGCATATATTACTGCAGCCAATTCCAAATCATGGGTTGGATAATTCTTTTCATGCTTCTTCAATTGTCTTGATGCATAAGCAATCACCTTCCCACGCTGCATCAATACGCACCCCAAACCTATACCTGAGGCATCACAATATACCACATAACCTTCTGTTCCTTCAGGGAGAGTGAGCACTGGTGCGGATGTCAATCGATTCTTCAGCTCCTGAAAACTACGTTCACAAGTGTCAGACCACTGGAACTTGGTAGCTTTCTATGTTAACTTAGTCAATGGTGATGATATAGAGGAAAACCCTTCTACAAACCGCCTATAATATCCTGCTAGCCCTAGGAAGCTGCTTCTGATGATGTTGTAAGTCTCGGCCAATTCTTTACTGCATCGATCTTCTGAGTGTCGACATTAATACCCTCGTCAGATATCACATGGCCAAGGAACGCTACTGAGTTCAGCCAAAATTCACATTTGGAGAGCTTAGCATATAACTTACGATCCTGAAGCGTCTGTAATACTATCCGCAAGTGGCCCACATATTCCGCCTCCGAACGAGAATACACTAGAATGTCATCAATGAATACAATCACAAACACATCAAGATAGGGCCTAAATACAGTATTCATGAGATCCATAAAAGCTGCTGGGGCATTTGTTAGCCCGAACGACATCACCAAGGACTCAAAGTGCCCGTATCTTGTCCGGAAGGCCGTCTTTGGAATATCCTTCTCCTTAACCCTCACCTGATAATACCCTGAACGTAAATCAATCTTGGAGAAATACTTGGCACCCTGGAGTTGGTCAAACAGGTCATCAATTCTTGGAAGTGGATATTTGTTCTTTATAGTAAACTTATTCAACTGTCGATAGTCGATACACATCCGTAACGACCCATCTTCCTTTCGCACGAATAGGACTGGCGCACCCCAAGGTGAAGTGCTAGGCCTAGTGAAGCCCTTATCCAGCAAGTCCTTTAACTGCACCTTCAACTCTCGCAACTCTGCCGGGGCCATTCTGTATAGAGGGATAAAGATCGATTGAGTGTCAGGCAACACATCAATGCTAAACTCAATCTCCCTTTCAGGAGGAAGGCCTGGGAGTTCATCTGGGAAAACATCTGGAAATTGGTTGACCACGAGGATTGATTGTAGAGTAGGCGGCTTCGCCTCCGCATCCCTAACGCGAACGAGATGATAAATGTAACCTTTTGAGATCATTTTCCTTGCCTTAAGATAGGAAATAAACCTACCTTTCGGTGTAGCAATGTTCCCTTTCCATTCAATGATGGGTTCACTAGGAAATTGAAACCTAACCATCTTCGTACGACAGTCAACATTTGCATAGCATGAGGCCAACCAATCCATTCCCATTATCACAAAATCAACCATTTCCAACTCAAATAAATTTGCCGAGGTTTGACGATTATAAATCATCACAGTGCAACCTCTATATACTCTTCTAGCAATCACTAAATCACCTATCGGAGTAGATACTGCAAGGGGTTTACTTACCAATTCAGGTTCAATGCCAAACTTATTAGCCACAAAGGGTGTAACATATGATAATGTAGATCTCGGATCAGTCAGCGCATATACATTGTGAGCACGTGATTTTTGTTTCGCACGACAATCGCTCCAAAAAGAAATAAAAAAATAATAATCGGCCCTGCTGTACAATTTTGGATTTCTGTGCGGCACCTTGTTGATTTATTTGTGACTTCGGCCCATTTTTATTTACTTTTAAAATTCAAAAATATATATGTGTCCTGCATAATTCGAACCATAATCCGGTCGTTAAATAGAAAATCATGAATAGGCATATTCGTCCGTGATTTTATTTGGTTTGACTTTACCTGTTTTGAAATATTTTAGTGCGTGTGCAAATAATTGTATTGAGTGTGTATTTAATTTTAATTTGATTTTTTTTGGCTTAGTTTTGTTTTTTAAAATAAATAAGAAAAAGGAAATAAATAAAATAAAATTAAAAAAACAAAAAAAAAATAAAGAAAATGACCCTGCCTTTCCGGACTTGGGCCAATTTATTAAAATTGGCCCAAACAAACAGCCCAAGACCCAGGCCTACCCGGTCCAGGCCACCCGATGCCCAAGACGTCCAAACGACGTCGTTTGAGTCGTGCCTGATCTAGGCCGTTGATCTCAGATTGATCAACGGCCAAGATCAATTCTCCATAACCCATCAATAAACCCGACCCATCTTACCCGGACCAACCCAAACCCCTTACCCTCGAAACGACACCGTTCCACTTAAGCCCTCAGATCCAGACCGTAGATCTAGATTGATCTAACGGTCGAGGTTCACCCACCCACTAACTATATAAGCCCTTCACCATACCCTGCCCCCCTATCTGAACCCCAGCCTTCGTCTCCAAACAAACAACCCTAAAACCCTAGCCGCCCCTGCGTACTTCCGCCATGAAAGCCGGCGGCATGGATGCCGGTGACCTTCCCCTGAACACCATAGAACCCCCATGCCATCCTGAACCCAAATCTACCAACCCCATGCTTCGAATCACCCCCCAGGTCCTCGAATCTTCATTTGAAGATTCGAGTCAAAACTCGATCTAACCCAACCAACCCCAGTTTCATACCAGACACTCCCCAGACCCCCCTCGTGACCAAACCATACTTGGTTTGGTCCGAATCTGATCAGGGAAGCATGAATCCCAGATCTGAGTTTTGGAATTTGTGGGTTCTTCGTCACTGGTCCATATCTGTTCGAACCGAAGAGGTTAAGGTTTAATGGACTTTAATCAAAGTGTTTCTCATTTGAGAAACACTTCGATTAAAGTCCGTTCAGCCTTAAGAAAGGTCTGTTCCGAGTCCGGTTTGAGGTTTTGATTTTTCAAGGTTTAAGGTGAGTTCTTTCTTTTCTTATTTGTTTTGGTTCATCCGATTGTGGTAAAGGTCTGTTCATGTTTTGTTTGCGTCCTTGACTTTTAGCAACTGTGCCTTGACCACTTTGCTTGAACCTCTGCTGTTTGATTGAGTCTTTCCATTTGTTTTGATAATGTGTATGTAAGTGTTGTGCAACTAGCTGATTTTCAAATTTGGACTGACTAGTTGATTCCTCGGGTACCACTTTGCTTAGTCAGTGTAATTCAAATCATGTGTCGATACTGTTAAATGTCTGATTTTTGGTTACGATTGTATGTGTTATAACTAATATAGTCGAGTCGACATATGTCGTCAATTAGTTTTAGTTGTCCGAACGATAACAAATCAATGTACTTTTGATAAGCATGGCTTGAATCACTTAGGAACTGAGTTTGGTGCTTATAATTAGTAATTTGAATCAGAAGTGTAAAAGAGCAATGTTCTGTTTAGTCACAGTTCTGAAATTGGAGAGCATGTGCACTTATGCACAACATGTGCATTTTGTGCACAGCCTGTGCCCTGCCTAAGTGTTTTTGAATTAAATAATTTGACAGCATGTGCTGTCAGACAACATTCTGCTGCCCATTACCTTGCTTTAGTTCAAAAATATTAAACCTTGCCTAAAAGTAAGTCTGCCAGGGAATATCATGGGCTGGTGTTCTTATTTAAATAGTAAGTGGAATCTGAAAATAAGGGAGCACATGGGAGGATGTTCTAATTGATGATGGGAGGCTGATATAAAAGGGGGATTGGGATAAGAGATAGGGGGGGACAGACAAAAAAAGGAGGAGAGAAAAAGAACACCATCTGATAATAGAGGTCAGAGAGAGCATAGATAGAGGAGAGTTGAAGTTCTGGAAAAAGATACACACACAGAAAGAGAGATACACATAAAACACTGAGATTGAATGCAGAGGGTTTGAGTTCTGAAAAACAGAAGACTGGAAAAGATTTCTTTTGATAACTCAAGCACAAGTTCAAAACTGAAGATTAATATTAGATTTTGAAAAGAAAGGAGATAGGGAGAGGGATAAACAGAAAATCAGCATCTATTTCTGTTTTGTTTGTGCGAATCTCAGTTTGTTCAAACTGTTCAATCAACTCTGTTTTCTTTCAAGTATCAGTTGAGTTCATTGGTTGATTCATATTGTTTGTTTCTCCTGGATTTGGTCTGTCTTGGAGTATTGTTCCTACTGCATTGTCTGCTGTCACCTTTCTGCCATTTCTTATCGGTTCTAACTGTATCTTGCACTGGGAGCTGGCCTATTTGTACCTGCTGTTACTGCTGCTGTTTCTGTTGCCATTGTCACTCTACTGACCTCCTTCCTTTTTCGATTGTAAGCATTCCCAGGTACACGCTCCTGAAACCTTGTTGGTTGAAAGTTTGAAGTTTGAAGCTGAAATAAAGAAATGAACATCTGTTTACTTTACAATCCTTGTGTTCAAAAATAGTTTGAATGGTAGCTTGGTATGTATTTGTTTAAGTTAGTTCCAATCACGATTGCTCTGTATGAGTTATGCACTTCTTGATTGACATATTAGATAATATTGTTTATTAGGTCAGACGTATTTTCAATATGTATAACCATTAGGTTTCGATTCAGCTATGATAGTATAATATAGAATCGTGGCAAACATCTGTATGTATTTTGTCGAGACTTTTGAACTGTCAAATCTGTTATATTTGGTTCCGTTTAATTTCAAGATAAATGTACCCAAGCTAATTCTCATGTGGTGTTACTTTAACAGGATGACCATGTATGCCAACCCTCCTGTTAGTTTACTTGTTCCTATATAGGGTCGATATGGGTTTCGATATAGATTCACTGTTTCAAAATAATGCGGCTACTTTTTGAGTTCAATTAACAGTAGTTTTCCTAATAAACAACTGATCTTATTTATCAAGCCCAAATGAGCTAGTTTTAAAGTTCAAACTGGAAGGTCGTTTTAATGTAAATTTAGTGTACATTATTAGTTTGTTTGCAATCCCCTTTAGCAAATTAACAAAGTTCATTCACTCCTTAAAGACAAGGCATGAGGTAATTCTCATCTCATAAACAACCAATCAGGTGATCAAACAAAATTCAGATTCGCCAAACATAGCAGATATTTAGCATGTAGCTACTTAAACAAGTAAGTTTGGTCTTTCTATTTCATTTTTAGAGACAAATGTAATAGAAATGTAGTCGCTTTAGGACATCCTTTTCTAAAATAATGAGACGAGCCTCGCCAAATAAAAATGCAAATTGCGGGGCCCTCAACAACTAAACATAATAAATATTTAGAATTCAGGACGGGCCGTTTAGTAAATTTCATGGCCTTTCCCAAAAAGTAACAATACACTAGTTGCTTTAGGAGCACCTTTAATAACTTAACCTTCTTAAACACGGGTGCACATTGATGTGACCCAAATCCAAATCTCAACGGAGTCAGAATGTGTTGACGATCACGGGTGCATTGATTGTGACGTGTTTCAAGATGCGTTTTCACGACGTTGCAATTCTATAAAAAATAAATGATAATAATAAAAGCGGTTTAATCTTAATAAAAGCACGTAAGTCATAACATGTATTCAAGTCAGATATTTAGTCATTATAACAATTTAAGCGACCGTGCTAGAACCACGGGATTCGAGGGTGCCTAACACCTTCCCTCGGGTCAACAGAATTCCTTACTTAGAATTTCTGGTTCGCAGACTTCATTTGGAAAAGTCGAAAATTTCCTCGATTCGGGATTCAAGATAAACCGGTGACTTGGGACACCAAAAGCCAAACCTTTCCCAAGTGGCGACTCTGAATTAAATAAATAATCCCATTTCGAATATTGTCACTTAAATTGGAAAAACTCCACCCGCGCATCCAACCCTTCGGGGCGGGACGCGCAAAAAGGAGGCCTTCTCTGTGTATATAAACTGTGCCGGAACCCTTCTCTTCTTACCTCCGGGGAGAAGCTCGCTGGTCGAGACTCCCTATTCTGTTAGTGTCAATGCCCGAAATAAGAAAGAGGACGGATAAGTTACGAAGCCGGACGGCCTTTTGGTTCCCGGTAAGTTGCCCCTCCTCGACTCGAGTTGTCCGCTCGGGTACACAGTTTAGAACAAATACCAAGGTTTAAACCTAGTATAACTCGACTTCATGCCGGATCCCTAGTAGGAACTCTTATTTGCATCATGTTGCATTTGACTTAGGGGGCTCAACACAGGGGTTGGGTCCGTCTAGGACAAGCAACCTGAAATGAAAAGACCACCCTGCTGCATCCTATTTGTTTTGCGCATTTATTTGCTTCGGTTCCGCATGCTGACCGGTTTCTAAAAAAAAAGAAAAATAGAAGCGTAGGGAGATAATTACTTATTTTGGAAAAATAAAACCAATGTCCAAGTAGTGTCGAAACCTCGTCGGAATTTTTCTAAAAAAAAAAGGGAATAAAACCAAAAGTTTCCTTTCAGTTTGATTTTTTTTTTTTTAAAAAAAAAACATATAAAATTGTTCTTTTCTTTTAAGAAAAAAGAGGGTATTTATTTCAAAAAAAAATGGAAAACTCATAATTCAAAAAATGTGTTGTTTCTTTTGTAGTACCCTTTTATAAATTCAGACTAATAGCCCAAGTAAAAAAAAAAAATAGGATATGCCCGAACTACGCCGGTTTGATTCTCACCGGGTGTGAGATACGTAGGCAACCCTCGTCGGGTTCAACCCCATTTTTCTAAATAGCCAAAAATCAGTGAATAAATAAAAGATGTGTCAAATTTTTAAAAGAGTCGTAAATAAGTCAGGTGACGTTGTTTTATCATAAATAGCCGAATGTTCCCGGAAGGGACGCCGGAAGACTGACTTTGCATAAACAGCCACCTTTGGGTCTTGTTTAGCGTTTTTATCCAATAAACCCGCACAGCCTTAAAATCTTCGTCTCCAAAGTGTTTAAAGGCCGTGTTCAGAACTTGATCCTCTCTGTAAAAATATTTTTTTTGAGTCAGTCATTTTGTTAAAATCGCCTTAAATAAATGTGCAGGATGAGCACGATACAAAATGAATCGTTTTCAATAATGACCAAGATCCCTTTTGAGTTGCGATTATGGTGGAACGACTTAGGCAAAGAAGGGCAAGGCAAAGTGAGGAAATATCTGAAAAATCTCCCGGATTTACTAGACATTCAACCTCGGGGTGATATTATCAGATCATTGGTCACTTACTGGGATTCGGCGCACAATGTATTCCATTTTTCAGACTTCGAACTCACCCCGACGTTGGAGGAAATAGCAGGATACATTGGGAGTGATGAAGCTCCGTTAAGGTTCAAGTACTTGATTGCACCTAGGGCCGTCACGGTACACCGATTTTTGGATTTTCTGAAAATACCCCGAACATTTCACCATCCAGATCTGGCCAAAGGTTTCTGCAGTCTCCATCTCATGTATGCTAGATACGGTCATGAGGGCGGGTTCAATAAGCCGGATTTCAAACTATGTAGTAAAGGCAACCGACAAAAATGGGACGAACACAGGCAATTGGCTTTCATGACGGCCTTCTTAGGTCTTATAGTGTTCCCAAGGAAGGACGGCCACATCGATCTAAGAATGACTGGGGTTGTCAGTACTTTGCTTACCCAAGATAAAAGTACTCTGGCGCCTATGATTATGGCTGACATTTTCCGGGCTCTCACTGTTTGTCGAGCCCGAGGTGACTTTTTCGAAGGATGTAACCTACTGTTGCAAGTGTGGATGACCGATCATTTATGTCATCGCTCCTCACTTTTGGGTTATGGTTCGCGAGAGAAAACTTGTATTGGAGAATTCTACATGAGAATCAAAGGGCTCAATTTACCTGAGGGAGTCACATCATGGACCTCATTTCTCCGAACTCTCACCGCCAGCCAAATCCAATGGACGCTCGGATGGTCACCTATCGAGGAAATCATATACATGCCGGCAACCCGGTCTCACTTTCTGTTGATGGGACTGAAAAGTATCCAACCCTATGCACCGTATCGGGTTTTGAGGCAACTTGGGAGGTACCAAGTGGTACCGAAAGATGAAGATTTGAGTACCCAGGTGATTGAAATAAGTCCGAACGGTCATTTCCCTGAAGAAGAAGTTCGCCAAATCTGGAGTGAATGCCAACATCTGACAGCAAACACTTGTGTGATCGATACGACAAAAGGGGAAGTCGCCCCAGGATATCACGCTTGGTTTAGAGGCAGCCTGTCTTACGAAAGACCGGCTAAGAGGCCGCATCTCAAAGATTTCGTAGAATCATCCCAAGGACAATGGAACTGGTTAGCAAAAGAGAAGGGTTATCGAGCAGAAATTGGCGATTTGAAGCTACAAATAGATAGTTTGAAATTCGATAACAGCATACAAATCGCGGCGGATCAAAGCGAAAAGAATAGGTTGATCCAAGAGAATGAAGAACTTAAGGCCCAAGTCCAAAAATTGAGATTGTCTCTTGATGAGCAACCCAGAAGTCAATCAGACCAGCGGTTGATAAAGGGTTTGAAAAGAGAGATCACGGGATGGCGAGACAGGTTAGAAGAATCCGAAAAGGTCATGACAGAGTTCAAGGCACGGTGGGAAACAAGAGTAGATAAGCATCGCCGATGTTTGAACCAATTGAAACGTGACCACGAGAAGGCTGTTTCCAAAATAAAGAGGGAGATGGTTACACTTGAGTTTAAAGCAGTTAAGCAGGCCAGGGATTTCCAAATGGAGAGTAGATACTGTTACGACTTGTTGGCCCAAATGAAGGAAGAAGTGCGGCAGCTGAGGGATCAGCACATACAGGACTCACAGGTATTCAAGACGAGCAGTGATCAGATAAGGAACCTACTCATAGAGAAGAAGCAAACCAGAGATAGGATCAAGGCCATTGCCCATGCCATCACCAGACGATGTCTACGATGTGAGAACATGTCCAGCGCTACCGTCCTCTCGGCAGTAATGGGTTATGTCAAGCAGACTATGCACGAGCTGGAGCAACTTGAGAGGGATCTCACGCCTAGGACCGCGGCGAGGCCGAACGATGCCCCGCGGAAACCAATTTTTAAAGCCATAATGCATTCATAGGTCAAATCTGTATTTTTAGCATCTTCTGCCTGTTTTTTTTTCATCAAGGTGATTTTCAGTCTATTTTGAAGTCTAGATTTATTTTCCAAGTTTGCTTTTTCTTTTGCAGAATGTAGCTTGTAATAGAACATTTCAACAATGAAGAGGTTGTTTCTTTTACATCCATTTGTGTTTTTTGAACTACGTAATGATCTGATTCACGTAAGCATCGTGATACGTAGGCAATCCTCATCGGATCCGGTCGCATTTTCTTTTACTACAAAAATAAAAAAAATAATAATAAAATAAAAGGAAATCAAAAGAGAAAAAAAAGGGAAAAAATACCGGAATGACGCATGCTCTCGTAGCAGACATATAGTAATCCACTTAACTGTATAGGTGCATCATGCCCAACGTGAGATTAACTATCTGTTATTTGCTGCAAATTAACCGTGCGCTTGTCATTGAGCATTTTCCCAGGGTTTTTGAAAAGACGGTTGGTTTGGTGAAAGTCTGGCCTCGCACTCATACTTCACGAGGTCAAGGAGAGGTGTCAACTACCTGTTGCTAGGACCAGAAGCAGTACTCACACTTACTTCACCAGGTCAAAAGGAAGTGTGGAAATGTCTTCGGAAATTCCATTGCAAACAGTCCCCGTCTCTGAGGAGAGCTCAATCTCAGCCGTCCTCACGCCTAAATCCGCAACTGCGGAAGAAAATAGAATCCTACGGCTCCGCATGTTGGAAATACTGGATGACTGGAACAATGGGAAAGAGCCGCCAAGTGTTGTCCGTGGATTCCCTGAATTATTCTCCAGGTCAGGTGGGACTTCTAATGTCCCCATAAATTACCCTGCTACCCCATTCGGGTACCCAGCCAACTCCGCCTTCTCCGCAGGATCACCTTCTGAGCCTCATCCCCGAATGTCGGCCACTGATGCAAGCATGAACATCTTTACTGCATCGCCTTGCCCAGCTACGGCACAGCCTGCCACATACAAGCCAAGCTTTGACTCATCCTCTTTTACATTCCAAGCACCATCGTTCTCAATGGAACCAACCAGGTTCGCTACCAACAATAATCCTCTACCGCCTCAGTGCGAACTCGCACCGGGACAGGATCAGAACCCCAGGATTGCAGAACAAAATGAGATTGCTAAGAGAATGAGAAGCCTTGAACAAAGTTTGAAGAATATGCAAGGTTTGAGCGGACAAAAGAGCGTCTCTTACGCCGACCTGTGCATGTTCCCTCACGTGCACCTGCCAATGGGTTTCAAGACCCCCAAGTTCGAGAAATACGACGGGCACGGTGACCCCATTGCACATCTTAAGAAATACTGCAACCAATTGCGGGGAGCCGGCGGAAAAGAAGAACTGCTCATGGCATATTTTGGGGAAAGCTTAGTAGGGATAGCTTCGGAATGGTATATGGATCAGGAAATGTCCCGATGGCATATATGGGATGATCTCGCCCGAGATTTTGTAAAGCAATTCCAGTATAACATCGACATTGCGCCAGACCGAAACTCTCTGTCGAATTTGAAGAAGAAGCCTTCGGAAAGCTTTAGAGAGTATGCTATTAAGTGGCGAGAACAGGCGTCGAGAGTGAAGCCTCCCATGGATGAAGTGGAAATGGTCACTACCTTTCTCCAGGCTCAAGAGTCTGACTATTTCCAAAACATGATGTCGGCCATGGGTAAGCCATTCGCGGAAGCGATCAAGATAGGAGAGATGGTAGAGAATGGGCTGAAAACGGGTCGAATTCTGAGTCAAGCAGCCATAAGGGCAACCTCTCAGGCCGTCCAAAGCGGGTCTGGAGGGACGACAAGGGGGAAGAAGAAGGAAGAAACGGCTATGGCAGCCTCTGAAGCAAGGGAGTACCGTCATCCCAGGCCCCATTTTCCGGAAAGGGCCCCACAACACTACTACCCCCACTCAAATGTGGCATATGCTCATCAACCTTATATGGTCATGAATGCCCAACCTTATAACCATCCACCACAACAAGCCAACCGAGGCCCAGCTCCACCTCCCAGAAATCAGCCTCCTTACCGCAACCACTATAACCCACAACCCCCGCAGAATAACTACCGCCCCCAGGAGCCACCTCGACGGCGGACTTTCACGCCCATCGGTGAACAATACTCTACATTGTTCCCTAAGCTAGTCCAGTTAGGTTTCTTGCAACCAATTCCCCAAACGAGGCAAAACCCGACATCTCCTTCTTATAAAGCCGGAGTCAGATGCGCCTATCATTCAGGGGCCGAAGGATATGATACAAACGACTGCTGGTCATTGAAAAGAGTGGTCGAAAATTTGATAGAGCAGGGGAAAATAGTGCTAAGGGACGAAGAGATCCCAAATGTGACTAACAATCCATTGCCCGCTCACAATAATGGGCCGCTGATCGGCATGATTTGTGAAGACAAAGAGTTCGACCCTGCCGTGAAAGCCATAATTGCCATTGTCGACACGGGGAGGAGGCCTGAAATAGACCAGAAATTAGAAAGGGGGGAGGAGGCCAAGGCTGCAGAAAGCAAGCCTGAAAAGAAGGTGGAGAAGAAAGTGGTACCAGCAAAGGGTGGAGTTCTTTACATACCGCGAGGTCAAGCCAAGAAGACGCAGAACTTCGGGATCAAAAAGACAAAACCTATGTACGTGCCAAAAGGGGCCTATGTGGTCCGGGGGACGATTCAACCGCCTCGGCTGAATGAGCCAGTGGTTATCGGACGCGTGCCACAAAAGCCAATGACCAACCCGTCCACAGTGCCGTGGAATTATCAAAAGACTTTGGTAACATACAAAGGTAAGGAGGTCATGGAAGAACTTCCAGAAAATACTTTCGTTGGAGGGTACTCAAATACCCAAGAACTGAACAACGCCACACAAAGGCGCTTCCCTCCAAAGGAGCCCGTGAGTGTTGAAGAAGCGGAAGTGTTCTTCCAACAGATGAAGATGCCGGATTACGAAGTGATAGATCAGCTGCGCAAGCACCCTGAGCAAGTATCCATGCTGTCGTTATTAATGAGGTCAAACGAGCATCAAAAGATCCTGCTGAAAACCCTGAATGAAGCATATGTACCGGTCGAAACCTCGGTGGAGCAACTAGAGCGGATGACAGAAAGATTCTTCGCTGTCAACCAAATCTCTTTCAATAAGAATGATTTACCCCCGGAAGGAGCAGCACATAACAAGGCCTTACACTTAACAGTGAAATGCGAGGACTACTATGTCAAGCGAGTAATGCTGGACGGGGGATCAGGTGTTGACATTTGCCCGTTCTCCACGCTACAAAGAATGGAAATTGGGGAAGGAAGAATCCGACCCAATAACGTCTGCGTGAGAGCTTTCGATGGCATCAAGAGAGATACCATGGGAGAAATAGACTGTTGTTGGTCATAGGACCAGTCGAATTTCGAGTAACCTTCCAGGTGATCGACATGGACACATCCTATAATTTCCTCCTTGGCAGACCTTGGATCCATGCGGCAGGAGCCGTGCCTTCCACTCTTTACCAGATGGTGAAATTCGAGTACGAAGACCAAGAAATCATGGTCCATGGGGAAGACGAACATGCCATTTACCGGGACCCATCCATTCCGTATCTTGAACCGAGAGAAGGGAGCGAACATACGGTCTATCAAGCTTTCGAGGTGGTACTGGCCGAGCAGCACGAAGAGGGAGTACCTTGCCCCCAGCCTTTCTTGTCTAACGCTTCGGTCATGGTAGCCAAAGAGATGATCCGGCACGGATTTAGGCCAGGGAAGGGACTTGGACGAACCCTTCAGGGAATAACAGAACCCGTTACTTTGCCAGTCATCAAGAAACCTTTTGGACTAGGTTTCAAACCTACTCCAATGGACGAAAAATGGGCAAAGAAAAGGAGAAATGAGGGCTGGGAGTTGCCTCAACCACTGCCAGACTTATATGCGACTTTCGTCAGGCCAAGGTACGCCGAAGAAGAAGATGATGAGGTTTTCACAGCTGAGGAAATCGAGGAAATATGTGAGGCGATGAGAGAAATGCTCTACGAGGTCCACATGGTTCAACCGGGTGAAGACACAAGCACTGCTGAGATGCTGTACATGGGATCGAACGCCCAACTTCAAAACTGGGAGGCCACGCCATTCCCGACTAGACGGAAGTCCAGGTAGATCTGCCCTGCCACCTTTCCTGTATCACAAGTCATCTCCGGGACTTAACTTGAACGTTTTCTTCTTTCCAATTGTTGTTTTGAATTCCCAGTTGTAAACATTGTTGTCTTCCAACTTTCCAAAGAAAATATACAAAAAAAAAATAAAAAAATCATCAGTGCTTTCCTATTCTTTCTTTTGCTTTGATTTTTTATTAGTTTTCCTTTTATCTTCCTTTTCAGTCCTAATAATGCGGCTTTGAATATGACATGCTTGCGGACTTCACGCCCAGATCACAATGAGCTATTTAACTGCGAATTAATGAACCCAGAACTAGAATATGATGCGGAAGAGGCTTTTAGGGAGATAAACCGAGAGTTGGAATATTTCGAGAATAAACCTAAGCCAAATCTAAACGACACTGAACCGGTAAACTTAGGAACCCCGGAAAAAGTCCGGGAGACCAAGATAAGCATTCACACGGACAAGAAAACGCGAGAGGCGATAATTCAACTTCTCCTTGAATTCAAAGACGTGTTTGCTTGGTCATATGATGACATGCCGGGACTAGGTGTTGATCTAGTGGTTCACAAATTGCCGATTCATCCTGATTGTCCTCCAGTTCAACAAAAGCAACGAAAGTTCAAAACTGAGGTCAGTGACAAGATTAAAGAGGAGATCACCAAGCAGCTGAAAACGGGAGTGATCCGGGTAGTCCAATATACAACATGGCTGGCAAATGTGGTTCCAGTACCGAAAAAGGACGGGAAAACTCGAGTATGTGTAGATTACCGAGATTTGAACAAAGCAAGTCCTAAAGATAATTTCCCGCTGCCTAACATCCACATCCTCGTTGACAATTGCGCCAAGCACGAAATACAATCTTTTGTAGATTGTTATGCCGGGTATCATCAGGTGCTGATGGATGAGAAGGACGCCGAGAAAACTGCTTTCACCACGCCTTGGGGCACCTACTGTTATCGGGTCATGCCATTTGGTCTAAAGAATGCTGGGGCTACTTACATGAGGGCCATGACCGCCATTTTCCATGACATGATGCACCAGGAAATAGAGGTGTACGTGGACGATGTGATAGTCAAATCCAGGACGCAGGATAATCACATCCAAGACTTGAGAAAATTCTTCGAGAGGCTAAGGAAGTATGACTTGAAGCTAAATCCAGCCAAATGCGCTTTCGGAGTTCCGTCGGGCAAACTTTTGGGTTTCATCGTAAGCAGGAGAGGTATCGAGCTAGATCCAACTAAGATAAAATCCATCAGAAATTTGCCTCCTCCAAGAACAAAGAAAGACGTGATGAGTCTGTTGGGCAGGTTGAACTACATCAGTCGGTTTATTGCCCAACTGACAAGCACGTGTGAACCCATATTCAAGCTGTTAAGGAAAGATGCGGCGATTAAGTGGACAACGGAGTGTCAAGAAGCCTTTGATAAAGTCAAAGAATACCTTTCGAATCCCCCAGTCTTGGTCCCTCCAGAACCGGGAAGGCCACTTTTCTTGTATCTGACAGTCTTAGAGAACTCTTTCGGCTGTGTCCTCGGGCAACACGACGTAACCGGAAAGAAGGAGCAAGCAATCTACTACCTGAGCAAGAAATTCACCGGTTACGAGGCCAAATACACACTGTTGGAAAGGACATGCTGCGCTCTCACATGGGTTGAACAAAAGCTGAGACATTATCTCCAAGCCCACACTACATTCCTCATAAGCAGGTTGGATCCTTTGAAGTATATATTTCAGAAGCCAATGCCTACTGGGAGACTGGCTAAGTGGCAAATCATGCTTACGGAATTCGACATAGTTTATGTCACTCGCACGGCAATGAAAGCCCAGGCGTTAGCAGATCATTTGGCCGAAAATCTGATCGATGAGGAATACCAGCCATTGGATACCTACTTCCCAGATGAAGAAGTAAACACCGTAGAAATGATCTCGGAGGAAGCTTATGTTTGGAAGATGTTCTTTGACGGAGCCGTGAACGCCAAGGGTGTAGGGATTGGGGCAATCTTGATCTCGCCTTCTGGTCAGCATTATCTCGCCACAGCTAGACTGCGTTTCTTTTGCACAAATAATACAGCTGAGTATGAAGCCTGCATTATGGGCATGCATATGGCAATCGATCAGGATGTCGAAGATTTACTGATTATGGGAGATTCTGACCTGATCATCCGGCAAGTCCAAGGTGAATGGGAAACTCGGGATGTCAAACTTATCCCATACCGACAACATGTGGAGGACCTCAGCAAGCGCTTTACCTCAATAGAGTTCAGGTATATTCCAAGGTGTCACAATGAACTGGCAGATGCACTTGCTACTCTGGCTTCTATGCTACCCTACCCGGGCAACGCCCACGTCGATCCTTTGGAAATCCAAATCAAGGAAAGACACGGTTACTGCAGTGTAATCGAGGCGGGATCAAATACGCAGCCTTGGTACCATGACATCAAGAGGTTCCTGAAGACGCAAGAATACCCAGAGCATGCTACTGGAGACCAGAAGAGGACCATTAGGCGACATGCAAGTGGTTTCTTTCTAAGCGGTGAATTGTTATATAAGAGGACCCCGGACCTCAATCTCTTACGATGCGTCGATATCGAGGAGGCAAGAAAGATCATGCATGAAGTACACGCAGGTGTGTGTGGACCTCACATGAACGGGTATGTCTTGGCAAAGAAAATCCTTCGAGCAGGTTATTACTGGATGACCATGGAAAAGGATTGCTTTAGTTTCGTTTGGAAGTGTCATCAGTGTCAGGTGCACGGTGATTTGATTCATGCACCTCCCACGGAACTGCATCCCATGTCCGTACCGTGGCCATTTGTCGCTTGGGGCATGGACGTCATTGGACCAATTGAACCAAAGGCTTCGAATGGACACAGGTTTATACTGGTTGCCATCGATTACTTCACAAAATGGGTAGAAGCCGTCACTCTCAAGTCGGTCACTAAGAAAGCTGTGGTAGATTTTGTACACTCAAATCTTATCTGTCGCTTCGATATTCCTGCGACCATCATTACGGATAATGCAGCAAACTTGAACAGTCATTTGATGGGAGATGTGTGCGAGCAATTCAAGATAACACACAGGAATTCCACTCCTTATCGGCCAAAAGCCAATGGTGCTGTGGAAGCTGCAAATAAAAACATCAAGAAGATTTTGAGGAAGACAATACAAAGTTCCCGACAGTGGCATGAGCAGTTACCTTTCGCATTATTGGGGTACCGCACTACGGTACGCACATCTGTGGGAGCAACTCCTTATCTTTTGGTTTACGGGACCGAAGCTGTAATACCGGCAGAGGTAGAGATTCCTTCGCTTCGAATCATTGTCGAAGCAGAAATCGAAGACAGCGAGTGGGTCAAGGCTCGACTGGAGCAATTGACGTTGATTGATGAAAAGCGGATGGCTGCAGTTTGTCACGGACAGTTATACCAACGAAGGATGGCCCGTGCTTACAACAAGAAAGTCCGATCCTGGAATTTCGAAGTAGGTCAGCTGGTACTAAGGTGTATTTTGCCGCATCATGAAGAAGCAAAAGGAAAGTTTGCCCCAAATTGGAGAGGCCCATACATCGTAAGGAAGATATTGCCGAGAGGAGCATTGTATTTGGGTGATATCGAAGGAAATGACCCCGACACAGCAGTAAATGCAGATGCAGTCAAGAGGTATTATGTCTAAAGCATACTCCAGTGGTCCTGACACGTTGAAAATGACGAAGGCGTTTGTTCCCCACTACTCCTCAAACACTACCCAATCCTCTCCCCCAACTTTTGAGCCGCTTACAAAACAAAACAAAAAAAAAGAAAAAAAAAGAAAAAGAAAACAAAACAAAATTTAATTGTTGCCTGAACTACGTTTGACTTGATTCCGAAAGGATACGTAGGCAGCCTCTCCCTGAGGTTCAGTCACACCAACAATAAAATCCCATTCACCCTGAAATTGAAAACCGGGGCACGTCGAGCAGTTGAGAAGTTAGTATCACTACCTCTCTTTACCAAGCACAAGCCTTCAAATCAATTACCAAATATGGTGGGGAATCAATAAGTGTCACAAACGAAGACCATCACACTCTGAATTGAGAGAGATAAAATGAGAGAGTCTTGGCGGTGAAAACCTTTGGGCACCACGAGGCGACGGGAGTAGAGAAACCAAAATGAGAGAGTTTGTTTAGTAAAAAACTCGCAAAGAGTGCTATCAAGCGATGACAGGGAGAGAAATGAGAGAGGTCAGCCAGCGAAAACCCGCAAAGGGCGCTGTTGGCCGAAAAGAATGACGCCGTCCCAAGAAAGTTTCGCCAGAATGCCACCAGTTTGGAATCACAGATCCGTTCTGGTTCAGGAAAACGCAAGCTCTTAGAAGGTCAGACGTCCAGTCCAAAAAGCATGTCATGTCATTGAAAGCCAGCATTATCTTCCTCAGATAAGTCTTTCTCATCCCGAAAAGGTTACTCCTTTTCTGATTTGTTTTCTCTTTTCTTTGTTTCTTTTCGAATCCCTTTCGCATTTTAACCCCGAGTTCAGGACACACCGGAAAGGACAGGTGGTAGGTTTGTTTGCACGGAATCCCGTCTCATGAAGGAAAGTACCTCATCTCATTGATATACCCAAGCATGATGAATCATGACGTTCGATGGTGTTCCGGAGTAAAGGAAAAAGAGAGAAATCTTGAAATCTTCCCCAGCAAGTCTACCTTCGGACAAATCCCCACAGAGTTTCCCCCTGTACAAAACCCCACAGAGTTTCTCTTTTGTACAATCTCCCACAAAGTCTCCCCGCTGGAATTTCATCGGCGCATCCCCAGCGAGTCCTTTTGTAAATATTCCCCAACAAGCTTACCCCAACAAATCCTAGAAATCCCGCTTTGAAATAAATCCCCAGTATGCCCCATTGTACAAAAATCCACACAAAGAATCCACTTTGTAAATATTCCCCACAGAGCTTCCCTTTTGTACAAATTCCCACAAAATACCTCCAATAAAATCCCCGTTGTGAACCTCCAAGCAAAACGGGACACAAAAAAAAAAAAAAAAAAAAAAGAAGGTTTCGCCGTCACAGAATCCGGAAATACAAGCCTGAGCAGTCTAAAGGTTTCGCCATTCGAATCAAATCAATGGCGTGACTCCGCAACATAAATAGAGACGCAACAAAGCAATTGGAAACGATCAAGGTCACCGAACCGACCGTCATTTTCGAACTAACAATTGTTCTTTAAGTTGAAACAAGTATTAATCCAAGACAACCGTGCAAGAAGCAGGTGTCGCCCAAAGAAGAAGGTACACGGGTACAAGAAACATTTTGGCAATAAGGAATTCACTCAAAAGGTAAGTTCCCGCAAAACTCCCTCTTATTTTTCTATTAAAACAAGAAAACTCAGAAAATTGATCGTGTAGCATTCTAGAGCTTTATCCCCGGCCAATCAGCATTAGGGTTTAAACCCTAAACTGAATTTTCCTTTCAATCAGCATTAGGGTTTTAAACCCTAAACTGAACTTTTTCCTTTCAGCCAGCATTAGAGTTTTAAACTCTAAACTGAGCTTTTCCATGCAATCAGCATTAGGGTTTTAAACCCTAAACTGAATTTTCCTTTAGTCAGCATTAGGGTTTTAAACCCTAAACTGAACTTTTTCCTTTCAGCCAGCATTAGAGTTTTAAACTCTAAACTGAGCTTTTCCATGCAATCAGCATTAGGGTTTTAAACCCTAAACTGAATTTTCCTTTAGTCAGCATCAGGGTTTTAAACCCTAAACTGAACTTTTTCCTTTCAGCCAGCATTAGAGTTTTAAACTCTAAACTGAGCTTTCCCATGCAATCAGCATTAGGGTTTTAAACCCTAAACTGAATTTTCCTTTTAGTCAGCATTAGGGTTTTAAACCCTAAACTGAACTTTTTCCTTTCAGCCAGCATTAGAGTTTTAAACTCTAAACTGATCTTTTCCATGCAATCAGCATTAGGGTTTTAAACCCTAAACTGAATTTTCCTTTTAGTCAGCATTAGGGTTTTAAACCCTAAACTGAACTTTTTCCTTTCAGCCAGCATTAGAGTTTTAAACTCTAAACTGAGCTTTTCCATGCAATCAGCATTAGGGTTTTAAACCCTAAACTGAATTTTCCTTTTAGTCAGCATTAGGGTTTTAAACCCTAAACTGAACTTTTTCCTTTCAGCCAGCATTAGAGTTTTAAACTCTAAACTGAGCTTTTCCATGCAATCAGCATTAGGGTTTTAAACCCTAAACTGAATTTTCCTTTAGTCAGCATTAGGGTTTTAAACCCTAAACTGAACTTTTTCCTTTCAGCCAGCATTAGAGTTTTAAACTCTAAACTGAGCTTTTCCATGCAATCAGCATTAGGGTTTTAAACCCTAAACTGAATTTTCCTTTAGTCAGCATCAGGGTTTTAAACCCTAAACTGAACTTTTTCCTTTCAGCCAGCATTAGAGTTTTAAACTCTAAACTGAGCTTTCCCATGCAATCAGCATTAGGGTTTTAAACCCTAAACTGAATTTTCCTTTTAGTCAGCATTAGGGTTTTAAACCCTAAACTGAACTTTTTCCTTTCAGCCAGCATTAGAGTTTTAAACTCTAAACTGAGCTTTCCCATGCAATCAGCATTAGGGTTTTAAACCCTAAACTGAATTTTCCTTTTAGTCAGCATTAGGGTTTTAAACCCTAAACTGAACTTTTTCCTTTCAGCCAGCATTAGAGTTTTAAACTCTAAACTGAGCTTTCCCATGCAATCAGCATTAGGGTTTTAAACCCTAAACTGAATTTTCCTTTTAGTCAGCATTAAGGTTTTAAACCCTAAACTGAACTTTTTCCTTTCAGCCAGCATTAGAGTTTTAAACTCTAAACTGAGCTTTTCCATGCATTCAGCATTAGGGTTTTAAACCCTAAACTGAATTTTCCTTTCAATCAGCATTAGGGTTTTAAACCCTAAACTGAACTTTTTCCTTTCAGCCAGCATTAGAGTTTTAAACTCTAAACTGAGCTTTTCCATGCAATCAGCATTAGGGTTTTAAACCCTAAACTGAATTTTCCTTTAGTCAGCATTAGGGTTTTAAACCCTAAACTGAACTTTTTCCTTTCAGCCAGCATTAGAGTTTTAAACTCTAAACTGAGCTTTTCCATGCAATCAGCATTAGGGTTTTAAACCCTAAACTGAATTTTCCTTTAGTCAGCATCAGGGTTTTAAACCCTAAACTGAACTTTTTCCTTTCAGCCAGCATTAGAGTTTTAAACTCTAAACTGAGCTTTCCCATGCAATCAGCATTAGGGTTTTAAACCCTAAACTGAATTTTCCTTTTAGTCAACATTAGGGTTTTAAACCCTAAACTGAACTTTTTCCTTTCAGCCAGCATTAGAGTTTTAAACTCTAAACTGAGCTTTTCCATGCAATCAGCATTAGGGTTTTAAACCCTAAACTGAATTTTCCTTTTAGTCAGCATCAGGGTTTTAAACCCTAAACTGAACTTTTTCCTTTCAGCCAGCATTAGAGTTTTAAACTCTAAACTGAGCTTTTCCATGCAATCATCATTAGGGTTTTAAACCCTAAACTGAATTTTCCTTTTAGTCAGCATTAGGGTTTTAAACCCTAAACTGAACTTTTTCCTTTCAGCCAGCATTAGAGTTTTAAACTCTAAACTGATCTTTTCCATGCAATCAGCATTAGGGTTTTAAACCCTAAACTGAATTTTCCTTTTAGTCAGCATTAGGGTTTTAAACCCTAAACTGAACTTTTTCCTTTCAGCCAGCATTAGAGTTTTAAACTCTAAACTGAGCTTTTCCATGCAATCAGCATTAGGGTTTTAAACCCTAAACTGAATTTTCCTTTTAGTCAGCATTAGGGTTTTAAACCCTAAACTGAACTTTTTCCTTTCAGCCAGCATTAGAGTTTTAAACTCTAAACTGAGCTTTTCCATGCAATCAGCATTAGGGTTTTAAACCCTAAACTGAATTTTCCTTTAGTCAGCATTAGGGTTTTAAACCCTAAACTGAACTTTTTCCTTTCAGCCAGCATTAGAGTTTTAAACTCTAAACTGAGCTTTTCCATGCAATCAGCATTAGGGTTTTAAACCCTAAACTGAATTTTCCTTTAGTCAGCATCAGGGTTTTAAACCCTAAACTGAACTTTTTCCTTTCAGCCAGCATTAGAGTTTTAAACTCTAAACTGAGCTTTCCCATGCAATCAGCATTAGGGTTTTAAACCCTAAACTGAATTTTCCTTTTAGTCAGCATTAGGGTTTTAAACCCTAAACTGAACTTTTTCCTTTCAGCCAGCATTAGAGTTTTAAACTCTAAACTGAGCTTTTCCATGCAATCAGCATTAGGGTTTTAAACCCTAAACTGAATTTTCCTTTAGTCAGCATCAGGGTTTTAAACCCTAAACTGAACTTTTTCCTTTCAGCCAGCATTAGAGTTTTAAACTCTAAACTGAGCTTTCCCATACAATCAGCATTAGGGTTTTAAACCCTAAACTGAATTTTCCTTTTAGTCAGCATTAAGGTTTTAAACCCTAAACTGAACTTTTTCCTTTCAGCCAGCATTAGAGTTTTAAACTCTAAACTGAGCTTTTCCATGCATTCAGCATTAGGGTTTTAAACCCTAAACTGAATTTTCCTTTCAATCAGCATTAGGGTTTTAAACCCTAAACTGAACTTTTTCCTTTCAGCCAGCATTAGAGTTTTAAACTCTAAACTGAGCTTTTCCATGCAATCAGCATTAGGGTTTTAAACCCTAAACTGAATTTTCCTTTAGTCAGCATTAGGGTTTTAAACCCTAAACTGAACTTTTTCCTTTCAGCCAGTATTAGAGTTTTAAACTCTAAAATGAGCTTTTCCATGCAATCAGCATTAGGGTTTTAAACCCTAAACTGAATTTTCCTTTAGTCAGCATCAGGGTTTTAAACCCTAAACTGAACTTTTTCCTTTCAGCCAGCATTAGAGTTTTAAACTCTAAACTGAGCTTTCCCATGCAATCAGCATTAGGGTTTTAAACCCTAAACTGAATTTTCCTTTTAGTCAACATTAGGGTTTTAAACCCTAAACTGAACTTTTTCCTTTCAGCCAGCATTAGAGTTTTAAACTCTAAACTGAGCTTTTCCATGCAATCAGCATTAGGGTTTTAAACCCTAAACTGAATTTTCCTTTTAGTCAGCATTAGGGTTTTAAACCCTAAACTGAACTTTTTCCTTTCAGCCAGCATTAGAGTTTTAAACTCTAAACTGAGCTTTTCCATGCAATCATCATTAGGGTTTTAAACCCTAAACTGAATTTTCCTTTTAGTCAGCATTAGGGTTTTAAATCCTAAACTGAACTTTTTCCTTTCAGCCAGCATTAGAGTTTTAAACTCTAAACTGAGCTTTTCCATGCAATCAGCATTAGGGTTTTAAACCCTAAACTGAATTTTCCTTTTAGTCAGCATTAGGGTTTTAAACCCTAAACTGAACTTTTTCCTTTCAGCCAACATTAGAGTTTTAAACTCTAAACTGAGCTTTTCCATGCAATCAGCATTAGGGTTTTAAACCCTAAACTGAATTTTCCTTTAGTCAGCATTAGGGTTTTAAACCCTAAACTGAACTTTTTCCTTTCAGCCAGCATTAGAGTTTTAAACTCTAAACTGAGCTTTTCCATGCAATCAGCATTAGGGTTTTAAACCCTAAACTGAATTTTCCTTTAGTCAGCATTAGGGTTTTAAACCCTAAACAGAACTTTTTCCTTTCAGCCATCATTAGAGTTTTAAACTCTAAACTGAGCTTTTCCATGCAATCAGCATTAGGGTTTTAAACCCTAAACTGAATTTTCCTTTTAGTCAGCATTAGGGTTTTAAACCCTAAACTGAATTTTCCTTTGTTTGGCGTTAGGGTCTTTAACCCCAAACCGAACCTCTCCCCAGCTAGCCGATGTTGGGGCTCCAACCCTGAACTGGGCATTCATATCCTCTTTCATCAATTTTATGAGCTTCCTGGTGAATAATTAACGAAATTTTCCTAGTGAAACTGGGGCAGAAAATTTCGTTCGTTTGTTTGTTTTTTTCCCGCAGGTCTAACCTCGAGCCACACGGATCGAAATGACCCGCGAGATGAGTCTCAACTCAAAATCAAAGAAGAAAAGAAGATGTCCCGAGATACTGGAGAAAACGGAAGGCGGATCGCTCCAAGATTTGATTAAGGTCCAGAACTCTGCCAGTCGCGTCTCACTGAGTATCCCGGAGATTAAGCAAGTCGCCACAACTCGCAAGCATCAAGATTCAGATCGAAATCTACAAGCAGAATCAGCTAAGACCCAAGATCAAGTCGTAAAAGAATCATAGATAGGAATCTTGTAACTAGCAGTTGACATACACATAAGTAGTTAGCTCAGTTTCCAATTTCCATTTGGTTGTAATAAGGCGGTCAGTAACGTAGCAGTGACAACAGCAGCAGCAGTAACAGCAAGCATCGTAATCCCATGGTAATCCCAGCTACCAAAACCTCCCGAACTACATTGACCTGATTCCTGTTTAGCCCAGGATATGTAGGAAATCTTTGAAGCAAGATTCGGTCAGATCTTTCAAAAAAAAAAATGCTTCATACGGAGTGGTCTATAGGCAAAAATCGCTCATACACGCTCACTTGATCTTTGCACGAAAACCCTTCGTGTTTCCGAACAAAGAGGGGCAGTTGTGAGCACGTGATTTTTGTTTCGCACGACAATCGCTCCAAAAAGAAATAAAAAAATAATAATCGGCCCTGCTGTACAATTTTGGATTTCTGTGCGGCACCTTGTTGATTTATTTGTGACTTCGGCCCATTTTTATTTACTTTTAAAATTCAAAAAATATATATGTGTCCTGCATAATTCGAACCATAATCCGGTCGTTAAATAGAAAATCATGAATAGGCATCTTCGTCCGTGATTTTATTTGGTTTGACTTTACCTGTTTTGAAATATTTTAGTGCGTGTGCAAATAATTGTATTGAGTGTGTATTTAATTTTAATTTGATTTTTTTTGGCTTAGTTTTGTTTTTAAAATAAATAAGAAAAAGGAAATAAATAAAATAAAATTAAAAAAAAAAAAATAAAGAAAAGGACCCTGCCTTTCCGGACTTGGGCCAATTTATTAAAATTGGCCCAAACAAACAGCCCAAGACCCAGGCCTACCCGGTCCAGGCCACCCGATGCCCAAGACGTCCAAACGACATCGTTTGAGTCGTGCCTGATCTAGGCCGTTGATCTCAGATTGATCAACGGCCAAGATCAATTCTCCATAACCCATCAATAAACCCGACCCATCTTACCCGGACCAACCCAAACCCCTTACCCTCGAAACGACACCGTTCCACTTAAGCCCTCAAATCCAGACCGTAGATCTAGATTGATCTGACGGTCGAGGTTCACCCACCCACTAACTATATAAGCCCTTCACCATACCCTGCCCCCCTATCTGAACCCCAGCCTTCGTCTCCAAACAAACAACCCTAAAACCCTAGCCGCCCCTGCGTACTTCCGCCATGAAAGCCGGCGGCATGGATGCCGGTGACCTTCCCCTGAACACCATAGAACCCCCATGCCATCCTGAACCCAAATCTACCAACCCCATGCTTCGAATCACCCCCCAGGTCCTCGAATCTTCATTTGAAGATTCGAGTCAAAACTCGATCTAACCCAACCAACCCCAGTTTCATACCAGACACTCCCCAGACCCCCCTCGTGACCAAACCATACTTGGTTTGGTCCGAATCTGATCAGGGAAGCATGAATCCCAGATCTGAGTTTTGGAATTTGTGGGTTCTTCGTCACTGGTCCATATCCGTTCGAACCGAAGAGGTTAAGGTCTAATGGACTTTAATCCAAGTGTTTCTCATTTGAGAAACACTTCGATTAAAGTCCGTTCAGCCTTAAGAAAGGTCTGTTCCGAGTCTGGTTTGAGGTTTTGATTTTTCAAGGTTTAAGGTGAGTTCTTTCTTTTCTTATTTGTTTTGGTTCATCCGATTGTGGTAAAGGTCTGTTCATGTTTTGTTTGCGTCCTTGACTTTTAGCAACTGTGCCTTGACCACTTTGCTTGAACCTCTGCTGTTTGATTGAGTCTTTCCATTTGTTTTGATAATGTGTATGTAAGTGTTGTGCAACTAGCTGATTTTCAAATTTGGACTGACTAGTTGATTCCTCGGGTACCACTTTGCTTAGTCAGTGTAATTCAAATCATGTGTCGATACTGTTAAATGTCTGATTTTTGGTTACGATTGTATGTGTTATAACTAATATAGTCGAGTCGACATATGTCGTCAATTAGTTTTAGTTGTCCGAACGATAACAAATCAATGTACTTTTGATAAGCATGGCTTGAATCACTTAGGAACTGAGTTTGGTGCTTATAATTAGTAATTTGAATCAGAAGTGTAAAAGAGCAATGTTCTGTTTAGTCACAGTTCTGAAATTGGAGAGCATGTGCACTTATGCACAACATGTGCATTTTGTGCACAGCCTGTGCCCTGCCTAAGTGTTTTTGAATTAAATAATTTGACAGCATGTGCTGTCAGACTACATTCTGCTGCCCATTACCTTGCTTTAGTTCAAAAATATTAAACCTTGCCTAAAAGTAAGTCTGCTAGGGAATATCATGGGCTGGTTTTCTTATTTAAATAGTAAGTGGAATCTGAAAATAAGGGAGCACATGGGAGGATGTTCTAATTGATGATGGGAGGCTGATATAAAAGGGGGATTGGGATAAGAGATAGGGGGGACAGACAAAAAAAGGAGGAGAGAAAAAGAACACCATCTGATAATAGAGGTCAGAGAGAGCATAGATAGATGAGAGTTGAAGTTCTAGAAAAAGATACACACACAGAAAGAGAGATACACATAAAACACTGAGATTGAATGCAGAGGGTTTGAGTTCTGAAAAACAGAAGACTGGAAAAGATTTCTTTTGATAACTCAAGCACAAGTTCAAAACTGAAGATTAATATTAGATTTTGAAAAGAAAGGAGATAGGGAGAGGGATAAACAGAAAATCAGCATCTATTTCTGTTTTGTTTGTGCGAATCTCAGTTTGTTCAAACTGTTCAATCAACTCTGTTTTCTTTCAAGTATCAGCTGAGTTCATTGGTTGATTCATATTGTTTGTTTCTCCTGGATTTGGTCTGTCTTAGAGTATTGTTCCTACTGCATTGTCTGCTGTCACCTTTCTGCCATTTCTTATCGGTTCTAACTGTATCTTGCACTGGGAGCTGGCCTATTTGTACCTGCTGTTACTGCTGCTGTTTCTGTTGCCATTGTCACTCTACTAACCTCCTTCCTTTTTCGATTGTAAGCATTCCCAGGTACACGCTCCTGAAACCTTGTTGGTTGAAAGTTTGAAGTTTGAAGCTGAAATAAAGAAATGAACATCTGTTTACTTTACAATCCTTGTGTTCAAAAATAGTTTGAATGGTAGCTTGGTATGTATTTGTTTAAGTTAGTTCCAATCACGATTGCTCTGTATGAGTTATGCACTTCTTGATTGACATATTAGATAATATTGTTTATTAGGTCAGACGTATTTTCAATATGTATAACCATTAGGTTTCGATTCAGCTATGATAGTATAATATAGAATCGTGGCAAACATCTGTATGTATTTTGTCGAGACTTTTGAACTGTCAAATCTGTTATATTTGGTTCCGTTTAATTTCAAGATAAATGTACCCAAGCTAATTCTCATGTGGTGTTACTTTAACAGGATGACCATGTATGCCAACCCTCCTGTTAGTTTACTTGTTCCTATATAGGGTCGATATGGGTTTCGATATAGATTCACTGTTTCAAAATAATGCGGCTACTTTTTGAGTTCAATTAACAGTAGTTTTCCTAATAAACAACTGATCTTATTTATCAAGCCCAAATGAGCTAGTTTTAAAGTTCAAACTGGAAGGTCGTTTTAATGTAAATTTAGTGTACATTATTAGTTTGTTTGCAATCCCCTTTAGCAAATTAACAAAGTTCATTCACTCCTTAAAGACAAGGCATGAGGTAATTCTCATCTCATAAACAACCAATCAGGTGATCAAACAAAATTCAGATTCGCCAAACATAGCAGATATTTAGCATGTAGCTACTTAAACAAGTAAGTTTGGTCTTTCTATTTCATTTTTAGAGACAAATGTAATAGAAATGTAGTCGCTTTAGGACATCCTTTTCTAAAATAATGAGACGAGCCTCGCCAAATAAAAATGCAAATTGCGGGGCCCTCAACAACTAAACATAATAAATATTTAGAATTCAGGACGGGCCGTTTAGTAAACTTCATGGCCTTTCCCAAAAAGTAACAATACACTAGTTGCTTTAGGAGCACCTTTAATAACTTAACCTTCTTAAACACGGGTGCACATTGATGTGACCCAAATCCAAATCTCAACGGAGTCAGAATGTGTTGACGATCACGGGTGCATTGATTGTGACGTGTTTCAAGATGCGTTTTCACGACGTTGCAATTCTATAAAAAATAAATGATAATAATAAAAGCGGTTTAATCTTAATAAAAGCACGTAAGTCATAACATGTATTCAAGTCAGATATTTAGTCATTATAACAATTTAAGCGACCGTGCTAGAACCACGGGATTCGAGGGTGCCTAACACCTTCCCTCGGGTCAACAGAATTCCTTACTTAGAATTTCTGGTTCGCAGACTTCATTTGGAAAAGTCGAAAATTTCCTCGATTCGGGATTCAAGATAAACCGGTGACTTGGGACACCAAAAGCCAAACCTTTCCCAAGTGGCGACTCTGAATTAAATAAATAATCCCATTTCGAATATTGTCACTTAAATTGGAAAAACTCCACCCGCGCATCCAACCCTTCGGGGCGGGGCGCGCAAAAAGGAGGTGTGACATACATCATAAGAAAACACAGACAATATACCTGTAACAACAACTGGAGACGACTCGAGATCCTGTCGACCTACTAGAGCATAGGTTCGATTTTGAGCACCACTCAAACTCGGCACTGCACCTCTACCCCTACCACGACCTGTCGACTACTGAAAACCCCGTGTTGGAGGTCAAACTGATGAGGAAGAACCAGACACAGATCCAGTCGGCTGAGCCATACCATCACCTCCCCTGCTAGGACAATCCCGCATCATATAGTCAGGCTGTCCGCACGAATAGCACGCATCAAAACCTCGACGGCACAGTCCAAAGTGGGCTTTGCCGAACTGATCACAATGTGGTGTTGGGGGTCTCATCTGACTAGTATCCCTGTGATGTTGCGAGCCAGATGTCGCGAACTCTGACCTGGACCAGAATAGGATCAATCATATCGAGACCTCTAAAACTGTGGAGGAGCACTTGCTACAGGTGGCGCCGAACTCCTCAAAAATTGTGGCCTGACGCTGCCTCTGAAGTCATCAGAATACCCTGCAAACCTCGCCCTCTTATGTTGGCCCCTATCTTGCTCCCTAACTTCCCTCTGCTGGCACTTACGATCCTCTAAGTTCTGGGCATAAGCTTGAATACGGGAAATATCCATGCCCTTCACCAAGGAGGCTGTCGTGCAATCATTTATCAGATGTGGTCCCAACCTGTTCACGAATAAATGCACCCTATCACTCATCTCGGCCACCATATGGGGAGCATACCTTGATAAAGAATCAAACTTCATATTGTACTCTCGCACATTCATATTACCTTGTCTAAGGTTCAAGAACTTATCAGCTCTAGCTCATCGTATCTCAACTGGCAAGTAGTGACGAAGAAAGGCCTCAAAAAATTCCTTCCGCACTGCTGGAGGAGCGTTCGGACCCCTGGATCTCTCCCAACTATCATACCAGAGAACCGCTAAATCACGTAGCCGATAAGAAGCCAACTCTATTGCCTCTGTATCACTAACACGCATAACCCGCAGTGTACGATGAACCTGGTCAATAAAGGTCTGCGGGTCCTCCTTGGGGTCTGATCCGGTAAACACTGGAGGGTCCAAATTACTAAAATCACAAACTCTCGTACTAACTGGTTTATCAGCAACACCTGTATTCTGCATCTGAGCTTGAGTAGCTACTAGGCTAGTCAATAACTGCAAAGCACTCCACATATCCTGGTCTGTAGTGCCAGCTGAAGGAACTGGAGGTGCTGGGTGCCTCCTAATATCCTCTGGAGGAGACGGAGTAGATGAGGTATGAGAGGGCATCTCATTCTGAGCCTCACTTTGGCCTGCTCTGGATTGGGGAACCTGACTGGTACCCTCTCCCGCGTAGCTGTATCAAGTCGTCTACTAATTGTTTGCTTCCTAGTCGAAGGCATCACTGAAAGAAAACAAGGTGAATATTAGAGACAAACACTTATGACTCTACTCTACACACAATCTAGATTCAGGAAGAAGGTAACAACCCTAGATGTCATGTAGCCTCTTGATTATAAATGTGTCGCGCTACACATCCATGATCAAGACTCTACTAGACACGGCTCATAGACAACTCCTAGGACAGACTTGCTCTGATACCAAGTTTGTCATGACCCAAACTGGAGGGCCATGACTAGCACCCAACCATACTTACCGAGCACCAACATACATTTTAGCTAACCTTCTTTATTATCTTTTACGGCTAACGAGATCAATATAAATGGTAGACATGGATTATGGACAACCAACAATAAAAACTGATGGCATGAACATATATAATATGGGATGACCAGACAATCAAGAAACTATATATAAGGTACGAGCTACCACACTGCCATGATAGACTATACAACAAAAACTAGCCAACAAGGCATACCAAACTATACATGAGTCGACACCTGCCTATGAGCCTTTAAAGGAACATAAGTGCTGCAACATAGCCGGAACAGGGCCCCGACATACCCATAATGTCTATAACAAAAATGCATACCAAGACCAAGGCAAGTCCGGAGAAGGGATCTCGCCAATCACCGCTGAACTGGACAGCCTACTGTGGTGGGGGAGCTGCACCTGCCTGTCTATCAGGACCTGCAGCACGACATGCAGCGTCCACAAATAAAAGGACGTCAGTACGAATAAAGTACTGAGTATGTAAGGCAGGGAACCATAAATACGATCAGTAATGTAAGCAAGGATAGAGAATATACAACCTGTAACATCTTAGTACCTCTGAGGGCTACTTACAAGAAATGCATGATACATATGTATAAATACATAAACTTTTAAAACATTCGCCTCTGTGGGCATCATCATCATCATCATATCGTACCCGGCCATAATAGGCTCGGTAAAAAACGTACCCGGCCATCCTAAGTCTCGGTAGAACCGTACCCGGCCACATGGAGCTCGGTAAAACCCAACTGATCAGTGGTTTCACAATAGGTGCCATACCCGGCCGACTATAGCGCGGCTCGGTAAAGTAAAATAGATACATATATATAATGCATTCTCGACTCATGGAATCACGTTCTAAACCATTCGGAGTGACGTAAGGTCGGTATCCTCTGTACACGTTATTAGGACTAACTCTTCACTATGAACCTTATAAGAATTAGGAAGTACCAACAACATTGATAATAAGAATAAGAGAAGCAACATTAACATCAATCGTTCCATAAGAGGGAAAACAATGTAAGTACTGCTAGCTTCTAAGAGTAGAGTATCTTTGGAAGCTCGTTCATTGCATTATGTACAATCAGAGTCGTGCAAAAGAAGGAAAGGTATAGCCTCACATACCTTGTATATATCCTAATCCTTGCTCTATCTGTCGGGACTAACCATATGGCATTACAAGAAAACATGATACTATCGTTATCATTTAAGCATCATAACTATTATGTATCGACCACAACCTATTTTACGATGAAACAGACAGCACCTCCCCTATATATATGACTTCACACCATTAAAAACAATCACCAAACAGCCCAAACAACATTAATAATAAAACATATTGAGCTTCCCAAAATAGTCCGCGCACAGCCTAATCACTTCATACATACGACGACCACCGTAGTTGTGTCAAACGACCCGGAAATGTTACGAATAACTATCAGCCCACAACCTTACATATATATGGTGTTTCTCCATACCCTTCCTCCTCCAAAACTCCACAAAACAGTAGTAAAATATGCAGCCCAACAGCAACGCAAAACAGTCCACAAAACAATAACATTACTACCAAGCCTTTCGATATATATTTCACAAGTTCTAGCTTCAATGGCTTAGCGGCAACTTGGATAATCTTAAATACATATAGAGTAAGAGGTTACTTACCTTTATACAGAAATAGCAACTCCAATTTGACCTTAAATTTCCATGAAATATCCCTCCAATGCTGCCACAACAACAAGAAAGCGAAACTAGCAATCAATTAGTGTTTTTCGGCACTAGAATCACTATAGAAGGCTTGAAATCACCTAGGATTGATATTAAGAACATGGGGGAGTATTTACAGAACATAAAACCTTTAAAAAAACCTCCCACACAAGCTTGAACAACACAAAAATGAGCAACAACAAGAAGAACAAGAGACTTACTAGCGCCACAGAATTCCCAACACTTGATTTGTGTTGTTTGCCCTTTTTTGGGTCTTGAATCTTGAGAGAACCTTGAGAGGATGTTACTAGGGTTCTAATGTCTGAAAATAGTGAAAATAAATGACTGCCTTAGTGGGCCCTATAGAGAGGTGCTTGGCGCAGTCTCGCGAAAACGCGAATATCTCTCTACTCCGAGATCGTATCGATGAACGGTTTAATGTGTTAGAAACTAGACTCATTGATCTTTAATTTTGTGGGTAGATCACCCCATAATTCCTTGTAAATTAGGATAAAATATTAGAAACATATGACCTAATGTTTAAGTAAAATTATGAACCTAAGTTGCGACAACTTTTGTCGACTTTTGTTTCATAACTCGTTTGACTTCAAGACTTATGATACGGATATTATATGATTAAAATACCTTAATACATGACCTCTTGAGTGTATTAAGCACCGCTAGATTTACCTAAAAATATGAGTTACAATATCCTTGATTCGTTTAACTTCTAATACTTGTTAATCACCCTTATACACTCTTGTATCACTTAAGACCAATATGATTAACTTCTTATCATCTCAAAGATAATTCCTTCTTTGATTTATGTTAACTAATATATGGAATGAACTAACACATGTAGATATGGGTTGTAACACCCTCCCCCCTTTAGGAACATTCGTCCTCGAATGTAAGGGTTCATGGGGAGTTTAAATCATTGTGGATTCCAATGGAAATTTCCGATCAATTTTCCCCTATAAAATGGTCACTAGCAAAACTTGCAAGCAATTAAGCCCAACATATGGCTTTACAAGGCTACACAAAACATTATGGATATTTACATTATCTACATATCACCATTTTGTATTAAGGAGGAGTATTCTCAAATTATTGCTTACCTCATAGAGCCGTTTCACCTTCCAATGTATCATGTGTTCCACCAGCATCCTTGTTGTCTTCATTCTGGAATAGGTAAGGGTATTTAGACTTCATCTCTTCTTCTGCTTCCCATTTTATCTCTTCCACATTCTTGTTCCTCCACAATACTTTGACGGAAGCTACATCTTTTGCTCTCAACTTGCGGACTTGTCAATCTAATATAGCCATTGGCACTTCTTCATATGATAGGTCCTCTGTAAGTTGTACATCTTTGATGGGGACGACCCGAGAAGGGTCTCCAATACATTTCCTCAACATAGATACATGGAATACCAGGTGGACAAATTCCAATTCGGATGGCAATTCTAACTCATAAGCAACCAGTCCGATTCGTCGAAGAATTTTATACGACCCGATATACCTTGGACTTAGCTTACCTTTCTTCCCAAAACGCATAATACCCTTCATTGGTGAGATCCTCAGGAAAACCCAATCACCAACCTCAAACTCCAGATCACGACGCCGGACATCAGAATAAGATTTTTGCCTGCTTTGTGCTGTCCTCAATCGCTCCTGTATTACTTTCACCTTCTCAATGGCTTGGTGAATCAAATATGGCCCATATAATTTTGTTTCACCGACTTTGAACCATCCAACTGGTGATCTACATTTCCTCCCGTATAGTGCCTCGTATGGGGCCATTTTAATCCTGGAATGGTAGCAATTATTGTAGGCGAATTCTATGAGTGGAAGATGATCATCCCAATTCTCCTTAAAATCTAGAACACATGCTCGTAGCATATCTTCCAATGTTTTAATGGTACGTTCAGCCTGTCCATCAGTCTGCGGATGAAATGCAGTGCTGAGATTCACTTGTGTGCCTAAACCCTTCTGAAAAGACCTCCAAAAGTTAGCTGTAAATATAGCTCCTCAGTCTGATATAATAGATACCGGCACACCATGAAGCCTAACAATCTCCTTGATATACAACTTCGCATAATCTTCAGTTGTGTAAGTTGTCTTAACTGGCACAGAAAATGGGCACATTTTGTAAGTCGATCAACTATCACCCAGATGGAGTCAAACTTATGATAAGAGCGAGGTAATCCAATAATGAAGTCCATATTAATCACCTCCCATTTCCAGGTCGGAATCTCTATATTCTGAAGCAATCCACCGGGTTTTTGATGTTCTATCTTTACTTGTTGACAATTGGGACACTGGGTTACAAATTCTTCAATAGACATCTTCATGTTATCCCACCAATACTGCTCCTTGACATCATGATACATCTTTGTCGAGCCGGGATGGATGGAATGTCGGGATTGATGAATCTCATTCATAATCTTCTCTCGCAACCCTACCACATTAGGCACACATAATCGGCTCTGGTATCTTAGTGCCCCATCTTTTTCGATCTCAAAAGTCGTACTTTTACATTGCTGAATGCTCTCTCTTAATCGTACTAAGATAGGATCTTCATATTGTCGTGCTTTTACCTCGGCTATCAAAGATGATTCTAATGTATTCTGTACAGTAACACCTCCGTCATCAGAGTCGAACAATCTGATTCTCATATTGGCTAGCTGATGAAGCTCTTTAGTCAACCCCCATCTACCTGCCTCAATATGTACTAAGCTTCCTATTGATTTATGGCTGAGAGCGTCTGCCACAACATTGGCTTTACCGGGATGATAAAATATCTCGACGTCGTAGTCTTTCAGTAATTCAAGCCACATACGCTGCCTCAAATTCAACTCTTTCTGCTTGAAGATGTATTGTAAACTCTTATGATCTGTGTAGATGTCAACATGGACGCCGTATAAGTAGTGCCACAATATCTTCAAAACATATATTACTGCAGCCAATCCAAATCATGGGTTGGATAATTCTTTTCATGCTTCTTCAATTGTCTTGGTGCATAAGCAATCAACTTCCCACGCTGCATCAATACGCACCCCAAACCTATACCTGAGGCATCACAATATACCACATAACCTTCAGTTCCTTCAGGGAGAGTGAGCACTGGTGCAGATGCCAATTGATTCTTCAGCTCCTGAAAACTACGTTCACAAGTGTCAGACCACTAGAACTTGGTAGCTTTCTGTGTTAACTTAGTCAATGGTGATGATATAGAGGAAAACCCTTCTACAAACCGCCTATAATATCCTGCTAGCCCCAGGAAGCTGCGGACTTATGATGGTGTTGTAGGTCTCGGCCAATTCTTTACTGCATGGATCTTCTGAGTGTCGACACTAATACCCTCATCAGATATCACATGGCCAAGGAACGCTACTGAGTTCAGCCAAAATTCACATTTGGAGAGCTTAGCATATAACTTACAATCCCGAAGCGTCCGTAATACTATCCGCAAGTGGCCCGCATGTTCCGCCTCCGAACGAGAATACACTAGAATGTCATCAATGAATACAATCACAAACACATCAAGATAGGGCCTAAATACAGTATTCATGAGATCCATAAAAGCTGTTGGGGCATTTGTTAGCTCGAACGACATCACCAAGAACTCAAAGTGCCCGTATCTTGTCCGGAAGGCCGTCTTTGGAATATCCTTCTCCTTAACCCTCACCTGATGATACCCTGAACGTAAATCAATCTTGGAGAAATACTTGGCACCCTGGAGTTGGTCAAACAGGTCATCAATTCTTGGAAGTGGATACTTATTCTTTATAGTAAACTTATTCAACTATCGATAGTCGATACACATCCGTAACGACCCATCTTCCTTCCGCACGAATAGGACTGGCGCACCCCAAGGTGAAGTGCTAGGCCTAATGAAGCCTTTATCCAGCAAGTCCTTTAACTGCACCTTCAACTCTCGCAACTCTGCCGAGGCCATTTTGTATGGAGGGATAGAGATCGGTTGAGTGTCAGGCAACACATCAATGCTAAACTCAATCTCCCTTTCAGGAGGAAGGCCTAGGAGTTCATCTGGGAAAACATCTGGAAATTTGATGACCACAGAGATTGATTGTAGAGTAGGCGGCTTCGCCTCCGCATCCCTAACGCGAACGAGATGATGAATGTAACCTTTTGAGATCATTTTCCTTGCCTTAAGATAGGAAATAAACCTACCTTTCGGTGTAGCAATGTTCCCTTTCCATTCAATGATGGGTTCACTAGGAAATTGAAACCTAACCATCTTCGTACGACAATCAAGATTTGCATAGCATGAGGCCAACCAGTCCATTCCCATTATCACATCAAAATCAACCATTTTCAACTCAAATAAATTTGCCGAGGTTTGACGACTATAAATCATCACAGTGCAATCTCTATATACTCTTCTAGCAATCACTGAATCACCTATCAGAGTAGATACCGCAAGGGGTTTACTTATCAATTCAGGTTCAATGCCAAACTTATTAGCCACAAAGGGTGTAACATATGATAATGTAGATACCGAATCAATCAGCGCATATACATCATAAGAAAACACAGACAATATACCTGTAACAACAACTGGAGACGACTCGAGATCATGTCGACCTACTAGAGCATAGGTTCGATTTTGAGCACCACTCAAACTCGGCACTGCACCTCTACCCCTACCATGACCTGTCGACTGCTGAAAAGCCTGTGCTGGAGGTCCAACTGATGAGGAAGAACCAGACACAGATCCAGTCGGCTAAGCCATACTATCACCTCCCCTGCTAGGATAATCCCGCATTATATGGCCAGGCAGTCCGCACAAATAGCACGTATCAGAACCTCGACGGCACAGTCCAAAGTGGGCCTTGCCGCACTGATAACAATGTGGTGTTGGGGGTCTAATCTGACTAGTATCCCTGTGATATTGCAAGCCAGATGCCCGCGAACTCTGACCTGGACCAAAATAGGATCGATCATATCGAGGCCTCTAAAACTGTGGAGGAGCACTAGCTACAGGTGGCACCAAACTCCTCGAAAATTGTGGCCTGACGCTGCCTCTGAAGTCATCAGAATACCCTGCAAACCTCGCCCTCTTATGCTGGCCCCTATCCTGCTCCTTAACTGCCCTCTGTTGGTGCTTACGATCCTCTAGGGTCTGGGCATAAGCTTGAATATGGGAAATATCCATGCCCTCCACCAAGGAGGTTGTCGTGCACTCATTTATCAGATGCGGTCCCAACCCGTTCACGAATAAATGCACCCTATCACTCATCTCGGCCACCATATGGGGAGCATACCTTGATAAAGAATCAAACTGCATATTGTACTCTCGCACATTTATATTACCTTGTCTAAGGTTCAAGAACTTATCAGCTCTAGCTCGTCGTATCTCAACTGGCAAGTAGTGACGAAGAAAGGCCTCAGAAATTCCTTCCACACTGCTGGAGGAGCGTTCGGACCCCTGGATATCTACCCCAACTATCATACCAGAGAACCGCTACATCACGTAGCTGATAAGAAGCCAACTCTACTACCTCTGTATTACTAACACGCATAACCCGCAGTGTACGATGAACCTGGTCAATAAAAGTCTGCGGGTCCTCCTTGGGGTCTGATCTGGTAAACACTGGAGGGTCCAAATTAATAAAATCATAAACTCTCATACTAACTGGTTTATCAGCAGCACCTGTATTCTGCCTCTGAGCCTGAGCAGCTACCAGGCTAGTCAATAACTACAAAGCACTCCGCATATCCTGGTCTATAGTGCCAGCTGGAGGAACTGGCGGTGCTGGGTGCCTCCTAATATCCTCTGGAGGAGACGGAGTAAATGAGGTATGAGAGAGCATCTCATTCTGAGCCTCACTTTGGCCTGCTCTGGCTTGGGGCACCTGACTGGTACCCTCTCCCACTATTGTATCAAGCCGTCTACTAATTGTTTGCTTCCTAGTCGAAGGCATCACTGAAAGAAAACAAGGTGAATATTAAAGACAAACACTTACGACTCTACTCTACGCACGATCTAGATTCAGGAAGAAGGTAACAACCCTAGATGTCATGTAGCCACCTGATTATAAATGTGGTGCGCTACACATCCATAATCAAGACTCTACTAGACACGGCTCATAGACAACTCCTAGGACAGACTTGATCTGATACCAAGTTTGTCACGACCAAACTGGAGGGCGATGACTAGCACCCGACCATACTTGCCGAAAACTAACGTACATTTTATCTAACCTTCTTTATTATCTTTTACGGCTGATGAGATCAATATAAATGGTAGACATGGATCATGGACAACCAACAATAAAAAATAATGGCATGAACATATATAATATGGGATGACTAGACAATCAAGAAACTATATATAAGGTATGAGCTACCACGCTACCATGAAAGACTATACAACAAAAACTAGCTGACAAGGTATACCAAACTATACATGAGTCGACACCTGTCTATGAGCCTCTAAAGGAATATAAGTGCTGCAACATAGCCGAAATAGGGCCCCGACATACCCATAATGTCTATAACAAAAATGCATACCAAGACCAAGGCAAGTCCGGAGAAGGGATCTCGCCAATCACCGCTGATCTGGACAACCTACTGTGGTGGGAGAGCTGCACCTGCCTGTCTATCAGGACCTGCAACATGACATGTAGCGTCCACAAATAAAAGGACATCGGTACAAATAAAGTACTGAGTATATAAGGGAGGGAACCATAAATACGATCAGTAATGTAAGCAGGGATAGAGAATATACAACCTGTAACATTTGAGTACCTCTGAGGGCTACTGACATGAAATGCATGATACATATGTATAAATACATAAACTTTTAAAACATTCACCTCTGTGGGCATCATCATCATTATATCGTACCTGGCCATAATAGGCTCGGTAAAAAATGTACCCGACAATCCTAAGGCTCGGTAGAATCGTACCCTGCCACGTGGAGCTCGGTAAAACCCAACTGATCAGTGGTTGCACAATAGGTGTCGTACCCGGCCGACTATAGTGCGGCTCGGTAGAGTAAAATAGATACATATATATAATACATGCTCGACTCATGGAATCACGTTCTAAACCTTTTGGAGTGACATAAAGTCGGTATCCTCTGTACATGTTATTAGGACTAACTCTTCACTATGAACCTTATAAGAATCAGGAAGTACCAACAACATTGATAATATAAGAATAACAGAAGCAACATTAACATCAATCGTTCCATAAGAGGGGAAACAATGTAAGTACTACTAGCTTCTAAGAGTAGAGTATCTTTGGAAGCACGTTCATTGCATTATGTACAATTGGAGTCGTGCAAAAGAAGGAAAGGTATAGCCTCACATACCTTGTATATATTGCCCAAATCTCAAGCTATGCAATTGTCACAACTCCTTAGTCTACAATAAGAGAAACGATACTATCGTTATCATTTAAGCGTCATAACTATTATGTATCGACCACAACCTATTTTACGATGAAACGGACAACACCTCCCCTATATATATGAATTCACACCATTCAAAACAAATCACCAAACAACACAAACAACATCAATAATTAACATATTGAGCCTCCCAAAATAGTCCACGCACAACCTAATCACTCCATACATATGACGACCACCGTAGTCGTGTCAAACGACCCGGAAATGTTACGAATAACTATCATCCCACAACCCTACATATATATGGTGTTTCTACACACCCTTCCTCATCCAAAACTCCACAAAACAGTAGTAAAATACGTAGCCCAACAGCAATGCAAAACAGTCCACAAAACAATAACATTACTACCAAGCATTTCGATATATATTTCACAAGTTCTAGCTTCAATGGCTTAGCCGCAACTTGGATAATCTTAAATACATATAGAGTAAGAGGTTCCTTACCTTTATAAAGAAATAAAAACTCCAATTTGACCTTAAATTTCCATGAAATATCCCTCCAATGCTGCCACAACAACAAGAAAGCGAAACTAGCGATCAATTAGTATTTTTCGGCACTAGAATCACTTTAGAAGGCTTGAAATCACCTAGGATTGATATTAAGAACATGAGGGAGTTTTTACAGAACATAAACCCTTTACAACAACATCCCACATGAGCTGAAACAACACAAAAATGAGCAACAACAAGAAGAACATGAGACTTACTAGCGCCACGGAATTCCCGACACTTGATTTGTGTTGTTCGCCCTTTTTTTGGGTCTTGAATCTTGAGAGAACCTTGAGAGGATGTTCATAGGGTTATATGGTCTGAAAATAGTGAAAATAAATGACTTACAATGGGTTTGAGGCATCCTATATAGGTCCAAATATCTTAAACCGCCTTAGTGGGCCCCATAGAGAGGTGTTTGGCGCAGTCTCGCGAAAACGTGAATATATCTCTACTCCAAGATTGTATCGATGAACGGTTTAATGAGTTATAAACTAGACTCATTGATCTTTAATTTGGTGGGTAGATAACCCCGTAATACCTTGTAAATTAGGAGAAAAACTTAGAAACATTTAACCTAATGTTTAAGTAAAATTTATGAACCTAAGTTGCGACAACCTTTGTCGACTTTTGTTTCATAACTCATTTGACTTCAAGACTTATGATACGGATATTATATGATTAAAATACCTTAATACATGACCTATTGAGTGTATTAAGCACTGCTAGATTTACCTGAAAATATGAGTTACAACATCCTTGATTCGTTTAACTTCTAATACTTGTTAATCACCCTTATACACTATTGTATCACTTAAGACCAAAATGATTAACTTCTTATTATCTCAAAGATAATTACTTCTTGGATTTGTGTTAACTAATATATGGCATGAACTAACACATGTAGATATGGGTTGTAACAAGAGTATAGGCCATGAAGTCATATCCTCATTTCAAGAAGTAAGTTCGTGACTCTAACATGATTACCAATAGGAAAAACTAGACCCCAGAATAATAGAGATCACTATGGGCGGGTGAACAAGATAAAGTAAACATGAATTAGGGATTTGGTGATTTAATAATGGTCAACATTATGAGAATTTCAGATTTCGTACCAGCAATAATAGAATAGACAACAGAAGGAGATTCATGAGAAATTCAGAGAATGGTCATTCAGGAAGACGCTTCCCTAAAGTAAGTAATGTGAGCAAAGTTAAGATTAAGGGACTATATGTTCCAATTACACTAAGTGTCACCATTGCGAGTGAGGAATTTTGTTATCCTTGGTACAGAAAGATTACCGCAAAGCGAGTAAGGGTTATTGATTATGCGAAAGGACGCCAAAGATGGAGAGGACAAATATCTATAGGTAGGTCGTCGGAGCTCCAAGTCTTAGTACTCCCCTAAAGGGGGGGGGGGGAATATGGAATAATAAAGGAAGAATGCAATAAAAATGAGAAAGGGACCAGATTACACTTATCTGAATCTTATAGATATGCTATGATTCCAAAACGTTATGTAAGCACAACGTCAGAAAAAGGAGGTTAGGGTTCCTACCCGGAAGGTTATTAATTAATTAGAAGCCAGTGCGAGAGGTAAGTTAAGACAAAGGAAATAACCCAAGAAAGATTACGTGGAATATTGATACGGGAATGGGCCAACAAGCAATTAGTAGTTGATTCAAAAAGAGCCTAGCTATGGCTAAACAAGAGAATACAGACAAATCAACAAATCTTACAAGATAAACATAGGGAACCCCAATATGGGGAATTCAGCCCCACAGTTATGACGTCGTGATCCTTGAAAAATATCCATATAGGAGTTGGGGAAGTTAAAAAGGTACCGTATGAGTGTTACAGATATAAAAGAAAGTGCCACCGAGAAGACAGTCAAAATATTAGTTCAGGAGTAACCATACAAGCACAAGGGCGTGGAGATAACTAACTACGGGTAATTATGGGCGAGGTTTTTTTAGAACATCAAAAATTCCATCAGGCATACGATGTGATAAGCTCGCAGCCTTACAAGAGTCAAAGGATCCCCCACGCCCAATTACCACAATGAAAGACTAGCTGAGGAAACAAGGAAGAAGGCTTCAACCTAAGCACAACGACCTAAAGAGGAAATGATCGTGTAACAATAGTCTCACAACAATATTGGAAGCACTCCAAAGGAAAGTGGCACCTACTGTAGCTAATGAACGGGAAGTAAAACTAAAAGTAATATTTGAGAGCATATGAGTTGCACGAAAATCCTGACATGTGTAAGCACTAAGATAAGCTAAGTATGGACGCAACAAGGAGGCAAAGACCAGGAAAAGTAATAACTTACATTTAAATAAAGTTGAGAAGAACGAAAGGAACTATTCGATCAATGATCCAGAGTTGGTTACGTTATGAATGCACTTGTGATTTTATACATATATGTTGATAATCATACAGTTGTAGAAAACTCCAATATAAGTTAAAAGGAAGAATTGAGTCCACGTTATAGACGAAGAATTGAATTGTTAGAAGATTGTATCCTGGATATTCTATAGTGTCCGTGAAGGACTAAAGTAATAACTAATACCATGAGCCATAGAATTGGAAGATAGCTTAAACCTACACGAAGGTTGATCAAAGGAAAGAGGAAACTAAATAGTTACATCAACTAAGTAAATCAGGAGTCTGATTATTGGACCCAGAAAATTATAGACCTCATGATTGAGAACATTGCATGATCACTCTTAAATATTAGAGGTACAAGAGAGATAGTACAATAGCCATATTTTATAGGGGCATCAGAAGAATACAAGCCTCATAAGAAGTCAGTATGAAGCTCTCACCGGATTATGTATACACTAGAGGTGCAAGTATTATAATAAAGCTTCAAGTTATGGATGTGAACTATACCTATATGGAAGGAAGGTCGTGAAAGGGATACAAGATGTGATGCAAGATTTTAAGGTAAGTAAGGTAAAGGTAGAAAACGTATGCGATATTCAAACGCAAAAGGTTGTGAATTGTCAATACTTCGGACAAAAGGCTAGAAACACTAGGATTCAGTGTCCAGGAATGATAGCAGCGTCGTCAGTGACATATCTTCCAACCTATGTTTTTTAAATATCGATAGATCTAGTTAAGAAAGTAAAGAGCAGTTAGAGACGACGTCATGTCTCGCTTGATGTTCTAAAATAACACAAGAAAATCTATGGCGCAAGCAAGTTTAAGGAAGGTTGCAAGCTAAAGTATGGCAGCGCAACGAGATTTTAGGAAGACATGATTAAGGATAAGAAAGGGCAAGTGAGAAGGTGACAAGAATGGATAAGTACTAGGGATTAAGCCCATGAAAACAAGAAGAGATGATGATTTCTCTAAGTTATATAAGGCTTAGTATAGCCTGACTGAACTCAAATAAGTCTAAGACTAATGATATTTAGAATAGATAGTATGCTGCCCTAGTGGGAGAATAAGGGTGTAATTATGGTAGGTAAAGGATGGCGTTTGGGCCTTCGATTGAGTTATAATTTGAAAAGAAAAAGGGGATTTCATGAGTTGTACGGGATTAGAATAACCCCCAAAGGATGAATCACATTGGGATACTATGAAATATGGTTATGGAAGTATAGTATCGCCCCCATGTGGATTAGTCTAATCACTTCAGATATTCCTCGATGAAACGTAAGCCTTAGTAACAATGTATTACGTAAGAGGTTTCAAATTATCTATAGTAGATTGCAGATCAATATTGAGGTGAATCAATAATGAATGGATAAAAGTTACAGTGTATGAGATACGATTAGGCAATTGAACAGTAAGGAAAAAGCATTAAAGGATTTAGTTGTATATAGGATAAGCAACAAGAATAACCCGGAGTTTGGTAGCAGACCTCAGTAACGATAAGGCGAAGTAAGAGTTATGGTACAATATGACCTACCTAGATGCAGTAAAATCATACGGATGGATAGCCAGGTCTATGAAATAAGATAAAGCAATATTCATAAATTCGATAAAGTACTGAGTAAAGAACTCCAGTACACTTATATATGCAAGAGGGACATCTTGTCAAGTTCTGTATATGTTCCCAAAAGTGAAGCCTAGAGATTGGCTAAAAGCTAAAGAGAAGAGTTGCACAGGCGCACATACAAGGAAAACATCGCTCAGGCCGTGTGAGCACGTGATTTTTGCCTTACGAAAACTACGCCAAAATAAATCAAAAAATAAAATAAATTTCTCTACTGTGTAATTTTTGAATTTTTGCGTGGTGTTAAATACTTGTGTTATGTCCGTAAGTGTTTACATTGTCATAATAAAATGAAAAATAAAATAAAATACATATTGCATGCATATAGGATTTAATTATGAATTTAAGAGATAATATGCATTGGTTCTATTTCAAATGTTTCACTGTGTGATTGATGTTTTGTCTATGTGTTAAATAATTGTTACAGAATAATTAATATATTTTTGTGAAGTTAAATTGTTTTGTAATTACAATTAGAAATTTAAATTAGAAAAATAAAAAATAAAAAATATATACAAGTTGTAAAAAAATTGGACCTGGATTAAAATCCAGGCCCAAATCAATTTACCCCCCCCCCCCCCCCGTCAGCCCAATCCAAACAGCCTGTCCGGTCCAATTCGAAAGCCAGAACCAAACGACGTCGTTTGGTCACCTCTCATCAAGGGCCGTTGGATTAAATCCAACCAACGGCTGATATCCCCTGCCTTTACCCGCAACCCGTAACCCGACCCATTGACCCGATTCAGTCCGACCCCAACTTTAAACCAAACGACGTCGTTTGGTTTAATGAATTAATCCTGGCCCTTCATCTTACTTGATCGGACGGACGATATCAATCCACCCCACCCCTATATATGTCCCAAACCCTTACCCCGGCCCCTAACTAAACACCCCCCCCTATCCTCTCCTGTTCATCGTCTTCCCAAACAGACCCCTAACCCTAGCCGCCCCTATTCCCCTTCGCATGAAACCCGGCGGCATCAACGCCGCCGGTCACCACCTTAACAACCTAGAACCCCCTGAACATCCTCTATCCAGTTATGCTAGCCACTTGGCTCGAATCTTCCTGAAGGTTCTCAAATCTTCATTTGAAGATTCGAGCCGAGTTTAGATCTAAACCAAACAACCCCTAGTTAACACCATAGTACCCCCTAGCATGCCTTGTTATGGATCTGAAGTTAGTTTGGCTCGAATCAGTTCTGAACTTCTCGAATCTTCTTTTGAAGATTCGGACCAAACAAGAACAAACTCAGATCCGTTTCAAACTAACACCAAATGACCCCTAGGCTACCCTCACCCTTGTATCATGTTTGGTTCCCTTCGAATCTGCCCGGAAATGTTCGGATTTAAGATCTAAGAACCTGAAACCCTAAAAAATTTCCAATCTTGGAATTTTTCCGATTCGAGTAAAGGGTTGAGGTCTAAGAGACTTTAATTGAGGTATTCTCAACTGAGGATACTTCGAATAAAGTCTGTTTGATTTCAAACAAAGTCCGAATCCAAATTGAGTTCGAGTCCGTATGAAGTTTGAAGATTCAGAGGTATTTTTCTATTTCTTTTGTATATTCTACGTGTATTGTTGTCTGTATTAATAGCTTGTTAATTTTTTATATTTTTGTTTTGATTAATTCTGTCATTTCTGTCATTTCTGTCTCCTACCTATCTACTTGATCCGAATGTGAATTGTTTCTGTTGGTTGTGATTAATTACAATGTGTGTAATCGACTCGATTAAGTTCGTCGATTAGTTGTATTGTGAATCTCGCTTTTGAAAATGTTGACTGAGACAGCCTGTCTTGAATAGATTATTTTACTATAACCAGTTAATTAGTTATTGTTAATCAGTTAGTTCTTGTTTAATAAACCAGTAAATTCAAATGTATGATGTGTACGTATTGTTTTCTGAACAGGGCATTGTCAGTATATTGACCATGACCCTGTGTGTGTTTGATCTTGGTTCAATGTTAAGTCCAGTCTGAATTGTTATGATAATTTCAGTAATATGTTGTTATGATGTTAGTTCTGAATTCAGTGTAATATTGCTGCAATGCCAAGTTTGAGTTCAAGTTTACAAAAGTTGGTCAAATACAATTGTGTTAGGAGGTTAATAGGATTGGTTATAGCTGTAAATCAGAAAGATAATTAAGTTTATACAGATTTTAGAATCTGTTTTGCAGTAGGTTCTGATTTTTCAGTAATAACATCAGGATTTCAGGGGCATTTCTGGGAATGAAACAGTAAAAACAGGGTGTTAGTGCTAGTGTATTATAATGTAATGTTAGTGGCTATAGTTTAAGATACTAATGGGAAACAAGGGATAATGGGGCTGCTGAAAATCAGGTTAGGATCATATAAAGTATTAAAAAGTAGTTTTTAATTGAAATTTTCTGTTTTTAAAAGATAAAGGGGGTCCGGGCAGCACTTTTAAAAGAGGGACCGACCTGTATAAGAGAGGGGGACTGGACAAAAAAAAAAGAGTTGAAGAAAATATACCTAGAGTAAGATAAGAGAAGAGTTTTTCAGACACAAAGAAATATACAGAGGGAAAAGAAAAATCTTGATAGAGGAAAGTCAAGCAGAAACAGAAATCTGAAAAAGGAAGATAGAAAGAAAGAAAAACAGATTTTAAGATCAGATTTTGAAGAAGGAATTTGGAGAGAAAGAGAAATCAATTTTCAGATAGAGATGTTAGGACTGAATATCAGTTTTCAGTGATAGTTATTTTTAAAAGAGAGAAGAAAGAAACAGAAAAGAAACAAAAGAGAACAGTCACACACACACACACGGATGCAGCAGCAGAAACAAAAAGTCAGAAAAATGGGAATTCGAAACTGAAAAGAAAACTGAAATCTGATATTATTTTTCAGTAAATCTGTTCAGATTTGTTCAATATCATTGTTCAGTTAAAAAAAAATCTGAAATTTCCTAAAGAGTGTTGTCACTGTGCATCTGGGTTCTTTGGGTCTTATTATTGTTTAAATATGTGGGAATACTGGTATTTTGCTGAGTTTGTTACTGCTGCAACTGCTGAAACTTACTTCTTCTACCTCCATTTCCAGGTACATATCCTTTTAAATTCTATGTTGGAAAGAGATTCAGTATGACAGATAAATGAAGCTTGAATTGTAATAATATCTTTATTCATTTAAGTTCTTTAATTAAAAATTCAGTTTTGTTTCTGGATCAAATAAGTAGTATATGTTGATAGGATGACTGTAAGTTAAATATCCTTTATTGAAGACTGTATAAGTGTTGTAACAAGGTTAATTTTCTAAATTTTCATTAAAGTATAGTTGTGATTAAGATTGTCAAAGTAGGAAACATGGCATAAAGTGGGCCATTATTTAAATTTTATGGTGTTGTTAGCTAGGTAAAGAGTAATGTAGAAATATCAAGAAAACTACATTACTAACTCTTGTTGTTAAAAAAAGTTAAGATGGTATTGATGGTATATTTTTATAAAGATAATAGATGTGTGTATAAACGTTGGTGAAAGGTGATATGATATAGCTTGTTACGATGTTAAAACGTTATGAATGTTTACGACATACAGTTAGGTTGCATGTAAGGTAATTTTATTGAATTAACTTGTATAATAACTCCTTTCCTATAAACTCGATGCCTATCTACCTTCATAAAACAAATTGACCAAATAATTAGGCCTATTAGATTAAAAGCGAGTATATGAGAATGAAACGAGATGTATAAGCACCAATTGCAACACTTTATATCAATGGTAATTAGAAATAGAATTTGTTAGTTTCATATACAATTCATTCTTTGGCATACATATATATGTTGTATTTGCTAAAAATCAAATTTTTATCCTTTCACTGTGAATTTGAATAGTCTTGGGATGAACATAATTAACACTCGGAAATTATAGTCAACGGGCAATATTTAAAAATTGTGAATTTCTTTTAAAAGAATTTAAAGACATCCCTTGAATATGAATTTCTCATTATTTTCATATAAAATGTGTAGGTACAACAAACAATTTGTGGAAAAATTCCTAATATCATTACAAATATTTTGCGCAATTAGGGATACGTTCGCGTACCCTGATTATATTTTTTAAAAAGCAAAATTCGGATTATGCGTACACGCAATTTCGAGCGAATATTTAATAAAAGGATTTTTTCAAAGGCGTTAAATTAATTTCATAAAAACCCGCGATGTGCGGTTCAATATTTAAGAAAAACAAATATTCTTGATTCAACACAATTTCGAAAAATGATTGCTTAATAAATATATTATCAAAAGTTATTGTGTACACGTACGCGTGACACAATTCCGCATTTTTAAGTTTATAACACGAATATACGTACGCGTAATTCGATTCAAAGAAGGGTCCTTAATCACAATAAGTAAAAGCGGTAGAAAAATCACGTAACAAAAAGTATTTAATAAAAAATCAAGATAATTAAGCCAATAATAAAAACAGTTAAGCGACCGTGCTAGAACCACGGAATTCGGAAATGCCTAACACCTTCTTCCGGATTAACAGAATTCCTTACTCAGGATTTCTGGTTCGCAGAATAATAAACAGAGTCATATTCTCCTCGATTCAGGGATTAAAATTGGTGACTTGGGACGCCTTAAAATTCCCAGGTGGCGACTCTGAAACAAATAAACAAATCCCGTTTCGACTGTCCTTCAATTGGAGAAAACTCCCCACGCGCCCCCGCGGGCGAGGTAAAAAGGAGGTGCGACAGCTCTGGCGACTCTGCTGGGGACTTGGAGTTGTAACCCAGAACCACTGGTTCAGGGTTTAAAGAATTCGAGCTTAAAATAACTGCAATAATTGGTTTTATTTACTATATGATTTTCAACTGTTTATATGCTTAACATGCTAAATGTTTTTTTTACCGCTTTAATATTATTTGAATTGTGAATATATACAACTGCTACGAAACCCCCTTCTTTCTGAGTCTTCTGAATTTATGGTGTACACGTGCGCGTGACCCACCTTTCTGTTAAAGTCATACCAAATAAGACGGAGTTGGGACAAGTAACTAGGCCGGGCAGACTTTCGTGCTCCCGGTACGTTGCCCCCGCTGCGGCTCAAACTGTCCGTTTGGGTAAGCCAGGTTTAGAACAATCAACCTAAGGTTTTACACTTAGAATAACTCAGCCATGTACCGGATCCCTAGTAGGAACGAATATTTGCATCATATGCATTTGGCCTTGGAGACTCAACACAGGCTTTGGGTCTGTCTAGGACAGGTAAACCCAAAATAAAAAGACCATCATGATGCATCCTATTTGTTACTTGTGCATTCATTTGCCTCGAACATGCTTGTTGACCAGTTTAAATAAAATCATGGTAAGGAGAAAGGAATAAAATGAGTTGTTTTTTTTTAAAAAAAATAAAAAAAAATTTCGAAAAAAAAATAGTTTTAAATTTTACAATAAAGGTATTTAATAAATAAATAATAATAAAAAAAAATCGAAAATGATTTTTTTTTAGTATAAATTTTCAAAAAGAAATGAATTTTGACTTTAGCAAAATTAAATTTCAGATACAAGATGAGCACCACACAAAGCCCCTCATCCACAAGTACGGAAGAATTTCTATGTCAGCTTCAAATGTGGTGGTATGATTTAGGCGAAGACGGTCAAAAATGGGTCGTCAAGCATTTGGGAAATCTCACGGACATTATGAAAATTAAACCCCGTGATGATCTGATTGCTGCGTTAGTAACTTTCTGGGATCCTGTTCACAATGTTTTTCGTTTCTCTGACTTCGAGCTTACTCCTACATTAGAGGAGATAGCTGGCTATGTTGGTTTTAACGGAAGTTTAAGAAATCAAAGCCTGATATTCACAAAGGCTCCTTCGGTACATCGATTCTTCGGTCTTCTGAACATCAGCAGTCAAATCAGGAAAAGCAATGTCATCAATGGATATTGTTCCTTCAACTTTTTGTATTCAAGGTTCGAAAAATCAGATGGGTTCGAAATTCATGAGAAAGGCCTTACTAATAAGCAAAACAAAGACACTTGGCAGATGCACCGTCGATTTGCTTTCATGGTGGCTTTTCTAGGAGTCATGGTCTTCCCAAATAAAGAGCGAACAATTGATATTCGCACCGCAAAAATTGTGCAAATCCTCACCACCAAAGAAAATCACACCTTTGTCCCCATCATTCTATCAGACATTTATCGGGCTTTGACTTTATGTAAATCAGGAGCAAAGGTCTTCGAAGGATGCAAAATTTTGTTGCAAATGTGGGTGATGGAACATCTCCAACAACAGCCCAAGATCATACAGTATGGGTCAAACAATGATAATTGCATCGAGAGCTATGAGGAAAGAACAAAAAATTATCAGGCTCCAGAAGGAATAGAAGCATGGGTATCTCATCTAAAGGCTTTAACGGCAAATCAGATTGAATGGACTTTGGGATGGCTCCCGATGAGGGAAGTAATACATATGTCAAGCTCAAATAGTTATCTACTACTATTGGGATTGAGAAGCATTCAGCTGTATGCACCACTAAGAGTCTTAAGGCAACTAGGGAGATATCAAATAGTTCCTGATGATGAAGATTTGAGTATGCAAGTAATCGAATTATACCCAGAAGCCACTATTCCCGAAGCTCTACTTCAGCAGATGTGGAATGGGTGCCGATACTTGAAAAGTGATACTCAAGTCCTAGACGCTACAAAGGGTGAGATAAATCCTGGATATGCAAGGTGGTTCGAAAAACGGTCTCGCGTGGATGATGTACCAGAACCTGAGCTAAAAAGGCCAACAAAAAGACCCCATGTTCAAAACTTCAATGATAAAATCCAAGAGCGATTGATCTGGGGAGAAAAAGAAAAAGGGTACAAAGCAACTATCCATGCCCTAAAAGAAAATCTGATAAGCCTCAGTTTGGAAAAAGATTTACAAGCACAAGAAGCCGAAGGCGAGAAGAAGAGTCTAGCTTGTGAGAATGAAAATCTTCATGCTCGATTCCAAAAAATGAAAAGAGTTTCTGAAATGCCAAAGAGGAGCTGGAAGGATCAAAAAACCATCGCCAATCTCTTTGAAAGAATGCAAGATTATGATTCCATTCTTGCGGAAAACGAAAGGGAATTGAGCAAGGCAAAAGAAAGGATCCAACAATTAAACGAAAAAGCCAGATCTAACAAAGAACGCCAAGATAGGCAATCCGAAAAAGACAAGGCCCAATTCATGAAGGAAAAAGACTATTGGATGCGATCAGAAGACCAGCTTCGTGCACAACTAGAAGAGGCAAGAAGATGCAACAGAGAATATCAACAAGCAGACCTCGACAGGGAAAGATCGCAAGCAAGATTAGAGCAGGCCAGACTCCGAGCTCTATTAGAATCAGCTCTAGATCGTGAAAGCCGTGTCAGAGATATAGCCACCACTCGTCAGCAGCAATTACAAGACCAAGACCAACGTCTCCAAGGTTTCAGGGCACAAATCCACGACCTGGCAGTCTTCACATCTCAAAGTTATGTAAACTGCCAAGGAATGGATTATGAAAGATTTACTGAGCATGCGCCCACTTTTGCTCGTCATCTAGCAATAGAGTTGGAAAGGATGTATCGTACGCTGGGAGGCCATCCAGGTCAAGCACCACATTGAGCAGATAATCCAATATTTGACAACAAAAATGGAAAGTGGGGCATGTTGTGAGATGTTATGAATTGTATCTTTTATTTTGATTTAAGTGTGTGTGTTTTCAAACTATTTTCTTAAAGTTTTCAAATGTAATTTCATCTTTGTGTAATGAATAAAAATGATTGCCTTTGGTCCGAACTACGCAAGGTCTGATTCATGTAAGGCATGATACGTAGGCAATCTCTAAGATTCGACCACCACGATAAAAGATATATAATAAATAAAAATGAATAACAATAAAAATTTCAAGAAAGCTGGGACGACACAAGCAGCCGAGCAAATGCATAATAGAAAGGGATTATTTGTCTAGGATCATTGCATCTCAACGTGTGATTATATATGTGTTAAACTCTCAAAACTAACAAGTTTGTTCGTTTTCAGAATTCAAGCAGTTAGTTTCTCTAAAGAGTATACTGGCATATTATCACTATCACACAAGATCAAAAGGACCAATACCCAAAAGTATGTCTATCCCAGATGTTGACACAGGTATGGAAATAGAGGAGATGGATGTTGGGAAAATGAAAGAAGAGATGTTTAAGCTCAAGCAGCAAATGGCTGAGATGTACCAAGCTTGGTCTACATGACAGTTACCCCCATCTTACCCAAATAACCCTGCTCCATCAATGACTCAAACTCAGTATAATATCACCACTGAATTATCCCCAAACTTCCCCATTTACCAGCACTACCGAGGCACCACCTCCCAGACACCACAGTCTCCACCTCCAAAACCAGTTCCGTACTTTCCTCCAACTATGACTCCTGTTTTCGTAGCACCTCCCCCTGCTACATTCCACAAATCTCCTAGTGAGCCTACATTCCAGGCCCAGGACAACCAATATTACCCTCCGGAGCCCACCCTCAAAGCCTCCGAAATTCATTCAACCACTCCTCATTTTGATCTCCCAACCGAAATTGACAAGCCAGCCAAAAATGCTGAGCAAGAAGAGATGTTCAGGAAGGTCAAGAGTCTAGAACAATCGTTCAGAGACATGCGAGGATTAGGTGGGCAAGTCAGTGTAGCCTACAAAGATTTGTGCTTGTTCCCAAATGTACAATTACCAGTTGGCTTCAAGATGCCCAAATTTGACTTATACAACGGGCACGGCGACCCAGTAGCCCACTTAAGGGGTTTCTGTAGCAAGATGCGAGGAGCTGGGGGAAAGGATGAATTATTGATGGCTTACTTCAGTCAAAGTCTAAGCGGATCAGCTTTGGAGTGGTATACACGCCAGGACCATGGAAGATGGTACACCTGGGATGACCTGGCACAGGCATTCGCATACCATTTCCAATACAATCTGGAAATCATCCCAGATCGATTATCTTTGACCAAATTTGAGAAGAAACACAATGAAAGTTTCAGAGAGTATGGTTTTCGGTGGAGAGAACAGGCAGCAAGAGTGGATCCTCCTATGAAGGAGAGCGAAATGGTAGACTACTTCCTCCAAGCCTTGGAACCGACTTACTATGCCCATTTGGTTTCAGCGGTTGGGAAATCATTCAACGAAGTAGTGAAGATGGGAGGTATGGTAGAAGAAGGCCTCAAGACAAATAAAATCATGAGCTATTCAGCAATTAAGGCAACTACTCAAGCTATTCAAGGCGGGGTAGGAGGAATCGGAAGAAAGAAGAGGGAGGAAGCAGCCGTAGTTGATTCAGGAATTTGGCCGGGACCCAAGAGGTTCACCGCTTTACTATAATCAACAACGACCTCGCCAATCAGCTTACCACCATGATTCATCCCAAAACTACTATCACCCTTCAGAGTCTCATTTTTCCATTAACCATGCTCAAACATACAATCAGCCACCTGTTCACACCAATTGGCGTGCTCCTGTCACATCAAATACTTACCCACGAGCCTATCCCGGACCAAGTTTCAGGCCTAGGCCAGCATTCAGGGGAGAAAGGGAACAGAAAAAGAAAACTTACACTCCATTGGGAGAGTCTTACACTAGTCTGTTCCACAGGCTGAGACAGCTAGACATGCTGAGACCAATACAATCCAAGCTACCCAATCCTCCTCCAAAGAATTTGGATTACACCATTAGCTGTGAATATTGCTCCGGTGCACCAGGCCATGACACGGAGAAATGCTGGCATTTGAAAAATGCAATACAAGAGCTGATTGATACTAATAAAATCGAGGTTCAAACCCCCGAAGCCCCAAATATCAATAGAAATCCAATGCCAACCCATCAAGAGGCTAATATGATAGAAATCATACAAGCTGATGGAGAGACAAAGAAGCCGTCACAAACTATCATGATGATCAAATCTCATGAAACCAAGAAAGATAAGCAGTTAACAGAGGAGAAGCCGGTATCTAAGCAGAGCAGAAATGGTGATGGACCATCTATGATAATCGATGAGGGATCATCGAGCAAAGTTGCCGCAAAACAAGAAAGGCCGAAAGTGATAGTACCAGGGGTTGCTAACAAACCCATTGTATTCGTGGAAGGAGCCCGTACAGATCGGGTTATTATTGCACCTGTAATCCAGCTGCCGGTCATCAACAACAAAGCCATCCCATGGAACTACGAACAAGTGACTGTAATGTACAAAGGAAAAGAAATCAAGGAAGAAGTGTGTGAGGTCCAAGGCTTGACTCGTTCGGGAAGATGTTTTACTCCCGAAGAGCTAAGAAAAACTAAAAACAATCCAATGCCAACAAAGAAAGCTGTGACGGAAGAAGAGGCGGAGGAGTTTTTAAGAAAAATGAAACTCCATGATTATTCTGTTGTAGATCAATTAAAGAAGACCCCCGCTCAAATTTCACTGTTGTCATTACTGATACATTCAGAGGAGCACCGTCTAGTTTTGATGAAAATCCTAAATGAGGCTCATGTTCCTGACAAGATCTCTGTAAATCATTTGGGAAAAATAGCCAACAGAATCTTTGAGACAAACAGAATTACATTTGCTGATGATGAATTGCCTATGGAAGGTACCGAACACAACAGAGCTCTTTACCTCACCATGAAATGTGAAAACTCCGTAGTAACCCGGGTATTGGTTGACAATGGGTCAAGTGCAAACATATGCCCTCTCTCCACTTTAAACAAATTAAAAATTAAAGAGGAAAGGATCCAGAAGAATAGTATCTGCGTACGAGGGTTTGACGGTGGAAGCAGAGATTCATTTGGCGACATAGTGTTGGAACTAACTATAGGGCCAGTTGAATTCACAATGGAATTTCAAGTGTTGGACATATCTGTTTCTTACAACTTGTTATTGGGTCAACCATGGATCCATGCTGCTAAAGCAGTCCCGTCAATACTACATCAGGCTGTCAAGTTTGAATGGGATCATCAAGAAGTAGTCGTGTATGGAGAAGAAAGTTTAAATGCTCACAGCAGTACCATTGTACCGGTCGAGGGAACAGAAATTGACCAAGGACCATGGGTATACCAAGTGTCCGACACGGTGTCAGTAGAGAAAATTCCAGAAGGGAAATACCTTCCGAATCCAAAGATATCCTCTGCATCAGTCATGGTAGCTTATGAAATGCTAAAGAATGGCTTTATACCCGGCAAAGGTCTGGGCTTATCTTTGCAAGGAATTGTACAACCAGTATCTCTCCCCGAGAACTGGGGAACATTCGGTTTAGGGTTCATACCCACCGCCAATGACGTGATAAGGGCCAGGAAGTTGAAACACCAAGCATGGGTTCTTCCAAAACCAGTACCACATCTGTTAAAGTCTTTTGTCAAGACCGGTGCTAAAAATTTCCCGATAACAACAATTCCTAAATCCCGGGTCAATCCTGAGGAGGAATTAATTGAAAGATTCGAGAAATTGTTTAGTGACGTGAATATGTTGGAAAGCGGAGAAGGGTGTAGCAACGCAGAAGTTCAATTCGTTGGGACAGAAACAAAGCTCAATAATTGGAAAGCCACTCCTCTCCCAATTCGAAAGGAGTCTTGGTAGTTTATTTTGATTTTCTTTCAGTTTGTTTGGGTCACTTCAGGGTTGTAATCCCAAAGCTTATCTTACAGTTTGTTTGAAGTGTGCAAACCTTGTTATCTTTCATCATCCAATAAAAAGCAGTTTCCTTTTTATTATCATTCCTGATAGTTTTCTTTTCTTTTTCTTCTTTCTTGTACAGTTCCTTTTACGCTGGCTCTAGTGATATGGCATGCATGAGGAATCTTCAGCCCAGTCTTAAAAATCAATCTGGTTCCGAAATAATAATTCAAGAAATATATTGTGATTATGAATCAGAATATGATGAAGATGAGGTTTTTGAAGAGATTAGTAAAGAGTTAATTCACTTTGAGGAAAAAATCAAACCTAACTTGAGTGATACCGAGGACATCAATATAGGGGACACGAGTAATATCCAAGAAACTAAAATAAGTGTCCATTTGGAACCAAAGATCCGAGAGGAGTTAATTAAAGCACTCATAGAATTCAAAGATGTGTTTGCATGGTCGTATGACGACATGCCGGGTCTGAGCACTGATTTGGTGGTTCACAAATTGGCCCACCGATCCAACGGTGCCTCCTGTCAAGCAGAGGCTGAGAAAATTCAAGCCTGACATGAGTGTGAGAATTAAGGAAGAAATCACCAAACAATTGGAAGCAAAGGTCATTTGAGTCACTCGATATCCTGTTTGGTTGGCTAATATCGTTCCTGTACCAAAGAAAGATGGCAAAATTAGAGTATGCGTCGACTATCGCAATCTCAACAAAGCAAGTCCAAAGGATAATTTCCCATTACCCAATATCCATATTTTGATCGACAATTGTGCCAAGCATGATATAGGGTCTTTCGTGGATTGTTATGCCGGGTATCATCAAATTCTAATGGATGAAGAAGATGCAGAAAAGACGGCATTCATCACACCATGGGGAACTTATTGCTACTGGGTAATGCCATTCGGTTTAAAGAACGCCGGAGCAACCTATATGAGAGCAATGACCACAGTGTTTCATGATATGATACACAAGGAAATTGAGGTATACGTGGACGATGTGATCATAAAATCAAAGCATCAGGCCGACCACGTTGGGGATTTGAGGAAGTTCTTCTTAAGACTTCGCAGGTACAACCTCAAGCTTAACCCTGCCAAGTGCGCATTTGGAGTTCCATCCGGAAAGTTGCTGGGATTCATAGTCAGTCGACGAGGCATCGAGCTAGATCCGTCAAAGATTAAACCAATCCAAGAACTGCCACCTCCAAGAAACAAAACTGAAGTAATGAGTTTGTTGGGGAGGTTAAATTACATCAGCAGGTTTATTGCTCAGCTCACAACAACCTGTGAGCCAATTTTTAAATTGTTGAAAAAGGATGTTGCGGTCAAATGGACCGATGAGTGTCAAGAAGCGTTCGATAAGATAAAAGGATACTTGTCAAACCCACCCGTGTTGGTCCCGCCAGAGCCAGGAAGACCTTTGATTCTTTACTTGACGGTTTTGGAAAATTCATTTGGTTGCGTATTGGGGCAACATGACCTCACTGGCAGAAAAGAACAGGTCATCTACTACCTCAGCAAGAAGTTCACAGCATATGAGGTTAAGTATACTCATCTGGAAAAGACATGTTGCGCCCTAACATGGGTAGCTCAAAAATTGAAACACTATTTGTCATCCTACACTACTTACCTCATTTCTCGGTTGGATCCATTGAAATACATTTTTCAAAGGCCTATGCCAACGAGAAGACTTGCAAAGTGGCAGATATTGCTCACAGAATTTGACATCATCTATGTGACTCGAACTGCAATGAAGGCTCAAGCGCTGGCCGATCATTTGGCCGAAAACCCGGTCGATGAGGAATATGAGCCATTAAAAACTTATTTTCCTGATGAAGAAACAATGCATATCGACGAGGTGAAGCAAATTGAAAAGCCTGGATGGAAACTTTTCTTTGATGGAGCCGCCAACATGAAAGGAGTCGGAATAGGAGCTATAATCATTTCTGAAACAGGGCATCACTATCCTATTACGGCTCAATTGCGATTTTATTGCACCAATAATATGGCTGAATATAAAGCTTGCATTTTGGGGTTAAGGCTAGCTGCAGACATGGGTATCCGAGAAATCTTAGTCATGGGAGATTCGGATCTTTTGGTACATCAAATTCAAGGAGAATGGGAAACCCGAGACTTGAAGCTCATTCCATACCGACAATGTCTATATGACCTTTGTCAGCGGTTTCAATCAGTGGAATTCCAACATATTCCAAGAATCCATAATGAGGTTGCCGATGCATTGGCTACCCTGGCATCAATGTTGCACCATCCGGACAAAGCTTATGTAGATCCAATACATATTCAAGTCCACGATAAGCACGCTTATTGCAATATGGTTGAGGAAGAATTTGATGAAAAACCATGGTTCCACGACATCAAGGAGTATATCAGGATGGGGACATATCCTGCACAAGCCACAGGAGATCAAAAGAGGACCATTAGGCGATTGGCAAATGGATTCTTCTTAAGCGGAGGAGTTTTGTATAAAAGAACACCAGATCTTGGATTATTAAGATGCATAGATGCCAGACAAGCTGCAGCTGTCATGTCTGAAGTACATTCAGGAGTTTGCGGACCCCACATGAGTGGATATGTATTGGCAAAGAAAATCCTCCGAGCTGGTTACTATTGGCTTACCATGGAGCGAGATTGTATCAGTTTTGTGCGCAAGTGTCATCAATGCCAAATACACGGAGATTTGATTCATTCTCCACCATCCGAGTTGCACACAATGTCGGCACCATGGCCATTCGTTGCCTGGCGCGTGGATGTGATTGGACCAATTGAGCCGGCAGCATCCAATGGGCATAGGTTCATTCTGGTGGCTATTGATTATTTTACCAAATGGGTTGAGGCCAAGACATTCAAATCAGTGACCAAGAAAGTTGTGGTCGATTTTGTCCACTCAAATATCATATGTCGATTCGGAATCCCGAAGGTGATTATCACAGATAATGGTGCTAATCTTAACAGCAATTTAATGAAGGAAGTATGTCAACAGTTTAAGATTACACATCGTAATTCTACCCCATATCGGCCCAAGGCGAATGGAGCAGTAGAAGCAGCCAACAAAAACATAAAGAAGATACTTCGGAAAATGGTAGAAGGTTCAAAACAATGGCATGAAAAATTACCATTTGCATTATTGGGATACCGCACTACTGTTCGCACTTCAGTAGGAGCCACTCCTTATTTGTTGGTATATGGCACTGAAGCAGTAATTCCTGCAGAAGTTGAGATTCCTTCCCTTCGGATCATCGCCGAAGCAAAGATTGATGATGATGAATGGGTCAAAACCCGTCTAGAACAGTTAAACTTGATTGATGAAAAACGATTGACCGCAGTATGCCATGGTCAATTATATCAAAGAAGAATAGAAAGAGCATACAACAAAAAGGTGCGTCCCCGGAAGTTTGAAGTAGGTCAGCATGTGTTAAAACGTATTCTTCCACATCAGGTCGAGGCAAAAGGCAAATTTGCCCCGAATTGGCAAGGACCATTCATTGTGACCAGATTATTATCGAATGGTGCACTATGTTTAACAGATATTGAAGGCAAATGCATAGATATGGCAATCAATTCTGACGCGGTAAAGAGATATTATGCATAACTTTTTGAATGATTGTATTTAGCACTATTTCGAAGATTGAAATGACAAAGGCAATTTATTCTGCTATCCAAACACTATACCATTTGCTTTCCCCTTTGAGCCATACTTGTTTCTTTCCTACCCTCTCTTGGAATCAATGAAAGTCAAGTATGAAATAAAAAATACCACTATTATTTAGTGAACTACGTTTGACCTGATTCCTCAAAGAAGGATACGTAGGCGCCTCACGGCTCGGTCATAGGGTGCACAACATACACAATGTGCACGAAAAAGAAACATTAAGAGACCCCAAATCAAGAAACTGGGGCAGGAATCGTATTGGAAATAAGAAAAGATTCCAAGAGTTGTAATTTTAAACCCATACCAAAGCTATTTAGCTTTTAAATACCTTTTCCATTTCTAACCCCATACCAAAAAGACCTTTCGATCAAAAATGTTGAGGCAAGCAAATGAAGTGGTTCATAACACTCTGGTACAAACAAGAAAAGAAAGTAAAAAATGAGAGAGTCTTATAGGTGAAAACCCCCACGGGCACCATAAGGCGACGAAAGTTGAGAGAAAAGTAAAATGAGAGAGTCTTATTGGTGAAAACCTTCATAGGCACCATAAGGCGAAAAGGAAGTGAAGAAGTGAAAAATGAGGAAAATTTATCGATGAAAACTCCTTGAGACAATTGAAAGGAGATTGATTAAAAGACTAGGTTGATTAATCCGAAATGCATACCCTGATTATTGGTGCCAGTAATTCCAATCAGATAAGTCCTTTATTCCTTTTCCAACAGTCATCCAAAAATTGGATTTTTCTTTTCATTCTATAATTGTCGAAATCAGCGTATTTCACTACTAATAATCTTACTTTCTCCAAGCTTTGAGATAAGTTTTATTCCAAATAAATAAGAAAGAATGTCAAGGTATACTACCAAGGTTCAAGGTTACAAAATATAGCCACGAAAGGTGGGAGATAAAGATATAGGTATAAGACAGGTGAAATCAAAAGTGGATCAGCAAAGTCAGAAGGGACATATGATTATAGTTAAAAGGTTTTGAAGGAAAACATACAGAGGGGAATCCTATAGTCAAGAATCAATTACAAAGACAAAACAGTCTTTTCAACCATTCCAAGGCAATAAAGAGAGACGAAGAGAAGCATCACCATCGGCAAGAATACCACAGCCAACCACCCTGCTTAAAACTAACGAAGTTTTCTTTGATTTAAAACAGGGGCAAGTATAATATTTATGTCAGGAAATACCCGGTAAAGAATTAAAGAAGTCAGGCATCCACCTGGAGAATGAGGATGAGAAAAGAAGAAGTCAGGCGTCCACCTGGAGAATGAGGATGAAGAATTAAAGAAGTCAGGCGTCCACCTGGAGAATGAGGATGAGAAAAGAAGAAGTCAGGCGTCCACCTGAAGAATGAGGATGAGAATTAAAGAAGTCAGGCGTCCACCTGGAGAATGAGGATAAGAATTGAAGAAGTCAGGCGTCCACCTGGAGAATGAGGATAAATAATTGAAGAAGTCAGGCGTCCACCTGAAGAATGAGGATGAGAATTGAAGAAGTCAGGTGTCCACCTGGAGAATGAGGATGAGAATTAAAGAAGTCAGGCGTCCACCTGGAGAATGAGGATAAGAAGTTAAAAAGAAATCAGGCATCCACCTGGAGAATGAGGATACGAATTGAAGAAATCAGGCGTCCACATGGAGAATGAGGATGAGAATTAAAGAAGTCAGGCGTCCACCTGGAGAATGAGGATGAGAAAAGAAGAAGTCAGGCGTCCACCTGGAGAATGAGGATGAGAAAAGAAGAAGTCAGGCGTCCACCTGGAGAATGAGGATGAGAATTAAAGAAGTCAGGCGTCCACCTGGAGAATGAGGATGAGAATTAAAGAAGTCAGGCGTCCACCTGGAGAATGAGGATGAGAATTGAAGAAGTCAGGCGTCCACCTGGAGAATGAGGATAAATAATTGAAGAAGTCAGGCGTCCACCTGAAGAATGAGGATGAGAATTGAAGAAGTCAGGCGTCCACCTGGAGAATGAGGATGAGAATTGAAGAAGTCAGGCGTCCACCTGGAGAATGAGGATAAGAAGTTAAAAAGAAATCAGGCATCCACCTGGAGAATAAGGATAAGAATTGAAGAAATCAGGCGTCCACCTGGAGAATGAGGATGAGAATTAAAGAAGTCAGGCGTCCACCTGGAGAATGAGGATGAGAAAAGAAGAAGTCAGGCGTCCACCTGGAGAATGAGGATGAAGAATTAAAGAAGTCAGGCGTCCACCTGGAGAATGAGGATGAGAAAAGAAGAAGTCAGGCGTCCACCTGGAGAATGAGGATGAAGAATTGAAGAAGTCAGGCGTCCACCTGGAGAATGAGGATGAAGAAATTGAAGAAATCAGGCGTCCACCTGGAGAATGAGGATGAAGAATTGAAGAAGTCAGGCGTCCACCTGGAGAATGAGGATGAAGAAAGAAAAGAAACAGTCAAGGCACCCACCTGAAGAACGAGGGAATGAAATTGAAATCAAAAGCCCGCTCATATGGAAAAGGAGCACACTTAGAATCAATAAAGCAGAGGAGTCCAACAGAATCCCCAGCAAGAAACAACAAGAGTTCCAAAAGGAATACGGAATAAGCCAAATGCCCAAGAGTCACCAAGATATCAAGACAACAAGAAACGCAAGGGCATGATCTAGATAAGATTTTTATAATTCATGTACCATAGTCTAGTTTAGCTTTTTGTATTTCCTTTAAAATAAGGTGTAATAAGGAGGTCAGCAAGCAGTAAAAACAGCACGAAGCAGCAGTAACATCACAGTCCCACGGTAGTCCCAGCTACCCAAAACTTCCCGAACTACATTGACCTAATTCCTTTATAGCCAAGGATATGTAGGAAACCTTTGAAGCAGAGGTTCGGTCAAATCTTTCTAAAAATGCTTCCCACGGAGTATTTGAACGGGCAAAAATCGCTCGTATCCGCTCACTTTATCTTTGCACGAAAACTCTTCGAGTTTCCGCACAAAGAGGGGCAGCTGTGAGCACGTGATTTTTGCCTTACGAAAACTTCGCCAAAATAAATCAAAAAATAAAATAAATTTCTCTACTGTGTAATTTTTGAATTTTTGCGTGGTGTTAAATACTTGTGTTATGTCCGTAAGTGTTTACATTGTCATAATAAAATGAAAAATAAAATAAAATACATATTGCATGCATATAGGATTTAATTATGAATTTAAGAGATAATATGCATTGGTTCTATTTCAAATGTTTCACTGTGTGATTGATGTTTTGTCTATGTGTTAAATAATTGTTACAGAATAATTAATATATTTTTGTGAAGTTAAATTGTTTTGTAATTACAATTAGAAATTTAAATTAGAAAAATAAAAAATAAAAAATATATACAAGTTGTAAAAAATTGGACCTGGATTAAAATCCAGGTCCAAATCAATTTACCCCCCCCCCCCCCCGTCAGCCCAATACAAATAGCCTGTCCGGTCCAATTCGAAAGCCAGAACCAAACGACGTCGTTTGGTCACCTCTCATCAAGGGCCGTTGGATTAAATCCAACCAACGGCTGATATCCCCTGCCTTTACCCGCAACCCGTAACCCGACCCATTGACCCGATTCAGTCCGACCCCAACTTTAAACCAAACGACGTCGTTTGGTTTAATGAATTAATCCGGGCCCTTCATCTTACTTGATCGGACGGACGATATCAATCCACCCCACCCCTATATAAGTCCCAAACCCTTACCCCGGCCCCTAACTAAACACCCCCCCCCCATCCTCTCCTGTTCATCGTCTTCCCAAACAGACCCCTAACCCTAGCCGCCCCTATTCCCCTTCGCCTGAAACCCGGCGGCATCAACGCCGCCGGTCACCACCTTAACAACCTAGAACCCCCTGAACATCCTCTATCCAGTTATGCTAGCCACTTGGCTCGAATCTTCCTGAAGGTTCTCGAATCTTCATTTGAAGATTCGAGCCGAGTTTAGATCTAAACCAAACAACCCCTAGTTAACACCATAGTATCCCCTAGCATGCCTTGTTATGGATCTGAAGTTAGTTTGGCTCGAATCAGTTCTGAACTTCTCGAATCTTCTTTTGAAGATTCGGACCAAACAAGAACAAACTCAGATCCGTTTCAAACTAACACAAATGACCCCTAGGCTACCCTCACCCTTGTATCATGTTTGGTTCCCTTCGAATCTGCCCGGAAATGTTCGGATTTAAGATCTAAGAACCTGAAACCATAAAAAATTTCCAATCTTGGAATTTTTCCGATTCGAGTAAAGGGTTGAGGTCTAAGAGACTTTAATTGAGGTATTCTCAACTGAGAATACTTCGAATAAAGTCTGTTTGATTTCAAACAAAGTCCGAATCCAAATTGAGTTCGAGTCCGTATGAAGTTTGAAGATTCAGAAGTATTTTTCTATTTCTTTTGTATATTCTACATGTATTGTTGTCTGTATTAATAGCTTGTTAATTTTTTATATTTTTGTTTTGATTAATTCTGTCATTTCTGTCTCCTACCTATCTACTTGATCCGAATGTGAATTGTTTCTGTTGGTTGTGATTAATTACAATGTGTGTAATCGACTCGATTAAGTTCGTCGATTAGTTGTATTGTGAATCTTGCTTTTGAAAATGTTGACTGAGACAGCCTGTCTTGAATAGATTATTTTACTATAACCAGTTAATTAGTTATTGTTAATCAGTTAGTTCTTGTTTAATAAACCAGTAAATTCAAATGTATGATGTGTACGTATTGTTTTCTGAACAGGGCATTGTCAGTATATTGACCATGACCCTGTGTGTGTTTGATCTTGGTTCAATGTTAAGTCCAGTCTGAATTGTTATGATAATTTCAATAATATGTTGTTATGATGTTAGTTCTGAATTCAGTGTAATATTGCTGCAATGTCAAGTTTGAGTTCAAGTTTACAAAAGTTGGTCAAATACAATTGTGTTAGGAGGTTAATAGGATTGGTTATAGCTGTAAATCAGAAAGATAATTAAGTTTATACAGATTTTAGAATCTGTTTTGCAGTAGGTTCTGATTTTTCAGTAATAACATCAGGATTTCAGGGGCATTTCTGGGAATGAAACAGTAAAAACAGGGTGTTAGTGCTAGTGTATTATAATGTAATGTTAGTGGCTATAGTTTAAGATACTAATGGGAAATAAGGGATAATGGGGGCTGCTGAAAATCAGGTTAGGATCATATAAAGTATTAAAAAGTAGTTTTTAATGGAAATTTTCTGTTTTTAAAAGATAAAGGGGGTCCGGGCAGCACTTTTAAAAGAGGGACAGACCTGTATAAGAGAGGGGGACTGGAGAACAAAAAAAAAGAGAGTTGAAGAAAATATACCTAGAGTAAGATAAGAGAAGAGTTTTTCAGACACAAAGAAATATACAGAGGGAAAAGAAAAATCTTGATAGAGGAAAGTCAAGCAGAAACAGAAATCTGAAAAAGGAAGATAGAAAGAAAGAAAAAACAGATTTTAAGATCAGATTTTGAAGAAGGAATTTGGAGAGAAAGAGAAATCAGTTTTCAGATAGAGATGTTAGGACTGAATATCAGTTTTCAGTGATAGTTTTTTTTAAAAGAGAGAAGAAAGAAACAGAAAAGAAACAAAAGAGAACAGTCACACACACACACACGGATGCAGCAGCAGAAACAAAAAGTCAGAAAAATGGGAATTCGAAACTGAAAAGAAAACTGAAATCTGATATTATTTTTCAGTAAATCTGTTCGGATTTGTTCAATATCATTGTTCAGTTAAAAAAAAAATTCTGAAATTTCCTAAAGAGTGTTGTCACTGTGCATCTGGGTTCTTTGGGTCTTATTATTGCTCAAATCTGTGGGAATACTGGTATTTTGCTGTTTTTGTTACTGCTGCAACTGCTGAAACTTACTTCTTCTACCTCCATTTCCAGGTACATATCCTTTTAAATTCTATGTTGGAAAGAGATTCAGTATGACAGATAAATGAAGCTTGAATTGTAATAATATCTTTATTCATTTAAGCTCTTTAATTAAAAATTCAGTTTTGTTTCTGGATCAAATAAGTAGTATATGTTGATAGGATGACTGTAAGTTAAATATCCTTTATTGAAGATTGTATAAGTGTTGTAACAAGGTTAATTTTCTAAATTTTCATTAAAGTATAGTTGTGATTAAGATTGTCAAGGTAGGAAACATGGCATAAAGTGGGCCATTATTTAAATTTTATGGTGTTGTTAGCTAAGTAAAGAGTAATGTAGAAATATCAAGAAAATTACATTACTAACTCTTGTTGTTAAAAAAGGTTAAGATGGTATTGATGGTATATTTTTATAAAGATAATAGATGTGTGTATAAACGTTGGTGAAAGGTGATATGATATAGCTTGTTACGATGTTAAAACGTTATGAATGTTTACGACATACAGTTAGGTTGCATGTAAGGTAATTTTATTGAATTAACTTGTATAATAACTCCTTTCCTATAAACTCGATGCCTATCTACCTTCATAAAACAAATTGACCAAATAATTAGGCCTATTAGATTAAAAGCGAGTATATGAGAATGAAACGAGATGTATAAGCACCAATTGCAACATTTTATATCAATGGTAATTAGAAATAGAATTTGTTAGTTTCATATACAATTCATTCTTTGGCATACATATATATGTTGTATTTGCTAAAAATCAAATTTTTATCCTTTCACTGTGAATTTGAATAGTCTTGGGATGAACATAATTAACACTCGGAAATTATAGTCAACGGGCAATATTTAAAAATTGTGAATTTCTTTTAAAAGAATTTAAAGACATCCCTTGAATATGAATTTCTCATTATTTTCATATAAAATGTGTAGGTACAACAAACAATTTGTGGAAAAATCCCTAATATCATTACAAATATTTTGCGCAATTAGGGATACGTTCGCGTACCCTGATTATATTTTTTAAAAAGCAAAATTCGGATTATGCGTACGCGCAATTTCGAGCGAATATTTAATAAAAGGATTTTTTCAAAGGCGTTAAATTAATTTCATAAAAACCCGCGATGTGCGGTTCAATATTTAAGAAAAACAAATATTCTTGATTCAACACAATTTCGAAAAAATGATTGCTTAATAAATATATTATCAAAAGTTATTGTGTACACGTACGCGTGACACAATTCCACATTTTTAAGTTTATAACACGAATATACGTACGCGTAATTCGATTCAAAGAAGGGTCCTTAATCACAATAAGTAAAAGCGGTAGAAAAATCACGTAACAAAAAGTATTTAATAAAAAATCAAGATAATTAAGCCAATAATAAAAACAGTTAAGCGACCGTGCTAGAACCACGGAATTCGGAAATGCCTAACACCTTCTTCCGGATTAACAGAATTCCTTACTCAGGATTTCTGGTTCGCAGAATAATAAACAGAGTCATATTCTCCTCGATTCAGGGATTAAAATTGGTGACTTGGGACGCCTTAAAATTCCCAGGTGGCGACTCTGAAACAAATAAACAAATCCCGTTTCGACTGTCCTTCAATTGGAGAAAACTCCCCACGCGCCCCCGCGGGCGCGGTAAAAAGGAGGTGCGACAGGCCGCATGACATAAGATAGAAACAGATTCTGACCACAAGTCGTGGTGTGAGAAAGAGGCCTAAAAGGTGGAATGCCTTGGCCTTTGGATTTGTTCAATGCACAGTCTCCTAAATGGAAAGAAGAGTACTAAAGAATTGGCAAGACCTATGGGTTATGAGAATGATAAGTGCATCAGTCAACATTCGAGGACAAATGTCCCAAAGTGGGGAATGATGTTACACCCCATATTTTCGTACGTAAAGGTACGACATAAGTAATTTGATGAAAACTCGGAAATGAGATATTATGTATGTTGATGGTGTTTGTTTCATGATATTACTCAAAGGTATAATGATCTTATGACACTCCGAAAGATTTTATTGATGTACTTCTCATGCATTGCATTCATTTACATTGACCCATGACTAGATACCGTTATATACACGTATATATGTATATTATATTTATATGGGATATGGGAAAAGGTTACGGTGTTATATACGCACCAGCACCTGATCAGCTGGTATATGTTGATGATTTGCCCACAGTAGCCGAGATGATATGATGAGATGTCCTCAGAGGCTCAATGATGTTATGAACGCATATACCCTTGCATGGTATGACATTTATATGCATATGCACGACATTATTATATTAAATGATTCACAGAGTTATTCAGATATACATGTTGAGTCTTTTACTCCATGTTTCTCTCATGTCTACTAGTTATTGATTTTCATTCCTTACATACTCGGTACATTATTTGTACTGACATCCTTTTTTGCTTGGGGATGCTGCGTTTCATGCCTGTCGGTCCCGATAGATAGGTCGAGAGCCCTCCAAGTAGGCTATCAGCTTAGTGGAAGGTGTTGGTGGGCTCCATTTGCTCCGAAGTTGCTTCTTTGGTCAGTATAATTAGTAAATGCATTGATTGGTATGGCGGGACCATGTCCCGACCTTTATGATATTATGTATTCTTAGAGGCTTGTAGACAGATGTCATGTATACAGATACTTGTATGGTTTTGTCGGCCTATGCTTCGAGTATATCAAATATCACGCTGGCCTCATAGGGCCGTACTTTATATGTATAAGTTTGTATTCCTTCATGCTTTACTCCGGTTCATTTACCTATGATAAAATGATATGAAAGATACGTTATGTTGGTACCCGGTTGAGTAAGGTATTGGGTGCCCGTCGCGACCCATCGGTTTGGGTCGTGACACAAGTTATGAACTGGATAATTCTTCTCGTGAATCTTCAACTGACGTGAAACATATGCAATAACCTTGTCTTTCAGCATGAACACTGCACCAAGTCCAATACGAGAAGCATCACAATATACTATATATGGCCCTGGAGTTGTGGGCAGCACCAACACCGGTGTCGTGGTCAAAGCTGTCTTGAGCTTCTGAAAGCTCCCCTCATACTCGTCCGGCCATCTGAACTGGACACCCTTCTGGGTCAACCTGGTCATCGGGGCTGCTATATATGAAAACCCCTCCATAAACCGATGGTAATAACCCACCAAATCCAAGAAACTTTGGATCTTTGTAGGTGATGTGGTTCTAGGCCAATCCTTGACTATCTCAATCTTCTTAGGATCCACATGAATACCCTCTGCTGATACAACGTGACCCAAGAAAGCAATTGAACTCAACCAAAACTCACATTTTGAAAACTTGGCATATAACTGGCTGTCTCTCAGAGTCTGATGAACAATCCGAAGATGCTGCTCGTGCTCCTCTTGACTGCGGGAGTAGATCAAGATATCATCAATGAACACAATCACAAAGGAATCCAGATAAGGCTTGAACACCCGGTTCATCAAATCCTTAAATGTTGCTGGGGCATTTGTCAACTCAAATGAAATCACTAGAAACTCATAATGCCCGTACCGAGTGCGAAAAGCTGTGTTAGGGATATTGGATGCCCTAATCCTCAACTGATGGTAGCCAGACCTCAAATCAATCTTCGAAAATACCTTGGCACCCTGAATCTGATCAAAGAAATAATCAATCTTCGACAATGGATACATGTTCTTGATGGTGATTTTTTTCAACTGCCGATAATCTATACACATCCTCATCGATCCATCCTTCTTCTTAACAAACAACACTGACGCACCTCAAAGCGAGACACTGGGCCTAATGAAGCCCTTATCAATCAAATCTTGCAATTGCTCCTTCAATTCTTTCAACTTTGGCAGGGCCATACGATATGGAGGAATAGAAATGTGTTGAGTGACCGAAGCCAAATCAATGCAAAAGTCAATATCCCTGTCGAGTGGCATCCCCGACAGGTTTGCAGGAAATACCTCTGGAAACTCCCAAACAACTGGCACAGAATCCATAGAAGGAACCTCAGCACTCGAATCACAAACATAAGCCAAATAAGCCAAACACCCCTTCTCGACATACGTCGAGCCTTCATATAAGAGATAACCCGACTGGTAGAATGACTAGGAGTCCCTCTCCACTCCAATCGAGACGACCCCGGCAAAGCTAAGGCCGCGGTCTTGGCATGACCTTCCAATATAGCATGATAAGGTGACAACCAAACCATCCCCAAAATAACATCGAAGCCAACCATATCGAGAAGTAGGAGGTCTACACTAGTCTCATGATGCCCAATAACAACCACGCACGAACGATAGACACGGTCTACAACAATAGAATCTCATACTGGCGTGGACACATACATGGGAGCACTCAAAGAATCACGAGGCACAACCAAATATGGGGCAAAATAAGATGACAAATAGGAGTATGTAGACCCTGGATCAAATAGAATTGAAGCATCTCTAATGCAAACTGAAACCGTACCTTTGATAACTACATCGGAGGATTCGGCCTCAGGCCTGGCTAGAATAGCATAACATCGGGCCTGGGCCCTACTACTTTTAACTACATCCCTCGGATGGCCTCTTGTTGGCTGGCCTCCACCTCTAGCGGCTTGACCTCCACCTCTAGCGGCTTGACCTCCACCTCTAACACCTCAACCTCCACCTTTAGCTGTCTGACCCCTACCTCTAGCTGGTTGAGCGGGCGGTGGAACATCCGGTGCCGGAACTACGGCACAAAAACCCTGATGCTGAGAACTTCTCGAGGCTTGAGGGAAAAATCTAGCAATGTGCCTCGGCTCACCACAAGTATAACAAGACTTCGGCTACTGAGAATGCTGACCCTGAAACTGATCCTGACAGCCGAAGTAACCACCCTAAAAACTCTAAAGCGGAGGTGCACTGATAGGAACTGGTGGTGCACTGCAGGGTAGCTAATCAGAATACTGCATATGATGGTCGCGGCCCCCTAGAGCACCGTGACAAGTCTGAAGTGCTAAATGAAACGGCTTGGAAGGATGGCATCTACCAAAAATTCCCTGCCTCTGTACGAGGTACCACTGAAACTGCCAGAATGATGGGGCCTCTTGTCAGACCCCTGACCACCCCTGATCTAAAACCATCTCAACTCGCCTGGCCACATTGGCCGCATCCTTAAAAGAAATCTCACTCCCTAACTCCTTAGCCATCTGCAATCTGATAGGCTGAGCAAGTCCCTCAATAAACCTTCTTACCCTCTCTCTCTCGGTGGGAAGTATAAGAAGAGCATAACGGGCCAAGTCAATAAATCTGGTCTCATACTGAGTGACGGTCATAGAACCCTGTTGGAGGCGCACAAACCGCTTCCGATAGTCCTCTTTCTAAGTGATCAAAGGGAAGTTCTCCAGAAATAGCTGAGAGAATTGATCCCAAGTCAAAGCAGGTGACCCAGCAGGTCTAGCCAAACAAAAATCCCTCTACCATTTCTTGGTGGAACCTGATAGATGAAAAGCAGCAAAGTCGACCCCGTTGGTCTCCACCAACCCCAATGTTCCGTAGAACCTCGTGACAACTGTCCAAATAGTCCTGAGGATCCTCTGAAGATGTACCGCCATAGGTAGTAGTGAAGAGCTTGGTGCACCTGTCCAACCTCCACATGGCCTCAAAAGACATACATGATCCATCACTGGTCTGTGCTATAACACCCGGAGGAACTACCCCAACTGTCTGAGCTGCTGGAGTCTGAAACGGAGGAGCCATCTGCCCCGGTATGTGAGTAGCGGGAGTCTGTGCTCCTCCCCCAGCTTGAGAGACGGCTGGTGCTACAGGAAGTACGTCGGCCTGAGTAACACTCTCTATAAGGCCCAATAGTCAGACCAAAGCATCCTGAAGTACCGGGGTAGCTATAAACCCTCAGGAACCTGAACTGGACCTACTGGAACGGTATGGGCCGGAACCTCATCATCAAACTCTACCTATAGCTCCGCCGCTGGTGTTGTTGTTCGAGCTCTAGTTGAACCCTACCCCTGCCTCGGCCTCTAGCAAGGCCTCAACCTCGTCCTCTACCCCGCGTAGGAGCTGCCACTAGGGGCTCGGGCTGCTGATCAGTTGATAAAGTGGTACATGTTCTCGCCATTTGCAAAAGAACAGAGTAGAAGTTTCAATTAGCATTAAGAAATCAAATCGCACGACAGAGAAGAATAGATGTGAAGTTATTCCTACACTCTGTCGCCTCTAGGGGATAAGAACAGACATCTCCGTACCGATCCTTCAAACTCTACCCAGCTTGTTCGTGAATTGTGAGACCAAGGCAACCTAATGCTCTGATACCAACTTGTGACGACCCAGGTTTCCCACCGTCGGGATCGTGATGACGCCTAACTCTTGAATGCTAGGCAAGCCAACAAATACAATTCTAACACATTAATCATTAACCAAAACAGTAATAAACATTAATTAAAGCTAAACAAATATGAAGTGCGGAAATTTTATAACAGTTCAAAACTCTAAAACATGACTACCCCAATGATCTGATGACAATTCACGAACATCTAAGAATTTTTACAAATACTGCTTTAAAGGAAAATACAACTATTTTTCGGAATGAAAGACAACGGGAACTAAGATAGAGGGAAGGGGACTCCAGGGTCTGCGAACGCCGGCAGATCTACCTTGGGTCTCCTGTTGACTGAAGGCAGCAACCTCAACCTCTGATCACTATGGTCCAGTACCAGGATCAGCACAGAAAGTGCAGAGTGCAGTATCAGTACAACCAACTCCATGTACTAGTAAGTGCCGAGCCTAACCTCGGCGAAGTAGTGACGAGGCTAGGACATGACAAACAACATAAACCTGTGCAGTTAAACAATATACTAACAAAATAACAAGTAATAAAAGCTAAGTAGAAATGAATGGGAAGGTCAACATGCTATAGGGGTTCCAACATACAGAATTACAGCAGTAAAGGAATCTAAACAGCTAGTACACTTGAACCGATAACAACAAATAAACACAACAAACAAAAAATGCACGGCATCACCCTTCGTGCTTTTACTCTCAATCCTCACCATGCAATCAATAATAGAAATGTGCACGGCATCACCCTTCGTTTTTTATCACTCTTCCTCACCATATGAATAATAGAAATTTGCACGGCAGTGCACTGCATCAGCCTTCGTGCTTTATCACTCTTCCTCACCATATGAATAAAATAAATGTGCACGACATCACCCTTCATGCTTTACCACTCTTCCTCACCATAAGAAACAACATAAATAATAACAACCCGGCAAGGGCATCACAATCAAACAACTTCGTTTCATCACTTAATTTCACAACAGAAATCTCAACTGGAGCCAATACTCAACCAATATCCAAAACCAGGAAAAACATAATAAGACTTGTTTAACATGAGTAATAACTAGTTTAAGCAGGAACAATACGTACAAAGAAACACAACGGTCACAAGTATAAGACTCACTCGCATGCTATGACCCAACAACGACGCATAGATACTTGTCACCATACCTATACATCATACTTAACAACTAAACAAGTAGAAAATAAGGTACCAACACCTAATCCCTCATGCTAAGATTAGCCACGACACTTACCTCGATTCTACGTCCAAACTTAAGCCTTAAATACTGTTTTTTCCTTAGTTTCCACTTCCAATCCGCTCGTATCTATACATAATTAACATCAATTAACGCCAAAGAAACTAATTCTAATGCATGATTATAGATATTCCAACATTTTTCCCAAAAAGTCAAAACCGACCTCGGGCCCGCTTGGTCAAAACTCAAAGTTCGGACCAAAACTCGATTACCCATTCACCCCCGAGCCCGTATATGCAATTGATTTTGGAACCCGACCTCAACATGAGGTGTAAATCCCCAAATTTCAAAATTCCTAAAGTCTACCCAAAAACACCATATGGGTTCCCATGAAAATCCCTAGATTTTGTGATGAAATCTTGTAAAAAGATGAAATAGATTGAAGGAAATGAGTTAAGAATCATTTACCTATGATTTAGGGAAGAACTTCCTATAGGAAAATCGGCTCTTGGAGTTTAGGTTTTGAAAATTTGAGGAATGAATGAAAAATCTCGTCCAAGACCCTTTTACTCAGCTGCAGATGTCGCATTTGCGACCTGAGCTTCGTATTTGTGAAGATCGCAAATGGGAGGAAAGTATCGCAAATGTGAACCCTCACATTTCTGCTTCCTTAGCAAATGCGAACATGATCCTCCGCAAATGCGACTAAATGATCGCATTTGCGACCAATACCCCTCCCAGCTTTACTTTGCAAATGCGAAGCGTTCTTTGCAATTGCGAAGACTATTGGCCCAGCTACTCTTCGTATTTGCGATGAGTGGCTCGGAATTGCAACAATGTCAGGCTTCGCAAATGCGAACTCTGGTCTCGCAATTGCGAGATTAGAGGCCAACACCAAAACTGAAGACCTGCAACATTTTTTCCCAAGTCCGAAACAAAACTCACCCGAGCCCTCGGGGCTCCAAACCAAACATGAGCACAAGTATTAAAACATCATACGAACTTGTTTATGTGATCAAATCGCCAAAATAACACCTAAAACTATGAATTCAATACCAAAACACATGAAATTTTTAAGATAGCTTCAAACTTCATATTTTCTCAACCAAAGGTCCGAATCACGTCAAATTACTTCTGTTTTTCATCAAATTTCATAGATAAGGTTAAAATATTATAACGGACCTGTATCGGTCTCCAGAACCAAAATACGGGCCCGATACCAATAAGTTCAAACATTATTCCATTTCTAAAAACTATTATATTTTTCAGTTAATAATTTCTTCTAAGATTCATTTCTCGGGTTACGGACCTCGGAATTCGATTTCGGGCATACGCCCAGGTCTCATATTTTACTACGGACCATCCGAGACCGTCAAATCATGGGTCCGGGTCCGTTTACTCAAAATATTGACCGGAGTCAACTTAAATCAATTTTTAAAGGCAAACTCAATACTTTTCTTAAATTTCACATAAAGGCATTCCGGAAACGTGCTCGGACTGCGTACGCAAATCGATAAAGAAGAAAATAAGGTTTTAAAGACCTTGAAACCCCGAATTGGGTCCTAAAACATGAGATGACCTTTTGGGTCATCACATCTGAGGTGTCAGGTCTTAAGGCTAATATGGAGAAGGGTGCTCTATACATTGCTGGTGTCACAAAGGAATTCAAAGAAATGACTTTAGAAGTGATGCAATTCACACTAGGGGAGCTACCATTTAAATATCTTGGAGTACCATTGTCTTCAAAGAAATTGATTGTTCAACAATGTGTCATTGATTGAGAAGATCACTATTAGGATTAACTGTTGGACTGCTAAGTTCCTCTCATACAGTGGAAAGCTTCAACTACTAAGAGTGTGATATTTGAAATGCAGACATATTGGGCGCAGGTGTTTCTATTGCCAAAGAAGATTATCAAGCTAATAGTTACACATGCAGAACCTTCCTGTGGACAGGAAGTAGTGAACCATCTAAGCCTTAATTGCATAAGACACAATTTGTATGCCATTCTCAGCAGGTGGACTAAATGTTCTGGATATTCATCTATGGAATAAGGCTGTCTTGTGCAAACTGTTGTGGGCTATTAGTGAAAAGAACGACACCCTGTGGATCCAACCGATCCATAGCTTCTACATTAAAGAGCAAAATGTCATGACAATGGATACTCCTAAACGGGCATGTTGGCTTGTTAGGAAGATTTCGATATCAAGGACTGGTTCATTGAAAAGCACCCAGCTGCTGAATTGAGCATATACTATAGGCAAGGGAAGTTCAGCATCAAGCAGCTATATATTGCTATGAGACCTTAGTATCAGAAGAGTCCTTGAAAGGGAGTAACAACAGGATCCAAAGCAATGCCAAAACACCAGTTCATACTATGGTTGGCATTACATCGAAGATTAGCCACGGTTGATCAACTAAGGAGATGGGGAATATCAGTAGCAAGCGACTGTGTACTATGTGGAAAGAGTGTGGAGGAGACAATGGAATATATGATGTTTGTGTGTGATTACTCCAGAGCAATATGGGCTACATTACTGCAGTGGATAGGAGGAAAACATCAAATTGGTAGCTGAAAAGAGGAAATTGAATGGATAAAAAGAAGGACTGCCAGCAAAGTTAGAGGTGATATACTAATATTCCTATTTACAGCAGTAGTCTACCACGTCTGGACAGAGAGCAATCAAAGAAGGTTCCAAGAAAAGATGATGGCTTGCACTCAGAGGATTAAAGACATTGTGCTGGAATTGCACATCAGAGGACGGGCAGAGTGAAGCAAAGTGACACAAAGACCCGAAAAGAGTGAAGAATTTTCCTAGTTAAAATGAGTTAATTGTAAATGTAGTAGGAAATGTGTTATCCGTTTAGTTAGAAAGTTTTTAGAATAGGGTCTAGCTCTAGAGTCCAAATGAGGCAGCGGATGTAAATACTATTACTTTGACAGTTTAACCAAAAAAGATAAATGCAAGTACTCTATTTAAGACGATATCGTCGTTAGTACAAAAATTATTTAAGACGAGATGGTGCCAAATAAGAAGGAAAAGAGGACTATTCCATTGTTAAACAATCATTAATCTGAACGTGTAAGTATATTCTACACAATTGCTTTTCAGTTTTCACCTTATATCCAAAACCCTCTAAAACCCTCTTCCTCTCTTCTTTGACAAGACTACTAGGCTGTCCAAATCCCCAGTTCTCTCTGTCGATCACAAAGGCCTTTCGTCATCTTCAACCTCCGGCCACTTAATTCCCAGCTAAAATGCCGCCGTCTAAAGGCAAAGGAAAGGGGAAAAAGAAAGGTAAATCCCAAAAAACAAAAAACAGAGCTCCAGACGCAACATGCAACTGCATTTTCCGAAGAGAAATCATCATTAATATCCTTTCTCGTCTCCCTGTGAAGACCCTTTTACAATTCAGGTGCGTTTGCAAGCCATGGCGAAAACTCATTTCCAAACCCAAATTCATAGCCACCCATTTCCGCCATTCCTCTTCTTTGCAGCCCAGTACCGGTTCTTCACCCGTTCTTTTACACACTCGCCATCTCAAGTCCTATGATCATCTACTCTCACTAATCAACCTGTCCCCCGAGTCATCATCAGTTGTGGAACTTGATAACCCTTTCCCTTTCATCTTGAAAAGTATGGTGGTTGTGGGTTCTTGCAATGGCATTGTGTGCCTTTGTCAGCCACCTTGGGGTGATGTCATTACTCTTTGGAACCCAGCTATGAGGCAGTCTAGGACTGTGCCGCTTTCGAAACGCGAACCCATTATGGAAGCGCATTCTTCTGTTTCCATCGGGTTGGCGTACGATTCACAAGAGAATAACTTCTTGGTCTTGAGTCTTAAGCGTTTCGGACCAGAAACTGTGATTGCGGATGAAGTGGAAATGTTTTCAACCAAGAGTTTCAGCTGGGAGAGGGCGCCAAATGAGGTGGGGTTTCGAGTTCTTGGGCTTTCTTGCAATCTGATCATTAAAGGGGTGCCTTATTGGAGTGCTCTGCTTGAGGATGCGTATGGGTCACGTGAGGTATTGGTGTATTTTGATCTGAGTAAGAAAGTATTTGACAGGTTACCTATGCCTGGAATGAGACGGGAGACTAAGGGGTATCTTGTGAATTTGGAGGATTCTCTTGGTATGTTAATGTGGGAGAAAGCAGACAAATATAATGTTGATATTTGGGTAATGGATGATGAAGATGGTTGGAGCAAGAAACGCAATGTTGGAGTGTTATTCGGGTTCGACAGAATTATTGGCTGTTTGAGGAATGGTAACATTGTTGCTTATGATGAGAATGGCGTGTTGTTCCTCTTTGATCCGATGACTAGTTCTGTTAAGGCAAAATTGTGCATCGATAATGCTAATAGCGGTTCGTCCATGATTTTCAACTATTCAGAGAGCTTAGTTCTGATTGAAGGGATGCTACCAGTTAAGAAGCAAGCTGCTAGAGATAAATTAGCACGTGAAAACCTCCTAAAGTGCGGTGATCAACTTTTGTCTTTTCAATTATATCTTAAGTTGTTATGTGCTTGCTTTGTGTTGATTGTCAAGTCTGATCCCATTTTGAGATGTTGCACTTTTGTTTTGTTCTTATCCTTATGTGCTTATGTGTATGTTGTGGGCACCTGGTGAAACAAAGCAGATTGACTGTGAATCTGTGATGCATTAGTTTACTACGTGAACTAACTCTGTGATCGTTTTTACTTAACTCTACGCAATTAGTGGAGATGTTTTTCAGTTGCTGCTGTGGTTCTGGAAAGCAAATATGGCCAACTAACAAGTTTTCTTTTCATCTCCCATCTAAGAAAGTGTATTTTTGTAAATAGCTTTGTGGTGTGGAATCAGTCACAATATAAATGTCTCTCACTGTATGCACTTTCCCAGTCCACTTCCAATTTTATGGTTAGTCAGCCAAACAACTTCTTGGATTACTAGTTGAAATTGGTGGAAATAAGGGGAATAAATAGAGATGCCACACGGTACTGCAACTCAAAATAAGAGAAGCTCTCTTTTAGGGTGGCTTACATGTGCACATAGAAGTATGAAAGAAGAGCTAAAATGCTTCCTTTTCGAGTCCCACTTGAAAACTATTTTCTCCCTTTCATGTCTTTCATAGTGGGAATTGTTTGAAAAGATGTAGGCTTGGCTTCAAAGATGCATCGTGCGTGTCGAGAGTGTTTCCAGAAGATCTCAACTTCCTGTTCACCCCATTTATTTTCTGACAATACAAGATCTTCCTTTTCGTCAACAGAAACATTTAAATGATCAGAGAGCTTTCGTAGTGTTTGCTTGTTGGAGCATCAGTTGTGTTGAGGTCGATATCCAATAACTTCATTACGAAGAGACAACTAGGACAATAGACATAGTAATATGATTGCTAGATCCTTGAAGTTATATATCTATCTGCAGATATATAAATTTCTATTTGTTGACACTGTAAAACTCTGAGGTAGTTTGTTCCATAAGCATTATAACAATTACTTGTAAGAAAGAGCAGAAAAACATAGTTTCACTGAAATAATGCATTTGGATTGCTGGATCGCTCTAACTAACAGAACCAAGTCTTCAAAAGAAAAGAAAAAACTAATAAAACCGTGTCCTATTGGTGATTGCAACAGTTGTGTTACCTATCTAGTCAACCGAGCCAGAGGTTTTGCGCTTTCTGTTTCTGGTGCTCTTTTTCTTGTTTTTGGTGAGTGTTTTCAAAAAAATTCTTCATTCCTGATCCATGAACTTTTATACTTGAATATGCAAGTACAGATGTTAGTCTTATAGATGTTAGTGTTGATGAACTAAAGCTTATAATCAATGAAAAGCTTGGCTACTTGTGTCATTGCTAACCGTATTGGACGAATGTGCACTCTCTTAATGTAGTGCAACACATCCATATATTTGCTTTTGATAGCTCAAGGATATAGCTTTAGTTTGACAGCCAGTGTAAGAGGTTCTCTCTTCATATGAAAGAATCTTCTCTTCATTTAATTATTTGCTCCTTCAAGTTGCAATCTTTCGGCCTTCTCACCTTGAATTTCCAGTTTTGTGTTTCAATTGCTTATAAACTTCCTAGTCTTGCTATCCTGTCCTCGTCTTTCCTCCTTGGTTCACTTGTGTCTTGCAGTCTTTAATAAATGAATTGACTTGTAGTTACTTTGGGATCTTATTCTAGACATAATATTCTAAGCTATTTGGTGCATGGCATGAGGAGCATTTTCGAAATGGAAATGAGTGGACCGGGGACAATAGCAGAGGTGCTTCTGTTTGAAATATAATTTTGATTCTCTTGAAAGTATTAGGTTTATGTATTAGCAAATTAGCATTATGCATTGGACATTTAGAATTTCTGGATACATTATCTTTTAAATCTTTGCTAGTACGTTTAGTGGAACATTTTTGTGTTTGTATATCTTTGGAGTATTTTTGATATTGAACTAGTGTGCGGGATTTCTCTCTCAAATCAATATAATTTTGACTTGATAGATTAGATATTCGAAGAAACTTACTGACATTATTTTTCTTGATAATGTAGGGCTGGCATGAATATAAAGGTCACTACCACTTGACCCTCAGAAGCTTGACTTGGCTATATAGGATTGCATAAAAGACATTTTGGCTGCCCCTTTTTGCGGCATGAAAAACTTTTTGACATACTTTTAGTTAGGAAATACTAGCAATGTATGTAGTTCCTGGTCCCTCTCATGTTCATATTAAAGAGTATAATTCGTCTCAGCTACTTTGTATCAGATTGTCAACTATTTTGCACTGATCAACTTGTGCTTGAGTAAGCAATGGTGGGTTTATGTTTGCGTCTAATATGCTCAAGTTATCTTTTTTGCTTCATAAGGTCTTACAGTGTGTTCCATGTGAGTGTCTTCACTCAATTTTTGTTCCTTCCCATAAGTAATTTTCTTTTTTATTCATAATTCTTTCCAAATGTGGACTCTGGTGCGATTTGAATGTTCTTTTTGGTTTGTAATTCTTTGCATATGTGGACTCTGGTGCGACTTTAATAGAGTTTTTAAATAGAAAGAATTTTAAGGTAGGAGTAAGGTTTGCGTACACATTACTCTTCCAAACTCTACTTGTGGAATTATATAGATGTCACGCCATTCACTAAAACTAAGATAGTTTTGAAATAGAGAAAGGTGTTTATCATCTTTAAACGGATTAAAAAGTAAAAACTGTGTCATGTAAAATGACAAAAAGAGTATACTGTAAAGCCTAAGTCATTGATCAACCAAATCTCGTGTTAACCTTACAAAATTAATATAATGACAGTGTTACTAATAAATTGTCTCAGTTGATTATATTATAGTTTGGCACAAACCTTATCACGTGTGAATAACCTGGGTGGCTGGGTTAGAAGAGAATAACAACAGTCGTAAATTCCATAAATACAGTTAAATCTCTCTATAATAGCTTTATTTGTTTAGAATTTTTTGGTTATTATCGAAAAGTGCTATTATAAAGAACATATATCATAACATAGCGTAAAAATTGATTCCATAAAAAACTTGGTTTTTATTGACTATATAAACTTATATCAAGACAAATTTTTATATCCACGCGTGGGCGTGAAACTTACCAGCTAAGCCAAGCTGAAATATATATCAGCAAACCGTCAGTGCACCACAAATCAAAGACCGCAAAATCAATGATCACACCGCCACAACGATCTGATTCTGTCAATTGGCGTCAGCAATAATACGACTTCGTTTTGATCCCGAAACCCTAACTTGTTACTCGATCTCTATCTCGGTGGAAAGGATGAGTGAAGAAGGCAGGAAAAATAGGGCCTCTCCGGCCACCGGCGAATCGTTGCCGCCAAACTATTTCTACGGTACGTTTCAAGGAGTCCGAAGCAACTCCATTCGTACTCACGTGACGAGACCCTACTCGATCCGATCAAGGTCGGATTTCTAAATCGCAAAATTAGGGACTCGCCACACAAAACTCCGAAGGTTTTCGCCAAAACAAAAAGATGTAACAAGTAAGGGGAAGGGAAAGAAAATCAAAGGATATACAAAGGCGAAACAACTTTTTTATTTATATATACGTGCGCAACAGCCGCACATTATACAAGGCCAAAATGGGCCCAACAAAAAAAGATGAAAATGAACAAAAATGAAAATACTAAAGCAGCAGCAACTTTCACTCAGTGTCATCACCGATGTTCTCCCCATCATTGTATTCAAGAAACTCCTCCTCAACATCATCGTCCTCGCCGGCCTCCGGTGTCGCAGGGTCGTAGCCTCAGTTGACACGAGCCTCTCGTGCCTTCGCCCGGGCTCCTTCATAAGCAGCCTGAGAAATATTGCCCGCCTCCCACAAACATTTGTATATGTCTCGTTGGGCCTCGTCATGGACCCAAAGCTCATGCAAGTGACGAGGAATGGCGGCAGAGGCAGATTCAACTTGAGCCAACAACTGCGCCCTCTCAGCCTCAAGCGCCACAACCCGGTCCCCTAGGCCTGAAGCCTCCCGATCAATCTCTCCAATGCGCTTTTCGAGTCTCGCCTCCCTTATTGTGGCCGTTGCCCTCTCGGATTCCTGCTCAGATTGAAGGATGCAGATAATGTCCTCCAACGCTGCCGCTCTTGCTAAAGCCGATGCCCGAGCGTTCTCGACATTTTCCAACTTGGCTACTTTTCTCTCCAGCTCGGCTAACTTCCCCATCCATTCTGCACTCAATGCTTCAACTCTGGCGGCATTCTGATTGAGTTCGGCTTGCAACGACAGCACCTTTGCCTGAAGATACTCGCACTCTGCAGCGACCCCCTTTCCCAACTCAAGTTCTTCGTCCTTGGCACGAAATAGCTCCTCAAGTTCACTACACTTGCGAATGGACTGCATCAGCTCCTGATCCCTTTTCTCCCGCTCCTCCCCAATTGATTGATTGCCAAAACCCGCCCTGAGCCGCTCATGCATCTCACGGCATTTGTTGCGATAGAGCCGATACTTTTCAAGCATCTGCAGAAAAATCCTGGCCCGAGTCTCGGCCTTACAAGCACTCTCGATCTCCAGCATGTAAGACTGAAAACAAAGAAAAAAGTTGATAAAAGCCAAGGTCGTAAGAAAGAAAACAAAAAAAGAATAGGGAAAAGAAACTTACCCTCAGGCCCATCGCGGCCACACCACGCGACAATTTGGCGTCACTGACGTCCTTAAGAGCTCTGCTCTTTGCGGCAGAGCATAGAAGGTCGAATTGTGTCATAAAATCCACCATGTCTCGCAGAAGATTGAGGTCCGATAAAATTTTAAGTATTCGGGAAGGACCACCCGCTCTTACCATAGTTCGGGTAAAACCTTCCTCGAACATCCTAACGTTATCAGGATCGAGTTCAGAGTCAGACTCGTAATCATCAACCATGACACCTTTTCTCCCTTTCTGTGGCCGAAGAAGAGGCGTGGTTCGGCCTGGATGACGAAGGGCCGCCCAAGACAGTAACGGCCGCCTCGGGACTCCGTCTCTCCGCAATATTAGTCTGTTGGTCGCTCATGACAGGCATAGCCTTTGCGACCGGGTTTGCACCACTGTCAATTTCAGGCACCTCCAAGGGAAGGTCGCCCCTCGAAGATGTTTCGGCTTGAGGAGCCACTTCTAACACCACTCGCTGTCTCTTAAATGAGCTCTTTCCACTATCAACATGTGAAGATTCACCCGTTGAGCGCACAGTATAAGTCGGAGTCTCAGGTTGAGGAGTGGCCTCCGCACAAATGGCTCCGATCGCAGGTGCAGATTGGGTAGTTCTCGATGTAGGCCAGGTAGTAGCCCTCGGCGCAGGCCGGATAGGAGGCGTCGGTTGACGGAACGCGAGCGGAGGAGCCCTCGTCCTTCGCACCTTCCCTGCCAACAAAGAAAGACGGTCATACAACAAAAAGATCAAACTATAAGGCAGAGGACAAAGAACCGCAACGGGACGACTCACCAGTGAGAAGCTTACGTCCATATCTCTCGTAGAAGGACGTCCAATCGCGAACCCCCACTATATGGGGAAGAATGGCGTTTACTCACTCGCTGACGTCGTCGACTAGCGGGGGAGGCAGTCTCTCGACTGCAAAAGCGAAAACAAGGCATCATCAATGCCATCTAAAGAAGAACGGTCGGTGACCGCCTCGAGAGGAATCACAAAATAAACAAACGAAACTTAAGTGCGAAATTCCACGTCTTAGGGAACCCTGCCGAGTCCGCCACAAGATGCTCTGTCCGCACATAAAAATAGCTTTCCCAGAAGCGGCGATTAGCTTTATCGTCCATCTTCACCACTATAGACATGTGATTTTTGACCCTCCCCAAGGTTTTTTATTTTACCGTAAAATATTTAACTTAGGCCTAATATAGCTATTTCAACTCATTTTTACTCTTTTAATTTTATTTTATTACAAGAAAACGAAAATTACAAAAAATACGTTCATTAATGTTTTGTTAGTTCTTTATTAACCTTGAAAAATACCAAAAAATAGTTTATTTTAACGGTTATTTTATTTAAGTAGGACTAATCAATAAATGAGGTCGTATTTTAGTCCCATTCACGGAGAAAGAATAAAACTTAGGCTCGAGCAACCCATTTTTAGGCCTAATTTTGGACCTAAACCATAATTTTCAAGCCCATAATTCCTAGGCTCATACCCCTAACCTAATACCTACCCCTATATAATAGTATCTAATGCCTAAATAGTGACCTACGCCTAAAAAATCTGAAAAACCATCAGCGCCGCAAGACAGAAATACACGACCCCCTCAAGCGTATCTCCTACATCTTCTTCATGGAGATTGAACCAAAAGCCCTAAAACAAAAAGAACCCTAGAGGTCTTCTTCTTCATGAGAAACGAGAACCAGCAGCCCTTAAGAAAAAAGCTTCAGCCATTGAACAGAAGAGACCAACGACCCACCCCCTGACTTCATCATCTCCTTCACACCCCCCCCCCCAACGTCTTCTTCTTCAGCTATTAGAGACACCAAACAAACAGTTGATGTCGCTGGGCCTCCGTTCACCGCGACGCTTCCATCTACGGTGAAGCTTCACCTCACAAACGACCAGCCAACACCAACAAAACAGTCGCATCATTTCCCCTTCCAGTCCAGATCGAGCACGTACACATAGGGAGGGAACCAGAGCAAAAATGAACTAAGTTTCTCATCTCTAATACACATAGAGGAAACGAACGAACAGAAACAATGGCGGGATTTGCACTCCTTGTCGTGGGTCTAGCTTGTGCGTTCGCTAGTGGCGAGATATAGTTTTGTCTGAGCTGAGGTTGGTTTGAGTTCATCGTTGTTCGTCGAGGTTCGATTTGCGATCGTTGTTTTCTGTTTCCGGTTTAAGGTATGAGCTTCGATTCTTTCATTTACATGTTCTGTTTTTGTTATTTACGATGCTTTATTTACAAAGTCTTCGCTATTGTTAATTACTATCTCCCTTTAACTTCATGTACATGGTCTTGATGACACGAATTTGGAGTTGCTGGTATGAATACTTTGAAAAGTATGTTCTATTTAGCTTCTTGTTAAGGTTTTCTCATAAATGCATCTAATGCAATCTTGATAGGCTTTGTTTACTGTTTTGTAAATACTACATTCATCTTAATTGTGGTGAGCTACTTTCATTAGTCTGTTTATTCACTCCAATATCCCGAGTTCTTTGTTTAAGTGTTGTATTAGGGGTTGGGGATCCTGTTGTGTATATCTATGAGATAGATTTGGGTCGAGCTAATGCGAAATGGCAGAAATGAGAAGTTCGGAAAATTGATAGAATGTCGTAGTTGCCTGTTTTTAAAATTAATTTCCTAAAATCCGGGTGCGCATTTATGTGACCCAAATCCAAATCTCAACAACGTTAGATAAAATGTGTTACGGACTACGAATGTATTTACGTAACGTGGTTCAAGACGCGTTTTATGTGACGTTGAATCTTTCTAAAAATATTTAAATAAAAGTGGTTTAAAAGATAAAAATGCACATAGGTTTCAAAGATGTTTTAAAATCTAGTAAAAAGGCCAATTATAACAGTTGAGCGACCGTGCTAGTACCACGAAACTCGAGAATGCCTAATACCTTCTCCCGGGTTAACAAAATTCCTTACCCGGATTTCTGTTTTTGCGAACTGTAATACAGAGCCAATCTTTTCCTCGATTCGGGATTTGAACCAGTGACTTGGGACACCATAAAATTATCCTAAGTGGCGACTCTGAATTTTTAATAAAATAATCCTGTTTCGATTGTAACTTAAATTGGAAAAAACTCATATATACTCCCTTTTCGGGGGTGTAGGTAAAAAAGAGGTGTGACAGCTGTGGCGACTCGGCTAAGGATAAGAACCTAGAATCTCTAGTTCAGGGTTCAGAATTCGAGCTTAAAGTAATTGTTGTATTTGACTTTATTTATTATCTGATTTCATTCACATGTTTGGGCCTAATGTGCTAAGTGCTGCTTTTTATCGCTTTGATATTATCTGAACTATATATAAATTGATGCGAAACCCTTCTCTTCTCATCTTCGGGGATGTGCACGCTGGCGTGACTCCCTATTAGGTTAGTGTCATACCTTGAAATAATAAAGAGGCTCGAACAAGTTACAAAGCCGGATGGCCTTTTGGTTCCCGGTATGTAGCCCCCTCCTCGGCTCGAGTTGTCCGTTGGGGTGCACAAGTCTAGAACAGTATACCCAGGTTTTATACTTAGAATAACTCAGCCTCATGCTGGATCCCTAGTAGGAACGTTTGTTTGCATCACATGCATTTGACTTTGGAGACTCAACACAGGGGTTGGGTCTGTCTAGGACAGGTGTACCCGAAATGAAAAGACAATCCCGATGCATCCTATGTGTTACATGTTGCAATTTTTCAGGGTAAAAGGATCATTTGACGGACCAATAATAGTTGAGGGAAAATGAAAAAAAAAAGAAAAAAAGAGGGTGAAGTGTGAAAGTAAAGCAAGTAGGGCCTAGTTATATTTTTTTTATTAAGAAAAAGACAAAAAAAATGAAAAATTCAAAAAGATTTTGCACTTTTTCATCATTTTTCGAAAATCAAAAAAAAAAGGAAAAAGAAAATCCAAAAAAAGATGTTGCATGTTTCATCATTTTCAAGGAAAAGACAAAAAATATATTTTCTCTAAATTAGTTGTTTTTGTTTTAATTCTCGCTCGTATCCAATCTGCCCGAACTACACGAACCTGATTCTCGTCTCTCGGGGCGGGATACATAGGTAACCCACATAGGGTCCGGTCTTCCTAGTGAGTTTAGGTTCTTGGCTTTGCGGGGTCTTAGCCAAATCTTGCATTTTTAGCCCCTTTTAGCCACATAGGTTAATTTTAGAAAAATGGTCACAACCACGTCTTGCACGTGTCTAGTAGTCTCACATAGTGTTGGTTTAAGTTTTCTCATACATGTGTGGATATACTTACCAGAGTTTGAGCATGACAGATACCCCAAGATCATTGCATTCAGGAGCTGCTCGAGGAGCCATTTTATGTTTTTGAGGCAATTGGTCATGTTTTACTTTATAGTCCTGTATAGTAGTATCCAGTCTTTTAGGTGATGTTAGAGTTTGTAATAGTCTGGTTAAGTTTGTCTAATCTTTTGTTATTGTATTTCTTATTTTGTATTTGGAAATGTGTTATAAACCAAAAATCCAAAAAAAAAGAGATTTTGCGTTTTATTTCCTTTGGAAGTTTTATTTTAAAAAACAATTCTAGAATTAAAAAAAAAAATTCTTTTGAGGTGTTTATCCTTAGGAAGTTAATATCTAGAACTCCGAATGGAAATTTTTTGCTTTCATATTTTCTTTAGTATATTAGGACTAAAAATTCAAAAAAAAAAACTTTCTTTAGTACCTCTTTAAAGAGTTTTCTTTAAGGTATTAATTTCAAAAATCCAAAAAGATTTTCTTTTGAGGTTCTTCTTTGGGAAACTAATGAAAAATGAGAAAAAAAATCCTTTTATTTTCATTAGAACTTTAGGACATTGTACATAGAAGAAAAAGAAACCAACGTGATTTCCTTCCTTTAAAAAAAGTCAAAAAATATTTTTCTCTTCTAGGATTTTTCCTTAATAGAGAATTTGTGTCAAAAAAAAAATCCATTAAGCTTGAGTTTAGAATAGGTTATAGATCATTGAGTCTAGAAAATTCAAAAAAAAAAAGAGATTTGGTTCTTTTACTTCCCTTATTTCGTCATAGTAGTCATTAAGGAAGAAATGAGGAAGTTAGTTTGTTTACTTTACTCCCGATCTTTCAGAACTACGCAAAGATCTGATTCATGCGGGGTCATGATACGTAGGCAACCTACATAGGGTTCGATCGAATTATTTTTTTATTATTATTAAAGGAAAAGAAAAAAAAGAAAAAAGAAGAAGAAAAAGATGGTGAAATTATGGGAGGTAAGAAATGAGAGGAAAGAAAAGAGCGATAATCAGAAAAAAAAAAAAAAAAAGGGGGGAGGGGAAGAAAATGAGCAAGTCAAGAAGTGCTAGAAAAGAAAGAAAAGAGGACATTGAAATGAACAAAATTGGGATGATGCCAAGTGACCTTGTGACCCTCGAAGTCATTCTAGAACCATTAATTGTTGCTAGGTGCATTGCACGCAATGTAATATTTTTGTTTGTTAAATGCCTTAATGCTAACAGGATGACCCTATTTTGTTCCTTTTGTTATATTCATAGCAGAAGGGTGGTTGGTTTGTAGTTATTAAAGTGGTAACTCCTCTCTACAACATAAAGTCAAAAGGCATGGCAGACAACAACAGAATTGGGTTGGTTGATACCGGTGCCCGAAAGCAGTTGGTTGAACAGGACACTGGTTTGGATGATGAGGTAAGGATGTTAAGACAACACATGACAGACATGTATCAGGCCTGGACGACTGGGAAAGCATCATCCCCCGCCACCACCTAGCTTCTTAGATGCTACCCTTACCCAAACTCCGGTCATAGTGCCGGATGATCCCCCACACTCTCCAGATTTACCCGTTTTTCACAGCTTTCCCAACCACCCTAGTAGTTCCATCACTCATCCTTCAATTACCTCTCCCCAAAATTGTCCTCCTGTCATATCCGTTATTTCCAATAATGAATACTCACTCAAAGCTCATGATACCCAATATTACCCCTCAAAGGTTGCCTACAAGTTCCTGACTCATACAAGAAGAGCCCTCGGGATGAGCTTCATGCTGAAAATGAAAAGGTCACAGGAAAAGAAGGGTGAGATGAGATATCCGGGAAGCTGAAAAGCATAGAACAGTCTTTAAAGAACATGCAAGGGACGGGAGACCAGGTTAGCATGTCTTACAAAGAGTTGTGTATGTTCCCTGATGTTCGCCTGCCCGCGGGGTTTAAAGTACCAAAGTTTAACTTATATGATGAGGGTGGAGATCCGGTAGCCCATCTGAGGGGTTATTGCAGTGAAATGAGAAGTGTTGGCGAGAAAGATAATTTGTTGATGGCGTATTTCAGTGAGAGCTTGACTGGGGCAGCTTTGGAATGGCATAATCGTCAAGATGTCGGTAAGTGACATACATTGGGCGACATGGCTCAAGATTTTGTGCGACACTTTCACTACAATATAGACGTTGTCCCAGACCGCTCTTCCTTATCTCAGATGGAAAAGAAACCCAAGGAAAGTTTTAGGGACTTTTGGCTCAGATGGAACGAACAAGTTGCTCGGGACAGTCCTCCCATTGATGGAAAAGATGTTGCTGAGCCCCGCCGACAACAGGGTCTAGTGGTCGTTCTTGCTAAACGCTTTCAACCACAATATCGACCCCGCGGATATCCTTGTAACCCTCCCTACTGCTACTTCTCTCCACAGAACCCCCAAAATCGTACATCACTTCCTCGATACCCCGTCCATAATGCACCACCATATGCTCCACATCCCCGAGGCCTGCGATGGACCGCACCACTTCCATAAATATCTCACCCACCCCTTCATACATATCAACCACCTGCCCGCAAAAGGTTCCAACCGAGGCAAGAGTATAAAATGAAAAGACTACTGAAAAAAGAAAACGCTTTCACGCCCATCGGAGAATCCTATACAAGCTTGTTTGAAAAATTAAAGCATTCTGGCCTGATTGAGCCGCTCCTCGGCTATACTCCCGACCCATATGCAAAAGGCTTTGATCTTGTTGTACGATGCAAGTACCACTCTAATATCCAAGGGCACATCATTGAATATTGTCGCTCTTTGAAAAGGGAAATAGAAAGAATGATTCAAGAAGGGGTAATTGTGATCAATGACCGTGACAGGGAGCATGCGAATCCTCTTGGGAACTTGTTGATTAAAGTTGATAATGTTGAAGTTGGTAATGGTCTTGGCAATATTGATGCGGAACTCAGTGGCTAAGATGTCATGCTTGGTAATTGGAAAGACGCTCCATTTCTTGGCTAGCCAGGAGGGAGTCTTGGTGGTTCATTTTGTTGTCATTTCTATTGTCCGAGTTATTTCAGGGTTGTAATCCGGATATTGTCTTGTGACTCAAACCCTTCTATCCTTTTATTTTTCCTAGTTCCTTTAGTCGTAGTAACTTATTTAGTGTTATCTAGGTTTGTTCTAGGGTTGTACCCCAGTTTATTTTGCTTGTTTTGTTGTTCAAACCCTTTCACCTCTGTCTAATGTAATTTTCTGTTTTCTGTTATTTCTAGTCATTTTTGTTTAGTTCTTTTCTCCTTTTATAGTTCTTTTCATGCTGGTTCTAGTGACATGACATGCACGCATAATTTTAGGCCTGGTCTTAAAAGTTAGTTTAGTCATGAAGCAATGAAGCAATTTTGAAGATCATAGGGGACACTTGAGGGAAATAAGTATAGATTTGGATATTTTGAGATCATTTGAAGCCCAAACCATATGAAACTGGGGCAGATAATTTAGGAAGTTAATAGGATGACAAGAATTTGTTAAAGGAGAGTGCATCCCGGACGATTTGAAGCGAGCAACTTTGAGTTCAAGTGCATCTCAAGTTACAAGATAAAGTCAAGAAAGTTTTCTCCGAATTGACGGAGATCCATTATGAAAAGGGAATCACCCAACAAGGGTTCTGTACAAGGCACTAAAATAATGGAAGGCATATCAGTGATACCAATGCCGATGCTGCAAAAGAAATATTGTGCATGATCTTCAATTTTCATTTCAAGTTACATGTGTTGTACTTGGCATTTTCAGGGATTGGGAGGCCCTATTTCAGCTACCCAAACACTTATATCATTTGATACCCTTTTGATCCTGTACTAATTTCTTTGACCTCCCCTCTTTTGGAATCAAGTTAGAGTCATGCGAAAAAAAAAGGGTTTATGTCCCCATAAGTTTATTATAGAAAGTTCATTCCAAAAGGAAAATTCAAAAAAGAAAAAGAAAAATAAAGATAAAGAAAAAAAAAGAAAAAAGAAGAAAAAAGAGGAAAAGAAAAAAAATAGCAACAACAAAACGTATCTTTGTGAACTACGTTTGACCTGATTCTTGTCACCACAAGATACGTAGGCAGCCTCACGGTTCGGTCATACCTGTCACACCTCCTTTTTCCGTCCCCGCGAGGAGGGAAGGAGTTTTTTCAATTAAAGGACAATCGAAACGGGATTTGTTTGTTTATTTCAGAGTCGCCACTTGGGAGATTTAGGGTGTCCCAAGTCACCATTTTAATCCCGAATCGAGGAAAAGAATGACTCTGTATTACAGTCCGCGAACCAGAAATCAGGATAAGGAATTCTGTTAACTCGGGAGAAGGTATTAGGCATTCCCGAGTTCCGTGGTTCTAGCACGGTCGCTCAACTGTCATATTCGGCTTGTTTATCTGATTTTATACAATTATGAGCTCATGTGCAAGTTTTAACTTTTAACCGCTTTCGTCGTTATTATTATATATTTTTTCAAGAATTGCAACATCATGGAAATACATCTCCAACCACGTCACATCAATGCACCCGTGGTTGTTGGCACATTTCAACTCTGTTGAGATTTGGATTTGGGTCACATAAATGTGCACCCGAGTTTTAAGAAAATTAAATTATTAAAAGGCGTGCCTAAAGCGACTAGCGTATCATTTACTTTGGGTAGGGCCATGAAATTTTGCTAAACGGTCCATCCCGAAGTCTAAGCAATTTTAAAGCAAATATTTACCGAGGGCCCCACAATTTTGTATTTTTATTCGGTGAGGCTCATCTCATTCTTATTTTTTAAAGGAATTTGCAATGTCATGGACATGCATCTCGGACCACGTCACAATCAATGTACCCGTGATTAGAGACACATTTCGACTCCGTTGAGATTTGGATTTGGGTCACATAAATGTGCACCCGAGTTTAAGAATGTAATTTAATTAAATCGCGTCTAAAGAGTCTAACGTGTTATTATCTTTGGGGAAGGCAGTGAAATTCACTAAACAGTCCATCCCGAATTCTAAGTATTTATTATGACCAATTATTGAGGGCCCCGCAATTTGCATTTTTATTTGGCGAGGCTCGTCTCATTATTTTTTTTTAAAAAAAAAAGGATAATCTTAGAATGACTACATTTTTTATTTTTTCATTTTTCTCTAAAATAAATGAAGAAAATGTCCTACTTTATTTACATACTTTCGAGTTATTATAGTTAAGTTTCGAAAGTGAGTCGTTTAAAGAGTTTACATGGGCAGCGCATAGAATGTTCTACATACAGACAATAAAAGAAAGAAAAGACTACATTAAACTACAACTTCAAATCTTTCTCATTTTTGCATTCATCTTTCGAGTAGCTTACAAGATGAACCAGTGTATCGTTTGTGTACCTGGTATTGTCAATACAAGAAGAAAAAGGTCAGCAAAGTAGTATGTAACACAGCAGCAGAAAGCCCAACACAGTAGCTTCAACACCTCAGTCCAGAAATCCCAGCAACACGGAAAAAACTAGTAAAAATGGAGAAGACAAATAGTGCGGAAATCTCTCTTTGTTTTTTCTTTCTAGATTTGAACTCTCTATGGTGTTCTTCTACTCTCAATATTTCAGAAAATTTGGTTCTATCTTTTTTACTCTCTCCAAAATGAATTCTGTCCCTGTATATTCTGTGTATCCAGAGTGTATATCGAGTGTATACTGCTTTCTCCGGCCCCTCTTTTTTTCTTCTCTCTATCTAGTTTTTCCTTTTTTTTCCCACCCTTTTCTTCCTAAATTTTCTCTTCTATTTATAGCAAAATTTTCGAAATTTTCAGATTTGTTTTTTTTATTATTTTATTATTTTTTAATTAAAAGAAATCCCACTTACAAATTGCTTTTATTTTTTTAGAAAAAGAAATCCCACCTTTATTTACTTTTATTTTTAAAATTCCAACTTTAATTACTTTTATCTTATTTAAAATCTCACTTTTTATTTTTTTAAAAGAGAATCTCACTTTATTTAACTTTTCTTTAAAAAAAAACAAACCACTATCTTTTCTTTTTCTTTTAAAAATGCTACTTTCAATTACTTTAAATTTTCAGATACCTTTATATTTATTTTTTAATTCCAACCTTCTTTTACTTTTAAATTTTTTTAAAATTTCCACAAAACTTTTTATTTTTTTAAATTTTCTACATTCTTTTACTTTTTTTAAAAGAGAATTCCACCTATTTTTACTTTTTTTTTTATTCAATACTTCCCTTTTTCTTATTTTTTAAATCATTCCCGAAATTATTATTTTTTTTAAAAATAAATAAATAAATATTTTCGGATTTTTTTATATAAAAAAAACAAAAAAAAATATTAATAGTGATAATTTACCTTTTAATTTTTTTGTTATTTTTATCCTATAATAAAAAGTGTAATAAAGCTAAATAATAGTAGGTTAAAACCCCCTAAAATATTTACATAAAAGAAGTGATAAAAAATTAAATGTTGTCAAAAATTAGGTGTTCACAGCTGCCCCTCTTTGCTCGAAAACACGAAGAGCTTTCGGACAAAGATAAAGTGAACAATGCGACTAATTTTTGATCATATCGTTATTCAAAAGAGGAAGAAAATAAAAAAGGTAAGGCGCAACCGAGTCCTGGTTTTGGACAGCCTACATATCCCTAGTTATAAGGGAATCAGGTCGCGTGTAGTTCAGAAAGTTTTGGTAGCTGGGACTACCATGGGATTGCGATGTTACTATTACTGTTGTTGCATGCTGTTACCACTACTTTTCGATCTCCTTATTACACCATTGCTAGAAAGAAAACAGGAAGTTATACTAAGCTATGATCTATGAATTACAAAGATTTACTCTCGAGCTTGGTCATGTGATTGTTGTTGCCTTGTTGCTTTGTGTTTCCTCTAGTATTTCTTTACTTCTAGCTCGACTTGTGGTCCTCCTTCTGATTTCTGCTGGGGATTTTTGTTGTAACCCTCTGCTTTACTGACTTCAAACTTCAATGTATTCCCCTGTTCTGCAAGTAGGCTCCTGACTCCACCTTGACTTTTGAAAGATGACACAACCTCCATTCTACAGGCCGGCTCCTGACTTCTTCAACAATCTTAGAATTTAACGCCCTCCATTCTCCAGGCGGGCTCCTGACTTTCATCAGCAATTTTGAAAATAAAATGCATTTGGCAATGATTTATGAAAATATATATTTTGGCAATGTTTATACAAGCAGGACCACTCGGGTCGAAATAAATTAAATGTCCTTTTGAGGAAGGATTAAATTCAATATCCTATTCGAGGGCGGATAGACCCATCATATCCTATTCGACGACGGACAGACCCATCATATCATGTTCGAGGGCGGACAGACCCATCATATCCTGTTCGAGGGCGGACAGACCCATCATATCCTATGCGAGGGCGGACAGACCCATCATATCCTATTCGAGGGCGGACAGACCCATCATATCCTATTCGAGGGCGGACAGACCCATCATATCCTATTCGAGGGCGGACAGACCCATCATATCCTATTCGAGGGCGGACAGACCCATCATATCCTATTCGAGGGCGGACAGACCCATCATATCCTATTCGAGGGCGGACAGACCCATCATATCCTTTTCGAGGGTGGATGAACCCAAAATATCCTATTCGAGGGCGGATGAACCTAAAATATCTTATTCGAGGGCGGAAGAACCCAAAATATCCTATTCGAGGGCGGATGAACCCAAAATATCCTATTCGAGGGCGGATGAACCCAAAATATCCTATTCGAGGGCGGATGAACCCAAAATATCCTATTCGAGGGCGGATGAACCCAAAATATCCTATCCGAGGGCGGATGAACCCAAAATATCCTATTCGAGGGCGGATGAACCCAAAATATCCTATTCGAGGGCGGATGAACCCAAAATATCCTATTCGAGGGCGGATGAACCCAAAATATCCTATTCGAGGGTGGATGAACCCAAAATATCCTATTCGAGGGCGGATGAACCCAAAATATCCTATTCGAGGGCGGATGAACCCAAAATATCCTATTCGAGGGCGGATGAACCCAAAATATCCTATTCGAGGGCGGATGAACCCAAAATATCCTATTCGAGGGCGGATGAACCCAAAAATATCCTATTCGAGGGCGGATGAACCCAAAATATCCTATTCGAGGGCGGATGAACCCAAAATATCCTATTCGAGGGCGGATGAACCCAAAATATCCTATTCGAGGGCGGATGAACCCAAAATATCCTATTCGAGGGCGGATGAACCCAAATATCCTATTCGAGGGCGGATGAACCCAAAATATCCTATTCGAGGGCGGATGAACCCAAAATATCCTATTCGAGGGCGGATGAACCCAAAATATCATATTCGAGGGCGGATGAACCCAAAATATCCTATTCGAGGGCGGATGAACCCAAAATATCCTATTCGAGGGCGGATGAACCCAAAATATCCTATTCGAGGGCGGATGAACCCAAAATATCCTATTCGAGGGCGGATGAACCCAAAATATCTTATTCGAGGGCGGATGAACCCAAAATATCCTATTCGAGGGCGGATGAACCCAAAATATCCTATTCGAGGGCGGATGAACCCAAAATATCCTATTCAAGGGCGGATGAACCCAAAATATCCTATTCGAGGGCGGATGAACCCAAAATATCCTATTCGAGGGCGGATGAACCCAAAATATCCTATTCGAGGGCGGATGAACCCAAAATATCCTATTCGAGGGCGGATGAACCCAAAATATCCTACTCGAGGGCGGATGAACCCAAAATATCCTATTCGAGGGCGGATGAACCCAAAATATCCTATTCGAGGGCGGATGAACCCAAAATATCCTATTCGAGGGCGGAAGAACCCAAAATATTCTATTCGAGGGCGGATGAACACAAAATATCCTATTTGAGGGCGGATGAACCTAAAAATATCCTATTCGAGGGCGGATGAAACCAAAATATCCTATTCGAGGGCGGATGAACCCAAAAATATTCTATTCGAGGGCGGATGAACCCAAAAATATTCTATTCGAGGGCGGATGAACCCAAAATATCCTATTCGAGGGCGGATGAACCCAAAATATCCTATTTGAGGGCGGATGAACCCAAAATATCCTATTCGAGGGCGGATGAACCCATCTTCAAAACTTGAAATTGTCTTACCTCCGACTGTTTTTCTTAAAATTGTGTTGTCTTGCTATCTCTTAAAACTTGAATTGATTTCCTCGTTCCTCCGAGAAAATTTTCGACAATGGCAGAAAATTTTCTTCCCCAGTTTTGGTGCTTTTCCTTGTGGCATGTTTTTTCGCCATTAATAAGATTTCTTTTTCCTGCTTCAAATCAAAGAAAATTTGTTAGTTTTAAAACATGGTGAGTGGTCGTGCCACTCCTGCTGGGGATGGTTTTTCCCTTTCTCCCTTCCCCGCTCTGTGTTTCATTACGCTAACTAAACTTGCTGGGGATTATTTTGCTGGGGATGAATTTTCCTTTTCTTCCTTCCCCACTATGTGTTATCCGACCCTCTTGGAACTTGGTCGAAATTCTGTCGGGGATGCTCCTACATCTCGATGATATGCTGGGGGCCCTCTTGGAATTAGGTCCACCATTTTCTCAACTGTTGTTTTCCTGTTTTTCTCCAACTTCCCTTGGAAATTTGGTCCTCTTGGGATCTAGACTCATTCATCATTTGGTCTTGCGACCAACTTCTTTTAGCTTTATTGCCTTATCTTTGGCCTGTCCTATTTGCATTTTTCTTTGCATCATTTTGGCAACTGGTAGTAAGCTCTAAAAATCCTTTTCAAAAACAAACTGCTGGGGAGGTAAAATCTTTAAACCAAGAAATGAAAAAGTGATGATTTCAAAAAAAAATAGAAAAAGAAGAAGTCTTTCTGAACAAATGCTGGGGAAAAGGAAAGAAAAGAACTTATCTGAATGATATAACCGATCCCAACGATCATGTCGCGCATTCCGGATTAATCAACCTAGTCTATTTGTATCAATCAACCCTTCGGACGGCCTCATGTTGCTGGGGATAAACAGGCACTCACCTCTTTGCCAAATGCGGGTCCTTTCCGCCAATCTTGTCTTGTCGCCTCATAGTGCCCTTCGAGGGGTTTTCACTAATAAGACTCTCTCATTTCTCTCAACTCTCATCGTCTTATGGTGCCTGTGAAGGTTTTCACCGATAAGACTCTCTCATTTTATTTTATTTTTCAGCTGGGGATTGGAGTGCTGCTGATATGACTCTCTCTGCTGGGGATTCTTTTCGACTATCAATTCATTTCCAGCTTATGATCCTCTTCTCTGCTAGGGATCATAGTGTTATTCCCGACTTCCGTTTGCATGACTTGGCACTTCTCGGATACTGATCGGGAGGTCTTTTTTGGACATCAATAGGGATTTTTGTGTGGGGTTAAAAGAAAAGGCTACCAAAAATTCAAAAATAACTTTGATGGGTGAAACATTACAACTCTTGGAATCAAACTTTCTTTCCAAAATTACAAACATAAACTTCTGCCCCAGTTTTTCTTGCTTGGGGATTTTTTTTTTTTACACTATGACCGAGCCGTGAGGCTCCTACGTATCCTTTTTTGAGGAATCAGGTCAAATGTAGTTCCCAATTCCTTTTTTTTACTTTTCTTTTGTCTTTATTATCATTATTTTTTTCTTCTCTTTTTCATTCACTTTCATTACTGATTCCAAAAATAGGGGTATGAAAGAATAAATAAGGCTCAAAAGGGGAAGCAACGGTTAAAGTGTTTGGATAGAAGAAAGAATTGTCTCCGTTATTTCATTCTCCGATAAATGCTAAGTACAAACAAATAACAATTATAATTACAAAAAATCATACATAATATCTCTTAACTGCGTCAGAATTGATAGTCATGTCGACGCATTTCCCTTCGATATCTGTTAAACATAAAGCGTCATTGGGCTTGATCTGTTCAGATTGCGATAATCAACACACACCTAGATTTTTCCTCTTTTTTTTGCACTAGCACCACATTAGCCAACCAATCAGGATATCGAGCGACCCGAATAACCTTAGTATTCAGCTGTTTGGTTACTTCTTCCTTAATCTTCACACTCATGTCGGTTTTGAACTTTCTCAATTTTGCTTGACGGGAGGAAATGTCGGGTCAGTGGGCAATTTGTGAACCACTAGATTGGTGCTTAAACCCGGCATGTCGTCGTATGACCATGCAAAACGTTTTTGAATTCAATAAGTGCTTTGATTAGTTCTTCCATTATGTTTGGTTCAATGTGGACGTTTATCTTAGCTTCCCTGATATCATCCGCATCCCCTAGATTGACGGCTTCCATGTCATTTGAGTTGGGCTCTTTTTTATTTCTTTTTTTTTTCAAATTGGCTCAACTCTCTGTTAATTTCTTCGAAGGCTTCATCCTCATCGTATTCCGACTTATCATCACAATCTTGTACTATAAGTTCGAAATCAGATTGATTTTTTTAGACTAGGTTGAAGATCCGTCGTGCATGCCATGTCATTAGAACCAGTATAAAGATAACTATTCAGAAGAGAAAAAGAAGAAGAAAAATTAAAACAAAATAAGGAATGAAGAAAAAAAACTTTCACTTTATTAAAATACTGGATAGCAAGGTTTCACACTTTGGCGAGCACAAAAAGAAATCTGGATTACAACCCTGGAATAATCCAGATAACAAGAAAGAAAATCAGAGCCCACTACCAAGACTCCCTTCGTATAGGAAGAGGAGTAGCCATTCGATTGTTGATTTTTGCTTTCAGCCCCACAAACTGTACATTTGCCCCACTAGACCCTTTTCCCAATACCATAACTGGCTTGTCATCTACCTTTTCCAACTATACCACCGCTTTTCCACTGGTCGACTTTTCTTTTAAACCGGCACGGATCATCATCACTATTTGTGAAGGTTTCTTTAGCTCCCCTCCTTCGTGCACTAGCTCGATCATGTGGGTTTCATGGTGTGCCGGCAACGGGTTCTGATTGATGTTGGGTACCTCTGGTGTCTGAACCTCAATCTTGTTAGTGTCAATAAGATTTTGCACTGCATGTTTCAACTTCCAACACTTCTCGGTATCATGTCCGGGAGCCCCCGAACAATACTCACAGCTTACCGAGTGGTCCATATTTTTGGGAAGGGGATTTGGCAATCTGGGCTCAACAGGACTCAACAAGCCTAACTGCCTTAATTTGTGGAACAAGGCAGTATAGGTTTCTCCCAACTCAGTGAATGTTCTCTGTATTCTTTCATTTCTGAAAGCCTGATTTCCCCGAAAACCTGCCCCTGAAGAGTTCTTGTAGGCCCTTGGAGGCGGATAGGTGTTTTGTGTAGGTGGGTATGTGTTTTGGGGAGCCGGTGCGCGCCATTGTGGGCGAGCCGGAGGCTGAGCATATGTCTGGGCATGGTGTACGGAGAAGTGTGGTTCTTGTGGCTGGAAGTAAGGTTGTGGAGGATAATTTGGAGTGTGAGGGTAGTTTGGGTGATGGGGTCTGGGTTGGTATCGAGGGGAAGGACCTCTCGATCTGGACCAGTTGCCTGCCTCTATTATCGCGACCTCTTCTCTCTTTTTCTTTCCAAGCGCACCTCCCGTGCCGCTCTGAATGGCCTGAGTCGTTGCCTTGATTGCCGAGTAACTCAGGATTTTATTGGACTTAAGTCCCTCTTCTATCATAACTCCCATTTTCACTACTTCATTGAAGGATTTGCCAACTGACGTCACCAAGTGACCAAAGTACGTTGGCTCTAGAGTTTGCAGAAAATAGTCCACCATTTCGTTTTCCCTCATGGGAGAATCAACTCTAGCTGCCTGTTCTCTCCACCGGAACCCAAATTCCCAGAAGCTCTCCCCGGGCTTCTTCTCAAACTTTAGTAATGTGAGACGGTCAGGGACTATCTCAAGGTTGTACTGGAAGTGTCCTGCAAAAGCCTGTGCTAGATCGTCCCAGGTGTACCACCTGCTCGGATCTTGTCTTGTATACCATTCCAGTGCTGACCCACTTAGGCTTTGGCCAAAGTAAGCTATCAGCAGCTCGTCTTTGCCACCAGCTCCCCTCATCTTGCTACAAAAACCCCGTAGATGTGCCACAGGATCGCCATGCCCTTTGTATAAATCGAACTTGGGCATCTTGAACCCTGCCGGCAATTGCACGTCAGGGAAAGGGCATAGATCCTTGTAGGCCACGCTGACCTGGTGGCCTAACCCGTGCATGTTCCTGAAGGATTGCTCCAGGCTTTTGACCTTTCGAATCACCTCCTCATGTTCTGTGTTCTTAACCGGTTTCTCAGCTTCCTCTGGGATCCCAAATTGGGGTGTATATGTGTATGGCTCAGGAGCTTTAAAAGTGGGTTTATGAGGAAAATATTGGGTGTTGTGAATTTGGAACAGTGGTTCACTAGACGATCTTTGTAATGTGGTTGGGGGAGGTGCCACAAAGACAGGAACATTTGGTAGTGGAGGGTTCTGATTGGGTGGCGGAGCTTGGGGATCATAGGCATCTCTCCCCTAATAGTAGTGGTGGCTTGGGAAGCTTGTTGAAGGGCCGGGGGAAGGGTATTCTGGCGTGTGTCCCGGTAGGGGAGTAGGAGTGACAACTGGTTCGGGCCCCTTTTGCACCTTAGCCATGGCTAGGTGCATTTCATTCATTTCCAATCTCATTTTTTCCATATTGGCCATCGCCTCCTTCAGCATCTGATGTGCCGTCCTTTCCGACTCAACACTATTTTCTGAGCCAGTCATGCTCTCTGGTATAGGCCCTTTTGATCTTGTTTGATAATGGTATGGTGCCAGTACGCTCTAACAACTAACTGTTTGGGATTGGACAAACAACAAACTTGTTAGCGTTAGAGTTTCAACAGATATTGCAATTGCACGTTGGGGGATGCAATGTTCTTAGGCAGTTAACCATTTCTAACATGCTTTTTCTCCGACCGAATGCATCATCCCGGCTTATTTTATTTGTGCCTCTTTCGAGTGTTTCAGAAACCTCTCTTTTTCTTCTTCTCTCTTTTTTTCTTTTCTTTTATTCACTTTTTTTTCTTTTTTAGCGGTGGTCGAACCTTATGTAGATTGCCTACATATCATGTCCCCGCATGAATCAGACCGAGCGTAGTTCTGCCCAATAAAAGATGAATAATAATAAAACATTTTTTTGGAATTTTCAATTTTCATAATAAAACAAACTTGATTACAAAAGTTTAAAAACTGACCATACTAACAGACTTTGACAAAAGACAACAAACGGTCTCGAAAATCAAATAACCCGCATACTCTAATCAAAGAATTACAAACTCAAAAACAAACGGTCAGATTCCTTCCCCTATATGCCAATTTTAACCAAATGGTTGTTTTTCAGACGTGGCCCCTTCTCAATTTCACATGAATTTTAAGGCCGGGAAGGATTATTTTACGACCTTTCACAAACTTGTTCGTTCTTTTACGAAAATAGCTCTTCGACAACTGAAAGATACTCTAAGGCTATCTCGAAAAAAACGGTTTAAGACATCACCGAAGTCGGGCCGACTTATTTTAACTAAAAACCAAACGGTATTCACTTGACCACTGACTATTTTCTTATTTTTCAAATAATAAAAGACCTGGTTTTGCAAACACGATCTTTCAGCACTTCGGAGACGATGATTTTAAGGTTGAGCGGGATAACTGGTCACAACCCAAAAGAATGACCAAAGATGGTCGTTTATGCAAAGTCAGCCTTCCGGCGTCCCTTTCGAGAATATTCAGCTATTTTTGACAAAACGGCGTGACCCAACTTTTTTGACTCTTTTCTTGTTTTTGTTTTTTTCAAATTAGAATAAAAGACCCGGTATTGCAAACACGGCCTTTCAGCACTTCGGAGACGAAGATTTTAAGGTTGTGCGGGATAACTGGTCACAACCCAAAAGAATGACCAAAGATGGTCGTTTATGCAAAGCCAGCCTTTAGGCGTCCCTTTCGAGAATATTCAGCTATTTTTGACAAAACGGCGTGACCCAACTTTTTTTACTCTTTTCTTGTTTTTTTTTCAAATTAGAATAAAAGACTCGGTATTGCAAACACAGCCTTTCAGCGCCTCAGGGACGAAGATTTTAAGGCTGTGAGGGTCAAAAATCAAAACATAACCAAAGATGGTCGTTTATGCAAAGTCATCCTTCCGGCGTCCCGTTTGGGAACATTTGGCTAATTTTGACAAAACGGCTTGACCCAACTTTTTTGACTCTTTTCTTGTTTTTGTTTTTTTCAAATTAGAATAAAAGACCCGGTATTGCAAACACGGCCTTTCAGCACTTCGGAGACGAAGATTTTAAGGTTGTGCGGGATAACTGGTCACAACCCAAAAGAATGACCAAAGATGGTCGTTTATGCAAAGTCAGCCTTCCGGCGTCCCTTTCGAGAATATTCAGCTATTTTTGACAAAACGACGTGACCCAACTTTTTTTACTCTTTTCTTGTTTTTTTTTTCAAATTAGAATAAAAGACTCGGTATTGCAAACACAGCCTTTCAGCGCCTCAGGGACGAAGATTTTAAGGCTGTGAGGGTCAAAAATCAAAACATAACCAAAGGTGGCTATTTATGCAAAATCAGCCTTTCGGCGTCCCGTTTGGGAACATTTGGCTAATTTTGACAAAACGGCTTGACCCAACTTATTTATGACTCTCTTCTTGTTTTTTTTTCAAATTAGAATAAAAGACCTGGTATTGCAAACGCGGCCTTTCAACGTCTCGGGGACGAAGAATTTAAGGCTGTGTGGATAACAGGTCAAAATTCTAAAAGAATGACCAAATGTGGCCGTTTATGCAAAGTCAGCCTTCCGGCGTCCCTTTTGGGGACACTTGACTATATTTGACATGAGCGGCATTACCCGACTTATTTATGACAAAAATTCGACAATTTTTGGCTATTTTTGCAAAGGAGAGGTTGGACATCACCTGACTTATTTATGACAAAAAAAATTAAAATTTTGACATGTTTTTTTTTTGTGTAGCTATTTTAGCAAAAAGGGGAGGTTGGACCCGATTAGGGCTGCCTACGTATCTCACATCCGGTCAGAATCAAACCAGCGTAGTTCACACAAATAAACTAACTGATTTTGAAAACAAACATATTTTCCCCCTTTTTTTTAGCGGAAGAAACTATTTTTCCTTTTCGTTTTTTTTTTTTTGAAAACAAAGCAAACTAAAATAAAGGACTTTTTCCTACACACTTTCTGCTTTTTTGGGTAAACAAACAATTTTAAAAGTAAAATATATTTTTTTTTTTTAAAAAAAAAATTCGGCAGAGTTCCAACAGTACTTGGACACTGGGTTTTTCTAAAATAATCAATTAACTCCCTAACTGTTATTTCTCTCTTTTTCTCTTTTTTTTTCAATTTTCCAACGTTCCCGAGATTCAAAAACCGGTCAACATGCGGGTTCGAAATAAATGCACAGCACAAATAGGATGCAACAGGATGGTCTTTTCATTTCAGGTTGCTAGTCCTAGACGGACCTAACCCCTGTGTTGAGTCCCCTAAGTCAAATGCAACATGATGCAAATAATCGTTCCTACTAGGGATCCGGCATGAAGTCATGTTATTCTATGTTCAAAACCTGAGTCGGTGTTCTAGACTGTGTACCCGAGCGGACAACTCAAGTCGAGGAGGGGGCAACTTACCAGGAACCAAAAGGCCATCCGGCTTCGTAACTTGTCCGAGCCTCTTTTTTATTTTAGGGTATGACACTAACAGAATAGGGAGTCTCAACCAGTAAGCACATCCCCGGAGGTGAAGAGATAATGGTTCGGCACAGTTTATATATACAGTCAAATAATATCAAAGCGGTAAAAGTAGCATTTAGCACATTAGGCTCAAACATGTAAAAATCAGATAAAGCCAAATATAACAATTAATCTAAGCTAGAATTTCTAACCCTGAACCAGTGGTTCTGGGTTACTCATTCCCCAGCAGAGTCGCCAGAGCTGTCACACCTCCTTTTTTCGTCCCCGCGAGGGGGGAAGGAGTTTTTTCAATTAAAGGACAATCGAAATGGGATTTGTTTGTTTATTTCTGAGTCGCCACTTGGGAGATTTAGGGTGTCCCAAGTCACCATTTTAATCACGAATCGAGGAAAAGTATGACTCTGTATTACAGTCCGCGAACCATAAATCCGGATAAGGAATTCTGTTAACTCGGGAGAAGGTATTAGGCATTCCCGAGTTCCGTGGTTCTAGAACGGTCGCTTAACTGTCATATTCGGCTTGTTTATCTGATTTTATACAATTATGAGCTCATGTGCAAGTTTTAACTTTTAACCGCTTCCGTCATTATTATTATATATTTTTTCAAGAATTGCAACATCATATAAATACATCTCCAACCACGTCACATCAATGCACCCGTGGTTGTTGGCACATTTCAACTCTGTTGAGATTTGGATTTGGGTCACATAAATGGGCACCCGAGTTTTAAGAAAATTAAATTATTAAAAGGCGTGCCTAAAGCGACTAGCGTATCATTTACTTTGGGTAGGGTCATGAAATTTTGTTAAACGGTCCATCCCGCAGTCTAAGCAATTTTTAAAGCAAATATTTACCGAGGGCCCCGCAATTTTGTATTTTTATTCGGTGAGGCTCATCTCATTCTTATTTTTTAAAGGAATTTGCAACGTCATGGACATGCATCTCAGACCACGTCACAATCAATGCACCCGTGATTAGAGACACATTTCGACTCCGTTGAGATTTGGATTTGGGTCACATAAATGTGCACCCGAGTTTAAGAATGTAATTTAATTAAATCGCGTCTAAAGAGTCTAACGCGTTATTATCTTTGGGGAAGGCAGTGAAATTCACTAAACAGTCCATCCCGAATTTTAAGTATTTATTATGACCAATTATTGAGGGCCCCGCAATTTGCATTTTTATTTGGCGAGGCTCGTCTCATTATTTTTTTTAAAAAAAAAAAGATAATCTTAGAATGACTACATTTTTTATTTTTTCGTTTTTCTCTAAAATAAATGAAGAAAATGTCCTACTTTATTTACATACTTTCGAGTTATTATAGTTAAGTTTCGAAAGTGAGTCGTTTAAAGAGTTAACATGGGCAGCGCATAGAATGTTCTACATACAGACAATAAAAGAAAGAAAAGACTACATTAAACTACAACTTCAAATCTTTCTCATTTTTGCATTCATGTTTCGAGTAGCTTACAAGATGAACCAGTGTATCGTTTGTGTACCTGGTATTGTCAATACAAGAAGAAAAAGGTCAGCAAAGTAGTATGTAACACAACAGCAGAAAGCCCAACACAGTAGCTTCAACACCTCAGTCCAGAAATCCCAGCAACACGGAGAAAACTAGTAAAAATGGAGAAGACAAATAGTGCGGAAATCTCTCTTTGTTTTTTCTTTCTAGATTTGAACTCTCTATGGTGTTCTTCCACTCTCAATATTTCAGAAAATTTGGTTCTATCTTTTTTACTCTCTCCAAAATGAATTTTGTCCCTGTATATTCTGTGTATCCAGAGTGTATATCGAGTGTAAACTGCTCTCTCCGGCCCCTCTTTTTTTCTTCTCTCTATCTAGTTTTTCCTCTTTTTTCAACTTCCCTCATCCTAAATTTCTCTTCTATTTTTAGCAAAATTTTCGAAATTTTTAGATTTGTTTTTTTTATTATATTATTATTTTTTAATTAAAAGAAATCCCATTTACAAATTGCTTTTATTTTTTTAGAAAAAGAAATCACACCTTTATTTACTTTTATTTTTAAAATTCCAACTTTAATTACTTTTATCTTATTTAAAATCTCACTTTTTATTTTTTTAAAAGAGAATCTCACTTTATTTAACTTTTCTTTAAAAAAACAAACCACTATCTTTTCTTTTTCTTTTAAAAATGCTACTTTCAATTACTTTAAATTTTTAGATACCTTTATATTTATTTTTTAATTCCAACCTTCTTTTACTTTTAAATTTTTTAAAATTTCCACAAAACTTTTTATTTTTTAAAATTTTCTACATTCTTTTACTTTTTTTAAAAGAGAATTCCACCTATTTTTACTTTTATATATTTTTTTATTCAATACTTCCCTTTTTCTTATTTTTTAAATCATTCCCGAAATTATTTTTTAAAAAAAAATATTTTCGGATTTTTTTATATAAAAAAAACAAAAAATAAAAAAATATTAATAGTGATAATTCACCTTTTAATTTTTTGGTATTTTTATCCTATAATAAAAAGTGTAATAAAGCTAAAATAATAGTAGGTTAAAACCCCCTAAAATATTTACATAAAAGAAGTGATAAAAAATTAAATGTTGTCAAAAATTAGGTGTTCACAATACCAAATAAAATATTTCATACCCCTGTTTTAGAAATTGGGGAAATAGTTTTGTGACGTGGACCGCAGTGACGGTGAGTCGAGAGAAATAACAAAATGAGAGAAGCTTACTAGTGAAAACCCTTCGGTCACTACAAGTCGAATAAGGATTGTGAATCAGATTGGATAATCGGAGAATTGAAGCCCAATTTCACGGTTTAGGGGTATAACAAGAGTTGAACATCATACTTGCTTGATAGATTAGGCCACTTACTCCAAAGGTGCATGTCATGATCATTAGAGTTGGTATCCACATCTAATAAGTTTCCACATTGTAGTTTTCTTGTTAGGAGTCGTCTCGTTCCATTGTTCTTTACTCTGTTCCTTTTGTCTTGGTTACTTCCTCTTCCTGAGTCTGTTTGGTCAGAACAAGTGAGAAATGACTTCAAAATTTGCCACCAGCTTTCCAATTGCACAAAACAGGATCTGGCTAGTACATCAAAGTGGCATAAGTCAGGAAAGAACAACGCGCGCACTGAGTTGGTAACAATCAACATGCCTTATGGTTCATTTGAAATACAAAGGTTTGGTATATATCAATTCATGAACAATGCAACAGATGGAGGGTTAGGGTGAACAGATCAAATGTATATTTTGTGATAAGATTGACAAAAAAGGCGGCTAACCAGTGACAAACAAGGTCTTCCAAGCAGAAATCAAAGTTATCATGGCAAGTGATGGAGCAATAGACCTCAAGGCCAAGGTCGGTGATTTAAATCAGGAAAGAACAGCATGCATACTAAATGGATGGCAATTGACGTGCTTTGGGATTCATGAGAAACACAAAGGTTCAGTACATGTCAATGCAAGAGCACAATGCAACAGATGAATGGTATTGGGTTTGAATGGATCAGAGGTATTCTCCGTGATAAAGGTGATAGAGAAAAGCGGTCAGTCAATAAACAGGCAAGGTCTTTCGAGTTGAAACTTACCATAGGAAGTGAAGGAGCAATCGACCTCAAAGTTTAAGGCCACAAACCCACCACCATGTTTAAATTCACAAGTTTTCTTTGATTGAAACAGGGAAAGAAAATTTCGTTTGTTTCAGAGAAACCCTCCGTAAGGAAAAGCAAGCACCAGACAGGTTTGACCGTTAATTCTCAGGAACCTCCTGGAAAATGGGACCTAGTTTAAAATTCAAAACAACCATGAATAGCAAAATCTAGCATAAATGTACCCCAAAGGAATATAAGTTGGCTTCAAAGTTTTCATGCTTGAGGTATGATTCAATTAGGAGTTTTTAGGACCCTCATAGATAATGGGATTTAGCTTTCAAATTCATAAAGATATTTGGTAACATGATTCAATTAACACTCACAGATGCGCCCAATACCAAACTGGGGCAGGAAAATTTCTTTTGTTTTGTTTGTTTTGTTGTAATCAGGTTCAAAGGCAGCAGTTTCAGAGGAGCAGTTCAAGTTTTGGTAATCAGGCGCCCACCTGGAGAGAAAGGGAATACAGTTTAAGTTTTGGCAATCATGCGCCCACCTGGAGAGCAAGGGGATACAGTTCAAGTTTCGGCAATCAGGCACCCACCTGGAGAGCAAGGGAATACAGTTCAAGTTTCGGCAATCAGACACCCACCTGGAGAGCAAGGAAATACAGTTCAAGTTTTGGCAATCAGGTGCCCACCTAGAGAGCAAGGGAATACAGTTCAAGTTTCGGCAATCAGGCGCCCACCTGGAAAGCAAGGGAATACAGTTCAAGTTTTGGCAATCAGGTGCCCACCTGGAGAGCAAGGGAATACAATTCAAGTTTTGCGCCCAACACCAAATTGGGGCAGAAAAATTTCTTTTGTTTTGTTTGTTTTGTTGTAATCAGGTTCAAAGGCAGCAGTTTCAGATGAGCAGTTGAAGTTTTGGCAATCAGGCGCCCACCTGGAGAGCAAGGGAATACGGTTCAAGTTTTGGCAATCAGGCGCCCACCTGGAGAGCAAGGGAATGCAGTTCAAGTTTTGGCAATCAGGCGCCCACCTAGAGAGCAAGGGAATGCAGTTCAAGTTTCGGCAATCAGTCGCCCACCTGGAGAGCAAAGGAATACAGTTCAAGTTTCAGCAACCACCTGGAGAGCAAGGGAATACAGTTCAAGTTTCGGCAATCAGGCGCCCACCTGGAGAGGAAGGGAATACAGTTCAAGTTTCGGTAATCAGGCGCCCACCTGGAGAGCAAGGGAATACAATTCAAGTTTCGGCAATCAGGCGCCCACCTGGAGAGCAAGGGAATACAGTTCAAGTTTCGGCAATCAGGCGCCCACCTGGAGAGCAAGGGAATACAGTTGAAGTTTTGGCAATCAGGCGCCCACCTGGAGAGCAAGGGAATACAGTTCAAGTTCAGCAATCAGGCGCCCACCTGAAGAAAAGGGAAAGCATCTCAGATTACAATTCAAGTCAGTAACAAAAGAAGCTTGTGGCAAGAATGCGAGTCAATAGTCCGAGGTGATCAACAGAAGTTAGTCACAATAAAGAAAAATAAAAGAGAAAGGCAAGAAGTTAATCCAAATGCAGAAGTTGATGAAAAATGTGGGTGGCTCAAGACATGGCCGAGGTCACAAGCACTACATGCCCGATTTTGATCCGAAAAGCTATAGAAGGATGAACTAGCACCTGCAACTAGCTAGCGTCAAGGTTCAAATCTAAAGTCTGCATGAAGAACCACTCAAGACTCAAGATCAAGCTTCAGAGGACTTATAGATAAGAATCTTGTAACTCGTAGTTGATAGGCTTGGCTAGTCTTTTTCATGGTTTGATTTTTGATGTAATATCAGGACCGCGGATCGGAACCTCGATGGAACGACACCTCGACCGGCTCTCCACCTCGGTATACTCCATCATCTCACTCACCTCTGAACTACACGTGGCTCGATTCCTTTATAGCCAAGGATATGTAGGAAGCTCAGGTACCAGGGCTCGATCACATTCCCCTTTTCTCTTAGTTTTAGTCTCTCCAAATAAAGGTCGGGTCAAAAACCCTGTCTAGTCGTTCTTTGTCTGAAAACTCTTCGCGTTTCCAGTCAAAGAGGGGCAACTATAGACATGTGATTTTTGACTCTCCCCAAGATTTTTAATTTTAGTGTAAAATATTTAACTTAGGTCTAATATAGCTATTTTAACTCATTTTTACTCTTTTAATTTTATTTTATTACAAGAAAATGAAAATTACAAAAAATACGTTCATTAAAGTTTTGTTAGTCCTTTCTTAACCTTGAAAAATACCAAAAAATAGTTTATTTTAACAGTCAGTCTTATTTTAACAGTTATTTTATTTAAGTAGGACTAATTAATAAATGAGGTCGTATTTTTGTCCCGTTCACGGAGAAAGAATACAACTTGGGCTCGAGCAACCCATTTTTAGGCCTAATTTTGGACCTAACCCATAATTTTCAAGCCCATAGTTCCTAGGCCCATACCCCTAACCTAATCCCTACCCCCTATATAATAGTACCTAATGCCTAAATAGTGACCTACGCCTAAAAAATCTGAAAAACCATCAACGCCGCAAGACAAAAATACACGACCCCCTCAAGCGTATCTCCTTCATCTTCTTCATGGAGATTGAACCAAAAAACCTAAAATAAAAAGAACCCTAGAGGTCTTCTTCTTCATGAGAAACGAGAACCAGCAGGCCTTAAGAAAAAAGCTTCAGCCATTGAACAGAAGAGACCAACGACCCACCCCCTGACTTCGTCGTCTCCTTCACACCCTTTAACGTCTTCTTCTTCAGCCATTAGAGACACCAAACAAACAGTTGTTGTCGCTGGGCCTCCGTTCACCGCAAAGCTGCCATCTCCGGCGAAGCTTCACCTCACAAACGACCAGCCAACACCAATAAAACAGTCGCATCATTTCCCTTCCAGTCCAGATCGAGCACGTACACATAGGGAGGGAACCAGAGCGAAAATGAACTAAGTTTCTCGTCTCTAATACACATAGAGGAAACGGACGAACAGAAACAATGGCGGGATTCGCACTCCTTGCCGTAGGTCTAGCTTGTGCGCGCTATTATCGAGATGGAGTTTTGTTTGAGCTAAGGTTGGTTTGAGTTCGTCGCTGCTCGTCGAGGTTCGATTTGTGATCATTGTTTTCTTTTTCCGGTTTAAGGTCAGAGCTTCGATTCTTTCATTTACATGTTCTGTTTCTGTTATTTACGATGCTTTGTTTATGAAGTCTTCGCTATTGTTAATTGCTATCTCCCTTTAGTTTCATTAACATGGTCTTGGTGAAACGAATTTGGAGTTGCTAGTATGAATACTTTGAAAAGTATGTTCTGTTTAGATTCTTGTTAAGGTTTTCTCAGAAATGCATCTAATGCAATCTTGATAGGCTTTTTTTACTGTTTCGTAAATACTACATTCATCTTAATTGTGGTGAGCTACTTTCATTAGTCTGTTTATTCACTCCAATATCCCGATTTCTTTGTTTAAGTGTTGTATTAGGGGTTGGCGATCCTGTTGTGTATATTTATGAGATAGATAGATTTGGGTCGAGTTAATGCGAAATGGCAAAAATGAGAAGAAAAATTGATAGAACGTCGTAGTTGCCTATTTTTAATTAATTTCCCAAAATCCGGGTGCGCATTTATGTGACCCAAATCCAAATCTCAACAATGTTGGATAAAATACGTTGCGGACTGCGGGTGCATTTATGTGACATGGTTCAAGACGTGTTTTATGTGACGTTGAATATTTCTAAAAATATTTAAATAAAATCGGTTTAAAAGATAAAAATGCACATAGGTTTCAAAGATGTTTTAAAATCAAGTAAATAGGCCAATTATAATAGTTGAGCGACCGTACTAGAACCACGAAACTCGGGAATGTCTAATACCTTCTCTCGGGTTAACAAAATTCCTTACTCGGATTTCTATGTTCGCGGACTGTAATGCAGAGTCAATCCTTTTCTCGATTCGGGATTTGAACCGGTGACTTGGGACACCATAACATTATTCCAAGTGGCGACTCTGAATTTTTAATAAAATAATCCCGTTTCGATTGTCACTTAAATTGGAAAAAACTCCTATATACTCCCTTCTCATGGGAGTAGGTAAAAAGAAGGTGTGACAACAACCAAACTCTTGGTTCCTCGATGACGCATGTGGATCATTGTGCCTAGAATAAATTGAGGGGCAAAAATATGAAGCATGTTGTCACGTCCTTAGTCGTTATCTAAGCGCATGTGTGGCACTTGACAACTCGCTCACGATCTTGCACAACTTGCTCACGTTCTTGCTATGCCAAGCCAGTCTTACTACACTCAAGATCGCTAAGAAATGTTAGAACACATGAGAATTGCCAAAGGAAGCTTTTGTATTAGAGAGAACTTGATTGTTTTGCTTGGTTAATGAATTACAAATGAATGCCCCCTATTTATACTAATCACCTAGGGGCTAGTATGTAAATAAAAATTATGCTACAAGTCCTTCCGTATTTACAAATAAGTCATTCTCTAGAATATTCTACATAGCTAGAATCTTTTAAGAACTTTCCTAACAAATCTATAGGGTTCTAGGGTCTTCCTAAGGAAACCTCTATATTTCCCTAGAACCTTCCTACAAGTGCATAAATATCTAGAACGTTTCTAAGGAAATTCTCCATAGTTATAGAATATTCTACCATGATCTTTTTCCTAACTTATGTAACCCTTCCATATGGCAAAAATATATGCCAAGTGCCACCTACGTGGCATGATGATATGGCGGGTCATGACACTCTCCCCCACCCAATTTTATGCCGCCCTCGGTACAAAGCATCGACACATATGCGCGCACCTCACCTTGGCATCACCGGAGATCTTTGTCCATTAGCGATGATGCCCTATAAAGCGGTTCTCCTTCCCATTTCACAAGGTACTGGCTACCTTTCTTCTTACACCATTTGTACTTTGGACGGCTAGCAATGATGGCCTCCATCCTCCGCCCATCGGATGCCCCTTCTTGCTCTTGGCCTGAATCTTCCCATGACTCAACCAAGTCTAGCAGCTTCTCAAGCATCTAGTCCATGCTTCCACTCCTTATTTGGATGCCCTCCGTGGTCCAGCCTTACTGGCAAACCTGAACCCTCTGCTTGGTGCATCTTCTGAGTCAGATAGCATGCCATCACTTTATAACTCGTCATCCTCTTCAACTATGTCCGTCCAACTTTTCTTGCTGCCACCATGCTCCATTTGCATGGTGCCAAGATAGGCTTTGGAATCCCCTACTTTCGGCTTAGATTCCAAGCGCATCCCTCCAATACAGGCGGTTCCCCCTGTGTCATCCTTATGTTCTTGAGCAAAGTTCCTTATCATTGTTGCAAGCTTCCCCAGCTTTGAGCATTCACTTGCCCGATGTGATCCTTCACAGAAGTAGCACCCTCCTTTAGGCACGTACTCCCTACTATTTTCCGGCCCTTTGCCGTTTCTCTTGGACCCCTATCCGTTATGGGATGGCCCCTTGCCATTACCCTTGTATACCTCCACTATGTATTTCCAGTTGTCCTCATCATCATCTCCCTCATCCCTCTCGGTGTTGCCTTCTTTGGACTTGGCAAGCTCCATCTTGAAGTCAACAAGTGACTAGGCTACTCCGATGGCCCTATTTTTACGTTGGCTATTTGATGTCTTCTTAACTTATGCATTGCCCAATTTTTCAACCCATCCATGAAGTAGAAGAGGAAATCTTCCTCGGACAATGACGAGATTTGCAGCATTAAGGTAGTGAACTCGCGTATATACTCCTGAATTGTGGCCTCTGTCGGAGCTCCCTTAGCTTCCGCCAGCCTGCCACCTCGCATGTAGCCCGTGCACCATCATACAGTTTTCGCTTAGGGACCTTCGCGTTGATCCCTTCTGCAAGTACCAAGCCCTTGGTAATTCTGGCCATGGTTTCCTACAAAACTTCCTTCTAGCAATCTCTTGTATTCTTTCTAACATTCCTTAGTCATAACCTTTGTTCTGATACCACGTTGTCACGTCTTTAGTCGTTAGCTAAGCGCACGTGCGTCACTTGACAACTCGCTCACGATCTTGCACAACTTGCTCACGTTCTTGCTATGCCAAGTCAACCTTACTACACTCAAGATCGCTAAGAAATGTTAGAACACATGAGAATTGTCAAAGGAAGCTTTTATATTAGAGAGAACTTGATTGTTTTGCTTGGTTAATGAATTACAAATGAATGCCCCCTATTTATACTAATCACCTAGGGGATAGTATGTAAATAACAATTGTTCTACAAGTCCTTCTGTATTTACAAATAAGTCATTCTCTAGAATATTCTACATAGCTAGAATCTTTTAAGGACTTTCCTAACAATTCTATAGGGTTCTAGGGTCTTCCTAAGGAAACCACTATATTTCTCTAGAACCTTCCTACAAGTGCATAAATATCTAGAACTTTTCTAAGGAAATACTCCATAGTTCTAGAATATTCCACCAAGATCTTTTCCCTAACTTATGTAACCCTTCCATATGACAAAAATATATGCCAAGTGGCACCTACGTGGCATGATGATGTGTCGGGTCATGATAATGTGCCCCAAAGTGATCCCTCGATCGGCGAGCTCCACGTACTTGAGAAACATGAGGGAGAGCTTGTACGTGTACGGTAAAAGCTGAGTCGGGCATACTTCGTAAAAGCGGCAGAAGTCCACCACTAGAGAAGGGAGAGGAAGCATATATTTGACAACAAAAGGATACACGTAAAATGCGCAGTACCCCGGGCGGTGCAAGTGCACAATGTCCGTCTCCGTCGCCGGCACCATTTCGATATGGTTTGGAATTCCCCACTTGGTTTTGAGCGCCGTAATTGCCACTTCATCCATGGTAGAAGGGACATGTTCTGGTTCTTCTCCGGTGGGGTTGTTAAAATCAGTCCATAATTTCCCCGGGCAGGGTAGTATCTCAACCGCTGTCGGAACTCCCCCATCTTCCGTCACCTCCACTCCCTCTACAAGAGGAGGTATGTCATTTTCCGGCGCCATTTGTCTAATTTGATCAAAATAAACAAGAGTGATGAAGGAAAAGAGAAGATGGCCACGTCAAATTCTAACGAAAGCAGGAGTATGGAATCAGAAGTATGAAATACTGAAGAAGGTGGAAGTTTGCAAAAGTCCTCAGATGAATCAAAAAACATAACAATCGAATGCTGGTTTTCCCCTATTTATAAGAACATAAATATCCTGAGCGGGAAACCCAAGAGCCGCCAATCAAAAAATTGAAAGGGCACGGGAAACGATACGATAGATGGGAAAGATGTGCCATAATGATGCATAATGTGTGTCCATGATATCTCGAATCAATGCAATGATTCAGCTCCGAACTGACGTAACGGTCCGATGATACCACTGAAGCGTCACGTTGCCACCTCAACTTAAGGATCTCGTTCAACCCATAACATTTAAATTTCTCCTAACTTTTGAATCGGCAGAATCCGCCCGTTGAGCTTGCCAAAAGGCGGGCCTGACAGAAGGAGGGACTAACTGTATAGGTCAAAATTTGACCAGTGTGGTTGTTGCATTTTATGGAATGACAAGGGGTCGAGCAAGACGTAATCACGCCCACGGGGCATGATAGCAAAGAACACATCGGACATTGCCAGGATCAAACCGTCTGAAAGCTTATATCGTAGAACAAGCGTAGTGTTAGGGCGAGCGGTGAAGAATACAATCATAAAAAAGTACGTTGGTCAAAGATCATTGGATAAAAGAGAAAATTGTTAATATATATATGGTCAATACCACACAAGAGGGGTGGGGGGAGGGGATTCCTTCAATAGTCATCACTATGGAATCAACAAGGGAAATCTCTTGGTCATCAACAATTCCCTCTTTTTTCCTTCTTTGCTTCTACGATTATGATGCATATCTGTCACAGATGTAAGTCTATCATCCACATTTGATGTAATGAAAATTATCTTAAGAAATATTGTACTGTTATGATAAAAATCAAAATATGGTGGATGTCTACTCTTCCTCCATGATCTTTCTCTCAAATGGTTAATGACATATTCAATGACATATCAATGATATATTCCATGACATATTTTCTTCACTTTTCATGTCTATATAAAGGCCTTGTAATAGATAGGAAAATACACACAATTGAAGAAGAAAATTTCTTCCTTTCTCTCTATCTCTTTCTTGTTCATGTTTTACTAAATTGTCTTTATTTCTTATTCATGTTTTACTAAATTGCTTTTATTTCATAACAAAAAGTAATTTTTGACCAATTGTATATATATCTACAAAAAATTTCCTACATCCGGAAAGATTACAATTAGAAGCTATACATATCATCATATGGTTAAATGTAAAGAGAAACTACATATGGTAAGTAATGAAATGTAAGAAGGTATGATTATCTTATACTTGTCATTCCTCTAAAATCTCATATGCACACAACTTCGTACTACACCTATATTACATAAGCACATATTAATATTACATCTTTTATATCGCATGAATGGAATAAAATTTTCGAAGTTCTATATATGAAAATCATAGTAGCAGTTAATTATTGATATGATGCATGTCATGGTAACCAAGGATATTTTATATAAATTGTCTTATGCATATTTGTGTGTTAACTATCTTCAATCTGTCTTGCCGCTTTTAACATTTTCTTTTACTTGGATGAATATTTTTTTTCCTTTTGGATTTTTACACTTGCATATAGTACCAAAAAAAGAATAAAAAAAATGGTCATACTGATTAAAAGCATAAATCATCTTGAAGAAAACAAAAAAATACTTCACATCTTTATTTAGGTTGATTAATTACTTCTTTGAAATTTGGAAAACAAACCAGCTATTGAGAAAGTATACTTCATAATTTATGGTCGTATCATTTAAAAGCAAACAATGATTAGTATGACTATTAGAAGAGGTATTTTTGAGTATCCATGACCTACTTGATGCTTGCTACTGACTTACCATTTTTAAGTATTTTATATAAATGATGCACAAGCTACAACTGGTAAGTTGTTACCTATAATGTCACTTTTCAGGTAATATAAATACTGAATTTATGTATTAGTATTATATGTGTGTTGTTACCTATATGGGTACTTTTGATAAATTTATTCACTAATTGCTTGGTTGAATTGAGTGAAGGAAAGTCAGAGGCGTTAAATCAAATCCAATAGGTAGGATATACCTAGAAAACAACAATATTTTTGAGAGAGACTCAATAAATATTATGACAATGATTTTATGATCCTTTTAAACTCTAATAGAATTTAGAAAAAATATTCTGACCACAAACAGTTGTATTTCATATAGATGCTACAAATAATTAATAAAGTTTTATGCTGATTTGAGATTTATACACTTATTTAAGAAAGCAAATTTGATTTGCTAAGTTGCAAATTAGTTGTGTATAACTTTTTTGGCATGTGATTGAAATTAAGGCTTGAGAATGAATCTCAATATTGTTTAGCCTATTATGCCATTAATTGAGGAATAGACATCGGGATCAAGTCCTGATGCTCCATAATGATAAGAGTTGGGTTTGAGTCCCAATTTATTATGGCCTAACATGCCTTTATATTGGTAAGACATTGGGTTTGAGTCCCAATGTACCATATTGATGAAATAATGATGACTAAAGAAAAATAATATATTTTTCATGAAAAGGCATGAAAATTGTCCCACTTGATTTGCCCCATTCTTGAAGTGAATGTGGTAACAATGCATAATAAGTTTCAATGAAGACAAGTGGTTGAACAATGAACGTGGGCGTTCCAAATATCAAAATAATAATAATCATCACTATGATTATAAAAGGAGAACAACAAGGATTCTCAAAATAGTCCTTCAAAATGTGAAGGCAATGCTTACCATCAAATTGGTATAAAAATAATAAAGCACGTCGCTGATTATGATCCATTCCTTGAAGAGAATGTGACTTATGATAAGCATTGAGAATGCAAACCCATTCCTAAAGTTGAATGTGGCAATATGTGATAAAAGCAATGAATAAAGACATGCAATCCATGATTATATGAATACCACACAACTCACCTCTAAGGGAGGTTTGAGTAAAATAAAGAGAACAAATATTATTGTGTGGTTACATGAATATGTCATTGGTCGCGTACATATGATATGCCAAATATTATTTTGTCATGCCTTATAAAAGTTATTAAAGGCAAAGTTAAAGCAAGAAATGATTTTGCTTATGATGATTTTGACCATGAAAATTTATTATGATATAATTTTCTTCGTGAAGGAGACATTTACCATATGAATGGTATGATAAAAGATCTTGTAGTACAAAAGTTGTTAAGAACTCCGGAAAAACTAATTTGTTACTACCCGGATGAATAAACTTATTCATGACATTGATATTGTAAAGTCTCAAAAGAAACTTTTTGAGTTTCAAATATATAAGTCAAAGTGATTGGCATATTGAGACTATAAATGAAAGGAATATTGAATATCTTCATATTTCTATAATCATACCGGGTAAATATGAAAGGTTACCCGATCTTCTTTCTATTTGTACTACACAAATATAAGCAGGATGCTGGAATCATATGCCACAAGTAAACTAGAGATTTACTAAAATAAATATTAATTGGCATGACCGGTTGACCATATCGGTTCAATTATGATGCGAAAAATTAATTTAAGAATTACATTGACACATATTGAAGAATAGAAGATTCTTCAAGAATTCTCTTGTGCTGCTTATTCTCATGATATACCAGTTAAAGGTTAGGATTGAATCCTTTGATTTCTGGAAGGAATAAAAGGTGATATATATATATATATATATATATGGGCCCAGTCACCTGCCATGTGGACTGTTTACTATAATATGATTTTAATAGATGCATCTATTTTATGGTCACATGTGCATTTGTTATCAACTTGCAGTTTGGTTTTTGCAAGATTGCTTGCTCAAATTATTAGAGCACAATTCCAGAATATAAATTATGATGATTTATCTTAATAATACTGGTTTAAATCCAAGTTGGTTTAGCAGAAATTGTACGCGTCCAATTATAGCTAAATCATTGGTTATGAGAATAAAACTCCCAAAAATAAAATTTGGTATGAGATTTATTATTTAATATACAGTAGCACTTGTACGCATCTAGCCAAGTTATAAAAAAATTTTCCCTATCACAATCGGTTCAGGGTCAGGAACCAAATAATTTATATATAGAAATATGGATATGCTATATGATTTAATTATGCCACCAAAATGCACAAAGATGAGTTCCCAAAGATGGTTGGGAAATGTGTTGGTGATTCCAGCATTAGGGGGAGAAAATGGGCAGCTGAGAAAGTGATACGTGAAATGAATTATTATGAATACATATAGATTCTCGTACAAGAAAATATAAACTTGAAGTTCAAGTGATAATTCATTTACAAATTATTGCCAGACGCATTTGCTGACCCAAAGCTAAATGTCATATTTCAACTGCTAATGCTCCAAATAGAATAAAGTCCATGAGGGACAGAGTCTATGACACGCATGAAGTGTAACAGACCAATCGGTTCCAAAGATAAAATTCCTTGAAGAAGGAGAGGGGCAAATATTCAAAAGGGTCATAATAAGGAGGCAAGTGCCCTAGAAGAGCACCAGGACATAACACTTCATAAGACCTCATGAGAGAGGCTCAGGTACTTGAAAATAATGAAATAAAGAGATCTCAATAAGTTATGTCTTTATTGGATAATAATGGAACCGACATAAAATGATTGTCGACGATATTGTTAATATAATGTAGCGCTCAATATGATTAATATTGACGAGGATCTTGAGATCAAATCTGTCATGAAATTTGGACGGATAAAAGATTGGCCAAATAAAAAAATACGCAATGAAATTGACTTCACTTGAAAAATGTGAAGTTGGACGGATAGTCCAACACCTAAAAGTATAAAGTCAATTGAGGTATAAATGTGTTCTTGTGCGAAAGGTTCAAGTCGATAGACATAAAGACGACTTGTGGCACAAGAAAATTAGTAAATATCCTCACATTGATTATATGGAGACATGCTCTCTTATAGTAGATATAGTCACTTCAGGTTTTAATCTGGCAATATATGAAAAACTTGATATGCGTATAGTGGATATCATTGAAAGATTTAAATTGTCTTGGAGCATATTAAGGTTTCCAAGAAATTTATTAAATAAAGCTTCAAAAATCCTTATACGGATTGAAACAATCAGGGCCCATGTGGTATAATCGCCCGAGAGAATACTTGTTGAAAGAAGGGTATAAGAATAATTCAATTTGTCCTTGTGTCCTTATAAAAGGATATGGATTTGAATTTGTTATAATCGCCATGTATGTTGATGATTCAAATATCATTAGAACTCCCGGAAAGCTTCCTAAAGCAGTAGACTGTTTAAAGAAAGAATTTGAAATGAAAGATCTTGGAAAGACAAAATTTTGTCTTGGTCTACAAATTGAATATATGAAAGATAAAATTTTTGTCCTTCAATCAGCATACACTAAAAAGATTTTAAAGAGCTTCTATGTGGATAAAGCACATCCATTAAGTACCCCGATGGTTGTGAGATTACTCGATATAAATAAAGATCCACTCCGACCTCATGAAAATAATGAAGAGCTTCTTGGTCCTAAAGTACCATATCTTAATGCAATTGGTGCGCTAATATATCTTGCTAACACTACAAGGCATGACATAACCTTTTCAGTTAATGTCTTAACAAGATATAGCTCCGCTCAAGGAGAAATTGGAAAAAAAATCAAACACATATTGCGTTATCCAAGAGGGATTACCGATGTGGGCTTATTTTATGGCAATGATTGCAATACCGATCTTGTTGGTTATATCGATGTGGAGTATTTATCTGACACACACAAGGCTTGATCTCAAACATGTTATGTGTTTACATGTGTGGCACTGTCATATCTTGGTGATCGACTAAGCAATCAATCGTGGCTACTTCTTCTAATCATGTTGAGATAATTTCTATTCATGAAGCAAGTCGAGAATGTGTATGGTTGAGGTCTACTATACATCTTATTCGAGACAAATGTGGTTTGAAGTGTGATAAACTACCCACAGTTTTGTATGAATAAAATACAACATGCATAGCCCAATTAAAGGGAGGATTCATAAAAGAGTTAGGACAAAGCACATTTCACCTAAATTATTGTTCACACATGATCTTCAAAAGAATGGTGATAATGTGCAACACATCCGTTCAAGTAATAATATGGCTGATTTGTTCACCAAATATCTACCGGCGTCAACCTTCAAGAAACTAGTGTACAAGATTGGGATACGAAGGCTCAACGATGTGAACTGATGATCTCATCAGGGGGAGTTAATACGCGTTGTACTCTTTTTCCCTTACAAGGTTTTGTCCCATTGGGTTTTCCTTGCAAGGTTTTTAACGAGGCAACCAAAAGGCGTATTTCTAAATATGTGTACTCTTTTTCCTTCATTAGGATTTTTTTCCCATAGGGTTTTTTCCTAATAAGGTTTTAATGAGGCACATTATTTATGAACATCTAAGGGGGAGTGTTATGATAAAAATCAAAATATGGTGGATGTCCACTCTTCCTCCACGATCTTTCTCTCAAATGGTCAATGACATATTCCATGACATATTTTCTATGTTCAATGACATATTCCATGACATATTTTCTTCACTTTTCATGCCTATATAAAGGCCTTATAATAGATAGGAAAATACCCACAATTGAAGAAGAAAATTTCTTCCTTTCTCTCTATCTCTTTCTTGTTCATGTTTTACTAAATTGTCTTTATTTCTTGTTCATGTTTTACTAAATTGTTTTTATTTCATAACATATACATTATTATTTTTCTTTGATGTTAGTACTCAATATACTTGGATTTAAAATTAATTATGTTTGACTAAGATTTACCTACTGTATCTCTCTGATAATTAGTTTAACAAAAAGGATAACGCTTTTTTTGGTCAAACACATCCGCCTCCATATTATCAATGTACATGGAGTAATTATTCATTACAAAATAAATAAACATGTCAATACAAAAGAGTCATGTATCACCCAAATATGAATCAATCAAAAGTACAGATTCTCTTCCCAGCTAGACACGTTGACTCTACAACAAAGCAACAACAATGAGAGCTCCAGCAAATGCAGCTCCACCAAAGACAGCTCTGTTACCGGAGTTAGGTGCCGGTGGGACGTCGGCGGCGGGCTGACCTGCCGGAGAAGCACCAGGTCCGGCGGGGGTTGGTGAAGATGGAGAAACAGGGAGAGATGATGGTGAAGGTCCTAGGGTTGGAGTTGGTGAGGTGGTCGGAGTTGGAGTCGGCGGCGACATTGCCGGCGCCGGTGTCGGAGTTGGTGAAGCGGTGGGCGAGATTTTAGGTGCTGGAACAGGGGATTGAGCTATGCATGAAGTGGCGAAAAGAGCTAAAAGTAAGAAAATTTTGAAGCTTGTGGAAGAAGCCATTGATGAAAGTTGGTTTTCTTGATTTTGCAGAGGAAAAAAGAGAAATGATTTTGTTGAATGTAGGAAAGTAGAAGAACTCGAAAGTGAATGGAGAAAAGATACTGTGGAGAGGAAATATATAGGAGGGGGAGAGGGAATATGGAGGTTGAAACTATCATTTTTCCAATAATTATATAAACTATTCCTTATACTTGTGATACTATTTCCTATTTAATTTAATGAATGCCACCTTATTGTCATTTTAAAAGTCTTTAATTCTCTTTTTCTTTTTAAAATATACTCCCCTCCTTTCAATTTATGTAAACATATTTGACTGGACACAGTGTTTAAGCAAAAAACAAAATTTTTGAATTTATGGTATAAATGAGGCACATATATTTTGTGTGTCTATAAATCATTGCATAAAAGATAAATTATTTCCAAATATGAAAATGGGTCATTCTTTTTGGCACGGACTAAAAAGAAAATATGTTCACATAAATTAAAACAGAAGGAATATAAGTCAAATAGCTTCACGTGTTAAGTACTCATTCTTTCATTCTTAATCAGAAGTTTCAGGTTCGAACCTTAGTTATGGAGTCATTTTTTTTAGGGATTATTTTACCCTATCATGTGGACTTTTCAGCACGAATTTGAATTTAATCGAGTCCTAACGTAGATACAGGATACCAATTAAAAAACCAGGAAAAAAAAAAGGAAAAATACCTATGCACACGATATGAGTAGGATTACGGGAAAATACAGAAGTACAAGATATGAGTATGTCTGTTGGTAATGGGAATAACAGGTAAAAACGAGTAATAATTCAGGAAAAAGCGGTGGCGTGTGGACTCTAATGAAAATCTAAATACAGTTACGATGGTGTTTGGCTAAGCTTATAAGCTAGTCAAACTGGCTTATAAGTGTTTTTTGGCTTATCTATATATTTGGTAAAATTAAAAGTGCTTATAAGTTAAGTGCTTATAAGCCAAAAATAAGTCAAAAGTCATAAGTTGGTCTCCCCCAACTTATCAAATTTCAGCTTATAAGTACTTTAAGTTTGACCAAAATATTTACTTTTCTATCCCTAAAATAATTTTCTTTAAAACAAAACTCTTCGTATACCCAGTTATTCAGCTGCTTATTATTAATTTCAGCACTTTTATCCAAACACGTAACTGTTTATTTTTTAAATCAACTTTAACACTTAAAAGTATATTTCAGCACCTAATACTTATCAGCTACTCTAAATCAGCTAAACCAAACAGGCTATGCGTTTCTATGTCATTTTCATTGAAACTTAGTGAAAATGAAAGGGAGAAGCTATAGATTTGGTCATTATCATTTTTGTTTTTTCTAATGGATACACGTATTGAATTGACCTGGTTTCTTATTTATAGCTTTGAAATATTCTCTTGCTAAGAAAGTATAGTACGATCAAATGGATTGTTTAATGGGGATAATACATATGACCCTTGAATTTGTCTCATTTCATATTTTAACTTTATAGAGTTCTATATCCTCCTAAAATTATACTTAATTTTCTTTTTCAATTTATGTAACGCATTTCAGATTTCAAGTAGTGTTAAATTTAATTTTTTAATTGTAATTATATATATATATATATATATAAAATTCATGCTGAAAAGTCCACATGATGGGGTAAAATAATCCCTAACAAAAATAATTAATCATTATGACTTATGATACTTTTATATGTAATTTTTCAAATATGTAATTTTTATTTTAGAACTTTTTTACAAAAAAAAATTGAATTCTCAATCAAAATTAAGAAGTTTAACTTTCAAAATCCGAGCTGTACATAAATTCGACGGAGTAAAATAGCTCCTATTAGTGAAATATATAATAAGTTACATAATTATAAATGATAGAAAAATGAATACACAATGAAATATAGATCCGTTTGATAACACTTTGTTTGTCTTTTTATTTTTATTTTTATTTTTGTTTTTATTATACTTAGAGGGTGAGAATGAGACAAGAGGGGTTGTTCTGATGGTAAGCAACCTCCACTTCCAACCAAGAGGTTGTGAGTTCAAGTCTACCCAAGAGTAAGGTGGGAAGTTCTTGGAGGGAAGGATGCCAAGGGTCTATTCCCCATACCCCACTAAGTGAGATTATACTGGGTTGTTGTTGTTGTTACCCCACTAAGTGAGATTATACTGGGTTGTTGTTGTTGTTGTTGTTGTTGTTGTTGTTGTAGAGGGTGAGAATGGGAAATAGTAAAGAGAATTACACGGTGTCCGACAATCGAACACCACTAACAAGGTAAAAGTTAATTAAGTTAAGCCAATCAATCAAGCTGCGTTTATTCTCGTATTAAGTTTATTGCAACTGTACCTTGAGGCTTGGATACTGGGCTCGTTTGATACGAGGAATAAATGATAATTAATTCTGACTTTAAATTTGAGATGAGTTTATCTCATGTTTGGTTGGGATAAAATCATAGTATAACTAAAGTCAAAATTGTAGTGTTATTTTTATTTCTATAAAAAAGTGGAATAACAATCCCGAGGTAACTATATCTTGATAAGTTTCCGCGGTGAAACTCATCCAGAAATAGACTTTTAATTTATTTATTTCTTGTTTGACACATACAGAATTTTTAGTTATCAAGAAAATAGCTTAGTAGTAAAGATTCAAACTTGTCACTTCCACCAAAAAAAAAATGATGAACATAAAGAGAAGCTACGTCTGAAATCTGAATGGGTCATTTCCATTATTTAAACTAAAAGCTCGTGAATTGTCAACAAACAGCAAATTAGTACAAAATATTTTGGTATATGTCAATTTTCAAAGGACGAATTTTTCCAATTGTGAAGTTTGACGTACCAAAACCAACCAAAAAAAAAAAAACAATGAAACTATTATATAGCTGGTTATATTCTGAAGTTAGGTAAAATGTCATTATCTACTAAACTGTGATTAGTTGGATGCAAATTGATCTAATTATCATATTATAAATTCTAAATTTCTAAAGACCTTTAAAGCTTGTTTGGATGGTTGTTACGCATCGCTTCATAATGTATCGTATCGTACTATATTGTACTGTTTCGTTTAATAAATACAATGTTTGGATAGATTGTGTCGTTTGCCATCGTTTCATGATATCACGCACCAGTATTATGAAGAATAAACTTGCAATATTATAAAGAAATATTATGATGCAAGGTAAAATTACTATATAAAAAGATAGGGTAAATGATAAAATAAAATAATTTAATAATAATAAAGGGTGAGATTGAGAGAAAAAGACAAGGTAACGACGCGACCACATCAAATCGGTCGTTACATAAAGTGGCACATTTCGTCGTTATGTAACGACGGATTTAACGATACGATACAATAAAATTTAAGTAACAATCAAAACAAACATTGTATTTAAAGTAACAATACGATACGATACAATGCATAACAACCATCCAAACAAGTTGTTAACGTTTTGGATAATTGATTGGAAACTTCATAAAACAATGCAATAGGGTGAAATGGAACGTAAAACCTAATTTCTTTTGAAGAATAAAGACAAGCTATTTTTCAAGAGTTTAATTTATGTACACGGAGGAAATTAAATTATTTTTACACTATCATGTCACACAAAAAATATGTATATATCATCTTTCATGCTGAAAACAAGATAGATTATTTATTACAACAGAAAGAAATTATTTAATAAGTAATTTTTTTTTGTCAATGTATATAAACTAAATTCATTTCCGAGTAGGGGTGAGCATAAAATCCGAAAAACCGAATTCCGAACCGAACCGAATTAATTTGGTATTTCGGTTTCGGTTTATTCGGTATTTCGGTATTTCGGTTCGGTATATGGTATTGAATTTTTGATATTTCGATATTTCGGTATACCAAAATAATTTAGTGTAATGGAGAAAGGTTGTATTCATCTTACTATTGTACTTTTGCGAAACAAATACACACTCTCAGTAGTATCCTCATCATCGACAAAAATAGTTTCATTTCAACTTCTCTTCAGAATTCGTACCTCTATCTTCTCTGTTGTGCCATGCAGAATAGTAAATTGCTCTCTTTGCAGCTACTGATGCTTTGCAAGAAGCATGTGCAGCTGAGAGGTTGCTCAATTCATTAAGGTAATTACTTTTTGTATTCAATCCTCCTTTTCGCTAATTGAATCTCACAATTATAGATAGCTTTCATCTTTAAAATAATACATTACATGTAACTCAGAACGTGCCAATATGAAATGAACTCAAATTAAGTTAGATAACTTTCATAGTATATATTCATTGCTAAATTTTTGGAAGCAATTAAGGGTCCTTGAATTCGAATTGCCTCATTGCCTTATCTAAATTAGTTTATCAGTGATATAAGAACTATCTTGGCAGCTGTCCTCTAACTGCGAAAAGTTATAAAGCATATGATAGAGATCATGGAAAGACTCTCAGCATATACCACCTACATATCAATCAACTAGGGGAAAAAATGAGTCACTGTCTTAAATATTTCTAACATGGATTACATTAGTTGATGGAGTGAGGGAGATAGTGAAGATTTGGTTTAAACCGAAACCGTACTGAACCAAAATAAGAAATATCGAACCGTACCGAAATATTTTGGTACGGTATTTGGTATACACAATTGATAAACCGAATACCGAAATACCGAACCGAAATTCTTAAATACCGAACCGAAATACCGAATGTCCGCTCCTATTTCTGAGCTATGCTAAAATTTGGTCCTACAGATATTCATAGAAGGAACAAATCTCGCAAATAAACAGGTGAAAATGGATGTGAACTGCCACTCAAATGATCTTTACGACGAAAAAATCGCTCTTTCATTTACTTCGGCTTAAAATAGCCAGATTTATAAGTGACATTCAAAAATAACCACACTTTTAAAAGTAATCGAAATTTAATCACTTTTCATATGAAGATAAATTTGAGCGAAAATACTGTTCAAAACCCGAAAAATACGCCAGTATATTATGCTGGAGTTCAGCATAAGTATACTTGAACTCCAACATATTATAGAGTTCCAGGATAAGTATATTAGAACTCCATTATATTCCAGCATAAGTACATGTTATCAATCTGTATTGCAGTAAATATATTAAGTAATAATCTTTCTGAAAACAGAAACAGAAAGTTAGTAGAAATTAAATTCCGAAAATAGTAAACTTCTTCAAAATAAATTCTGAAAAAACGTTGTAGGAACAAATCGAGTCCACTGAATACACAGTGTGTCCTTAAGGAAATTATTCCCCTCAAGTACCCGAGGTTTTGGAATATATCCTCCCAGGATAGAACGATTTAACTTACCAGTGTATCGGTACCTAAAACTCTGGTGATCGGCGAACCACTCAATGGTCGTAAAACACACTGGAATATTTTGTGCAGAAGAAAAAGAAGATTCAGAAAATTTCGTAAGTTAATATTCTGGGATTTGAAGGTCTATTTATAGCCAACTTGGTGATGTTTCTGAAGAGGTTTGCAACCTTTCAGAACAGTCATAGCTGTTGGAACATGTGTGACACTCTGAAGAGGTTTGCAACCTTTCAGAACAGTCATGACTGTTGGAAATTTTTGCGGGAAATTTAAAACGAATTTAATTTAATCCAGAAGAAAAACGGGCCGGACCGGACTGGGTCGCGGGTCATTGGTTATTTCGGATTGAATTTTCTTTAATTAATTTAATTAAATATTTGAAAAGAATTTTGTCCAAAAAGATTAATCAATCAATCGATCTTTGACAAATCCAAATCCAAATCTAAATCCGAAGCCGAGCCGAGCGAGCGACGACGACGACGGTGCGAGGCTTGCCTTCCTACTAGCTCTTTAAGAGCTAAAAGATGAGCTTCTCTATATAAACACCAAGACTTTCTTTCTTTCTACCAATGAAGGACAAAGTGCATTAGTGAACTCATTCAAAATTTCACTTCCCTCCATTTCTTTCCCACCATTTTCCATTCACCCTTCTTTTGTTATTAAACAAAATCCAACAATCCCCCACATGAATGGGGAATGGCTATAAACTTAAAGGAATGCACGGACGTGTGTGTGTTTTACAAGCAAGAATTGATTGCCTCTGGATAAGTAGGTTTCCCTTTGAACTTTCCGTAATGAACTTATATCGGATATACTCGGTCAATCGGTAGATTTGATATCTTTGAATCGTCGAGCTTTGTTGTATACCTAGACAACATAAGTCATACAATCAATCCTTAACCATCTATGGTTCTCACGGTTGTGTTCGTTTCAGCCATGAACACCGCCTGGTTTCATGAGTGCTTAGAGAATGGGCCTTTACTTTCATTCTCCTTGAAGCGGCTTACACTTCACACTCACATAGGTGATTCCTAAACGTGTAATCCTAAAGACACACTATCTGGTCATATCCTGCCAGACTTAGCAAATCATTAAAAGCTTTAAGCTTTATTGACTCATCAAAAAGCCTTAATGCTTTACCTCGTTTTTGAACATTGTCTTCATCACGAGAATGGGTTGAGTTAGTTGACAATGTTGAACCGTCATTCATAACTTTGTTTGAGCTCTTTGAACCTAGCTCTTGGGATCTCCAGTCTGCTAGGTAGAGTTACCGCCATGATGACTTGTCCTAGGCCTTTAACCCCATTCCCTTTGATGATCTTTCAACTGCCTCTCTAGATAGACCTTTTGTAAGTGGATCCGACACATTATCTCTTGACTTTACGTAGTCAATTGTGATAACACCACTAGAGAGTAGTTGTCTAACGGTATTGTGTCTCCGTCGAATATGACGAGATTTTCCGTTATACATAACGCTCTCTGCCCTACCTATTGTTGCTTGACTGTCACAATGTATACAAATAGGTGCCAAATGTTTGGGCCAAAATGGAATATCTTTCAAAAAATTCCAGAGCTATTCAGCTTCTTCATCGGCTTTATCTAAAGCTATGAATTCAGATTCCATTGTAGAACGGGCGATGCACGTTTGTTTGGATGATTTCCAAGACACTGCTCCACCCCCAATTGTGAAAACATATCCACTAGTGGATTTAACTTCAGATGATCCGGTGATCCAATTTGCATCACTATATCCCTCGATCACGGAAGGATATTTGTTATAATGCAAAACATAATTTTGGGTATGTTTCAGATATCCCAAAACTCGTTTCATTGTCATCCAATGTATTTGATTGGGATTACTTGTAAACCGATTCAGTTTGATAATAGCACATGCTATATCTGGTCGCGTACAATTCATGATATACATCAAACTTCCCAATACTCTTGCATAGTCCAGTTGTGAGTCACTTTCACCTTCATTTTTTAAAGTGCATAACTCACGTCAATTGGAGTCTTGGAAATTTTGAAATCTAAATACTTGAACTTGTCAAGTACCTTTTCAATGTAGTGAGACTGTGATAATGCTAGACCTTGTGGAGTCTTGCGAATTCTGATTCCTAAGATCACATCAGCAACTCCTAAGTCTTTCATATCGAATTTGCTAGACAACATGCGTTTTGTAGCATTTATATCTGTCATATTTTTGCTCATTATCAACATGTCATCAACATATAAACAAACAATGACTTCATGACCTAGAATGTTTTTAATGTAAACACATTTGTCACACTCGTTGATTTTAAATCCATTTGCCAACATTGTTTGGTCAAATTTTGCATGCCATTGTTTGGGTGCTTGTTAAGTCCATAAAGCGACTTAACAAGTTTTCAAACTTTCTTTTCTTTACCAGGAACCACAAAACCCTCAGGTTGTTCCATGTAAATCTCTTCCTCCAATTCTCCATTTAAGAAAGCTGTTTTAACATCCATTTGATGGATTTCAAGACCATATACGGCCGCTAGTGCCACTAACACCCTAATAGATGTTATCCTTGTTACTGGCGAGTAAGTGTCAAAGTAATCAAGGCCTTCCTTTTGTCTATGACCTTTGACAACAAGTCTTGCCTTATATTTGTCAATAGTGCCATCAGCTTTAATTTTTCGTTTAAAGATCCATTTCGAACCTAAAGGCTTATTTCCAGGAGGAAGATCAACCAATTCCCATGTATGGTTATCCAAAATTGATTGAATCTCACTATTGACTGCCTCTTTCCAAAATTCTGAATCAGAAGATGACATAGCTGCTTTAAAAGTTTGAGGCTCATTTTCAAGCAAGAATGTCACAAAATCTGGTCCAAAGGAAGTAGATGTTCTTTGACGTTTGCTACGCCTTGGATCTTCTATACTTGGAGTATTTTCCTTTGGTTCTTCCCGAGGTCGTTTAGGTCTTTCACTTAACGACTCGCTTTCAGTTTTATACGGATAGATGCTTTCAAAGAATTCAACATTATCTGATTCCATTACCGTATTAACATGAATCTCGAAATTATCGGATTTATGAACCAAAAACCGACATGCTTTACTGTTTGTATCATATCCAATAAAAATGCAATCTACTGTTTTTGGTCCAATTTTAACCCTTTTAGGTAAAGGAACCTGTACCTTTGCTAGACACCCCCACACTTTGAAATATTTCAAGATGGGTTTTCTTCCTTTCCATTTTTCATATGGAATAGATTGCGTTTTGCTGTGGGGTACTCTGTTGAGTATCCGGTTAGCTGTAAGGATAGCTTCCCCCCACAAACTCTGCGGTAATCCGGAACTTATTAATAAAGAATTCATCATTTCTTTTAAAGTCCGATTTTTCCTTTCCGCAATTCCATTGGATTGAGGTGTGTAAGGTGCAGTAGTTTGATGGATAATTCCATATTCCGAACATATTTCTGCAAACGGAGATTCATATTCTCCACCTCTATCACTTCTAATCATTTTGATATTTTTATTCAATTGATTTTCTACCTCATTCTTGTATTGCTTGAATGCTTCAATTGCTTCATCCTTACTATTAAGCAAATAAACATAACAATATCTAGTGCAATCATCAATAAAGTAATAAAATACTTTTTTCCACCTCGAGATGGTGTCGACTTCATATCGCAAATGTCAGTATGAATTAAGTCTAAAGGATTTGAAAATATGGATGTTTTACAAACTTAGATTCAACACATATTTGATATTTCGATTTATTACACTCAAATTTAGGCAATACTTCTAAATTAATTAAATCGCAAGGTTTTATAATTGACATGTCCTAAACGAATATGCCATAAATCAGTTGACTCCAATAAATAAGAAGAAGCTGAAATTTTATTCATACTGTCAACAACCATTACATTGAGTTTGAAAAGGCCCTCCGTGAGGTAGCCTTTTCCAACATACATTTCGTTCTTGCTTACAATAACTTTATCATAAACAAATACACATTTGAATCCATTCTTTATAAGTAAAGAAGTAGAAACTAAATTCTTCATAATAGTAGGAACATGAAGAACGTTGTTGAGCGTTAACACCTTGCCAGAAGTCATCTTCAGGAATATCTTCCCATAACCTTCAATCTTGGTTGTTACATTATTTCCCATGGAAATTTCTTCTTCGGGACCAACAATAGAGTAAGTCGCAAATGCTTCTTTGACAGCACAAACATGTCGAGTGGCTCCAGAGTCAATCCACCACTTCTTCGAATTTCCAACGAGGTTGCATTCTGAAAGCATTGCACAAAGATCATCAATGTCATCATTCTTCTCCACTATGTTGGCTTGTCCCTTCTTATTATCTTTTTTCGGGAGACGACAATCAGGGCTTTTGTGACCAACTTTTCCACAATTGTAGCAGTTGCCCTTGAACTTCTTTTTGTTCTGCTCCTTAGTTTTTCCAGAAGGCCTCTTCCTCTTCTTACTTTTTGGAGCAGTCTCCTCAATGATATTAGCTCCCATAATCGTTGAATTTCCACGAGACTTCTTCTCGGCTGTTTTGTTGTCTTCCTCGATCTTTAGACGTATCACAAGATCTTCCAACTTCATTTCTTTGCGTTTGTGCTTCAGATAGTTCTTGAAATCCCTCCACGAAGGAGGCAATTTTTCAATCATAGCAGCTGCTTGAAATGCTTCATTCACGACCATACCTTCAGCAACAAGGTCGTGAAAAATAAGTTGAAGCTCCTGAACTTGGGTTCCCACAGTTTTGCTATCTATCATTTTATAGTTTAGAAACTTGGCAACCACGAACTTCTTCAAGCATGCATCTTCTGTCTTTCACTTCTTCTCAAGTGCGTCCCATAATTCTTTCCAAGTATTTATTGCACTATACATATTGTACAAGTCATCCTCTAAAGCACTTAAGATGTAACCTTTGCAAAGAAAATCTGCCTGCTTCCATGCCTCAACAACCATGAACTTTTCATTATCCGGCATGTCCGCAGCAGGAACTGGAGGCTCTTCACTAGTGAATTTCTGCATACCAAGAGTGGTAAGCCAGAAGAACACCCTTTGCTGCCATCCTTTGAAGTTGGTTCCAGAAATTTTCCTCGGTTTCTCGGCCGGAGGAACAGCAGTGCGGCTTGACGAGGCTATCGTCGTTGCACCAACAGTCGCGGAAGGAATTCCATTCTCATTTGCCATTTCTTACTGTCAACAACAGAAGAGATCAATTAATGGCAAAACCAAAACAGTAAATAATACTGTAATTAATAAACAGTACGTTATACTGTTTTCCCGAAAAAACGATGAAGTTTTTATATTCTTCAAATCGTTTTCTGAATTTTAATACTCTGATGAAGTTTTTATATCTTCAAATCAGAAAAATAAAATTCTGACAAAATACAGAATATAATTAATTATTTCCTTAAGATTGTTATCAATCTGTATTGCAGTAAATATATTAAGTAATAATCTTTCTGAAAACAGAAACAGAAAGTTAGTAGAAATTAAATTCCGAAAACAGTAAACTTCTTCAAAATAAATTCTGGAAAAACGTTGTAGGAACAAATCGAGCCCACTGAATACACAGTGTGTCCTTAAGGAAATTATTCCCCTCAAGTACCCGAGGTTTTGGAATATATCCTCCCAGGATAGAACGATTTAACTCACCAGTGTATCGGTACCTAAAACTCTGGTGATCGGCGAACCACTCAATGGTCGTAAAACACACTGGAATATTTTGTGCAGAAGAAGAAGAAGATTCAGAAAATTTCGTAAGTTAATATTCTGGGATTTGAAGGTCTATTTATAGCAAACTTGGTGATGTTTCTGAAGAGGTTTGCAACCTTTCAGAACAGTCATAGCTGTTGGAACAGGTGTGACACTCTGAAGAGGTTTGCAACCTTTCAGAACAGTCATGACTGTTGGAAATTTTTGCGGGAAATTTAAAACGAATTTAAATTAATCCAGAAAAAAAACGGGCCGAACCGGACTGGGTCGCGGGTCATTGGTTATTTCAGATTGAATTTTCTTTAATTAATTTAATTAAATATTTGAAAAGAAATTTGTCCAAAAAGATTAATCAATCAATCGATCTTTGACAAATCCAAATCCAAATTCAGAACAGTCATGACTGTTGGAAATTTTTGTGGGAAATTTAAAACTAATTTAAATTAATCCAGAAAAAAATAACGGGCCGGACTGGGTCGCGGGTCATTGGTTATTTCAGATTGAATTTTCTTTAATTAATTTAATTAAATATTTGAAAAGAATTCTGTCCAAAAAGATTAATCAAAGCCGAAGCCGAGCCGAGCGAGCGACGACGACGACGGCGCGAGGCTTGCCTTCTTACTAGCTCTTTAAGAGCTAAAAGATGAGGTTCTATATATAAACACCAAGACTTTCTTTCTTTCTACCAATGAGGGACAAAGTGCATTAGTGATAAAATTTCACTTCCCTCCATTTCTTTCCCACCATTTTCCATTCACCCTTCTTTTGTTATTAAACAAAATCCAACAGTACATTAGAACTCCAACATAATATACTGGAGTTCCAGCAAAGTATACCGGTGCAGTATAATATGCTGGAAGTTCATACACAAATGCTCGAATCTCCAGTATATTATGCTGGAACTTTCCGTGTGTTGGAGTTCTAGCATAATATGCTGGAAGTTCATACACAGGTGCACCGAACTCCAGTATATTATACTGGACCGGTCTCTGTTGCAGCAAATACTTGTGATAATCTCTACAATTATATATGGCTTTCTTTTGATTTTGATAATTATGGTTGTGGCATTTTTCAGTGAATTTGATGTGGTTTTCTACAACTCAAGTTATGGCTATACGAGAGATTGACCATGATCTCTCCGTACTCCAACGAAGACTACTCCCACAACTAAATGATATTATAACTTGTGGGAGTTATTGTACTAATGATAGCGATTGCAGCGGTTGATGGATTTGTTACTGTTGTTCACATATTAATGAGCTTGGTGTTCCAATATGTGGAACTTAATGGCATTTTGTGTCATAACGTATTATTGCAAATTCATGTTATGAATTTATTATATTTCCATGTAATTACTTGCACTTGTTCCATTGTCTTTTATGTTTTATACTAAAAATAAAGAAAGCCAGTTGATGACATTCTAATATTCAAGAATAATAATAGACTCGACTCAGTGCTGCTGCTCGAGCTAGTTTTCATGTACTTATGGTAATCTCATGTATTTTCTAGATTTATTCACAAATTTATCGCATATGTACTTAATTTGTTTCATTTTTTTGTAATTGACATTATGTAAAATCCTCTATGTTACGTTCACTTTTCTATTAAGCAATACCTCCTTAACTATATATTTAGGGAATTTGTATTTGGTGAAAATTATGTGTTCTTGCCAAATCCTTTCTTTAAAAAAAAAAAAATACAAACACGTAAATTTAAAAAATAAAAACTGGTCAAGTGCAGCATAAAATGTTGCTTCTGAAATTATTACTTAATTTGTGCCCATTGCAGACGAGGTGAATTATAAGCTGTAATATCAAGGACCTAATTTCTTTTAACAATAGGCTTACCAAATTATGCTCCAATTTTCATTTCAAAACTTAAAGATTCTGAAAAGTACACAATATTAATTGGAATTTTTTACCACATATGTAGCAAAGGTTGATACCTTATTTATTTTAACTAAATATCATTTAAAAAATTATATTCCATAACTACCTTTTGTTTTTTATAGCCAAATATCTATTTGTGGTCACCTCCTACCCTTAAGCCATAAAATACGCTGTCATCTCTTTCTCTACCCTCCCTCTTCAATTGTTTATTTTGTTGATTAGAAAAACAAACTTTTGAGAAATTCTTACAGATTACTAGATCAGGCTTCCCACGGCCTTTCCACCGTAACCGATCCATCCGTACCCTCCATTTCTCTTCTCTTTCGTTTTTCTTAATTCACCAACCAACCATTCAAATAAAAATCATGAACCTTTAAAACTATTTCTACACTATAGCCGCCGACAATAGCATCTCGCTATGTTAATTTCGAAATCTGCTATCAACGAGAGGACATGATCTTTAGCTTGGAGCATATATATTTCTATGTATATCGCCTCATATTTTACTTTTGTTTCATGAATTTGGGATGATAAATGTGATGATTTATATTAATTTGAAGTATTTTTATGTGTAGGAATGATTCGGGAGCAATTGGGGGTGAAACGTGCAAAATTAGAGCCAAAACGAACGAAACTGGGAAACTTGCGAATTTGGGCGCCACAGGCAGCGCCTTGGGCCACCTGTGGCGTTGGAGGCAGTATGTAAATTTTGAGCAACGCCCTGGTGGACGCCTGGCGCTACTCAGGGCGCCGGTGACGTGATTTCGTCCTATTTTTTCCAGGACACGATTTATTCGGCCCTAGACCTACCCAACACGTATAAAAGCAAGACTAAACGCATTTTTGAGAAGAGAGACTCCACTTTAGAGGAAAAATACACACAAAAAACTCCACTTTGGAGCAAGAATATCTCAGATTTCTTCATCTTTTCTAGTATTTTCAATTATTCAAATCTTATGCAATTGTTTGCTAGTGTCATGAGTGGCTAAAAGCCCAATATTCTGGGGTTGTGATTTAGCCATGAATATTGTTGTTTAACGTTGACTCAAACTTGATTACAATTCACTAATATATAGTTGTTTCTTCAATTCTGTGATTAATTGCTTAATTGTCTAGCCAGCAGTTAGGTTCTGTTTACTATCGATGTTATGCTTGGGAAAGTCATGTTTAGATTAGAGAAGAATTGAAGAGAGCATGATCTTAACCCTTAGGGGGGCGAATTTGTGGTTAGGATAGGAATATACCTAGTCACCGTGCTTAATTAAATATCGTAATCTTAATGCGTTCTTAATAGATTGATTCCATAGGAATATATGCATTAATCTATTTTGAATAGGCGAGTAATACTTTGGGAGAAGGCTATGAGATCAATTATCGATTAATTAGTAACCATGAGTGAATTATATGAGAGGGAGAGTTAACTAGAACACAATAGGATTGGTAAATCGATCACAACCCTAGAATATTTGTCTCTATTGAATACATAATAATCAGTTTACTGCTTCATAATTTAGTTATTACTTCGAATTTTAGTTTAGTATAATTACATTCTTGAATTCGAATTTAGCTTGACTGAATAACAATATTGGTGAGTTAGTGGGTAGTTGATATAAGTCTCTGTAGGTTCGATACTCGACTTAGCATTTTATTACTTGTACGACCATGTATACTTGCGTGTACATTTGGGAGAAACAAGTTTTTGGCGCCGTTGCCAGGGACTTAAAAATTAGCTACTTGACAGACTTAAGCTTTTATTAGTTATTTGTTCAAATTTTAATCTTCAGTTTACCTTATTTGTGTTAACACAAGCTCTTCTCTTGAATGCGGAGGAGTAGAAGCGCAAACAATCTCTTTCCTCTTGATCCTGAAATTGAACGGACACTTCATAGAGTGAGGAGAGAAGTCGAAGCTAGAACTAGAATAGAAAGAGAGTTGGAAATTGTAGTTCAACCACAGCTAATAGAGATGGCAGGTAATGCAGAGCGTGCGGTGATAGAAGCTGCAAGGCCCAATCTTGATAATATGACTCAGGCTATTGTGAAGCCTGAGATCACATGGCATTTTGAACTTAAACAGTACATGGTACAACTGATTCAGTCCACAGGGCAATATGTGGGTCTATCTCATGAAGTTCCGCAGAGGCACATTCAGAATTTCTTGGAAATTACGGATACCTACAATTATCCTAATATTTGCAAGGACTATGCCAGGCTGGCACTTTTTCCCTTTTCACTGCTGGGGGAAGCTAAGGAATGGTTGCAGAAAGAGCCCGCGAACTCAATCCACACTTGGGAGGATCTAGCATGGAAATGTTTAATCAAGCTTTTCCCCACGAAGAAGGCGAAGTCAGATTCTTGGGTACGAACAACGGGATGGCGAGACACTTCGTCAAGCTTGGGTAAGATACAAGAAACTACTCAGAGACTGCCCGCATCATTGTTAGATTGATGAGGTATTGGGACTATCATACCTCCTTTTTCTACCCGAAAAGGGGTATTAAGGGAGTTTTTCTAATTAAAGTGACAATAATCAAAATGGGATTATTTATTTACATTCAGAGTCACCACTTGGGATAATTAATGGTGCCCCAAGTCACCGGTTTAAAATCCCAAATCGAGGAAGATGACTCTATTTATGGTCTGCTAACACAGAAGACCGGGTAAGGAATTCTGTTAACCTGAGAGAAGGTGTTAGGCATTCCCGGGTTCCATGGTTTTAGCACGGTCGTTTTAATCATACTGGCTCAATTAAATTGTTTAATTACGTGTTTTAGAACCTATGTGCATTTTACCTCTACCACTTTTATTTGAAACGAATCACGCGTACGTGTATTTATTTTGTTTGGCGCGTCATGAATCATGTCACGTGTACGTGTACACAATTAATCACACTTTTGTTAATTAAGATTGTTGCGTCCAAAGTTGCGCGAACGCATACCTTGGTTTTAATTTTGGAAATTGTGGCTATGTCATGCGAACGTGTACATAATCACGATAATAAATTCAAAACGTGCCTAAAGCACTCTAACGGTGTTCATTATTCTTCCTAAATTTTGAGATTATTGTGATGCCAAATTTACGAACAAGATAGTGTTGGGGAGAAAATAGGCTAGCTAACATGATCTATTACTTGGCCAGATTCCTTATGGTCCAAGGCCTACCTTATGGCCCATTCTTATTCCTTGCCAAGAAAGAAACAACTTCAATTTTTCCATCTTTCCAATTAAAAGCATTTATTCAAGAAACCAAGACTACATGCATCACAATCGAAATAAAAACTAATTAAAATAATTTAAAGGAAAACTAAGACATGCTACTCAAACAACGTAGAATCACAAATCAACCAACACGCGCACCAAGCTATCATAATACAATAAAAATGAGAATGAAAATTGAGAAATGAATCTTTTATTGATAATCAAAGCTGAAAATTGCAAATCAATCGGGTTAAACAAAGAAACAATCCTTGGACTGAAACACCGAAATTGCGAACCGAAACCAAGAATCAGCGGAAAACTCAAAACCTAAACACGACCTTCGACGAACTCGGAATTCGCCGGAAAACTCGAATTAAACTAAAACGACGAAATCAACGGGCTCAGCCACAGTGACTTAGAGGCGAGAGAACTATTTGTACATTTATTCCCCACGTTCTATACTCATCCTCATCCAAAAAAATACCAAAATTGATTACGTTAATTTTTTGTCTCAAAAAATATTCTGGCAAGATTAGGTAGGATCCAAAAGTTGTGCATCAATAGGCTTAATGGCTTAATCACTTTTATTTCATTAAGAGATGGAAAGAAACTAGAGGCTTTCTCTTTTCTTAGCTTTTGCTGCGCTACTTTTCTATTTCGTCACGCTCTTTTTGTTCTCACTCTCCTATTCCTTTGCAGCCGCAGGCTGATGATTCTTAGGTAGTTCCCTAGGTGAGTTCCCCTTTTTGATTTTAGGAGTTAGGTCTTATTTTATAGGGGGTAGGAATCAGGTTAGCCCAAATGGGGAATGGGTATGGGCTCAATGTTTTGAGCTATCTGAAATTGGGCCTTTTCAATTAAGATCAAACAAAATTAACCCCAAATTTCATACTCTTTCTTCTAAAACAAGACCAAAAATACTACACCATTTACTAATTAATCCTACTTAAGTAAAATAACTATTAAAATAAAACTATCCATTAAAACAAACCTATTTTGGTATTTTTTAAATATCATACTAAAAGATAAAAAATGGAAAAATTATTGTATAATTAAGATAATATTCCTGGAACTATTTTTTTTGTATTTTTGAATTTTATGTAAGGCAGACAAATTAAAAGTAACTAGATAAAAATATTTATTAGCTAGATAAGAGAAAATATTTTTTGTAATTTTTATTTTTGTGATAAAATAAAGTAAAAGAGAGCGATACTAAACCTAAACTAAATATTTACGCTAAAATGTGTAAAATCTTGGGGAGAGTCAAAAATTACATGTCTGTAGGGACACACTTTTGTTGATGGGCTAGATGAGACCTCAAAGATGAATCTTGATTCAGCTTGTTGGGATAGTTGCATGGCAAAATCGTATAGTGAAATTCAACTCCTACTTAATAACTTCATTGCTAATGATCATAACTGGCAAGGAGATGGAGATTCAAGAAAGAAAATTAAACAGAAAGCAGCGGGGTTGATTGAGCTTGATGACTTCTCAGCCATGAGAGCTGATATAGCAAAACTGGCAAATTTGGTGAATAGAATGACAATGCAACAAACACAACGGATGCAACATGTACAACATATGTCTCCTTGCTGCGAACTATGTGGTGACAATCATATGAGTGACATGTACCCTACGAATCCTGAATCTACATACTATGTGGGGCAACAGATTATTTTATACTCCTTCTTACTTGAGTTTTGATTTCAAATATGTATAAAATAGTCCCAAAGGCTTACATGTTGTACTTGTTTGCAGGGTTTGGTCAAAAAGGTGTCAATTAGTCAAAACCAGCTCAAAAAAGGAATGAAACATGCACAAGTATCAAGAACAAGTCCAGGCACAATGCAACAGGTCCACTGCGGCCGCATTCCATTTGGTGCGGTCCGCAGTAAGGAAATTCAGAGAGTGCATATTTTGGAAACTCAAGCATTACAGCCACAAAGCATTTTGTGCGGACCGCAGTGGCATCACCGCGGCCGCAATCGCAATTGTGCGGTCCGCAAAGAAGGAGTTCAGAGAGTTGGGACTTTGGAGAATTAATGTCAATGCGGTCTGCGGTCCTTTTTGTACGGACCGCAATATAAGCCACTACGGCCGCGGTGCATTTTGTGCGCCCGCAGTGGCCAAGTTCATAGAGCAGAGATTTAAAGCCAAGAAGCCTCACTGTGGCCGCACTCGATTTGTTCAGACCGCACTACCCCCTCTGGGGTATTTTTGTCCAAAGCATTCTGCCTAGAATAAATACTTTCTTTTCCCATTTTTAGTTCATCAGTTGTAATATGACTTTGGGCTGAGCATGTGAACGACTGTTTTAACCATTTTGAGTAATTTTAGAGTAGATTTATCATTGAATCTTCAAGTATTAGCTTGTAATTAAATCTTATGAGTTTTTCTTCATCTATTTATCAGTTTTCTTCTATTATTATGAGTAGCTAGACCCATTAGCTAGGATTGTGGTCAACCCTAGTGTGGGTATTTGATGGGTCTTGAGTTTAAGGCTTGAATGAGTGTTTGATATTTGGACTAATTTGTGTTTTCCATGTTGAATTAGTGGTTGCAAACCCTAATTTTTGCCTTTTTGACTTGGGCTCTTCTTGACAAAGAGAGCTTGAGTCTAGGAAAATTAGTCCAACAAGGAATTAGGGTGTATTCAAGAGATTGATAGCCCCAATTAAAGGGTTAAACCTAGAGATAGTGATACCTAACTTGAACCTCAATTGCTTGCACAAATTATCATACCCAATTGGTCTTAAGAAAGTCAATTAGGGCAAAATCAGTCAAACTACCGAGCTGTATAGAGTGAGAAGTTTCGTGCATTGGTTATATCGTAATCCCCAACATGACAATCTTGCCTTAGACTCGAGAACCCATCAAGTATCCACCTAGGAGAAAGTCACTTCCCTAGTGCCTCTTTAACCATTTAGACAACCTTTCAAGTATCTTACTCTTAGCTTATTTTAGTATCTTATTAGCATAATATTAGAAATAATCAAAAGACCAATGATGTTTGGAAGAGTAATTAAGAGCAATTATACATCTCTAGTTTAGATAGGAATCCAATTCCCACTTCTAGCTCCCTATGGATTCGATCCCGACCATCTCGAGTAAAAGCTGCTTCGACCACTCTCACTACTTTTTAGTGGTGTAGGGTTGGCACTGATCAATGGTTCCCGCAAGTGCCCTTGTGAATTTCTCATAGTACGTTGTCGGTGTCTCCCGGACCCAAACATATTTCCAACGGCCCATCGAACATCCTTCTGTATAATGTTCCATCTTCGGCCAATGTAAATCATGCAGCTTTCGTTTGCAAAGTCCTTGATTCCTTAGGGTCTGATGGAAGTTTCCCATTCTTTAGATAATCGATATATTTGTTCCTCCAATCCCAAATTAGGCTTGTGGAGTTTATTTCGGTGTGGCCTTCTCTGACCACTGATTTTGAAAGTTGTACAGCAGTCCCCGAGCTAATTTCATCATCTTCGACTGATGACCCTAAGTTTGCAAGGGCATCGACCTTACCATTCTGTTCTCGAGGTACATATTTAGGGTCCATTCTTTGAACCGGTGTAAAGTTACCTACAATTTATCCAAGTACCTCTGCATTCGATCTTCTCAGACCTTAAAAGTTTTGTTGACTTGGTTAACCACGAGTCGGGAATGACACTTGTCCTCGATGATTTCAGCTCCCAAACTCTTAGCCAGCTCGAGACCTGAAATCATGGCCTCATACTCGATCTCATTGTTAATCAACTTAGGGGTTTTTATAGATTGTGTAATCGTATTGCCTATGGGTGGCTTCAAAATGATGCCTAGCCTAGACCCCTTCACATTCGAAGCATCGTCTGTGAAAAGGTCCCACATCCCCAAGGATGTACTCGATTTTAGCAATACCTACTTTTCGACCTCGGGCACGAGGGATGGTGTAAAGTCGGCCATGAAGTCTGCTAAGATTTGAGACTTGATGGCCATTCGTGGTTGATACTCGATATCATACACATTGATTTCGATGGTCCATTTGGCCGGTCAGCCCGAGAGCTCGGGCTTGTGGAAAATGTTGCGAAGGGGATAAGTGGTTACAATACAAATTGGGTGACATTGAAAATATGGTTTTAATTTCCTACAGGCACTTATTAGAGCAAGCGCTAATTTTTCTGTGGGTACCGAGTCTCTTCTTCACCTAAAGTTCGGCTAATATAGTAAATAGGAAATTGCATACCTTGTTCTTCTTGAACTAAGACACCACTTACTGCGACCTCCGAGACTACAAAATATATGTAGAGCTACTCATCCGCTTTCAGAGTATGAAGTAATGGTGGGCTCAAAAGGTACCACTTTAATACTTCCAATGCCTGTTGCTATTTCGTGGTCCAAGTAAAATTGTTCTTCTTTTGATAAGTGAGAAGAACATGTGGCTTCGATCAGAAGACCTCGAGATGAATCGGCCTAAAGCAGTTATCCGTCCTGTTAGCCTTTGTACGGCCTTAACATTATCCACGACTATGATGTCTTCGATTGCCTTGATTTTATCGGGGTTGATCTCGATTCTCCAATTTGATACCATAAAGCCGAGGAACTTACCTAAACCGACCCCAAATGTGCATTTCCCGGGGTTGAGCTTCATGTTGTAATTTCTCAAGATGTCGAAGCTTTCCTGCAAATGTGTCAAATGGTCCTCTACACGGATGGACTTAACTAGCATGTCATCAATATAAACCTTCATTGATTTACCTATTTGTTCTTTGAACATTAGGTTTACTAGGCGTTGATAGGTAGCACCGACAATTTTTAGACCAAAAGGCATTACATTATAGCAATAATTATCGTACTTAGTGATAAATGAAGTTTTTTTCCTGATCCTCTGAGTTCATGTCATGCCCGAAACTTAGAGGAGCGAGACCGGCACCCAGTGCCTTACCTATCCTTGCGTACCAACTTGCAATTAAGGGACTCTAAACATATGATGTAATACTTTTGGCCATGGGCCACATTGCAAGACGACAACGAATGCTGACTAAATATGAATATAAAGCTTGGCCAACAAGGCCATCATATTTATTACAACTGACAAACCAACCAAATATACACACAAGGCCTGAAAGCCCAACATACTACACTAGCTAACAAGATATGTCTACAAGCCTTTACTAATGGATATATTATGATCAGAACGGCTATCCGACCTACTCATGACTTATCAACGTATATATACAAGATATACATAAGGCTCTAGACCCGGAAACTACGAAAGGCATGGAGTTTACCGATCAAGCTGAGCTCGGGCAATACTTGTTGAAGAGGCCTACTCGTCTGTCTGTTTGACCTGCACGCATGAAATGCAGCGCCCCCAGAAAAGGGAGGTCAGTACGAAATAATGTACTGAGTATGTAAGGCAATATACTGAAAGCTGAAACTGAACTGATAATATAATAACTGCAAGTAGATGGAAGCCAAAGATAATCTGAAGATATGCTTACCTGCTGATATTGACTCAATTCTCTCAATATAGTAAGTAAATAGTTGTCCGACCCTATAAGGCTCGGTATACATATATATCTACTCTGCCATAGTAGGCTCGCTCATAAGCGCTTGGCCATACTAGGCTCTGTATCTCGACCAACTAGGCTCGCTCATAAGCGCTCGACCACAGTAGGCTCGGTATATATATAACTGCTCGGCCGTAGTAGGCTCGCTCATACGTGTTCGGCCATACTAGGATCTGTATCTCGACCAACTGGGCTTACTCATAAGCGCTCGGCCACAGTAGGCTCGGTATATAACTTACCATCTGATCAGAGGTTGCCCAATAGGGGCCTGCCCATCGATTATAGCTCGATGGTAATGAAAATACTTTTAATACTATATATATATAAACTCCTCTGCTCTCTTGGCTGTAAGAAGGAAATACTCAACTGAATATGAAGTCCCAATAAGGAGAATATTATAACTTACAACACTAGAAAAATATACACAATTTGTGAGACTAGCAAAATATACGTAAATTCCGGGATATGAATGTAAATATGAGATCATGCCAAATGAAAGAAGAGCTTAGCCTTAACATACCTGGAGTAGGAAAAAAATCCGTATAATATCTCGGAAAAGATTTTACCGTACTCCTTCAGAACCGTAAAATTTTTACGTTGCTACTGTTCTAACAATTCTCGTTGGAATTGTTTGCAAAATTTCGTTGGAAGCCTTTTCTTTCCGGATGAGCTTAGCGTTCTACTTTTGAACATTGAGAATGAACGTGAGACACTTCTTTTGACTTCTGTTATCAAGGATTTATTGCCTAGGATTATTTGAAAGCAAGACTTTCATTTGCATTTTTGTTCTCCGCCAAAAATGAATCAACTTTTAAAAGTGATCTATTTTAAGAAGTGACCAAATTCATATATACACCTTTAGTGTTAAATATTTTACACGTGTATACTAGGTAGACACTAACCTTATATGACTAATTAGTCATATGCTTGGTAAGCTTTCCTTGCTGCCACGTTTTCTTTGGGGGAAATTATTAATTTTTATCCCCTTATTAGTTAATCGGGTAATATTTTGTTACCCGATAATTAATCTATTACCCGCATAATTTAAGAATTATCATAAATTACTTAAAATTCTATTTATTTTCAAAATACTTCATATATACTTTATATATTACACTACCGTGGTCATATGGTACCTTGCATGATATTAGTTTATAGTTATCTGGTATTATCGCTCGACCCGTATTTTGTTCCAAACTGTCCATTTTCAATGAAACTCATTTTCTTTGACTTGCTTCCCCTTTCACCTTTACGAATTTACTTATTACTTGTTTGAAATAGCATAATCCTTATAATCTCCAAATAATCTTTTCCTTGGACTGATGTCAGTTACCTTATGACAAATTCAACATACAACACTATAGGGTGCAACATCGTCGTAATGTAGTACTACGGGACGTGACACCTCATTTCTGGCTCTCATTAATTTATTTATGGCGCACTTTCATGTACAAAAATATGGGATGTAACATCATTCCCCGCTTTGAAACATTCGTCCTCGAATGTTGACTGATGCGCTTATCATCCTCATATCCCATAGCTCTTGCGAATACTTTAGTAGTCCTTTTTCCATTTAGGCAACTGTTCTGTGAATAAGCCCAATGGCTAGGGCATTCCCCCCTTTTAAGCCTCTTTCTCACACCACGACTTGTAGGCAGAATCCTTCTGATCTCGTAATTGTTGCTACCTTCTATCATGCAACGTTTACGACTCTAACTTTGTATGTGCGCCTATGCGACTCTTCTCTTCTCTTTCCTCCAGCTTTTAGCCAATCTTTAGGCTTCACTTTATGAACATATACAAAATTATGTCAAGTTGTCCCTCTGGACATCATTAGCTTTACTATATCTAAGTAGGCCATACTATACCATAATTCTTACTTCGATTTATCATTACTAAAGTCTGCTACCGAACTAAAGGTTACTCTTGTTGTTTATCTTATATGCATAAAGCTAAATCCTTTAATGCTTCTTCATTACTATTCATCTTAAGACTGATGGCCTAATCTCATCTCGTACTTTGCAACTTTTACCCACCTTAATGTTGTTCTACAATCTACAATTTGAAGACTTGAAACTTCTTACGTAATACATTGCCGCTAGGGCCCATGTCTCATCGGGGACACCTGGAGTAATTAGACTGATCCACATAGGAGCGATACTATACTTCCATAACCATATTTTATAGAATCCCAATGTGATTCACCTTACATGGGTATTTTAATCCCGTAGAATTCATGAAATCCTCTTCAATTCATTACTCAATTGAAAGGTCCAAACGTTACCCTTTATCTGTCACAATTATACCCTCATTTTACTATCAGGGCAGCATTCCATCTTTTCTAAATGCTACTAGTCTTAGACTCCTTTGACTTCATTCAGGCTATACTGAGCTTTCTATAACTTAGAGAAACCATCACCTCTTCTTGTTTTTATGGGCTTAATCCCAAGGACTTATCTATTCTCATCACCTTTTCACTTACATTTTCTTATCATTACTCATGTCTTCCTAAACCTTGTCGCTCTACAATACTTTATCTTGCAACCAACACATATCCATTTATACTACTTGCAACCTTTCTTCAACTTGCTTGCACCATAGATTTCCTTATATTATTCTGGAATATCAAGCGAGACGTCACCTCGTCTCTAACTCTTCTATACTCTTTTAACTACACCTCTCGATACATAGAAACCATAGGCTGGAAGATATGCCACTAACGATGCCGCTATCATTCCTGGATTTTGAATCCCCATGCTTATAACCTTCTATCTGAAGTATGGATTATTCACAACTTTATGCATTTTAGTATCTCGTACGTTGTTCACTTTTACCTTACTTACTTAAAATCTCGTATCATATCTTCTATCTATTTCATAACCTCCCTTCCATCTAGGTGTATCTCACGTCCATAACTTGAAGCTCTATTAGAATACTCACACCTCTGGTACACACACAATCCGTTGGGAGCTTCGTACTGACTTCTTATGGGGCTGGTATTTCTTCTAACTGGTTCCCTTGTAGAGCCCTTATAGATTATGGTTGTTGTATTATTTCTCTTGAACGTCTGATATTAAGAGCGATTCTATCATGTTCTCAAGCACAACTTCTATAAAAAAATTTCCCTAGGTCTAATAGTCAGACTCTTGATTCACTTAGGTGATGTAATTCTTTAGTTTCATCTTCCTTTTGATCAGCCTTTACATAGGCTTAAGCTATCTTCCGATTCGTGGCTCATGGTATCAGTTATTACCTTAGCCTTTCATGGGTATTATGGAATATCTCTGATACAATGTTCTAACAATTCAATCCTTTGTCTATGCCCTGGTCTCAATTCTTTCTTTTAACTTATACCGGAGTCTTCTATAGATGTATGATTGTCAACAAACATAATGCTCCAAAATCGTGAGTGTATCCATAACGTACTAACTCTGGATCATTGATCAAATAATTCTTTCGTTCTATATCAGCTTTCTTTAAACGTGTGCAATTACTTTTCCTGGTCTTTCCACCCCTTTGTTGCGTCCATACTTAGCTTATCTTAGTGTCCACACTTTCCCGAGTTTTTATACAACTCATATGATCTCGAATATTACTTTTAATTCTTGCTTCCCATTCATTAGCCACGGTAGGTGACACTTTCCTTTGGAATGTTTACAATGTTGTTGTGAGATTGTTGTTACACGACCATTTCCTCTTTAGGTTGTTGTGCTTAGGTTGCAGCCTTCTTTCTTATCTCCTCAGCTAGTCTTTCGTTGTAGTACTTAGGGAGAACCCTTGACTCTCGTAAAGTTGTGAGCTTATACGGACCTTTTTTGATGTCCTTACTTGCCTATAATCATCCGTAGTTGCTTACTTTCATGACCTTGTACTTGTATGGTTGCTTCTGAACTGATATTTTGACTGCCTTCCCAGTGGCACTTTCTTTTATCCCCGTAATACTCATACAGTGCCTTTAACTACCCCGACACTTGTTTGAATATACTTCAAGTATTATAATGATATTCTTCGAGGTTGAATTCTCCATGTTGGGTTCTACTATGTTTATCTTACACGATCTGATGACTCGTCTGTAACCTCCTATTTAGCCATAACTGGTATCTTCCTAACCAATTACTAACTACTCGTTGGCCCATTCTCATATCAATGTTCCTTGTAATCTTTCTTGGGTTATTTCCTTTGTCTTAACTTACGTCTCGCACTGGCTCCTTATTTATTAGTAACAGCTCGGGTAGGAACCTTTACTTCATTTACCATTCCATAGTCACTAGAACTACTTAATTCTGACTTAATGTCACATCACTCCATATTCCCCCCTTTAGGGGTGTACTAAAAGCTAAAGCCATGAGGATCTACCTATAGATGTTTTCCCTCTTCATCCTTGGCATCGTTTCTCAACATCAATGATCCTTACTCGCCTTGCGGCAATTCTCCTATAAAAAGGATGACAAATTCCCTTACTCGCGAGGTTGACACATAGTGTAACTGGCACATACAGTCTCTTAAACTTAACTTTGCTCACATTGCTTGCTCTAGGGAAGCTTTTTCCTGAATGATTTTTCTCTGAATTCATCGTGAATCTCCTTTTGTGGTCCATCCTATTAGTGCCGGAACATGATCTGAAATTCTCAAGATGCTGACTATTATCAAATCACTCAGTTCCTAATTCATATTTAGTTTATCTTGTTCACCAGTCCATATTAATTTCTGTTACTCTGGGGTCTAACTTTTCCTCATGGTAATCACATTAGAGTTGCGAACTTATTTTTCGAAATGGGGATATGACCTTATGGACTATATTCTTTTATTGTCTTAAGGCCCATCACCTTTCGTCTCTTCCTTCATTTGACAATAGGTTCTGTAATACTCTACCCTTTTCATCAATGTATCACACCTTATTCATAATGCTTCCTTATCTCTCTTCTCATTATTCTGCTAATATTTCTTCATATCCCTTTTCTTGTGAAAACTTCAATACGACATTCTTTCGCTTTTAGATTTCCTTGGCTTCATCCAGTGGCTCTTCAAGTTGCTCAACGTTTTCGCTTTACTAAGGACGCGAGCCACACTAAGGTAATATTTATCCCTTCAAGGCTTATAGTGCAAGTCTTTGTAGTACTCATATCTGGATGCACTAGATCTATTAGCACATTTGCAATATCCAATAGAAATGTCAACTGACGCAATCAATTCATCCATCATATCTTCTTATACTACTTTTGTTAACCCCTATAAGACATATCTGGAAAGGGTGTGACCAATTGTATATACCTCTGTTACTATTAAATATAACTCAAGAAGCTTATGTTCCTCTGTCTCAATTATAAATGTTGTTAACCTTCATTAACTAGGTACCTCGTACCCTTTTTCACCTTGCTCCTTTTACTTGCCGAAAATTGTACTTATCTTTTTAATATCTCATTGTCCTTCACCAAAAAGATGGATATGCATTCTTGCCTTAAGGCTTCTTATCAGGAAGCTTACCCATTTCAGTACACCCATGATCTACTAAAGACCTCATATTTACTTATCGTAGGCATCATACAAAATTCAATTCCTCTGACTCAGTTCTTCCACAACTATCTCTCTTTCCAACCTTCTTTCGGGAAGTAAGCATCGTCTTATTACGAATAAATAGAATTTCAGAACTTGGATTCTTATAAGTGAGCTCTACCACACGATCTAGAGTAAGAAGAAAGAGTGACAATCCTAAATGCCCTGTAGCCTGCTTATAAGTGTGGTGCACGACACATCCATAAACAAGACTCTACTAGACACGGCTTGTAGACTCCCTAGGACAGAACTGCTCTGATACCACTTTTGTCACGCCCCGAACTTGGGGGAGCGAGACCGGCACCTAGTGCCTTACCTATCTTTGCGTACCAACTTGCAATTAAGGGACTCTGAACATATGATATCATACTTTTGGCCATGGGCCACATTACAAGACGATAACAAATGCTGACTAAATATGAATATAAAGCTTGGCCAACAAGGCCGTCATATTTATTTACAACTGAAAAACCAACCAAATATACATACAAGGCCTGAAAGCCTAACATACTGCACTAACTGACAAGATATGTCTACAAGCCTCTACTAATGGATATATTGTGATCGGAACGTCAATCCGACCTACTCCTGACATATATACATATATATACAAGATATACATAAGGCTCTAGACCCGAAAACTCCGAAAGGCATGGAGCTTACCGATCAAGCTGAGCTCGAGCAACACTTATTGAAGAGTACTACTCGTCTGTTTGTCTGACCTGCACACATGAAATGCAGTGACCCCAGAAAAGGGACGTCAGTACGAAATAATGTACTGAGTATGTAAGGCAATATACTGAAAGCTGAAACTGAACTGATAATATAATAACTGCAAGTAGCTGGAAGTTAAAGATAATCTTAAGATATACTTACCTGCTGATACTGACTCAATTCTCTTAATATAGTAAGTAAAATAGTTGTCCGGCCCTATAAGGCTCGGTATACATATATATCTGCTCTGCCGTAGTAGGCTCGCTCATAAGCGCTCGGCCATACTAGGCTCTGTATCTCGACCAACTAGGCTCGCTCATATGCGCTCGGCCACAACAGGATCGGTATATATATAACTGCTCTGGCGTAGTAGGCTCGCTCATACGCGCTCGGCCATACTAGGCTCCTTATCTCGACCAACTGGGCTCGCTCATAAGCGCTCGGCCATAGTAGGCTCGGTATATAACTTACCATCTGATCAGAGGTTGCCCAATAGGGGTCTGCCCAGCGATTATAGCTCGATGGTAGTGAAAATACTTTTAATACTATATATATAAACTTCTCTACTCTCTTGTCTATAAGGAGGAAATACTCAACTGAATATGAAGTCCCGATAAGGAGAATATTATAACTTACAACACTAGAAAAATATACACAATTTGCGAGACTAGCAATATACGTAAATTCCGGGATATGAATGTAAAAACGAGATCATGCCAAATGAAGAAGAACTTAGCCTTAACATACTTGGAGTAGGGAAAAAATCCGTATAATATCTCGGAAAAGATTGTACCGTACTCCTTCAGAACCGTATAATTTTTACGTTGCTATTGTTCTAACAATTCTCGTTGGAATTGTTTGCAAAATTTCGTTGGAAGTCTTTTCTTTCCGGATGAGCTTAGCGTTCTACTTTTGAACATTGAGAATGAACATGAGACACTTCTTTTGACTTCTGTTATCAAGGATTTATTGCCTATGATTATTTTAAAGAAAGACTTTCATTTGCGTTTTTGTTCTCCGCCAAAAATGAATCAACTTTTAAAAATGATCTCTTTTAAGAAGTGACCAAATTCATATATACACCTTTAGTGTTAAATGTTTTACACGTGTATACTGGGTAGACACTAACCTTATATGACTAATTAGTCATATGCTTGGTAAGCTTTCCTTGCTGCCACGTTTCCTTAGGGGGAAATTATTAATTTTTATCCCCTTATTAGTTAATCGGGTAATATTTTATTATCCGATAATTAATCTATTACCCGCATAATTTAAGAATTATCAAAAATTATTTAAAATTCTATTTATTTTTCAAATACTTCATATATACTTTATATATTACACTACCTTGGTCATATGATACCTTGCATGGTATTAGTTTATAATTATTTGGTATTATCGCTCGACCCGTATTTTATTCCAAACTGTCCATTTTCAACGAAACTCGTTTTCTTTGACTTGCTTCCCCTTTCACCTTTACGAATTTACTTATTACTTGTTTGAAATAGCATAATCGTATAATCTCCAAATAATCTTTTCCTTGGACTGATGTCAGTTACCTTATGACAAATTCAACGTACAACACTACAGGGTGCAACATCGTCATAATGTAGTACCGCGGGACGTGTCACCTCACTTCCAGCTCTCATTAATTTATTTATGGCGTACTTTCATGTACGAAAATATGGGGTGTAACAATTTATTTGTATTTGGTTGTACCCAGAGTAGGCATCGAGAAAGCTGAGGATCTCGTGGCCGGTCGTGGCATCGATCATGCGATCGATATTTAGCATTGGAAAAGAGTCCTTAGGGCATGCTTTGTTTAAGTCTTTGTAATCTACACACATTCTAAGTTCATTCCACCTTTTTGAGGACTACAACTATGTGTGCTAACCACTCGGGACATTTTACTTCCCGGATGGATCATATTTTGAGAAGTTTGGTTACCTCGTCCTTGATAAATGTATGTTTTACCTCGGACTGTGGCCTTCTTTTTTGCTTTACCGATCTGAACTTCGGGTCTAAACTCAATCGATGAGTGGTGATCTCCGATGGGATACATGTCATGTCAAGGTGGGACCAAGCGAAACAATCCATATTTTTAATAAGGAATTTAACGAGTTTTTCCCTAAGCTCGGGAGTTAACTCCGTGCCTAGGTATACCTTTCGATCGGGCAGGTGCTCGATCAGTATGACTTGTTCCAGCTCTTTAACTGTTGACTTCATGGAATAGGAATCATCAAGGATTACGAAGGTTCGAGGTATCATGCAATCATCGTCCTCGATAATTTCCTGATGTTCCAATCTGGTCGAAACCGGCGATTGTGGTTTCTATTTGACCTTCTGTTTTTCCTTTGATTCTGGTCCCTTTGTTTATGTTAGGGTCGATACTGGTATCACCTCATCAGTTGCAAACATCTTTTTGGCTGCTGCTTGTTCGCCGTATACCGTTTTGAATCCCTCCGATGTTGGGAACTTCAAGACTTGATGAAGCGTTGAAGGTACCACCCTCATATTGTGGATCCAAGGTCTCCCGAGCAGTGCATTGTATCCCATATCACCTTCGATTACATGGAACTTTGTTTCTTGGATAGTTCCAGCCACATTCACTGGCAACATGATCCCCTTTGGTGGTTTTGCTTGCTGTCATGCCCCCTTTTTCTGGAGCAAAATCGGGTTTATGACATTTGGAGGGACAACTCATTCCTTTTGGGAATTGGGTTTGCGTTTGAAGAGTCTCCACCTAATGATTAGGGTGCATTAGGACACCAAAAGAGTTTGATTTTGAATAACCAGAGATTAGGGTAAGGGCTTGAAATTATTCTAATGGGAAGGTGTTAGGAACCCCTCAGAATCCACTAGTGTGGTTCCGGGCTAGACAATTATTGTGAATTTGGGGTGCAATTAACATATAGACAAATAAGGCTCAAATAAGAGGGGGTTTCATATAACAGTTTGCAAACAAACAAAGCTTGGAAGAGCAAAGAAAGCTAATTTTTAAAGAGGGAGTTGAAATGATAAAAGAAATAAAGAAATAAGGGAAGGGGGTCCTAGCTTTATTAACAATATGGATCACCCCACACAATGCCCGGTAATCACTCCTCAATGAGGGGATATACGTGACATTATTGCGTGGTCATCATATCCATATCTACCCTTCCCACCCCGTTAAGGTATTTAAAGTGCGGATTGGTCTCGTTAACTTATTGCATGATATTACCCGCCCCAATCATATCAGTCCAGAAGGCATTTAGGACTAACTAATCCTAAAAGGGAAGGATATTAGGCTTATTTGTAGCTTCAAAGGAAAAAAAACCCTAAGGCGACATACAAAACACGTATTGCAAATTGGGAAAAAGTATATAACAAGCAGAGGCTCAGATATACCTCCTTAAACAAAGAAGCACGTAATTAGCATGACTTACACATACTATTTAGGTCTGATTTAAAAGGTATTAAATACGAGTGAAAGTAAATTGTTGAGACAGTTTCAGCTTATCACACAACTCAGATAAGAAGTCCAAATCAGGCCTGCCTGCTGGTTGTAATTATTAACAGAAGCAGATTCAGTTTATATTTATTACCCTAAGGCTCGCTAAGTGTTGGACAAATATCCTATGAGCATGGTATCTACTGGATTCAGAAAGCAATGAAACAGTAAGGCTCGAAATGAACTATTTGAATGCATACTCGTTAAACTTGCTAAGTGAGGGACTCAGATTATTGAAAGAGAGGGGAAGAATTTAAACTAATTGATTGCAAGTTCTACAAACGATAGCCGCCATTACTACTGGTTTTATATCTAACACTGAGTGAGGCAAATCAGATTTTTTATTAGAAACTCCTATAGGCATGCTTTCTAGGCGTTACTGATTTAAGACCTTGTAGACGTGGTGTCTAAATGCGGACCTTGTTTTAAACCTTATATAGAATTGAACATTTTTATAGGCATGATTTCTATATGAAATTAAATATGCAGAATCCTATAGACATGATTTCTAAGTGAAGTTTGAACATGCAAAATTCAGAACATCCTATAGGCATAATTTCTATATGAAGTTAAATATGAAGAACCCTATAGGGATGATTTCTAAGTGAATTCTGAACATGCAGAATCCTATAGACATGGTTTCTATATGAGATTGAATATGCAGGAATATAGTAGTCCTATAATCATGATTCCTACCCTTTGCATACATAGTTACCCACCATTTTTCACTAACCAGCCCCAAATATTTATTACAAATTATTACAAACCAGAATAAATAAAATCACATCAGGAAAGGTAAAAAAGTACAACTAGAGGACGCCTGATTCTGACTTCCTCTCTGAGTTATAAGATAAACCTGACTCAAAGACCATTGATCCAAAGCCTTTCTCCAATTTAAGTGTGTCAGAGTTCCCTAAGAGCCTCAATGGGGCTCCGGGCAGTGCTCACACCTAAATTGTATTATCAGAATAGGGGCAAGTGCAGTGTGGAAGTGCTAGCCCTCAAGTGTCCCAGTTCAGAGGGAGCTCAAAGAGGTCCCAAGGCAAGGCTCACAAGAGGGGGAAGAACTTAAAGTCTAAGAGAGAGTGCAAGTGAGGAACATAGTTCTAAAGGGGTGAAGGAGAGGGAAACAACTACAAACAAGTACACAACAAGGGGTTCAGGGGAATAGGGAAGTTGCAAAGAGCCTATGTGCTTAGGCAAGGGTAAGCTTTGGGCATGCACAACAATAGACAATGTTGGCATACCTATAAGCCTACCAAAACATACAATATCAGAGAAACATAGAGGTAGGGGATCAAGCTTGAGTCATGGGAAGTAATATTTTGTACTGTCATACCTCAAGCAAACCATAGCATCAAACATATTGGGGTGGGGGTTTGGGATTCATAATAGATTCAGAACAGGCAGAAGGAAATTATAGCAAGCTAAAATAAGTACTGAACTAAACACAAGCAGTAGACAGACAAGAAGGTAAAAGTATTAAGTAAACACATTGTTATGATGCTGGAAATTTAATCAGAACATACCAGTTCAAAAAATCAAAATACAGCAATAGCAGTACTTGAAAGAAAACAGGCCACAATACAAGTAACAAGAGAGAGAATGCCTTTTTAAATGTGAGTATGAGTTCAGAAAACTAAGAGTGTTCGTGTGTCTTTGTGTCAATGAAAGAGCATGGTATTTATAGTTTGAAAACATGCAGAGAATAAGGCAAGAAAATAACCATGTACCAATCAAAATCAATTAGTATAAGAACATCCTTTAATTAAGAAGTTTAAACTTAAACGGTAATGAACAGAAATCATTTAAGGAAAGAGATCAAACAAGTATCTTGTGCAAAGTAATTAGGGGTAAATACATAGGAGTTTAATTAAGGGAAGGATCTTTGAAATACACGATTAAACAAATAAGGCAAGAATCAATCAGTACATAGTTAATCAAGGAGTCAAAGATTCGAAATTACTGGTTCATGAATAAACCAAGTCAGAAAGGCTAAGGAAAGTTTTCAAATCAAACCAAGAAACAGGGAAATTAGTAAAACAAGGAAAGAATCAATCAGACTTACACAAGGAGGTCTAAAATCAGTCAAAAGTTATAAAAGTCATTTTAGAGGAGAAGCTCAGCATATATAAAGAGCACACAAGTATTAGGCATGCGAGGCTGAATTTAGGACAAAGAGAAATGTCATGCAATTGCAAAATCAGTAAGTTGTGGATTATAGGAACATGGTAGTCACATAGGTTAGTTTCAGTAACTCAGCAATGGAGAAGGGAAAGAGTATCAAATAGCATGCAAAGGGTTAAGTATAGATCTTATAGAGTTTAGCAGGAAGTCAGAATCATATAAAGAAACAAAAGTTGAAACAAAGATTTCGAAACTCAGTCGAGCAGTAGACAAAACGACTTCAGGAACTCGAATAGGTCCAAAGAAATTAGGGTTTTGAAACCAAACAAGTTCAAATATGGGGAACGAACAAATCACATAGCAAATAGTCTCAAAACTCGAATGAACCCCCAAATTTTAGGGTTTTCACCATCACTCGAGTATAGAGACAAAAGACAAGATAATCAGGCAAAAATATCAACAAAGAAAATAAAATCAGAAACCTTAAGAAAGAACTAAGACTTGAACATAAAGAAACACAGTAGAAGAACAACATAAGAACACAGTAGAAGAATCAACATAAGAAACACAGTAGAACACGCTAAAAATCAGAGAAGGCTTCGAACTATCTTAACAAAACCCTAAATCGGAAAAGATAAAGGTTTTGAAGGTAAAGTTTTGTATGAGACTTTGAGAAAACGTTTAAAAGCTTAGCGAGAACACAGATCTACAACGGATCTAAAAGAATCAGAAGAACCTCGAAGGTTAGGGTTTCAGAAGAACCCAGATGGTGAGAAAGGCTTGGAAAGTCATTGATCTAAGTAGGAGAAGTCAAGATCAGGCTTGAATAACTATGGCTGGCCGGAGCAAGGTCAAAGATGACCGGAGAACTGAGATCAACCAAAGCTTGGGCCAAGCTTCTTCAAGGTCCGGCCTTGAAACTATGATAAACGAGCATGTAGGAGTCATAGGAGGCAGATACAGGCCTCTAACGGCTTTGGAAGCCATGGATTCAGGCGATTTCAGGGTGGAAGCGGAGGAAGGCGGCTAGGGTTTGAGAGGAGCTTGAGAGAGAATTGGGAGAAGGGGGAATTCAAGGGCGGCTGTAGGTGCAAAATGACCAGGGTTTGGGGGTAGTCGGGATTAATTTAGGAAAGGGCAGATGTGAGCCGTTGATCTAAGTGATCAACGGCTGGGAATTAAAAGGGGGATCCGGGCGGGTTATTTAAAAGGGTCATGGGTCGGGTAGATTTAGGATTTGGGCTGGGTAATTTGGTTTGAGATTGGGTTCAAATTGGGGTTGATTTAAGGCTATAATTGAAATAAACGGGGCTAGTATTTAAATAGCCATTTTTCCCTTGCTTGATTTTATAAAAATAGTAAAATAATCTCTGAGAATAAATTAAAGATACTAAAATGATTAATAATACATAATTATCAAATGAAAAATACTGGAGTCAATTTTAACAATATAATTACAATTAAATCTTTAAAAGACGCCAATATCGCAATTATATGCAATTTAGTTTTAAAATAGTAAATAAATTGGTAAAAATATGCAAAAATTACGTTAGCTATATTTTAGCATAAATATGAAAATTTAATAAATGAATTACCAAAAAGATAATTTTGGTAATAATTATTGGGTTTTTCTTGATAAAATAGGGCAATAAATTGATTTAAAAATACTTAAAAATTAAGAGAAAAATATTAAAACCTTGGGATATACTTATATATGCATATACATGCTATTTTGGAAGTATTTTTCATATTAAAAATATACAAGAAAAAATTGGGTATCAACACTTGCCATGTTGAAACCATTGAGCACTCGAGCTGCAGGCACGATTTGATCCTGAAGGTCGAGCTGCTCCACGACCCTCGATCAAATAATATTTGCCGAGATAGCTGGATCCACCAACACACGTTTAACTTGAATTTATTCATGAGGATAGATATTAACAGTGCGTCATTGTAGGGCTGCTCGATCCCTTCCGTATTCTCATCGTTGAAAAATAAGGTATCTTCTGGTAAGTAGTCCCGGATACGGTTCTCCTTTGTGATTGTAACTTTTGGTGCATTTGAATGTCGGACCCTGAGGGATATCAATCCCCCCGACGATCATATGAATCACGTGTTACGGTTCCTCCTGTTCGTTTTTCCTATTTGCATCTTTTTTATTGAAGTGATATTTTGCTCGGTAACTCAAGAACTCTCAAAGATGACCTTCGTTGAATAAACGAGCTACCTCTTCCCTTAATTGTCTGTAATCCTCGATTTTGTAACCATGGGTTCCATGGTACTTGCACATTTGATTTGGATTCCTTTGAGTTGGATCGGTCTGTAGGGGTCTGGGCCACTTAGTATCTTTGATCCGTCCAATGGCTGACACAATACCCTAAGTATCGACGTGGAAGTTGTATTCCAATAACTGTGGTGCTTACTTAGGCTCGACATGTTTATCGAAGCCACTCTCACTCATGATCCCTCAAGAATTTTGACCTCGATCATTCCTTTGATCATTTTGAACGGGATTACGCCCCAATTCATTTTTTCTATGATTTGTGCTATATGGTTGGTACTGATCTCTGTTCGATCAGGGCTCTCTGTCGATGTCTTGAATCCTACCTTCGAATCTATTTGGATAAACGGAATCGGACGAGGCTCCCAACTGATCATCCTCCACTCTGATCTTTGACTGTTACTTATTATGCACATCAGCCCAGGTCACAGTTGGATATTCAATCAAATTCTAATTTAGTTGGCGTGATTCTACCGAACTTCCCTCGTTCAAAGCCTGAGTAAAGGCTTGGACAGCCCAATCGTCGGTAACCGGGGGTAGGTCCATGTGTTCCATTTGAAATCGAGATACAAATTCCCTTAGCATTTCATTATCATTTTCCTCACTTTGTAGAGGTCTAACTTCCTGATCGTGACTTTTATTGCTCTGGTTTGCACCTTTACGAATGAATCAACGAGCATGGTGAAAGAATTAATGGAATTGGGCAGCAAATTGTGGTACCATATCATTTCCCCCTTCGATAAAGTTTCCCCAAATTTTTTCAACAAAACGGATTCAATCTCATTATCTTCCAAGTCATTTCCCTTTATTTTGCATGTGTATAAAGTGATATGTTCCTTAGGACCGGTGGTCCCATTGTACTTAGGTATGTCCGGCATACGGAACTTCCTAGGAATGGGCTTCGGAGCCGCACTTTGAGGGAAAGGCTTCTGCACAAACTTTTTCGAATCCAAACCCTTTAGGATCGGGGGTGCCCCCAGTATTTGGTCAACCCGTGAGTTAAATGTCTCTACCTTTTTGTCATTGGCCTCGATTTTCCTTTCACCTCATTCTATCTGTTTATTGAGCTCCTCGATCTTCCTCTTGATGGCGGGGTCAGTTCCTGATCCATTATCATTCAATTTCTCTTATATAGGCTCGACCCTATGAATAATTTCCTATGACGTATCGTGTTCGATTCTACTTGGTGTCTGATTCTCGAGTTGCACTATTACAGCCTGCTGAGTTTGTAGCATGTCAAATATCATTCGAAGGCTAATTCTGCCTTCTTCACCATTTTGCGTGTTCTGATCGGCTGTCGGGCGTCTCTACGGACGCTATTTTCAGGGTCGGCGCCTAAATCTGCATGAATGGCGACATGAGAACTAACATCAACCGGATCTATGGCCTGTGGTACGTCAGGATTTATTGGAGGCACTCTGTTTCTGGGGCGACTACGTGCTCGTTTTCGCCATGAAGACCAAGGTCGGTATCAGTGTGAGTGGGTACTGCTTGAGAGTTTGACATGTTGGTTTCTGAAATCAAAAATACTCACAAGAACAAGCGTAAATGCAGTGTTCGTTATGAAGGTTAAAATATTAAGCAATCACTATTATCATTAGCTCCACAGTGGGCGTCAAACTGTTTACCCTAAAAATCGACTAACAATTAAACTTGTAATGTGGTTTTAAGGATACGTGATTTCACTTAATACCAATAGATTAACTTAGAGATAAATGATGGGAATTAACAAAAATTTAAAACAAACCAATGCTTGGACGATGCCCTCGAGCTGATGAACCCTCGAGAATAGTGAAGTAAGAACAATTAAAGAGCAGTAAGTTGATGAGCAGAAGAAAGAAAAATAATATTGCCTTGGTATTCATGAATGTAAGGTGTTTGCAGATGATGAGTGTCATACCTCCTTTTTACCTATACCCCCAAGAAGGGGTGTATATAAGGGAGTTTTTTCCAACTTAAAGTGACAATCGAAACGGGATCATTTTATTAAAAATTCAGAGTCGCCACTTCGGATAATTTATGGTGTCCCAAGTCACCGGTTCAAATCCCGAATCGAGGAAAAGGTTGACTCTGTATTACAGTCCGCGAACACAAAAATTCGGATAAGGAATTTTGTTAACCTGGGAGAAGGTGTTAGGCATTCCTAGACTCCGTTGTTCTAGCATGGTCGCTCAACTGTTATAATTGGCCTATTATCTGATTTAAAAAACACCTTTAAACCTATGTGCATTTTTAACTTTATAACCACTTTAATTAGTTATTAGGAAGATTCAACATTATTTAAAACACGCCTTGAACCACGTCACATAAAATACACCCGCGGTCCACAACACATTTTATTTAATGTTGTTGAGATTTGGATTTGGGTCACATGAAATGCACACCCGAGTTTAAGGAAATTAATTTAAATTGTGCGCCTAAAGCAACTACTCACTTTCAAGTTTGCGAGGGCCATGGAAAATTAACTAATGGCACACCTCAATTTCTAAAATGTTAAACTTAATTAAGTGAGGGCCATGAGTTTTGGGATTTTCTTTGGCATGGCACGCCTCAGATTATTTCAAAGGATTTTATTATTCGGAGTTGTTATAATCGGGTTACATGAAATGCGCCCCCGAATTTTGGAATTAGGCATCGTAACTATGTCACGGGAACCGTACCCATAGTCACAATAGTTTATTAATCGCGCCTAAAACAACTATTGCATTTGAATTATTTTCCTAATCTTTGAGATTATTGCGGATGTTATAAGTTATAGAGTGATTGCGGAAAGTAGTATCACTCCACAATTGTTGCATATGCCTTGACATGTTTTCTTCCCAAATTTAAAGCAATCTTTACACCTTCCAGATTCAACGGACAATGGTACCAAAGCCAAAGCCAAAATCCTATTAACATCACGTTAAACAACTAAAATTCCAGAATCTATCTCGGCTAATTCTATAACAACAAGAAAAGACAAAGAAAGAAAGAGCCGAGAAAACAAAATCAAACAAGTAACGCAATTTTCCATCCAATTAACCGACTGAAATATTACATCATTCCACAGGGCCTAACATACTTACTTGTTCAATTAAACACATTACTATCATCAGAAATTGATGGAGAAGAAGTTCTCAAGCAAATTCAGTCATTAAGCATGCTACACTTATAAAATTAGACAAAAAAAGACTCAGATTTCACTAGATTTTAACTCAAAGAAATAGGGATATACATGTGTACCTAGGCAATAAGAATAACTGAGATTGACAAATGAAGGTCTGACCACTGCAAACTAGAGCTCAACAAAATTGAAACAACCAAAATCATCAACATAATCACAAATTCGAACTTCCACGGCTTACACAAACCCAGATCTGTAATTTTATTTTTTTTTGTTTTGATTTTTTTTAGAACCACAGATGTCCGAGCCTCAAGATGCTTCTCTTAACCATTTCAGACGCATGTGCGTGGGATTGAGTGTGGGTGGTGAGATTGAAATGAGATGAAGAAAAGACCAAAGGAGGGGTGGTTAATGACAGTTGAGGGGCGTTCGAGGCTATTTGGAAATGGCTGAAAGTGTTTTTGGGGAGGGGAGGGTCATTGATGAGTTCTCTTTTGCCCAAGAGAGTGACAATGGAGATTAGAGGATTTTTCTGATTTTTTTTTTCAAAATAAAATGGATGTCGCGCGACTTTGAAGAAGAAGAAGAAGAAGGAGAGTTTCCCTTTCTCTATTTTTGGGTAAAAGAAAAGAAAAAAATGAGGAAGAAGAAGTGAGAGGTCCACACTTTAAGGGGTCTCCATTGTTGAGTGAAAATGAGAAGAAGAAGCAGGGGGTGTAGCGCCGTTTTTGTTCTAGCTCTGAAGAAAAAGGGTCTTCTCCCCTCTCTTTTGTGTCTTAGCTCCCCTTTTATGTGAGGGATTAGGGTATAAAAAATGAAAAAGGGGTAATGGATCAAATGGGTATTGGTATTGAAATTGGGTTGGGGTTTAGAATTGATTTGGGCCTTTAGGAATTGGCCCAATTTTAGAAGTAACAAGATCAAAAATACATTCTTCCTAATTTCCTTTTCTCCTTTTTTTCTTTTCTTTAATTAATTAATCTATTTTTGTAGAAATTAAAATTCTTTATTTATTTTTAACATTAAAACAACTAATTAACTTAAAACTAAAGAAAAATGCTAATTTAAAAGACTAAAAGTTAAATATGTAAAAATGACAATTTTTAGGATTTTTTCTATGATTTAAAAATATTAAAAATGCATGAAATGCAAATAAATAAATAAAGATTCCTAAAATCAATAAAAATTATTTTTGGTCTATTTTTAGGAGTTATTTTCACGTAGGGCAAAAATCACGTGCTCACAGCTGCCCCTCTTTGCTCGGAAACATGAAGAGTTTTCGTGCAAAGATAAAGTGAGCGGATACGAGCAATTTTTGCCTGTTTGAATACTCCGTGGGAAGCATTTTTGAAAGATTTGACTGCACCCTGCTTCCGAGGTTGCCTACATATCCTTGGCTATAAAGGAATCAGGTCAGTGTATTTCGGGAAGTTTTGGTAGCTAGGACTACTATGAAGCTGTGATTTCACTATTTCTACTACTGCTGCTGTTGCTTACTGAACCCCTTATTACACCATGACAAAATAAAAAAAAGCTAGACTAAACTATGATTTATGAATTACAAAAGCCCTATCTATATCTTCAAACTTGATCTTGTGATTCTTGTTGCCTTGTTGCCTTGTATTCTCCCGGTAAAGTCTCTTTGTTGCCGATTTGAATTGTAATCAGAGATGCTTTCCATTTTCTCCAGGTGGACGCGTGATTGCTGAACTTGAATTGTATTCCCGTACTCTCCAGGTGGGCGTCTGACTGCTGAACTTGAACTGTATTCCCGTGCTCTCCAGGTGGGCGCCTGACTGTTGAACTTGAATTGTATTCCCGTGCTCTCTAGGTGGGCTCCTGATTGCTGAACTTGAATTGTTTTCCCATGCTCTCCAGGTGGGTTCCTGACTGCTGAACTTGAATTATATTCCCGTTCTCTCCAGGTGGGCTCCTGACTGCTGAACTTGAATTGTATTCTCGTGCTCTCCAGGCGGGCTCCTGACTGCTGAACATGAATTGTATTCCCGTGCTCTCCAGGTGGGCGCCTGACTGCTGAACTTGAATTGTATTCCCGTGCTCTCCATGTGGGCTCCTGACTGCTGAACTTGAATTGTATTCCCGTGCTCTCCAAGTGGGCGCCTGACTGCTGAACTTGAATTGTATTCCCGTGATCTCTAGGTGGGTACCTGATTGCTGAACTTGAATTGTATTCCCGTGCTCTCCAGGCGGGCTCCTGACTGCTGAACTTGAATTGTAATCCCGTGCTCTCTAGGTGGGTGCCTGACTACTGAACTTGAATTGTATTCTCGTGCTCTCCAGGCGGGCGCCTGACTGCTGAACTTGAATTGTATTCCCGTGCTCTCCAGATGGGCTCCTGACTGCTGAACTTGAAGTGTATTCCCGTGCTTTCCAAGTGGGCTCCTGACTGCTGAACTTCAATTGTATTCCCATGCTCTCCAGGTGGGCGCCTGATTGCCAAAACTTGAACTGTATTCCTTTTCTCTCAAGGTGGGCACCTGATTACCAAAACTTGAATTGTATTTCCTTGCTCTCCAGGTGGGCATCTGATTGCCGAAACTTGAACTGTTCCTCTGAAACTGCTGCCTTTGAACCTGATTACAACAAAACAAAAAAAATAAAAGAAATTTTTCTGCCCTAGTTTGGTGCTGGGCGCATCTGTGAGTGTTAATTGAATCATGTTACCAGATATCTCTAAGAATTTGAAAGCTAAATCTCATTATCCATGAGGGTCCTCAAAACTCCTAGTTAAATGACAGCTTTAAATCTAAATTATATCTTCTAAATGTATGACTCCCACTAAACCTTGTTATCTAAGAGGGTCTTAAAACTACATCCCATTATCTAGGAGGGTCCTGAAAACTCCTAATTGAATCCTATCTTAAACATGCAAACTTTGAAGCCAAATTATAGTCCTTTGGGGTACATTTATGCTAGATTATGCTACTCATGATTGTTTTGAATTTTAAACTAGGTCCCATTTTCCAGGAGGGTCCTGAAAATTTACGGTCAAACCTGTCTGGTGCTTGCTTTTCCTTACGGAGGGTTTCTTCGAAACAAGCAAAATTTTCTGCTCCTGTTTCAATCAAAGAAAAATCTTGTCAGTTTAAAATGCGGTGGTTGGTTTGTGGCCTTGACTTTGAGGGCGATTGCTCCTCCACTTCTCATGATAACTTTGACTTCCACTCGAAGACCTTGCTAACCACTTTCTCTATCATCCTTATCACAGAAAATACCTCTTCTCCGTTCAGACCCAATACCCTCTATCTGTTGCATTGCCCATGAACTGATATTTACCAAACCTTTCTGTCTCACGTGAATCCCAAAACGCTTCAATTGCCACCCACTCAGTGTGTATGTTGTTCTTTCTTGACTTAAACCACTGGCCTTGGCCTTGAGGTCTATTTCTCCTTCACCTGCCATGATAACTTTGATTTCTGCTTGGAAGACCTTGTTTGTCACTGGTTAACCACTTTCTTTGTCAATCTTATCACAGAAAATACCTTTGATCCGTTCACCCTACACCCTCCATCTGTTGCATTGTTCATGAATTTATATATACCAAACTTTTGTATTTCACATGAATCCCAAAGCATGTTGAATGTTACCAACTCAGTGCGCACATTGTTCTTTCTTAACTTATGCCACTTTGATGTGCTGGTCAGATCCCGTTTTGTGCAATTGGAAAGCTGGTGGCAAATTTTGAAGTCATTTCTTACTTATTTTGACCAAACAGACTCATGAAAAGGAAGTAAATAAGACAAAAGGAATAGAGTAAAGGACAAAGGAAAGAGATGATTCCCAACAAGAAAACTACAAATTAGAAACCTATCAGATGTGGATACCAACTCTAATGACCATGACATGCACCTGTGGCCTATCCTGTTGAGCAAGTATAATGTTCAATTCCTGTTATACTCCTAAACCGTGAAACTGGGCTTCAATGCTCCGATTATCCAATCTGATTCACAATCCTTATTCGATTTGTAGTGCCCGAAGGGTTTTCACCATCAAGCTTCTCTCATTTTGTTCTTTCTCTCAACTTACCATCATCTTACGGTGCCTGCGGGGGTTTTCACCAATAAGACTCTCTCATCTTTGATTTCTCTCAGTTCTCATCGCCTTATGGTGCCCCGTGAGGGTTTTCACCAATAAGACTCTTTCATTTTTCATTTTTCTTGCTTGGACCAGAGTGTTGCCCCTGATATGAATCACCTCCACTTGCTTGACTGGGCATTTCTCGAAGATTGATCGGAAGGTCTTTCTTTGGACCGTAATGTGGGCTTTTGGATAAGGTTAGAAAGAAAGGGTGTCAAAGGCTCAAAACAATTCAAATGGGTTCAAAATTACAACTTTTGGAATCAAATTTCTTGCAACAACCACAACTTCTGCCCCAGTTTCTTTGCTTGGGGACTTTTGGGATTTTATTTTGATGGGACCGAACCATGAGGCTGCCTACGTATCCTTAAAAGGAATCAGGTCGAACGTAGTTCATGTCATAGAAAATACTTTGTTGTTGTGGTTTTTCTTTCCTTTTTCTTCCTTTTCTCCTCTTTTCTTTTCTTTCTTCTTTTTCTCTTTTTGTTGTTTTGTTGGTTTGTTTTTTGCTCTTTCTTTTTCTTCTCTTTTTTTTCCTTTTCTTCTTCTTTTTCTCTCTATTGCTTTTACTTATCTTTCACGCTTGCTTTTCTGATCTTTACTGATTCCGAAAGAGGGGTATGAAAGAAAATAAATAAGTCTCAAAGGGGTAACGAAGGATAAAGTGTTTAGATAGCAGAACAAAATGCCTTCGTCATTCCAATCTACAAAACATGCCAAGTGCAAACTACACAATTAAACAAACCAAGGAAAACATTTGTAACATCTTTTGATTGCACCAGATTTGATAACCATATCCACACATTCTCCTTCTGCATCTGTTAACTAAAAAGCACCTTTGGAAAACACCCTCACTCTCATTACCACGAATGGCCTCTGTCAATTTGGGCAAGTTTGCCTTTAGCTTCAACCTGATGTGGCATGATGCATTTTAATAAGGTTTCTTTATGTTCTATCTTCCCCAGTTTCACACAATTTGGGCTTGAAATGATCTCACAATGCCTTTACTTATTTCCCTCAAATGTCCCCATCATCTTCAAAATTGTTTCATTGCTTCCTAACTAAGTTGACTTTTAAAGATCAGGTTGAGAATTATGTTGTGCATGTCATGTCACTAGAACTATCATGTAAAGAACTATAAAAGGAGAAGAGAACTAAAAATGATTAGAAATAACAGAAAATAGAAAATTGCATTAGACAGATAGTGAAAGGGTTTGAACAACAAGACAAGCAAACTAAACTAGGGTTCAACCCTGGAACAAAACTAGGTAACACTAAATGAGTTGCTACGACTAAAGGAACTAGGCAAAACAAAAGGATAGAAGGGTTTGAGTCACAAGATAATATCCGGGTTACAACCCTTGAAATAACCCGGACAACAGAAATGGCAACAAAATAAACCACCAAAAACTCCTCCTTGGCTAACAAAGAAAGGAGCATCTTTCCAATCACCAAACTCAACATCTTAGCCAGCGACTTCTGCATCAACAATACTGGGACCTTCACAAATCTCCATCACATTGTTCTTAACAAATTGCTTTTGGGTTCCCTTTTCCTGCTCATTCTTAGGATCAACCTCTGATATTGCTGAAGCTCCGTAGCACGTGGACCTCCGAGGATCTCAGAAGAGTCCTCATATTCCTTTTCAAAATAAATTATACCCACCATATGTGTCTTATTATGAACAAGCGATGGACTTTAGCTAATATCTGTTGCAGCTGGATTTTGCACGACAATGTCACCTGCATCAATAAGCATCTGAATTGCTTTTTTCAGATTCCAACACTTCTCTATATCATGCCTCGGAGCATCTGAGCAATATGCGCACCTTTGAGAAAAATCAAACTTCTTTGGAAGAGGGTTTAGCATTTTTATCTGAATCGGTTTCAACATGTCCACTTTCCTTAGCCTCTGGAATAGACTGGCATATGATTCTCCCAATGGAGTGAAGGTTTTCTTCTTCCGCAACCTCTCGTTCTTAAACGCTTGATTGGGCCGGAAACCTGATCCAGGGGGTTTCGGTAGGCTCGTGGGGGTGGATAGGCATTTTGTAGAGTTGGGTACTAGGAAAGTGATGTACGACTTTGGAGTTTTGTGGAGAGAAGTAACATTGGGGAGGGCCATCTGGTGCACATGGATATCTACGGGGCGATGTCGAGGCTGGAAGTGTTGAGCAGGAAGGCCCATCGGATCATCTTTTCTATTTCTCTTTCTTCCACCCAAACTTACTGGGATGTTTTGAATGTCTTTCATAGTATCTTTCAATACCGAATAGCTTATGATTTTGCCTGACTTGATTCCCTTTTCTACCATCTCCCTCATTTTTAACACGTCATTGATAGGCTTTCCCACAGCCGAGATCAAATGACTGAAGTAGGTGGGCCCCTAGGCTTGTAGGAAAAGCTCAACCATTTCTTCTTCACCAATCGAGGTACTGACTCGAGCAGCTTGCTCCCTCCATTTGAGCCCAAACTCCCTAAAGCTTTCCTCTGGCTTTTTTTCCATTTTAGATAGGGAGGAGCGGTATGGGGTAACGCCTGATTTGTATTGAAAGTGTCACACCTCCTTTTTATACCCCCGAAAGGGATATAAGAGAGTTTTTCCAATTTAAGTGACAATCGAAACGAGATTATTTATTTATTAAATTCAGAGTCGCCACTTGGGAGATTTATGGTGTCCCAAGTCATCGGTTTTAAATCCCAAATCGAGGAAAAATAGACTCTGTTTAACAGTCCGCGAACCAAAAATTGGAGTAAGGAATTTTGTTAACCCCGGAGAAGGTGTTAGGCATTTCCGAGTTTCGTGGTTCTAGCACGGTCGCTCAACTGTTACATTCGGCTTAATTATCTGATTTAATTACATGTTTTAAAACATATGTGCATTTCTAACTTATTAAACCGCTTTTAATTATTTTTAGGAAGATTCAATGCTATTTAAAACACGCCTTGAACTACGTCACATGAAATGCACCCGCGATCCACGATACATTTTATTTAACGTTGTTGAGAGTTGGAGTTGGGTCACATGAAATGCACACCCCAGTTTAAGGAAATTAATTTAAATAGCGCACCTAAAGCAACTACACACTTTCAAATTTGCGAGGGCCATGAAAAATTCAACTAAATGGCACACCTCGATTTCTAAGGATTCAAATTAGTTAAGTGAGGGCTATGCATTTTGAAATTTTTACTTGGCACGGTACGCCCTAATTTATTCTAAGGATTATACTCGACTAAAGCAAACTACAGATGTTCATCAATTGTTTGTTTCTAGGTTTGAGATTATTTGCAAAGGCATAAGTTATGGAAATTAATTGTGGTAAATAAAGGCCCCATATCATGACAAACACAGACAAAACCAACTGAAAGGATAAGCAAAATAGACTCTTAAATATATATATATATATATATATATATATATATATATATATATATATATATATATGCAACAAATTTGTGGCACACTTAATTATGTATTTAAGCTCATTCATGATCCAAATATGCACAAAATGCTGCCAAAATGTGCAACAAGAACTTGAAAACTCGAAAGGCTGAATTCATTAGAACAATGCTGCATTAATTATGACTTTGCTACTTTGGCGTGAACCAGCTAAATAAATAAAAAATCAAATCCCTAAAATTCTTTTATCGATGCACAAGGAATTACTTGGATTGTCTAACACTTGAATCGAAAATTCACTTTAAATCACTTTCATGCGGACAACTTCAGTCAATTGGAATAATATTCTCAAAAAAAACTACTCGATAATTATTATACTAGACTAATTCGAAACAGCACATCCAAACAACAAAAACAAATAAATAAAAATAATCATAATTTCACATTATGCTAAATCTGAAAATATAGATATAAAAAGAACATACCTAGTTATGCTATGATTGAGTTTACAAGCAGCAGAAAGCCAAATAAAGGCCAGACAAAAGGATGAGAGAGGTTCAGCTTATAGCGAGAAGCTTTGCTCATTATAATCCAACATTTATTCCTGAAGCTTTACACAATGATGATTTGAAAGGAGCAAAAACACGAGAAAATTGACGACAAAATCTAGACTAAGATGCGCCTCAAACCTAAAACCAAGTCGGCGACCTCGACATCGACAAAATTCAATTTTTGGAGCTGCTGTTTTTCACGAAAGGGGACTGTTTCATCGAGCTTTTAGCTCAGTTTTTGCTGGGTTTATTGGGCTGTTTTTACAACTGGTTTTTTGGTAATTTCAAACTGATTTTCGCACTGGAAAACAAGCTCTTTTTCAGGTCGTTTTTGAGCTATTCTTGGGGGTGACTTCAGTGGTGAAAGTGGAGGAAATGTAATGTGTTTTAATGGAACTCACAGAGCTAAAGAAAATGAAGATGATTTCACTGTTTCTTCCGAGCTCCCCCCTGTATCGTTTCCTCTCTCCTTTCTTTATGGTAGAGTCTAGGTCTAATGTGTATTTGTGTGTATTTTGCCAATTAGTCCCTATGTCTTTTTGTGTTAAGTCCTTAAGGTCTTTTTATTTATTTTTTATTCCAAAGAAGAGTCTAGAAGGGTCTCTAGGATTAGCTTAATGAGTATTGGATATTGAGCTTAAAGAATGGGCTAGAAACTTGGGCCATTATGACTAGCTATGTTTAAAATTAACTTAATTAACTAAAAGTATTAATTAGCTCTACTTAAGCAAAAAATAATTATTAAAATAAGACTGACCATTAAAACAAAACTATTTTTTTTGGTATTTTTCAAGATTAAAAATGACTACAAAACCTTAATGAGCCTATTTTTTGTAATTATTTCTTGTAATAAAATAAAGTAAAAGAGTCAGAATTAATTAAAATGGCTATATTAGGCCTAAATTAAATATTTACGTGCTAAAATATGAAAAATCTTGGGGAGGGTCAAAAATCACATGTCTACAACTGCCCCTCCTTGACTGGAAAGACGAAGTATTTTCAGACAAAGAACGACTAGACATGTTTTTTGACCCGACCCTTATTTGGAGAGACTAAAACTAAGAGGAAAAGGAAATGTGACCGAGCTCTGGTATCTGAGCCGCCTACATATCATTGGATATAAAGGAATCAGGCCACGTGTAATTCAGAGGTGTATGAGGTGATGGAGTACCGAGGTGGAGGGCCAGCCGAGGTGCCGTCGAGGTTTCGATCCGCAGTCCCGTTATTACATCAAAATCAAAATTAAAAAGACTAACTAAGCCCATCAGCTACGAGTTACAAGATTCCTATCTATGGGTCTTCTAAAGCTTGATCTTGAGTTTTGGTTGGTTCTTTATGCGGACTCTGATCTAAATCTTGATGCTTGTTAGCCGCAGGTGTTGGATCAATCTTCTTCAACTTTTCAAACCAAGACGGGACATGCAGAGTTTATGACCTCAGCCCTGTCTTGAGCAGCTCACATCTTTCATTAACTTCTGCATTTGAATTCACTTCTTGTCTTTTTTTTTTGTTTTTATTTTGGATTGTGACTTAACTTCTGTTGATCATCTCGGCCTGCTGACTCGCATTCTTGACGCGAGCTTCTTTTGTTGCTGACCTGAATTGAATTCTCTTATTTTCCAGACGGGCACCTGATTGCTGAACGTGAACCATCTTCTCTTGTTACTTGACACTGTTTTTCCGTGCACCTTGAACCATTTTCCCTTGAAACTTGAACTGTCTTCCTTCGAAACTGCTTTCCCTTGAAACTTGAGTTGTCTTCCCTTGTTCTCCAGGTTGACGCCTGATTGCTGATCTTGACATGTCTTCCTTCGAAACTTGAACTGTTTTCCCTTGTTCTCCAGGTGGGCGCCTGATTGCTAAAACTTTCTGTGTTCCCTTGTTTTCCATGTGGGTGCCTGCAATCAAAACCAACAAAACAAACGAAATTTTCTGCCCCAGTTTGCACTAGGAAGATTTGTGAGTTGTTAGCAATATTGTAAACTACTTATACTATTGATGCAATGATGAGAGTAAACTAAAGAATAGACTAGGAAAACTATAAACTAAGCTTGACTAAAGTAAAAACTGACCCTATTCTCCAGACGGGCCCCCTGATTTCAAGAAAACCAAACATTGATAACTTAAGAAAACTAAAAATTGACCCATTTTTTTCCAATCCAGACTTCCTCTTTTTTTTAAAATATCCTAGGAGAAAATTCGTCAGACTAGGTTTTCTATCTTAGGAGAAAGATTCATCAGACTAAGACGTTAATCCTAGGAGAAAATTCATCAGACTAGGCCTTTTTTCTCTTTTTTTTGGGTATCTTAGGAGAAAGATTCATCCGACTAAGACGTTTATCCTAGGAGAAAATTCATCAGACTAGGTTTTCTATCTTAGGAGAAAAATTCATCATACTAAGATTTCTATCCTAGGAGAAGGTTCATCAGACTAAGATTTTGATCTAGGAGAAGGTTCATCAGACTAGGTCTTCTATCTTAGGAGAAAAATTCGTCAGACTAAGATTTTGATCCTAGGAGAAAGTTCATCAGACTAGGTCACATTTTTTTTGTATCTCAGGAGAAAGATTCATCAGACTAAGATTTTGATCCTAGGAGAAGTTTCATCAGACTAGGTCTTCTAATTTATTATCTTAGGAGAAAGATTCATCCGACTAAGATTCTGATCCTAGGAGAAAATTCATCAGACTAGGTCCTCTATCTTAGGAGAAAAATTCATCAGACTAAGATTGTGATCCTAGGAGAAAATTCATCAGACTAGGTTTTCTATCTTAGGAGAAAAATTCATCAGACTAAGATTCTGATCCTAGGAGAAAATTCATCAGACTAGGTTTTCTATCTTAGGAGAAAAATTCATCAGACTAAGATTTATATTGGGAGGAAAATCCATCAGACTAGGACTTTTTATCCTAGGAGGAAAAATGTAAAGATCGATGGCAAGATTTTATGCACAATAGCAAGACAAATAAAGGCAAATATTTGAGAAACTTCCCTTTGTTGTCTCTTCTCTTCTTTTCTTTTCCTTCTCTTTTTTTTGTTTTTGTTTTTTTCTTTTCTTTTCTTCTTTTTTTTCTTTTATTTCTTTTTTTCTTTTTCTGAACCACTTTCCTTGCACTGCTTTGTTCCTGTATCACACAAAGAAAATTGGTCAGTTTTGAAAATAGTGGTCAATTTGTGGCCTTGAGTCTTTGGGCAGCTTGGCTTCTGCTCAATCAGCTTGAGTCGGCTTCAGGAGACTTTTGCTCTGCATCAACCCTAATTGTTTCACACCCAGTACCATTTGTATTTGCGGCTCGATCTGTCTTATCTCAACTGGAGATCTTTTCTTAGACGACCCTTTCTGATATCTTGAATAACTTCCTGCTTTTGAGCAATTTCTCTGTCAGAGAGAATCACAAGTTATCTTTCTTGCGCCAAATAGGCTAACAAGAGTCTTTTTGGGGAAGCCTTTGCATGAATCCCCAAGGTATATTGACAGTAACTACTGAGTGTGCTGGCCAAATTCACTTTGTGCAACTGAAAAGCTGGTAGCAGGTTTTGAAATCTTTTCTTGCTTGTTTTGACAAGGACTGACTCGGAGTGGAGGACACAATGATGAAAAAACAAGTATTAACAAGAAATGCCCCCTGTCAGAAGGACAGAAGGAAGAGTTTTTTTTTCTTTTTTTATATAACTAGCTTTAATGATCATGACATGCATTTTGGACTCAATGACCTGATCTATCAAACTAATCCAATCTTCCCTTTTACCATTCTTATGACCTTTGAGGTCGAGCTTGTTCGTACCAATCCTTTGTATCAGCTTCAAGACTCACCTTCGACTAGTGGTGCCCCGAGGAGTTTTCACCACCAAGTCTCTCTCATTTATTCATCTCTACTTACCGTCGCCTTACAGTGCTCGTGAGGGTTTTCACTAGTAAGACTCTCTCATTTTTTCTTTTTCTTTTTCTTTTTTTTTCTTACTTTTTGTGAGTAACTTGACAGTGTTATATGTCGTGTGACAACTATTGCTCATTGCATGCTTCTCTTGGCATTCTTGAAGGCATATCAGGAGGTCTTTATTTGGACAGTTTTTGGATAGGGTTGGAAAGAAATGTCGGTATGAAGGCTCCAAATAAACTCAAAATGAGGGGTTGTGGACTTACAACTCTTGGAATCGACTCTTTCAAAAGTGAAATAAATATCTGCCCCAGTTTCAGCTATTGGGGATTTTTTTGGGATTTTTCTCTGCTTTTTTTGAATTCTTTTTTGGCTGGACCGAACCGTGAGGCTGCCTACGTATCCTTAAAAGCAATCAGGTCGAACGTAGTACCAACATCTTACCTAACTAATTTTTTTCATTTTTCTTTCTGTTGTTTTTTCTTTTCTTTCTTTTCTTTTTTTTCTTTCTTTTTTTTTCTTTTTTTTTCTTTTTTTTCTTTTTGTTTTCAAAACAAGTTGCTCCAACTTCTATTTTTTTTAAAAGGCATGGACTTTTGACAAATCTTTTTTTTTTTCACTTGAACTTTCTAAGAATTGCCCCAGTTTGTACTCTTGGGACATGAATTTTTTTTCCTTTTTTTTGACTCTGAACTTGATTTCAAAAGAGGGTAGTCAAAGAAAATAACACAGACTCAAAAGGGGTAGCAAAGGATATAAAGTGTTTGGGTAGCAGAAAAAGGGCCTCCCAACCTCGAGAACGTCAAACATGGTATCTTTCGCGATCACAGCATTGACGAACATGTATGTCTTCTTGGTGTGCCATGGTCACAAGACATTTTTTCATCCTTTAGTGACAAACTTTCAAACAAACTTCAATTGTTTAAACATCCTCAAGCCCGATCTTCATAATGATTTGAAAGTGAATTTTACTCGACCTTAACTCCAAAATATTTCAATTCTTTATTCATTCTCAAAGTGTTTTTTTTCAGTTATCCAATTCCACATCAAATCAGTTTCTAAGATCTGGCCAAAATTTCCGCATGCATGTCATGTCATTAGAACTAGCGAGAAAAGAACTAGGAATAAAATGACACGAAAGGACAAATTGTATTTTATTGAATAAGGATGGAAGGGTTTGACAACTAAACAAGTAACCTAAAATCCGAGTTATAACCCTAAAATAACTCGGATAATGAAAATAGCAACAAAAATAGACAGACATGACTCATACAAACATAATAGAACAATATAAGGGTTTGACTCAATAAAACAAATAAAATCTGGATCACAACTCTGAAATAAACCAGATAACAGAAAAATCATCAAAACAAACTACCAAGATTCCTTCCTAGTGAGGAGAGAATGACTTTTCAATTGCTAAGCTTGACATTTAGCCACAAGTTTGCTCATCAGAATCACCATGGCCTTCTCCAATTTCAGCCGGCAAGTTCCCGAACGGATTCTCATACTCCATGTCACCAGGCATCATCCCCACAAAGTGTGCATCATGATGTACAGGTAAAGGATTCTGCGCGATATTCTGGATGTCACTACCTTGGATCACAATCAGGTTTTCCTGGATCATCCTTTGTATTTCTCTTTTCAAATCCCGACAGCTTTTAACATTGTGCCCTTGGGAATTGGAATAGTATTCAACCTTTTAGAAGGGTCAAAGCTTCTTGCACGTGGGTCCACATAATTTGGAGGAATAGGTGCAATCATGTCATAATGCTTTAATTTCTCAAATAAGCTTGCATAGGACTCTCCTATTGGTGTAAAATTATCTTTCAACTTTTATTCCCCTCTATACCTCTGATCTGGATGTGGGATATAGGGTACCTGAAAATTTTGTGGAAGCTGGTGGAGATTTTGTGATGCTCGTGCTCGCCTTCTGGGGTGTTTTGGTGGCTGGACAACATACTAATGTGGAGCTACAGAGTATTGTGGGTTCTGAGGTAGATAGCAATACTCAGGGGAGTCATGGAAAACTTGAGGAGGCTGCTCATACCTTTGAGATGTTCTCCTGGGACCTCTTCTCGACCCTGATGTCATCATGATTTCTTCAACCTTCTCATTTATGTCGCTAAAATTATCAGATTCAATCGGGACAGCCTGAGTTGCGGCTTTGAGAAATGCTTGACTTATAATTTTGCCTGTCTTAAGACCACTCTATACTATTTCTCCCATTTTGATTACTTCTGAGAAGGATTTACCAGCTGCAGACATCATGTTTTGAAAGTAATCTGAATCTTGCGCTTGAAGGAAGACAGTGATTAGCTCGTGGTCATCCATGGGTGGCTTAACTCGAGCTGCTTGCTCTCTCCATTTAATGGCATATTCCCTGAAACTTTCACTTGGTTTCTTCTTCAGGTTTGAAAGGGAAATGCGGTCTGGGGCAATGTCGATGTTGTATTGGAACTGTTTGAAAAAGGCATGTGCCATGTCATCCCAGACATACCAGCGAGACGTGTCTTGATCCATAAACCATTCGGAGGCTACACCCGTAAGGCTTTCCACAAAATAAGCCATCAACAATTCTTCATTTCTTCCCGCACCTCTCAATTGATTGTAATACCTTTTCAGGTGGGCTATAGGATCTCTATGTCCATCATACTTTCAAATTTGGGAGTCTTGAAACCAGGCGGCAAGTGGACATCGGGGAACATACATAGATCTTTGAAGGCAACACTCTTTTGACCTGCCAACCCTTGCATGTTTTTCAACCGTTGTTCTAAGCTTTTCACTCTTTGGGTCATTTCTTCTTGTACTATCTTTCGGGCAGGCTTCTCAATATTTGTAGGAAGATCAAACGAGTACGAGTGGTACTTAGGAGAGTGGTACTGCTCTTGCTGTGTAGCAAATTGTAACTCATGACGAGGCTGTCCTTGGCCACTGGCCCATGCTTGACACATTTTGGTCATTTGCTGTTTCAGTATTCTATTTTCCTCAACCATAGTAGACTCTTATTGAACCCTCTGACCCTGAGTCTCTTGAGCATTTGTAACGGCTTCGATGTCAGTTGTCAATGACATATTTTCCTTAGATCTTGTGTTGTCAGCTTACTATAAACTGACCACCTTAATTTTCTTCACAATTCAAAACAGAAACATGTTAGAATGGACTCAGTCGGTCCTTATTATTATCATTCTTCCACTCTCTTTTTTTTCCTTCTTTTTTTCAAAGTCATTTGATCGAACCTGATGTGGGTTGCCTACGTATTGTCACACCTCCTTTTTGCGCGCCTCGACCCGAAGGGTAAGATGCGCGAGAGAGTTTTTCCAATTTAAGTGACAATATTCGAAATGTGATTATTTATTTAATTCAGAGTCGCCACTTGGGAAAGGTTTGACTTTTGGTGTCCCAAGTCACCGGTTTATCTTGAATCCTAAATCGAGGAAAATATTCGACTTTCCAAATGAAGTCTGCGAACCAGAAATTCTAAGTAAGGAATTCTGTTGACCCGAGGGAAGGTGTTAGGCACCCTCGAATCCCGTGGTTCTAGCACGGTCGCTTAAATTGTTATAATGGCTAAATATCTGATTTAAATACATATTGTGACTTATGTGCTTTTATTAAGTTTAAACCGCTTTTATTATTATCATTTATTTTTTATAGAATTGCAACGTCGTAAAAATGCATCTCGAACCACGTCACAATCAATGCACCCGTAGTTGTTAACACATTTCGACTCCATTGAGATTTGAATTTGGGTCACATAAATGCGCACCCGAATTTAAGAACGTAATTTAATTAAGTCGCGCCTAAAGAGTCTAACGCGTTATTATATTTAGGGAAGGCAGTGAAATTCACTAAACAGTCCATCCCAAATTCTAAGTATTCAATATATATACACTTTGGTTTTCTAAAATAAATGGAAGAAAGAAAATACATTCTAATTAAGTTACATGTTTGGCCTAACTTGGATTCTTGTTAGTCATCTGATTAATTATTTATGGGAATTGTTTCGTGCCTTATTCCATGGGTAAGCATGCTTTAATTAGATAAAGGGGATTGCATGAGAAATTTGATGAAAGGCTAAACTTACTCCAAATATTTCTTGAGTTGAATTTAACTAACTTATTTAGACTAGATTAAGGGAATTAACTACTAGAAATTGTTACTAATGGAATTAGAACGTGGTCCTATATACTGCCTAACGGGATCCGATGAAAAGACTTAAAATAAATCAGAACTGCGTTGTATTTAATAAGGTTGAAGCATTCTACCCTATGCATACAATTATAGCTGAAAAGGAATCTAGTTATCACTATGTCAACTATTCATGCATTCTACGAATTGCATAATTGCATCCTTCGCACAACCAAACAACTATGAATCATAATAAAAAAGACTAAAACTTTAGTTAAGTGTAAACTAACTATCATTTTATGCTATTGAATTACAAACTAGCAAGTTACACGAGCCCATCAATATACCATGAGTATTGCAGCAAATAACTAAACTTCTTCAACATCTTTCATTCCATGCTTTCAACTGTTACAGTTACATCAATGTGGGATTCGAAATGTGTACATGGAATGCTGAAAATGCAAAGAAGAAGAAGAGGATAGGGAAAATCAGCAGCAGCAACGACAAAGCAACACAGCAGCAATGACAATCCCAGGCAAAACGAACCAAAGCAAATAAACCGACAATACAGTACCCAATGTCGATTTTCAAATACTCAAAGGAAAATCCTAAATCTCGACAGAACCAGTAGCAACTTGATGCTAAATTTCAAACAAAAGGATGAGGAACAACAGTGTTTCAGTTTCAAACAAACAAGAATTTCTTTTCTATCTCCCTCCCTGATTTTTGAAACCTCCCTTTCTTATTCAAAGCTGTTTCTATCTAGTTTCAGCTTCTCTTTTTATGTGTGTGTGTATCTGTGTCTGTGTGTGTATGCCCTATCTCTATATCTCTCTGTGTATGCCTCTGCCTGTGTCTATCTGTGTATGTCTATCTCTGGTATATATATCCCTCCTAACTAATGTAAGCTCTCCTTCTTTATAGCCTAGCATCAGGCCATTTACAGTCTGTAAAACCATTCAGATTCCCTCCCTTTTTGCTGTTTTTCCACTCAAACACTTAAAAAGTAAAACCCCTCCCATGATATTCCCCTGACAAGCCTTTTTATCATCTTATTAAACTAAACAAGTGTATGGGCAGCCTGAAGATGGCATGACAGCACATGCTATCCCATTTGCTCTAATTATTAAAGAACCATAGTGCACATGCTGCCCAAGAATACACATGCTATCAATTCAAAACTCAATACTGAACTGAAACTATAACCTAACTCATAAATGTTTCTGATTCAAATTAAACAACTACCAAACTATAACCAATTCCTAGTTGGATTCAAACAAAGTTTCGGCAGGAAACAAAACAAAATGAATCATATTGTCACCATTCAACAGCTGAAACTAATCGACGACACGTATCGAATCGACTAAACTAATTATAACATGGAACAAACAATCGATCAAACAAAACACAAATAGGGCATAGACTGTTCTTGACCATTTTGCACGATACAGGGGAAAACAACAGGCATTATTGGTTCGATGAAGTTAATCACATTGAAATATGTATACTACTATATGAATTCAACATAACAGAATAAACAAACGACCAAATAAAAAGGTCTTATGGAAACGGGGAAACAAGCTGACAATAGAAATCCCAAAAAAATAGACAACAAACTAAACAAACATGCTGATAAATTAAATTAAGTTAAATAGATAACAAAAGGAAACAGTGAACAAACCAGAAGAGTTTTAACACAGATGACCCAGGCCCGAGCTTGATTCGCTCATTTGAGGTCGGACAAATCCTAACCGAGGTGTTCTCGAATGAAAACACTTCGATTAGGATCTACTAGACCCCAAACTTTGTTTAAATTCAAACAGACTCCACAAATTCTTGTGTTCTACGGTTCGATTTTTTTTTAGATCTAGGGTTTTGGGATTTGTGGGTAGATTCGGACCAAACCAAGCCTGGTTTGGCCACGAGGGAGGTCTGGGGAGTGTCTAGTACGAATCTGGGGTGGGTTGGTGTAGATCGAGTTTTTGCTCGAATCTTCAAATGAAGATTCGAGAACCTAGGGGTTGATTCGAACTAAACGGTTGGTGGATTCGTGTTCGGGGTGGTTGAGTGGTCCTAGGGTGTTGGGGTGGTGGTCACCAGCGTCCTTGCCGCTGGCTTTACGGCAAAGGTGCACAGAGGCGGCTAGGGTTCTAAAGGGTTTGAATCTGTGGTGAGGACGATGAAAGGGGGGTGTTTGGATGGGGCGTGGGGTGAGGTTTGAGATTTATATAGTTAGTGGGTAAATAGATTCTGGCTGTCGGATGAGGCGAGATGAAGGGCCAGGATCTTTCAGTTGGTGGGGGACGGTGTCGTTTCAAATGCAAGGGGTCGGGTTGGTCCGGGGTTGAACGGTTCGGGTTCGTATGTGGGTACGGGGGATGTGATCTTGGCCGTTGATCGTTCTGAGATCAACGGTCCAGATTGAAAGCGGCTCAACGACGTCATTTGGACGGTTGTGTGGCCAGCTCAATTGGACCAGGCAAACAGGGATTTTGGATTGGGTTGTTTTGGTTTGGGCCTGTTTGTTTTAATTCAAATTGGCTCAATCCGAAGATCCTTTTCTTTTCTTTTTTATTTCTCAATTAAATTGTCAAATAACACTATACAAATTTTAAACAACAATTAACACACATATTAACATTTAATTAAAATAACACCACTTAATGACGAAATAAAAATAAAAGATGCATTTTGTGATTTTCCTTTTAATAACCGAATTATGGTTCGATTAATTCCTAATAGTAGAATAATATCCTAAACTTACACTTGACACACATTTTTTTGTATTTTTGTTGGACAAGACTAAATTGACACGGACAAAACCACAAATAGCTAACAAAAAATGCCACGCAAATTCCAAAAATTGTACAGCAAGACCATTCGTTATTATTTCGATTTCTTTTGGAGTGATTGTCGCGTAAACAAAAATCACGTGCTCACAGCTGCCCCTCTTTGTTCGAAAACACGAAGAGTTTCCGTACAAAGATAAAGTGAGCGGAGATGAGCGATTTTTGCCTATTGGAATACTCCGTGTGAAGCGCATTTTGAAAGATTTGACCGAATCTTTGCTTCAAAGATTTCCTACATATCCTGGGCTAAACAGGAATCAGGTCAATGTAGTTCGGGAAACTTTGGTAGCTGGGACTACCATGGGATTGCAATGCTTGTTGTTACTGTTGTTGCTGTTGCCACTGCTGCTTACCGACTCCCTTATTATAACCAAAGGAAAATTGAAACGGAACTAACTACGTATGCCTGTCAACCGCTAGTTACAAGATTCCTATCTATGATTCTATTGCAACTTGATCTTGGGTCTTAGCTGATTCTGCTTGTAGACTTCGATCCGAATCTTGATGCTTGCAAGTTGTAGGTGCCTGTTTATTTCTGCGATATTGAGTGAGACGGGATCGGACGAGCTCGGGACCTTGATCAAATCTTGGAGCGATCCGCCCTTCATTTTTTCCAATATCTCGTAACATCTTCTTTTTTTGTCTTTTTCTTCTTTTCTTTATTCTGGATTGAGACTCATCTCGTATCTCTATCCATGCGCCTCGAGGTCAGACCTGCAAGGAAAAATAGACGAACGAAATTTTCTGCCCCAGTTTTACTAGGAAAATTTCGTGAGTTAATTGCCAGGAAGTTTATAGAATTGATGAAGGGATTGGAAAATTTCAGTCTACAAAATGCCAACTCCGGGATTGGAGCCCTAATGTTGCCATAAGGTAAAATGCTCAGTTCAGGGCTGGAGCCCTAATGATGGCTAACAGAAAAAATGCTCAGTTTAGAGTTGGAGCCCTAATGCTGGCTAAATGGAAAAAGCTCAGTTCAGGGTTGGAGCCCCAATGCTGGCTAACAGACAATGCTCAGTTCAGGGTTGGAGCCCTAATGCTGGCTAAATGGAAAAAGTTCAGTTCAGGGTTGGAGCCCTAATGCTGGCTAACAGACAATGCTTAGTTCAGGGTTGGAGCCCTAATGCTGGCTAAATGGAAAAAGTTCAGTTCAGGGTTGGAGCCCTAATGCTGACTAACAGACAATGCTCAGTTCAGGGTTGGAGCCCTAATGCTGGCTAAATGGAAAAAGTTCAGTTCAGGGTTGGAGCCCTAATGCTGACTAACAGACAATGCTCAGTTCAGGGTTGGAGCCCTAATGCTGGCTAAATGGAAAAAGTTCAGTTCAGGGTTGGAGCCCTAATGCTGACTAACAGACAATGCTCAGTTCAGGGTTGGAGCCCTAATGCTGGCTAAATGGAAAAAGTTCAGTTCAGGGTTGGAGCCCTAATGCTGACTAACAGACAATGCTCAGTTCAGGGTTGGAGCCCTAATGCTGGCTAAATGGAAAAAGTTCAATTCAGGGTTGGAGCCCTAATGCTGACTAACAGACAATGCTCAGTTCAGGGTTGGATCCCTAATGCTGGATAAATAGAAAAAGTTTAGTTCAGGGTTGGAGCCCTAATGCTGACTAACAGACAATGCTCAGTTCAGGGTTGGAGCCCTAATGCTGGCTAAATGGAAAAAGTTCAGTTCAGGGTTGGAGCCCTAATGCTGACTAAATGGAAAAAGTTCAGTTCAGGGTTGGAGCCCTAATGCTGACTAACAGACAATGCTCAGTTCAGGGTTGGAGCCCTAATGCTGGCTAAATAGAAAAAGTTCAGTTCAGGGTTGGAGCCCTAATGCTGACTAACAGACAATGCTCAGTTCAAGGTTGGAGCCTTAATGCTGGCTAAATGGAAAAAGTTCAGTTCATGGTTGGAGCCCTAATACTGACTAACAGACAATGCTCAGTTCAGGGTTGGAGCCCTAATGCTGGATAAATAGAAAAAGTTTAGTTCAGGGTTGGAGCCCTAATGCTGACTAACAAACAATGCTCAGTTCAGGGTTGGAGCCCTAATGCTGGCTAACAGACAATGCTCAGTTCAGGGTTGGAGCCCTAATGCTGGCTAAATGGAAAAAGCTCAGTTCAGGGTTGGAGCCCTAATGATGGCTAACAGACAATTCTCAGTTCAGGGTTGGAGCCCTAATGCTGGCTAAATGGAAAAGCTCGGGGATACTAACTGACCCCCTTTTTTGAATTTTCTTGTTTTAGTAAAATGTAAAAGAGAATTCTGTGGGAACTTCCCTTTTGAGTGGATTCCTTATTGCCAAACTGTTTCTTGCACTTATGTATTTCTTTTCTTCTTTGGGCGACACCTGCTCCTTGCACGGTTGTCTTGGATCATACCTGTTTCAACTTTTCAAATAAAGAACAATCGTTAGTTCGGAAATGGCGGTTGGTTCGGCGACCTTGATTGTTCCAGTTGTTTTGTTGCGTCCTCATTTCTGGCGAGAAATTCTGCCATTGATTGGACTCAAAGGCGAAACACTCTTAGACTACTCAGACTCGCATTTCCAGATTCTGTGATGATTTGCCCGCGCAAGGTTTTGGTTCTTCCATCCCGTTTTGCTTGGGGATTTTCAATGGGGATTTTATTGGGGAGACTCTGTGGGGATTTGTACAAGGGGAAGCTCTATGGGGATTTGTCTGAAGGCGGCTCTGTGGGATTATTTTTTTTTTTTTTTTTTACAAAGAGGACTTGCTGGGGATTTGTTGGGGCAGGCTCGCTGGGGAATTTTACAAAGCGGACTTGCTGGGGATTTGTTGGGGCGGGCTCTTTGGGGAATTTTTACAAATGGAGGCTTTGTGAGGATTTGTACGAAGGGAAGCCCCGTGGGGATTTGTACAAAGGAAGAAACCTGTGGGGATTTTTTTTTATATGTGGCTCTACTTCGAATGCAGTCAATATCATGATCCATCGGGTTTGGACAAACGTACCACTGAAGTGGGGTATTTTCCTTTGCGAAACGGAACTCCGTGAAACCAATCCTGCCACATATCCTTTCCAGTATGTCTGGAACTTGGGGTTAAAAATGAAAGGGATTCAAAGAAAAGTAAAACAAAGAATGGGGAAAGCAAATTTCAGAAAAGAAGTGTCCCTTTTGGGACAAGAAAGACTTATCTGAGGGAAATATGCTGACATTAAATGGACATGACATGCTTTTTGGACTGGACGCCCGACCTTCAATGAACTTGCATTTCCTCCCGAACCAAAATGGATCTGTGTTTCCAAACCGGTGGAACTTTGCCGAGACTTCCTGAGGTGGAGTCATCCTTTCGGCCAACAGCGCCCTTTGCGGGTTTTCGCTAGTTGACCTCTCTCATTTCCCTCCTTGTTGTCGCTTGATAGCACTCTTTGCGAGTTTTTACTAAACAAACTCTCTCATTTTGGTTTCTCTACTCCCGTCGCCTCGCGGTGCCCGAAGGTTTTCACCGACAAGACTCTCTCATTTTATTTCTCTTAATTTAGAATGTACCGGCCTCCAATCGTGATATCTCTTGGCTCCCCCTACCTTTGGTAATTGATCCGAAAGGCTTGTGCTTGGTAGAGAATGGTAGATGAAACTACAACTTCTAAGCCGTTTGGTGTGCCCCGGTTTCAATTTCAGGGTAAATGGGATTTTATTGTTGGTGTGACTGAACCTCAGAGAGAGGCTGCCTACGTATCCTTTCGGAATCAAGTCAGACGTAGTTCAGGCCTCGATCAATGTTTTGTTTTTTTTGTTGTTTTCTTTTTTTTTCTTCTTTTTTTTTCTTTTTTTTTTCCGAAGATAGCCAAAGAAATGTAATCGGCTCAAAGGGCTTGTAGAGAGAGTTTATAATGTTTGGGGTAGTGAGAATAAAACCTTCATCATTTCAAATGTGTCAGGACCACTGGAGTATAATTCAGACATAGTATCTTTTGACTGCATCCGCATTCACCGCTGTTTCGGGATCATTTCCTTCAATATCACCTAGGTACAATGCTCCTCTCGGCAATATCTTCCTGATGATGTATGGGCCTTTCCAATTTGGAGCAAATTTTCCTTTCGCTTCCTGGTGATGTGATAGAATGCGCCTCAGTACCAGTTGACCTACTTCGAAATTCCTGGGTTGGACTTTCTTGTTGTAAGCACGGGCCATTCTTCGTTGGTATAGCTGCCCGTGACAAACCGCAGCCATTCGTTTCTCGTCAATCAGAGTCAACTGCTCCAGTCGAGTCTTAACCCACTCGCTATCTTCAATTTCTACTTCGACAATGGTTCGGAGCGAAGGAATTTCTACTTCTGCTGGTATCACAGCCTTGGTCCCATAAACCAAAAGATAAGGGGTTGCTCCTACTGACGTGCGTACCGTAGTGCGATATCCCAACAATGCAAAGGGTAGCTGTTCATGCCACTGTCGGGAACTCTGGATCGTCTTCCTCAAAATCTTCTTGATGTTCTTGTTTGTTGCTTCCACAACGCCATTGGCCTTGGGCCGATAAGGAGTGGAATTCTTATGCGTTATCTTGAACTGCTCGCATACATCTCCCATCAAGTGACTGTTCAGGTTCGTTGCGTTATCTGTGATGATAGTTGCAGGAATACCGAAACGACAGATAAGATTTGAATGTACAAAATCCACTACAACTTTTTTAGTGACCGACTTGAGAGTGACAGCCTCTACCCATTTTGTGAAGTAGTCGATAGCAACCAGTATAAATCTGTGTCCATTTGAGGCCTTCGGCTCGATCGGACCAATGACGTCCATGCCCTATGCAACAAATGGCCAAGGTGCAGACATGGGATGCAATTCCGTGGGAGGTGCGTGAATCAAATCATCGTGCACCTGACACTGATGACACTTCCGAACGAAGCTAAACAGTCCTTTTCCATGGTCATCCAGTAATAACCTGCTCGAAGGATTTTCTTTGCCAAGACATACCCGTTCATGTGAGGTCCGCACACTCCTGCGTGTACTTCATGCATGATCCTTCTGGCCTCCTCGGCATCAACACATCTTAGTAGATTGAGGTCTGGGGTCCTCTTATACAACAATTCGCCGCTCAAAAAGAAACCACTTGCATGCCGCCTAATGGTTCTCGTTTGAACTCCAGTAGCATGTTCGGGATATTCTTGTGTCTTCAAGAACCTCTTGATATCATGGTACCATGGTTGTGTACTCGATCCTGTCTCAATTGCATTGCAGTAACCGTGTCTTTCCCTGATTTGGATTTCCAAGGGATCGACGTGGGCGTTGCCTAGGTAAGGTAGCATTGAAGCCAAGGTAGCAAATGCATCCGCTAGTTCATTGTGACACCGCGGGATATACCTGAACCCTATTAATTTAAAACGCTTGCCGAGGTCCTCCACGTGTTGTCGGTAAGGAATAAGCTTGACATCCCGAGTTTCCCATTCACCTTGGGCTTGCCGGATAATCAGGTCAGAATCTCCCATAATCAGTAAGTCTTCGACATCCTGATCGATCGCCATATGCATGCCCATGATGCAGGCTTCATACTCAGATGTATTGTTCGTGCAAAAGAAACGCAGTCTAGCTGTGGCAGGATAATGCTGACCGGAGGGCGAAATCAAAATTGCCCCGATTCCTACACCTTTGGCGTTTACGGCCCCATCAAAGAACATCTTCCAAACATGGGCATTTTCCGAGACCACTTCTACGGTGTTTATTTCTTCGTCCGGAAAATAAGTGCTCAATGGTTGGTATTCATCATCAACCGGGTTTTCGGCCAAATGATCGGCTAACGCCTGGGCTTTCATTGCCGTGCGGGTGACATAGACTATGTCGAATTCAGTAAGCAAGATTTGCCACTTGGCCAGTCTTCCAGTAGGCATTGGTTTCTGAAATATATACTTCAAAGGATCCAGCCTGCTTATGAGGAAAGTAGTGTGGGCTTGGAGATAATGTCTCAGCTTTTGAGCAACCCACGTCAGAGCGCAACACGTTCTTTCTAGTAGAGTATACTTGGCCTCGTAGCCGGTGAATTTCTTGCTCAAGTAGTAGATCGCTTGTTCTTTCTTTTCGGTTATGTCATGTTGCCCGAGGACGCAACCGAAAGAATTTTCCAAGACTGTCAGATACAAGAACAGTGGTCTCTCTAGCTCTGGTGGGACCAAAACTGGGGGATTTGAAAGATATTCTTTGACTTTGTCAAAAGCTTCTTGACACTCAGCCGTCCATTTTATCGCCGCATCTTTCCTCAACAGCTTAAATATGGGCTCACACGTGCTCGTCAGCTGGGCAATAAATCGACTGATATAGTTTAACCTGCCCAACAAACTCATCACGTCTTTCTTCGTTCTTGGGGGAGGTAGATCTCTGATAGATTTTATCTTTGTTGGATCTAATTCGATACCTCTCCTGCTTACTATGAAGCCCAAAAACTTGCCCGATGGGACTCCGAAAGCACATTTGGCTGGGTTCAGCTTCAAGTCGTACTTCCTCAGTCTCTCGAAGAACTTCCTCAAGTCTTGGATGTGATTATCCTGCGTCCTGGACTTGACTATCACGTTGTCCACATACCCCTTTATTTCTTGATGCATCATGTCATGAAAAATAGCAGTCATGGCCCTCATGTAAGTTGCCCCTGCATTCTTCAGACCAAATGGCATAACCCGATAACAGTAAGTGCCCCAAGGTGTAGTGAAGGCCGTCTTCTCAGCGTCTTCTTCATCCATCAATACCTGATGATACCCAGCGTAGCAATCTACGAAAGATTGTATCTCATGTTTGGCGCAATTATCAACAAGGATGTGGATGTTGGGCAATGGGAAATTGTCTTTGGGACTCGCCCTATTCAGATCTCTATAATCCACACATACCCGAGTCTTCCCATCTTTTTTTGGTACTGGAACTACGTTCGCCAACCATGTTGTATACTGGACTACCCGAATCACTCCCGTTTTCAGCTGCTTGGTGATCTCCTCTTTAATTTTGTCACTGACCTCAGTTTTGAACTTTCTTTGCTTTTGTTGAACTGGAGGACAATCAGGGTGAATTGGCAATTTATGAACCACTAGATCAACACCTAGTCCTGGCATGTCATCGTATGACCAAGCAAACACATCTTTAAATTCAAAAAGGAGTTGAATTATCACGTCTCGCGTTTTCTCGTCCATGTGAATGCTTATTTTGGTCTCTCGGATTTCTTCAGGAGTCCCTAAATTAACCGGTTCGGTGTCATTCAGATTTGGCTTAGGTTTATTCTCGAAGTGTTCCAATTCTCGGTTTATTTCCCTAAAAGCCTCTTTTTCATCATATTCTGGTTCTGGGTTCATTATTTCACAATTAAATAGCTCGTTGTGATCTGAGCGTGAAGTCCGCAAGCATGTCATATTTAAAGCCGCATTATTATAACTGAAAGAAAAGATAAAGGAAAAATAACATAAATCAGAACAAAGGGAAAAATGAGAAAACAATGATGATTTTTTTTATTTTTCTTGGAATTTGGAAGACAACAATGTTTACAACTCAAGAATTCAAAACAAAAATTGAAGGGAATAAAACATCCAAGTTATATCCTGGAGATAACTCATGATGCAGGAAAGGTGGCACGACAGGTCTACCCGGACTTCTGCCTAGTCGGGAATGGTGTGGCCTCCCAGTTTCGAAGTTTGGCGTTTGGCCCCATATATAGCATCTCGGCGGTGCTGGTGCCTTCTCCTGGTTGAACCATGTAAGCCTCGTAGAGCATTTCTCTCATTGCCCCACATATCTCCTCGATTTCCTCAGCCGTGAAAACCTCATCGTCTTCTTCTTCAGTGTATCTTGGTCCGACGAAAGTTTCATATAAATCCGGCAGTGGCCGAGGCAGTTTCCACCTCCCATTCTTCCTCTTCTTTGCCCATTCTTCATCTTCTGGAGTGGGTTGAAAACCTATCCCAAAAAGTTTCTTGGCGGAAGGTAAGGTGATGGGTTCCGTTATTCCTTGCAATGTTCGTCCGAGCCCTTTCCCTGGCCTGAATCCGTGCTGGATCATCTCTTTAGCCACCATGATCGAGGCGTTAGACAAGAAAGGTTGGGGGCAAGGTCTTCCCTCTTCATACTGCTCTCCCAACACAACTTCAAAAGCCTGATAGACCGTGTGCTCGCTCCCTTCCCTTGGTTCAAGATATGGGATGGATGGGTCCCGATAAATAGACTGCTCATCTTCTCCGTGGACCACAATTTCCCGGTCTTCGTACTCAAACTTCACCATTTGGTGAAGACTGGAAGGCACAGCTCCTGCCGCATGAATCCAAGGTCTGCCGAGGAGAAAATTGTAGGACGTATCCATGTCAAGCACCTGGAAAGTTATTTCAAACTCCACTGGTCCTATGGTCAACACCAAGTCTATTTCCCCAAGGGTGTCTCTCTTGACGTCGTCAAAAGCCCATACGCAGACATTATTGGGGCGGATTCTTCTGGTCCCAATCTCCATTCTCTATAGCGTGGAGAGCGAACAAATGCCAACACCTGAACCTCCATCCAACATTACCCGCTTGACGTAGTAGTCTTCGCATTTAACTGTTAGATGCAAGGCTTTGTTGTGTGCCGCTCCCTCTGGGGGTAAATCGTTCTTGCTGAAAGAGACCTGGTTAACGGCGAAGAACCTCTCTGTCATCCGTTCCAGTTGTTCAACTGAGGTTTCAACTGGTACGTATGCTTCGTTCAGGGTCTTGAGTAAGATCTTTTGATGCTCGGTTGACCTCATAAGCAGAGATAGCATGGACACTTGCTCAGGGCACTTGCATAGTTGATCTAACACTTCGTAGTCTGGCATTTTCATCTGTTGGAAGAAAACTTCCGCCTCTTCAATGCTTATAGGCTTCTTCGGTGGGAAGCGTCTCCGTGTGGCGTTGTTTAGCTCTTGAGTGTTCGAATACCTTCCAATGAAAGTATTTTCCGGAAGTTCTCCCGCGACTTCTCTACCTTTGTACGTAACCAACGTTCTCTGATAATTCCATGGCACTATGGACGGGTTGGTCATCGGCTTCTGTGGCACGCGTCCGATAACCACTGGCTCGTTCAGCCGAGGTGGTTGAATCGTCCCCCGGACCACATAGGCCCCTTTTGGTACGTACATTGGCCTTGCCCTTTTGACTTCAAAACTCTGTGGCTTCTCTGTTTGACCTCGCGGGACGTAAAGAACTCCATTTTTCACAGGCACCGTCTTTTTCTCCACCTTCTTTTCGGGTTCGCACTTCACAGTACTAACCTTCTTTTCTCCTTTTTCTAGCTTCTGGGCTGTTTCAGGCTTTTTCCCTGCGTCGACGATGGCGATTATAGCTTTCAAAGCAGGGTCAAATTCTTTGTCTTCGCAAATCATTCCAATCAGCGGCCCGTTATTGTGAGCTGGCAATGGATTGTTAGTCACGTTTGGGACCTCCTCGTCCCTTAGCACTATTTTCCCCTGCTCTATTAAATTCTCGACCACCCTTCTCAAAGCCCAGCAGTCGTTTGTATCGTGCCCTTCTGCTCCTGAATGATAGGCGCACCTAACACCGGCTTTGTAAGAAGGTGATGCCGGATTGTGCCTTGTCTGAGGGACCGGCTGCAGGAAACCCAACTGGACTAGCTTCGGGAACAAAGTAGAGTATGGTTCACCGATGGGTGTGAAAGTCCGCCTTCTAGGTGGTTCCTGAGGGCGGAAGTTATTTTGAGGAGGCTGTGGGTTGTAGTGGTTGTGGTATGGAGGCTGATTTCTGGGAGGTGGAGCTTGGCCTCGATTGGTTTGCTGCGGCAGATGGACATAAGGCTGGGTGTTCATGACCATGTAGGGTTGAGGAGCATATGCCACATTTTGGTGGGGGTAGTAGTGTTGTGGGGTCCTTTCTGGAAAACGGGGCCTGGGATTACGATATTCCCTTGCTTCTGATGCTGCCATGGCCGTTTCTTCCTTTTTCTTTCCTCTTGCCATTCCTCCGGACCCGCTTTGGACGGCTTGGGAGGTTGCCCTTATGGCTGCCTGACTCAAAATTCTACCCGTTTTCAGACCATTCTCCACCATTTCCCCAATCTTAATCGCTTCTGCGAAAGGCTTTCCCATGGCTGACATCATGTTTTGGAAATAGTCGGACTCTTGAGCCTGGAGAAAAGTAGTGACCATTTCTATCTCGTCCATGGGAGGTTTTACCCTCGATGCCTGCTCGCGCCACTTAATAGCATATTCTCTAAAACTTTCCGACGGTTTCTTCTTCAAGTTTGAAAGAGAATTTCGGTCCGGTGCAATGTCGATGTTATACTGGAATTGTCTCACAAAATCTCTAGCGAGATCATCCCACATATGCCAGCGAGATATGTCTTGGTCCATATACCATTCCGAGGCTATTCCTACCAGACTTTCCCCGAAATATGCCATTAGCAACTCCTCTTTTCCGCCAGCTCCCCGCAATTGGTTGCAATATTTCTTGAGATGAGCAATGGGGTCACCGTGCCCGTCGTACTTCTCAAACTTTGGGGTATTGAAACCCACTAGTAGGTGCACATGAGGGAACATGCATAGGTCGGTATAGGAGACGCTCTTCTGTCCGCTCAAACCTTGCATGTTTTTCAAACTCTGCTCAAGGCTTCTCATTCTTTTGGCCATCTCATTTTGTTCAGCAATTTTGGGGTTCTGATTCTGCCTAGGCGAAAACTCGCATTGAGGCTGTGGAGGATGAGTGCTGGTGGCGAACCGAGTTGGCTCCATTGAGAAAGATGGCGCTTGGAATGTAAACGAGGATGAGTCGAAATTTGGCTTATGTGTAGCAGGTTGTGCCGTGATTGGATAGGGAGGTGCAGTAAAGATGTTTGTATTTACATCTGTTGTTGACACCCGGGGATAAGAATCAGAGGGCGATCCAACAGAGAAGGCTGAGATGGCTGGGTATCCGAATGGGGCAGCCGGATAGCTTATGGGGACGTTAGAAGTCCCGCTTGTCCTGGAAAACAACTCAGGGAATCCAGGGATGACACTTGGTGGCTCTTTTCTGTTATTCCAGTCATCCAGCATTTCCAACATGCGGAGCCGCAGGATTCTATTCTCTTCCGCGGTTGCGGACTCGGGCATGAGGACGGCTGAGATCGAACTCTCCTCGGAAACAGGAATTGTCGGCAAAGGAATTTCTGAAGACATTTCTATGCTTCCTTTTGACCTTGTGAAATAAGTGTGAGCACCGCCTCCTGACTTAATAACAGGTAGTTGAACACTCCCTTTCGACCTCGTGAAGTATGAGTGTGAGGCCAGATTTTCAACAAACCAACCGTCTTTTCCAAAACCTGGAGGAACTCAACGACAAACGAACGGTTAGTTCGAAACAAATAACAGATAGGCAATCTCACGTTGGGGCATGATGAACCTATACAGTTAAGTAGATTCCTACATGTTTGCGACGAAAGCATGCGTCATTCCGGCTTCCTTTTTAGGTTTCCCTTTTTTTTATGTTTTTATTTTTCTTTCTTTCTCCTTTTGTTACTGTTTTCAATTTTTGTGGTTAAAATGTGACCGGATCTGATGAGGATTGCCTACATATCACGATGCCACGTGAATCAGATCATTACGTAGTTCAAAAATAAATGAGTGTAAAAAGAAGCACACCTTTTATTACTGAAACGATCTATTACAACCAACATTTTTGAAAAAGGAAGAGCAAACCTTGAAAATAAACATAGACTCAAACAGACTAAAACACCCTGATGCGAAAAGATAGACAGAAGATGTTAAGATACAGACTCGACCTATGAATACATTAAGGCTTCGAAAATTGGTGCCTGCGGGGCATCGTTCGGCCTTGCCACGGTCCTAGGTGTGAGATCCCTTTCAAGTTGTTCCAACTCATGCATGGTCTGCTTGACATAACCCATCACTGCCGAGAGAACGGTAACGCTGGTCATGTTCTCACACCGTAGACATCATCTGATGATGGCATAGGCAATGGTCCTGATCTTATCTCTGGTTTGTTTCTTCTCTATGAGCAGGCGTTTTATCTGATCACTGCACGTTTTAAAAACATGAGAATCTTGTATATGCTGATTCTTCAGTTGCCGCACTTCTGTCTTCATTTGGGCCAACAGGTCGTAACAGTATCTGCTCTCAAATTGGAAATCCTCGGCCTGCTTAACTACTTTAACCTCAAGTGTAACCATCTCTCTCTTCATTTTGGCAACAGTTTTCTCGTGGTCGCATTTTAATTGGTTCAAGTATCGGCGATGCTTATCTACTCTTGTACCCCACTGTGCTTTGAGTTCTGCCATGTCATTTTCAGACTCTTCAAAACCATCTCGCCATTCCCTGACTTCACTTTTTAGCCCTTTTATCAACTGCTCGTCTGATCGACTCCTTGGTCGTTTATCAGCATCCATCCTCATCTATTTGATCTGGGCCTTGAGCATCTCGTTTTCCTGAGTCAACCTGTTCTGTTCTCCCAGATCGGTAGCAACTTGCACGTTGTGCTCATATTTCAGGCTTTCCACTTGCTGCTTCAACCTGCTGATTTCGGTACGATAGCCTCTTTCTTTCGCCAACCAATCCCACTGCTTTTGCGATGACTCGGCGAAATTCAGGATGTGGGGCCTTTTAGCCGGCCTTTCATGTTCGAGTTCTCTTCTGTACCATGCAAGGTAGCCTAGTGCCATCTCGCTTCTGGCCCGATCCCGTACGCAAGTATCTGCTTTCAAATATTGACATTCATTCCAGATCTGGCGGATTTTTGCTTCAGGAAATTGTCCGTCAGGACTTATCTCAATTGTTTGAGCACTAAGATCCTCCTCGTGTGGTACTATCTGGTATCTTTCGAGCTGCCTCATGACTCGGCAGGGCGCGTAAGGTTGAATGCTCTTAAGTCCCATCAGTAGGAAATGTGTTTTAGTTGTTGGCATATATATGACCTCATCAACAGGCAGCCATCCCAGTGTCCACTGTATTTGGCTGGCAGTAAGAGCTTGAATGAATGAGGTCTATGCCATAACTCCTTTGGGCAGACTGATCTCTTTGGTTCTCGTGTAAAATTCTTCTATGCAAGTTTTCTCTGAGGAACCATGGCTCAAGAGCTCGGAACGATGGCAGAGATGCTCAGTCATCCACATTTGTAGCAGCAAGTTACAACCTTCGAAGAAATTCCCCCCGGCTTTGCAAGCTGTGAGAGCTCGAAAGATATCAGATACCACCATAGGCGCGAGAGTGCTATCGTTCTGAGTGAGCAAAGTACTGACTACCCCGGATATTTTCAGATCAATATTCCCATCTTTCCTTGGAAATACTAAAAGGCCCAAAAATGTTATCATGAAAGCCACCCGTCTGTGCTTATCCCACTTCTGACGACTACCTTTGCTGCATAGCTTGTTAATCGGATTGTTGAATCCTCCTACATGACCATACCTGTCGTATATGAAGCATGGATTACAAAAACTGGCGGCCAAATCTGGGTTGCGGACCGTCCTGGGTATTTTTAGTGAGTCTAGGAATCGATGTAACGTGACAGCTCTTGGGGCGACCAGGTATCTTTGCCTTAACGGAAGTTCAGCATTTCCGATGTACCCAGCCATTTCTTCCAGAGTCGGGGTGAGTTCAAAATCGGAGAAGTGGAAAACATTGTGTGTCGAGTCCCAGTAGGTGACCAAAGCTCTTCTGATATCTCCCCGAGGCTGGATTTCCAATAAACCCACGAGACCTTTCAGATATTTCTTGACCTCATCTTGCCCTTCAGCACCTACATCATTCCACCATAGCCGTAACTTGACAGGGATTTTAGTCATTATCGAAAAGTGTTCATTTTGCATCGTGCTCATCCTGCACATTTGTTAAGGTGACTTTAAAAAATATATATTTTGACTATTTTTAAAAAAGAAGATCAGATTTTCGAACACGGCCTTTCAGCACTTCGGGGGTGAAGATTTTAAGGTTGTGTGGGTCAACTGGACAAAATCCTAAATATGACCCAAAAAGTGGCTGTTTATGCAAAGCCAGCCTTCCGGCGTCCCTTTTGGGAACATTCGGCTATTTATGACAAAACAGCATCACCCGACTTATTTTGACACATTGTTTTTTGTTCATTGGTTTTGGCTATCTTAGCAAAAGGTGGGGTTGAACCCGATGGGGGTTGCCTACGTATCTCACATCCGGTGAGAATCAAACCGGCGTAGTTCGATCGGATCAAAAATAGGGGAAATAAACTAAACCCCTTTTTTGAATGAAATCTTTTAAAGAAAAGGAGGAAAACTATTTTATAGATATATTTATTTTCATTTTTTTTTTGAAAAAAGGACGAATACTAATGGAATATTTCCAAAAGATACTACAAATAAAACCGTATTTTTTTTGAATTCTGAATTTTTCCCTTTTTTTTTACTTTTAAATAAATACCCTTTTTTTGGGTTTTGAAAGTGATTAAAAGGAAATTTTTATATGTTTCTTTTTTTTAAATCAAACTAGAAGACAAATTTTTTTTTGTTTTTTTTTTAGAAAATGCCGGTGAGGTTTTGACATTACTTGGACATTGGTTTTATTTTTTTTCAAAATAAGTAATTATCTCCCTACACTGCTATTTTCTTCCCTTTTTAAGTTTTTTTTTTTTAGGAACCGGTCAACATGCAGATCCGAAGCAAATAAATGCGCAAAAACAAACAGGATGCAGCAGGATGGTCTTTTCATTTCAGGTTGCCTGTCCTAGACGGACCCAACCCCTATGTTGAGTCCCCTATGTCAAATACAACATGATGCAAATAAGCGTTCCTACTAGGGATCCAGCATGCGGTTTTGTTATACTAGGTTTATAACCTGGGTATATGTTCTAGACTGTGCACCCGAGCGGGCAACTCGAGTCGAGGAGGGAGCTACATACCGGGGACCCGCGAGATCGTCCGGCTTTGTAACTTGTCCGGCCTCTTTCTTATTTCAGGTATTGACACTAACAGAATAGGGAGTCTCGACCAGCGAGCTTCTCCCCGGAGGTAAGGAGAGAAGGGTTTCGGCACAGTTTATATACAGTTCAGATAATATCAAAGCGGTAAAAGACAACATTTAGCACGTTATGCCAAAACATGTAATATAGATCAGATAATAAAGCCAAATATAACAATTATTCTAAGCTCGAATTCTTGAACCCTGAACCGGAGGTTCTGGGTTAATTCCGGTTCAGGGTTAATTCCCCAGCAGAGTCGCCATAGCTGTCACACCTCCTTTTTGCGCGCCTCGACCCGAAGGGTAAGATGCGCGAGGGAGTTTTTCCAATTTAAGTGACAATATTCGAAATGGGATTATTTATTTAATTCAGAGTCGCCACTTGGGAAAGGTTTGACTTTTGGTGTCCCAAGTCACCGGTTTATCTTGAATCCCAAATCGAGGAAAATATTCGACTTTCCAAATGAAGTCTGCGAACCAAAAATTCTAAGTAAGGAATTCTGTTGACCCGAGGGAAGGTGTTAGGCACCCTCGAATCCCGTGGTTCTAGCACGGTCGCTTAAATTGTTATAATGGCTAAATATCTGATTTAAATACATATTGTGACTTATGTGCTTTTATTAAGTTTAAACCGCTTTTATTATTATCATTTATTTTTTATAGAATTGCAACGTCGTGAAAATGCATCTCGAACCACGTCACAATCAATGCACCCGTAGTTGTTAACACATTTCGACTCCGTTGAGATTTGAATTTGGGTCACATAAATGCGCACCCGAATTTAAGAATGTAATTTAATTAAGTCGCGCCTAAAGAGTCTAACGCGTTATTATCTTTGGGGAAGGCAGTGAAATTCACTAAACAGTCCATCCCAAATTCTAAGTATTCAATATATATACACTTATGAGGGCCCCGCAGTTTGTGTCTCTCATTTGGCGAGGATCGTCTCGTTATTTTTAAAAGGATAATCTTGGCATAACTACATTTCCTATTTTTTTTGGTTTTCTAAAATAAATGGAAGAAAGAAAATACATTCTAATTAAGTTACATGTTTGGCCTAACTTGGATTATTGTTAGTCATCTGATTAATTATTTACGGGAATTATTTCGTGCCTTATTCCATGGGTAAGCATGCTTTAATTAGATAAAGGGGATTGCATGCGAAATTTGATGAAAGGCTAAACTTACTCCAAATATTTCTTGAGTTGAATTTAACTAACTTATTTAGACTAGATTAAGGGAATTAACTACTAGAAATTATTACTAATGGAATTCGAACGTGGTCCTATATACTGCCTAACGGGATCCGATGAAAAGACTTAAAATAAATCAGAAATGCGTTGTATTTAATAAGGTTGAAGCATTCTACCCTATGCATACAATTATAGCTGAAAAGGAATCTAGTTATCACTATGTCAACTATTCATGCATTCTACGAATTGCATAATTGCATCCTTCGCACAACCAAACAACTATGAATCATAATAAAAAAGACTAAAACTTTAGTTAAGTGTAAACTAACTATCATTTTATGCTATTGAATTACAAACTAGCAAGTTACACGAGCCCATCAATATACCATGAGTATTACAGCAAATAATTAAACTTCTTCAACATCTTTCATTTCATGCTTTCAACTGTTACAGTTACATCAATGTGGGATTCGAAATGTGTACCTGGAATGCTGAAAATGCAAAGAAGAAGAAGAAGATAGGGAAAATCAGCAGCAGCAACAACAAGATAGCAGCAACGACAAAGCAACACAGCAGCAATGACAATCCCAGGCAAAACGAACCAAAGCAAATAAACCGACGATACAGTACCCAATGTCGATTTTCAAATACTCAAAGGAAAATCCTAAATCTCGACAGAACCAGTAGCAACTTGATGCTAAATTTCAAACAAAAGGATGAGACACAACAGTGTTTTCAGTTTTCAAACAAACAAGAATTTCTTTTCTATCTCCCTCCCTGATTTCTGAAACCTCCCTTTCTTATTCAAAGCTGTTTCCGTCTAGTTTCAGCTTCTCTTTTTATGTGTGTGTGTATCTGTGTCTGTGTGTGTATGCCCTGTCTCTATATCTCTCTGTGTATGCCTCTGTCTGTGTCTATCTGTGTATGTCTATCTCTAGTATATATATCCCTCCTAACTAATGGAAGCTCTCCTTCTTTATAGCCTAGCATCAGGCCATTTACAGTCTGTAAAACCATTCAGATTCCCTCCCTTTTTGTTGTTTTTCCACTCAAACACTTAAAAAGTAAAACCCCTCCCATGATATTCCCCTGACAAGCCTTTTTATCATCTTATTAAACTAAACAAGGGTATGGGCAGCCTGAAGATGGCATGACAGCACATGTTGTCCCATTTGCTCTAATTATTAAAGAACCATAGTGCACATGCTGCCCAAGAATACACATGCTATCAATTCAAAACTCAATACTGAACTGAAACTATAACCTAACTCATAAATGTTTCTGATTCAAATTAAACAACTACCAAACTATAACCAGTTCCTAGTTGGATTCAAACAAAGTTTCGGCAGGAAACAAAACAAAATGAATCAAATTGTCACCATTCAACAGCTGAAACTAATCGACGACACGTATCGAATCGACTAAACTAATTATAACATGGAACAAACAATCGATCAAACAAACACAAATAGGGCATAGACTGTTCTTGACCATTTTGCACGATACAGGGGAAAACAACAGGCATTATTGGTTCGACGAAGTTAATCACATTGAAATATGTATACTACTATACGAATTCAACATAACAGAATAAACAAACGACCAAATAAAAAGGTCTTATGGAAACGGGGAAACAAGCTGACAACAGAAATCCCAAAAAAATAGACAAACAAACTAAACAAACATGCTGATAAATTAAACTAAATTAAATAGATAACAAAAGGAAACAGTGAACAAACCAGAAGAGTTTTAACACAGATGACCTAGGCCCGAGCTTGATTCGCTCATTTGAGGTCGAACAAATCCTAACCGAGGTGTTCTCGAATGAAAACACTTCGATTAGGATCTACTAGACCCCAAACTTTGTTTAAATTCAAACAGACTCCACAAATTCTTGTGTTCTAGGGTTCGATTTTTTTTTTAGATCTGGGGTTTTGGGATTTGTGGGTAGATTCGGACCAAACCAAGCCTGGTTTGGCCACGAGGGAGGTCTGGGGAGTGTCTAGTATGAATCTGGGGTGGGTCGGTGTAGATCGAGTTTTTGCTCGAATCTTCATTTTACCTAGGGGTTGATTCGAACTAAACGGTTGGTGGATTCGTGTTCGGGGTGGTTGAGTGGTCCTAGGGTGTTGGGGTGGTGGTCACCAGCGTCCTTGCCGCTGGCTTTACGGCGAAGGTGCACAGAGGCGGCTAGGGTTCTAAAGGGTTTGGGTCTGTGGTGAGGACGATGAAAGGGGGGGTGTTTGGATGGGGCGTGGGGTGAGGTTTGAGATTTATATAGTTAGTGGGTAAATAGATTCTGGCTGTCGGATGAGGCGAGATGAAGGGCCAGGATCTTTCAGCTGGTGGGGGACGGTGTCGTTTCAAATGCAAGGGGTCGGGTTGGTCCGGGGTTGAACGGGTCGGGTTCGTATGTGGGTACGGGGGATGTGATCTTGGACGTTGATCGTTCTGAGATCAACGGTCCAGATTGAAAGCGGCTCAACGACGTCGTTTGGACGGTTGTGTGGCCAGCTCAATTGGACCGGGAAAACAGGGATTTTGGATTGGGTTGTTTTGGTTTGGGCCTGTTTGTTTTAATTAAAATTGGCCCAATCCCAAGATCCTTTTCTTTTTTTATTTTTTTTATTTCCCAATTAAATTGTCAAATAACACTATACAAATTTTAAACAATAATTAACACACATATTAACATTTAATTAAAATAACATCACTTAATGACGAAATAAAAATAAAAGATGCATTTTGTGATTTTCCTTTTAATAACCGAATTATGGTTCGATTAATTCCTAATAGTAGAATAATATCCTAAACTTACACTTGACACACATTTTTTGTATTTTTGTTGGACAAGACTAAATTGACACGGGCAAAACCGCAAATAGCTAACAAAAAATGCCACGCAAATTCCAAAAATTGTACAGCGAGACCATTCGTTATTATTTCGATTTCTTTTGGAGTGATTGTCGCGTAAACAAAAATCACGTGCTCACATGTATCATGTGGGAACATGAATCAGATCTTGCGTAGTTCGGGAAGATCATGAATAAAGTAAATAAACTAACTTTTCTGGAATTGTTTATTTTATTTTTTCGAAAGAAAGACTTATAAAGAAGAAAGGAAATATTTTTGGATTTTGATTTTTCTTCAGCATTTTTGCAAAGAAAGACTTTTAAAGAAGAAAGATTTTTTTTTTGAATTTTTTTCTGGAATTTCGAAAGAAAAACTTCTAAAGAAGAAAGAAAAATATTTTTTGGAATTTTATTTTGAATTTATGAAAGAAATGCTTCTAAAAAAAAGAAAATATTTTTGAATTTTGAATTTTCTTTTCAATTTTTGAAAGAAGAATGAAAATATGTTTGGATTTTTGGAAGAAATTAAAAGAAAATATTTTTGTATTTTTTTAAAAAAACAATTAGGGTCTAAAAGAAAGGCTTTTTAAAGAAGCAAGTAATGGAAAATATTTTTGGATTTTTTTAAAATTGGGGGTCTCAAAAAGAGACTTTTCTAGAGATGAAGTAAAGGAAAATATTTTTGGATTTATTTTGAAAATTATGAGCCGGAACCGATGAGGTTTGCCTACGTATCTCACATCCGGTGAGAATCAGACCCGCGTAGTTCGCCCATTTTTGGCGGAACAGAAAAATATGACTTATTTTGAAATGACTTTTCTTTTTCAAAATTTCGGCAGAGTTTCAGGATTTTTCATATACCTACCTCTCACTCTCTTTTCTTTTTTCTTCTTTCTTTCTTTTTTTGATTTTCTTTTTTCTCTTTTTTTTTTATTTTCTTTCCCTATTCTAGAAGCGAGTCAACATGCAAGCCGAAATAGACAGATATGCAAGCAGCACGTAAGATGCATCAGGATGGTCTTTTAATTTGGGTACACCTGTCCTAGACGGACCCAACCCCTGTGTTGAGTCCCCAAAGTCAGATGCACGTGATGCAAGCAAGCGTTCCTACTAAGGATCCGGCATGAGGATATGTTATTCTAGGTTTAAAACCTGGTGTATTGTTCTAGACCTGGCTTACCCGAGCGGACAGCTCGAGTCGGGGGGGGGGCAGCGTACCGGGAATACAGAAGTTTCACCGGCTTTGCAACTTGTCCGAACCTCGTTCTAAATTTGGGATGTGACTCTAACAGAAAAGAAGTCACACGAAGTGCACACTTCTTCATGATTTAGAAGACTCAGAGAGAAAAGGGATTTCGCAACAGTTTACATACAGTTCACAGAATATCAAAGCGGTAAAAACATTTAGCACATTAGGCTCAAACATGTAGGAAAATCAGATAACAGATAAAGCCAATCATAACAGCTATCCTAAGATCGAATTCTTAAACCCTGAACCAAAGTTCTGGGTTTGGTTCCCCAGCAGAGTCGCCAGAGCTGTCACACCTCCTTTTTACACCCCCGAAAGGGATATAAGAGAGTTTTTCCAATTTAAGTGACAATCAAAATGAGATTATTTATTTATTAAATTCAGAGTTTCCACTTGGGAGATTTATAGTGTCCCAAGTCACCTGTTTTAAATCTCGAATCGAGGAAAAATTGACTCTGTTTAACAGTCCGCGAACCAGAAATCCGGGTAAGGAATTCTATTAACCCCGGAGAAGGTGTTAGGCATTCCCGAGTTCCGTGGTTCTAGCACGGTCGCTCAACTATTACATTTGGCTTAATTATCTGATTTAATTACATGTTTTAAAACCTATGTGCATTTCTAACTTATTAAACTGCTTTTAATTATTTTTAGGAAGATTCAACGCTATTTAAAACACGCCTTGAACTACGTCACATGAAATGCACCTGCGATCCACGACACATTTTATTTAACGTTGTTGAGAGTTGGAGTTGGGTCACATGAAATGCACACCCGAGTTTAAGGAAATTAGTTTAAATAGCGCACCTAGAGCAACTACGCACTTTCAAAATTGCGAGGGCCATGAAAAATTCAACTAAATGACATGCCTCGATTTCTAAGGATTCAAATTAGTTAAGTGAGGGCCATGCATTTTGAAATTTTTACTTGGCACGACACGCCCCAATTTATTCTAAGGATTATACTCGACTAAAGCAAACTACAGATGTTCATCAATTGTTTGTTTCTAGGTTTGAGATTATTTGCAAAGGCATAAGTTATGGAAATTAATTGGGGTAAATAAAGGCCCCATATCACGACAAACACAGACAAAACCGACTGAAAGGATAAGCAACTTGGATAATCTTAAATATATATATATATATATATATATATATATATATATATATATATATATATATATATATATATATATATATATATATATATATATATATGCAACAACTTTGTGGCACACTTAATTATGTATTTAAGCTCATTCATGATCCAAATATGCACAAAATGCTGCCAACATGTGCAACAAGAACTTAAAAACTCGAAAGGCTGAATTCATTAGAACAATGCTGCATTAATTATGACTTTGCTACTTTGGCGTGAACCAGCTAAATAAATTAAAAAAATCAAATCCCTAAAATTCTTTTATCGATGCACAAGGAATTATTTGGATTGTCTAACATTGAATCGACAATTCACTTTAAATCACTTTCATGCGGACAACTTCAGTCAATTGGAATAATATTCTCAAAAAAAAACTACTCGATACTTATTATACTAGACTAATTCGAAACAGCACATCCAAACAACAATAACAAATAAATCAAAATAATCATAATTTCACATTATGCTAAATCTGAAAATATAGATACAAAGAGAACATACCTAGTTATGCTATGATTGAGTTTACAAGCAGCAGAAAGCCAAATAAAGGCCAGACAAAAGGATGAGAGAGGTTCAGCTTATAGCGAGAAGCTTTGCTCATTATAATCCAACATTTATTCCTGAAGCTTTACAAAATGATGATTGAAAGGAGCAAAAACACGAGAAAATTGACGACAAAATCTAGACTAAGATGCGCCTCGAACCTAAAACCAAGTCGGCGACCTCGACACCGACAAAATTCAATTTTTGGAGCTGTTGTTTTTCACGAAAGGGGACTGTTTCATCGAGCTTTTAGCTCAGTTTTTGCTGGGTTTATTGGGCTGTTTTTACAGCTTGTTTTTTGGTAGTTTCAAACTGATTTTTGCACTGGAAAACAAGTTGTTTTTCAGGTCATTTTTGAGCTATTCTTGGGGGTGACTTCAGTGGTGAAAGTGAAGGAAATTTAATGTGTTTTAATGGAACTCACAGAGCTAAAGAAAATGAAGATGATTTCACTGTTTCTTTCGAGCTCCCCCCTGTATTTTTTCCTCTCTCCTCTCTTTATGGTAGAGTCTAGGTCTAATGTGTATTTGTGTGTATTTTGCAAATTAGTCTCTAGGTCTTTTTGTGTTAAGTCCTTATGGTCTTTTTATTTATTTTTTGTTCCAAAGAAAAGTCTAGAAGGGTCCCTAGGATTAGCTTAATGAGTATTGGATATTGAGCTTAAAGAATGGGTTAGAAACTTGGGCCATTATGACTAGCTATGTTTAAAAATAGCTTAATTAACTAAAAGCATTATCAAAAGTATTAATTAGCTCTACTTAAGCAAGAAATAATTATTAAAATAAGACTGATCATTAAAATAAAACTATTTTTTTTGGTATTTTTCAAGATTAAAAATGACTACAAAACCTTAATGAGCCTATTTTTTGTAATTTTTATTTTCTTGTAATAAAATAAAGTAAAAGAGTCAGAATTAATTAAAATGGCTATATTAGGCCTAAATTAAATATTTACGTGCTAAAATATGAAAAATCTTGGGGAGGGTCAAAAATCACATGTCTACAGAAAGTATCGAACAAAATCTTGAGCCATGCCACCCAGTGTAGGTCATTTACCGACATCTTGACGATTATGTCATTCCAAAGCTTCCTTAGGCAAGCTCTCACTGAAATACGCCATCAACAAATCATCTTTCTCGCTAACACTTCTCATTTCATTGCAATAATCCATCAAATGGGCTACCAGATCTCCACACCCATCATACAAGTTAAGTTGTGGCACTTTAAATACCGCGGGTAGGCGAACGTCAGGGGACACAGACAACTCTTTGCAAGACATGCTACCCTGGTCTCCCATTCCTTGCTTATTCCTTATGGACTGTTCTATGCCTTTCCGCCTCTTGGGTATCCCACCTCGCCCTTCTCTTCCTATGACTTTCTCATGTTCAGCATGAAGCTCATCCCGAGGGCTCTTCTTGTATGAGTCAGGAACCTTGCAGGCAACCTCTACGGGGTAGTATTGGTCATCATGAGCTTTGAGTGGATATTCATTGTTGGGAATAGTGGATATGACAGGAGGGCAATTTTGAGAAGAGGTAATTGGAGGAAGAGTGATGGAGCTACTAGGGTGGTTGGGAAAGCTGTGATAAATGGGTGGATCTGGAAAGTATGGGGAATCATCCGGCACTACGACCAGATTTTGGGTAAAGGCAGCATCTAAGAAGCTAGGTGGTGGCGGGGGTGGTGCCTTCCCAGTCATCCAGGCCTGATACATGTCCTTCATGTGTTGTCTCAACATCCTTACCTCATCAGCCAAACCAGTGTCCTGTTCAACCAACTGCTTTCGGGCACCGGTATCCACCAACCTAGTTATGTTGTTGTCCGCCATTGCCTTTTATGTTATAGAGAGGAGTTACTACTTCGAGAACCACAAACCAACCACTTTATTGCTATGAAGATATCAAAAGGAACAAAATAGGGTCATCCCGTTAGCGTTAGGGCATTAACAACTAAAATATCACATTGCGTGCAATGCACCTAGTCACAATTATCGGTTCTAGAATGACTTCGAGGGTCATAATGTCACTTGGCATCATCCCAATTTGTCCATTTGAATCTTCTCTTTTCTTTTCTTTCCTCGCACTTCTTAGCTCGTTCATTTTCTTTCCCCTTTTTCTTTCTGATTATCGCTCTTGTATTTCCTCTCATTTCTCACATCCCATGATTTCACCTCTTTTTTCCCATTTTTCTCTCTCTTTTTTTCTTTTCTTTTTTATTTTAATAAATAAAAAATAATTCGATCGAACCCTATGTAGGTTGCCTACGTATCATGACCCCGCATGAATCAGATCTTTGTGTAGTTCTGGAGATAAGTGTAAAAAATAAATAACAAAATGTTTTTGGGATTCAAATTTTTCCATAAAATAAAACAGTTTTGATTGCAACCACTCAAATTACAAAATTAACAGACTCGAAAAGGGAAATTAATAGACTCTGACTCAAAACAAAACCAATAGACTCTGATAGAAAAGTGAAAACAACAGACTCGAAAACCAACTAACAGACTCCAATAAAAGAAAATACAGACTCGCAGACTAACAGACTCTAACGAAAATCATGAATACATTAATGCCTCAAATGCTCCTGGGGCCAGCGGGACATCATTCGGTCTCACCACGGGCCTATATGCAAGATCTCTTTGAAGCCTCTCCAAATCACTCATTATCTGTTGGACAAACGTCATCACTGCCGCGAAGAAAGTGGTGCGAGTCATATCCTCACATGCTTGGCATTTTACGACAATGTAGTCGGCAATGGCTCTGACCCGCTCTCGGATTCTACCCTTTTCCTGAAGCAGACGCCCGACCTGTTGATTCCGGGCTTCTAACACCTGAGTATCATGGAGATGTTGATTTTGCAACTGTTGCATTTCTTCCTCCATCCGAGCCATCAAATTATAACAATGTTCCCTATCAGCTTTGAAATCTTTAGCCTGCTTGGCTGCCTCATTCTCAAGAGTAGTTACTTTTCTTTTTAGGCTGGTGATTGTCCCTTCATACTTTCTCTTCATTTGTTGCACAAACTGTGTCCGACCTTTTGCATTTTCTGCCAATTGAGCCCAGTTTCGCTAGACTGGCCTCAGACTTTTCTAGGTCATCTTGATACTCAAGGGCTTTCTTTTTCAGACTGCTTATAAGCCTTTCATCCGCTAGGCTTCTTTCTGGGTTTCTAGCAGCTATTTTCATCTTCCGGATTTGAGCTTTGAGGGCTTTATTTTCCTGAGTTAACTTCTTCTTCTCGCCTTCATCTGCGGCGACTTGCAACCCATTCTCAAACTGAAGGTCCATGACTTGTTTTTCCAGTTTACTTATGGTGGCTCGGTACTCATTTTCTTTGGTCAACCAGTCCCATTGCACCTGTGCTCCGTCGGTAAATTGTTGGACATGGGGTTTCTTTGCGGTCCATTCGGGCTTATGATGAACTCGGGATCTTTTACCATACCAAGTAGTGTAACTAGGCTCCACCTCGCCTCTAGATAGATCTCGTACTTGAGTTCTAGGTTCTAATAATCTGCACTGATGCCAAATCCGATGCACTTTTTCTTCTGGAAAAGCGGCTTTTGGTTCCAACTCAATAACCTGTCGACTCAAATTCTCATCGTGTGAGATGGTCTGGTATCGGCCCAACTGACGTACAACTCGGCGCAGAGCATAAGGCTGGATACTACGAAGACCCATCAACAGCAGAAAACATACCTCAGCCGACATATAAATTACTTCACTGACCGAGAGCCACCCGAATGTCCATTCGATCTTATGTGCAGTCAAAGATCTCAAATGAGCATGCCATGCTTTGGTACCATCCAAGAACTCATAACCCTCTACCCTCTTTTCATGTTTTTCAATGCACTTGAGGCCAGTCATACCAAAATTCAAGTATCCAGGACGGTGGCAAAGGTGTTCCTCCATCCATAATTGTAACAGCATATTGCACCCTTCAAAGAACTTTCCCCCTTCTCGACAAAGGGTCAGAGCTCGATAAATTTCTGCCAAAATCATCGGCACTATGGTCCCATTTGCCTATTTCATCATAAAGTCGGCTATCCCCACGAGTCCTAACTCTATGTTCCCATCTTTTCTGGGGCAAATCAAAGTACTCAGGAACGCCATTATAAAAGCTAATCCTCTCTGAGCTTCCCATTTGTCTTGGTTTCCCGCGTGAGTACGACCGGTATCTGGCGTCTCGAAGCCACGGGGATTTCCGTAACATCGGTACAAAAAGTAGAAGGTACAGAATCCTTTGGCCAAATTTTCGTCTCGGATGTCCCGACTGATGCTTAACAAGTCGAAAAATTTGTGAGGGGTTACTGTTCTCGGTGCTACCGGGTATTGATTTCTAAGATTCCCCTCAAAACCGGTGTAGCCTGCTATCTCTTCCAGTGTAGGAGTTAACTCAATATTAGCAAAGTGGAATACATTATGTGCTGGGTCCCAAAATGGTATCAAGGCCTCAATTGTGTCCTTTCTCGGCTTAACCTTCAAGAGCCCGACAAGACCACCCAACGTTTTTATCACAACTTCCCTGCTATTGTCCCCCAAATCATGCCACCATATATGTAGCTCCAACGGTATCTCTTCACGGACTCAGAAAGGTTCATTTTGAATTGTGCTCATCCTGCACATTTATTAAGGTGATTTTAATTAAGAGAAAACTATGACTCATTTTGACTCAAGAAAAATGACCATTTTTTAAAAATTTTCACAAAAATATTCGGCTTTGCCAATACGGCCTTTCAGCGCTCCGAAAATGAAGATTTTAAGGCTGTGTTCGCTAACCGACAAAAACCTTGAAAAATGACCAAAGATGGCTATTCTTGCAAAAACGACCTTTCGGCGCCCCTTTGAGGACATTCGACTATTTTAGACAAGAATGACATCACCTTACTTATTTGTAATAAAATTAAAACTTTTGTTCTTTTGGGCTATTTTTGCAAAAAGAAAGTTGGACCCGATGGGGTTGCCTACGTATCTCACACCCTGTGAGAATCAAACTGGCATAGTTCGGGAAAATTGGATACGGGCAAGAATTAAAAAAAATAACTAATTTTAGAGAAAACATTTTTTTTTTGTCTCTTTTTTTTTTTGAAAAATTGATGAAATATGCAAAATCTTTTTGGATTTTTTTTTTGATTTTTCGGAAAATGATGAAAAAGTGCAAAATCTTTTTTTTCGAATTTTCAAGCTCTTTTTTTTCTTAACAAAAATGTGACAGAAAACATAATTAGGCCCCACTCGCTTTATCTTCACATGTCACCCTCTCTTTTTCTTTTTTTCTTTTTTTATTTTTTCATTTGTCCTCAATTATCATTGGTCCGCCAAATAACCTTTTTACCCTTGATTAAATGCAACATGTAGCACATAGGATGCATCAAGATGGTCTGTTATTTTGGGTACACCTGTCCTAGACGGACCCAACCCCTGTGTTGAGTCCCCAAAGTTAGATGCACGTGATGCAAACAAACGTTCCTATTAGGGATCCGACATGAGGTCTTGTTATACTAGGTTTAAAACCTGGGTTTATTGTTCTAGACATGGCTTACCCGAGCGGATAGCTCAAGCCGAGGGAGGGCAGCGTACTGGGAATACAGAAGCTTCACCGGCTTTGAAACTTGTCCGAACCTCGTTCTAAAATTTAGGATATGACTCTAACAGAAGAGAAGTCACACGAAATGCACACTTCTCCATTATTTAGAAGACTCAGAGAGAGGAAGGGCTTCGTAGCAGTTTATATACAGTTCACAGAATATCAAAGCGGTAAAAGCAACAATTAGCCCATTAGGCCCAAACATGTAACAAAATCAAATAATGGATAAAGCCAACTATAACAATTCATCTAAGCTCGAATTCTTGAACCCTGAACCAGAGATTCTAGGTTCGATCCCGAGCAGAGTCGTCAGAGCTATCACACCTCCTTTTTACCTACACCCCCGAGAAGGGGTGTATATAAGGGAGTTTTTTCCAACTTGAAGTGACAATCGAAACGGGATCATTTTATTAAAAATTCAGAGTTGACACTTGGGATAATTTATGGTGTCCCAAGTCACCGGTTCAAATCCCGAATCGAGGAAAAAGTTGACTCTGTATTACAGTCCGCGAACACAGAAATCCGGGTAAGGAATTCTGTTAACCCGGGAGAAGGTGTTAGGCATTCCCGGAGTCCGTGGTTCTAGCACGGTCGCTCAACTGTTATAATTGGCCTATTATCTGATTTAAAAAATACCTTTAAATCTATGTGCATTTTTAACTTTATAACCGCTTTAATTAGTTATTCGGAAGATTCAACATTATTTAAAATACGCGTTGAACCACGTCACATGAAATGCACTCGCGGTCTACGACACATTTTATTTAACATTATTGAGATTTGGATTTGGGTCACATGAAATGCACACCCGAGTTTAAGAAAATTAATTTAAATTGTGCGCCTAAAGCAACTGTGCACTTTCAAGTTTGCGAGGGCCATGGATTCACTAATGGCACACCTCGATTTCTAAAAGTTAAACTTAATTAAGTGAGGGCCATGAGTTTTGGAATTTGCTTTGGCATGGCACGCCTCAGATTATTTCAAAGGGGTTTATTATTCGGAGTTGTTATAATCGGGTTACATGAGATGCACCCCCGAATTTTGGAATTAGGCATCGTAACTATGTCACGGGAACCGTACCCATAGTCACAATAGCTTATTAATCACTCCTAAAACAACTAGCGCATTTGGATTATTTTCCTAATCTATGAGATTTTTGTGGATGTTATTAGTTATAGAGTGATTGTGGAAGTAGTATCACTCCACAATTGTTGCCTATGCCTTGACATGTTTTCTTCCCAAATTTAAAGCAATCTTTACACCTTCCAGAATCAACAGACAATGGTACCAAACCCAAAGCTAAAATTCTATTAACATCACGTTAAACAACTAAAATTCCAGAATCTGTCTCGGCTAATTCTATAACAACAAGAAAAGACAAAGAAAGAAAGAGCCGAGAAAACAAAATCAAACAAGTAACGCAATTTTCCATCCAATTAACCGACTGAAATACTACATCAATCACCAGGGCCTAACATACTTACTTGTTCAATTAACCACATTACTATCATCAGAAATTGATGGAGAAGAAGTTCTCAAGCAAATTCAGTCATTAAGCATGCTACACTTATAAAATTAGACAAAAAAAGATTCAGATTTCACTAGATTTTAACTCGAAGAAATAGGGATATACATGTGTACCTAGGCAATAAGAATAACTGAGATTGACAAATGAAGGTCTGGCCACTGCAAACTAGAGCTCAACAGCTTTGACACAACCAAAGTCATCAATATAATCACAAATTCGAACTTCCACGGCTTACACAAACCCAGATTTGAAATTTTACTCTTTTTTTGTTTTGATTTTTTTTAGAACCACAGATGTCCGAGCCTCAAGCTGCTTCTCTTAACCATTTCAGACGTATGTGCGTGGGATTGAGTGTGGGTGGTGAGATTGAAATGAGATGAAGAAAAGACCAAAGGAGGGGTGGTTAATGACTGTTGAGGGGCGTTCGGGGCTATTTGGAAATGGCTGAAGGTGTTTTCGGGGAGGGGAGGGTCATTGATGAGTTCTCTTTTGCCCAAGAGAGTGACAATGGAGATTAGAGGATTTTTCTGATTTTTTTTTCAAAATAAAATGGATGTCGTGACTTTGAAGAAGAAGAAGAAAAAGAAGAATAAGAAGAAGAAGAAGGAGAGTTTCCCTTTCTCTGTTTTTGGGTAAAAGAAAAAAGAAAAAAATAAGGAAGAAGTAGTGAGAGGTCCACACTTTAAGGGGTCTCCATTGTTGAGTGAAAATGAGAAGAAGAAGCAGGGGGTGTAGCGTCGTTTTTGCTCTAGCTCTGAAGAAGAAGGGTCTTTTCCCCTCTCTTTTGTGCCTTAGCTCCCCTTTTATGTGAGAGATTAGGGTATAAGAAATGAAAAAGGAGTAATGGGTCAAATGGGTATTGGAATTGGGTTGGAGTTTAGAATTGATTTGGGCCTTTAGGAATTGGCCCAATTTTAGAAGAAACAAGACCAAAAATACATTCTTCCTAATTTCCTTTTCTCCTTTTTTTCTTTTCTTTAATTAATTAATCTATTTTTGTAGAAATTAAAATTCTTTATTTATTTTTAACATTAAAACAACTAATTAACTTAAAACTAAAGAAAAATACTAATTTAAAAGACTAAAAGTTAAATATGTAAAAATGATAATTTTTAGAATTTTTTCTATGATTTAAAAATATTAAAAATGCATGAATGCAAATAAATAAAGAAAGATTCCTAAAATCAATAAAAATTATTTTTGGTCTATTTTTAGGAGTTATTTTCATGTAGGGCAAAAATCACGTGCTCACAATGGGGACCCCCCTTTATATAGTAGAGGGATCCTAATTATAGTACAATTCTACTTACGGAAGTAAATCTCATGATTGGTACAAATAACCGCCCTTCATTTGATCTGTTTCGAAATTTTCGGCGTGATATTCAACCGGTTATGGATATCTCGCCTTTCCGTTATTGCACTTCACTCGAAGTCGGTCATGCTTATTGCTTAGTCTCGATTGCTGCTGGCCTCGATCTCAACAGACACTTCGATCTTTAGACTCGATGCCTCGTCTTCGAGTTCGGGTCTGATTCATTATGAGGCTACTCCCGATGCAACTCTCTTGTCTTGATCAAATAGTAAAATTGGGTAGGTCCGATTTTAACCGTATATATTGTGCAATGTACATTTCCTCAATGCTAATGAGAAATATTACAAGGAAGTTTATTTGAATTGTTAATTACAAAATTTTGTACCCAATTAAAATTCTGACATGAGAACATGCATAGTTGAAAAAGAAGTATTTTTAAGTTCCTCTAATTAAATGAATTCTATGTAGTTTAATAGCATATTCTAGTCATCATTATCAAAATGTTATTGGCATAATTCCTCTTAAATACTCACATGTTTCTATCGAAAAAATTGGATCTGAAGTCGTGTTAATGTATAATTTTTTATCGGGCTAAGATCTCTCAGTCAATTTATATGAATTAATATTAACCCAACTAGTCGTCCACCTAATCTCTTAAACTAAAAAATAGCCGATAATCTCTTAAACTAAAAATAGCCACCGGCGGATGTATAAAATATATATAATTATATAATATGTATACCGGCTAAAAAAAGTAAACATTGATTCTGGCCAACTATTTGTGTAACAATCCTGTAGAAATTCTTCTTTTCTGAAAAAGTCTGGGAGAGAACACTCGAACTATTAATTGTAATACTAATAATGGTGTCAGGCCGAGCAGGATTTAAACATAAAGAAAGGTCAATAAGTAATAAAGAAAAAGAAAGTAAAAAACGACTATAAATTATTTTAGAAGACAATTCATAACATAAGATGGCTATAAATTGTGCCCTTTGAAAAGGAGAAAAATGCTCAAACACAAGTTTTCAACAAAGCTTGAAGTACATTTTTTTAGTAGAATGGCATTGCTTAACCATGGTTTCTTTTATGCTATTCTTCTCCTAGCAACCATTGGTTAGTATTTTCTCACTTTATATTTAAAATTTGATTTTACATTACTACACTTGTGACTATCTCTATAATTCAATATAATTGGTTGTGCAATTAATATTTATATGTATATATCTTCGGATATGTGTTTTTCTGTTATAATTTTGATTTTGATAACTGCGATTGTGACATTTTTCAGTGAACTTGACGTGGTTCACTACGACTCAAGTTATGGCTGTACGTGATATTGATCCTGATCTATCGGGACTTCAAAGGAGATTACTCCCACAACAAAATGATTTTTTTCTAACTTGTGGAAGTCATTGTAAAAGTGATAGCGACTGTAGTGGCTGTTGGTTTTGCTGTAGCTGTACACATATTCTCGCTGATAATTTTATAACATGTGCTTAATGGCAATTATGCCATGAGATACTGCAAATCCATGTTACGAAATTATTATATTTTCATGTAATTCCTTGCACTTTTTCTTGTTTCATCATTTTTCATATTTCCTGTTATGAATTTATTATATTTCCATGTAATTCCTTGAACTTTTCTTATTTATCGTCTTTCATATTTTTTCAGAAACTAGCTTTTATGTATGTGAGTTGCACCTAAATTTTAATTTAATTATTTATACGAAAGAAAATGATTGTAAAGCAATTGACTTATTACAAACTTTTTGTTTTCTATAGATACAAATTTATTTGTTACCAAAGTGCCAACAATGTTTATGAACCAAACACTTAATATTAAAGAGAACAAATAACTGATTTATCATCCATTTTAAATTTACTTTTAAATACTAATATAATATCATGTCAACATTAAGTTAATACGTCGGTATAGATATAGATTATGAAAGTAGTTTAGGGTCCTTTTCTTTTTAATTTATTTTACTTTTCTTGATTGAAGTTATGAAAGAGAAAATTCTATGATATTGCTGAAAATCATTAACTAATTACATTCTAGTTAAATTGAGACTAATGGAGTTATCGTTACGGAACAAGAACAGCGTACGATTTGCTTTCCACATTTTCGTGTAGTGTTTTTCCTAATGATTACCTTTCTCTTCTTCAAATTATAATCGAATATCAACTTTAAAATTTAATTTATGTTCTAATAATAATTAAATTCTACTTAATCCCTTACCTTTTAATTGTTGAAAAATACTATTCACTATATCCTTGAATAAGAACAATAATCCCATTGAACAATAATTTTCGCCCAATCTCCGTAGTTCATAAACTTATTTCTCGTTTTTCCAAAGAAGAAGAGGAAATTCTAATGCTTTTCTTTCATTCAAACGACTGTTCCTTTTATATATTTCAAAGGGCAATCAATCGATTTTAAGTTTTAATTATTAAGTAAATGTACTAATATTACGATATTATCTTTTGAGGAATTATGTCATCAAGAAATAATAAGATATAAACACAAACTATAGAAGATTACAAATCCTAGAAATCACTTTTATTAAAATAAACACAACAACATGTTCCGCAAATAGTTGAACAACCTTTAGACTAATACAACCTAACTGAAATACATGAAGGAAATTAATTACCTCTAGGAGACCCATATTCTGAGCATGCGGCAAGGGTTCATGATAATTAAAATGTATTATTAGCAAATGTAACGAAGCTATGGCTGAAAAACCACGTGGAATTGCTATAGTTTGGAACTTCAATATGAAGAAATTTTCGACCGAGAATTTATGTGATATGAAAATTATTTACCTTTAAAAAGCCCAGTACCTGCATGTAGCAATTGCTGAAAACCTATTATTAAAAAATTCAATGAGGCGTAAGATCATGTGGAATTAGTATAGTTTGTGACTTCAAGAATATGCAGGACAACTTGATTGGAATTAGGATTTCATGAATTAATCCATCTTAGGAAATTATTAGTATAATTCTATTGAACACAAATTTTATATATATATATATATATATATATATATATATATATATATATATTCTAAAGAAATAATCTATCTTTTAAAGGGCTCTGCATTTACTAAGGTACACGATGGCAGTACAAACATACAGTTTAAGACAAATATACCATAATTAAAACATGAAATAACCGAAAGCGATGCTAATAAAGAACACGAAACCATACTAATTACAAAAACTCCAGCACTACTAATCAAAGTTAAAATTTTCTGAAAAAGAATCATATTGAAACAAAATCAACTCCCAAAAATTAATACTAATAATAAAAGCAGATTCACTACCTATAAGCGTAACCCTTTAATGATGAGCTTCACGACAATTCAGATATTTTTGAAGCTTTCCATGAGTCTTAATCCACAGTTGCAAATAAATAATTTTAGAATTGTACAACCAACAAACCCGCCCCTTCATTATAGGGTAATAGGTGGCTTAGGGTAGGACTGTATTCTGGGCCGGGTCCGGGCCTTCGTGGGTCAAACGGGCCGGGCTTCGTGAGTCTGGGCTTCGTTGGCCTGGGCTCTGGCGGTCCCGGGCTTCGTGGGCTCAACGGGTGGAACCGGCCCGTGACGGGCCTAAGCCCACATGGTCCTGGGCTTAACGGGCCGGGCTCGTGGGCCTAGCGGTTTTTTTTTTAAGGCAATTTCTTGTAGTATCATGGCTATATTAAAAATATATATGTAGTATATATGTAGATCTAATTATTAAAGTGCTTGACGAAAAAGAAAAATAACAAAACAATAGTAAAACACTAAATTGTCATGCATAATATATTGTCTTGTAGTATATATATTGTATCTTATGTATATATATTATAACTTATTACTTATATATTTTCTTGTAGTATATATTGTATGTTATGTATATATATTCTCTTATATATTTTTTTGTAGTATATATTGTATCTTATGTATATATATTCTCTTATATATTTTCTTGTAGTATATATATTGTATGTTATGTATATATATTCTCTTATATATTTTTATAAGATATATATTGTATCTTATGTATATATATTCTCTTATATATTTTCTTGTAGTATATATATTGTATCTTATGTATATATATTATAACTTATTACTTATATATTTTCTTGTAGTATATATTGTATCTTATGTATATATATTCTCTTATATATTTTCTTGTAGTATATATATTGTATCTTATGTATATATATTATAACTTATTACTTATATATTTTCTTGTAGTATATATTGTATGTTATGTATATATATTCTCTTATATATTTTCTTGTAGTATATATATTGTATCTTATGTATATATATTCTCTTATATATTTTTATTAGTATATATATTGTATCTTATGTATATATATTCTCTTATATATTTTCTTGTAGTATATATATTGTATCTTATGTATATATATTCTCTTATATATTTTCTTGTAGTATATATATTGTATCTTATGTATATATATTCTCTTATATATTTTCTTGTAGTATATATATTGTATCTTATGTATATATATTCTCTTATATATTTTCTTGTAGTATATATTGTATCTTATGTATATATATTCTCTTATATATTTTCTTGTAGTATATATATTGTATCTTATGTATTTATATTATAACTTATTACTTATATATTTTCTTGTAGTATATATTGTATGTTATGTATATATATTCTCTTATATATTTTCTTGTAGTATATATATTGTATCTTATGTATATATATTCTCTTATATATTTTTTTGTAGTATATATTGTATCTTATGTATATATAATCTCTTATATATTTTCTTGTAGTATATATTGTATGTTATGTATATATTGTAGCTTATAAATAATTCTAAGTAAAGACAAAGAAATATTGCGAAAAGATATTCAAGGGTAGAAGCAATAAATTTTATTACCAAAAATGGCATATCTTTCTTAGTCATCCTTCCCCCAATGGAATGAGCACAACAAGGTACTAATACCGCCATTAGAAGGAAAAATAACTAAGAAAGATATGCCAAAATACAAGTTACATATTAGTCTATGTATTATCTCTAACAAATCTCATAAATCCTTCAAGGTTCGGAGGAGGTTGCGTTGGTTGTGGTGGAAAAGAAGCTTGTTCATCACCACTTCCGGGCGAAGCCGAATCCTCCGCAAGTTCCGCTATCATTTCTTCATAAGCTTCATCTATCGCCGGTTGTGATTCTGCAATTCCAAAGTTTCTTCTTTCCGAGCGGATCCAATCTCTAAACAGTACTGATTTTTCCAAGCTATCCCTCATAGACGCTCTATGATCACCTATTTGCAGTCTTGCTTGACTGAAAGCGCTCTCTGATGCAACAGTTGAAGCTTGAATTGATAAAATATCCCGAGTCATCCTTGCAATAACCGGAAAATGTTTTTCCCTTGCCTTCCACCATTCCAAAAGATCAAAAGAGCCGTCTGGATTCTCCTTTTCAAGTCCCTGAGACAAATAAACTTGAAGCTCATTTAGATGTGAAGTTTCATCATAATTATCACCTTGAGAACCCCTGAACTCCGTCCAAGATTTAAGAGTTTTTAAGCCCGCAGCTCTTTTAGACGATTGTGAGCTAGACGAAGTAGGGGTTGGAATAGTTGGCCTAGCATGCTCTAAGGCAAGTTGATAAGCATTATAAACTGTTTGAGCATTAATTTTAATTGAGGCTTTTGCATCTGCAAGTGTAGCAACTTCCTCATTTGAAAGATCTAAAGTCTTATAAATATTTGAATACCAAAAATGAGGACCTCCCAATTTCATTGTAGGATTTAACATTGCAGCAAGACCATAAATAGGAGGGATAGGAAAAAAATATTTTTTAAACTTTTGTTTCATTTCATTTATAGCAAGTTCATAAATGTCCCCACCCTCACCAAATTCAACAAACAAATCAGATAGTGCTGCAATATAAACTAAACAGTTTGAAATAGTAGGATAATATTGCCCAGAAAATGCATTTGTAGCAATTTGAAAATGTTCTAAAAAATCTAAAAGAATTTTAACATTCGTCCAATCTTGAGTAGTAAGCATTTCATCATCATCCTCACCACCTACCCGAGAATTAAACATTGCATTAATTGGGTTTCTATATTCATATGCAACTACTAAACTTTCGTACATACAATTCCATCTAGTCGGGCAAGGTTTAGGAACCTTTCTTTCTCTAAGGCCATATTCATCATTTTTAAAATACTCTCTAAGTCTACTTCTACGATTTTAATAAAAAAGCCAATTAAGAGCCATTCTAACCTTTTCAATTTCTATGTTTAAAATTCATATACCATCACCGACAATTAAATGATAAATATGACAAATACATCTAACATGGAAAATATTAGTAAATGCGGGATTTAGTGTTGTTGTAAGCATGCCTATAGCACTAGTGTTACTAAAAGCATTATCCATAGAAATTGCCATTATTTTATCGCTAAAGCAAAAATATCTACAAATATCTGCAACAGTGTTAGCTATAAACTTACCTGTGTGACGCGAATTAATTATTCTATACGCAATTATGCGATTTTGCATTATCCATTCATCATCTATCCAATGACTTGTAACAGTTAGATAATCACAATCATTACCACTTCTACTAATATCAGTAGTAATAGAAATCCGATTAGGTATATGAGTAAATAAATACCGCAAATATTGTTCATATTCATGTTTGAATTTATAAATATCACTCTTAACTGTTGCGCGAGGCCAACTTTATAAGTAGGATTAAAAACTCTTCTAATATAATGAACCCAATTAGGATTAGAAGCAAAAGTATAAGGTAAGCACATAACAGTAATCATCTTTGTTAATTCTTCACGATCTCTATTTGGATCGTAATATAAAATACCTCCGGTGACAGTGTTAATTCCTGGTTGAACTAGATTTGAACCTGTACTAGGGTTAACCGCATAATCTACACTTGTCCCCTCTAGCTGCGCTTTCATTTGTAAAAATCTAGTCTTATCTCTAGGGTGTATTTTTATGTGCCTAGTCAAACTACCCGTGCCGCTACGGTCTCCAGTATATTTATGCGACATTAATTTCCCACAAGTTTTACACTTAGCCTTATTTAGTTCTCTTACTTGAGTAAAAAAATTCCAAACTAATGATGTTTCTAGGGGTTTAGCAGGTTCTCTATTAAAAGTAGGAGTTTCTACAGGTGGGTCGGCCGGTGCATCAGTTGGGTTATTAAGAGGACTAGTAGGTGTATCATCTAAATCCGGTGCTTGGGTTTCATCATCATCCTCATTTTTCTCATTATTTTCTAAGATAGTTTCATTAGAATAAAGAGCATTCATAATTTCATCATCTAATGTTTCACCTGGTGCAACATTATGGCAAAATTCACTATCGGTAAATTGAAAATAAGTGTGATCACTATCAAGAATTACGGAAGGAGGAGGACGTCTAGGTTGGCGACTACTTTCAACTTGCTTATCTTTTATAGGTCGGGGAGCCGGGGGAAGGGTAGTTGGTTGGCCACTACTTTCCCCGGTTTTATCTTTTCCTTTACCAAATATTTTTTTCAAAGAAAATGCCATATTAATTATAATTATGCAAACTAAACCACACAAAAATATATTCTTAAAACGTAAGAGTTGAAACGAGTTTATCGGATTGCCGAACAACTTCTTGAAAATTGAAAATCGTTGAACACTTGAAAACTTCAATTCAACAACTTCACAATTTTTCACGAAATTTCAACAATAAATTAAGTAATTGTAGTAGAGAGATTGAGAGAGATTGAGAGATATTGATGAATTGGTGAATAAAAATGAAAGAATGAGGGGGTATTTATAGTTGAGAAATGGGAAAAAGTGTAATTATATAAAGTTTGGGGTTAAAATAAAGTTTGGGGGCTAAATGGCCATTTTCTAAACTTAAAAACGGTCAAATTGTCAGCCCAAACGGCTAGATTTTAAATAAGGCCGTCGGAGAATTTTAAAAACAAAAAAAAAATAAAAAATAGCCGTTGGGCTCGTTAGGCCCGGCAGGATCGGCCCAGGCCCGGCTGACGGTCCCGGGCTAAACGGTACCGGGCTCGTGGGCTAATCTATGAAGACCGGCCCGTCACGGGCTTCTCAGGCCCACCAGGACCGGCCCGTTAGGACCGCGGGCCCGGTCCGGTTCAGGCCCGGCCCACCAAGCAGCATTAGCTTAGGGTGTTCTTATATGAAATTAGTATAATTTTAAACTTCAAGAATAAGTAGGACATAAATTTGGAATTTTGATTGGGATTAGAATTTGACGAATTCATATATTTTCTACTTTTTTCACGATCAAATCCTTTTTCTATTACAATATTTTCTTCTTTTTTCACAATCATATCCTTTTTCTATTACAATTCTTTATCCTAGCTGGTAGTATTTCTACTTTTGTCCTTTTTATATGACTTATTGTGAATACTAATCTAAATAATTAAGGGTATAAAAGTTGATCAATATTCAAGGATATTTTTGTCGTTCAACATTTAGTATAAAATATTCGTGCTTTTATAATAATATATATATAGATAGATATAAATATAGATTAAAAATTATTAGATAAGTATTAATAAATAATTTCAAATTCAATAAATCTAGTGAGTTGTGATAGAATACTGAACTCAAACCTATAAAATTTAACTCTTGGGTAAATTATGGTGTGTGACGACCCGGCCAGTCGTCTCATGAGTTACCGCCCCGCTTCCCCCATTTCTGCTTCTTATTGCTTTGTCTATTGGTTCTATGAGTGATCGGGTTGGTTGGCTCGGGTCCGGAAAGGATTTGGTAAGGTTTGAGACAATTAGTCTCTTTTGAGGAAGCTTAAGTTGGAAAAGTCAATTGGATGTTGACTTATATGTTAGAGGGGTCGGATGTAAATTTTGATGGCTCGGATAGCTTCGGGAGGTGATTTGAGACTTAGGAGAGTGATCGGAATGTGTTTTGGAGGTCCGGAGTAGATTTAGGCTTGAATTGGCGAAATTGGATTTTTTGCGTTTTTCGGTTGATAGGTGAGATTTTGATATATGGGTCGGAATGGAATTTCGGGAGTTGCAGTAGTTCCGTTGTGTCATTTGGGATGTGTGTGCAAAATTTCAGGTCATTCGGGCGTGGTTTGGTTGGGTTTTTTATCAAAAGCGTAATTTAGAAGATTTTGTAATTCTTAGGCTTGAATCCGATGCGAATTTGGTATTTTGATGTTGTTTTGAGCGTTCTGAAGGTTGGAACAAGTTTGAATGATGTTATGGGATATGTTGGCATGTTTGGTTGAGGTCCCGGGGGCCTCAGGTGAGTTTCGGGTGGTCAATCGGATCATTTCTTCATGTTGAAAGTTGCAGAAAATTGTTGTTCAGTGTTGCAGAGAAATGGCCTTCGCGTTCGCGAGTAGGCCCTCGTGTTCGCGAAGGGTTAGTTGAGAAGGTTGAGATTTTAGCTTTCGCGTTCGCGAGGAAGGCTCCGCATTCGTGAAGGGCTAGGTGATTATGCATTGCGTTCGCGAGAAAGGGAGCACGTTCGCGTAGAGGAAGTTGGGCAGCTGGGTTTCAAGGTGCTTTGTTCATCGCGTTCTGAGAGAGGAAGCGCGTTCGCGAAGGGTTAGGCCGAGGAACCATCGCATCGCGAGGGTCAGGTCGCGTTCGCGTAAGAGGATTTTTGGTCAAAGTTAATTTGTGCTTCGCGAACGCGAGGCATTGACCGCGTTCGCGAAGAAGGAATTGAGACCTGGGTAGAATGTTTAAATAGTCATCTTGTCCGCGATTTTGGAGTTTATTTCCACCATTTTTGAGCGATTTTGGAGCTTTTTGAAGAATTGAAGAGGGATTCAAGGGGAAACACTTGGAGGTAAGATTCATGGACTTAATACTCGACTCTAATGTAAATCCTACCTAACTAATTATGGAAATTAAGCCTAAAATTGAAGAACTAGAGCTTGTAATTGGAGACCTAGAATTTGGGATTTAAGGGGTCATTTGTGGTTGGATTTTGATTCTTTTGGTATGAATGAACTCAGGGGGTGATAAGGAGTCCATTGATGGGATTTTTATAGGAATTCGAGACGTGGGCCCGAGGGTCGGGTTTGGCCAATTTCGGGATTTGTATTGTAATTTGATTTCTTTCGAGTGGGATTTGTTCCCTTAGCATATTTTGATGGTTTTGCACTAATTTTGGTTAGATTTGGAGCATCCAGAGGCCGATTCGAGGGGCAAAGGTATCAGGAGCTAGAGATTTGGACCGGGTAGAGGTGAGTAATGATTGTAAATGTTGTCCTGAGGGTATGAAACCCCGGATTGCACATTATTGTGCTATATTGAGGTGACGCACACGCTAGATGACGAGCGTGAGGTCGTGCATTGTTGGGGATTGTGACTTAGTCCATCCCGAATGATTGATTTACCGCGTATTTGACTGAAAACTATTTGCTATCATCATGTTTTGGGGTGAATGTCATATTTGGGTCTCGTGCCAACTATTTGAACCCTTGGGTGATTTTTATTTTTATTTCCTCACTGTTTTGACTTTATACTTAAACTCAGTCATGCTATATTCTACTGTTTTCATAACTCAACCATGTTTACTCTGCTTTAACACTTAAAATAATATTTTAAATGATATTTTGGGTTGAGCATCATGTTTTACTGTTGCCCAAGCGGGTTATGAGATTCTGACTGAGTAAGGTCGAGGGCCTATGTTGTGAGGAAACATCATATTATGATTATGAGGCCGAGGGCCTGAGATTTGTACACCACGAGGTGGCTTGTTGATATGAGGCCAAGAGCCTAGTGATGATGCCACGAGATGGCTTGATATTGCGCTTGGGCCGTAAGGGGCTCCTCCAGGAGTCTGTACACACCCCAGTGAGCGTGGGTACTCATTGTGATGCGAGATATAGCCCGAGGAGCTGGTATTATTTTTAAGATATTGCTCGAGGGGCGGATTTGTTGACATTATGCCTGAGGGGCGATCCTTTATGTATTTATCTTTCCCTATTTGCCTGTCATTTACTTGCTTACTTGTTAAAAAGGCATTTTTATAAAGTTTAAACTGAACTCAGTGACTTTACATATCTTTACTGTTTTTACTGGCTTTTACTGCTTCCTTATAGTCTGTGATGTGTCTTACGTGATTTCTTATTTCTCAGTCTTTATTTATGATTATTACTCACTGAGTTGGAGTACTCACTTTACTCCCTGCAACCCGTGTGCAGATTCAGGCACTGCTGATCCTACTTGCAAGGGTTGAGAGTTCCCGACAGACTTTGGAGTTCACGAGGTAGGTGCTCGACGTCGCAGCCCCGTGCTTCTCCCCCTTTATCTCATTTCCTTTCTCTTGTTAGTGATTCTGTAATAGCTTTGTAGACTTTCAGACTTGTAGTGGTATTATTGATGTTCATGACTGGTGACACCCCGACATCAGGCTGTGTTGGTTTAAATTCCGCAAATTGTACTAGTATTCACCTTATGTTGGGATTTTATTATGTTAAAGTCTTAATATTTATCATTATAATTGTTTAAAAATGAATGATCCTTAGGGAAGGGATTTCTACCTCAGTGGGAATGACAGCCTCTGTACCGTAAACCAACATATAGTGGGTTGCCCTGGTTGATGTGCAGACTGTGGTATGATACCTGTCACACCTCCTCTTTCTACCCCCGACGAGGGTGCGAGGGAGTTTTCTCCAATTAAAGGACAGTCGAAACGGGATTCGCTTGTTTGTTTCAGAGTCGCCACCTGGGAATTTTAAGGCGTCCCAAGTCACCGGTTTTAATCCCGAATCGAGGAGAATATGACTCTATTTGTCATTCTGCGAACCAGAAAATCCGAGTAAGGAATTCTGTTAATTCGGGAGAAGGTGTTACCCATTCTCGAATTCCGTGGTTCTAGCACGGTCTCTTAACCGTTATTATACTTGGCTTAATTATCTTGATTTGTTAAATACATAATTTTCATTACCGTTTTAGATTTTTCATAATTATAGACCCTTAAACGAATCACGCGTACGTATATTCGTGTCGTATATTTTTTATAAACGTGAAGAATCGTGTCACGCATACGTGTACATGATAAGATTGATAATATTATTTTTTGTTTATTTTTATTATAAAAATAGACTTATGTTCGAAATTGTGCTTAAAATAAAATTAAGAACGTTCGTCGCTCTTGTATGATTAAATAGTGAACTGCACATCTCGGGTTATATGAAATTAATTTGATATTCTCCGAAGAACCCCTTTTTAATTAAATGTTCGCTCGAAGTTGCGCGAACGCATAATCCGAATTGCTTTTAGAAATATAATCAGGTCACTCGAACGTATCCCTAATCACACAAAATATTCTTGATGGTAGTATAAATGTTCCACAAATTGTTTATTGCGTCCATGCATTTTTATGTGAAAGTCATGAGAAATCCCTATTTGAGATGCCTTTAGATTCCTTTAATAGAATTCACAATTTATTAAGTGTTGACCACAAATTATATTTTTCGCGTGTGAATTATATTCCTCAAAACCATTCGAATTTAAAGAGTAAAACAAAAATAAACAACGTGTGCTTAGTACTACCATTTTTATCGTGAATACAACATTAGTATACCCAAAAATCGAATCACATATAAAATTGGGAAAAGAATTAATTTGATAAACAAATTAATAGTTTCCGAAGAATTTTCATTATTTATATTTAGTGCGAACTCTATTTCTACATATCCTTGACATAAAATGTTGCAATTCGTGCTTATAAATCCCATCTCATTCTCGTATACTTGTTTTTAGTCCAAAGTTATAATTGTTTGGTTAATTTGTTTACAATGATAAATAATCAAGTTGGTGAGAAAGAGAACTATTATACAAATTGACTTAATAAAATGGCATCACATGCAACGTAGTGGAACGTCCGAACCATTCATCATATTCCAACATCATAAACGGGACGGATTATATCAATTCACATTTCTACCATGGCTATTCACATAACCGTTATTATGCCATATATGAACGAAATACAATTAACATTATCTAGCCTTAAACAAAATCGGATACTTGACAAAATAGGCTAATAATATAGTTGTTTGATATTTCTACACTATTCTTTACTTAGCTAACAATATCACAAGATTGAATTAATGACCAACTTTCTGCCATGTTCCCTATCTTGACAATTCGAACATAACTTATACTTAATGAAATTCTGAAATAGATAACATTATTACGACGCTTATACGAACTTCAAAAGGGAATGATTAACTAGTAGTGATCATGTTAAGCATACTACCATGTTAACTAACTGAAACAAAATTGAAATTTAAACTAATAGATTTAAACGAGTAAAAGACATAATTATAATTTCACACTTCATTTAGTTGACAATATTGAAACTTTCCACAACATGAGTCTAAAATATATACCTGGAAATGAGGGTAAAAGAGGCAAATTTCAGCAGTAGCAGCAACAACTAAATCAGCAAAATATACCAATGTTTCAACAGATTTCAACAACAAACAACAAGACCCATGAAGCCCAGACGCACCGTAGAAGGACTCTTTAAGAAATTTCAGATTTCAAACTAAACAATGGGATCGAACAAATCCGGACAGATTCGAGAAAAACAGTATTTCTGATTTTTCAAGACTTAGGAGAAGGCAAACTGAAAATTTCAATCTCAAAAATTCAACCTTAGCACTAGCTTCTAGTGTAGAAATCTGTTTTTTTACTATTTTCTGATTTTTCTTTCTTTCTTTCAGATTTCTGTTTCTGATTTTTCTCTATCTCTGGTTCCTTTTCTCTATCCTATGTGTATCTCTTAATTTTCAGATTCCACTTCCTCTCTATGTGGTTCTCTTAATCTCTCTTGGTTTTTCCTTGTCTAACTCCTTCTAATGTCTCTCTTTTCTCTTCTCCTTTGTATATACTTCTGTCTCTTATTCTCTTCTTTTCTCCCCTTTAAATCAGTCCCAACTCCCCTTCTTATATAACTTACTCTGTAATGCTGCCTGGACCCCTTCTTTCTTTTAAAATCAGAAAATCCAATTCAAAATCTGCTTTACTACTTTAAATCCCATTAAGTAAAACCTTTTCCTGATTTTCAGCACTCCCATTACCCTTTGTTTCCCATTATCCCATTAAATTATAGCCATCAACATTCCACTATAACATATTAATACTAACATATTATTCCTACTATTTCTTTTCCAAAAATACCCCTGAAATCCTACTGTTATTACTGCCCTTAATACAAAGAAATCAGAATCTGATACAATACAGATTTTATAATCTGTTCAAACTTAATTATCAACCTGCTTTCTGATTTAAACAGCTATAACCAATTCTCTTATGTTCTGGACTGAATCTTAACTGAGAATGCAACCTTCTAACACAATTATATCTAATCAACACTTGTAAAATTGAATTTAAACCCAACATCACAATAACATCACACAAAATTCAACAGAACAATTTATACTGAATTTGAAATATGTATGAATGCAGGGGCATTGTCAGCATATTGACAGTGCCCTGAAACTTACTGCCCAGAAACCAACATATGTAACATCCATTTGCTGAATTTACTGATTTGCAAACAAGCATGATTTAATTTACGAGTACTAATCAACTGACTATCTACAATGATTGTCAACAAACAGTCTATAAATAGATAATCAGGTTATTTCAATCAACATTAACAGAAACAGGAATTTATAAAACAACTAATCGACGTACTTAGTCGAGTCGATTACACACATTGTAAACAATCACAACAAACAGAGACAATGCTATAATTTGATCATATAAATGGGTATGAGACAGAATCACAAAATCAAATAAACAAATATGAAAATTACACAGACTACTAAAAATAGGCAACAATATACACGTAGGAAACAAAAAGAAATAGAAAAATACCTCTGAATCCTCAATTTTACACAGACACGAGCTCAACTTGGATTCGGACCTTTTGAGGCTGAACAGACTTTATTCGAAGTATTCTTAATTGATAATACCTCGATTAAAGTCTCTTAGACCTCAATCCCTCATTTAATCGGACAAATTCCATGATTTGGCATTTTAGGTTTTCACTTTTTCTCAGATTTAGGGTTCGACCAATTCTGGGCAGATTCGAAGGGAACTAAAGATGACTCAAGGGTGAGGGAGGCCTAGGGGTCATTTGGTGTTAGTTTGGAACTGATTGGAATGGCGCCGCCACCAGGGAATCTCATGGCGGCGCTAGGGTTCTTGATTTTGATTCGATATTCGAGGGGTTCCAGGCTGATTCGAAGGAAACCCATGAGGCTCTAGTGGTGAGAGAGGTCCATAGGTTAAAAGGTGTGAGTTTGGTGGTTGTCAGATGAACTAGGGTTTCGGACTGCATCTTCGATCGAAGATTCGAAGACGTTGGCTGATATTTGGAGGATAAGGTTCAGGGATTTAGGATCGGGAAGTTGAGGTGAGTTCAAGGTGTGAAAATGGAGAGGTATGGCCACTGTTCACCACCGTGAGTGCTTGAGGTCCGGTCTTTGAAGACTCGGGGAAGAAGAGAGGAGAGGGGGGTCTTGCCTGGGGTGTGGGGTGAAACTTTTGGGCTTATATACTAGGGTAATCAATGGATTTTGGCTGTTAGATCAAATGAGATTTACGACTGGGATTGCTTATTTAAGTGAAACGACATCATTTCATTTCCTTTAAGACCGGATCGGTCTCTGACGGGAACGGGTCGGGTGAAAGGTAATGCCTTCGGACCGTTGATCAATTCCAAATCAACGGCCCTTATCAAAGTTTCCCAAAACGACATCGTTTGGGGTATCTTTGAGACGGACCGGACCTGGGGTTGTTTGGATTGGGCTGTGAGGGGGTTAATTTGGTTTGGGCCTGGATTTCGGTCCAGGTCTGATTTATGACTTATTTCCTATTTTTCTTTTAAATCCTAATTATTGGATTTCTAATTCTAATTATAAAAATCAAAATTAACCTTATAAAATATTAATCACCTTTTAACAACCATTAACACACAAGACAGAGCTTTAAACATACAATGACACATTTAAATGACAAAAATAGAATAAATACATATTTTTTGTGATTTTCCCTTTTAATTCTTAAATGCATAATTAAATCCTAGCATGCAACATGTATTTTTATTTTATTTTTATTTTTATTTTTTTCATTTAACTATGACAAAGTAAACATTTATGGACACAACACAAATAATTAATAAATGCCACATAAAATCTAAAAATTGCACACTAAGAGAATTTTGTTTTATTTTTTGATTTATTTTGGAGTAGTTTTCGTGAGGCAAAAATCACGTGCTCACAAGCGGTGTGAAATGTTTTAAAATAATACCTATGATTTTGGATGGTTAAAAAATTAAATATTCGGTGTTGGTTTATGTCACGACCGGAATTCCTACAGTCGAAACCGCGATGGTGTCTAACATTTCACTTGCTACGCAAGCCAACGTTAGAAAATATTATCCATTTTAACAGTTTAAATTGATTTAATGAATAGGAACCGATTCAACTGCAATAATCCAAAGTTATAAATACGGAAATTAAAACTGTAAACATCTGCTACAAATCCCTGAACCTGGTGTCACGAGTGCACAAGCTACTAGAATAGTACATACAAGGGTTTGAAATAACAGTAAACTGTTTGAAAAGAAGATACACAGCTAAATAAAAATAGGAAGAGGACTCCAGGGGCTGCGGGCGCGGAGCAGCTGTACCGTAAGTATTCGTAGGCTGTCAAATCCAATCTCTCTAGTAGTTGCCACTAGGATCAACTCCAAAATTTGCACAGAAGTGCAGAGTGTAGTATCAGTACAAGTGTGAATGGACACTTGATACATCAGGAGCTAGTGGCGAGAGATAAGTTAAGACAAAGGATATATCCCAAGAGGGATTATGCAGAATATATATATATATATATATATATATATATATATATATATAATAATGACAGAAAATAGGAATACTGAACGGAATTAAACAGTCAATTGAAAATGATAACCTGTCTTGGGAATAAACCAGTATTGTCCAGAATTTACCAATCTTTAGCGGTTCAAATGAAAATACCGAAAAAACAACATAGTTCAAGAAATGAAAACACATAAGTTGTTGTGGCGCGCAACTCGATCCTGCCAGACAACACAAAATTCTCCCTATATTTTCAATATGCAAAATAACTTCAAAATGACATATATATATATATATATGAATATGTAAGCGGCGCGCAACCCGATCCCATCATATATCAATATCAGTATCATAATTCACCCTTATTTCACCATATCAATCCATCCTTATTCCACCTGTTGCGGCATGCAACATGATCCCACCATATAATATATATTCATACTTATTCCACCTTATTATTCCTCTCTTATTACACCTGCTATGATGTGCAGCCCGATCCCACCATATCAGTACCAAATAGCCAAAGCACAATCAAATCGATAGTTCAACCACAAAGCCTTTGGGATCATAAATAACAAACTGAACTCAAAAGGGAACTTGTATAATAAAGAAATCTATACGAGTAATACCACAACGAGACCAATCCAGTAATTGACGATTAGAAGGTGCAAGTAATTCAATATAAGCAAATAGCAGGGGATCATGAAACTATGGAAGGACTAATATCAATAATAGGAGAATGTATTGATTGACAAGTAGCAATTAAACATGGGAAGCATGTAGAGCATATAACAATTAAGACAGGGAAGGAAATAATCAAGGAAAATGGAAAATCAGGGAAAAATAGATAATTCGGCGGCGTATAAGCACTCGTCACCTCGCATATACGCCGCCACACATGGAATTCACACTCACATGGAATTCACATAACACATAGTCCGAGGGTTCCTAATTCCCTCAAGTCAAGGTTAACAAGGTCACTTACCTTGCTCCAAAGGCCACTCAATGCTCAATCACAGCTTTTCCTCTAGAATCTGCCTCCAAACCACTCCTATCTAACTACGATTGACTCAATAATATTAATTATTGCTAAAGGAATCAACTACAATGCATAAATTTAGAAATTCCAAACTTTTCCCCAAAAAGTCAAAAACTGACCACCGCCCTGCTTGGTCAAAACCCGAGGTTCGGACCAATATCCACTTATGCATTCACCCCCGAGCCTGATTATGTAACTAGGTTTTGAATCCGACCTCAATTTGAGGTCTAAATCCCAATTTCTCAAAAGCCCCTAATTCTACCCAAACCCCAATTGCCACAATAGAAACACTAAATTTTAGGTTGAAAACTAATGAAATGTAATGGGTAATTGAAAGAAAGTAGGTTAGAATCCCTTACCAACAAATTGGGGAAGAAAATCTTATGGGAGAATCGCCTCTAGGTCTTCAAATTTTGAAATTTTGAAAGAATGACAAAAATTCCGTTTTGGTTCTGTTTTTAATAACTGGGTGCCAGGTATTCATTGCATTCGCGAAGAGCAGTGCCTGTTAGGCTTACACGACCGCGAGTCCCTCATCGCGTTCGCGAAATCTTCCCCCCTAGCCTTCGTGTTCGTGAATCCTTGCTCATGTTTGCAATGAAGAGATGACTGACCCTTCCCCTAGGTCACTAAAGCTATTTGTTCGCGATGAGATGGTCGCGTTTGCGAAGCGTAATGCCCCCATCGCTCCGTGTTCGCGATCAAGCTTTTGTGTTCGCGAAGAAGAAAATCTTCCCGAGCCCAGTTCGCTCTTCGCGTTCGCAAGAGTACGTTCGTGAACGCGAAGAAGAACACACCAGATATCAGCTGAAGCACAAAAACTAGATTTCTAAGTTCAAAAACCTTCCGTAGCCTATCCGAAATTCACCCGAACGTTTAAGGCTAGATCCAAACCAAACATTCACATAAGTCCTAAACATCTTACGAACTTGCTCGCGCGATCAAATCGCCAAAATAACATTTAGAACTACAAATTGAACACCAAATCGAATGAAAGCTTTAAAACTTCTATTTTCACAACTGGACGTCCGAATCACGTCAAACCAACTCCGTTTCTCGCCAAATTTTATAGACAAATTATAAATATTATAACGAACCTGCACCGGGATTCGAAACAAAAATACAAACTTTGTATCAACATGGCCAAACATCAATCAATTTTTAAAAACCATTAAACTTTCAGACTTATAATTTTAACAAAAATTCATAACTCGAGCTCGGGATCTTCGAATTTGATTCTGGGCATACGCCCATGTTTCTTATTTCGATACAGACCCATCGGGACCGTCAAAATCTGTATCCAGATCCGTTTACTCAAAACGTTGACCGAAGTCAAATCAAATTGATTTTTAAGGCAAAATTTCTTAGTTTTCTCCGTTTTTAACATATAAGCCTTCCAGAAAAACACAAACCGCGCATGCAAATCGAAAAAGGCTAAAATAAGATATTTAAGGCTTCGAAACATAGAATTTAGATCTAAAACATGAGATGACCTATCGGATCATCACAGTTTAACAATCTCGAAACATAGAATTTGGCCTAGCATTCTAAAATACAACTAAATTTATCTGTAAACCTTGAATTTATAAAATTTTAGTAAAATAAAAGAGAATTTATTCTGTCCGATTAGATATAGTCATGATGAGTTATAGAAATGTCATGTAATATATGCGGGTTAAAATGATCTATATTTGTGCGGGTCGAAGTGAGCTGACTCAATGGTCAATCATTGTTCGAACCCTGCCAAATTTCACTTGGATTAAGATTGGATGACCAAGGTGTCCTTAATCCTACCCGTCCAACTTAATTCAAATTTTTACAAAATTTATTTGGATTAAAATAAAATAATTAATGTGTCTTACTCTAATCCATCCAACTTGACCCAAATTATTATAATATTCTTAATTTTTAAACAATTATATATCAACTGTAAAAAATTAGCATTGCATGACAACCTGACCCTGTTAATGATATAAAATAACTCAATCTATGATTGTTATCTAGTAGCCTATAATGATTTTTCATCTTAAAATATTGGTATCTTATATCCAAAAATATTATCCTTTAAAATAGCTTCAAATTTTTTACTTCTTTCTCATCTAACCGTTTTCTCCGATTACTCCCCCAAAAGTTTTTAATAGGCGTTTGGACATAAAAATTATAATTTTTGAAAAACAAATAGTATTTAGAATTAAGTTGAAAAATTGTATTCGTAATTTGAAATTATGTTTGGACATGTATTTCACTTGAAAAGATATTGCAGTTTTGTGAGTGGGGGAAAAAGTTTTTATTGAAAAACTCATTTTCGAATTTTTTAAAAAAACTTACAAATTTCATGGACAAACATATTTTTAAAAATCTTTTTTGAAAAAAAAAATTATAGACAAACGGGCCTTTAATCTTTCTTCACAAATTTCTCTATTATTTGCCTTTTGAGTTCTTTGTAGACATTGAAATTTCAAGGGATCAAGCCAAATCCTAAATTAAAGATACTACAGGACTCTTGAAATCCTAGGAGTCTATTAGGGTTTCTTAGAGGTTACCCTACCCTAAACCCTAATTCAGACATATATAAAGGGATATATATTCCCTTGAAGAGGTGTCTCAATAAAATCCCATAAATTCTTGGGATATCCACAAAGAGATCAAAATATGACCGAATACTTCTTGACAATCAAATAGTTCAAGAAGCTGGAGATCAAATACATCCCCAGGAAGTCTGAACATCCTACATTCAAGAAATATGCTGCTTCAGCCCTCGAATCACAGAGATAATCAAGAGAGAAGAATCAAGGGAGAAACAAAACTGTACCCACCATTGATTAGTACAAATATTTTTCTCTTATTTTGTGATTGCAATTTATTTTTCATATGTTGAAAATTAGTTGCAAACAAATTGGCATGCCTAGTGGGACAATCTCTACCTCTCATCTCAACTTTTCAATCACCAAAGTCCAAGAATATTGAAATGGCTTCAAAGAAAATCAACTCCGGTTCAACTTCCACCAAGGATGCTAACTCCAGGTTCTATGCTGATGTGGAAGCATCCTCGATGTTACCTTTAGAAGCTTCGGACCAGTTACGAGGAGCAAAGTAAGCTCTTTAGGACAACAAGCACCCCAAGTGACATCCGTATCAACCCTTGTTTTCGGATCTTCATCCTCAAATGGAGCAAGATCTTCCACAAACGCATCTGAAGGAGGAAGCGATGTTGCTGAAAAGATCAAGAAAACTCTTGCTCTGTTTGACCTCTCCAGATCCAAGCACTCTACTATGAAGGAAGATGATGATGCTTCAAGTGATGGATCCTCCCAACTTACACCACATAGCGTGAGACGATCAAGAATCAATCTGTGTGAAAATCCATGCTACTCTCCGTCGTGCACGACAATCATGCAAGACATGGTGACAAATACTTCATCCATGGAGGAGCAGTTGGCAAACTTGACGGAAGCAATCGCCGGCTTGACCAAATACATGCAAAATCAAGAGGCTAGAATCGATACGCTAACAGACAGGGTGGGAATCTTGATAGAAGAAGAATCCACCCATGCACCCGGCAAGCTCCCATAAGTTCTAGAGAGTGACTCTCCCCCAAGACAAGTAACATCCACTAAGGCTATACTTGTCTCATCTGAAGGGATGATTCTAATCGATCAACTGGCGGAGTTCATTGAAGGAACCATTAAGAACAAATATGAGGTTGCTACCAAATTCTCCCTTATGTATGCAAAGCCGTACACTGCAAGGGTCGATATGTTGAAGATGCCTGCTACCTATCAACCTCCAAAGTTTTAACAGTTTGATGGTAAAGGTAACCTAAAGCAACATGTGGCGCACTTCGTGGAGACATGCAATAATGCTTGGACTTATGGAGATTATCCCATCAAGCAGTTTTTCCGCTCACTAAAAGGAAATGTTTTTGACTGGTACACAGACCTCGAGGCTGGATCTATCGATAGTTGGGATCAACTAGAGCAAGAGTTCATCAATCGCTTTTATAGTATGAGACGTACTGTGAGTATGATAGAACTTACAAATACTCATCAACGAAAGGGGGAACCAGTTATTGACTTTATCAATCGTTGGAGGAATGCAAGCCTTAACTGCAAAGACAGGCTTGGTGAAGCTTCAGGCATAGAGATGTGCATCCATGGCATGCATTGAGGATTGTGCTACATCTTGTAAGGTATCAAGCCTAGCACATTTGAAGAACTTGCAACTCGTGCCCATGACATGGAATTGAGCATGGCCTCTATTGGAAATGAAAGACTGCCCATCTATGAATCTCGCAAAGGGAATGACAAGTAAGAAGTCAGGAAGTGGGTTAAGTTCGTACCCATGTCTAAAAGAAAAGAAGCTATGAATGTCAACACGTTACCAGTGAAGTTCACAACGAAGGTGAGCAAGAAACAGAGTATGAAATCCACTTCTTTTCAAGATAAGCCAAGTGGAAAGTTGACTCTAAAAGAAATGCAAGAGAAGGAGTACCCATTTCTGGATTCTGATGTGCCAGCCATTTTTGAAGAACTCCTCGAGTTAAACCTTATTGAGCTTCCGGAGATGAAGTGACAAAATGAAGCTGGGAAAACAAATGACCAAAATTACTGCAAATATCACCGACTTGTAGGCCACCCTCTAGACAAGTGCTTTGTCTTCAAGGACAAAGTCATGGATTTGGCTCGCAAAAAGAAGATCGTGCTTGAAGATAAGAAAGCAAGCGCAAACCAAGTCTCTATCACTTTGGCTCATTCAGTTCGGATGAATTATGTGGTTTTAAAGAAAGTAAAGATAAAGAATTACTGGAGAGCAACAAAGCCGAAGTCAATCAACCTGATGATGATGATGAAGGTTGGACATTGGTGACTCGTCGTAGGCACCACAAAAGGAGCCCACGAAAAGAATCAATAGAACAACCAACAAGGAAAATGATGGTGAAAAGACCAAAAAGATGGAATCCAGTTAAATATTTGAGGAAAGCAAAAGTGGAGGTGCACCATCCTCAAAAGCCACGACATCCAGTGACATTGGAGGAGTTCTTACCAAGTTGGTTCCGCACGAAGATTTTCCATGAGGGTATTGAGGCTTTTTGTTGCAATGCCGATAAAGGGGAAGAAAAGAATGATGTCCTACTGTTGGCACCATCTTTGGAAAATCTCATTAAGTCCACTCCTCAGGAAGTTAATGCTTGTGAGGAAAAGGTCACGTTCATAAATGATGATCTTCTGCTAGTTGACATTTTTCAGAACCACCCATTGTACCTGATTGGCTATATACGTGATGAAAAGGTAAATCGAATTTTAGTTGATGGAGGATCCTCAGTGAACATTTACTAATTCGCACTGTGAAAGAACTTGGTATTCCTATGAACAAACTCTCAGAAAGTCGTGTGATGATCTAAGGATTCAACCAAGGGGGGCAAAGAGCCACAGGCGTGATCAGGCTGGAAATCACCATTAAAGATATGAAATCAAGTGCATGGCTACATGTGATTGATGCAAAGACTTAATACAACATTTGGAAGGCCTTGGATACATGAGAACAAAGTGATTCCATCTACCTACCATCAATTTTTGAAATACTATGAGAGTGAAGTTTTAGAAGAAGATAGTTGTTGATGATAAGCCATTTACTGAGACTGAGTCATATTCGTTGATGCAAAGTTCTATTTGAAGAACCACATTGTGAAAGAGATAAAAGTTGATGGTGGTATGAAAAGCAAGAATGACGAGCCCATAACTAAAAGAGCTGAGGTGACTATTGGTAAAGCCAAAGCTGTTACTCATGAGGTACACACCAACGTGAATAAATCTCATAAAGGGGGTATTGCATCTTATGGCAAGAAAGTAAGTTGTGCGCTCCAATATGTCCCTAAAAGGAATAAAGATGAAAGTGAATCATCTAATCTCTAAGCTAACATACTAAAGGAGTTAACTCTTTCGATCAAACGAATTGTGGTAGTAAAGTCGTCCTCAATGCCGCTTGCAGGGTTTGTGGCCCAAAATCGTTTGCAGAATGTGGAACTCCCTACAAAGCGAATAAATGAAGGTTTTGATCCTAATGCTTACAGGCCATTTGCAAAAGCTGGATACAATCCTAATGAGCCATCAAATTTAGGAAAGCTACCATCAGAAGCTATAATGAGACAACCACGTGACGGTTTGGGATACAAGCAATTGTTACTAGTGCGCATCTCAATAAGAAGGGTGAGTAGCAATTACATCACTGTAGAAGATGAATATACCGCTTCTAATAGGCCTTCTGTCTTTGGCTACCTTGGAAAATCAACTGTGAGAACTTCCGTATTTGAAAGATTGGGTCCATTAAAGAAGGGGAACAAGTTCCAGAGAAATTTTCAAAGCATAAGAACACTGGCTCCACCCAAAATCCAGAAGATCTCTAATGATTTCCAAGGTTTGGTTCTTTCAAGAATAAGGCGACAAACAAAACTTATGGTTTCATGTAAAGAAGTACTAAAGGTAAAGCTATATATTGTGGTCTACACTAAGGAACGTGACGAAGATGAAGAAAGTATAGGTTCTTCGTATCATATCACTGTACAAGGTGAGAATGGTGTTCCGTCTTCGATGGAAGATAATGCAGAATTGGAGCATGTTTCATCGTGTTATCGCATATCCTTCAACAATGTGAACCCTCAAGAAGATGAAGATGTGAAAGATGCTCCACCTGAATTTAAGGAAGGAGTGAAGTTGACAGTTGATGCCTTAAAAGAAGTCAACCTTGGCACCGATGAAGAGCCAAGACCCACCTACCGAAGTGCTTTACTAGAAGCTGATGAAGGGAGCACTTATATTGAGTTACTCAAGGAGTTCAGGGATGTTTTCTCTTGGAGTTACAAAGAGATGCCTGGCTTGGACCCGAAAGTAGCAGTCCATCACCTTGCAGTCAAAAATGGTGCTCGCCCTGTTAAACAAGCTCAAAGGTGTTTTAGGCCGGACTTGGTTCCCTTGATTGAAACTGAAGTTAATAAATTCATCGAAGCTGGATTTATTCATGAAGTTAAATACCCAACATGGGTTTCAAGTATTGTCCCTGTAAGGAAGAAAAATGTCCAGATTCGAGTGTGCGTTGACTTTAGAGATCTTAACAATGTGTGTCCGAAAAATGAGTTCCCGCTTCCCATTCCAGAACTGATGATCGATGCTACTACTGGGTATGAGGCAATGTCATTTATAGACGGTTCATCAGTCTATAATCAAATTTGCATGGCGCCAAAAGATGAAGATCTTACTGCATTCCGTACCCCTAAGGGTATTTATTGCTACAAAGCAATGCCTTTTGGCTTGAAGAACACTAGTGCTACTTGTCACACCTCCTTTTTACTACCCCCAAAAGGGTATAAGGGGAGTTTTTTCCAATTTAAGTGACAATCGAAACGAGATTATTTATTAGATTCATAGTCACCACTTGGGATAATTTATGGTGTCCCAAGTTACTGGTTTAAAATCCCGAATCGAGGAAATTGGCTCTTATTTACGGTCTGCGAACACAGAAATTTGGGTAAGGAATTATGTTAACCTGGAAAAAGGTGTTAGGCATTCCGAGTTGCGTGGTTCTAGCACGGTCGCTTTGATCATACTTCGCTTAAACAAATTGTTTGATTATTGATTTTAGAACCTATGTGCATTTACTTTTTTTAATTAGGAAATTATCTTGAAACGGGTCACGTGTACGTGTACCCATTTATTTGGCGCATCAAAAATCATTTCACGATTATGCGTCCACAACTAATAATGCTTTATTAATATTAAAAAAAAGTTTAGTCGAAGTTGCGCGAATGCATACTCTGATTTTGTTTTTAAGATCGTAGTTACGTCACGCGAACGTATACGCAACAACGATAATATATTAAATTTCGACTAAAGCAAACTACAATGTATAATATAATAAAGTAAAGTGAATAAAAGGGAACTAAATAAAAGAAAATATAATTCACGCCCATATTAGCCTCTTTATTCCTATAACCCACGTTATTCAACAAAAGTATGTAAACAACGATAAACATAGGCAAATTGGTGAGATCAATCTAAACGTTCTCTTTTCAAAGATTCTGCCTAGCATATTATTTAAATAGTTTACTATTAGGTGACACTAAACCCAGGCATTTTTCAAGTGAAAAATTCCACAAAAAATTTGAATTCACACGTTAAATCAAAAGCATGGAAGAAACTTAGCAGTACAGAACAATTCACGAATGAGAACCAACATTATAATTCATTACTAGTATTTAAATATCCTAAAATGAGAAATCAACACCATTAGATAAAGTAAGAGGGAAAGAGTTGAACCTGAAAACGGAAATTTTCAATTGATGAAGACAGCTAACAATTACACGGACAAGAACATAACACAGTTACAATCGGAACTCAAATGGACAGAAATCTCAAACACGAACCCAGACCGAAAATCTCGTACGGACTTTGGTGGACTCGCCCCCAACTCAACCTCTAAATCGACCTCTACTGACCAGCTTCAAACCAAGCCTTGAATGGAAACTAACGAGCTAACCTCCTCCCAACAATGCCTAAGGATCTCAAGGGTGAGATTTTCTCAAAATATTATCTTTTCCTTTCAAAGATAATCCTTGGAGTAGAAAGTAGGCGTCACTGCTTTGTATATATGGACTTCGGATGATTAAAATCTTTAGAAGTAATTTAGATTTTGAGGTGAGAACATGTTTAACGAAGAGAGATACCAAACAAAGATTTCAATTCTAATTGTGTGGTGCCGCCGATCATTTTTGATGGTATGTGTCCGTTCTTAGCTTTTTAGGAATTGAAAAATTAGGGTGGGGTTTCTATAATTGGGTATTTTATATGAAGGTGAGAAGGGATGATGACCATTGGATTAGAAGGAAATAGATGTCTAAGATTAAATCTTGCACTTAAGTGGGCTAATGGGTTGGGAAGAATGAGCCTTTGTCTTGTTGGGCTTAAATATGGTTGGAAGACTAAAACAATGTAATATACTCATAAAAATATAAAAATCACATCTTAATTAATAAAATAAACTACTAAAATAAAACTAAATATAAAAATTGAAACTATTTTTTTTGTATTTTCAAGATTATATAAAGATAAAAATAAGGTATTATTTTTGTATTTTTTTAATTTTATGAAAGGTACACAAAAATAAAATATTTTTTTTTTGTAATTTTCATTTTGTGACGAAATAAAATAAAAGAATCAAAATTAGTTGAAATAACTATATTAGGTCTAAACTAAATATTTACATGCTAAAATATAAAAAATCTTGGGGAGGGTCAAAAATCACATGTCTACACTACTTACCAAAGAGCTATGCAGAATATCTTTAATGACCTTCTCCACAAGAATGTTGAATGCTATGTTGACGACTTAGTGGTAAAATCAAGAGAGAAAGGCGACCACTTGAAGGACTTGAGGATGGTATTTGAATTGCTCTGGAGGTACCAACTTAGGATGAATCCATTGAAATGTGCCTTTGGAGTTACTTCTGAAAAGTTCCTTTGTTTCATTGTCCGACATTGAGGGATCGAAATTGATCAAGCCAAAGTGGACGCCATTTTGAAAATGCCTGAGCCTCAGGATATCCATGAATTGAAAAGTCTGCAAAGAAAATTAGCGTACCTTAGGAGATTCATCTCGAACCTAGCTGGGAGGTATCAACCATTCAGTCGCCTTATGAAGAAAGGTGTCCCTTTCAAGTGGGACCAAGTATGCAGTAATGCCTTTGAGAGCATTAAATCCTACTTGATGAAGCCTCTAGTTTTAGCAGCCCCTATACCTGGAAAGCCATTGATACTATACATTGCGGCACAAGAAAGGTCCGTTGGAGCACTGTTGGCCCAAGAAAATAGTGAAGGGAAAGAAAACTCTCTTTACTACTTAAAGAGGATGATGACACCGAACGAGCTGAATTATTTGCCAATTGAAAAGTTGTGTTTGGCGCTAGTCTTCTCAATTTAAAAGTTGAAGCACTACTTTCAAGCTCATGTTGTTCGTCTTATTTCTAAGGAAAATCCCATAAAGTTCATGATGTCAAAACCTGTTCTTAGTGATCAACTAGCGAGATGGTACCTCCAATTTCAACAAATCGAGATTTTGTACATCCCTCAGAAGGCTGTAAAAGGACAAGCATTGGCAGACTTCTTGACAGATCATCCGATACCTGATGACTGTGAGCTAACTGACAAACTACCTGATGAGGATGCAATGGTCAATGAAGTTCAACCTCTATGGAAGGAAGATGTACTTTGATGGTGCTGCACATCGTGGAGGAGCTAGTGCTAGCGTAGTATTTGTCATTTCCCAAGGTAAAGTCTTGCCCTACTCCTTCACCTTGACACAACTCTGTTCCAACAATGTTGCTGAGTATCAAGCATTAATACTTGGGCTTGAAATGGCCGTTGATATGAAGCAATTGTAATTGCAAGTCTTTGGTGACTCCCAGTTAGTGATCAATCAGCTTTTAGGTAGTTACGAGGTTAAGAAGCTTGAACTACGCCCATATCATGGTTACGCTAAAAAGTTAATGGGGTGGCTCGGTGATCTGACTATTCAGCATGTGCCAAGGAAAGAAAATAAGAAGGCTGATGCTTTAGCCGCCCTAGCTTTGTCATTAGCCATGCCTGATCAAGCGCAGGTTAATGTCAGCCAAAAATGGGTAGTACCATCGCCAAATGAGGCTGAAGGTGAAGAAAATGAACTCAAGCATTTTGTCGTTGTTTCTGAAGTTGAGAAAGAAGAATGGAGACGACCCATTATCGACTACTTGTGCTATGGGATACTTCCAAAAAATCCACGGAGAAGAACTTAAATCCATCATCGTGCACCTCGCTTCCTTTACTACAAAGACACCCTATACAAAAGATCATTCGAGTGAGTACTCTTGCGATGCTTAGGGGAAGATGAAGAACTCTAAGCTTTGCAAGAAACGCATTCTAGGGTATGTGAGTCACACCAGTCTGGATCCAAAGCTCTACTTTCATATAAAAAGGATGGGATATTATGAGCCAACGATGACAAAAGATTACTTGGACTACTATTGAAGATGTAAGGCTTGTCAATTCCATGCGAATTTTATTCACCAACCTCCTGAAGTGTTGCACCCGACTGTGGCATCCTGGACATTTGACGTTTGGGGATTGGATGTTGTTGGACCACTGCAAAGTCCTTTGGTGGGCACCTATACATCCTGGCTGCAACCGACTACTTCTCAAAATGGGCTGAAGATGTTGCTCTTAAGGAAGTAAAGAAGGAAAATATTGCAAATTTCATCCGAGTAAACATTATTTATCGCTTTGGCATTCCTCACTACATAATAACGGATAATGGAAATCCATTCGATAATAGGTTGATGAACAAGATTTGTGATCTCTTTGGCTTCAAGCAACGTAACTCTTTGATGTACAATGTTGCCGCCAATGGTCTAGCTGAGGCATTCAACAAAACTCTATGCAACTTGCTAAAGAAAGTCGTCTCCAAATCCCAACAAGATTGGAATGACCGTATGGAAGAAGCTTTATGGGCATATAGGATGACTCACCGCACGCCAACACAAGTGATTCCTTATTCACTGGTTTATGGAGTCGAAGTCGTCTTGCCACTTGAGCGTTAAATACCTTCATTACGACTGGCTATTCAATAAGGGATCACTGATGAAGAAAATACTCGACTTCGATTAACAGAGTTGGAGGCTCTTGATGAGAAGAGGTTGGGAGCTCAACAGAGTCTTGAATGTTATCAAGCTCGATTGTCTCGCGCCTTCAATAAAAGAGTTCGCCCGAGATCCTTTCAAGTAGGAGATCAAGTCCTTGATATACGAAGACCTATAATTACTTCTCATAAACCTGTAGGGAAGTTCACTTTAAAATGGTATGGGCCACATGTCGTACAAGAAGCTTACTCAAGTGGGGCTTACAAGTTGGTTGATGCAGATGACATGAGAATCGACCCTATAATGGGCAAGTTTTTAAAGAAGTATTATCCTTGAAGTTGCCACGCTCCTTGACGCCTGAGCCTAAACTGCATGTTGCTACACTCCTGGCCCACATGAATCTAAACTGTGTACGGTCCCTACAAAAAAAAGTCCGCTAGGTTGAAAACTTCGAAAAAGGCGGCCTAGGTAAAAGTTAGGACATATAAAAAAAAATCACCCAGTCTGAACTACGGTATGACTTGATCCTCTTCACCGAGGTACGTAGGTAGCTTAGAGTTTCATTCTAAGTTCAGTCGCATAAGTTCAAAAGATATATATTGCCCCAATTGTTGTTCAAATGAAGTATGAAGGAATGTAAGATCAAGCTGAAATGCCATCCTCCTGTTGAACTTTGATCTCATTTGATTTAAAGGGGGCAACCCTCCATGGTAAATTGATATTTTTTCAATGGGCCGATTTTAGGAGGATGTCAAGTATTTACATTGAAGTTCAGGGATTCTCTATGTCTTCAGGTTCGCCAAACCTTCAAGTTTGTTGGTCTTCAAGTCCGCCCTCTGCCTTAAAAAAAAGAAAGAGAAGAGAGGCGTCAAAAGGAAACACAAGTATAAGGAAAAGATTGCTTGGCAAAATGTTTCAAATTCAGTAAGACTTGAACCCAAGATATTTGTGAGATATAGCTCTTAAATTTCGATTGATGGCAAGTAAGACATCTTCCGATCTCGAGGCTTCCATACCAAGATACAAAAGTTTTGGTGAAGTCGCGCAATCTTGAATTGACATCATGGTGCAGTATAAAGTTGATTTCAAAATATTATTTGGGATGATTCCGAAGTTGTTTGGTTGAGAATTTTGGATATGTTCTAGATATTTAAGTCTAATTTTCATGAAATCAAACGGTTCATAATTTTGAAGTTCCTACACAGAGATATGATTTTTTTGGTGAGACCGCGCAAATCTGGAATTGATAGCGTGGTGCAATATAAAGTTGATTTCAAAATATTATTAGGGATGATTCTGAAATTTTTTGATTGAAAATTTTAGATATGTTCTAGATCTTGAAGTCTAGTGTTCAATAAATCAAACGGTTCGTCATTTCGACTTTCCTACACCAAGATATAAATTATTTGGTAAGACTGCGCAAATCTGGAATTCGATTTGCGATTTCAACTTGTAATTGACTAAGTCCTTAAGACATCCTTCAAGTTAAATTTTACAAAGTCCACCATCCTTCAAGTTGAAGTCTGCAAATTCGCCGGTCTTCAAGTTGAATTATATAAGCACTCCAAATCTTCAAGTATGTCGCTCTTCAAGTTGAAGTCTTCAAACTCATCGGTCTTCAACTGGAAATATTTGAGCCCTCAAATTTTTCAGGTTAAAACATCAAAGTCTGCCGAATCTTCAAGTTTGTCGGTCTTCAGGTTGAAGTCTGCAAAGTCCGCCCAATCTTCAAAGTATTCCAAGTGTTCAAGTAGACGTCATCAAGTCCATGAAGTCTTCGAGTTGAAGGTGTACATATAAGTCCCTTTGCACCTTAAGTTGGCCTCTTCGTGGGTTTGTCCTTAATAGGAACTATAACAGTCAAATCTTAAGGTGGACATATAAGTCCCTTTGCACCTTAGGTTGGCCTCTTTGTAGGTTTATCCTTAAAAGGAACTATAATTTTCAATCTTAAGGTGAACAAATAAGTCTCTTTGCACCTTAAGTTGGCCTCTTCGATAGTCGGGTCATTTTGAGAGTAATCTCTCCGATAGTCGGGTCGATTTAAGAGTAATCTCTTCAATAGTCGGGTCATTTTGAGAGTAATCTCTCCGATAGTTGGGTCGTTTTGAGAGTAATCTCTCGGATAGTCGGGTCATTTTGAGAGTAATCTCTCCGATAGTTGGGTCATTTTGAGAGTAATCTCTCCGATAGTCAGGCCACATTGAGAGTAATCTCTCCGATAGTTGGGTCATTTTGAGAGTAACCTCTCCGATAGTCGAGCCACATTGAGAGTAATCTCTTCGATAGTCGGGCAGGGATGAGTACCCATCCCCTCACACCCTAAGACCGCCTTCTTCATGCGTGGATCATCTTGTTGAACAAAAGCATATCTTTCTCGCTTGACCTATAAAAAAAAAGAAAAAAGACAATAAAGGAAGAAAAGCACAAGAAAAGAAAAGGAAATTACCTTCATGTTGATGCTTCCGAGTCCAACTAGACTCAAGTGGCTTGCAAAAACTGTGAATTGATACTTAACAATTAGGAGCACATGCGTTTATATAGATGTCAAAGACGGCTGCTGAAACGTGAAAGTGTCGATGTGGGATAGCTGCTCTAATCAGACTCCAAAAAGGATTCAAATTATAAGAGTTATTCTCTAGAGCGGAAAGGATTGCTACGAGACGGTGAGTATCTACTGCTTACGAGCAGATTTGGAAAAGGACTCTTGAGTTATACTGAAATAAGGAAAATAACTTAGTGGGTGTATTAGTATTGGCATGTAAGACAAATCCAATTCCTTGGATGATTGCAACTTATTTACGTGGACATAGGAGTGTGCATTCGATTTACCGATTCGATTTTGAACCTTATCGATAATTACTTATCGATTATCGATTTGTACATATGCTTATCGTTATCGTTTCAATAAGGTTTCGATTTTTTTGATTTCGATTTATTGATTTCTGGGGCTTATCGATTTGGTTATCGATTACACCAATAAAAAAATTTGCGGGATTCCACGGAAAGTATATCGCTATAAACACACCTAACTAATATGGACAAAAAGAAGCTAAAATAAGACGAACACCGTCTATAACATAAAAATTATGTCAACAAGCACATGCAACGAAACTAAAGTAAGGGATCAAATGTATGTCACCAACACCCCAACGGTATATAAAAAAATACATCATCACGGCTAATTCTATTTTCCATTAAATTTGAACTTCATTCCTTTGAGCTTTAAATATGATCATTCCTTAAATGTGGTAGATGAAATAATAGGGTTAGAGACTTAGGGTAAAGGAAAGGTTATTATAGAATAAGGGTGAATTTTTTTTTTAGTATATATTATCGGTTTATCGATAAACCGATAACCGAAGAGGACAAAATCGAAATTGAAATCGATAACTCGATAAGGAAAATTTCGAAATCGAAATCGAAATTGATAAATCGATAAACAGATAACAAATAATCGATTCGATTTATCGATAAACCGATTTAAATGCACACCCATAGGTGGACAAGTTGGACTACATCTCGAAAGATCTTGTGTAGACAATAAATTGCGTCAAGAAAATAAAATCAAGACGAAAAAATATCGCAACAATTGTAGTATTTTATTTCGAATATTTGAGTGTTACAATCTCTATGGATCCTCTGATTCTACTTTTCAATAGTAAATAAATTCAAGGGCCTTTTAGCTTGATCTTGAATCAATATTTGTTTCCACGAACGATGATCTTGTTCTTGAGCTTGAGCTTGATTGCTTGAACTTGACCTTGATTCGTTCTTCGTTCTTGATCTTGAACTTGATTGCTTGAATCTTGAAACTTGTAGAGAAATTTGCAGCGTTTGATCCACGAGCTCTCTCTTGCTTATTGTTATAACTTCTGGTGTCTTTTCTGAGTTATGAAGACCCCTATTTATAGTTGTGGGAGGAAATATTTGTGATGAGAATAAACTCTTTCCGACTAATCAGATTGAAGTGTGACATGGCTGCATTTGATTGGCCAGAATATGTCACTTGCACACGTGACACGATTTCATTGGGTTTTTACTGTGACTTGGCATGCCTTGTCATTTTGACACGTGGCACAATCCTATTGGCTCTTTCGTTTGACTTGGTGTGCCACGTCATTTGACACGTGGCACTGGGCCTCTAGGAAGATGCCATCTTGAGCCTAATGAAGTGGGCTCATCACTTTAGTTCAATTAAATGGGCTAGTCCAATGTATTAAGACTTACTTATTTAATTCATATATATTGGATTTATATAATTAACCCAATTATATTAGCCCATAATATTTATTTTGACCAATATATTTTAAATTTAAAATATAGTCCAAATTAATTTATGAATTTAATTCCATAAATTTTATATGCCTATAAATACCCCCTACTTCAAGACTTGTTAAAGACTAGACTTGAAGTATTTACGGATAGCTCAAAATGACTCATTCCATTAAAGTAAGGAAAAGAGTAATAGCTTTACTTGCTATTACTTCAGAAGTGTTATAAAATAAAAGCAATGCAGTAAAATGTAAACAAGAAGAGATAGAGAGAATGGAGAAGTGTTTTCTTCTTTCACTTTGGTGTAATTTTTCATAGCAATTACATGGCCTTTTATAGGCATAAAAAGTAAAGATGATGGACATAAAATAGGAAATTTAATCTTTAAGTTATTCACAACATGGGCATCCAATGTAGCATCCAATGTAGTATCCAATGTAGTATCCAATGTACAAACTATTCATAACACTCCCTCTTGGATGTCCATGTAAGATAATGTGCCTCATTAAAAACTTACAAAAAAAAAATATTGGGATGTACATAGTTATTTATAACATGCATTGCTTGCTGCCTCATTAAAAACCTTACTAGGAAAACCCAGTGGGACAAAACCTTGGTTAAGGAAAAGAGTGCAGCGTGTAGTTACTCCCCCTGATGAAAAAGCACTTAATGTCTCGAAGACGACGCATTCCAATCTTATATATCAGCTTTTCAAATATTGAGGTTGGTAATGCCTTAGTGAACAGATCAGCCAAATTATCACTTGAACGAACTTATTGTACATCTATTTCACCATTCTTCTGAAGATCATGAGTGAAAAAGAATTTCGGTGAAATGTGTTTTGTTCTATCTCCTTTGATATATCCTCCTTTCAATTGAGCTATGCATGCAACATTGTCTTCATACAATATTGTTGGAATATTCTCTTTCGAAGAAAGACCACATGTTTGCTGAATGTGTTGAGTTATAGATCTTAACCAAACGCATTCTCGACTTGCTTCGTGAATGGCTATTATCTCTGCATGATTTGAAGAAGTAGCAACCATAGTTTGTTTTGTCGAACGCCATGATATGGTTGTACCTCCACTTGTAAATAAATAGCCTGTCTGAGATCGACCTTTGTGTGGATCAGACAAATATCCTGCATCTGCATAACCAATCAATGATGGCTTGGATTCATTTGAATAAAATAAACCCATATCAATGGTCCCTTGGAGGTATCTGAATATATGTTTAATACCATTCCAGTGTCTTTGTGATGACGAAGTACTAAATCTTGCCAATAGGCTTACTGAGAAAGCTATATCTGGTCGGGAATTATTGGCAAGATACATTAATGCCCCAAGTGCACTAAGATATAGTACTTCGGCACCAAGAAGCTCTTCATCATTTTCATGAGGTCGGAATGGATCTTTCTTTATATCAAGTGATCTCACAACCATCAGGGTACTCAATGGATGTGCTTTATCCATATAGAATCGCTTTAAAATCTTTTCGGTGTATGTCGATTGATGGACAAATATTCCATCTTTCATATACTCAGTTTGTAGACCAAGACAAAATTTTGTCTTTCCAAGATCTTTCATTTCAAATTCTTTCTTCAAACAGTCTACTGTTTTGGGAAGCTCCCCAGGAGTTCCAATGATATTTAAATCATCAACATACACGGCGATTATAACAAATTCAGATCCAGACCTTTTTATAAAGACACAGGGACAAATTGGATCATTCTTGTACCCTTCTTTCAACAGGTATTCACTCAGGCAATTGTACCACATACGTCATGATTGTTTCAATCCGTATAAAGATTTTTGAAACTTTATTGAACAAGTTTCTCGAAAATTTTTATATGCTTCTGGAACTTTAAATCCCTCAGGTACTTTCATAAAAATTTCGTTATCTAATGATCCGTACAAATAGGCTGTAACAACATCCATTAGATGCATATCAAGTTTTTCATGTACTACCATATTTATGAGATACCTGAAGGTGATAGCATCCACTACAGGAGAATATGTCTCCATATAATCAATTCCAGGCCTTTGGGAAAACCCTTGTGCCACAAGTCGTGCTTTATGTCTAACGACTTCATTTTTATCATTTTGTTTTCGCACAAAAACCCATTTATACCCTACTGGCTTTATGCCTTCAGGTGTTCGAACTATGGGTCCGAAGACTTCATGTTTTCCAAGTGAAGTTAACTCTGCCTGGATAGCGTCTTTCCATTTTGGCCAATCATTTATCTGTCTATATTCATTGACAGATTCTGGTTCAAGATCCTCATCTTGTTGCATTATTTCAACAGCAACATTATAAGCAAAAATGTTATCGATAACAATATTATTTCGGTTCCATCTTTTCCCGGTTGAGACGTAACTTATTGATATCTCTTCATTTTTATTATTTTTAGGTACCTGGACCTCTCCTAAGGTCTTATCATTTGTTACGTCTTAGGGCTCTTCTTGAGCCACTACCTCTGTGTTATGTTCACTTTGATCACTTGCTCCTTTTCTTCTTCGAGGATTTTTATCTTTAGAACCGATTGGTCTACCACGTTTCAAGCATGGCTTAGACTCATTTGCTTTAATTAATTGTTCTGTCGGGATATCAACTCGAATTGGAGCATTAACAGCTGGAATATGTGACTTAGTCACCCTTGGTAGGTTAGTGAATGCATCAGGTAATTGATTTGCAATATTTTGTAAATGAATAATCTTTTGAACCTCTTGTTCACATTGATTTGTTCGAGGATCTAAATGAGACAATGATAATGCATTCCAATCTATCTTCTTTTTCAACTACTTATTTTCTCCCCCTAATGTTGGATATACTGATTCATTAAAATGGCAATCAGAAAATTTTGCCGTAAATAAATCTCCAGTCATCGGCTCTAGATATTTTATAATAGAAGGAGATTCATATCCAACATATATCCCCAACCTTCTTTGAGGACCCATCTTTGTGCGTTGTGGTGGAGCAATTGGAACATATATCGCACAACCAAAGATCCTAAGATGGAAAATATTTGGCTCCTGACCAAAAGCCAATTGCAATGGGGAGACTTTATGATAACTTGTGGGACTTATCCGCACAAGTGCTGCTGCGTGCAAAATAGCATGACCCCATACTGAAATGGGAAGTTTTGTTCTCATAAGCATTGGTCTAGTAATTAATTGGAGGCGTTTGATCAATGATTCTGCTAGACCATTTTGTGTATGAACATGAGCAACCGGATGCTCAATTGTTATTCCAGTTGAAATACAATAATCATTGAAGGCTTGGGATGTAAACTCACCGGCATTATCAAGACGAATTGTCTTAATTGCATAATCTGGAAATTGTGCTCTTAGCTTTATTATTTGAGCCAACAATCTCGCAAATGCCATATTGCAAGTTGATAGTAAGCACATATGTGACCATTTTGTATATGCATCTACCAAAACCATATAATATTTGAATGGTCCACATGGAGGGTGAATGGGCCCACATATATCACCATGTATACGTTCCAGAAATGCAGGGGATTCCATCCTAACTTTAATAGTTGATGGTCTAATAATTAATTTTCCTTGAGAACACGCAGCACAAGAGAATTCCTTAAATTGAAGAATTTTCTGATTCTTCATTGCATGTCCATGTGAATTCTCAATTATTTTACGCATCATATTAGAACCAGGATGGCCCAACCGGTCATGCCAAATAATAAAATTATCTTGATTAGTAAACTTCTCGTTTACTACGGCATGTGTTTCAATCCTGCTAATACTTGTGTAGTATAAGCTGAAGGAAAGAGCAGGTAACATTTTAAGCACATATTTCTTACCGGACATTATTGTAGTAATATAAAGATATTCAATCTTTTCATCATTTGTAGTCTCAATATGATAGCCATTTTGGTGAATATCTTTGAAACTTAATAAGTTTCTTTGAGATTTACTACAATATAGTGCTTCATCAACAACCAAATTTGTTCCTCCTGGTAGTAATAAATTGGCTCTTCCAGAACCTTCAATTAATCTTGTACTACCGGATATTGTATTAACATTCGCTTCTTTCATTACCAAATAAGAGAAATATCTCTTATCTTTTAAAATAGTGTGTGTTGTAGCACTATCCAGAAGACATATATCATCTTTATTAATCTTGAGTCCAACTGAAGACTGGGGAATTTTCATATTCTTCATAAAAAAGACAAATAATACATCATAAGAAATATAAAAGACAAGCAGGAAAAAACATTAAGAAATACATTAGAAATGTAGAAACTAGCAACACATGATGCATTAGGAAAATACACTCAAGAAAAATAAACTAGTTGCAAACATAAACATAACAACTTTTATAGCTTCATTCCCCAGTAAGATGATTAGTTCTTCAGTCAATATCCTCAAAGAAGTCCAACTTCTAAATGAGTAATATTTGTTAGGCCCTCAAAATCATCATCTTTATATGCAAGATGTGCCTTAGAATCATATTTATTTGAGGGACCTGTTTCATCATCATTATTTTGAAAGTTCAAGTGTGCCTCCACATTCTTTTTTTCTTGAGGGAGGCTTGATAAATTTTGACAAAATGTTCTGACGTACGACAAATGCGTGCCCAATGACCTCTCATACCACATCGGTGACACATACTAGCTTTACATTTTGAATGATTAATTTGAGAACTCTTATTGTTCTCCAATTTATTTCCACCATAATGACGATAATTGTTTCACCTCCTGCCACGTCCACGTTTACGACCATCTCCACGACCACGGTAATTATTTTGTTTTCTTTCTAACTTATCATATGTTGCTACATCATTCACTTCCGGAAATGGAGCTGACCCAGTGGGACGGGCTTCATGATTTTTCATTAATAGAGTATTATTCTGCTCAGCCACAAGTAGGCATGTGATTAACTCAGAATATTTCTTAAAACCTTTTTCATGGTATTGTTGTTGTAGCACCACATTTGAAGCGTGAAAAGTAAAAAATGTTTTTTCCAATAAGTCCTCATCTATGATAGTGTCTCCACATAATTTTAATAGAGAACTTACTTTAAAGATAGCAGAATTATACTCACTTACGGTTTTAAAGTCTTGCAACCTTAAATGTATCCACTCATATCAAGCTTTCGGTAATACCGTAAGTTTTAGGTGGTCATATCGATCCTTCAAATTAATCCATAATTCAAGTTTATCTTTTACGGTTAAATATTCAGTTTTTAACCCTTCATGTAGATGATGACGAAGGAAAATCATGGCCTTCGCTTTATCCTGATTTGATGCTTCATTTCCTTGTATAATAGTATTTCCAAGACCTTTAGCATCAAGGTGAATTTCAGCATCAAGAACTCATGATAAATAGTTTCTCCCGGTGATGTCAAGTGCCACAAATTCAAGTTTTGATAAATTTGACATAGTGAAAATTATCATAAAAGATGAATAAGTTAGAGAAATAATTATAATAATAAACAATTAATGAAAACAAAACGATTAAGGTAAAAGAAATGAAAATAGAGCTATATCATGTTAACAATCTACTATTTCATTTTATTCTTGCCATAAAGTAGAAATTACATACTTGTTTCATTTCACTTTATATTATTGATATATATGTGTTAATAGAACTGAACGTGACTAACATTATTTATATGTTCCAATAAATATAAAGTAATTAAACTATAAAATTATTGCTTGTCAATTTATTTCTCACAGTTCTTCAAAATGCCTTAAAGATATATTTTGATATAGGGAGTCCATGAATATTATAAGTATGACATTAGTGCATAGCTAGTTTGATGACTTTGAAGTCCTCTAAGAGTTGAGCACGGAAGAAAATAGTTATTTTATCACTGCAATGTACTTAAACTATTTAAGATGCCCAAGCGCACAAGTAATCTGCAAACAATGAGCATATGATATGTACTGCCATAAATAAAATGATTATAATGATACATACCTTAATAAAATATGGCTCATCTTAGCGGGAGTTAAGAATAAAATTAGAGCTTCGGGCTGATAACGTGTTATAAAATAAAAACAATGCAGTAAAATGTAAACAAGAAGAGATAGAGAGAATGGAGAAGTGTTTTCTTCTTTCACTTTGGTGTAATTTTTCATTGCAATTACATGACCTTTTATAGGTATAAAAAGTAAAGATGATGGACATAAAATAAGAAATTTAATCTTTAAGTTATTCACAACATAAGCATCCAATGTAGCATCCAATGTAGTATCCAAAGTAGCATCCAATGTACAAACTATTCATAACAGGAGGAAGTAGTATGTCAAATTTCATTTTAAATGAAATGACGACTTATTGATTTCAAAAATTTGCAAGTGACTTTCTTTTCTTGCATTTGCAATTTCTAGGGGGGGGGGGGGTCACTTTTCCATTCAGATGCACTAATAAAACAATTAATGCTTTAGTTGTCAATAAAGTAAAATGCTTCTTTCACGTGGATCAATATTAAATTTATATGGACATCATCTTGATAGCCTAAGAACAAGGTGTAGGCGTATAAAATTTATGAAATTAAATTCATAAATTAATTTTGACTATATTTTAAATTTAAGATATATTGGTCCAAATAAATATTATGGGCTAATATAATTAGATTAATTATATAAATTCAATATATATGGATTAAATAAATAAGTCTTAATCCATTGGGCTAGCCCATTTAATTGGACTAAAGTGATGAGCCCACTTCATTAGGCCCAAGATGGCATCTTCCTAGAGGCCCATTGCCACGTGTCAAATGACGTGGCGCACCAAGTCAAATGGAAGAGCCAATAGGATTGTGCCACGTGTCAAAATGACAAGGCATGCCAAGTCACAGTAAAAGGCCAATGAAATCGCGCCACGTGTGCAAGTGACATGTTCTGGCCAATCAAATGCGGCCATGTCACACTTCAATCTGATTGATCGGAAAGAGTTTGTTCTCATCACAACTCTTCCCTCCCACAACTATAAATAGGGGTTTTCATAACACAGAAAAGACACCAGAAGTTATAACAAGAAGCAAGAGAGAACTCGTGGATCAAACGCCGCAAATTTCTCTACAAGTTTCAAGCTTCAAGCAATCAAGTTCAAGTTCAAGAAATCAAGTTCAAGCTCAAGAACGAAGAACGAATCAAGGTCAAGTTCAAGCAATCAAGCTCAAGCTCAAGCTCAAGAACAAGATCATCGTTCGTGGAAACAAATATAGATTCAAGATCAAGATCAAAGGCTGAATTTATTTGCTATTGAAAAGTAGAATCCGAGGATCCATAGAGATTGTAACACTCAAATATTCGAAATAAAATACTACGATTGTTGCGATATTTTTCCGTCTTGATTTTATTTTCTTGACGCAATTTATTGTCTACAAATTCTGGCACGCCCAGTGGGATAGTTCTGCCCTTCATCTCTTCCTCCTGTAAATCGAAAACTCCAAGTTTCAAAACTATTTGTTGCGATGGTCGAGTACTTCAAGTCTCGTCTTTAAGTTTCGGTCAGCCTACACCCTAACAGACCTTGAAGTAGGGAGCATTTGTAGACATTGAAATTTTAAGGGATCAAGCCAAATCGTAAATTAAAGATACTACAGGACTCTTAAAATCCTAGGAGTCTATTAGGGTTTCTTAGAGGTTACTCTACCCTAAACCCTAACTCACACATATATAAAGGGATATATATTCCCTTGAAGAGGTATCTCAGCAAAATCCCATAAACTCTTGGGATATCCGCAAAAAGATCAAAATATGACCGGATACTTCTTGATAATCAAATAGTTCAAGAAACTGGAGATCAAATATATCCTCAGGAGGTTTGCACATTCTACATTCGAGAAATATGCTGCTTCAGCCCTCGAATCACAGAGATAATCAGGAGAGAAGAATCAAGTGAGAAATAAAATTGTACCCACCATTGACTGGTACAAATATTTTTCTCTTATTTTGTGATTGTAATTTATTTTTCATATGTTTGAAAATTAGTTGCAAACAGTTCTCACAATACTTATCAGCAGATGCACTGAGTTTGTGCAGTTGTGCTCCAAACCTTTGTCACAAGAAGATTTTCAAATCATTACTATGCATTTCAAGGGTGCCATATGATATGGAATTGAGTGTAGTAAATACATTTGCTAAACTAGTGAAATTAAGCTTTATGTCCTTTGCTTTTGCTCCATCGTATGGTGTTTCATGACTTAAACAAGACAATTATATCATTTAAAGCAGTGGCGAAACAAAAAATTATATAACATGATTCAAAAAAAATTTAGGATGTATTTAAACTGATGACCTAAAGCAACTTTTGAAATCCCTTCACTATAATACTTTAACTTCTCTTCATGTCAAGAGAATTTAATAACTCATATATAACCAAACAAATATTGTTTCTATCCTATTTGTACATTGTAATTTTTCAACGAAGGGGTTCGGTTAAACTGCCTCTTCATGCTACTTTGCTCTGCCACCGGTTCCAGACTGCCGACTGATCCAACAGTAACATAGTTGAGTGTATCCATTTTGTTTTGAAAAACACTGCTCACAATGGGTAGAAACGTTTAAAAACTCCACTATTGAAGTGTGAAGGTTTGAAAATTGGAATCCAAATGTGATGTTAAATCGAATGGGTGTCGTTGCAATAGCTTGAAAATATTTTTGGGAAGCTAAATATAAAATTTGAGCTCACTTAAAGAAAATTTGGTGTGGTTTTGATCAGATTTCGGTGGGTATGGAGGTTTTATATATGTGTATATTTCTATGATATTCGTATATATTCACATGTATATAAGCGTATATCCTATTGTAAATCCATGTATCTCATGATATGAAAATGTGCATACGATATATACTAGTATATCATATATACAACGTGATATACACATATCGTAGGCATTATCTTTACATAGTGATATACATGACTATTTACTGATATGCGCAAGGATATACATGTTACTGCCATGCATAGACGGACCTATGTGTAGTGTTAAGGGGTCACCGGACTCCGTAAATTTAGGCAGAAATCTAATATATGTGTGTACCTTGAAAATGATTATATAAATAACTTGGCACGCTGAGCATTAAAACTCTTAGGGGGCACTGATTGAGAAAAACAGCGGTGCCCCCATCATGTTAAAATCTTGGGTCCACCTTTGTTGCCATGAGATTATGTGAACTCATAGAGTTAAATATTTGGTGAATATTTGTAAATTTTAGGATATTTTTGAATTTTGGAAGGGAACAACTATGCAATTAGGATTTAGATATTCAAATTATCCTATTTTTAAGTAGGATTTGGCTATCCATTGACAATCATTAACTAAAAGTTTACCAATAGTTGTTAAAAGTGGTATGAACATATCAATTTTCCTAAAATATTCTCACATATATAAACAATGATTTTTATGCTAAACCAAAGACTTCTTGCTGTGTTTGACAGCTTATGCTTTTACTTAGCTTGTCAAACTAATACGGCCAGTAATTTTCATCCAAACATTGTTTATATTTCGCAAAACAATGTCATTTTCAATAATCTCTGCTGTTTAAATATAGAAAATAAAAGAAGAAAAAAGCATAGCTTGCACCTCTAAGTATTCACCGAGTATAATTGTAGGAACCAGTATTTGACCATATGTTATATAGTATTTTTTAATAGGCACATTTTGATCTTAAGAAAGAGCCATTGACAAATTTGGTATGCTTAACCAACAAGTTAATGCTGATTCTTCCTTACTTTTCCTTAGTTTAGAGTCTGAATATTACTTTTTAAAAAAATCGCAACATAAGGAGGAAACGAAAGATATTGATCATTAGTTATAAATTGAGTTTTGAAACAAGATGAAATGAAAACTAACAGGTTGATTTTGAGAGATAAAAGAGACTAAGTTACTCATAAGAAATACTCTATAAAACAAACAAATTTCGAAAAGTTATATCTAAAATAAATTCACAAGGACGAGTTTATATTCCCAACTCCCAATCGAAACAAATGCCCAACTTAGCTTATTGTTTCCAAATCACTCTCTTCCTCTCGGCCACTATATTTAGAGGTAGATCTAGAATTTCAAAAGGTGGGATACCACTGTAAAAAAGTGAATTTAGAATTTATTCAAAGGGTTTAACTTTAGGCTCTTACCGCAAATCCATAACACTTTTCTAAAAAAGATCGTGTTAGAAAAGTCTTTGAAGGTTCACATTTGAGTGTTAAAAAGATCGGAGTGACATTTGAGTTGCTAATTTTACTTGTGAAGGTTCACCTAATCATTGTACCATAAGAGTCTTTGAGCTTGTGTGCATGCACATATATTTAAGTGATTTTTTAAAGAAATATAATATTACTATACATGGTTTAAGAAGAGTAGAATGGTTTATGTGATCCCCCTCCCCGTTCTTTTACTATCACATACTCCCTCCGTTTCAATTTATGTGAACTCATTTGATTGGGCACGGAGTTTAAGAAAAGAGAGAAGACTTTTGATCTTGTGGTTTAAAATGAGGCACATATATTATGTGTGGCTATAAATCTTTGTGTAAAGGTAAATTATTTCCAAATAAGGAAAGTGATCATTCTTTTTGACACGCACTAAAAAGAAAATAGGTCCACATAAATTGAAACGGAGGGAGTATATAAGATGAATAAAAGGGAAATCTATGTAAGCTGAGAGGGTTGTACGTATAAATCCATAATTTATGTATTTAGCAAAGAAGTATATATATATATATATATATATATATATATATATATATATATAAATTAAAAACAAAGGAAAAGGAGAAAAAGAAAAAGAATTCCTGGGACAAAAGTTAATGTGGCCCAGCTTTTCTTTTTTTGCATGCGAATTTCAAGGTGCGAACACGAAATCCGTCCATATTGCGTCTTCCCGCGTTCAAAAAGCCGGTCACCCTCTAACTCCTCCATCGTACGGTCGTCACCGCTATAACCGGTAATACCGTCGATCTAATAAAACCTCCAATCATTTTCTTCAGATCACACATTTCAACATCAAAAGTCGTTATTTCCCAGGTCTACATTCGCCTCTTCACGCGCCACCACCATCACGGACCCGCTTCTTTTTTAAATGGAGCAGCCAAACGGAGTAGCGACAGAGACGGATCAGAAAAATATCTCGGGTCAGGATTCGGATCGAATTCCGAAACCGGATCCGCGACCCGATTTAGAGCAAATTCAACTACAGGACAATATTGCCGCTATCGATGAGAAACAAAATGGCGAATCGGCGAACGGTTTGAATAAGTCGAAGAAATCGGTGAGCTGGAGCGAGGAATTGGTGATGGAATCTCCGGCGCCGAGATCTATGCCTTCCGATGACCGTGGATCGAATCCTTATGTGGCTTATTCTCCTGCTCCGTCCGACAATTCATCTTCCTTCAACATAAAAAGTCAGTATTTTTCTTTATTCGTGTGAATATACGTATACTTGAGATCTAATTTTTGAATCGGTCCAAGTTCTCGAATTGTTGTTTAACATATGCAATACGAATTCGTATACTTGACAATTGTTAAATTGCGATACAGTTTTGGCAATTTTTTAGCTCTCGATTCCCGCCGCTAATAGAAATGTTCTAAGTTACTTACACTGATAGTGTCAGATTTTTTACTCTATCAATGAATTTTTAGTTGTGATAGCAACTAAGTTACCATTTTTAAAGCATATGCATTAAGAATTCGTGAACTTGACAATTTCTGAAATTGCGATATATTTTAGCAATTTTTAGTCTCAATTCCTATCGCTTTGTCCTGAGCCGAGGGTCTATTGGAAACAACCTCTCTATCCTCACAAGGTAGGGTAAGGTCTGCGTACACACTATACTCCCCAGAGCTCATAGTGTACTGGGTATGTTATTGTAATTCCTATCGCTTTGAAATGTTGATGGAAAGGATTTAATTTATATACAGAGACAAAAGATTTTTTACCAGCAGGTTCGTTAGCATTTTTACCAGATTATCAATTAATGTTTATCAAGAAATTTAACTATAATTACCAAGTAAGTTGACGTGAACTGCATTATGTTCATTTGGATGGAAAAGTTTGATGTGAGAGCTTTTGAAAGATAGAATGTCCCACAAAAGAACAGAATAATTTATTTTTTTCAAAAAAGAAACAAGTTGAGAAGAAGAATAATGCAACGTCTCCATCTTGCTTAACAGATACAATGGAGAGTGTCAAAGGTGTGCTTGGTAGATGGGGGAAGAAGGTTGGTGAAGCAACTAAGAAAGCTGAGGATCTTGCTGGCAACACATGGCAACATTGTAAGTCTTTCCTCTTCCATTTTTTGGGCATCTTTGAGTTGTGTGTATGTTCTGGTTACATCTCTGAGTTGTATGTTTTAGTTTGAGAAAAGGTGTCGGCAATGATGTATTTGGTTCTCCTTGCTCATAGGGTGGATCTACGGTTGGAAGTTACGGGTAGAATCTTGGCCCTCAGAAATTTATGGCTTTAATTCCATAAACTCAGAGATGAGTGTAGTACTGTGGTGACACTAAGTAGGCGAATTATGATTGAACCGATTGCTAAAGATTTTTCCTTAGAAGGTTTGCCTGGCCTAGCATTAACACGATACATCTTGCCAACAATTTGCGTAGCTTGGCCTGGCCTTTATCCAAATAAAAATCTTTAAACCATGGTACTCATGCCTACTATGATTTTTAATATTTTACACTTAATTAAGGATCAACCTCTCATAATTGAAGTAAGAAACAAGAGAGAGAATTTAGAAAGAGAATTTTTTATTTCAGCATACAACATTTTATTGGGATAGGAGAGTTTTGCCTCCCACTTCTTAATAGTTCTTAGTGGTCACTAGATCAACGAAAGTGGTCTTAGTGACTTGGTGGTGTCCTTTGACTTTTAGTGCCTTATTTCAGATGAGCTTCTTTTACTCACGTTTTAAATACATAAAGTGTCAGTCTAATAAATTTTAAGCAGTGTCATGGAGGTTTTCCCTATGAAAAGGGACCTTCGCAGTCGTAGAGGGGCAGAACTTTTCTATTAGTGCAAGTATATATTACTTGATTAACATATATCCTCCTAATACTTGATGATTCCAGAGTTCACTTACAATGGATTTCTACTTTTCTAGTACTCTCACTTGGATATTATCTGTACTTCTCGGAATCCAAGGTAGAAATCAGTTAATATCAGTGGTTCTCTAATGATTTTTATAAGAAAGTTTGTCTCTGAAAAATGCAGACGACCATGAGTGCAGCGCGGTAAAAGTAACATTAATTAAGATTTAAGTATGATTAAGCACCGATGTTCATGTGTAAGTGAACTTTTTAAAGGTAATAATAGACAAATAAAAAAAGGAAAGGATTTACGAATGTGTGGTGAAGTTGGGGGTTCAAGTCAATGAGGGAGCAAAAGTCGGATCGGGCAACTGTTGGACTGTTGGATAGGATGTTTTGGGTTATCTTATAAATAAAGGATAAAAAGAGTCATGCTATGACTTCTTTAAATGTTAAGTTCAAGTTTAGATTTGGTACCAGTCTTCCTTGGGTGTGGTGGTTGAATAGGTGCTTATTGGCTTCAAAGTCTTCCATTAGGTCAAAGGTTCAAGACTAGTTTGAGGAACCCATCAAAGTTCAAGTTTTAATTTGGCAATCTAGCACCAGGGAGAAAGGAGGAAAGGGATAAGAATAGGGAGAAATAGAGAAGAACTAATTCATGAAGTGTTATTCACTAACTCAAGTGTGTAAAAAATAAGTCCATATTTATAGAGCAGCAGATGCTGAACAGACAGACTCATGAAACTTTATCTTTTAGTTGGAGACAAAGATAAAAGTAAGGATAAATATTAGGAAAAGATACTTTTTTGATCCCTAGATTCGAGAGTTTGTGCTTTTATTGTCCTATTTTCTTAAGTTGTACACGTAATAATGTAACTTTAACATTTGTGCAAATAGTGGGACTTCATCTTGATGGTGTTAACTTTTGAATGGGAAAGAATCTGTCTACCTCGCATATGTCGGGTTTATTAGTCCTTCTAAGGGCTCAAAACTTGGTTTTACTAATTAATCAGTAGTTTGTGTAAATAAAACTTGTCATTGGTGTGTTTTTGCATACGAATCCTTTTCATATAGTAAATACTATTTTTTATTTTTAACAAAATATATACGATAAGTATTTGTTGTTTTATCTCAATTAGATGAAAAGTTCTTTAATTTTACTTACTAAATATTCAAAACCAAAAAGTATCTCTTTTTTTTTTTGTACAACTTTTCTTTGCTACTTAAACAAAAAGCTATCATATTCAGTAGAAAAACAATGAAATCCACCCGTTAAATAGCATGGTAAAATTTTACAATAATGAGATTCCTTTTCTGTTTCTTGAGTTTTTAGTATTCAAATCAAAGGCTTTTTCAATTTTATCCTGCTTTAAGAAGCAAAAGGAAACTGGAAACTGTTGCTGGGAAGCTGCAGCACTACAATTTCTATCCTTGAGTAGCCAGTTGTTAATCTTAGGGGATGAGTAGTTGATGTACTGGAACTGTTGTTCAGTTTCCTTTCTTTGTAGTCCTTTTATTTTGTTTTGTTGTACATATTCTACTTGGTAAAAAATCTTTATTTACCAAAAAAAGCACAAGGAAAAAAGAAACGACCTTTATGATAAATATTATAAAAATCTACTCACTATATTTAGAGGATTTGTATGCATATTGAACGTTTGATGTCAATTTATGTTTTTTTTTGTTTTAATAAGGGTGGTGTCTGGACCAAGTTGCGCACACCTCGATTAATTCCATCGGATACCTGTTATCTCCCACCCGTACAAGTACCGCTGAGTAACTCTATTTTGTCTTCACCGGGACTTGAACTTGAGATCTCATGGTTCTCTACCCACTTCATTGACCACTAGGCTGTACCCTTCGGCGCTGTCAAAGATGAGTGTTTTTTCAAAAAAGTAAAACCGAGTTTTGAGCCATTAAATAGACTAATAAATGGGTCATGTGTAAGGCACGTGTCTCTTTCCCTCCAATAGTTAACACTATTAGGATGAGATCTTATTTTTGCATCTAAATTTAAAGTTAGGTTATTACGTGCATAAATGAAATTTTACCTAACAAAACTCTCTTATTTGTATCCATGATGTGAAGCTTAAAAATACTCCAGTCTCACAATGCAGGCAGAGTTTTTTCACATCCTGGAGATGGTGTTTCTGTGAATTCATAGGTAATTTATAAAAAGATAAAATAATAACAATGTATTTCACTTTGCTTAAATTGATATTTAGGACGTCTGTAATAATAAGCACATTTGCAATGTGGATGTCTTTATAAGTCATTTGCGACTAAGAGCCATACCTCAACTTATGGCACTTCTCTAGAGTTGCCACCAACTTTGCTATGAGCTTATGTTGAGGATATGATCCTGTAAATACCTTCTTGCTGTGAGTTTGTGTATGTATATGATGTGAGCTTGAGAAGTGCGGAATCCTCCCCTTGTGTGCTGCATCTGTCAACTTGTTTTTCTTTCTTGTGACAACTTCCTTAATAGGCATGTAAAGCTTAACCTTTTCTTTCCTTCTTGTGGGTAGGGGTGAAGGTTGGGGCCAGGAGGGGGAGGGCTTATATCTGTTGAAGATTCTAATGCTTTCCTGTCTTGCAAGCTTTGTTTATTGTTAATACGTTAGGTCATATACAATTAGATGAAGAGCTCCTGTTCCACCCACTCACATGCAATAACTTTGTTTCTTTTATTGGCTGACATAGTGAAAACGGGCCCTAGTCTTGCTGATGCTGCCTTGGGAAGAATTGCTCAGGGAACAAAGGTTTTAGCAGAAGGTGGTTATGATAAGATATTTCGCCAAACATTTGAGACTGTTCCCGAGGAGCAACTTCAGAATTCATTTGCATGTTACTTATCCACATCAGCTGGTCCGGTTATGGGAGTATTATATGTCTCCACAGCTAAGCTTGCATTTTGTAGTGATAACCCTCTCTCCTATAAAGCAGAAGACAAGACTGAATGGAGCTATTACAAGGTATGTTAGACTTTGTCCTTCAGTACTGGAAGCCCATACATGTATTCAATTAATTATTTGTCAGTCTAGAGCTGCACTAGTGACTATCACATATACTGCCTTTTCTGTAATTACTGCTGAACTTGATAGGTGATTGTTAGATTGGAGAACATCTCCACTTAATGCCAGCTTGGTGTAGGTTTTCTATAACTATGGGAAAATGTGGATGCTAATATTACTGGTCATCCATTCCTAGATGACAGGATGAGCAAGCATGATTTATTTAACTAACCTATCTCATCTTGTTGTAGTTTGTGTCACACTAAAATACGTGCTGTTTATGTTCAGTTTATGTAACTGCCTTAAAAGTTTTCCTGTCATATGGATTTTCAAGTAATTCTTAAGATAGTTGAAGGATGCCTTTGTGCGTAACAATTATCGTTTGGTAAAACGAGATTCAAGCATTGACATAAATATTATCTTCTGCAGCTTTGGATCAGAAAAGAGTTACTATGCTTTTCCTGCGTAGCGATCCCCTATAATCCACTTTAACATCCCAGCTTCACTTCCCAATCATTTGTGCTGCAGCACTTCGGTCTCGAAATATATTGTGTCACATGTTCATGAATCATCTTCATCTCTGGTCCAAATTTTCAAGAGTGTGTCTTTTTTCCTATTCCGCACCGCAATCATTATCATCCACTCCGTCCAACTAATTAGGTGAAAATGATTTGAGAATGAGAGGTTTACTTGGAAATAATAATTTCATGCAAATCAGAAGCCACAGGAACCATCAGACAGGGTTAGAGGGTTCATTCTACTCATTTTAATGAATCTAGTGTCATCTAGTTGAAAAGGGGAAATAATTGTTAGTGATTCTTATATTACCTTCATATCCATATTTGCGTGTGTGTGTTGTGTCTACACTAGGTTTTGGAAAGGGAAAGAGAGTTTGGGAGGATGAAAGCGGGTGCAATAGGGGTTTTGTAGAAGGTGGAACGGCGTTTGGAAGAGGGGGCCAGGGAGGAAGGAAGGAGGTTTGGCTAGAAATGGGAGAGGATGCAGTATTGATGAGATGGTGGCAGCATGAAGGGGTTACACGCTGTTTTTCTATAGTTAATTTGTACGGGAAATCATCAAAACACCCTTTATTCTATCATGTGAATAACACATGCTCTTCCCATGGCCAAGTTTACGAAGAGGCAATAGAACTGGCAACTGGGGATAATTGAAACTTTGAGGTTAACAATCAACAGATAGGAATAATATTACACTTCACAAAATTGTTCAAGAGCATTTGGTGCCAGTTGCTATCATATGTATCCTTTTTTTCTGTCAAGCCAGTTGTTTTGCCCCCAGGTATTTTGGTCCTGTGGTAAAGTGCAACCAGTGATGTGTGGATTAGGCACACGTCATGAGTTTGAACCTTGACACAGACAAGCCTAGTATTTAAGTGAAGAAAGGATAGAGGAGAGGGAGGAGAGGATGCGTTATCCACCCAGTTTTGAACTGTGATTTATTAGAAAAACTCATGTATATTAAAGTGAATTTGCACATCTCCATTGACTGTGCCAATCTATTGTTTCTTTTCTTACAAAGAAATATATATAATAATAATATAATATGAAAATTTATACTTGTCATTTCTCAAGTGAATTTTCCCTGGGTAATCCCAATAGTATGTTGAAGTCACAAGTTCAACATGTTCCATCAATAAACTTTTTAGTAATTCACATTCTTTAAGTCTTCCAACCTTGCAAAGCAATTCAACTCATGTCAATTTGAAACAAATTTTGATATTGGCGAAGTTTTTACTTTGTATGCAGTGAGCAGACATTATTCTATATTTGACAATGTAGCATTCTCCATCTTAAGTCTTAAATATATTTCATTGATTGCTTATAAGAAATCTCTTCAAGCTCAAATGATTGTCTATGTATGATTGGAGGATCTGTCTTGCTATCCATTAATAGACTGTAGGAACGAGTGGTTGTGATAGTTGCATCTACATGCTACCTAGTCGCGTTATTTTAATGTGAGCTACCTCATGGTAGCCTCTTTTTCCCTGAGTTCAGTGAAAACTGAAAATGTCCTCAAAGGCGTACTATTAAAGCGGAGAAATGCTTGCACAGCAAATATTCACTTTCTTCTGCTTCACTGCAGTTTTTTCTGAAGATAGTACTTCCTTAAAACACTTCAGGGTATCTAGATAGTCCTGAGAGTGCCCAGGTATTGCATTACATAGTGTTAGATCATAAGGATCGGGGTGAAGGTATAGCCATAGACAGCTTGCAGACAGAAACTTTGGTTGAGAAACTACAATTACAGTGGTTGAGATGTGGAAAATTTGGGATAATTAGCTCTTGCAAAAGCTGTTTCTATACTGGAAAACAATGTTTTAGCTCTACTTGTGTATCACAGAGTCCATTCAAAGTGTAACACATCTGTTATCTCACTGCTTGTTTCCTTTAATGTTCGATGGCCGTTTTCTCGTTTGCATGAGTGTCATTTGTATCTCGTTCGATATCAACAGGTATTACCATCATTTAGAACCTTGGATGTTTCCTTGCGACACTAGTTTAGATATTTGTCAATACCTGCCAATTTAATGTTACTTGCTGGGAAATCTAAGCTCGTTACTTTTGAGTATTCATGTCTTATTCATTAACTGTTAGTTCATTTAGATAATGAGCATATATATATATATATATATATATGTATATATATGTGTGTGTGTATGTGTATATGTTTATGTGGTAAATAGGTCTGTATGGTTTCATTTGTCATTATTCTTGTACTTAATTTTTTTCCATTTGACGAATCATTATTTATACTCACATTTCTCACTTTTTACCATGAAATCTGCAGGTAGTTATCCCATTGCATCAGCTTAAGGCAATTAATCCTTCATCAAGCAGGACCAATCCATCCGAAAGATATGTCCAGACTATATCTGTCGATAACCATGAATTTTGGTTTATGGGATTTCTAAATTACACTGGTGCAGTGAATTGCCTGCAGGAGGCATTACAAGCACGCAACTTAGTGTGAGTCTGTTCTTGATCTTAAATTTGGTTTATCTGAGAGGGCATAATTCATTATATGTAGTCGTCACTGATGAAAATTCTGAAGATAACATTAGAAAGAAACAGAAGTACTTGTCTGCCTAAATGAAATTTTCTGATATCCTTGGAAGTGAACTCAGATTTCATGGTATTCACTTGTGGATTATCTCTTTTGACAGATACAAGGTTAAAATGAACTGCTTCTCTCTCTAGTCTAGAGAGTATTGTATGCGAATATTTATGAACATAATTAGCAGTTTAACATGCCTAACAATGTGAGGCACTTATAGCTCCCACACATTTTTTCCTGTGCTATGATAGCTTGTTTTTGCCTTCCTTTCTCTTTTTTCTTACTGTTTGTTCAATTCACAATCGATCATCACTGCATTTTGTATATTTTCATTCTCACACGCACCAACCCATGCATTAGTCAAATGTTGGTCATGAGGAGTTTAAATGGAGTATATGGTTATTGAGAATTCATATAGTCGATTTCAACTTGTTGTGGTTGAGGCGTAGTTTTTGGTCATGAGTTGTATGTATAGCATTTTTGGTTATAAAATGAATGATTGTGGAGCTGAGCTAGTGAGATCCTATCTTGATTTTAACATGCCCAAATCTATCCTCATTCTTTTACATGAGTGACATATAAAAGGTTTCTTTTACTTGTCCAATCTGCTAAGATTTTTGAGTGAAGGCTCAAAGGTATGAAAAATGTAGCACTATTAGGTTATGCACCAAATTTAATACTATTTGAACTAAGAAGTCACAAATTTAAGTTAGATCAGACATAAGTTACCAATAGTTAAGTACATTATGAATTAGTGCAAACATTGAGTGGAGGTAACTATTTTCAAAATTAACACCAAATAATATAGTAGTGCTGTGAAAAAGATTTGAATTTGCAACTAGGATGTATTTTGTGGATAGTATTAAAAGGCACAGCAAAGAGTTGCTTTTCCATATTTGTGGAAGCTGGATGCTAAATGAGAAAGCATTTCTCACTGTCACCTAGGGCTGTTCATTCGGATCGGATATCCGAAATCCGAACCGATCCATTCAATTTCGGATTTCGGATTGGATCGGATTTCGGATTGTGTTTATTAAAATTTCGGATTTCGGATTGGATTCGGATTGGTATATTTTAATCCAATCTGAAATCCCAAATTATTATGGTATGTATAAATACTGCACTTTAATTTCAGATAGTCAATACTTCCTTTACATCTTCCTTCGAGCTATTACCTTTACAATTGTTGGATTTAGCTATATTGGCACCATAGTATTCTCATAATGCATAAATGTGAATTTTTCTTAATGTATTGCCTCTTTTACAAAGAAAATATACATATTAGTTTGCAACTTTGAGGCATAATAATACGATCCTAAATTCGATCCGATCCAAACTTTAAAATCTGATCCGATATAATTCGGATCGGATTTAGATTGCATTTTCTAGAATCCGAAATTCGAATCCGAAATGTGCTAAATCCGATCTAATCCGTGCATAGCCGTCATCCTATTTTTGGCACTCATTTGATTCTTTTCTCTTTTAACTCAAAGTACATCCAAAATGGGGCCAAACTCTACTTCAATGAAGTCTCACCAATGTATAGCATAAAGCACTAGTTGTTCTTGCTGCCTTCACTTGGCCCCAACAACTAATGTTCAAATCTCTATCTAATATAATTACTTTTTTATTAGTTCGTTTAAAAGAGAAGTGCTTTTTTTTTTTGTATTTTAAATAGTTAAACTTCAAATTTTTTATTGTATCATTCACAACATGTTTTTATACCGACAAAAATCACATAACTTATCTAAATCACAAGTTTTAAAAGTATTTCTTCCCTTCCTAGCTCCGTACCCATCTAACTATGCCACATAAAATTAAAATGGATGAATTAGTTTTTCTCGTAGAATATTATTATATGACATCAGAATTGCACCTCCCAATTATACTTTTCTTTTTGTCAAAGCCCTAAATATTAGATTAATGTCTGTTTAAATACTGAGAATATAAGTGATTTCAAATGCAATTTAAGATTTTCTTTTTTTGTTCATATTAGTGATGTCTGATCTGAATTCAGTAAGTCGTTTTTCTTCCTATTGATTCTTTCATCAATTTAGTGCACCAACTAATCGCTTCTCCTCTGATCCTAAAGCCCTCTTAATCCCTTTATTTATCTTTCATCCCGTAATAGGTAAAATCTCACTCTTTCTAATTTAGAGAAAGAAAAAGAAAGAGGGACGATCATCCAAATAAGGAACTTTTACATTATCCGCTCCCATTCAAAAATTTATAGGTAAGTTTTTTTAAAATGTGGGATTTATAATTCTGAAAAAAGATGAGTTACACATAAAGGGATTATATTTAAGTTTATTGTACAATGTATATAACTTAACTCTTGAAAATAATGTCCTACCATCATGCCTGCAGAAAGGGATTATACTTAGGTTTCTTGTGCAATATACATATTTTAATTAGATTTAGAATATTAGTATCAGTATATCTTCCTCTTTTTACCCATTTATACCAAAGAGTCAATTTAAGTTAGCGTTTGGTCATAGATTCCCAAATTTGTTTTGAAAAAATCTGATTTGGGTGAAGTTTGGTTTGAAGATAAAAATGTGTTTGGACATACCTTTTCAAATCTAAAATTTTTGGAAAAACATGTGTATTATTAGAGATTTGGCCCAAAACGCTATTGAGCTGATTTTGGGATTTGGGATTTTTTTGCCAAAATATAGGCAAAATCTATGGCCAAACATGTGTTTGCCAAATAAAATCCAAGTTTATTTTGGCAAAATCTATGCTAGCATTTGGACATAGATTTGGTTAAAACTTGAAAAAATAATTTTTGAAGTAGTTTTGAAAAATAATTTTTGGAAGTTGAAATTATGTTTGGACATGCATTTTATTTGAAAAAAATTTGAAGTTTTATGAGTGGGAGAAAAAGTTTCACCCAAAAACTACCCTAAACTAGATTTTGGGAACTTGAAAAATAATTTCAGAAAATTTTCAAAAATAGATCACTAAACTATGAACAAACAATGTTTTCAAAAAAGATTTGAAAAAAAGTTATCAAAATGTATGACCAAACGGGAGCATATGGTCAAACGGGTCCTGAGTGTAAACTTTTGCCATCGAATTACAGTATCAGTAGGGATAAAAATTACAGTACCAGTTAGTATTTATTATCTGTGCCACCCCTACATGTAAATTAAGATGAAATCACGCAACGCAATATCTTTAGAGTGGGTCCTCAACCTTTTCCTCGTCGTGTATCTGTCAATAGTATTTAAGTGATCCTCACTGTTGTGCAAAAGCTACGGTGGTATTATTGTTTTCAATTCGCGCCAGAAATTATTTATTTTTGATAGTTAAAAGAATATATAAAATTTGTATAATTTTTGTATATAACATATATAATATATATACATACGGAAAAAAATATATTTTTTCGGCTATTATTTGAGAGCGACAATACAATATTATTTTTCCAAAGCTATATTACATGGCACAGGAAAATTTTAAAAACGTACTGTATGGGTCCAAATTTGAACAACCACGACCATCGACGAGTACGATGAAACGGCGAGTTCCCCATAACCTGACGCCTTACAGAGGACGGCCTTGAGATAAACAAGAGATTGTACGATCCTTGTAATAATATAGGCCCGTTAGGGAATACTAAGAATATTCCTTCGAATATTCTTTATAATCTGTCTTTTACAGCTTAGAGGGGACTCACTCCCTATATATATAGCGAATCATAACTCTGTAAAGGGGGGATTTTTTGAGAATATCGGCTATAATTCTACTTATGAATGAGAAGTGTTCTTGAAAGGATTTTACTGATTCAGATCGATAAAGAAATCTGATTACCCATCTTCCCCGTATCTCTCTTCCAATCTAGAGATTATTATACTTAGCTAAGATTTACCTCTTCAATTTCGATTGATTTGTTCAAAAAGGTTTCGATATCTTTCGAGTCAAACACTTACTTTAAGCCAAACAATTTAACTTTAATAGGTAAAAATTAAAATAAAAATGTATGTCATTAGCCATGTTAATTGATAAATATATCCATATAACAGACACTTGTTCTCGCCATCCATTAATTTGGTACAATATGAGAGACAGACCCATGTTGTATCCCTCTTCAGTTTTGCACAATAAGACACCATTTGAACTTTTTTATAGCAGTCCACCTTCATACTCTCACCCAAAAACCTTTTGGCTATCTATGTTATGCAACCGTGCCTAAATGTCATAGGGACAAGTTTCAACCAAGCTTCCCCTTGTGTTTCCATTGGCTACTCCTATGCTAAAAAGGGTTACAAACTCTTCAACTTAAATACTAAGTCAGTTTGCACTCCAGAAATGTCATTTTTCATGAATATGTGTTCCCCTATCAATTGGTGCACTCTACTCCTTCTTCTTCTACTCCAACTTCTTCTTTTCCCATGTCCTCCTTTGATGCACATTCTTATTTGTCTAGTTCAAGTCCATTTGGATCTTCTTCTCCAAATACCACTATTCCAACTGATTCACATGTTCCTGATTATTCTGCACCACCTGATCCTGTTCAGCCAACCTTCCAAATACATGAGTCAGAACCTCAAACTCATCCTTCTCCTGTGATTAGAAAGAGTTCTAGAACCCACTAAATACCATCTGTATGCGGCTAAAATCGGAGAGTCCGATTTTACAATCGTTATAACATTTCATAGCCCGTCTTCATAAGGCCCGGGGCATAGCTCGAGGTTCGACCCCGAGAGTTCCCTATGCTCGACCTCAGGCCAGTGCAGATCGGCGGCTATTATGGATAAGCAAAAAATTCCCCAAGGCACGTGATTGTGATTGACCAGGTCTACAAGGATAGTACAAGTCCGTACCGTGATGTTAATTGGTTGTACCAGCTGCAAATCTTTGTAATACATGCATATGTACTATATTGGGATTTCCCCTCCTATATAAAGGGGACCCTTGTTATTTCTTGCATACATGATATTCAATACAAGAACAAAAACATTCTCGGCTCTCTAACTTAAACACTCTCCATTGTCTTTCCTTTGATTTATTGCTTACATTTATTGTGTTTCATTGATTGTTCTTCATTTATTACTCATCATTGATCATAAAGAGCCATTATTGAGGCCCTTGAAACTATTAGACCTTCTTCGGTCAGCCCCAGTCAACCACTCTAGCTCGACCTCGAGGCCAGAATAAGCCAGGTCGAGGCCCCGATTCGCGGCCGTCTGGTTTGAATAATCATACTTTCCTTTACTCTTACTTTACTTTCCTAGCTCACACCTAGCATCTATTACCTAACAACTAGCATAAAAATAAATCACGTATTTTAGAACCACAAAATCAAATCTAATTGTAATTACCATTTTCAAGGTAAACAGTTTAGCGCCCACCATGGGGCTAAAAATAATAGTGATTGTTTTCGTGTTGGTTTATTGAAAACACAAGTTATTCTTCACACTTTTTCTTGCCCAAGAATCTTTGATTTCACGTCAAAATGTCTAACTCAATAAATGCACATGAAAACAACGGTCCCGAGGACCATGGAGAGAATGATGTAGTTGTTCCAAGCGTCGGTGTACCACTACGAAACCCTGAGGATGCACCAGAGCCAATCCACGTGAATGTGGTCTCACGCAATGCCCAACATGTTAATATAATCTCTCACACTAACGGGAGTGTACGCCAAGAAAACCAATAAGAAGCTCAAAAAACCCCAGCTCGGGAGGAACAAGAGGTTAGCATTCACATCATTTTTGAGATGTTGTAGGCACAACAGCTGGCTATTGCTCAACTACAAAGCCACCAAAAAACTCCAAGCACAGCAGCACCAGAAATGGCTCATCGAGCCGAACAGGTACTGGAAAGATCGAGCAACAATGGGTCAGCAGCCCACCCCAGTATTATGAAGATGCTCGAGGACCTCACAAAGAGGATTGAATCGGGCGAAAAGAAGATAGAAGCTAATGATAAGAAGGTGGAGACCTACAATTCAAGGGTCGATAAGATCCCAGGCGCACCCCTGATACTGAAGGGTGTTGATTCAAAGAAATTCGTACAAAAGTCATTCCTATCAAGTGTGGCTCCAAAGCCTATTCCGAAGAAATTCAGAATTTTCGATCTCCCGAAGTACAATGGAACCTTGGATCCCAACAAGTACGTCACTGCTTAGACTTGCGCTGTAAAGGGAAATGACCTGAAGGACGACGAAATTGAATCCGTCCTGTTGAAGAAATTCGGGGGAACACTTTCAAAAGGGGCCATGATGTGGTATCACAACCTATCCCCGAATTTGATAGACTCATTCACCATGCTGGCAGATTCTTTTATAAAGGCACATGTTAGTGCCATCAAGGTCACTACAAGGAAGTCTGACGTCTTCAAAATCAAATAGAGAGAAAACGAGATGTTGCGGGAGTTTGTATCTCGCTTTCAAATGGAGTGAATGAAGTTACCACCAGTCTCTAATGACTAGGCGGTGCAGGTCTTCACCCAAGGTTTGAATGAACAAAGCTCGGTAGCTTCGAAGTAGCTAAAGCAGAACTTGGTTGAATATCCCCCCATGACTTGGGTGGATGTCCACAACCGATATCAATCAAAGATTAGGGTCGAGGACGACTAACTGGGAGCCCCCTCGGGCTCAGTATATCCTAGAAGGCTCATGTCAAAGGAGCCAAAGCCAAACAAGGAAAGGTACCAACTATACACTAAAGATCGAAGAAACGCCCCAAGGCGTAACATACCCCGAAACGATCGAAGGGTAGATCGAGGTCAGAATCCTCAGGGACTCGTGAGCAGGGCCGAATTCGACAGATACACAGGGCCGACGGAGGCACCCCGATTATTTGAGTACCACTTAAATGTCAATGTTTCAGACATCGTATCAGTTGTAGGTAAAATTAAAGACACTAGGTGGCTAAAACCTATACTATCAGACCCGTCACAAAGAAATCCTATCCTGATGTGCAAATTTCACGGCACACACGGTCACAGGACCGAAGATTGTAGACAGCTCCGAGAAGAAGTAGCCCGACTACTTAACAAAGGGCACCTCCAAGAATTCCTCAGCGACCGAGCCAAAAATCAATTTCAAGAAAGAGAGACAAACAGGAAAAATGAAATAATAAAGCCACAACATGTCATCCACATGATCGTTGGAGGAATTGACATCCCACATGAACCCATTATCAAAAGAACAAAAATATCCATCACCAGGGAAAAGCGAACTTGAGGTTACGTACCCGAGGACGCTCTCACATTCAGCGAAGAGGACATCGAGACCCTGTCTCAGCCTCATAACGATGCATTGGTAATTTATTTTCTTGTGAATACATTTCAAATTAAATGTGTACTTGTGGATCAAGGTAGCTCGGCCAATATTATCAGGTCGAGGGTGGTAGAGCAGCTCGGACTGCTCAACCAGATCGTGCACACTTCTCGAGTCCTCAACAAATTCAACATGGCGAGCGAGACAACAAAAAGGGAAATCACCCTCCCGGTCAACGTGGTCGGCACAACCCAAAATGTCAAGTTTCATGTCATCGAAGGAGACATGGGATACAATGCCTTGCTCGGAAGGCCATGGATACACTGCATGAGAGCAGTACCATCAACCCTTCATCAAATGATGAAGTTTCCAACAAAGGACGGGATAAAAATGGTATACGGGGAACATCATGAAACAAGAGAGATGTTCGCGGTGCACGATGTGGCACCGGCATTGACACCTTCAACATCGAAGGAGCCAAAGGATAAGCAAATAGCGAAGTAGCAATTGCAATCTACATTTTTGGCTGCATCTGAGTAAATAAGCAAAGGACTGTACCGCGTCCCCGGAGCGAGCTGTTGGAGCATATCGAGGCTCGAGCGCCATCATGAATAAGGTATGACCGTCTCCCTTTTTATTTACATCTTACACTAACCGGTGTGCAGGAGTCCGGTTAGAAGAATTGAAGTACCCTCCAGCTTGAAGACCTTAGGTTTTAAAGCAAGCGCTGCACTTTTTTCCTTCGATCGGATTTTATCCCAAGAAGGGTTTTACCGGTAAGGGTTTTAACTAGGCAACATCTATATGCTACCTAAGAAGAACTTAACAAGTATTCAAGGCTTCTCTTCAATCAACCTCGAATACTGGGGGCATCCCCCCGGGAGATCATCTCCCCGGAGAAATCAAGACAAGCCAAAGAGGGTCTCAATAGAAAAATGATGTATTGGGCAAAAACGGTAGAAAGAACCATGTTCGATGCGGACCAATCAAACCCTCAACGGTGAAAACTATGTAATACTTGTGCCAAGTAATCAATGAATATATTTTGATTTCTACCATCAGAACACTTTGCACTTCAAAGAAGTTTGCTATTTTCACAAGAAACGGCTCTAGGGCCAGAAATTCCCTGAACACCCGGGAACTGACATCAAAAACTCGAAGCCATAAGACCTCCAGGCCGAAAACTTTGAGCTCATAAGCCCTCAATGAGGCAACATCAAAAAACAGCTCCAAAGCCAAAAACTTTCGATGTCTCGGGGACTGTCGCCGACTGTCACCCTATCGAGCTATCAAAAACTCGAGGCCATAAAACCTCAAGAGGGTAACCTCGAGCCTGAAAACCCTCCATGTGGCAACACTAAGGAAACATAAGACCTCCATGAGGCAATACCAAATCTATAATACCTCAAGCAAGGCATGAATTATACTTATACCAAGTAACCTATCTGTAAGACCTCAAGTAAGGCATGTTCAAATTTATAAGACCTTATTAAAGGCTTAATCCCGATCTTAAAAGTCAAGGCTATATATCCGAACTTGTAAGACCCCTAAAAAGACATACTCTCGATATAGACGTCGAGGCTACCTCACTCGGGGGCTAAAAGGCTACGGCCAAATACACTAACTCAAGGCTGTACCAGCTAAACTAACGTGACTTGGGGACGCCCCACCGTCGCCATAAAATCATAGGCTTTCAATTACTTCAAAAATACTTCGAAAAAAACTGGTTAATCAGGCTACCCTCGGCATAAGCAAAAGAGCTTCGATCATATCAGCTCCAAACAATAAAAAGGCTCGGAGACAATTCAGCCATCGAGCAAAACCTATCGAGGTGCTTATTTATCGTCACATAACGGCTCACAATCGAGGTTCTTATCAAACCGTCGAAGATTCAGACAAACACAAAAATTTAAAAAAAATCTTTTACGAGGGAAAAATAAAGCCATATTAGAGGTCATACCGAACCACCGCGTAAGAGCCTAAGCGCAAGCCTATATTAGAGGTCGTACTGACACACTGTGTAAGAGCCTAAGTGCCAACCTATATTAGAGGTTGTACCGACCCAATGCGTAAGAGCCTAAGATCCAGCTTAAAATTCAAAAACTTAAGGGTCGATGAGCTCGAGTCGAAACCCGACCTGAAAACTAAGCCCAAAACGGTTAACTAAAAAACGCCTATGGGTAAATGCGTAAGAGCCTACGTGCCAGCCTAAGAAGCCTCAGGGCTGATTTGTAAACCTAAGGGTTTTACCCCGAATCCCGATTCATCTGGCTAATCATTGATAAAAGTCAAAATTCACAACTAAAGAAAGACATACACAAGCAAATGGAAATTTATGAAAGGAGAAAATCGAAAGGTTTCTTTATGTATATATACATGAAAGGCTTCATTTACAAATGATTCTCTAAGAGCATTATACACAAAATCAGAAAGGGAAAGCCTAGTCTACTTTCTCCTCGGGGACTATGGCCCCATCGGCCTTTTCCTCATTATCTTCGGCATTGGATACGAGGAACTTGGCGTCGTATTCATCTGCCTTGGCCTGCTCTATCTCTTCCAAGAGATTGAAGCCCCTAGCATGGATCTCCTCGAGGGTTTCCCTCCGGGATCTGCATCGGGCATATTTATCTGCTCTCTCGATCGGAAGCTCCTCCCAACTCAGCTCGAGTGTCGGCAACATCTTTTAAATAGACGACCACTTTCTTATCAGCCTTAGCCCGAATCTCTTCAGCTTCAGCCTGGGCATCCACGACCTCGACCTTCATCTTCAAAAGGTCATACTCGAGCCTTGCAATCCTGCTTGTCTGGACCAAGCTGTTTTCACGAGCATTCCGGAGCTGCACCTCGAGGGCAGAAGCCTTGGCCAAAGCATTCTTCTTGACCGCAACTTGGGCATCTACCTGAGCCCTTAGCTCATTACACTCATACTTGGCCTGACCAACTTTTCCCCAAAGGCGTTCCAGGTCCTCCGTCTTACTCTGCAACTGAAGTATCAAAATATTAATCTCTGAAGAATAGGAGGAAAAACATGCACCCCCTCGAAACAAAGGTTACTTCAATTCATCTCGCACCGAAGGTGACTCAGCTCCTTTTCCCTTTTGTCACAAAGAAGCCTGAGGGATTTATCCCCGTACAAGGCTTTCCGCAACCTAGCTTCATGACGGAACAACCTAGACTTGAGCTTGTCAAAAACCTATAAAAAGGAAGCTCAGTAAGAAAATGAAAATGCAAAACCATAAAAAAAAAACAAAGTCAACCAAAATTCACCACAGAATAGAGCCGCCGAGCCTCCTTAAAGGTTAAGTGTACATCTACTGGCCTGATCTTCCCATCCCCAGTCGAACCAATCTCGGTGGGGACATAGTCGCTCGAGGCCCCGCTTGATTTAGGCGGCTCCTGGCCTCGAACATCCCTCGAAGTACCTTCGACAAGAGATGAAGACACCGGCAGAAAACCCGTGTCCCTCGAAGTACCTTCAACGGGAGAAGAATATGGAGGTTGAAATTTTTTATCCCTCGAAGTACCTTCGATGGGAAAAGAAGACGGCGGCAAAGGAGGAGCCTTCCTTCCGAGGCTAGAAGCCTCGGGTGCTGTAAACTCAGCCGATATATCTTTTTTGAGCCTCCGAGCAGGGTTTGCTTCGCTATGAGCACCCTTGTTAGTCGAGGACTCCTTCCTTTTGTTATCATTCCTCAGCCTAGAAGCCGTCGATCCTTCCTCCTCTCCGAGGGAGCATGGTCTCATCTCAAAAAATTCTCCAATGCCTGTAGTGACGGAGTTAATACATATAAAAGAAAGTACGTTTCAAGGAAAATAAACCACACAGCACATACTATGGTGTTTTGCATCCCATCTACCCTTCGACAGGTCTCGCCACTTGCGCTCATCGTAGGTCGAGCGAGCTGCCCACTTCCAAGTGCAATCCGCCAGGTCGGGAACCTCGTATGGCATCCAGGGGATTGCTGTACAAAAGAAAAGGAAAATATCTTTACGGAGTCCACCTCCACCATGAGCAAAAATGATAAAAACACAAGTGTACCACTTACGTGCGAAATTCCATTTCTCAGGAAATGGCAGGAACTCTATGGGGATAATATCGACAGTCCGCACTCGGACAAATCAACTCATCCACCCTCGATATCCATCTTCTTCATCGTCGACAACAAACTGCCTGGTGGATCGATATCGTAAAGTTATCAGGCCTCGGTAATGAAAGGGCCAGTACAATTTGATGAGATGGCTAAGGGTAAACTCAAGCCCTGCTTCCTCCGCAAAAAACCTCACCATCAATACTATCTTGTAGAATGACGGGTGAACCTATGCCAGGGTAGCCCGACATCTTCGACAGAAGTCGAGCATGACTCTATAAAGAGGGCCCAACATAAAAAGGTATGTGTATATGTTCAAAAAACCCTCTACATGAGCCGTGATGTTCTCTTCTAGGGAAGGTACCTACAGTACCACCTCTTCTCCCCATCCGCAGTCTCTCCTCACTGCCCCTAGATGTCCCTCTCCTATTGATGAAATGAACCTCGATACATGCTTCCAATGGACCTGAACATTGGGAGGCCTCTATAACGAAAAGTCCTTCCTTGAGACAAAACATATCGAGGTTAGCTCACCGAACACCGGTGGTTTACCACCGACTGAGCGGGAAGCAGAGGCAAAACTCTCCTCTTCTTGGTGAGCAGGTTTGGGCGTAGCATCCATAACTATGGTGAAACAAGAGAAGTGAAATGAAAACTTAGGCGAAAGCTTTGGATTAAAATGGTGAAAGAGCTGACGCAAGGAAGGAGAACTCTATACAAAGGATAGCTGCACAAAGTAGCGGAATCCTCAAATAAGAGGAAAACAAACTCATATATAGAGCCAATTAATTCTGACTAGGCCATTATCACTTTCGGGGAAGTGTACCAGCGAGACCACCTCGGTCAGTTCATGGCCGTGTCATACGAATGATGTTGTTGTACAACGTTCGAAGGGCCAAAGATCCCCATGTCAACCTAGCCTCGAGATGGTGCCCGATATCGAGGATCTCTGTCAATATATAAATGGGCTCTAAGGAGCTATCCACATAAACCGAGCCTCGAGATGGTGCCCGATCTCGAGGATCTCTGTTACTACAAGTACGGGTCATTAACCCGATTTTCTGGCCCCCAGGCTACCGAGTCCAAGTCAGTTCTCATTCGAGGGTTATTAATAAAGCCTTAAGGCTATCTTCGTCTTCAGTTCAATTTAAACGCTCTCTCGATTACCTTAGCCCAGGGGCCATCCGAGTTCGAGTATATCCTCGTTCAAGGACTATCTATAACGCCTTAGGGATATCTTCATTTTATGTTCAAAGCAAGTTTTCGAGGCCGCTCGAGTTCAAGAAAACTCTCACTCGGGGACTATTTGTGAAAGCCTAAGGGTTATCTTTATTTTCAGATGATCAAGCAAACTCTCACTCGAGGACTAGCAGCAAGGCCTAAAAAGGCTAAGCTATATTTCAAAGAAAATCGGGGCCCTGCTCTCGCTCAACTCGAACTCAGAAGTCACGATGACCTAAGTTTGTACCAGATCAATCCAGACATAGTCCGAAGGATGACAAAGAATCTCAAGAAATATCATATTAACCGATCGAGAACCGAAGGGATTACGATGTCGGGGTCTAGTATTCGGACCGATCAAAAGTAAAATGGATGTTCAACACAAGCCAAAGGCAAATCAAAGAAACTTTTGTATTGATAAAAGACGATTACAAAAGCCCACGAGGGGTCCTTACACAAAAACAAAGAAGCAAAAAACAACAGCCTAAAAGCCTAATCTACTTTCGGATGTGCATCCTCGGGAGTGACATCTACGAGAACCGTTTCCTTGGGGATCCCATTTCGATCTTCAGAATGACGTTTTTGAGAATCTTCTCCAAAGCAGCAATAGATGAGGAAGAGGCTATAGCCTATCAAAGAGCAAAAGCTTTTAACAGGCAGGGAAAATTGCAGCTTGGTGAAAAATTTGGCGAGTATAGGTCTCGCCAGTACTACTATTGAGAAGCCACTTCTTGTGATATTGCACCGGTGTGGGGTGCAAAAGTTAGTAGATGGCGCCACCTCACTGCGTAGAAAGCAAAAGGAGTGAAGCACCACACCAGGTTGAAGTTAAGAGAGATGAGCAGTAGTTCACATTCCACATATCCTCTAATACGGGAATAATTTGAAGCCCCTCTCTCATTATTTCAGGCCAACAATAACAACAACAACAACAAAAAAACCAGTATGATCCCACTCAGTGAGGACAAATTCTGAAAAAGAGTTGTGGCATAACTAGCAAAACCGTTGCCGTGTGACCTTACGGCCATGGGCTTGAACCATGAAAATTAGAGTTTGGATAAGGATGGAGAGAAGAAAAGGGTTAAAGGCTGTTGAAGAATGACTGGGGTGGAATTTTGGTTCAAGTAACCTCCCATTTATAGAAAGGCAGTAACGTAACCAACAACGCAATCAACGCCTTTGGGAAACGTATCAATCGACGCAACCAATGCCTTTGGGAAACATATCAACAGGTGCAATCAATGCTTTTTGGGAAACGGATCGGTAGCGATGTAACTGCTTTTGGGAAAATAAACCGGCAGTGTATTGAATGCTTCTGGGAAGATGAACCAATGGGATGTTTCAGTCATCGGGAAAACTTATGTCATGAGCATGACATCATCGTGAGAGGCTCAAGGAAATCGATGTCAAAGTCATTTCATATCATTCTATGCTAAGAAACGCGGGGACTATCAGTATACGGCTAAAATTGAAGAGTCCGATTTTATGATCATTATGACATTACATAGCCCGTCTTCATAAGGCCCGAGACACAGCTTGAAGTTCGACCCCGAGGGTTCCCTATGATCGACCTCGGGACAGTGCAGGTCGACGGCTATTATGGATAAGCGAGAAATTCCCAAGGCGCGTGATTGTGATTGACCAGGTCTACAAGAATAGTACAAGTTCATACCATGACGTTAAATAGTTGTACCAGCTGCAAATCTTTATAATAAATGCATATGTACTATATTGGGATTCCCCCTCCTATATAAAGGGGGCCCTTGTTATTTCTTTCTCATGTGATATTCAATACAAGAACAAAAACATTATCTGCTCTCTAACTTAAACACTCTCCATTATCTTTTCTTTGATTTATTGCTTACATTTATTGTGTTTCATTGATTGTTCTTCATTTATTACTCATCATTGATCATAAAGAGCCATTATTGAAGCCCTTGGAACTGTTAGACCTTCATCGGTCAGCCCCAATCAAGCACTCTAGCTCGACCTCGAGGCCAGAATAGGCCAGCTCGAGGCCCGGATTCGTGGCCGTCCGGTTTGAATAGTCATATTGCCCCTTACTCTTACTTTACTTTCCTAGCTCATACTTAGCATCTATTGCCTAATAACTAGCATAAAAATAAATCACATATTTTTAGAACTACAAAATCAAATCTAATTGTAATTACCATTTTCAAGGTAAACACCATCTCATTTGAAGGATTATGTTGTACAACTTCCCTTTTCCCTTTCCTTTTCCACTCCTTCCTCCTTTTCTACTACACAACATGCTCTAGTAGAACCTCATTCTTACACTCAGGCTGCTCCATGCATGGCAGGAAGCTATGGCCAAAGAGTTTGAAGCCTTAGAGGAAAATAAGACTTGGAAGATTATTGAATTACCTCTTGGAAAGAAACCCATAGGCTGTAAATGAGTTTATAAAATTAAATATAAAGCAGATGGTAGTGTGGAAAGGTTTAAGGCCAGATTGGTGGTTAGAGGGGACACTCAGGTAGAAGGGATTGATTTCAATGAAACCTTCTCCCCTATTGTCAAGATTGTACACTGTCAGATGCTTGATTGTTGTTGCACTTAAGAAACAATGGCCTTTATTTCAATTAGATGCCAATAATGCATTTCTGCATGGTGACCTAGGTGAAAAAGTCTACATAAATATTCCTCCTCGACTTTTTGTTCCTTCAACCTCTTCCAATTCTGCCACCTTGGTATGCAAACTTCAAAAATTCCTTTATGGTCTTAGACAGGCATCTCGACAGTGGTATGCAAAGTTATCACAAGCTCTTTGCTCTAGAGGGTATACTCACTCCTTGAATGACTATTCATTATTTGTTAAGAAGTCTGAGTCCTCTATTATTTTCATTGTTGTTTATGTGGAACACATCATACATATCATACTAGGGCTGTGCACGGATCGGATCGGATTTAGCATATTTCGAATTCAGATTTTGGATTTCGGATTCTAGAAAATGCAATCTGAATACGATCCGAATTATATCAGATCGGATCAGATTTTAAAGTTTGGATTGGATCGGATTTCGGATCGTATTATTATGCCTCAAAGTTGTAAACTAATATGTATATTTCTTTGTAAAAGAGGCAATACATTAAGAAAAATTCATGTTTATGCAATTATGAGAGTAGTATGGTGCCAGTATAGCTAAATCCAGCAATTATAAAAGTAATAGCTTGGAGGAAGATGTAAAGGAAGTACTGACTATCCGAAATTAAAGTGTAGTATTTATACATGCAATAATTATTTCGGATCGGATTAAAATATACCAATCCGAATCCGATCCGAAATCCGAAATTTTAATAACACAATCCAAAATCTGATCCAATTCAAAATTCGAAATCCGAAATTGAATGGATCGATTCGGATTTCGGATATCCGATCCGAATGAACAACCCTACATCATACTCACTAGAGATGACTTATCTAAGATTTCAGGCCATAAGTCATTTTTGGATGACCATTTCAGAACTAAAGATTTGGGACTCCTTCATTATTTTTGGGTATTGAGGTACTTTCTCTTCCTTGAGGTGTTATTTTGCATCAAAAAAGTTCATTAATGATTTGCTTGATGAATATCATTGTTCTGATATTTCTGAGGTCATTGCTCTATTGGATACTTCACTTAAACTAGATGCTGATATTGGGGATTTGTTAGCTGAGCATGGCAAGTATAAGAGTTTAGTTGGGAAGTTGAATTACTTAACTCACACTAGGCCTGATTCGTGCTTCACTGTGCAGCATCTAAGTCAATTCCTACAGGCCCCTAGAATTCCTCACATGACTGGTGCATTACATGTTTTGAGATACTTGAAGGGTAGACTTGATCATGGGGTATTCGTTAACAACTCCTCTGATTTCTCCTTGCTAGCTAGTTGTGATAGTGATTGGGCTGCTTGTCCAACTTCTCGAAGGTTTATTACTGAGTTTTGCATTCATTTATAGAACAACCTCATTAGTTGGAAGTCTAAAAAGCAACCTATTGTTTCTTTATCTTCCGCTGAAGCTGAATACAGAGCCATGAGTAAGGTGGTTGCAGAGTTAGCTTGACTTGTTCGATTGTTGGCTAATTTGGGAGTGCCTTTTACTACTCCTGTTCCTCTATTGTATGACAGCCAGGCTGCCATTCATATAGCCAAAAATTCTGTCTTTCATGAGCGTACTAAACATATCGAAGTGAACTGTCACTCCACTCGCACCAAGTTGGCTGATGGGCTCATTTCTTTATCTCATGTTCCCACTTTTTCACAAATAGCTGATATTTTTACTAAGTCCTTGACAAGTTTGCAACATCACCTATTGTCCAGCAAGTTGGGAGTGTGCCCACCTTACAACTTGAGGGGGTTGTTGGAGTTACATGACACATTTTAACTTTGGGATGTAATTAGTCAGTAGTGTAGTTGGGCCACAAGCCCGTTATAATTATTTACTAGGTCCGTCTGTATTCTTTGGTAGCATGAAGTTAGACCCATTGTATATATAAGAATAGGGAACATTCTAGAAAGACACATAACATTATTTTTCAATACAGAATTTTTGCTCATTTCTTCTCTCGTTTTTCTCTCTGTAAACCCATGGATTCATCAATTTTGCTCGATATCTGAGCTTAAAAAAGAGAGGGGTCATCTTAGCAAAATTCCATGTATACTGTATATGTATTTAAAATTATTAATATAATTGATAGCGACACTTTTTATACAAAGCAGATTTTGATTGAAATGCAGAATGCAACCCCAACCTTTAAATACTAGGTCCACCTATGTTAATAACATCATGCGCAATTAATAATATCATACGCAATTAATTTTTTACAACAAAGGGTTATGGTAGAGTAATAAGTACTACTTTATCTTTAACCAGAGGTCTCAGGTTCGAGTCTCTTGTTATGTAGTTGTCTTTGTTAAGGAGCGCATTTACCTCCTAATGTGAAACTTTTCTGCACGAATTCGGATTTAATCGAATCCCAATGTAAGTACCGTACATCGGGGTGGGGAGGAACCAAAAAATAAATCACTAAATGATTATAAATAGTGTAAAGCATACCAAAGGAAATATATAGTGTAACGTGTAATCAAGAAAAGCAATGGCAAAGCATTTTACAGATGGGAAAAGACCATGCCGTAGGAAAGAGGAAAAAGGGGAGAATAATAATGGGAAGAAGAGGGTAACGTATGACAGAGAAGTATAGTGACATAACAAAAGAAAAATCTGATGTTTTCTGTCATATTTGATCTGTTTTTTTTCTGCAACTCCAAATGCAGAAATATATGCTGGGGTAGAGCTAGCTGCCTTGTATAATTGGTTTCCTTCCAGCTGACAATAACACAGAAAACTGAGAGAATCTCGGAATTTTTTTTTTTTGTGTCTCACACAATTAGTGAGACAACTTTTTTATTTCACAATTTTGTGGGCTTAGATTTTTATGGACCCAGAAGTGTAAGATTGAGGTCCACAAATTTGTGAGACAAAAAGGAGTCTCATACAACTAGTGTCAGTTGTATGAGAAACAAAATAAAACTTCTCGAGAATCCCAGTCTGTGAACCCTCAACCCCCCCGGGTACTCGAGGGTGGATAAGGAATAGTAGTGGATTTGAAGTTTATAAATTTTTATAAAAATTTTAAATTAATGTATAACTACTAGATACAGTCAAACCTCTCTATAACAACAACCCTATATAACAACATTTCACTATAAAAGCTTTTTCCGAACCAATTTTCATGTTATATTAAAATATATGTTCTGTATAACAACACTTCGCTATTATATCCAAAAATATTCAAAACAAACGAGGCTGTTATAGATATGTTTGACTGTATTTAATTTGTGAAGTGTGAACTCACTATTCTTGTATTTTTCGCACTCCTAGATCATTGTTAGTTATTACACGCTTTACCATTTGCTTTTGTTGGCTATTACTTCTTGTTGGTTTTATTTGTTTTGTGCTTTATTTTCATTGTTTTGAGTCGATATTATATTAGAAACAACTTATCTACATTTATAAAATAGAGTTACCCTTTCCAGATCACACTTATAAGATTCCACTGAATGTGTTAATGTTGCTATAGTTAATGTGAACTCATCATGCGAGATATGGATCCGCCCTTGGAGAGGTGATAGTAATGAGCAATTTGGATAAATACTAATGCAAACTCGATGTCTACATGAAATTAAATAATACCTTAGCAATGACCAGATAAACACCCCAACCGCGGGAGATTTGTTAAAATTTGAGGTAATGTGTTGTTACATGAGTGTGCAACACGCGATATGCCAAGTCATGCATGAATGTTTAGTTGACGCACTTAATAAGCAGTTGAGATGTTTAGTTGGTCATTAGTTCTGTTGTGATATGTATCCGTTGTGAACAACTTAATTCATCGTACTAAAAATATTGTATTTATTAATTTCGCGTAAATATAAGTGCGAGTAAGTTTTTGTCGGAAAGCATGTCTAGTCATAGGTCTTTCGATCCGAGTTGGCTTTGCTTTAGAGATCACATGAATTTCGTCAGTACTGTGTCTTAAAAGGACGTTTTCTGCAGTTCTGAAAGCCTTACCGCAATTCTTGCTAACTTGTATACATGTAATAATTTCTTGCTCTTTTATAGCATTTCTGTACTGTATTGTCTAGTTTATTAATCAAGGACATGTAAGAGCACATGTACGTGGGACTTGTTCGATCACTTGAAACGTTTAGTAGGGAAATATTTTTGGGTTTTTCTATCGGAAAGATTAGGAGCTAATTAACATTTAGGAGTCGTTTAGTACAAGAGATAAGGAGAATAATTTTAGGATTGTATTAATCTCATGTTTGATTATAGGTATTAGCTAATTCCGAAATAAATTATACATTAAAATGGTGAGATTAATTATCTCATATAGAACGTAAGATAGCTAATCCCATAGGATATCCCATTGTTTATCCTACTTTTGTACCAATGACCCCTTGGCATGTTTAGATTGTTGTTACATGTCGTTTCCTAATGTATCGTATTGTATTATATTGTATTGTACTGTATTGTTTGATGAATATAATATTTGGATAGATTGTATCCTTTGCCGTTATTTCATGGTATCATGCACCAACAATATGGAAAATAAACTTTCAATATTACTAAAAAAATAGGTAACATAGTAGAATTATTGTATAAAAAAGTAGGGTAAAGAATAAAATATGATTCTTTAATAATAAGGAAGGACAAGATGAGAGAAAAAAATAAGGTAACGACACCATCACACCAACAAATTCGTCCATAAAGTGTCACTTTCTATTGTTACGTAACGACGAATTTAACGATACGATACAATGAAATTTCAGTAACAATAAAAATAAACTTATATTTAAAGTAACAACACGATGCAATACAATAAGTAACAAACATCCAAACAAGTTGTTAACGCATGGTGCTCTCGATCCGCCTCTAGACCAAGTATTCTGACACTAAATTTTAATTAGTATTATTAAAATTAGTGGCGGAGGAGTTGCTACAATTTCTTCAATGGAAGTTGTTGTCGCTATTCAAAGTATTTTTAATTTCTTAATTCTGTTGCGAGAAATTATTCATCGGCAAAACAATATAAATTTTGTTAATGCCATTTGGATTTTGCTTTAAAAGATATTCCTTTTCTTTCTTGTTGTTGCTAGATATGATCATTTCAATGCCAAGACCAATGGGAAGAATGAGACTAGAGGCGAAGCCAAAAATTTTTATTAAGAGGATCATAATATAGAGGAGTAAGTCCACAAAAAAGTCAAGTGGTGTTAATATGTAGAATATATACACAATTTTTTTATCTAGCTAAACATTGTAATTTTTGAAGGGGTGTCGATTGACATCCCTTGAATACATGTGGCTTTGCCACCGAATGGGACCATAATGAAGTATTATCAAATTGTAATTTTTTTCGTTTTTCACTTAGTGTTCGATACTGATTTTTGGTTAAAATAGCACGGGCTAGCCAGTTTTTGGATTGATCTTTCAAAAATAGCCAGCGTTTTCCAAGTCATTGAAAAATAACCACTATTTTGCTGCAACAGAGACAGATCCAGCATAATATACTAGAGTTTGGTGTACCTGTGTATGAATTTCCAGCATATTATTCTGGACCGGTATACTTTGTTGGCTCCAGTATAATATACTGGAGTTCCAGTATACTTTGCTGGAACTCCAGTATATTCCAGTATAATATACTCGAGTTCCAACAAAGTATACTGGATCAGTATATTATACTGGAGTTTTAGTATGAGTATTTTCCGGATTTTAAATAGTATTTTCGTTCAAATTTTTCTTTACATGAAAAGTGACTAAATTTTGATGACTTTTAAAACTGTGGCTATTTTTGAACGACCACTTGTAAATCTGGCTATTTTTGAATTTCTTCTTGATTTTTGTCGCGTAAAGCCCATCGAAAAAAATTATTTCCAAAGCTCGAACACATGACTTATGATTAAGGGCGTACAAATTCTATGCATCCCCCACAACTAGGAGTGTACAAACCGAACCGGAAAACCGCACCAAACCGAAAAGTCAAACCAAACCGACTAAAAAACCCGATTAGGTTTGGTTTGATTTGGCTTGGTATTGAGTAAAAAAATCCGAACCAAGCCTACATATAAATATATAATTTTTATATATACTTTTAAGATTTTGTATAGAGTTTTCTTTAAAAAATATCTAGAAATATTTGGGATTATCTTGCGGGATATAATATTTAATAGTATATGAAGTGCTCCATATTTATTAACCTTAAATAATAGATTGTGTGATCACTTTCTCATCAAGTGTTATTGAAATGCGTCAATCTCTTTCTTCTTCCATATTCGTATCATATGTTAAGATCTACTGAATTGTTATATCTTTTTCGAATGTAAAGTGATTATTATTATTATTATTATTTAGGTATCATTTTAATTTTTATGTTTAATTACTAAATTCGGTTAACCTTGAAAGTGTACATCAACGAAACATTAGATCTACCTTGAAAGTGTACATTAACGAAACATTATTATCAGACGACTAAAAAAATAACTAATATATGTTACTAAGAAAATTCTCTCATAAAATATTTTAATAGATAATTTTTGTCAATTTTTTATATTTTTACTAAACATATATTTACTTATCAAAAATTTAACAAAGTAAGATTGAAATAATATTTAAGTAACAAAAAACCCGAAAAACCCGAAAAATTCGATAAAACCGAACCAATCCAAACCGATATAGTTGGTTTGATTTGGTTTTGATAAAAACCGAACCAACCCGGTCCATGTACACCCCTACCCACAACGGTTGATGATCTCAAAATCTACTTCAAAGAAATGTTAAAAGGTCTCTTGGCTGTGGCCTGTGGGCAATGCAAGTTCAGCCTTTACCATTTAAAATATGGATTCTACTATTTTTTACAAAGGTTAAATTTAAAGCGTCAAAATTTTATATACGTAATACACACTCCGTTTGTCATTGTTTACTTGTATATTTCAATTTCAATGTCTAGTTATTGCATTTTTAGAAAGCGTTAGATACGCAAATATTGTATAGCGTTAACCACAACTAAAACAAAAGCTGGAGCTTAATATTGTTCTAAGAAAAAATTTGTTTAACCTAATCAAACACATTTAATAGCAATATAATAAGTTAGGTCATACTTAGAGTAAGATCTCCTTGAATTATAGTGATACACTAATTAGAATGGAGTTGTGGCCTAATGTGGAAGATTTTAATTCCACTAAACCCCCACCTTCTATTTTTCTATTTTAATTCCACCAAACCCCTACCTTCTATTTTTCTAAATCTATCCTCTTAGGGCAGAGGTAAGACTGCGTATATCTTACCCTCTCAAACCCCACATATACAAAATCACTGAATTTGTTATTGTTGTTATTCATTATTCGTGAATCCACCCCGCACCATGAGAATAATTGAAAAAAATACAAATAATCCTAATTTGTCCAAAATGATTGAATTTTTTTTCTTTTCATATTTAAGGAGAGACATTCCTTGGTCATTATTGGCGAGCACAAGTGTAAATAGCCACAGCAGAACATCAAAAATTGCTATGGGAAGAATAAAATACTTTCATCCTTTATTAAAGGTCTTACGTTCAAGCATTGAATATTAAATTTTTTTAATAGAAAATATTTTTTTATTAATGGATCTAGGCGATGCGATGCGAATTCATATTAGTTTAGATCCCAATGTTGATACATTAATTATCCGAGTAGAAAAAAAAACAAAAATCACAATATATTTTGTTTTTGTTTTTTGGCCAATGTCAAGCACTCGTAGTGGAACTACTAAATTCAGATTAGCACCGGAAAGTCCAACATTAAAATATAATGCGCTAGCTCCCTAACAAAGACGACTTTTGTTATGTCGAGGAAGAGGCAAACCCGAAAATAAAGAAGATAAAAACACCAAATTTTAACGTGAAAAACCCTTCAAATCGAAAGTAAAAACCACGGGATCATAAAGATCCAAAAAAAGGCTCCACTATAACAATAAGAGAGTTACAAAAGTTCTCCAAATTGGCTACACAACAAGTGCCAAACACGGAGCAACAATAGCAATAACTAATCAATTGAAGAAAGAGTATAATCCACAAAAACGAAGCTGTTGTTCGAGGCTCGAAATCAGATGCTACGAGCCTCCAAATCCGATCTCCACCGTTCATATCAAAGACCAGATGTTGCGAACACTCAGTCAATATTTCAGCCCGATCCAATGGTTAACGATCGGAAAATGTGATTTGAAGTTGGCTGGTCGGAATAAAAATCTGCAGCAAAACAAATATTTTTCTTCTCTCTTCTCTCTTGATGAAAGCTCTCTCAAAAATCACTCTTATGTGCTTAAGTATTTCAAAGACTTGTATCAATGAGCATCGAATAATTCTCCAAGGTTGTCCTATTTATAGATCATGAGTGATGCTTTATCTTAAAGCCTAAACCCACTCAAAATAGGAATAAACTGAATCCAATTTCAAATAGGAATGGAAACCAAAAGAGAATAGGATTAGGCCATTTGGCCTTTGGCTGGACAACATGGACATGTGCCCAACAAACTCCCCCTCCAGCCAAGGGGCCAAATGTGTCTTTAAGTATAGGAACTATTGACAAGCTTCATGCCTGCCAATTTTCTACAAAATTTATGTTTATCTGCAACCACCGCCTTTGTTAGCATATCCGAAGGATTTTCATCAGTGTGTATCTTCTCAACCTCAAATAATTTCTCTTCCACGGCCATTCTTATCCAATGATACTTTCTATTTATAGGTTTGGTCTTAGAATGAAAAGTGGAGTGCTTGGTGAGATAGATAGCACTCTAATTATCACAAAATAAGATGTACCTTGGCTGCTCAAAACCAAGATCATTAATAAACTCCTTCATCCATAATAGTTCTTTGGCACCATCTGTGACAGCAATATATTCGGCTTCTGTGGTGGATAGAGCTATGCACTTCTATAGTCTAGATTGCCAAGAAATAACTCCCTATAAAAGTGATCAAATAACCGGAAGTGGATCTTGAATTATCAAGATTGCCTCCTAAATCAGAGTCTGTGTAACAAATAAGTTCAAGCTTGCCATTGCCACTTATGTGCTTAAGTCTTTCAAAGATTTGTATCAATGAGCATCGAATAATTCTCCGAGGTTGTCCTATTTATAGATCATGAGTGGTGCTTTCTCTTAAAGCCAAAACCCACTCAAAATAGGAATAAACTGAATCCAATTCCAAATAGGAATGGAAACCAAAAGAGAATAGGATTAGGCCATTTGGCCTTTGGCTGGACAACATGGGCATGTGCAACAAACTCCCCCTCCAGCCAAGGGGCCAAATGTGTCTTTAAGTAGAAGAACTATTGACAGTCTTCATGCCTGCCAATTTTCTACAAAATTCATGTTTATCTGCAACCACCGCCTTTGTCAGCATATCCGAAGGATTTTCATCAGTGTGTATCTTCTCAACCTCAAATAATTTCTCTTCCACGACCATTCTTATCCAATGATACTTTCTATTTATATGTTTGGTCTTAGAATGAAAAGTGAAGTGCTTGGTGAGACAGATAACACTCTGATCATCACAAAATAAGATGTACCTTGGCTGCTCAAAACCAAGATCATTAATAAACTCCTTCATCCATAATAGTTCTTTGGCACCTTCTGTGACATCAATATATTCGGCTTTTGTGGTGGATAGAGCTATGCACTTCTATAGTCTAGATTGCCAAGAAACAACTCACCTGCAAAAGTGATCAAATAACCGGAAGTGGATCTTGAATTATCAAGATTGTCTCCTAAATCAGAGTCTGTGTAACAAACAAATTCAGGTTTGCCATTGCCAAAGCACAGCTTCAAATCTGCAGTACCTTTCAAATACCTTAATATCCATTTTACGGCATCCCAATGTTCTTTTCCAGGATTAGAAAGGAATCTACTAACAGTACCAACGGCATGTGCAATATCTGGTCTAGTGCAAACCATAGCATACATCAAGCTACCAACGGCAAAAGAGTAAGGAATACGAGACATCTCCTTTTTCTTTTCATCAGTAGATGGACTCTGACTAATACTCAATTTAAAGTGTTTAGCAAGAGGAGTACTAACCAATTTTGCATCTGTCATATTGAACCTCTTGAGTACCTTCTCAATGTATTTCTTTTGGGACAGAAATAACTCATTTCTATCTCTGTGTCGGTGGATTTGAATGCCCAAAATTTTCTTTGTTGGCCCCAAGTCCTTCATCGCAAACGATTTTCTCAACTGTTTCTTAAGGACTGCAATTCTGGATTTATTTTTGCCAACAATAAGTATGTCATCCACATAAAGCAATAAAATAATAAAATCATCATCAGAGAACTTCTGGAAGAATACACAGTGGTCTGAAGAAGTTTTCTTGTACCCTTGTTCTTCTATGACAGATTCAAACTTCAAATACCATTGCCTTGGAGCTTGTTTCAATCCATACAGGCTCTTTTTCAATTTGCAGACATAATTTTCTTTTCCCTTAGTTACACAACCCTCAGGTTGCTCCATATAAATCTGCTCATCTAAATCACCATGAAGAAAAGTAGTCTTGACATCCATCTACTCAACCTCTAAATCTAGACTTGCAGCTAAGCCTAGAACCACACGAATAGAAAACATCTTCACAATAGGGGAGAAAATTTCATCAAAGTCAATTCCCTTCTTCTGGCCAAAACCTTTAACAACTAACCTCGCCTTGTATCTAGCTGCAGAAGTATGGTTATCTTGCTTTATTCTGAATATCCATTTGTTAGATAAAGCTCTCTTACCTTTCGGCAATTTCACTAACTCATATGTGTCATTCTCATGGAGTCACTTCATCTCATCTTCCATCGCTTCGATCCACTGATCTTTGTGAGTATCTTGCATGGCTTCATCATAATTCTCAGGTTCTCCCATGTCAGTCAAAAGTACATACTCATCAGGAGGATAGCGCATGGATTTTTGCTTCTCCCTTGTAGATCTTCTAAGAGAGGTTTCAGGAGCATTCGAAGTAGTTGCCTGTGCAGAAATTGGTTGCTGATCAACCACAACTTCATCAACTGGAGCATCCATAACATCTACACCATGATGATCATTTTGATCTTGATCATTATCTCCATCATTGTCTTGGGTTCCTTCATGTGCAATAGGTGCCTTAGCAATTGGAACTAGATCAATATCAACTAATCTCTCATTACTCTGAGAATCTATCTTCTCAGCTTTGTCAATATCTTCAATAGTTTGGTCTTAAAAGAATATTGCATCATGACTTCTAATAAGTTTATTGTCGATTGGATCATAAAAACGATACCCAAACTCATCTTGACCATAACCGATAAAGATGCACTGCTTAGTTTTGGCATCCAGTTTCGATCTCTCATCTTTAGGAACATGCACACAAACTTTACACCCAAAAACTCTTAGGTGATCATAAGAAACATCTTTGGCAAACCAAACTCTGTCTGGGACATCAGCATCCAAAGCAACTGCAGGAGACAAATTGATAACATAGGCAACAGTGTTAAGTGCTTCCGCCCAAAATGTATTTGGAAGTTTAGCCTCTGAAAGTAAGCATCTAACTTTCTCAACTAGAGTTCTATTCGTCCTCTCTGCCAAACCATTCAATTGAGGTGTCTTGGGTGGAGTTTTCTGATGACGAATTCCTTTTTTCTTGCAATAGTTATCAAAGGGGCCACAATATTCACCACCGTTGTCAGTGCGGATACATTTTAATTTCTTCCCCGTTTGTCTCTCAGCTAAGGCCTGAAATTCCTTAAACACGGTAAGTGCTTGATCTTTAGATTTCAAAGGATACACCCAGAGCTTACGAGAATGATCATCAATGAAGGTCACAAAGTAAAGTGCACCACCTTTTGACTTTACTTTAAAAGGACCACACAAATCAGAGTGTACTAGCTCCAATAAATCGGGCTTTCTTAAGGGAGGATGTCTATGAAAGGAAACCCTTTTCTGTTTGCCAGCTAAACAATGTATGCACATTTTTAGCTTTGCTTGTTTCACTCCAGAAAGCAAACTTTTCTTAGCCAAACACGTAATCCCCCTCTCACGCATATGACTCAATCTTCGATGCCACAATTCTGACAAAGTATCACTTTCCACCAGATTTATTGAGTCGTTAAGAATAGAGCCTTGTGTCACATATAAATAACCAGACTTGACTCCTCGAGCCACTACTAACGAGCCCTTGGTGAGCTTCCATTGGCCATTAAAGAGGGCATTATGGTAACCTTCATCGTCTAATCTTCCTGCAGAGATCAAATTGAAAGGAAATTCTGAAGCATGCTTGACATCTTGAAGAACTAACGTTGAAACATTATTAGTTTTCAAACAAACTGTGCCAACACCAAACACCTTAAGTTCACTGGCATTGCCCATTTTTAACACTCCAGAATCAACAAGAGTATAAAATGAGAAAAAGTCTTTTCTTGGTGTGACATGTGAGGTAGCTCCAGAATCTACTACCCATCTCGTCTCATGGGATACCAAATTGATGACATTTTTATCATAAGCAAAAAGAAGGTCATCTCGAACAATAGCAGCAATATTGTTCTCGTTATTTTTAGCTTTCTTTCCTTCTCTAGTGTCTTGATTCAACTTGCGGCAAAACCTTTTGATGTGTCCTTTCTTGCCACAGTGGTTGCATGTAATATTATAGTATTTGGACCTTGACTTACTTCTACTTTTACCTCTATTCCTTGAGCCTCTTGTTCTATCTCTCCCTCGGTCTTTAGTAACCAAGATATCTGCTTGTGAGGACGAACTTTGAGATTTTCTCCTTACTTCCTCGTTCAACACACCACTCTTGGCATATTCCATGGTCACCTTACCTCCAGGAGCTGTATTTGTCAAAGAAACACGAAGAATTTCCCAAGAGTCTGGCAAAGTATTAAGAAGCCAAAGTCCTTGTATCTCATCATCAAAATTAACTTCCATTCCAGATAGTTGATCACGCCCTGAAAATCATTTATGTGATCAAGGATAGGGCTGTCTTCCTTGTATTTAAAGGTCATCAATTGCTTTATCAGAAACAATTTGTTGTTCCCGGTTTTTGAAGCATAAAGAGTCTCTAGCTTTTCCCACAATGATCTCGCATGTGTCTCATTCACAATATGGTTGCGAACATTATCTTCAACCCATTGTCGTATATATCCACATACTTGTTGGTGCTCGAAATCCCAATCTTCATCGGATATACTCTCGGGTTTATGAGCTGAAAAAACGGGTAGATGCATCTTCTTCACGAACAATAAGTCTTTTATCTTGCTTCTCCAAACATTATAATTTCTCTCATTTAAACATACCATCTTGCTCATATTCGCCTCCATTCCGTAACAACCCGGATAAATAACCAAGGCTCTGATACCACTGTTATGTCGAGGAAGAGGCAAACCCGAAAATAAAAAAGATAAAGAATACCAAATTTTAACGTGGAAAACCCTTCAAATCGAAGGTAAAAACCACGGGATCACAAAGATCCCAAAAAAGGCTCCACTATAACAATAAGAGGGTTACAAAAGTTCTCCAAATTGGTTACACAACAAGTGTCAAACACGGAGCAACAATAGCAACAAGAGCAACAACTAATCAATTGAAGAAAGAGTATAATCCACAAAAATGAAGCTGCTGTTCGAGGCTCGAAATCAGATGTTACGAGCCTCCAAATCCGATCTCCACCGTTCACATCAAAGACCACGATGTTGCGAACATTCAGTCAAAATTTCAGCCCAATCCAACGGTTAACGAATTAGAAAACGAGATTTGAAGTTGGCTGGTCGGAATAAAAATCTGCAGCAAAACAAATATTTTTCTTCTCTTTTCTCTTAATGAAAGCTCTCTCAAAAATCACTCTTATGTGCTTAAGTCTTTCAAAAACTTGTATCAATGAACATCGAATAATTCTCCAAGGTCGTCCTATTTATAGATCATGAGTGGTGCTTTCTCTTAAAGCCAAAACTCACTCAAAATAGGAATAAACCGAATCCAATTCCAAATAGGAATGGAAACCAAAAAAGAATAGGATTAGGCCATTTGGCCTTTGGCTGGACAACATGGACATGTGCCCAACAACTTCATATTCAAAACTCGAATCCAAAACCTAAAGATTGAGAAATACTTACTGCTCCGCCATAACCCTCGTTGGTCACAATATATCTTCAATACACAAAAGTACAAAGCAGAAAATTAAATATGTAGGAATATCATAATGCATGCGACTGCTATGTTGCAGTAGTGCCCGCACTTGTTCTTTTTGGAACATAAAAAAGAAAAAGTAAAGTTAAGAATGAGAAGAAGAAGCAGAAAAAGAATAAAAAGAGAGAAGAAGAAAGATGAAAAAGAGAAAAGGGGTCAAGCTTTGGATCTATCTGACTTTTTGGAATATTGAAATTATATGGACTTTACTGTTGCAAATACTATCAAAATTTCATTTCCAAGAAAAATGTAAAACAATGTAAATTTCAAAATATAATGAGTAATATGTTTATTTCAGCTCTTTCCTTCCCTAGGAACACTGCACACCTATCTATGATCAAACATCTTTGTTCTTTTTCTACTTTCTCCCTTCCCCTATGACAAACTCAATCATTTCTCAGTCTTTTTAAAATATTGAATTTTTCTTTAAATAAACTATAGTACTACTAATCTGCCTGTACCAAAAAGTTTCACGAGAAGAAAATGGCAATATTTTTCATCATCGTTCATCCAAAGAAGACAAGTCGTTTGGTTATTGGGATAAGGGATAATAATATACTATACATGATTGAATAGTTTAAGCCTGCGTAAGTTAAGACATAACTGTTACTTTAATTAATTTTTTGACTTTTTTTTATGGTCCACAATATTTAATTTTTTTTTAAATATCAAGAAAATTTATTTTTTTTTTTCTAAAATTGCATTTGGAGTAAAGAGTTTAGAAGTATTTATTATATTTATAATGAATAAATTAAGGTTAATAAAGTTAATTTCATTATTAATTAATGCTTAAAAGTAATTTCTTAATAACAGCCAAAAAAATCAATTAAAATAAATCGGAAGGAGTATAAAAAGAAGTTAATTCGTTTCGTCATGCTCTATTAATTACTCTTTGTTAGTGTGTATCTAGCAAGCTTAAACGCAACCATTTTCTCAATTCCTTTTTCCTTTTCCAACCATTTTTATCTTTTCTTTGATTAAGTTCCACTTCCAACGTTACCTTTTTATATTCTTGTTATTTTTTTTTTTACCTTTTTACTGCTGTATTTCTTTCTCTATTTCGGTGTGATTATGCATGCTTACTTTGAGCCTGATTGTCTATTAAAATTATCATTTCTAACTACGTAGAAGTAAGCTTGCGTAGATATTACATTACTCCGACCCCACTTATAAAATTATACTAGGCATGTTGTTGTTTGTTTTCAACTTACCTTTCGTGTCCTACGAAAAACAAGCTTCAGAAACATAGCTTGGATCAATTAATCTTCCTAGGAATAAAAAAACAAGCAGATTTGTTTACCATTTGACCTCTTTTATAAACACTTGTAATAATCTGGAAGAAGTAAAGATACAATGATGCATTTAACATTCCCAACTTAATATGCGCTGAAATAAATTTCCGAGTACACAAGTGGAAGTAGAAGGAAAGAGCAATATTCTTGGCCTAAAACTTAATTAGTAGTATGCGGATCCACACTTCGTTCATCTGAATCCAGTAATTTAGATACGGGGCATAAATCTATATATAAATCCACTAAAATTGCAACAAATAGTAGGTACTACTTATAATCTTAAAAGTTGAACTCACGTAGTTTAAATTCATAATCCGTCTCGAATAATATCAACTAACTATTGATAAAGATCACATTCTCAGCTACATCTCAAATTAATTTCAAAGTATTCCTCTTCTAACAAGAAGATACGTAGTTTAATTTCCAGATACAAAATAAGTAGTCAATATCTAACATAATATTAACAAAAATACCTAAAAATAATGGGGCTTCTTTATTTTTCTTTTTGTTCTAGGGTTTCTTACCAAGAGTGTTCTTGTTGTTATGCATCCAAACTTTAAACACTTGCCTTCTCACTCCAGTCTCGTTGCACAACTGCTGCACCAACTCCTCATCTTCCCTTTGAATTCGCCACCCCAATTTATCTGCTAATTCTTGCATTTTCTCCTTCTGTTCTTGGCTAAATTTTGTCCGAAATCGCTTCTTCGAACCACTGCCTGCTAAAACATAATTAAGTAAATTAAAGATATTCTTAATTATATAATGACTTAACTTTTAAAAAAAATTAGTCACACAATTACTCTCGAGCAAAGGTGGAGCTACTGATCGATCACGATTTCGGCCGAATCAAGTAACTTCTCGAGCAAAGCTGGAGTTACTGTTGATACGGCTTCAGCCGAACCAAGTAACTTTGGTCTCTTAGTTTGTTTAAAGAAATTCGTTAAATATGTTCAAATTACTATCGAGCAAAGGTGCAGCTACTGTCAGGGGCGGATGCCCTCTTAGCGAAGCGGTGTCACGCGACACCGCTTCGTCAATTTTTTGTACTAAATATATGTATTAATATTGTGAGGGAACAGATAAGTAGGAAAAGATGACACTACTTGATATAAATTGTCTCTTGATGTGCTGGTTGAGTGCTTGATTTTGTTCTAAAAGAGTCTGTATGATTAAAAATTGTGATGAAGTAGAATTGAATCCAGGATCTTTTTCTAACTTGAAATTCAACAAACCCGATAGACTAAGAATATTTTTTGTCTATAAGTATGATACTTGAAATTATAATTCATGTACGTCTATAAATTTTGGCATCGCTTACAAAAATTCTTGCATACGCTACTAGCTATTGTCTATTACGGCTTCAGCCGAACCAAGTAACTTTGATCTCTCAGTTTGTCTAAAGAAATTTGTTGAGTATGTTCAAATTACTATGGAGCAAAGGTGGAGTTGTTGTCTACTGCGGCTTCAGCCGAACCAAGTAACTCTGATCTTTCAATTTGTCTAAAAAAAATTGTTTGAATATGTTCAAATGACCATCGAGCAAGGACGACGTACTAATTTAGAATCAAGTAAATTAAAAAAATGACTAAAATCACAAGTCTATAAACTTCAAATTCTAACTCTAGCCTATGATACCGAGACTTATATATAAATATTATGAATCTCCTTGACAATTTTTTTAAAAAATTAAAGTAGCAAAAGAGTTCAAAATTTATTTTTTGTCACATGTTCAAATGCTAGTGTGGAACTCTAATATTTTCTTGAATCCCTTGTATAAATTTTTAGCTATTGTCACCTTCAACTCACAACCCCAATTCTCTAATATAATATTAAAAAAAAATAAAGAAAAAAAAAATACCTCCGCTATTATTGAGGTTGGACATGTCCTCCTGATCCTCCCAATATCCACCACCTCCAGAAGTCGACGGCAAAGCTAACGGTCTTTGTTGTGGCGCCACGTGGTACTGTAAATACCCACAAGGTGGCGGTAAGCTTCTGTAGTACGACGAATGGTAATTAACAAACGGCAGCGGCTCAACGGCGTTGGGTGGTGGTTGAGTAATTTTACGGTGGAAATTGCGGTGGCAGTTACAAGCAGCACATTTAAGGGAATCAAGTGAGCCATCTTCACCGGCAGGCATAAACTCACCACAGCCGTCTACGGCGTGGCCGCCGATACTTACGGCGTGGTTCTTCAGACACTCTTTGTACTTTGGCTTATTATTATGCCACGTGTGAACCACCGCTAAGGGTTCGAGTTCCATTGGTGTAGGACTCGGCATTTTTGTTGGGTGAGTTGAGTTCGAGTTATCGAGTGAGTCGTCGTGTCTCGGTGGTGGTTCAGTTTCTTCTTCTTCTTGATGATTTTCGAAGTCCATGATTTTCTTTAGCTAAAAATTTCACCACCTAATCATGTTGCGTAATCTATATATAATAATGAATGCTATACTGTAAGTAAAATACGTATTACTATAAGAACAACACCGGCAACTATGAAATGCCGGTTTTTCTTGCATTTTCTGGATTTTTATTACTGGAAGTACGTACTTGTAGTAATTTCTTTGTGAGTCCATTACAGAATCCTAAATTATCTCCTAAAGTTACTTTTCTTTCGTTTGTAACAACAAAGTCATTGAACTATGCATATTGTACTCAGAAGTCACTCAACTAGATTTTTGAAATTTTGGATTGCCAAATACCTATTTTACCCTCTTTATAAACATTTATCTTCTTTTTATTTTTTTTAAACTTTTTAATATTATAATTTTTCCCTTTTTAATTTATATTATGGACTTACCTATAGAATAAATATTATTTATTAATTAAAATAAAGTATTTAAGCATATATAATGCTGGAATAACAAAATAATGAACATAGTAAAAAAATTAATTAGAATAACTTTTAGTAATAATAATTTTAGTATTAACAACAAAAATTCAAAAAATTATTTACACAATGTAGAATGAAAGAAAATAAAGATTGTAAAATATATATTTCATGTACTTAATATAAAAATAATTATTTAAATAAAAGAATTTTTATAAGATACATTATATATTCTTGAAAGTTATGCTCAATTATATTATATATATTTCATGCACGACCTAAAATTGCATATTTTACTCTATACAAATACTCCCCCTACTTTTCGGTGACATAACTTTGTGTCATTAGAAAGTTGGTAGAAACATAACAATATAATTGAGCATAACTTTCAAGAATATATAATGTATATTATAAAAATATCTTTATTTAAATAATTATTTTTATATTACATGCATGGAATATATTTTATAACCTTTATTTTCTTTCATTCTGAATTGTGTAAATAAGTTTTTGAATTTTTGTTGTGAATACTAAAAAGATTAAAAAATAAAAAGAAGATAAATGTTTATAATTTAGAGGGTAAAATAGGTATTTGGCAATCCAAAATTTAGAAAATCTAGTTGAGTGACCTTCTGAGTGCAACAGTCAAAGTTCAGTGATTTTGTTGTTACAAGAAAAAAAGTAGCTTTAGGAGATAATTTGGGATAGTTAAGTGAGCATTTGAGTTATTGACTCTTTCTTTCTTGGTTGACTTATTAGTTCCGTAGTTACATTTACCAAACCTTGTGATTTTCTTTTAATATATATACTCTTCCATTTTAATTTATGTCATATCATTTGACTGAACATATAGTTTAGCATACTAAAAAGATTTTTAAAATTTATAATTTTTAGTATATCATAATATTTTTGTGATTATAAAATTTTTAAAATTTGTGATCTTAAATCATATTGTGTGACAATATTGTTTCATTAAAAATAAAAAGAATTGTTTTCTTAAAATTTTACATTTAAAAATTTATTATTTTATATCAAATATGGAATGTAGAATTTGAAATTCATTAGTTTTAAACTTGCCGACGAACCTATAGCTATATATATATATATATATATATATATATATATATATATATATATAGCTTTGTTACTCCCCTTAAGAAAATACTAACTCCAATTTTTTTTTATTTTGACTAAATAACCCTTAATTCTTGACATGTTGGGATATGTAAATAGTGGCAAATTTAAAAAACTAAAGTTAATTCATTCTTGATTATGTAAAAAGAATACTTGTTTTTAACCAAAATAAAAAAGGGCTAAAATAGTACTTAGAACTTATGGAGCAGTACATGTTTTTAAACTTACAAAATACTTTTCTGAATTAGCAAATTTGATGACTTTTCAATGGTAAATTTTTCATTAATATCTAAAGCAAAGGTGGTGCAACGAGGTGCACAATTCTTTCCTCTAATTTGCATGGGGTTTCATTTACTTTTCCATTTCTAACTCTAATTTTTTTTTCTTACCCAAACAAGTACTACTTCCGTTTCACGACTTTTAAGAAAAAATAAAGACTTTTGGAATTTGTGGTCCTAAACAAATTAAAAAGGGCCCAGAGTATTTGTGTGGTAATAAAAGCTTCTCATTAAAGATAAAATTGTAAGTTTAAGCTAAATTGTTACTAAATTTATTGTTTTTGAAACAGACCAAAAAGAAAATAAATTCACATAAACTAGACAGAGTGAGTACAACTATATTACTACTAGAAACCGGTTATGGCCGGTGCGGACGTGGGAGATTACCGTGGAGTTACGTTCTGACGTATTGTACATTATGCTTTTACCACATGGTAAAAGTAAGGAGAGAGGGGGACCGTTAAAATTGTTGCTCGAATTAGGGGTACAGTAGTACACTGTGTCTTCTGCAGAGCAGCAGACTACACTCTTTTAATCAAGGCGTTCCCTTTTTTTCACTAGACCTAATTCGGATTCTTTTATTTTACTCCATCCATTTTAATTTGTAGGAAACTATTTAATTGACATGGTGTTTAATAAATAAAGAAGGATTTTTGGATTTATGGTCGTAAATATATCATAACATGCATTTGTTTGATTATAAATTCTTCTTAATTAAAGTAATTAAAATGAAAATTTAAATTACGGGTACTAATGGAATTTGCTTAGGATAGTGATTACTTCTTTTTCTTTTTCTTTTTTTGAAAATTTTCAAGGAAACCCGTAGTCACTATCATTCATGTGAGCTCTAGAAAATCTGTTTTCGGTGCAAAATAGCTCAAAAATTAAACAGGAGAATTAAAAAGCACTGAGCAAGCCTAATGCGATGACCCATTAATTATTTTTATAGTTTATTAATTAATGGTTATGAAAAATGTATTTTCAGTAATTACCTTATAATTAGTAATTTAATGGCGCGATATTTTTTTACACTATCAATACATAAAACTTAAACTAATCCTAGAACGGTAATAAAGTGTTGTATTCCTACTAAGAAGTATGTGGTGCGTATATAGATATTGCTTACCATTATATCAGTACCTCTCTTGATCAATTAATTTTTCAGTATTTAATAAGAAGCTTGAAAGCTACCGTATTATCTTTTTGACCAAAAGGAAAAGCAACGCGATTAAGGTGGCGCCAATATCTTTGTGGGAATTGTAATCTTTTTAAGTTAATGAGTTCTAAATTAATATGATGTACATATTCAATGAATTTTTAAGACAAATACATGGTTTGAACAAAAGCTACCGGGTTCGATCGAATCCGCTGTACCTTCGCCCCTACAAGTAAGTCTAAGGCATAGATCGAAACATTAAAGATATCACAAGGTATGGGTAATGTGTACGTACATGCAATCTTTTTAAGACTTCACTTATGGAACTATACTGGATATGCTATTATGTTTTTCTTGAGTCGAAAGTCTATCGAAAACAACATTATTTTTTACATTCACAAGGTACGAATAAGGTCTACATATATAGGTCAAATCTGATCAAAGGAATTCTATTTAAAGAAGAGCAACCAAGGAGCAACCCAGCCGAAGTCGCGTGTAGAAAGTGACATGCCGACAAGTGATTTAGTTACGGTCGAGGACGAGCACTCAATTTGGCCCGAATGGCCCGTTCAACACTTAGATATGCTAGAGGAATACTCTATGGAATATTCCAAGAACTTAGACACCTTAGTTAAGGACCGCTGGGTAAGGAAAGTATTTGGTATAAATATTATAAGAAAGTGTGGCAAAGAGGGAGGGGGAGAGTAAAAAGGAGACACATCCCAAGAGAGATAAAAAAGCTCTCAAACCTCAGGCTCCTGACCGAGGGGGGGAGAAGAGAGCTTGGAATCTCGATATGCATCTATACGTATGTCTTATCAAATAGATGGAAAGCAGTCTTATTTGAACATGATGATTCTTTTCTTTTATGTATTCTTCATTATCATTTGGTATTATGAGAATAATTATCTATTTCTTATCCTGTGAGAGTCAACAGTTTGACCCAAAAGATATCGAAACCTGTTTGGATAAATCAATAGAGATAATGAAGGGGTAAATCTTAGTCAAACATAATAAATTCCAGATCTGTAAGATAATTGGAAAAATAATGCATAAGATGAGATAGAGGTAACCAATCTTATTGATATTTTTTCATTGTGGCTCCCATTAATCAATGAAGGAGACATTTTTACATATTCTCTTGGAGATTGCTTTATTCTTCCTTATACTATGAAGATCACAGAGGAGAGGAAAGAGCCCTCTCAGATAGAAGTCGTGCCTCACTTTATATAGTTATGGAATCTCTGCTATGTACTTAGTTTAATGATCTTTCATGTTACGTCCGCCTTTGTCGTCCCCTAGACGTCGTCTTTTCTGACTTAACGGGATGTCGGTCAGATCGACCGTAGCGGTTAGATTTCGACCAATATAGATAGTCCTTCTGTCTGCCGGGGTCGTCCCCTGTCGGGCCAGGCAAACGGATTACGATTACTACATATCTGAGAGAAATCTAACTACCTACCCCTTGGGTATGATCCTTAAACTCGAATGAAATGACGACACTCTTTCAATATCCTTGGACCGTTGCGGCCATTTTGGAACCGAAACGTCATTTGGACTGAAACATTTTTCATGGTTGCCACCATTATGACACACGTTCCCAGGGAATTGAAACGTTTCATGGCCTGTCAAATTAGAATGGAGACTCTTGGGTTTCGTTTTTGGGGGATTTATGTCTCTTATAAATAGAAGGAATACATCATTTGATTGGCACACCTCCTTATCCTTTGCTTGAAAGAACTTTGCGAATATACTTTCTTCCTGATACTTTAAATTTTTACTTGTCCCTAATTAACTGAAAACTTTCATCCTTCCTTTTCTTTATCTTTTTGTTTTACCAAATTGACACAATGGCTGGTGATTCTTCTCGTGCTGACCTCCCTGTCACAGTTTCGGCACCAGAAAATGATGTTCTGGACACCAGAGGAATAGAAGTGGTAGAGGATGAAGAGGTCCCGTCAGTAGCCGAGATCTTGCCTCATCCCGGGAAAGCATGGACCGACTTCTGCAGTCCCGCCGGGGAGGAGCCGGAACCTATCCCCTCTGTTATAAAAGAGTAGGAAATCTTAGAATTGAAAGCTAGGTGGGGAATTCCCCATTACGTTGAAATGTGGCCGGTGGTAGGGGACGATATAGTCCATTTTGACCGCCTAGGGTACCCGTGTTCTACGCCTACCCCTTTGTTATTGGGTACATGCTTCCTCTCCCTCTCCTAGTGGTAGATTTATGCTGCTTTTACGACATATGCCCTCTCAACTTTTGTCGTACCTGTATAAACTGTTCCTTATGTTGCTCAAGTTTGCGGAGTTTGCCGGTCGTGAGATCACGTTGGAGCACATGCTCAATATCTTCGCCCTTCAGCTCATTCGCGGCACGATGATTCACATGCACCATAAGGGGTCAAAGAGTCTGGTGGTAAAGATGGATGATAGGGCTAACTGTCGCTTCTATGAGAATTACTTCTATGTGCGGACCGAGCACCTTGTGGCGGATCCTACGGGGTTCCCTGAGAAGTGGAACTTTGCACGTAAGTTTCTATGTTTTTAGTCGGAAAGATGCCTGACCGATTTTCGTTGTAGTACTAAACACTGTTATGTTTCTGCAGCTGCGAAACTGCCCCTCCATCTGTCGAAGGTATCTGCGAGTGGGTGAGTGCTATCCTTCCTCATACGGCGGAGGTCCGCACATGGTCGGCGTTTTATGAAAAATATGGACGCATGCCTCTTACAGGTGAGATGTCGTTTCTGTTTGATATTTTCCTCTCTTTTTACTTGGTTTCTTATGTGCTATTTGTCGATGTTAGGGAGAGTGCATAGAACGAGGGATCCTCCATTAGCTTTTCATCAGCCAACATCGTCTTCTCGCCCTGGTGCAGTGTCTACTACTTGTTCTTCATCAAGGGCTGCTTTAGTTGAGTCTACGGATGTGGTTATACCTACGGAAGCCACTCCTCAGACTGAGTCTCCGACCCGTGTCACTTATCTGACGAGTGAATCTTCCCGTGCTGAGGAAGGAGAGGGGTCGTCCAAGATGTGACGAGTGGACTTCGAGATAACACCTTTGACCGTAGTACATTTGGAAGAAGACTCTCCCTTGATGGGATCTGGGGCAAGGGTTGATACCACTCCGCTTGTAGAGACGGAGCCAGCTGTTGTATTTGCCCCGTCGACGGAGATTCCTGCCACTGTCGTAGATCAGCAACCTATTGTGATGAGGGGCCAGATTTCTGAGGCCGCCGTTGTAGTTTTGGATGGGCCTTCATCCTCTATAACTGGTCGTGTTTCCTTCTCGGCTGCTGAAAGGGGAAAGGGCATCATAGTCGATGACTATGAATCCGAGTCGGACCTCGATCCTGATGATGTTAGGATGTTTGAAGAGAGTCTTACCCACTCGTGGTTCATGTAGGAGGCTCATCTTGTATTCTTGAGATCTCATCGGATATTAATCTCTTGGGGGACACATAGGATCTGGTGCCGCAGTTTGACATTTTGTGTTCCGCTGTCGAGAACGAGGCTATTCGAAACGTTCCTGATATCGACTTGATGCATGAAGTGGCCGTTATAGGCCTGAGGGTACATTTCGCCTTTCTTTCATGCTTTTTTTGTTTTTCTGGATGATATGATCTTGAAACATCTTTTCATTTTTCAGACGTATATGTTGGAGATTGAGAGCGTTCGTAGGGCTGACATTCGGACTAAGATTTTCTTGAAGGCATTGGAGAAATATTGGCTCTATCACAATAAGTGTCGTAAGATGCACGAGCGGTTGTGGGAGAATCCCGGTGTTCGATCCCTTGGTGAGGAATTGGAGAAGAGGGACTGGTAATTAATGGAAGCCATTCGCAGAAGTAGTGAGCTCGAGGAGCAACTTCGTGCGAAGGACGAAGAGCTTGAGTTAGGCAAGGGGGTAGCCACAAAGTGTGACTATCTTCAGGAGAGACTGAGGTCAATGCAATCCGAGATGGATCAGAACCTTATTCGGGTCGAGGCGATTAGCGCATAGTGGATGGAAAAATTGGTTGAGTTGGAGATAAAGGTTTCTGGGTTGGAGAGTATCAAAAGTGCCTGGTCTTCGGCTTTGGCAAGTGCGGCGGCCCTAGAGAAGACTATCCGCGTCCTCCAATCCGAGTAGGAATCGGAGAGGGCGACGACCACGCTAATGGAAGCAAGACTTGAGGAACGCATTGGTGAGATCGACCGGGAAACATCGATCTTGGGAGATCGGGTCGCCGCTCTGGAGATCGAAAAGGAGCAACTGTTAGCTCAAATTGAGTCTTCTTTCGCCGCTATTCCCCACCACTTGCACTAGCTTTGGGTTCATGCTGAAGCCCAGCGGGATATATATAAGAGCTTGTGGGAGGCGGGCAATGTTACCGAGTCCGCATATGAAGGAGCACGACGAATGTACAAGAGGCTCGTGTTAATTGTGGATATGACTCCGCGATGCCAGAAGCTGATGAGGGTGCGGATGGCAAGGGAAGACTTCGTGGAGATGGTGGTGAAGAGGGTGGCGATGATGATGCCGAATGATGGAGTTGCTATCTTTATCTGTTTTTTGTTTCTTTTTTTATTTTTTGTCGTTATTTTTCTCCCCTCTTTTTTAGACTATTGGTTCAAACCGTATGTAATCTGTGACTGTTTGCGCTGTGACTTTGTATAAAGAGGAATTTTTCATTGTTATGTGCCCTGTACTCTTTCCCTGTTTTTGCTTTTCATAACTTCGGTGCGAAGTAGATTCTCTCATGACGAGTTCCCTAAATCTTTGGGAATTTAAGGCCATACGGATTGAACGGGATCTTGATGATGACTTTCATTGGTGGGATGGTATTTTTCGAATATGTGTCAAGATGCTATCCCGTCATAGTCTGAATGGTCTCGAATTACCCCTTTTTTATAACGACCTTAGTCGTAAGGATGTTACTTTCGGGCTTATATCGAATATTATCCCGTTGAGTCCCTGTATTTCTCTCTTTTTCTATTTTTTGATGGCCCTTGGCCTTAGGAATATTTCGAACTTTCGTTCGACGATGGCTCTTGGCCTCGAGGGTATGATTTTGAACATTTGTCGAAATATTAACCCATCGTTGCTCTATCGGGGCCAAATTCTTCTTTTTTTGGCGAAGGCCCTCGACCTTTAAGGGTGTTATTTTTGAACTTTTGTCGAGATTTTAACCCGTCGTCGTTCGATTGAGGTCGAACTCTTCTCTTTGGCGAAGGCCCTTGGCCTTTAGGATGTTATTTCGAATTTGTCGAAATGTTCACCGTTGTCGTTTGATTGAGGTCGAACTCTTCTTTTTGGCGAAGGCCCTTGGCCTTTAGGGTGTTATTTCGAACTTGTCAAAATATTAACCATCTTCGTTCGATTGAGGTCGAACTCTACTCTTTGGCAAAGTCACTTGGCCTTTAGGGTGTTATTTCGAACTTGTCGAAATATTAACCGTCGTCGTTCAATTGAGGTCGAACTCTTCTCTTTGGCGAAGGCACTTGGCCTTTAGGTTATTATTTTGAACTTATCGAAATATTAACTGTCACCGTTTGATTGAGGTTGAACTCTTCTCTTTGGCAAAGGCACTTGGCCTTTAGGTTGTTATTTCGAACTTGTCGAAATATTAACCGTCGTCATTCGATTGAGGTCGAACTCTTCTCTTTGGCAAAGGCACTTGGCCTTTAGGTTGTTATTTTCAATTTGTCGAAATATTAATCGTCGTCGTTCGATTGAGCTCGAATTCTTCTCTTTGGCAAATGCACTTGGCCTTTAGGTTGTTATTTCGAACTTGTCAAAATCTTAACTGTCGTCAGTCCCAGTTTTTTGGAGAATCAGGTATCCTCTGGGGGAGTCCCAATTTGCTTGATTTTGTTTGCATCGAAGAGTGTAATGTTGGAGAGTACGAAACGTTGTTGTTTTGCTCACGTTCGTTTTGTGCATACATTGGAGTTTTCTTGTCTAATATTTTCGCTTTCCGGTCTGGAGATGTCATTGGTAGGCATTATTTCGGTTGTTTTGTAGTAGTTTCCCGTTCTCCAGTTGAGATGTTTCTTTGCTTGCTCGCCTACGCTGCGCTTGTGTTCCTGTTTGAGCAAAGAGCAGAAGGTGAGTCAAAATGATATTTTCCTTACCCTGATCCAATAAGCCAGTGAACGAGGGTAGATTTATAATGTCACTCGTTTTGCCTAGCATTTCAACGGTTGATGAGGCGATTATTTCTAAATTCGGTGACTATATTTAGTTCTCTTTTCCCTTATATGTTGTGCTTTTGCCCTGCGTAGGTTGGGATTTGCCTTAGCGCTCTTTTTGTGGGTAATCGTGTTTCCGGCTTTTGATTTGGAAGAGACTAGGAAATTTCACTAAGAAATCTCCATAGATGACGCCAAATTGTTTTACCCAAAAGATATCGAAACTTGTTTGGATAAATCTATTGAAATAGTGAAGGGGTAAATCTTAGTCAAACATAGTAAATTCCAGATCTGTAAGCTAATTGGAAAAATAATGCATAAGATGAGATAGCGGTAACCAACCTTATTGATATTTTTTAATTGTGGATCCCATTAATAAATGGAGGAGACCTTTTTACATATTCTCTTGGAGATTGCTTTATTCTTCCTTCTACTATGAAGATCACAGAGGCGAGGAAAGAGCCCCCCTCAGATAGAAGCCGCGCCCCACTATATATAGTTATGGAATCTCTGCTACGTACTTAGTTTGATGCTCTTTCTGTGACGACCCGACCAATCGTCTCATGAGTTACCGCTCTGTTTCCCCCCATTTCAGCTTCTTATTACTTTGTCTATCAGTTCTATATGCGATTTGGTTGGTTGGCTCGGGTTCGGAAAGGATTTGGTAAGGTTTGAGACACTTAGTCTCTTTTGAGGAAGTTTAAATTTGAAAAGTCAATCGAATATTGACTTAGGTGTTAAAGGGCTTGGATGTGAGTTCCGATGGTTCGGATAGCTTCGGGAGGTGATTTAAGACTTAGGAGCGTGATCGGAATGTGTTTTGGAGGTCTGGAGTAGATTTAGGCTTAAATTGGCGAAATTGGACTTTTGGCGTTTTCCAGTTGATAGGTGAGATTTTGATATAAAGGTCGGAATGTAATTCTGAGAGTTGCAATAGTTCCGTTGTGTCATTTGGGATGTGTGTGCAAAATTTCAGGTTATTCGGACGTGGTTTGGTTGGGTTTTTGATCAAAAGGGTAATTTAGAAGATTTTAGAATTCTTAGGCTTGAATCTGATGCGAATTTGATGTTTTGATGTTGTTTTGAGCGTTCCGAAGGTTGGAACAGGATTGAATGAGGTTATGGGATATGTTGGCATGTTTGGTTGAGGTCCAGGGGGCCTCGGGTGAGTTTTGGGTGGTCAATCGGACCTTTTCATGATGTTTGGAATTGCAGAAATTGCTGATCAGTGTTGCAGAGGAAATGGCCTTTGCGTTCGTGAGTAGACCCTCGTGTTCGCGAAGGGTCAATTGGTGAAGGCTGGGATTTAAGCCTTCGCTTTCGCGAGGAAGGCTCAGCGTTCGCGAAGGGTTGAGTGTTTGTGCAGCGTTCGCAGGGTGGTGTCGCGTTCGCATAGAAGAAAATGGGCAGCTGAGCTTTAGGGGATTTCATTCATGCGTTCGCGAGAGAGGTAACACGATCGCGAAGGGTTAGTCTGAGGAAGCATCGCGTTCGTGATGGGCAGGTCGCGATCGCAAATTGGAAATTCTGGTCAAAGTTATTTTGTGCTTCGCGAACGCGAGGCTTTGACCGCGTTCGCGAAGAAGGATTTCAGACTTGGGCAGAATGTTTAAATAGTCGTCCTGTTCGTGATTTTGGGGTTTATTTCCACCATTTTTGAGCGTTTTTGGAGCTTTTTGAAGAGGATTGAAGAGATATTCAAGGAGAATCACTTGGAGGTAAGATTCGTGGACTTAATACTCGATTCTAATATTAATTCCACCTAATAAATCATGGAAATTAAGCCTAAAATTGAAGAACTAGGGCTTGAAATTGAAGTCCTAAAATTTGGGATTTGAGGGGTCATTTGTGGTTGGATTTTGATGATTTTGGTATGAATGAACTCGGGAAGTGATAAGAATTTCATTGATGTAATTTTTACTGGAATTCGAGACGTGGGCCTAGAGGTCGGGTTTTGGTAATTTAGGGATTTAAGTTGTAAATTGATTATTTTCGCTTGGCTTCATTCCCTTAGCATATTTTGACACCATAATTCTGATTTTGGATAGATTCGACGCGAGTGGAGGCCGATTCGAGGGGCAAAGACATCGCGAGCTAGAGTTTGGATCGGATTAAGGTGAGTAATGATTGTAAATGATGTCTTGAGGGTATGAACCCCAGATTGCACATCGTTGTGCTATATTGAGGTGACGCACACGCTAGATGATGAGCGTGGGGTTGTGCACTATTGGGGATTGTGACTTAGTCTATCCCAAATGACTATTTTACCGCTTATTTGACTGAAATCTATTTGTGAACATCATGTTTTGGGATGAAATCCATATTTGGGACTCGTGCCAATTATTTGAACCCTTAGGGGATTTTTATTTATATTTTCTTACTGTTTTGACTTTATACTTGAACCTAGTCATGCTATATTCCACTATTTGCATATCTCAGTCATGTTTACTCTATTTTAATACTTAAATGATCTTTTAAATGATATTTTGGGTTGAAAATCATGTTTTACTATTTCCCGAGCGGCTTGTGAGAATTTTGACTGATTAGGGCTGAGAGCCTATTTGTGAGGAAACATTGATTATGATTATGAGGCCGAGAGCCTGAGATATGTATGCCACAAGGTGGCTTGTTGATATGAGGCCGAGAGCCTAGTGATGATGCCACTAGTTGGCTTGAACCCTCCAGGAGTCTGCACACCCCCAGTGAGCGCGGGTACCCATTGTGATGTGAGATATAGCCCGAGGGCTGGTATTGTTCTGAGATATCACCCGAGGGGCGGATTTGTTGACATTGTGCCCGAGGGGCAAACCTTTATGTGTTTATCTTTCTTATTTGCCTGTCATTTACCAACGTAAATTTTTGAAAAGGCTTTTCATGAAGTTTAAGTTGAACTAAAATGACTTTTACATATCCGTACTGATTCACTATTTTACTGCTTCATTATAGCCTGTAATGTGCCTAACGTGATTTCATATTTCTCAGTCTTTTATTTATGATTATTACTCACTGCGTTGGAGTACTCACTTTACTCCATGCACTCCGTGTGCAGATTTCAGGCGTTGCTGATCCTGCTAGCGCGAGTTGAGAGCTCCCGACAGACTTCGGAGATCACGAGGCAGCTGCTTGGCGTCCGCAGTCCCGTGCTTCTCCCCCTTTTATCCCATTTTTTTTCCCTTATTAGTGGCTTTGTAATAGCTTTGTAGACTTTTTCAGACTTGTGTTAGAATTGGTAGATGCTCGTGACTAGTGACATCCCGGTATCGAGCTGTGTTCGGTTGTATTCCGCAAATTGTTTGTATTGTCACTGCTTACTATTGGATTTATATCATGTTTAAGACTAGACGCTTATTGTTTAATTGCTTAAAACGGAATTAAAAATGTGTAGGCTGACTTTGTCTTCACGAGAGGCGCCATCACGACCGGGTCCGGGTTTAGGGTCGTGACTAGGGCTGTGCACGGATCGGATCGGATTTAGCATATTTCGGATTCGAATTTCGGATTTCGGATTCTAGAAAATGCAATCCGAATCCGATCCGAATTATATTGGATCGGATCGAATTTTAAAGTTTGGATCGGATCGGATATCGGATCGTATTATTATACCTCAAAGTTAAACTAATATGTATATTTTCTTTGTAAAAGAGGCAATACATTAAGAAAAATTCATGTTTATGCAACTATGAGAGTACTATAGTGCCAATATAGCTAAATCTAGCAATTGTAAAGGTAATAACTTGGAGGTTGATGTAAATTAAAGTGTAGTATTTATACATGTCCTAATAATTTCTGATTTCGGATTGGATTGGATTAAAATATACCAATCCGAAATCCGAAATTTTAATAAACATAATCCGAAATCCGATCCAATCCGAAATCCGAAATTCAAAATTGAATGGATCGGTTTGGATTTCGGATATCCGATCCGAATGAACAGCCCTAGTCGTGACACTTTCATACTACGTCCGCTTTTGTCGTCCCCTAGACGTCGTCTTTTCTGATTTGACGGGATGTCGGTCAGATCGACCGTAGCGGTCAAATTTCGACCAATACATCAACCATTGTTGTAATCAAAATTTATGTTTAGTTGTGTTTGTTCTTTCTTATCATTTGCCCCAGATATAGAATTAATTATCTTTGGCTAAAATTTTACCCAATTGTTTTTTTATTGAATTGGTTTAACTAAAGGGGCTCACGCTTTTTAGTCAAACACTACGTACAAATCATTTTTTTTCAAACCCCACTTATGGAACTATACTGAATATGTTATTATATTTTTCTTCAGCCAAAAGTCTATCGAAAACAATATTATTTTTTATCTTCACAAGGTAAAGGTAAGGTATGCGTACACATACTTTTTTTTAAACCAAATTTATAAAACTATACTCAATATATTATTGTTGTTGTTAATTATTTTATGCTCGTGGTCATAGGTGACGTTAACTCGTTAAGTGCATTGATTAGTGTGTGTATGTGTGCAGGTAGGGAGAAAAGAAAGAGAAATGGATGAGCACGGGAATTACATGAGAAAAATTTAAGGTGTCGGTATGTGACGACGTCGAGGTTAGAGTTGGAGACAGAAAGGGGTTGGTTGTTGACTTACGTGTGATCTCCTACGCTAACATTTAATGATCATCGACTCCTTGTCTCGCCACTGCTAGTGTACTATTACTCCTTTATTTGGTCAAGTTTTTCCATGCCAATTTTTTTTAAGTTAAATTGTTTGGTCAAGTTTTTAGAGATAAAAAAAAAGTAATTTTGAATAGAAGCAGAAACAGTTTTGGAGAAGCAGAAAAAAATAAGTTCTCTTTAAAAATATTTTTTTAAAAAGTACTTTTGAGAAAAATACATTTAAAAGCAGTTTTTAAAAGCTTATCCAAATACTAATTGCTGTTCAGAATTACTTTTCAAATAAATTAGTCAAACATGAACTGCTACTCACCAAAAGTACTTTTGAAAAAAGCACCTTTAAAACAAAATACTTTTCAAAATAAGCTGATTTTGTAACTTAACCAAACATGCTATCAAACGTAGAGACGTTAGGAGGAAGAAATTCCAATTATCTCACCGAAACTCTTTAACTTAATTTAAATATCTCAATTTATCCTTAATGACACAGTCCTATAGATATGAGAATATCATAACATGTTTAAGAATTAAGCCCTAAGTTTAAAGAGTAACCTTTTGGTATTTATCGATAGGGACGAGTATACCATTAAACTTATGTGTTCATTCGAAGTCAGTCGCTTTAGATCGGTGTTTGTATATGTGCTAAAAGATTCGCTAAATAAGTAAAAATAATATTTCGAGCTCTACAAATTAATCAAATAGATGTAGTAAGATCACGAACTCGAAATTATAAAGTTCAGATTTTGAATCCGTAAATTTTATATATCAAAATCCATTGTTCTTCCTTAAACTTCGTAGCCATTTATATACTATGAAGCAGTCAAAAAGTTGTTTTGCCATTTTAAATACTAGTAGCTTGGATGTGTCAGTTCAGAAATTAACTATGTCTCCTAGTTGTTGTAATCATATCATTCTTCTCCTGGGCGTGATGTTACCATTGAAAAAAAGGTTTCGTGCTGACTTCTTTGTTACTTGACTTAGGATACCTTAAGCTTAAAGAAGAAAAATTGGTTGTACTTGTTACTAGATCTCCTATAATAGGTAATGATTTAGAAATTTGTGGTATAAACAACAATGTTTAACTTAGACTTCTAATGAGTAATGATGGAATTTTGAATTGAGTTTTAAAGATCCATAAATTGACGGTGTAAAAATAATGTTACTTTATAGGAAGTTGACGGAAACTTTATTTAATAAATACATTGGTAATTAACCTACGATAAATGAGAAGGAACTAGCTATAACAAACTTAATTGAGTTGTTCTGAAGCTACGGCTTTGTAAAGATTGCTCTTGGTGTTAAATAAAACACGTTATTTACCAAAACAAGTGAGGCGTGCTAGTTGGTAAAACACTTCGAGTCATGTTGGAGGGGAGTGTGAAAACACTATAAATCCTCCTAAACTGGGAGAGGGAAAAAAAGACGCTATTTACCAAAATTACACCATAGGTACATATAACTTAATCACAAAATTAAGAGTACGAGAGTCAATGCATTTAATTTTTAATGTAAATATAAGTAATAAGTTTTTAATTTTTTGGAGTAATAAAGTATACACATAAAAAATAATATAAAAAACAATTTTATTAGCTATAATTGTAATATTAATAATTTTTTTGAAAAACTGAGTAATATATTAGAGTCTCTAAACAATATCATGATTTTTTCAGATGGAGAGGAACTGTTTTTCAACAATAGCTTTTGTCCTTGTTTGCTCTCCTGTTCATGGTCTTTCGAACCTACGGTCTATGGGAATCACTTTTTAGACTAAGCTTCATATTTCTAAGTGTAGATGCTACAAGAAATTAATATGTGGAGATCCAATGAATCACATCATGTGATCATGTTCTTTTAATAGTAGAATTCTTCAAATAAATTTATTATTTTTTATATTTAGTTTGATGTTTTGAGGATAATTATGAGCAATTTTGCCGTTATATTTTGACGAGTTAGATTTGTAGTGGTCGATCATCTCCACCACAAACTATTAGGTTGAAGATTTGAGTCATATCGATGGCGAGTAAGAATATTGTTGATCCTTTCGGGTCAGATGTGGGGAAAAAGAAGAAAAAAAAGTTCATTATTTATTTTATTCTTATTTTTTGTGGGGGTTTTAGGGGGAGGGGGGAGGTTAGTGGTTGTTACCCGACACGTGTGCTTAACTCCCTTCCCTCCTAGAAGAAATAACTTAAGTAGCCGTTTGCTCAATTAGTCTAAATTAAAAATAACTGGTGAATATATAATATGTGTATAATTGTATGTATGTAATTTATATATATCAGCTAGGAAAAGTAGATGGTGAATTCAACCGGCTATTTGTGTAAACGATCCCCATCCTTTTACAAGCCTTCTATCAGAGCATCAATATTCAGTTTAGAGGCCCATAGGTTGGTTGCATAAATCAACGAGCAAACTTCATTTGTAGCCATCCAAGAAAAACTAATAATAATAGCTCGCCACAAAATAAACCATACAATTAACAGCCCAAAACTAATTAAAAGGCTAGCCCAAGGCCACTGTCACTCTTCCCCCTCTCTATGGCATCCTCCTCCGCTCTCTCCGCTATTCCTCCCTCGCTGTCAGAATTCAAATCACACCATCCGTTCATCCTCACCCAACACCACAACCAGCACCTCCTCAAAACCCTAACTTCCTTCTCCCTCAGCGATCATACGCATTTTCCTCAGCCGAAAAAGCCGCTGCCGAACACCGACGTTACAGGCGCCGCATCTGCATTGAACCACCAGTCAACGCCCTCCGTCGTGAGGGACCGCCTTTAGCTGACGACCGTCGTCATATTACTCTTTTGTTCTTCTATAATTGAATCTCTGCCCAGTGTTCTCTCTATGCTTACATAAACAGTATACGTTTCCACAAAATTTCTTCTTCTTCAAGAATTCTCAAAATAGAGGGGATATATAATGTTTATTATTTAGTTAAAAAATCAAAATTATTCAGTTAACTAATAAAATATTTTGCACTATTAATAATCTCCCTATCATCTGTTGTAACTCGTGTATATCTGTAACGACCCGACTGGTCATTTTGAACAATTGCGTTCGGTTCGGCAGTTTGAGGTAACGAGCAGCTTCACATTATGTACATCAACTTGTGTGCATCGTTGGATTCAGTTTCCGGATGAATCAGAGTCGAATTGGAAGAAAAAATATAGTTTTGGAAGCTTAAGCGGAGAGAATTTGATCAGAATTTGACTTTTGAGTAAACGACTTCGGAATGAGTTTTGGATGATGTTAGTAGCTTCATATGATGATTTGGAACTTGGACGTGTGGTCAGATTTAGATTTGGAGGTCTGTAGGGTAATTTGAGGCATTTCGGTGAAAATTGAAAAAGTTGAAGTTTAGAAAAATAGAGAGGGTTGACGGAGAGTTAACTTTTATTATATCAGAGTCAGAATAGAATTCCCGGAGTTGGAGTAGGTTTGCAATGTCATTTGTGACTTGTGTGCAAAATTTGGGGTCAATCGGACTTGGTTTGGTTGGTTTCGGCATCGGTTATAGGATTCTTGAAATTTCAAGTTCTTTAGGTTTGGATGGGAGGGCAATTCGTGGTTTTAGTATTGTTTGATGTGATTTCAGACTGGGGGTAAGTTCGTATGATGTTATGGGATGTGTTGGTACATTTGGTTGAGGTTCCGAGGGCCTCGGATGAGTTTCGTGGTGAGTTTTGAGCGAGTTCGGACATTTCGGCACTCGAAAGTTGTTCCGGATCGTGGGGGAGGGGAGGGGGGGACCTCTGTCAGCGATGATATTTCGTTGCAGCGGTGGAATTTCCGCTGTCATCAGAAAATGATCCGCAACCGCGGACATGAAGAATCTGCAGGTTCGTTCGTCCGACTTCGGAAGCCTATCTTTTGATCTACAAAGAATTGTGCGATGATTCAAACACGAAAGTTGTAGCTTTTCGTGTCTAGTTTCCAGAAAGGTAAAGAATTCATCATTTGGATATCTATAGAGAAAGTTATGGCAAAATACTAAGGCATATCTGTGCAGCCACCAGAAGCGCGGTCGCACTACTTTTTTGCGACAACGGAGGGGTAAGCGCTGCAACGATGTTTTTTCGTGGTCAGCGGTGATGGAAATCCAAGAGGTGCATTATAAGTACGAGATTTAGGGTTTTATTTCATATTTTGACCTAGAGAGCTCGGATCTCGTCGATGTTTTGAAGATTTTTCAAGAAATTCATCAGGGGTAAGTGATTCTAACTCGGATTTGGCTAAAATACATGAATATATTATTGAGTTCATCATTTGATTCGTGATTTGGGATGGAATTTGGAGAAAATTTGTAAAGTTTTTCAAAAATGTAAAATGATGATTTGAATGACCTAATGATATCGAAATTAGATAATTTTTGTATGAGTGAACTCATAGCGGAATAGGTGTTCGATTTTGTAAATTTTGTCGGGTTTCGAGGTGTGGGCCCGGGGAGTGGACTTTTGTTGACTTTTTGCAAATTGTATAAGAATCATAGTTTTGTTAATTAAAATTGTTTTCTCTTACATTGTTTGATGTATTTAAGTCGTTTTTGGATAGATTGAGCCGAGTGTTGATGAATTGGTATAGGAAAAGCTAAATTGAGTATTGAATTGGCTGGATTGAGGTAAGTATCTTGCCTAACCTTGTGTGGGGGACTTCCCCTTAGGAGTTGAGTCTTCTATGCTATTTGTAATCCGTGCACGCGAGGTGACGAGTGTCTGCTCGGACTTAATTGTGAAAAATTTGCCTTTAGGGTTCTTAGGTCCTTATGTTCATTAAGGGAGGAGTTTTTTTCAGATATGCTTGGGCTTCCTAATTGTTTGCTTTACCTCTATATGATTGTTAGCTTTTTCCCTAACTCTTACTTATTACGTGACCCTTATTTGTCTTAATATAAGTGATTGTTCTCCTTATTGTTTTGTTATCCCTCAATTGTGAATTCCTCTATGACCCCATGCATATATGCTAGGTGTTAAAATTGTTGTGGTCACCAGTGTAGTTATCACGTGCTTATTATGTCTTGTTGCTTTGTCAAGGTTATTGCGCTTCTTGGTTTTTCCATGATTTTCTTGTTACCGTGTATTAATACTCTTAGTGGTAGAATTCCTTGTGATTGGATTGTTGGATTGCTGTTGATTCCCTTGCCAGGATGTATTGTTTCTATTGGTTAGGTGATGAAGAGTATAAAGCATGAAAGGTGATGTCGTGCATGATATTACGAGTGAGTGTAAAGTACGAAGGGTGATGCCGTGCATGATATTGTGAGTGAGTGTTAATGCAGGAAGGGTGATGCTATGCCATGATTATGAGAGTTAATGCATGAAGGGTGATGTCGTGCCATGATTATGAGAGTTAATGCACGAAGCGTGATGCCGTGCCATGATTATGAGAGTTAATGCACGAAGGGTGATGCCGTTCCATGTTATGAGAGAGTTAAAGCATGAAGGGTGATGCCGTACACATTTCTATTTATGCATGTGGTGAGGAAGAGTGATAAAGCACGAAGGGTGATGCCGTGCATTTTCTGTTTGCTATGTTCATTTGTGTTTATCAATTCAAGTGTTTTAACTGTTCAGATTCCTTTACTCTGTGATCCTTTGTGATGGAACCCCATAGTGTTTTCAATACTTCGCCGTATTTATATATATATATATATATATATATATATATATATATATATATATATATATATATATATATTTCAATACTTCAAATTTCAATAATTGTTTCATCTTCAATTCAATTAGATACTCAATTAAATTTTTTTAAACCGTTTGAGGTTGTATTTACTTAAAATAGAATTTCTACTAAGTCAATTTATTAAATCCCATGTTAAAGGTAATAATTCATTCGATGTTGTATTCTAATTGAAAATGGTACTTTCTTTCTTCAAACAATTTCTAAAAATAACTTCATCTTTTCTTGTTGATTTCTTAATTGGCTTAGAAGCTGTACGCTGCTTTATGTCATGTAAATGAGACTCCTTGAACGTCTTAATTACATTGGTTATGGACCCTATGTACTGAGTAACATGAGAACGTGGTTGTGCAAAGTGAGATAGAGATATGTGGGCACAAGGTGTCGGGTGTGCTAAAGGTTTGGTAGTTGAGGTTATGATATGAGATATCGAGTTTGAGATGGCTGGAATTGTGCATAAGAAATGATATAATTTATTGAGCTGACATCGCCTTCCTTGTTTGAGTACATTTTTACTTGTTTGTGTTCTAGCTATGTTGGTGTTAATTTATTTGGTTATCTTTCGTTTCCATCCTTGTTTCCCTTTATTGTTTCTACTGATTGTTGTTTGTTCTTTCCCTACTGTTGATATTACTTTGTCATCTTTAGGTTGATAGTTTATTATCATATCCTGTTCAATTTATTTGACCAGTAGCTGTCTGGACTGTTCCTCGTCACTACCCCACCAAGGTTAGTCTTGATACTTAATGGGCGCCACTGTAGTGTGCTCATACTACTCTTCTATACATTTTTATGTATAGATCTAGGTATTTGATCGGTAGTAGCTGTGTGGGTCATTGCGGTGGAGACTTAAGGTAAACCTACTGCAGCGTTCGCAGGCCTCGGAGTCACCTTCATTTGTACTTATTTCCATTGGTTCCTTTTGTTTCAGAACAGTGATGTATTTATTTTGTATAACTACTCTTAGATAGGCTTATGACTCTTACCACCGGTTTTGGGAATTGTAATTTGTTAAGAGTTATTTAAATTAAAGTTAGCAAATATAAATGTTATCTCAGTTAATGTTAGGCTTACCTAGTTTAGAGACTAGGTGTCATCACAACTCCTTCGGAGGGATTTTGGGTCGTGACAAGTTGGTATCAGAGCTCTAGGTTCATAGGTGCTACGATTCATAAGCAGGTTTAGTAGAGTTTTACGGATCGGTACAGAGACGTCTGTACTTACCTTCGAGAGGCTACAAAACAATTAGGATAATATCCCTTCTTTCATTCCCTATTGTGCGATATCGATTTAGCTCGGAGCATATATCTTATATTACCTTACATCCACTCGTGTATGATATTGTGCTCTCAGTGACAGCTATGCGCCAGTGGTTTGTGATGCTACAGACGGGCTACGAGGGAGTTAGGGATGCTCAGGCATTATCTCAATGCGTCGTTCAGACTAAAGATATAGAGGTATTGAGAGACTATTCAATTATTCATATGGAGGTGCAGCGGTTCCCGACATTCGATTGATGAATGCGAGCTTGGGAAGGTTTAATTGGTTGACTAGTCATCGTGATTGTGGCAAGGTCGCGAGGTGGGTGTTGATTGGGGATAGTTGGTGGTACTAGAGTATCTAATGATTTGTATTGTAAAACTTGTAAAGGTTAGTTTTGCAGATCATCAAACGTTGTTTACTATGGCTTCGTGCCAAGTGGAGGAGTCCATCAGCGGTATTCATATTGCAGATTCAGACTTACGTTAGTTTTGGCCTGAGTATTTCTACGTCACTAATGGATCTACATTTTAGCATCAAGGGGAGCTAGAGGGACAACTTCAGATTCATAGAAGGTCTATTCAGCGTAAGTATCATGGTTGTAGCAGAACAGGGTGCTTCAGAGGAAATGTGGTGGTTTATGAGCTTCTGGCTATGTGGTTCATGTTAGGATCATATATATTTGGGACTTTGATTAGGATTATTGCATATCAACTATTCGAAGAAAATGGGTCAGCCCTGTGGTATTGGGTCAACATAGCGATAAAGTAATTGGTCCTTGAAATAGGAATTCTCTACTAGCATTCGGGTAGCACTCTTGGATTGGACGGTTTGTGTGTCTTGGTTGAGTTGAGAAGGTGCGGTCTTGATGGCCTAGTTGCGTGCGGATGGGTCTCAGAGGGTTCTCGATGGTTTGGCAATGACTTGAGTTGGCTGTCTACTATGGGCATAAGGCATATGTGGTACATTGTAGCTTTACCCTGAATAGGTATCATAAATTAATAGAGAGTTGACCTTGTTGGCTATCATATGTGAAGAATGTGCATTATTTTTTGGAAAGGACCTTGAGTTTTGGTTTGCGGGTGCATGGCTAGTAGTATGGTGATTACTGGGTTTTGAGGCTTTCGAGGTTCATGTTTTGTTATGCGGCAAGAAATCCTATATGGGTGCTTCAACAAAATGATAGGGTGTTAGTGATATATCAACCATTTGATTTGCGTATTTGTGTTGGGTATGGAAATTTTGGTATTGCTGAGGTTTGGGGCTAGATGCCCTCATATGTGGACTATTTCCTGATTGCGAATTGTGAAAAAATGTTGAGAATGGGATGATTATAGCATGCAGTATTGATAGGTCGCTGTGAATATTTAGAAGGATATTTACCTATTTGTAAATGATCAGGATTTGGGTTGGGGACTATTTGAAAGCTCAATGAGAATATGTGTTTTGTATTAGGTTAAGTTTGTGTGCTCCTATGAGATTGTCATTTTGGTTATGTTATCCGGCAGAATGGATATTATTTGTGCCTTGGCCTATGTTATTCGCTGCTCTCTTATGCTGTGATGAGTTGTGGGGCTGTATGATTATTCTCCACGCATGTTGTAATTCTGTTCAGACATTATGGTGATGTGGGTGAGATAGCCCTCGTGATGTTAATTGCTCATTGCACCTCAGTTATGCTTGTTTCTTTTATGTCTTATTACTTTTGTTCACTTTTTCCACATTTTTATTTGTGCACTCTGTTGTACTTAATGTCAGTATTCATATGATCCGTAAGCCCAAGCATTTTGGCTTGATGAGTATTTGGGAGCGGGCTGCACGCCGCAGCGAATATTATGTGGGATACTGGCTTGATGAGTATTTGGGAGCGGGGTGCACACCGCAACGGATGTTATGAGGGATACCTTTTCCTTGTGTTTATTTGCTGTTGTGTTTTCCCTCTGTGAGATGATTTGATGAAAAATTATACTTTTGGTGCTACACATGTTGTACTTGTTAGATAATTCTTATACTTTGTTTTCCTTTATTTATGCTGCATAATTGAGTTATTGTTGGTTTGGTGTACAAACTATGTAGTGTGAGAATCCATGTGGTTTCGTGATGAGTTGTTAGTTGGGCTGTTTGTATTGGTTGAGATGAGGTTCTTAGACCTAATATTAGTAATATGGTATTGGGGGTGAGGAGTGTTTGGAAGTATGAGGATGTTTCTGCTAAGATTTGGGTAATGGCCCTTGGCGGGCGAGAGAGCTTCTTGGCTTGTTGACTTCATGAGCGGCTATGAGTTTTCATATGTTTCTTTATAATGGGCAGTGTTGTGGAAGTCCAGAACAAGGTTGTATTCAATATGAAGTATATTACCGACATCCAGGGTGTTATTTGAATGGTTATGGTGGTCAGAGGTTATTGTATCGGGCATTTGAGTTGTGTAGAACAACATGTGATTGTATTCTGGATTAGAATTTTGGCTCGACTCAGCTTGTTCGGGTTTATTCAGTCTGATGGTGTGGGATTCGGGTCCTATGATGAATTTTAGATTTTGAGGTTTGGGTTTTTGTTACACCTCATGTTTTCGTACATGGAAGTACGCTATAAGTAAATTGATATAAGCTTGGAAATTAGATGTTACATCCCGCATTTTTTGTACGTTAAAGTTTCGTTGTAAGTGAAGCGACATAAGTTCGGGAATGAGATTATTTTGGGATTATAAGCATTATGCTATTTCAAACAAGTGATGAGTAAGTTCGTGAAGGTGAGAGGCTAAGCGGATCGAAGACAATAAGTTTCGTTGAAATTTGACAATTTGAGATAAAATACGATCCGAGCTATAATACCCGCTATTTATGGACTAGTGCCATACAATGTACCACATGACCATGATGGTATGATGTATAAAGTGTGTTAAAAATGAGTAGTATTTTAAGTAATTTGAGATAATTCTTAATTATGTGGGTAATTGGTTAATTATTGGATAATAAGATATTACCCAATTAATTAAAAAATTATTTGGATAAAGATAAAACTCCCCCCAACATGGCAGCTCCCCATCCAATTTGAGTGAGTCATTAAACCTTGCTTAAATATCACATTTTTAGAATTAAGGTAGCTTAGTCATCCACCAAGTGGAGCCCACACCACCAAGGCTTTAAAAGCTTGTGCTTGGCTTGGTTACACTTATTTTTGCCTTAAGATGAAGATGATGGCAGATCCATCCTTAAGCTTAAAGCAAAGAGATTTTTATAAGTGATACTTGTGCTCTTGACAAAGCAAATATGATGCATTTTGATGAGAAAAGTGGGAACTTTCATGGCACTAAGCTTGGTCGTATTGCAAGCCACTTTGATATCCAGTATACTAGTGTTGAAACTTACAACGAAATGTTGTCACACCATATGAATGAAAGCAAGGTCTGTCAAGTGACGGATGAAGCTTCAATAAAGGTTCACACAAAGTTATACGGATTTTTCCTTACTTTAATCCTCCGTTACGTGTTTCGTCACAAAAGACGTGCGTTATAGGGATTGCTAAAAGAATCGGCTCAAGTATGTTAAGGCTATCCTTTCTTTCTTTTGGCATAATCCATACGATACAAACGAAACGAGTAAATACACAACTTCCATAAATGACTCTATTCATAAAAATGCTAGAGATGCTTATGTTCTTGATTTTCCATGTGTCTTATTATTCTGTCATCTATTCATGGGTCTTAGAAAATACGTAAGTTGATAAAGTTTACTTCATGATATTAATCAAAGGCATAATGGTCTTATGACATTTCGAAAGATTTTGTTGGCCGTACTTCTCATGCATTGTATGCATTTATACATGTACATTAACCCGTGATCAGATGACATTATATACGCGTATATATGTATATATATGGGATATAGGAAAATGTTACGATGTTATATACGTACCACCACCTGATTAGCTGGTATACGTTGATGATTTGCCCACAGTGGCCGAGATGATATGATGGGATGCCCTCAGAGGCTTGATGATGTTATGAACACATATACCCATGCATGGTATGACATTTATACGCATATGTATGACATTGTAATATTAAATGATTCACAGAGCTATTCAGATATACATGTTGAGTCTTTTACTCCATATTTCTCTCATGTCTATTGTTTAGTGATTTTCATTTCTTATATACTCGGTACATTATTTGTACTAATGTCCCTTTTGCTTGGGGATGCTGCGTTTCATGCCTGCAGGTCCCGATAGACAGGTGAGAGTCCTCCAAGTAGGCTATCAGCTCATCGGAAGATGTTGGTGCGATCCATTTGCTTCAGAGTTGCTTGTTGGGTCAGTATGATTTAGACGTGTATTGTTCGGTATTGTGGGGCCCTGTCCCGACCTTTATGATAAGTATGTACTCTTAGAGGCTTGTAGACAGATGTCATGTATACAGATACTTGTATGGCCTTGTCGGCCTATGTTTAATGTACAAATGATCATTTTGGTCTTATAGGCCCGCTTGTCTTATGTATAAGTTGGTATTACATATTTTATTCTAGTTATCCTATGTTAGCCTTTCCGTCTCATTTACTTATGATAGCATGATACGAAAAGATAAGTTATGTTGGTACTCAGTCGAGTAAGGTACTGTGTGCCTATCGCGGCCCATCGGTTTGGGTTGGACAAAAGTGGTATTAGAGTAGTTCTGTCCTAGGGAGTCTACGAGCCATGTCTAGTAGAGTCTTGTTTATGGGTGTGTCATGCACCACACTTATAAGCAGGAGGTTACAAGGCATTTAGGACTATCACTCTTTCTTCTTACTCTAGATCGTATGATTGAGCTCATTTGTAAGAACTCAATTTCCTAAACTCTATCGTATTCATAATACGACGATGCCTATATCTAGAAAGACGGTTGGTAAGGGATTGAATATGGTTGTGGAAGAATTGAGTCAGAGGAATTCGATTTTGCAACATGCTTATGATGAGTAAATGTAAGGTCTCCAGCAGAACATGTGTGTACTAAGATATATAAGCTTCTTGGTAATGAGCCTTAAGGAAAGAATATATATCCACTCATATGGTAAAAAGAAATAAGAGAATTAGAAGATAGACACATGTTTCAGCAAGTAAAAGAAGCAATGTGAAGAAGGATACGAGGTACCCAGTTAATAAAGAATAACAGTATTTACAATTCAAGCAGAGAAATATAAGCAATCCAAGTTACTTTCAATAGTAGATAGTTCAAACGTGGTAATGGGTCTCCTTGCGAGACACCTAGATGGCGCACTCTAAAATAATACAACTAGATATGAGTACTACAAAGATAGGCACTGAAAGCATGGAAGGGATAAATATTATCTTAGTATGACTCCCGTTCCTAGTAGAGAGATAATGTTAGGCAACCCGAAGAGCCTATGGATGGAACAAAGGGGAGCTAAAAGCAAAAGAATATCTTGTTGAAGTTTTCAAAATAAAGTGGTAGACATAAATATTAGCAGGAATAAAGAAGAGAGTTAATGAAGCATTATGAGTAAGATGAGATACATGGATGACAACGGTAAATAAAAAAATGACAGTATTACCGAGTCTATAGTCAAGTGGAGGAAAATACGAGAGGTGACAGGTCTTGAGGCAACAAAAGAGTATATGCCATAAAGTCATATCCTCATTTCAAGAAATAAGTTCGTGACTCCAACGCGACTACTAGAAGGGAGAGTAAACCCCAGAGTTATAGAAATCAGTATGAGCTGGTGAACAAGATAAACTAAACATAAATTGACTGAGTGGTTGGATAATAGTCGGTATTGTGAGAATTTCAGATTTCGTTCCGGTGATAATAGAAGGGACAATAGAAGATGATTCATGAGAAATTTAGAGAATGGTCATTTAGGAAGACGCTTCCCAAAAGTAAGCAATGTGAGCAAAGTTAAGCTTAAGGGATTGTATGTGCCAGTTATACAAAGTGTCGCCCTCGCGAGTAAGGAATTTTGTTATCCTTGGTACAGAAGGATTTCTGCAAGGCGAGTAAGGGTCATCAATGATGTGAAAAGACGCCAAAGATGAAGAGGTAAAACATCTATAGATAGATCCTCATGGCTCCAACTCTTAGTACTCCCCTAAAGGGGGGAATATGGAGTGATGTGGCATTAAGTCAGGATTAAGTGGTTCTAGTAACTATGGAATGGTAAAGAAAGAATGCGATAAAAATTAAAGGAATGAGATTACACTTATCCAAATCCTACAGATATGCTACGATTCCAGAACATTATACAAGCACGACGTCAAGGAGGGGAAGTAAGGGTTCCAACCTAGGATGTTTTTGATAAATAAGGAGCCAGTGTGAGAGATAAGTTAAGACAAAGGAAATAACCCAAGAACGAGTATATGGAATATTGATATGAGAGTGGGCCAACAAGTGGTTAGTAGTTGATTCAGGAAGAGCCTAGTTATGACTAGATAAGAGGATATAGACAAATTAATAGATCGTGTAAGATAAACAGAGTGAATCCCAATAGGGGGAATTCAACCTCAAAATTATGACATTATAATACTTGAGATATATCCATATAGGAGTTGGGGAAGTTAAAAAGGTACCGTATGAGTGTTACAAAAATAAAAGAAAGTGCCATTGTGAAGACAATCACAATATCAGTTCAGAAGTAACCCTACAAGCATAAGGGTGTGGAGGTAAGTAACTACAAATAAGTATAGGCAAGAAAGGACATCAAAAGGTCCATTGAGTATATATGTAATAAGCTCACAACTTTACAAGAGTCAGAGGGTCCTCCCTAAGTACTACAATGAAAGACCAGCTAAGGAAAATAAGGACGAAGGCTTCAACCTAATCTCAGTGACATAAAGAGGAAATGGTCTTATAACAACAGTCTCAAAATAACATTGTATGCACTCCATAAGAAAGTGGAACCTACGGTGGCTAATGAATGAAAAGTAATATCAAAAGTAATACTTGAGATCATATGAGCTGCATGAAAATTCCAGCATGTGTGGGAACTAAGATAAGCTAAGTAGGCACGTAACAAGCGGCAGAATGACCAGAAGAAGTAATAGCATACATTTAAAAAAAGCTGAGGAGGAACAAAAGGAATTATTCGATCAATGATCCAAAGTTAGCTCCATTTAAGAGTTTGGAGTATTATCCATGCAACATATATGTTGACAATTATAAAGCCGAAGAAGACCCCGGTATAAGTTAAAAGAGATAATTGAGCCCAAGGCATAAATAAAGGATTAAATTGTTACAAGATTGTATCCTGGATATTCCATAGCGTCCATGAAAGCTAAAAGTAATAACTAACACCATGAGCCGCAGATCGGAAGATAGCTTAAGCCTACATAAAGGTTGATCAGAGAAAAAAGGAAACTAAAGAGTTACATCAACTAAGTAAATCAGGAGTTTGATTATTGAACCTAGAAAATTATGGGCATAGTAATTGAGAACATTACAAGGTCACTCTTAATATCAGAGGTACAACAGAGATAATACAGTAGCCATATTTTATAACGACTCTATGATAAAGCTAGTTATAAGTGTACCATCCTCATAAGAAGTTAGTATAAAGCTTTCACCGAATCATGTAAAGAGGTGCAAGTATTATAATAGAAGTTCAAGATGTGGATGTGAATTATACCTATGTGGAAGGGAGGTCATGAAAGAGATAGAAGATACGATGCAAGATTTTAAGGTAAGTAAGGTAAAGGTGAACATCGTACTAGATACTCAAAGGCAGAAGATCGTGAATAGTCCATACTTCGGATAGAAGGGTAGAAGCGCTGGGATTCAGTATCCAGGAATAATAGCGGCATCGTCAGTAGCATACCTTCCAGTCCACGGTTTCTAAGTATCTAGAGGTCTAGTTAAGAGAGTAAAGAAGAGTTGGAGACAATGTGATGTCTCGTTTGAAAATCTTTGGTGCAAGCAAGTTAAAGGAATATGGTGAATAATATAAATAGATATGTATAGGGCACAAGCTAAAGTATGGAAAAACGACAACGTTTTAGGAGGACAGGAGTAAGGATAAGAAAAGGCAACTGAAAAGGTGACGAGAATGGATAAGTCTTCAGGATTAAGCCCATGTAAACAAGAGAGCTGATGGTTTCTCTAAGTTGTAGAAAGCTCAGTATAATCGAATGAACTCAAAGGAGTCTAAGACTAGTAGCATTAAGAAGAGATGGAATGCTGCTCTGGTAATAGAATGAGGGTGTAATTGTGATAAATAAAGGAATTTCAAGAATTGTACATGATTAAAATACCCACGTAAGTGAATCATATTGGGATGCTATGAAATACAGTTATGGAAGTATAGTATCGTATCACCCCAGGTGGATGAGAAAAAGCACTCCATATATTTCACGATGCAATGTGAGCCCTATTGATTATGTAAGAGGTTCCAAGTTATCAGTGGTATATTGTAGATCAATATTGAGGTGAATCAACAATGGATGGATACAAGTCACAAAGATGGACAGTAATGAGAAAACATTAAAGGACTTAAATTTATACATATAGGATAAGTAATGAAAAGTAACCCAGAGTTTGGTAGCGCGATAAATCGAAGTAAGATTTATGGTACAGTATGACCTACTTAGATGTAGTAAAGTCATACAGATAGATAAACGGGCCTACAAAGCGAGATATAGAAATATTCGCAAGTTCAACAAAGTACCGAGTGAAGAACTTCAATATACTTATAGAGATGCCCAGAGGGACATCTTGTCAAGCTCTGTATATGTTTACAAATGAGGCCTAGAGATTGGCTAAAAGCTGGAGAAAAAGGAGAGAAGCGTCGCATAGGTGCATTTGCAAGGTTAGAGTCATACAGGCTGCGTGACAGAAGGTAGCAACAGTTACAAGATTGGAAGGATTCCAACCACAAGGCGTGATGTGAGAAAGAGGCCTAAAGGGGGGAATGCCCTGGCATTTGGAGTTATTTGCCGAGCAATTGCCTAGATGGCAAGGAAAGTATTAAAGTATTCGGAAGACATAAGCTATGAAAATGATAATTGCATCAGTCAACATTCGAGGACGCATGTTCCAAAGGTGGGAATAATGTTACACCCCATATTTTTGTACATGGAAGTACGCCATAAGTAAATTGATATAAGCTCGGAAATGAGATGTTACATCCCGCATTTTTTGTACGTTAAAGTTTTGTCGCAAGTTAAGCGACATAAGTTCGGGAATGAGATTATTTTGGAATTATAAGCATTATGCTATTTCAAACAAGTGATGAGTAAATTCATAAAGGTGAGAGGGTAAGCGGATCGAAGAAAATAAGTTTCGTCCAAATTTGACAATTTGGGATAAAATACGATCCGAGCTATTATACCGCTATTTATGGACTAGTGCCATACAAGGTACCACATGACCATGATGGTATGATGTATAAAGTGCGTTAAAAATGATTAGTATTTTAAGTAATTTGAGACAATTCTTAATTATGTGGATAATTGGTTAATTATTGGATAATGGGATATTACCCAATTAATTAAGAAATTATTTGGATAAAGATAAAACTCCCCCCAACGTGGCAGGCCCCCATCCAATTTGAGTGAGTCAATAAGCCTTGCTTAAATGTCATATTTTGAGAATTAAGGTAGCTTAGTCATCCACCAAGTGGAGCCCACACCTCCAAGGCTTTAAAAGCTTGTGCTTGGCTTGGTTACACTTATTTTTGCCTTAGGATGAAGATGATGGCAGATCCATCCTTAAGCTTAAAGCAAAGAGATTTTTATAAAGAGACTTGTAGATAGATGTCATGTATACGGATACTTGTATGACCTATGTTTAATGTACAAGTGATCATTTTGGTCTTATAGGCCCTCTTGCCTTATGTGTAATTTGGTATTACATAATTTATTCTAGTTATCCTACGTTAGACTTTCCATCTCATTTACTTATGATAGCATGATACAAAAAGATACATTATGTTTGTACTCAGTTGAGTAAGGTACTGTGTGCCCGTCGCGGCCCATCGGTTTGGGTCGTGACAGTTCTATTCTAAGGCTATGGACTAAGGAGGAGATGAGACCTTCAGTTAAGTTGCATGGTCAATTCTGCATAAGTTGAGTGATGGGGAATCACCCCCGGGTGTATGTATGAGGAGCTCATGCAGGGCTTAGATGGCTTTGGAACGACCCCGGGCACGTTCTAGGACGGACCTATGTTTAAGTGGAGGAGGATGTAACGACCCGACTGGTTGTTTTGATCAATTGTGTCTGTTTCAATAGTTTGAGGTCACGAGCAGCTTCACAATATGTAGATCGACTTGTGTGCATGGTTGGATTCAGTTTTCAGATGAATCAGAGTCAAATTGGAAGAAGGAATATAGTTTTGGAAGCTTAAGTAGATAGAATTTGACCGGAATTTGACTTTTGAGTAAACAACTCCGAATAAGTTTTGGATGATGTCAATAGCTTCGTATGGTGATTTTGGACTTGGGCATGTGTTTGGAATTGGATTTGGAGGCCCGTAGGGTAATTTGAGGCATTTCGGTGAAAGTTGAAAAAGTTGAAGTTTAGAAAAATGGAGAGGGTTGACCGAGAGTTGACTTTTATGATATCGGAGTCGGAATAGAATTCGGGGAGTTAGAGTAGGTTCGTAATTTCATTTGTGACTTATGTGCAAAATTTGGGTCAATCGGACTTGGTTTGATTGGTTTCGACATCAGTTGTAAGATTCTTGAAATTTCAAGTTCTTTAGGTTTGGATGGGAGGGTGATTTGTGGTTTTAGCATTGTTTGATGTGATTTGAGAGTGGGGCTAAGTTTGTATGATGTTATGGGATGTGTTGGTACATTTGGTTGAGGTTCCGGGGGCCTCAGATGAGTTTCAGGGAGACTTTTGAGCGAGTTCGGACATTTTGGCACTCGGAAGATATTCCGGATCGTGAGGGGGACGCTGTCAGCAGTGATATTTTGCTGCAGCAGTGGAATTTCCGCTGTCAGCAGAAAACGGTCGGCGGCCGCGGTCATGAAGAATCCGCAGGTTCATTTGTCCAACTTCGGAAGCCTATATCTTTTGATATATATGGAATTTTGAGATAATTCAAAAAATAAAGTTGTAGCCCTTCGTGTGTGGTTTCCAGAAAGACAAATAAATCATTATTTGAACATCTGTAGAGAAAGTTATGGCTAAAATACTAAGGCATGTCTGTGCAGCCAACAAAAGCACATACCACACTACTTTTTTACGACCGCGGAGGGGTGAGAGCTGCAGCGGTGATTTTCCGCAGTCAGCGGTGATGGGAATCCAAGAGGTGCATTATAAATACGAGATTTAGGGTTTTATTTCATATTTTGACCTAGAGAGTTCGGATCTTGGTGATTTTTCGAAGGTTTTTCAAGAAATTCATCAGGGTAAGTGATTCTAACTCGGATTTGGATAAAATACATGAATCTATCATTGAATTCATCATTTGATTCGTGGTCTGGGATGGAATTTCGGAAAAATTTGGAAAGTTTTTCAAAATTATAAAATGATGATTTGAATGACCAAATGGTATCAGAATTAAATAATTTTTGTATGAGTGAATTCATAGCGGAATGGGTATTCAATTTTTATAAATTTTATCGGGTTTCAAGTTGCAGGCCAAAGGAGTTGACTTTTGTTGACTTTTTGTAAATTGCATAAGAATCATAGTTTGTTAATTGAAATTATTTTCTCTTGCATTGTTTGATGTATTCAAGTCATTTTTGGCTAGATTGAGCCGAGCGTTGATGAGTTGGTAAAGGAAAAACTAAATTTAGTATTGAATTGGCCGAATTGAGGTAAGTATCTTGCCTAGCCTTGTGTGGGGGACTTCCCCTTGGGAGTTGACTTTTCTATGCTATTTGTAATCCGTGCACGCGAGGTGTCGAGTGTGTGCTCAGACTTAATTGTGGAAAATTTGCCTTTATTGTTCTTAGGTCCTTATGTTCATTAAGGGAGAAGTTTTTTTCAGATATGATTGGGCTTCCTAATTGTTTACTTTATCTCTATATGATTGTTAGTTTTTCCCCTAACTCTTACTTGTTACGCGGCCCTTATTTGTCTTAATTGAAGTGATTGTTCTCCTTATTGTTTTGTTATCCCCTATTTGCAAATTCCTCTATGAACCCGTGCATATATGCTAGGTGTTTAAATTGTTATGGTCACCGGTGTAGTTATCACGTGCTTATTATGTCTTATTGCTTTGTTAAGGTTATTGCGCTTCTTGGTTTTTCCGTGATTCTCTTGTTACCGTGTATTAATACTCTTGGTGGTGGAATTCCTTGTGATTGGATAGTTGGATTGCTGTTAATTCCTTTGTCATGATGTATTGTTTCTATTGTTTGGGTGAGGAAGAGTGTAAAGCATGAAGGGTGATGTCGTGCATGATTTTGTGATTGAGTGTAAAACACGAAGGGTGATGTTGTGCATGATATTGTGAGTGAGTGTAAAGCACGAAGGGTGATGCCGTGCATGATATTGTGAGTGAGTGTTAGTGCACGAAGGGTGATGTCGTGTATGATATTGTGAGTGAGTGTTAATGCACGAAGGGTGATGCCTATGAGAGTTAATGCACGAAGGGTGATACCGTGCCATCATTATGAGAGTTAATGCATGAAGAGTGATGCTGTGCCATGATTATGAGAGTTAATACACGAAGGGTGATGTCGTTCCATGATTAGGAGAGTTAATGAACGAAGGGTGATGCCGTGCACATTTCTATTTATGCATGTGGTGAGATAGTGATAAATCACGAAGGGTGATGTCGTGCACTTTCTGTTTGCTATGTTCATTTGTTGTTATCAATTCAAGTGTTTTAACTATTTAGATTCCTTTACTGCCGGGATCCTTTGTGATGGAACCCCATAGTGTTTTCAATACTTCGCCGTATATATATATATTCTTCAATACTTCAAATTTCAATAATTATTTTATCTTCAATTCAATTAGATACTCAATTAAATTTCCTTAAATCGTCTGAGGTTGTATTTTACTTAAAATGAAATTTCTACTAAGTTAATTTATTAAATCCCATATTAAAGGTAATAATTCATTCGATGTTGTATTCTAATTGAAAATGGTACTTTCTTTATTCAAACGATTTCTAAAAATAACTTCATCTTTTCTTGCTGAGTTCCTAATTGGCTTAGAAGCTGTACTCTACTTTATGTCATGTAAATGAGACTCCTTGAACATCTTAATTGCATTGGTTATGGACCTTATGTACTGAGTTACATGAGAACATGGTTGTGCAAAGTGAGATAGAGATATGTGGGCAAAAGGTGTCGGGTGTGCTAAAGGTTTGCTCGTTGAGGTTATGATAAGAGATATCAAGTTTGAGATGGCTGGAATTATGCATCAGAATGATATGATTTATTGAGCTGACATCGCCTTCCTTGTTTGAGTACATTTTTACTTGTATGTATTCCAGCTATGTTGGTTTTAATTTATTTGGTTATCTTTCGTTTCCATCCGTGTTTCCCTTTATTGTTTCTTCTGATTATTGTTTGTTCTTTCCATACTTTTGATATTACTTTGTCATCTTTAGGTTGATAGTTTATTATCATATCATGTTTAATTTATTTGACCAGTAGGTGTCTGGAATGTTCTTTGTCACTATCCCACCGAAGTTAGTCTTGATACTTATTGGGCACTGCTATAGTGTGCTCATACTTCACTTCTGTACAATTTTGTGTACAGATTCAGGTATTTGATCGGTAGCAGCTGTGCGGATCATTGCGGTGGAGACTTGTGATGACCCAAAAGGTCATCAATTATTTTAGAAATGAATTCTGCATTCCAAGGCCTTAAAAACCTCTTTCAGCATCACATTTGTGTGCACATTCCGGACGCGTAGCCGGAAAGTCAATAGGTGAAAAATCTGTGAAAAATGATGAATTTTGACTTTAAAATGAATTAATTTGACTTCGGTCAATATTTTGGGTAAACAGACCTGGACCCATGATTTGACGGTCCTGGAGGGTCCACAGGAAAATATGGGACATGAGCGTTTGCCCGGAATCGAATTCTGAGGTCCCAAGCCCGAGAAATAAATTTTTAAAGAAAATTATTTTCTGGAATATTTTTGAGTTTTTAGAAATGATACATGTTTAGAACTTGATGGTATCGGGCCCGTATTTTGGTTCCGGCACCCGGTACAGGTCTTATATGTGATTTTTAAATAAGTCTGTAAAATTTGGTAATAAATGAACTTGAGATGACGTGAATCGGATCGTATTTGAGAAAATTGGAAAATTTGAAGTTCTTCAGAAATTTTATGATTTTGCGGCTAAATTCATAGTTGTTGAGGTTATTTTGGTGATTTGAATGCACGAGCGAGTCCACATGATGTTTTTACGTTGGTGTGCATGTTTGGTTTGGAGCCCCGAGGGCTCGGGTGAGTTTTGGATAGGCCACGGATTGGAATTTGGACTTAGGATGTTGCAGATTTTTATCTGGTATGCTTCAGGCCTGCAGGCTTCGCAATTGCGAAGCCTGGCTCGCCAGTGCGAGCAATGAGTCACAAATGCGAGAAGTGGCATGGCCTGCCTTGGGTCGCAAATGCGACGTCTTATCGCAAAAGCGATTCCGCAAATGCGAATGTCCCTTCGCAAATGCGAAGATGCCATGAACTCCTCAGTCGTCGCAAATGCAACAAATTTATCGCAAAAGTGACTTCACAAATGCGAAGGTCTCTTTGCAAATGCGAGCTTAGCAGAGCCTGGGTTCGCAATTACAAACCCTGATCGCAGTTGCGATACCTGCAACCTGTAAGTTCATAACTTAGACCCATTTTCAATAGTTTTTCACATCTTCTCAAAACATAAACTCTCTAGGGCGATTTTTCAAAGGCAACTTTTCTTCCAAATCGATTGTAAGTGATTTCTAACTAATTTTCTTCAACCTTTAACATCTTTTCACTTGATTTCAACTAAAAATCAATGATTTTCATGGGGGAAATTGGGTGTTTTGGGTAGAACCTAGGGTTTTTCAAAAATCGGGGATTTGGACCTCGATTTGAGGTCCGATTTAAAAATAAATTATATATTTGAGTTCATGAAGGAATGGGTAATCAGGTTTTGGTTCGAACCTTGGGTTTTGACCATGTGGGCCCGGGGGCAATTTTTTTCTTTTTGGGTAAAACTTTGGAAAAGTCATTTTCATGTATTAGAATTGATTCATTTAGCTCTTATTGATGTAATTAAGTAACTTGTGGCTAGATACGAGCGAATTGGTAGTGGAATCAAGAGGTAAAGCGATAGTAGAGATTTGAATTGTGTTTGTGGCATCGAGGCAAGTGTTTGGTCTAACCTTAGCTTGAGGGATTAGGAGTCGTGTCTTATTTGCTACGTGTTAATTGTGGAGTACGACGTATAGGCATGGTGACGTGTATCTATAGTCGGTGTCAAGAATGCCCGTGAGTCTTGTATTGTAATTGTTATGACTCCGTTGTGGTTTATTACGCTTCACATGTTATTGCCATTATTGTTCCCTTGCCGGGATGTTATTATCATTATTATTCCCTTGCCGGGATATTATTATCATTATTGTTCCCTTGCCGGAATGTTATTGTCATATTATTGTTCCCTTGTTGGGATGTTTGTTTTGATATTATTGTTCCATTGCCGGGACCATTTTGTGATTGGTGTTGATAAAAGAAACAGGAGCGGGTTGCACGCCTGCAACAAGATATGTGAAATGGGAGCGGGTTGCACGCCTACAACAAGATATGTGAAATGAGAGCGGGTTGCATGCCTGCAACAAGATATGTGAAATGGGAGCGGGTTGCACGCCTGCAACGAGATACATGCAATGGGATCGGGTTGCCCCTGCAACGAGATATGTGAAATGGGATCTGCTTGCATGCCTACAACGAGATATATGAAATGGGATCAGGTTGCACGCCTGCAACAAGATGTGAAATGAAAGCTAATTTTGCATTTGTTTTCCTTATCCTTGTTAGTAATTGGATTTTGGTTTCTTTATATTCTCTTGATATTCTGTTGTTATCTGTTATTCCCCGAAGCATGTTTCCCCTACCCAATTTTAACTATAATTACCTGCATTTATATTTTTGCTGTTTATGATACAACTGCACAGGTTTATTTGATAGTCTGGTCCTAGCCTCGTCACTACTTCACCGAGGTTGGGCTAGGCACTTATCAGCACATGGGGTCGGTTGTGCTGATATTACACTCTGCACTCTTTTGTGAAGATCCCAATGTTGTAGACTTTGGACCATAGTGAGGTTGCTGCCTTCAGTCCAACAGGCGACCCGAGGTAGTCCTGCAGGCGTCCGCGGGCCTTGGAGTCACCTCCTATCTTTCCTTTATCCCGTTTCCTTTACTTATTTCAGAAACAGTGTATCTTTTATCTTTCAGACTTTGTATGTAGTATTCTTAGACCGTCTGTGAAACTGTGACACCAAGTTTTAGGTAGAGTTGTATTTAGACTTCCGTAGTTTGTATGTAGATAAATTATCAGATTTTATCCTTCGCTTAATTATTTCCATGATATCTACTCATCACTGATAATGATTTAAAACTGGAAAAGGTTAAGTAATTAGATTAACTTGGCTTGCCTAGCTTTCACCAGTAGGCGCCATTACGGTTCTCGAGGGTGGAAAATCCGGGTCGTGACAAGTTGGTATCAGAGCTCTAGGTTACATGGGTCTCACAATTCATAGACAAGCTTAGTAGAGTCTGAGGGATCGGTACGGAAACGTTTGTATTTATCCTCCAGAGGCTACAGAGTTAGGAAAAACTTCACATTTATTCTTTCCTATCGTGCGGTTTGGTTTCTCAATGCTAATTGAATTTCTACTCTATTCTTTTACAGATGGCGAGAACACGCATTTCCTTATCCACTGACCAGCAGCCCGAGCACCTAGCAGCAGCTCTCACGAGGACCAGAGGGTGAGGGCGAGGTCATGCTAGAGGCCGTAGCAGGGGCTGAGCTTTAGCCCAGAGCAGCAGCACCAGCGACGAAGCCTCAAGTTGACTTTGATAATGAGGTTCGGGTCCCGATAGTTCTGATGGGCCCAACTCAGGTCCTAGAGGGGTTTATTGCTACCCCAGTACTCCAGGATGCTATGGTCCGTCTAGTGGGCCTTATGGAGAGTGTCACCCGGGCAGGCTTGCTTCCTGTAGCCATAGCCGTCTCTCAGGCTGGAGGAGGAGCCCAGACTCCTTCTACTCACACTTCGGAGTAGGTAGTTCCCCAATTTCAGACTCCAGCAGTTCAGCCAGTTGGAGCAGTTCAGCCGGGTGTGGTAGCCCAGACTTGTGATGGAGCTATGTCTGCCGATGTTTTGTGGAGATTGGACAGGTTCACCAAGCTCTTCATTACTACTTACAGCGATGCTTCTTCTGAGGATCCCCAAGATTATCTAGACAGTTGTCATGAGGTTATTAGGAACATGGGGATAGTGGAGACCAATAGGGTCGATTTTGCTACTTTTTGCTTGTTTGGATCCGCCAAGACTTGGTGGAGAGATTATTGCTTGGCTAGACCAGCCAGATCACCAGCTTTGACTTGGGAGCAGTTTACCCAGCTATTTTTGGAGAAGTTTCTCCCTATTACTCAGAGAGAGATCTATCAAAGGCAGTTTGAGCATCTCCAGCAGGGTTCTATGATCGTTAGTATGAGACTAGATTCATCGAATTGGCTCGTCATACTCTTATCATACTTCCCACCGAGAGAGAGAGGGTGAGGAGGTTCATTGAGGGACTTATTCAGCCGATTCAACTTCAGATGGCTAAGGAGACGGGGAGTGAGATTTCTTTCCAGGAGGCGACCAATGTGGCTAGGAGAGTTGAGATAGTTCTATCATAGGGAGGTGGTGAGGGGTCTGACAAGAGGCCTCATCATTCAGGCCGGTTCAGCGGTACCTTGTTTGGAGCCAGGTATTCGTATGGCAGAGGCCATCCTCCTAAGCCTTTTCAGTCATCACTTCAGGTCTGTCACAGTTTTTCAGGTAGTCGTGGTTCTCATATGCAGTATTTTGATCAACAGTCCTATAGTGCACCACCAACTCCTATCAGTGCACCACCGCTTCAACGTTTCCAGGATCGTAAGCCCCAGCAGCCGAGGGCTTGTTTTACTTGTGGTGACACAAGGCACATTGCTAGATATTGCCCTCGAGCACCGAGTAGTTCTCAGCAGTAGGGTGCCCGTGTCATGGTTCAGGCACCGAGTGTTCCACAGCCTGCCCAGCCAGCTAGAGGTGGAGATAGAGGTGCTAGAGGTGGAGGTAAAGGTATTAGAGGTGAAGCTCAGACCGCTAGAGGTGGAGGCCAGCCAGCAGTAGGTCGTCCTAGAGATGTAGTTCAGGATGATGGGCCCCAACCTCGATGTTATGCTCTTCCAGCTAGGCCCGAGGCTGAGGCTTCCGATGCAGTTATCATAGTTACTGTTCTGGTTTGTAGCAGAGATGCTTCAGTTTTATTTGATCCAGGATCTACATACTCCTATGTGTCGTCTTATTTTGCACCATATCTGGTCATGCCTAGTGATTCTTTGAGTGCTTCTGTTTATGTGTCTACACCATTGGGTGATTCTATTGTGGTAGATCGAGTCCATCATTCATGTATAGTTGATTGGGGGTCTTGAAACGCATGTAGATTTGCTTCTGCTGGACATGGTTGATTTTGATGTCATATTGGGGATGGACTGGTTATCACCTTACCATCCTATCTTGGACTGTCATGCCAAGACTGTGACCTTAGCCTTGCCGAGTTTACCTCGTTTAGAGTGGAGAGGGACTCGTGGTCATTCTACCCGTAGTGTTATCTCTTATATGAAGGTATGGCGTATGGTCGAGAAGGGGTGTTTGTCTTATTTGGCCTATGCTCGTGATTCTAGTGCTGAGGTTTCTTCTATTGATTCTTTGCCCGTTGTTCGTGAGTTTCCTAAGGTATTCCCTTCAGACCTTCCAGGTATGCCACCCGACAAGGATATTGACTTTTGCATTGATTTGGCTCCGGGTACTCAGCCCATTTCTATCCCGCCGTATCGTATGACCCCGCCTGAGTTGAAAGAGTTGAAGGAGCAATTGCAAGACTTGCTTGAAAAGGTTTCATTAGACCTAGTGTTTCACCTTGGGGTGTGTCGGTGTTGTTTGTTAAGAAGAAGGACTGATTGATGAGCATGTGTATTGATTACTGGTAGTTGAACAAGGTTACAATCAAGAATAAGTATCCATTGCCGAGAATTGATGATTTGTTTGATCATCTTCAGGGTGCTAAGATATTTTCGAAGATTGACTTGAGATCTGGCTACCATCAGGTGAGGATTAGGGAATTCGATGTCCTTAAGACAGCTTTCCGCACTCGGTATGGGCATCATGAGTTCTTGGTGATGTCATTCGGGTTGACAAATGCCCCAGCAGCTTTTATGGATTTGATGAACCGAGTGTTCAAGCCTTACTTGGATTCATTCGTGATAGTCTTCATTGATGATATTTTGATCTATTCCCGCATCCGGGAGGAGCACAAGCAACATCTTAGAGTGGTTCTTCAGACTTTGAGGGATAGTCAGTTGTATGCCAAGTTTTCGAAGTGTGAGTTCTGGTTGAGTTCAGTTGCATTCCTGGGTCATATTGTATCCGCAGAGGGTATTCAGGTTGATCCGAAGAAGATTGAGGCAGTTAAGAACTCACCTAGACCAGCATCATCTATAGAGATTCAGAGTTTTTTGGGATTGACCGGCTATTATCGTCGGTTTGTGGAGGGGTTTTCATCTATCGCATCCCCGATGACCAGGTTGACCCAGAAGGGTGCCCAGTTCAGATGGTCAGATGATTGTGAGGCGAGCTTTTAGAAGATCAAGACAGCTCTAACTACGGCACCAATGTTGGTTTTCCCATAGGTTTAGGGCCTTATACCATTTATTGTGATGCATCTCATATTGGACTTGGTACGGTGTTGATGTAGGATGGCAAGGTCTTTGCCTATGCTTCACGACAGTTGAAGATTCATGAGAAGAACTATTTGGTTCATGATTTGGAGTTAGCAGCCATTGTTCACGCATTGAAGATTTGGAGGCATTGTATGGAATGGCATGTGAGGTGTTCACGGATCACAAAAGCCTACAGTATTTGTTCAAGCAGAAGGAGCTAAATTTAAGGCAGAGAAGGCGGTTGGAGCTATTAAAGGACTATGATATCACCATCTTATATCATCCGGGAAAGGCCAATGTGGTGGTCGATGCTTTGAGTAGGAAGTCAGCCAGTATGGGCAGTCTTGCTTATATTCCGGTCGGTGAGAGACTACTTTCTTTGGATGTCCAGGATTTGGCCAATCAGTTCGTGAGGTTGAATGTTTCTAAGCTCAGCTGTGTGTTAGCTTGCACAGTCGCTCGTTCTTATTTATTGGAGCGTATCCGATATCGGCAGTATGATGATCCTCATTTGTGTGTCCTTAGAGACACGGTGCAGCACAGAGGTGCCAAGTAGGTTACCTTAGGTGATGATGGAGTTTTGAGATTGCATGGTTGAGTTTGTGTGCCTAATGTGGATGGACTCTGAGAGTTGATTTTAGAGGAGGCCCATAGTTCCCGGTACTCAATTCATCTGGCGTCGCTAAGATGTATCAGGATTTATGACAACATTATTGGTGGAGGAGAATGAAGAAGGATATCGTTGCGTATGTGGCTCGATATTTGAATTGTCTGCAGGTTAAGTACGAGCATCAAAGACCTGGTGGGTTGTTTTAGAGGATTGGGCTTCTCGAGTGAAAGTGGGAGCGGATCACTATGGATTTCATTTTTGGACTCCCACAGACTCAGAGGAAGTTCGATGCAGTGTGGGTTATTGTTGATAGGCTAACCAAGTCAACACATTTCATTCCTGTGGCAGTCTCTTATTCATCCGAGAGGTTAGCTGAAATCTATATCCGGGAGATTGTTTATCTTCATGGTGTGCCCGTGTCTTCATTTTGGACTGAGGTACGCAGTTTACATCATGTTTCTGGAGGGCAGTTCAACGAGAGTTGGGCACACAGGTTGTGTTGAGCACATCGTTTCATCCTTACACGGATGGGCAATCCGACCGGACTATGTAGATTTTGGAGGATATGCTCCGAGCTTGTGGCATTGACTTTGGAGGCTCGTGGGATCAATTTTTGCCTTTAGCAGAGTTTGCCTACAACAACAGCTACCAGTCGAGTATCCAGATGGCTCCTTATGAGGCTTTGTATGGTAGGCGGTGTCGGTCACCGGTTGGATGGTTCGAGTCAGGGGAGGCTCAGTTGTTGGGTACGGATCTAGTACAGGATGCCTTGGACAAGGTCAGGATTATTCAGGATAGGCTTCGTACATCTCAGTCCAAGAAAAAGAGTTATGTCGACCGCAAGATTCGAGATTTGGCCTTCATGGTCGGTGAGCGGGTATTGCTTCGAGTGTCGCCTATGAAAGGCGTGATGAGATTTGGGAAGAAGGGCAAGCTTAGCCCTAGGTTCATTGGCCCGTTTGAGATTCTTGATCGAGTGGGAGAGGTGGCTTACAAACTTGCATTGCCGCCGAGCTTATCAACCATGCATCCAGTGTTTCATGTGTCCATGCTTCGAAAATATCACGGCGATCCATCCCACGTGTTAGATTTCAGCACTGTCTAGTTGGACAAGGACTTGTCTTATGAGAAGGAGCCGATAGCTATTCTAGACTGGCATATTCGTCAGTTGAGATCGAAGAGTTTTCTTCAGTTCGTGTTTGGTGGAGAGGTCAGCCTTCCATCGACCTGGAAGTCCAAGTCCGATATGCGGAGCCGCTATCCCCATCTTTTCCCTGACTCAGGTACTTCCTTCTTATGTACGTTCGAGGACGAACAGTTATTTTAGAGGTGGAGAATATGATGACCCAAAAGGTCATCACTTGTTTTAGAAATGAATTCTACATTCTAAGACCTTAGAAACCTCTTTCAGTGTCACCTCGATTTGCGTGCGCAGTTCGGGTGTGTAGGTGGAAAGCCAATATGTGAAAAATCTATGAAAATGATGAATTTTGACTTTGAAATGAATTAATTTGACTTTGGTCAATATTTTGGGTAAGTAGATCCGGACCCGTGATTTGACGGTCCTGGAGGGTCCGTAGGAAAATATGGGACTTGGGCGTATGCCCGGAATCAAATTCCGAGGTCCCAAGCCCGAGAAATGAATTTTAAAGAAAATTATTTTCTGGAATATTTTTGAGTTTTTGGAAATGATACGTGTTTAGAACTTGATGGAATCGGGTCTGTATTTTGGTTCCGACACCCGATACAGGTCTTAGCTGTGATTTAAGATAAGTTTGTGAAATGTGATAATAAACAGACTTGAGATGATGTGAATCGGATCGTATTTGAGAAAATTGAAAATTTTGAAGTTCTTAAGAAATTTCATGATTTTGATGCTAAATTCATAGTTGTTGAGGTTATTTTGGTGATTTGAATGCACGAGAGAGTCCGTATGATGTTTTTAGGTTGGTGTGCATGTTTGGTTTGGAGCCCGAGGGCTCGGGTGAGTTTTGGATAGGCCACGGATTGGAATTTGGACTTAGGATGTTGCAGATTTTTATCTGGTATGCTTCAGGTCTGCAAGCTTCGCAATTGCGAAACCTGGCTCGCAAATGCGAGCAATGAGTCGTAAATGCGAGAAGTGGCCTGGCCTGCCTTGGGTCGCAAATGCGACGACTTTATCGCAAAAACGATTCCGCAAATGCGAAAGCCCCTTCGCAAGTGTGAAGATTCCCTGAACTCCCCAGTCGTCGCAAATGCGACAAATTTATCGCAAATGCGAAGGTCCCTTCGCAAATGCGAGCTTAGCAGAGCCTGGGTTCGCAATTGCGAACCCTGATTGCAATCGCGATACCTGCAACCTCTAAGTTCATAACTTAGACGCATTTTCAATAATTTTTCACATCTTCTCAAAACATAAACTCTCTAGAGCGATTTTTCAAAGGCAACTTCTCTTCCAAGTCGATTGTAAGTGATTTATAACTAACTTTCTTCAATCCTTAACATCTTTTAACTTGATTTCAACTCAAAATCAATGGTTTTCATGGGGGAAATTGGGTGTTTTGGGTAGAACCTAAGTTTTTTTTTTCAAAAATTGGGGATTTGGACCTCGATTTGAGGTCCGATTTCAAAACAAATTATATATTTGAGTTCGTGGGGGAATGGGTAATCGGTTTTTGGTTCAAACCTCGTGCTTTGACCATGTGGGCCCGGGGGCGATTTTTGACTTTTTGGGTAAAACTTTGGAAAACTCATTTTCATGCATTAGAATTGATTCATTTAGCGCTTATTGATGTAATTAAGTAACTTATGGCCAGATACGAGCGAATTGGTGGTGTATCAAGAGGTAAAGCGATAGTAGAAACTTGAATTGTGTTCGTGACTTCGAGGTAAGTGTTTGGTCTAACCTTAGCGTGAGGGATTAGGAGTCGTGTCTTATTTTCTACGTGTTAATTGTGGAGTATGACGTATAGGCATGGTGACGAGTATCGAGGGAGCAGGTTGCATGTCTACAACAAGATATGTGAAATGGGAGCGGGTTGCACGCCTGCAATGAGATATGTGAAATGGGAACGGGTTGCACGCCTGCAACAAGATATGTGAAATGGGAGCGGGTTGCACGCCTGCAACGAGATATATGGAATGGGATCAGGTTGCACGCCTGCAACGAGATATGTGAAATGGGATTAGGTTGCACGGCTGCAACAAGATGTGAAATGAAAGCTAATTCTGCATTTGTTTTCCTTATCCTTATAAGTAATTGGATTTTGGTTTTTTTATATTTTCTTGATATTCTGTTTTTATCTCTTATTCCCCGAAGCATGTTTTCCCTGCCCAATTTTAACTATAATTACTTGCTTTTATATTTCCGCTATATATGATTTAACTGCACAGGTTTATCTGGTAGTTTGGTCCTAGCCTCGTCACTACTTTGCCGAGGTTAGGCTAGACATTTACCAACACATGGGGTCGGTTGTGCTGATACTACACTCTGCACTCTTTTGTGCAGATCCTAGTGTTGTAGACTTCGGACCGCAATGAGGTTGCTGCCTTCAGTCTAACAAGCGACCCGAGGTAGTCCTGCAGGCGTCCGCGGGCCTAGGCGTCACCTCCTATCTTTCCTTTATCCTGTTTCTTTTACTTATTTCAGAAACAATGTATCTTTTATCTTTCAGACTTTGTATGTAGTATTCTTAGATCGTCTGTGAAACTGTGACACCAAGTTCTGGGTAGAGTTGTATTTAGACTTCCGTAGTTTGTATGAAGATATATTATCAGATTTTGTCCTCCGCTTAATTATTTTCGCTATTTGCATGATATCTACTCATCACTGATAATGGTTTAAAACTGGAAAAGGTTAAGTAATTAGATTAAATTGGCTTGCCTAGCTTTCACCAGTAGGCACCATCATGGTTCTCGAGGGTGGAAATCCGGGTTGTGACAAGACTCAAGGTAAACCTGCTACAACGTTCGCAGGCCTCGGAGTCACCTTCATTTGTACTTATTTCCATTTGTTTCGAAATAGTGACGTATTTATTTTGTATAACTACTCTCAGAAAGGCTTATGACTTGTACCATCAGTTTTGGAAATTGTAATTTGTTAAGATTTATTTAAATTAAAGTTAGCAAATATAAATGTTATCTCAGTTAATGTTAGGTTTACCTAGTTTAGAGACTAGGTGCCATCACGATGCCTTCGGAGAGAGTTTGGGTCGTGACAATATCAAACATGAATATTTTATCAATCTCTTTTTTGGACCAACTTTTTCATAAAAAAATATATATGAGGCTAATATTTAAAAGTCATTTTAGATTATGTATTATACCAGAGAGAATTTCTTTTGAATATTGGTATATTACAAAATATATATACAAAATAGACTGTCACTATATAAATATTATACAAAATAGACTGTCACTATACAATTTATATATAATAGACTATCATTATACAAAATATATATAAAAAATAGACTGTCAGTATACAAAGTATATACTAAATAGACTATCACTATACACAATATATACAAAATAGACTGGTCACTAGACAAAATATATACTAAATAGACTGTCACTATACAAAAATATATACAAAATATACTATAACTATATAAAATAGACTATCACGATACAACAAATATACAAAATAGATTGTCACTATACAAAAAATATATAAAATAGATATTTCGGGCTATTAGATGTAATATGTTTGAGCCGGAGGGCCATTTTGTGTCAATGGGCAAAAACATGTGCTATTAAAATTTTGAGGGGCTATAGAGGATAGTTTTCTCTAAATTAATTAAGCCCAAAATTCGACGTGATTGTTTCGTCAAAGCCCTCCTGGTCTTTATCTTCGTAAGAGTTTACTTTAGGGAGAAATTTAAAAATAGCTAGATTTACACGTGGTCATTCAAAAATAGCCATACTTTCAAAATTAATCGAAATTTAGCCACTTTTCATGTAAAGATAAATCTGAATGAAAACATTGTTCAAAATTCGAAAAATATTCCAGCATAATATACTGGAATTCCAGTATAATATACAAAATATTCCAGCATAATATACTGGGGTTCCATGATAATATACTGGAGTTCCAGCATAATATACTGGTCCAACATAATATGCTGGAAGTTCATACACAGATGCTCCAATCTCCAGTATATTATGCTTGGAACTTTCCAAATGTTGGAGTTCCAGCATAATATATTGGAAGTTCATACATAGGTGAACCGATCTCAAGTATATTATGCTCGAGCTTTCCGTGTTGTAGCAAAATAGTGACTATTTTTCAATGATCATTCCGAAAACTAGCTAGCCCGTGCTATTTTTACTTTACTTTAGCCAAATTAGAAGCTTGAGAAAGTTTGGGTTTAACAAAATGTTTAGCAAAAATGTAAAAAAAATTACATTTTTAATGATTTGACAAGTAGCTTTGTCAACCAAATTCAAAGGGTGGATTCCTTTGAATTTATGTCATACATTAATAGATTTGATATAAATACTAAATATGAATAAATTACGTTCTTGATTTCCATATACGGATAGCTTCTATACACATATATAAAATAAAATTCTATTATAGAGTAAGAGTATTATCAATTCTACATCATGCTTAAGACGTAGAATTAGACTAAACAAAATAAAGAATTTTCCTTGAGCTTGCAACCTCCAAATTTACTTTTTCTTTGACTTAGGTTGGTTATGAATCAGGATATAGCTCTAGACTTGAAGGTGTCTGATCTAGTAGACATGATCTTGAAACTTAACATAATGTAGTGATTGTTTATATTGGTGATCATTAAGGAAGGAATGGTTCTGTTCAGTGGCAAAGGCAGAATTTCTGTTAAGGGGGTTAAAAAACACTACTAGAAATCCGAGCAAAATCGTCCAAAAAATGACCAAAGTTGGTTGGTAATGGCCAATAACTATAACGATCCGACCGGTCGTTTCATGAGTTACCGTTCCATTTTCCCCATTTCTGCTTCTTTATATCTTGTTCAACTGTATTATGTGATATCAGGTTGGTTGGTTCGGGTTCGGATAGCTTCGTTAGGTGATTTGGGACTTAGGAGCGCAATCGAAATATATTTTGGAGGTACGGAGTAGATTTAGACTTGAATTGGCGAAATTGGAATTTTGGGGTTTTTCGGTTGGTAGTGAAAATTTTGATATAGGGGTCAGAATGGAATCCCGAAAATTGTAGTAGGTCCGTTGTGTCATTTGGGATGTGTGCGCAAAATTTCAGGTCATTCGGACGAGGTTTGATAGACTTTTAGATCAAAAGCGAAATTTGAAAGTTTTGGAATTCTTAGGCTTGAATCCGAGGGTGATTTGGTGTTTTAGTGTTTATTTGAGTGATTCGAGGGCTTGACTAAATTTGAATAATGTTATAGGATGTGTTGGCATGTTTAGTTGAGGTCTCGAGGGCCTCGGGTAAGTTTCGGGTGGTTAACAGATCAAATTCTTGTTTTTAGAAGTTGCAGATTTCTTCAGTTTTGTGTTGCAGAGATTTGACCTCCACGTTCGCGAGAGGGCTCTCGCATTCGCGAAGAAATGTGAAGTGAGGCAGGAGAATTGCCCTTCGCGTACGCGATGTTGGCCCCACATTCGCGAAGGGAGAGGCTGAGTGTGCATCGCGAAGGGCGAGGCTGAGTGTGCATCGCGAACGTGAAGTAGGCCCCGCATTCGCGTAGTTTAATTGGAGCTGTGATCGAAGCCTACCCTGCACTACTATTGAGTAGCGAGAGAGGATCGAAGCAGCTTTTACCCAATTTAAGGTCGGGATCGATTTCCATAGAGAGCTAGAAGCTGGAGTCGGGTATCTATCTAATTTAGGGTTGTGTACGTGTTCCAAATTACAATTCTAAACATTTTTGGGTTTTTGTTTTACTTCCACTTTTATCAAACTACAATGGTGAATTAAACTAGAATAAGCTAAGAGTAATATGTTGCGGGTTGCTCAGATGGTTTAAAAGGCACTAGGGTAGTAACTTCCGCCTAGGTGGTCAATTAACGGATACTTGAGTCTAAGGCATGATTGACATATTTGGGGAGTATGATATAATCGTTGAACGATTTTACCCACTCTACACCTCTCGGTAGTTCAAGTGATTTTGCCCGAATTGACTTTCTCAAGACCAATTGGGTATGCAAATTTGCTCAAGCAATCAAGGTTCAAGTCGGGTATTACTCTCTCGAGGTTTAACCCTTTAATTGGAGTTATCAATCTCTTGAGTACGCCCCAATTCCTTGTTGGACCAATTTTAGAGACTCAAGCTCTCTTTCTCAAGAAGAGTCAAGTCAACTAAACACAAACTAGTGTTTACAACCACTAATTCAACAATTAAACATGAAATTAGCCCAAATATCAAACACTCATAGTCAATCTAGCCCTAAAACACAAGACCCATCAATTACCCACACTAGGGTTGAGCCACAACCCTAGCCTATGGGTTTAGCTACTCATAATTGAAGAAGAAAAGCAAGAAATAGATGAAGAACAACTCATATTAATTAATTACTAAGATAAACAATAAGATTCAATGTTGAAATGTAGATAAAATTGCCCAAAATAGCTAAAGACTTACGAACCCACGAGCGCAGCTACAACTAAAAGCTATCTCATACCCTCAAAATGGGAAAAGAAGTTATTTATACTAAGCTGAAAAATCTGGACAAAAATACCCCTGCGGGGCTAGTGCGGACCGTATAAAATGGTGTGCGGACGCACTAAGGCTCTGCACTTGAAAACCCATCTCTCTGAACTTAGGCACTGCGAACCGCAGAGGCTTCTAGTGCTGTCCACATGAAATGGAGCGCGGACCACATTGGCTTGAAACTCGGAAGTTAGCAACTCTCTGCTCCTTCTTACTACGGACCGCACTAAATCGAGTGCGGTCGCATTGATCCTAGTACGGGCTGCACAAAACCTAGTGTGGCCGCATTGCCCTTTTTGCCTGAATGCCACCTTTCTGAACCTCCTTGTGCGGACCGCACAGAATGGTGTGCGGCCACATTGGGCCTGTTTTGCCTAAGCTTTGTCTTGTCTTGGTACTTGTGCAAGTTTTACTCTTTTTAAGCCGATCTTTGATAGCTTGTTACTTTGTTGATCAAACCTGCAATCAAGCACAACTTGTGAGCCTTTTGGGACTATTTTGTACGAATTTGTAATCAAAACATAAGCAAGAAGGAGTGTAAAATGCATCAAAATCCCTAGTTATCAACTCTCCCAAACTTAAGCTTTTGCTTGTCTTTAAGCAAATAAAATAAGACCCACCCCTTAAGAAAACATCCAAGAAAATTTCAGCTATCCTAAAGTAACCTCATCTATCATCCATTGGGACTAATAATTGCCCTAAATAAAAATGAATCATTAACAACTTTTACTCTTTGAAACTCCATGGATTAAGTGTGACACAAGAGCATCAAGAATTAACTCAACACACCAAAGAACTCTTTCTATTACTTTGGTCATTGTGAAACCCAAACTCACACATCCTCAACTCTCCCTCAGCAAACCTCACCTTTAGAATAGTGGCACTCAAAACGGGGTTATTGGAAATCCACTCATCACTCTTAAGAAAAAGTCACAAGTCCGGCTTTAAGTACCATATGCTTGCCCCTTATGTGAGTCACCACTAATGTAAGTTTCATTCAACTCAAGATCATATAGGGCTTTTGTGGAGACATTGTGAAGGCTTTTAGTTCAGGGTAGGAGATGTTTGGTCTAAGTAGGTTCCATCTTCTCTTAAGCACTTCTTTTGTTTCATTTGGAACACATTCACTTGACTTTTTGAGTCATTTCACTTCTTTCTAAGAGGTTAAAGAGATACACTATCACTCTTTCTTTTACATTTCAAACCTTTTCTCCTTTTTTTTTCAACTTTCCACACCTTTCATTCATTGCTTTTCTTGAGTCCCTTTTTATTCTTTTTCACATTGAACATTCTTTTTATCTTTTTGCTTTTCTTTATTTTTCATTGCCTTTATTTTTCTTCATTTTTGTGCCTTTTTACCACTTTGTTGCAATCCTCGTCTCTCTCCCCAAATGCTTTTGTCATGTGCTAAAGGAAAGATCGGGTGCCAAGATCGAGAGGGTATCTTTTTGAACGGGTATAGGCTTGTATTATGGGTTTTGAAGGGAAAATGTCTAAAGGCTCAAAAGGGTTGACTAGGGATCTTATCATTGGTAGGTTATGGAAGTGTTCAAGCTATCATTTGGACCAAGGAGAGCCTATAATCATGTCTCAAGTCAAAATTCACTTAGGATTTAGCCTCAACAAACATTCAGGGCAAGTTTTAGACCAATGGCTCGAGACTTGGACTTGCAATGCAATTACTCACCACACAAGCTATGGGGTCGCTAAAGACATAGAGTCGAGGGCCCATAACGACCTTAGATAAGATTTAAGCACACACTGGTCCCGAAAAACCACTTGATGATTCGCTCAATACAAGAGTCTCAAGGTCATGACTTTCACCATCCTAAACACAACAAATTATTTTTGACCATAAGATCAAAGGCAAATGTGCTCGGCCCAAGTGAAACTTTGATTGAGGCACCCTTAACTACTAACTACTAAAAACAAAAAAGAAAAACGGACTCAAACCCTTAAGAAGGTTTTCACGCCATCCATCATTGGGAAGAGTCACCCGGTTGACACAAAACTCCACCTTTGGAAAGAACCGTGGCATTAAGAAAACTAAAGGCTTATTGCAAACTTTCAAAACAAGAAACTACGAATCATAAATAAGAAGCTAAGAACGAAAAGTTGCGGAAAGTAAAATGAATATATACAAAAGGGGATTTGTCGAATATACAATAGATGGGATAAATATGTACAATGTAGCATAACTTTATATATAGATCCGAAGTAAAATAAAAGTGCGATAAATGTAACAAAATGTTAAAATTTTATACAACATAAAGATGAAAAGATAAAGAAAGAATAAAAAGTATCGAATATATATACAATCATCCGAATGAATCCATAAAAGTAGGGCCTACCCCCCTCCCCCCAAATGAAAGCTGGCATTATCTCCAATGCCAACTAAACTAAATAAAGTACCAAAAAGAGAAAGGGAAAAAGGATATAGGGATTCTCTATGGACTGTGTGTCTGCATGGGCTCCTAAGTTGTCCTTGGGTCCTCACTGTGCTCGGGAACCTTAGACTGGTTCCATGTGGCCTGTTCCTGTGCTGTTGGGACCTGGGCTTGGACAGGCTCCTGAGGTTCATCCTGTGGCTGATTGGAGGAGGCCTCTAGTGGGTCTGCCTACTGGATGACTGCGTCGTCTGCTCTAGGAATCATCCTCTTCCTCCTTGGAGGCCTCTAGGACTGCTCGAGCAGGGGATGAGCTGATGGTACTGGGTCCTGTAGCAATAAATCCAAAGGTAGATGATCTACCTTCATTCTGTCAACATCAACCCTCAGCGCCTTTACAGACTCCTTGGAAGCCCGCGTCTTTCTCAACTTCTTGTGCTCTTTAGCAAGCTCCTTAAGAGCCTAGCTGTGTGAAGCAACTGCATCTGTGAGCACTTTTTGAGTGTCAAGGATTTTCTTTTGGTTGGCTAAAATCTCCTTGAGAGCATCCTCTATGGACTGGGGGACTTGTGGAGGTGGAGATGCCGACTGAGCCTCTACTGTGGTAGTGAGGGTAGACAACTTGGATGATGCATTCTGCATCCAGTTGTTGCTACTGGGAAGAGCCTGGCTCAGTCGGTGGGCAGTCACTAGATAGGCACGGGAAGAAGGGATCTTCGGGTCTGCTGAGGTGTATGGGCAATGAGGGATATAAGTAGAGGTGGAGGCAGGTTGAGCAGGCGCTACTACCATAACTGGCTCTTCAGACTAGCTAGTTGGAGCAGTATCTATTCCCTTAAAGTTGATTCTCTTGGGGTTATCATCCTCCTGCATGTTTTACCAAGAAAATGGGGCATTCGGTTTGACCTTGATGTCGAATGGCCTCTTTTTAACTTTTAGGTATCGGAAGTACATAGTCAGAAAACTGGGGAAAAGGGTAGTTTATGTCATGATCACCACCCACTATTGTGATTATCCTAGACATAACATTTCCCATATTGATTGGGTACCCCGCCATGATCGAAGCCACCAAAACTGCCAGGTGAAGAGGGAGGGAGTTGTCATGAGTCGTAGGGTCCAACTTGCTACATACAAATGTTTCCCACCCCCTTGCCTTGAAGTTCAATCTACGTCTTAGAATCTTGATGCCCACAGTCAACCAGTCAGGGGTGGTACCTGGGATTGCCAGATACTGTGCTAACAAGGGACGGACTTCCTCGCCCATTTCCATCTTTGCCATAAATAGTGCCCCATCCTCTTCATCAAATCCAAGGTAGTCATTTATTGTTTTCCCCTCAAACAACACCTTCTGATTTCACACCTTGGTCACTTTTGTGCCCTTTTTGATGTGGGCAATATTGGTGTAGATTTCCTTGACCTAGTGCTCGTTGGCATCTACACATTCACCCAGAAAGTACTCCTAGTTAATTCTCTCCCTAAACTGCCTCCTCACATTGGGGTTGTGAGGCAGTAGATCTCTATCAACAAAACTATGCTCCAGGATTAATTTCCTCACCGGCCACCATTCCCTGAATTTGTGGTACGCTACCTCACTAACAAATCGGTCTTGTGGTTTCCTAGTTCTAGCAATACCCCCCACCTGAGGTTCACCCTCTTCTCCAACTACTTATTCTCCTCCTACTTCCTCCTCATCACCCACTGCACCCTTTCCAAATAATGAAGTTGCGGGAGAGGTGGAGTATTCATTCCCACCACCTTCAGCTGAGCCCTCAGACGACCCAGAAGACACATTTACTGACGCTTGGGTAGCGGTGGAAGCGGGATGAATGTCTCTTAGTCTGTTTCTCTCTGTCCAGTCAGGGATGTATTCTGGGATTGAGTCTGAAGATATCTCTCGGGAGGGCTCGTAGTCACTCCCAGACATATCAATGGCCCTATCAACAACTTTAATTATCTTCCTCATGTTTTTTATGTTTTGTCGGGCTTGAACAGTCAATCTTACCATTTTCTGTTTCCCTCCCCCGGAGGATTCTCCTCTTCCTGGTTATTTAGAGCCTTTAACTCGTTGTTTCACCATAGTCTGCAAACGCAATCAAATGGGTTTGTTAGTATCAGTAGACAGTTGAAAGCAGTGTTGAAGAATGAGTTGCAGACTATTGCAGAAATCATGCAGTGCGGACCGCACAAAATGGTGTACGGTCGTATAGGGGTCAATACGGACCGCACATAACGGCCATGCGGTCCGTACAGAGGTGGGGTTCAGACTACCCACTCTGTATCTAGGCAGTGCAGATCGCACAAAAGGTAGTGCGGCCGCACAGAGACTACTGTGGTCCGCACAAAATATAGTGCGGTCGTAGTCCCCAAAGTTTAGCTTTCAGGACTTTCATTAATGCGGTCCACACAAAATGTTACTGCGGACCACACAGAAGTACCACGGACCGCACTGAGTGCCTAGCTGTGGCACTAAGTTAAGGTTTACGAGATTTTGATTTTTAAGCGCAATTTTCACCTAGTTATTGTCCCTACATGTTGCCAAGTGTATTTAACTAACTGAGTCTATTTTAATCAACATATTAACTACCCTAACATAATCAATGAAGGAAAATAAAGGAAGAAAATAATAACAGTCAAATAAAACAAAAAGGAAAAGAAAATAACAAAATTAAAGCAATTAAAACGAAATAGATTTACCAGATGTGAGATGAAAAGATGACAATTAGTTTCGAACAATTGATTACGAACAAAGGGGTTGATGAACAATGCTTTAAGGGTTCAGAGAATCAAAGGTTCGAAAAGTGTAAATGCTGGGCCTCAGGTACTACTTATAGAAAAGGTCCTGGGGCCCAGCTTACCTACCCCAGTGCGGACCGCACAAAATGAACCGCGGTCCGCACTACACATCCTTTTCAAGTTTTACACAGGCAACACATTGCGGTCCACACAAAATTTCATGCGGCCACAGTGGTCCACCACGAACCACACAAACTGTACTGCGGCCGCGGTGGCAATCTTCAGAGAGTTGGACATTTCCTCCTTCACCAATGCGGTTCGCACTAAATGTAGTGCGTCTGCATCGCAACTTCATAGACCTGAACACTTTTTTTTCACTATGTCCTGCAACACAATCCTGTAACATCTCACAACCAGCTAGCCCAAAAATAAATCCTATACTATAATGAAAATCAAATAAAAACAAGAAGAAAAACACATGGGTTGCCTCCCAAGAAGCGCCTAATTTAACGTCGTGGTACGACACAGGTTACCATCACATCATTTGAAATGAAGAAGGGCCACCACGTGGTTGTCATCAATTTTTCCCAAGTAGTGCTTTGACCCTATGCCCATTCACTCTAAAAACTTCACCATTTTTGTTTTTTAAATCAAGAGCACCAAACGGGGTCACACACATCACTTCAAAAGGTCCACTCCATTTTGACTTGAGCTTTCCCGGAAACAGACGTAATCGGGAGTTGAACAAGATAACCAAATCGCCTTCTTTGAACTCCTTTCCACGAGCATATTTATCATAAAGGTACTTCATCTTGTCCTTATATAAGGACGAACTGGAGTAGGCGTGGAATCAGAATTCATCAAGTTCATTAAGCTGCTCCACACGAATATTGGCTGTAATATCCCACTCAAGATTTAGCTTCCTCAAAGCCCACATGGCCTTGTGCTCTAACTCGACCGGCAGATGGAAAGCTTTTCCAAACACCAACCGATACGGAGACATACCAATCGGAGTCTTGTAAGCAGTCCTATAAGCCCATAGAGCATCATCTAACTTCTTTGACCAATAGGTCCTATTTGCATTGACCATTTTTGACAATATGTTTTTGACTTCCCTATTTGAGACTTCAACTTGACCACTTGCTTGAGGATGATAGGGAGTAGAAACTTTATGATTGACACCATACTTTGAAAGCAAAGTGTCGAAAGTTCTATTGCAAAAATGAGACCCCCATCACTTATGATTGCACGCGGAGTACCAAACCTTGTAAAAATACTTTTCTTAAGAAATACAACAACACTCCAAGCCTCATTGTTGGGCAAAGCCACGGCTTCAACCCACTTTGAAACATAGTCCACCGCCACAAGAATGTAAGTGTTCCCACAAGAGCTAACAAATGGGCCCATGAAATCAATGCCCCTTACATCAAAAATATCAACCTCAATGATGGTATTGAGAGGCATCTCATCTTTTTTTGAAATTCCACCCGCCCTTTGGCATTTGTTGCATCTCTTTACAAAATCACCCGCATCTTTGAACAAAGTTGGCCAATAAAACCCACAACTAAGAACTTTAGAAGCCGTCCTTGCCCCACCATGATGGCCACCATAGGGAGAGGAATGACAAGCCTCCCAGATACTCAATTGCTCTTCCTCTGAGACACACCTTCGGATCACGCCATCCATGAAAATCTTGAACAAGTATGGCTCATCCCATTAGAAATCCAAACTATCCCACTTGAGTTTCTTCCTTTGGTTAGAAGAGAGCTCACATGGGATTATACCAGTCACAAAGAAATTAGAAACATCGGTAAACCATGGCATATCATTCATCGACACCGAAAGGAGTTGTTCATTGGGAAATGAATTATTGATCTCTAGGCCGTCACGAGGCCTCCCCTCCTCCTCCAAGTGGGACAAGTGGTCTGACACTTGGTTCTCATTACCCTTTTGGTCCACAATCTCCAAATCAAACTCTTGAAGTAACAAGACTCATCGCATCAGTCTAACTTTGGAATCCTTCTTCATCATCAAGTACCAGAGTGCGACATGGTCGGTATGAATAATAACCTTAGCACCCATAAGATACAGCCGAAAATTTTCCATTGCAAACACAATAGTCAAAAGTTCTTTCTCAATCACCGTGTAGCTCATTTGAGCATCATTCATTGTCTTGCTTGCATAGTACACCGGATGAAATATTTTGTTCACTCTTTGACCCAAAACCGCCCAACAGTAACATCGGTCACATCACATATGAGCTCAAAGGGTAAGCTTCAATTAGGTGTGGTAATGATAGGAGTGGATGTAAACTTATGCTTAAGAAGTTCAAAGGCTTTCATACATTTTTCATCAAACACGAACTTAGCATCTTTTTCCAACTACTTGCACAAGGGATTCACTACCTTCGAAAAGTCTTTGATAAATCTTCGGTAGAACCCTGCATGCCCAAGAAAACTTCGAACTCCCTTGACAGATGCAGGGGGATGGAGCCTTGAAATCACTTTGATCTTTGCTTTATCCACCTCAATCCCATTTTTTGAAATTTTATGCCCAAGAACAATTCCTTCTTCCACCATAAAGTGGCATTTCTCCCAATTGAGGACAAGATTGGTTTCTTCACAACGGGCAAAAACTCTATCAAGATTCTTCAAGAGCTCATCAAATGAATCCCCCACAACACTAAAGTCATCCATGAACACCTCCAAAATGTCTTCCACCATATAGGTGAAAATGGCCACCATACACCGCTGAAATGTAGCTGGTGCATTACACAACCCAAAAGGCATCCTAGAGAAGACAAAAGTGTCATATGGACAAGTGAATGTGGTCTTCTCCTGATCTTTCAGAGAAATCAAGATTTGGTTGTACCCAGAATACCCATCCAAGAAACAGTAGAAGGCACGCCCAGCAAGTCGATCTAACATCTGATCAAGAAAAGGCAAAGGAAAGTGATCCTTGCGGGTCACTTTGTTCAACTAACGGTAATCCATGCATACCCTTCAACCGGTGATGATTCTGGTAGGAATCAACTCATTTTGTGAATTTGCAACCACGGTCATGTCACCCTTCTTTGGTACACATTGCACCGGTAAAGTCCAAGAGCTATCAGAGATGGGGTACACAACCCCGACATCCAACCACTTGATCACCTCCTTTTTTCACAACTTCTTGCATTGCCTCATTCAACCTCCTTTGATGCTCGAAGGAAGGCTTTGCATCATCTTCCAGAATAATTTTGTGCATACAGAATACGGGGCTTATCCCCCGAATATTCGCTAAAGTCCATACAATTGCCTTTTTTTGCTTTTGAAGCACCGCCAATATGGCATCAACCTGCAGGTTAGTAAGACAAGAAGAAAGAATGACTGGCAAAGTAGAATTTGAGCCTAAGAACTCATACCTGAGGTGTTGAGGCAGTGGTTTCAACTCCAACACCGGATGCTCCTCAATTGAAGGTTTTGTTGGTGGAGTCTTTCTATTCTCGAGGTCCAAAGATAATTTCCTAGGCTCATAAGAATAAGAGCCCATTCCATGTAAAGAATTCACACACTCCACCCGTCTTCCATCCTCATTGACATCAAAATTCAATAATACGGCCTCCAATGGGTCCTCCTCATTGATCATTGCACTGATGTCATCAATTATCACTGTTGTGACGAGGTCAACAAAAGAGCACACCTCGGTTCTGTTGGGATGCTTCATTGATTTGCACACATGAAAGACCACCTTTTCATCACCCACTTGGAAGGTGAGTTCCCCTACTTCCACATCAACCAATGCCTTTCCCGTAGCTAGGAAAGGTCTTTCCAATATGATAGGAACTTCATAGTCCACCTCGTAGTCCAAGATCACAAAGTCAGCTAGCAAGATAAATTTGTCCACCCGGACAAGCACATAATCAATAATACCCAATGGTCTCTTGATTGTTTTATCTGCCATTTATAATCTCATAGAAGTCAGCCTCGGTTGCCCGATACCCAAAGTCTTGAAAACGGAATAGGGCATCAAATTGATACTAGCCCCCAAATCTCATAGAGCTTTAGCAAAATCCGCACTCCCAATGGTGCTAGGAATGGTGAAAGCACCGGGATCTTCAAGCTTCGGGGCCATTGAATGCACTATAGCACTAACTTGGTGAGTCATCTTTATAGTTTCACAATTCATACAACGCTTCTTTGTGACCAAGTCTTTCATGAATTTTGCATAGACCGACATTTCAAGAGCCTCCACCAAAGGCACATTAATGGACAAGCTCTTCATCATGTCAATGAACTTTTTAAACTGATTCTCACTTTTCTGCTTCGCGAGCCTTTGAGGATAAGGTGGAGGTGGCCTTGGTAAAGGAGCCTTGGCTTTTGGCACATCCGGCTCTGGCATATCTATTATGTGTTCCCTAAATGGGTTTACATCATTTTGAATTTCCACCTCGACATCTTGAATATCAATCCTCACTTCTTTGTTCACCTTTTCATCAACCGCATCTTCAACTACCAAAGGGACTTCATCTTCTTGCAACTCAACATCATCATCCAAGATTTGGTTTTTTTTAGGCATTCACCTCACCGCCTCTCCCACTTCTTGTTGTAACAGCCATAACATGGTTGTTCCCACCCTTCGGGTTTACTACCGTATCACTTGGTAGAGCACCCTTAAGGCGAGTATTTAAAGACTGTAAAATTTGGCCTAACTGCACCTCCAAGTTTCTAATAGAGGTATTGTGGTAAGCCAACTGAGCATCTGAGTTCGCATTCTTCTTCATCATCTGTTCGAATATCATTTCAATTCTACCCATATCATTGCTAGAAGAACTAGGACCTTGGGATGGAAATGGGGGTGGATTGTTCGGTTGTTGGTACATTGGGGACCTTTAAAAGCCTTGCCCCTAATTTCCTTTGTTTCCGTTGTTCCATCTAACTTGATTGTTATTTCCACCCCAATTGTTGTTATTACCATTCCAGTTCCCTTGGTTGCTCGGATTGTTGTTCTGATTGCCCCAGTTGTTGTTTTGGTTGTTGTTCTCCCAATTATCATTGTTTTGTTGTTGGTTGACCCAATTGCCTTGAGGTCTCCTTTGTTGTTGTTTGGAAGAGTTGCCCCGTTGACTTTGATAATTATTCATGTATTGAACCTCTTCACTTTGTTCATCATAACCATCATTTTGAAATCCATCACAGTCATCATCAAATTGCTCAGAATTCCCTTGTTTTTGTTGCCTTCTTTTGTTGACAAGCATATTTACACCCTCCATGGAATTCACTTGGAGAGGATTTTGAACTTGTTGCAATTGTGCCTTTGCCAATTGGTTCATAGTAGTTGTTAGCTTAGCTATAGTTTGCCCCTGATCATGTAATTCCATGTGCAAATTAGTAACCATGGGGTCACCTTGAGGCACATTGGCTCTACTTTGCCATGCAGAAGAAGTGCCAGCCATCCCGTCAAGTATATCACATTCCTCATCATATGACAGCTTCATAAAGTTGCCCCTGCAAGTTGGTTCACTATGCATTGGATTGTGATGTTAATGCCGCGGTAGAAAGTTTGTTGGATCATAGCCTCAGTCATATCATTGTTTGGGGCATTCTTTCACCATTGTTCTATAACGCTCCCAAATCTCATGCAAAGGTTCTGTGGGCTCTTGCTTGAAGGCCAATATCTCATCTCGTAATGCCGCCATATGCCCCGGTGAAAAAAATTTAGCAATGAACTTATCCGCCAACTCATCCCAAGTAGTGATGGAATGGTTGGAAAGTTGCTCGAGCCAATCCAATACCCTCCCCCTAAGTGAGAATGAGAAGAGTCTTAACCAGAGAGCATCCTCGAGCACATTAGTTTGTTTGCTCCCCCAACATGTATCCACGAAACCCTTGAGGTGTTTGTAAGCATTTGGATTTGCAGCGCCCTTGAAGTACCCACACTGCACTAGTAAAGTCAACATCACATTGGTTATTTGAAAATTGCCCGCCTGGATTCGGGGTGGGACAATAGCACTTGCATAGCCTTGGTTCGGAAGCACTCTAGGAGACACTCTTGGAGGTGGCGAAGGAGGGTCTGGAATATTGTTATTATCATTCGCATTGGCCTGGCGGCCTCTACATTGTCCTTGAGGTACAAGAGGCACCTCATCATCTCCAACATCATCTACCTCCTCCCCCACAATCACATTTCCAAGAGGGTCATTAGCGTTGTTCACTGCCATTTGGTACCTGAGTTATGACACAAACAAGTTAGTAACAAAGAAGGAAAGAAGAACAATACACAAAACTAACTAAATAGATAGCCAAAACCGTTAGCTCCCCGGCAACGGTGCCAAAAAGTGATCGAAGCCTACCCTACACTACTATTGAGTAGAGAGAGAGGGTCAAAGCAGCTTTTACCCGATTTAGGGTTGGGATCGATTTCCACAAAGAGCTAGATGTTGGAGTCGGGTATCTATCTAATTTAGGGTTGTGTACGTGTTCCAAATTACACTTCTAAACATTTTTGGGTTTTTGTTTTACTTCTACTTTTATCAAACTACAATGGTGAATTAAATTTGAATAAGCTAAGAGTAAAAGGTTGCGGGTTTCTCAAATGGTTTAAAAGGCACTAGGGTAGTGACTTCCGCCTAGGTGGTCAATTAACGGATACTTGAGTCTAAGGCATGATTGACATATTTGGGGAGTATGATATAATCGTTGCATGATTTTACCTACTCTACACTTCTTGGTGGTTCAAGTGATTTTGCCCGAATTGACTTTCTCAAGACTAATTGGGCATGCAAATTTGTGCAAGCAATCAAGGTTCAAGTCGGGTATTACTCTTTCGAGGTTTAACCCTTTAATTGGAGCTATCAATCTCTTGAGTACGCCCCAATTCCTTATTGGACCAATTTCAGAGACTCAAGCTCTCTTTCTCAAGAAGAGCTTAAGTCAACTAAATACATACTAGTATTTGCAACCACTAATTCAACAATTAAACATGAAATTAGCCCAAATATTAAACACTCATAGTCAATCTAGCCCTAAAACACAAGACCCTAGATTATGGGTTTAATGTCACAACCCAAACCGATGGGCCGGGATGGGTACCCGGTACCTTACTCAACTGAGTACCAACGTAACGTATCTTTCTTAATACATCATCATATATACATGCATACGGGCCTAATAGGCCAACATGATCTTGTATAAACTCAAAACATAGGCCGACAAGGCCGTACAATCTTTTATGTACACGACATATGTCTACAAGCCTCTAAGAATACATAAATGTCATAAGGGTCGGGACAGAGTCCCACCATACCAAACAATACACGCCGAAATAATACTAACCAAACGAGCAACTCTGAAGCAAATGGAGAGCACCAACATCTTTCGTTGAGCTGATAGCCTACTTGGAGGGATCTCGACCTGTCTATCGGGACCTGCGGGCTTGAAACGCAGTGTCCCCAGGCAAAAGGTACGTCAGTACGAATAATGTACTGAGTATGTAAGGCACATAAATAAATACATGAGAGATATGGAAGACATATAGAGTACATGACTCAACCTATAAGTATGAATAACTTTATAAATCATAAATTACTTTTAACGTCATGAATATGCGTATGAATGTCATGTCGTGCATAGGTACATATTTCATAATATCATCAGCCTCTGAGGGCATCCCATCAAATCATATCGACCACTATGGGCAAAATCATCATCGTATACCAGCTGATCAGGTGGTGGTGCGTATATAATGCCATAACCTTTCCCATATCCCATATACATATATACATACATATATACGCGTATATAATGCCGTTTGAATCATACTTACGCGTATATAACGCCATTTGAATCATATTTACATATATATATATATATGCGTATATAACGCCGTTTGAATCATATTTCGGCCACTGTGGGCAACATCATCATCATATACCAGCTGATCAGGTGGTGGTGCGTATATAATGCCATAACCTTTTCCCATTACATATACATATATTTACATATATACGCGTATATGACGCCATCTTGTCATGGGTCAATGCATATAAATGTAATGCATGAAAAGTATGTCAATAAAATCATTCGAAAGGTCATAAGACCACTTTGCCTCTTGAACAATATCATAAAGTCTTTTCAACTTTCGTATTTTCTTGAGACCCATGAACAGATGATAAAATATTATGACACATGAGAATTAAAGAACATAGATATTTCTATTACTTCTATGAGTAGAGTCACTTATGGAATTTGTGCATTTGCACGTTTCGTTCATATCGTATAGATCATGCCAAAAGAAAGAAGGGATAACCTTAACATACCTGAGTCGATTCTCTTGACAATCCCTCTGACACATGTTAATTGTGACGAACACGTAACGACGAGATCTAAATAGGAAACAATCCGTATGAGATGCTCAGGGCAATAACGTTGCTACTGCAAAATCATCTTTGTCTAGACTCTTTCTCAAGAGATTTACAACGTTTCTATGTATATGAAATGAACAGTTTGCTGAAACTTTGCTAAAGGGATTATAAAAATGTTGCATCTTTGTTGAAACTCCCTTTCTCAAGAGGTTATAACGTTAATATGTACGGAATTGAGAGTTTGCTGAAATTCTTTCGTAAGAGACCAAAATGACTAGCTTTTTAATTCAAGAATCTTACGTGTAAGTAAGGCATCTCTTGCCTAATGACTCATCAAACCTTTTTTTGCCACTTTGGCTTAGATTAATTCCAAGTGGCAGCCTCAAAAAGGATATTTATCCACTTAATTTTAATTAACTAGGCAGTGTCTCGTTACCCGGTAATTAATCAATTACCCGCAAAATTGAGAATTTTTTCCACTTACTTAGAATATTACTCACTTTTCATGTACCTTATACACCTTACTATTATGGCTATATAATACCTTGTATGGCACTAGTCCATAAATACCGAGTATTTTAGCTCGGGCCGTATTTTACCCCAACATGCCAAACTTCGACAAAATTGATTTTCTTCGATATTACTTACCCTTTTACCTTTACGAATTTACTCATCATTTATAATCCTTATAATCTCCAAATAATATTTTTCTTGGACTGATGTCAATTACCTTACGACAAATTCAACATATAATACTACGGGGTGCAACATCGTCGTAACTTATTACCGTAAAGCGTAACATTTTCGTAATGTAATACTGTTGGGTAGAATAATGTCGTAATAATATTGCAGGACATAATATTGACGTAATATTGCGGGGTGTAACATCATTCCCCTCTTTGGAACATTCGTCCTCGAATGTTGACTGATGCTCTTATCATTTTCGTAACTTATGGCTCTTGTGAATACATTCATACTCTACTTGCCATTCAAGTATTTGCTCTATGAATAAATCCAAAGTCTAGGGTATTCCCCCTTTTAGTCTTTTGCTCATATCATGACCTGTGGTCAAAATCTTCCTATCTTGCAACTGCTGTTACCTCATATCATGCAGCCTGTATGACCCTGGCTTTGTAAGTGCACTTATGCGATTCATCTTTCCTTTTTCCTTTTATCTTTTAGTCAATCTCTAGGCCTTACTTTGTATATACAAGGCTTAATATGATGCCTCTTTGGGCCTCTATAGGTAATGCTGAATTCCTTTGCTTGATACTTTGTTGAATTCACGAATATTGTTATATCTCATCGCATAGGTCCGTTTAGCCATCCGTATGAATTTACTGCCATAACTCTTACTTTAATTTATCATTGCTGAGGCCCGCTACCAAATCCCAGCTTACTCTCATTGCTTATTCCAGCTTGGGCGACCTATACATATCCATTTATAAACATTTCTTCAACTTGCTTGCACCATAGATTCCCTTATGTTATTCTGGAACGTCAAGCGAGACATCACATGATCTCCAACTTTTCTCTACTCTCTTAACTAGAACTCTCAGTACTTAGAAACCATAGGCTGGAAGACATGACGCCGACGATGTTGCTATCATTCCTGGTTATTGGATCCCCAGGCTTATAGCCTTTTATCCGAAGTATGGACTATTCACGATCGTCTGTCTTTGAGTATCTTGTACGTTGTTCACCTTTACCTCCTTAAAATCTCGCAGCGTATCTTCTATCTCTTTCCTGACCTCCCTTATACCTAGGTTTAATTCACGTCCATAACTTGAAGCTCTATTTTAATACTCGCACCTCTGGTACATAAACAATCCGGTGGGAGCTTCGTACTGACTTCTTGTGAGGCTGGTACTTCTTCTAACTGGATTCCTTGTAGAGCCATTATAGATTATTGTTGTTGTGTTATTTCTCTTGAACATCTGATATTAAGAGTGATTCTGTCATTTTCTCAACTTCTATAATTTTTCTAGGCCCAATAATCAGACTCCTGATTTACTTGGGTGATGTAATTCTTTAGTTTCCTCTTCCTTCTGATCAGCCTTTACGTAGGCTTAAGCTATCTTCCGATTTGTAGCTCATGGTATTAGTTATTACTTTAGCCTTTCATAGGCGCTGAGGGATATTCATGATAAAATCCTTTAACAATTCAATCATTCATCTATGACCCGGGCTCAATTCTTTCTTTTAACGTATACCAAAATCTTCTACGACTGTATATGATGCATGTATAAAACTCCGAACCCTTAAGTGAGTTCGTAATATAACCAACTCTAGATCATTGATCGAACAATTTCTTTTGTTCTATTTTAGCTTTCTTTTAACGTAAGCTATTACTTTTCCTGGTCTTTCTGCCACCTTGTTGCGTCCATACTTAACTTATCTTAGTGCCCACACTTGCCAGAGTTTTCATGCAACTCATATGATCTCGAATATTACTTTTATTCTTACTTCTTGTTCACTAACCATAGTAGGTGCCATTTCCCTTTGGAATGCTTACAAAGTTGTTACGAGATTGTTGTGACACGACCATTTTCTCTTTAAGTCGTTGTGCTTAGGTTGAAGCCTTCTTCCTTATCTCCCCAACTAGTCTTTCGTTGTAGTACTTAGAGAGAACCCTTGACTTTGGTAAAGCTATGACCTTATTGCGGACCTTTTTTTATGTCCTTACTTGCCTGTAATCATCCGTTGTTACTTACCTCCATGCCCTTGTGTTTGTATGGTTGCTTCTGAACTGATATTTTGATCGCCTTCCCAGTGGCACTTTCTTTTATCCCCGTAACACTCATATGGTATCTTTATCTACACCGACTCTTCTTTGAATATATCTCAAGTATTATAATGATATTCTTCGAGGCTGAACTCTCCATGTTGGGTTCTACTTTGTTTATCTCACACGGTCTGACGACTCTTTTGTAACCTCCTGTTTAGCCATAACTGAGATCTTTCCTGACCAATTAATAACTACTCGTTGCCCCATTATCATATCAATATTCCTCGTAATCTTTCTTGGGTTATTTCCTTTGTCTTAACTTATGTCTCGCACTGGCTCTTTATTTATCAATAACAGTTCGGGCAGGAACCTTTACTTTCTCTTCTTGACATCGTTCTTGTACAATATTCTTGAATTGTAGCATATCTATAAGATTTTGATAAGTGTCATCTCATTCCTTTTTCATTTATCGCATTCTTCCTTTACCATTCCATGGTCACTGGAACCACTTAATTATGAATTAATGTCACATCACTCCATATTCCCCCCTTTAGGGGTGTACTAAGAGCTGAAGCCACGATGATCTACCTATAGATGTTTTACCTCTTCATCTTTGGTGTCGTTTTTCAACATCAATGATACTTACTCGTCTTGCAGCAACCCCTCTATACCAAAGATGACAAATCCCCTTACTCGTGATGGTGAAATTTAGTATAGCTGGAACATACAGTCCCTTAAGCTAAACTTTGCACACATTGCTTGTTGTAGGGAAGCGTCTTCCTGAATAACCATTCTCTGAGTTTCTCATGAATCTTCCTCTGTGGTCCATTCTATTATCACCGGAAAGCAATATGAAGTTCTCATGATGCCGACCACCATAAAATTACTCAATCTCTAATTTCATGTTTAGTTCATCTTTTTCCACCAGTCCATGCTGGCTTCAATTACTCTGGGGTCTAACTTTTTCTTCTGAATCACATTAGCATCGCGAACTTGTTTCTCGGAGTGAGGACATGACTTTATGGCCTATACTCTTTTGTTGTCCTAAGGCCTGTCACTTCTCGTTTCTTCCTTCACTTGACTATAGATTTTGTAATATTGTCATATTTTGATAGACCATTGTCATACATGTATCACATCTTACTCATAATTCTTTATTAACTCTTTTCTTATTTCCCGCTAACATTTATGCTTATCACTTTATTATAAAAACTTGAACAAGAGATTCTTTTGCTCTTAGCTTCCCTTTGCTCTATCCAATGGCTCTTCAAGTTGCTTAACGTTCTCTCTTTACTAGAGACACGAGCCACACTAAGGTAATATTTATTCCATTAAGGCTTATAGTGCATGTCTTTGTGGTACTCATAACTGGCTGCACTATTTCAGACGGCATCATCCGGTGTCTCATAAAGAGATCTATTAGCATATTTGCAATATCATTCGGAAATGTAAACTAACGCAAATAATTCATCCATCATATCTTCTTATACTACTTCTGTTAATCCCCATAGGGCATATCTGGAATGGGTGCAACCAATTGTATATACCTCTATTACTATTGAATATAACTCAAAAAGCTTATGTTCCTCTGCCTCAATTATTAATGTTGTTAACCTTTATTAACTGGGCGCCTCGTACTCTTCTTCATCTTGCTTCTTTTGCTTGTTGAAACTTGTATTTATCTTCTTAATCTCTCATTGTTTTTCACCAAAAAGATGGATATGCATTCTTACCTTAAGGCTTCTTATCAGGAAGCTTACAACTTTCAGTACACCCATGATTTGCTAAAGACCTCACATTTACTTATCGTAGGCATCATAAAAAAATCCAATTCCTCTGACTTAGCTTTTCCACAACAATCTCTCTTTCCAACCTTTTTTTCGGATATAGGTATCGTCTTATTACGAATAAAATAGAATTTCAGAACTTGGATTCTTATAAGTGAGCTCTACCACACGATCTAGAGTAGGAAGAAAGAGTGACAATCCTAAATGCCCTATAGCCTCCTGCTTATAAGTGTGGTGCACGACACACCCATAAACAAGACTCTACTAGACACGACTTGTAGACTCCCTAGGACAGAACTGCTCTGATACCACTTTTGTCACGACCCAAACCGATGAGCCGGGACAGGTATCCGGTACCTTACTCAACTGAGTACCAACGTAACATATCTTTCTTAATACATCATCATATATACATGCATACGGGCCTAATAGGCCAACATGATCCTTTATAAACTCAAAACATAGGCCGACAAGGCCGTACAATCTTTTATGTACATGACATATGTCTACAAGCCTCTAAGAATACATAAATGTCATAAGGGTCGGGACAGCGTCCCGCCATACCAAACAATACACATCGAAATTATACTAACCAAACGAGCAACTCCGAAGCAAATGGAGCGCACCAACATCTTTCGTTGAGCTGATAGCCTACTTGGAGGGCTCTCGACCTGTCTATCGGGACCTGCGGGCTTGAAACACAGCATCCCCAGGCAAAAGGAACGTCAATACGAATAATGTACTGAGTATGTAAGGCGCATCAATAAATACATGAGAGATATGGAAGACATATAGAGTACATGACTCAACCTGTAAGTATGAATAACTTTGTAAATCATAAATTACTTTTAACTTCATGCATATGCGTATGAATGTCATGTCGTGCATAGGTACATATTTCATAATATCATCAGCCTCTGAGGGCATCCCATCATATCATATCGGCCACTGTGGGCAAAATCATCATCGTATACCAGCTGATCAGGTGGTGGTGCGTATATAACGCCATAACCTTTCCCATATCCCATATACATATATATACATACATATATACGCATATATAATGCCGTTTGAATCATACTTACATATATATGCGTATATAATGCCGTTTGAATCATATTTCGGCCACTGTGGGCAACATCATCATCATATACCAGCTGATCAGGTGGTGGTGCGTATATAATGCCATAACCTTTTCCCATTACATATACATATATTTACATATATACACGTATATAATGCCATATTGTCATGGGTCAATGCACATGAATGCAATGCATGAAAAGTACGTCAATAAAATCATTTGGAAGGTCATAAGACCACTTTGCCTCTTGAGCAATATCATAAAGTAACATCTTTTCAACTTTTGTATTTTTTTGAGACCCATGAACAAATGATAAAATATTATGACACATGAGAATTAAAGAACATAGATATTTCTATTACTTCTATGAGTAGAGTCACTTATGGAATTTGTGCATTTGCATGTTTCATTAATATCGTATGGATCATGCCAAAAGAAAGAAGGGATAGCCTTAACATACCTGAGTCGATTCTCTTGACAATCCCTCTGACACATGTTAATTGTGACGAACACGTAACGACGAGATCGAAATAGGAAACAATCCGTATGAAATGCTCAGGGCAATAACGTTGCTACTGCAAAATCATCTTTGTATAGACTCTTTCTCAAGAGATTTACAACGTTTCTATGTATATGAAATGAACAGTTTGCTGAAACTTTGCTAAAGGGATTATAAAAATGTTGCATCTTTGTTGAAACTCCCTTTCTCAAGAGGTTATAACGTTAATATGTACGGAATTGAGAGTTTGCTGAAATCCTTTCGTAAGAGACCAAAATGACTAGCTTTTTAATTCAAGAATCTTACGTGTAAGTAAGGCATCTCTTGCCTAATGACTCATCAAACCTTTTGTTTCCACTTTTGCTTAGATTAATTCCAAGTTGCAGCCTCAAAAAGGATATTTATCCACTTAATTTTAATTAACTAGGTAGTGTCTCGTTACCCGGTAATTAATCAATTACCCGCAAAATTGAGAATTTTTTCCACTTACTTAGAATATTACTCACTTTTTATGTACCTTATACACCTTACTATTATGGCTATATAATACCTTGTATGGCACTAGTCCATAAATATCGAGTATTTTATCTCGGGCCGTATTTTACCCCAACATGCCAAACTTCGACGAAATTGATTTTCTTCGATATTACTTACCCTCTTACCTTTACGAATTTACTCATCACTTATAATCCTTATAATCTCCAAATAATATTTTTCTTGGACTGATGTCAATTACCTTACGACAAATTCAACATACAATACTACGGGGTGCAACATCGTCGTAACTTATTACTGCAAAGCGTAACATTTTCGTAATGTAATACTGTTGGGTAGAATAATGTTGTAACTTAATACTGCAGAACATAATATTGACGTAATATTGCGGCCGCATTGCCCTTTTTGCCTGAATGCCACCTCTCTGAACCTCCTTGTGCAGACCGCACAGTATGGTGTGCGGCCGCATTGGGCCTGTTTTGCCTAAGCTTTGTCTTGTCTTGGTACTTGTGCAAGTTTCACTCCTTTTGAGCTGATCTTTGACATCTTGTCACTTTGTTGATTAGACCTGCAATCAAGCACAACTTGTGAGCCTTTTGGGACTATTTTTTACGAATTTCTAATAAAAACATAAGCAAGTAGGAGTATAAAATGCATCAAAATCCCTAGTTATAAAGCAGCTGGGACTCCAGGAGTTTTGTGTTTCACGTTCACGTAGGTATAGTCGTGTTCGCGAAGGCTTGGACGATTAAAGTATCGTGTTCGCAAAGGAGGAATAATTGGTTAGTGGTTTTTTGTGCTTCGCGGACGCGAGGCTTTGACCGCGTTCGCGAAGAAGGAAATGTCATCTGGACAGAGTGTTTAAATAGTTGCCGTCACAATTTATGGTCTATTTTCCACCATTATTGAGCGATATTGAAGATTTTTGAGTGGGATTGAAGAGGGAATCGAAGGGAAACACTTGGAGGTAATATTTTTGAATTCAATACTCGATTCTATGGTAATTTCTACCTAATTAGACATGAATTTTATGGGATTTAAAGCCTAAAATTGTGGAATTAGGGCTTGAAATTGGAGACTTTGATTTAAGGATTTGAGGGGTCGTTTTTGGTCAGATTTTGATGTATTTAATATGTATGAACTTGTGAGAGTGTAAGGATACTAGTTTTGTAATTTTTATCGGAATTCGAGATGTGGACCTAGTGGTGGGTTTGGCCAATTTCGGGATTTTTGATGTAACTTGGTTATTTTCGAGTGGGCTTTGTTCCTTTAGCATATTTTGATGGTATAAATCTGATTTTGGTTAGATTTGGAGCATTTGGAGGCCAATTCGAGGGACAAAGGCATTGCGGGCTAGACTTTGGACCGAATTGAGGTAAGTAATGATTGTAAATGTTGTCTTGAGGGTATGAGACCCCGGATTTCACATCGTTGTGCTACTTTGAGGTGACGCACATGCTAAATGACGAGCGTGGGGTCTTGCACCATTGGGGATTGTGACTTGGTCCATCTCGTATGACTGTTAAATTGTGTATTTGCTTAAAACCCGTTTGATATCATTGTGTTTTGGAAATTATTACCATGTTTTGGACCCTTAGGGGCTTTTTACTGCTATTCCACACTATTTTGACTTCATATTTATACTCAGTCATGCTGTATTCTGCTATTTTCATAACTTAGTCCATATTTACTGTGTTTTGATATTTTAAATGATATTTTGGGCAGAGCATCATATTTTACTGTTGCCCGAGGGGCTCGAGAGATTTCTAACTGAGTGAGGCCGAAGGCCTTTATTGTGAGGATATTTTGGGATTAGGTTGCACGCCGCAGCATATTGTACTGATTTGTGATATATGAGAGACCGAGGGCCTGATTTGTTATGCCACGAGATGGCTTGTGATAGCGCTTGGACTGTAGGAGCCTCTCCGGAGTTTGAACACTCCCAGTGAGCGCGAGTACCCAGTGTGTGAGATGTAATATTGCCCAAGAGGCTGTTGTTGTTTCATGTTGTTGCCCGCGGGGCTGGTTACGAGTGATTATGAGGTATCCCGAGGGGCTAGTTCTATTGATATTTTGCCCGAGGGGCGGTTGTGGTACATGTTTTGCCCGAGGGGCTAATTATATTTTCATCCCTTTTACTCACTGTTTTCATCACTCGTTTGAAACTATTGAAAGATGTTTTAAAAAGGTTTTACTGAACTGAGTTGTTTTTACGAATTTTATTGATTTACTGTACTGATTTGCACATATGTTGTTTTGTTGTGGTGCTATGACGTGAAATTATCTGTTTCTTACTGCTCAGCTGCTTTTACTTTTATTACTTACTGAGTTGGCATACTCACATTACTCCCTGCACCTTGTGTGCAGATCCAGGAGTATTGAGGCATGATAGTGAGTGTTGATCAGCCTTCTAGCAGGTTTCTAGAGTTGACTAGGTAGCTGTTTGGCGTTCCCAGCCCAGTGCTTCTCCTTCCTATCTTATTTAGATTGTCTTAGTATTTTATTTTCGGACTATGTTGTCTTTTCTTGTTCCTAGATGAGTTGTAGTTGCTCATGACTGGTGACTACCCAATGTCGGGCTTGTGTTTATTTCTGCATTGCTTATTCTAACTTATATTATGGATTTTAGCTAATTAAGGGCTTAAAATGACTTATTATGAATTTCTGGTTAGTTTTGGGGTTTGTGTCGGCTGGACTAGTTTCACATTAAGCGCCATCACAATCAGATTAGTTTTAGGGTCATTACAAGTTGGTATCAAAGCCTAGGTTACATAGGTCTCACGAGTCATGAGCAGGTTTAGTAGAGTCTCAAGGATCGGTACGGAGACGTCTGTACTTATCCTCGGGAGGCTGCAGAACCTTTAGAAAAAACTTATTATTCTTGAATTCCTATCGTGCGAATCTGTTGATTCTAGTACTAAACTTATGTTATTCTATTCTCTCACGGATGGTTAGGACACGTGCTACCGGTCAGGACGGATGACCACCCATACAACCAGCTAGGGCCACTAGAAGCCGATGACGCGGTTGAGGTTGTGGTAGGGGTAGGGGTGTATCCCGCACAACAGCTAGGGCCGCACCTTCAGATCCACCAGTCGCCCCAGTTCATGATCATGTCCCAGTTGTGGACGCTCCAGCAGCACCATCTTAGGCACCGACTGTGCCTATTGCGATTCCAGGCCTTCAGGAGGCCCTGGCCCAGGTTCTATCAGTGTGCACTGGCCTAGCTTAGACAGCCTCAATTACTACAGCCGCAACTACTTCTTAGGTCGGGGGAGACACTCAGACTCCTTCCGCTCGCACACCTGATCGGGTCGTACAAGGACTTCATAAATCGGGGGCACCTACAAGGACTATGTAGCTTATGTTATGCCAGAGGATGAGCAGCGCATGTTGGAGAGGTTTGGTAGACTTCAGCCTCCGGCTTTCAGTGGTGTAGAAGGCGAGGATGCCTAGGGTTTCTTGGATAAGTGTCAGAGATGCTTCAGACCGTAGGTATTCTGGAGACTAGTGGGGTCTCATTAACTACTTTTCAGTTCTCCGTGGCTGAACTTAGTTGGTGGGAGGCTTACGAGAGGCGTAGGCTGGTTGGCGCATCGCCCCTTTCTTAGCAGCAATTCTCCGTTCTCTTTCTGAAGAATTTTGTACCTGAGTCTCGCCGAGAAGAGCTGCATAGGCAGTTCGAGCAGCTTCATCAGGGAGACAGATCTGTTACACAGTATGAGATGCGGTTCTCTGAGTTGGCTTGTCATGCGGTCTGGTTGGTTCCCACAGACCGAGAGAGGATCAGGCGGTTTATAGATGGCCTCGATTTTCAGCTTCAGTTGCTTATGACCAGAGAGAGAGTAACTGGTGATACTTTTGATGAGGTTGTTGACATAGCTCGACAGATTGAGATGGTTCGAGGTCAGGAGAGGATCGAGATGGAGGCTAAGAGGCCTCGTGGTTAGGGTCGATTCAGTGGTACTCCTCATGGAGGTCAGTTTCAGCACGGCAAAGGCCGTCCATTCAGGCATACTCAGTCAGATCGTCCAGGTTATCGTGGGGCATCATTGGGCCATGGTTCTCACAGTTCTCATCAGGGCCATTCATCACTTAGTTCCCTTCCAGCCCATAGTTCATCTCGTGCTCCATCAGTTTAGGGCTCTTCCATGCCAAGTTCTTCTGCTAGTCATCCCGGTGCTAGGGATTCCCTTCAGTCCCCATCACTACCACCAGGGGGTTGTGTTGACACCCAATTTTTCCCTATATATTTTTCATATACAAAATACTTTCAAAATAGCAGGTATATGCATTTATAAGTATGTCCCAAGGTTTGACTATTTTTCTCTTAATTGTTATAGATTTTTAAATCTATTTATTGCCCTATTGTATAAAGAAAAATGCAATAATTATCCCCAAAATTATCATTTTGGGTGATTCACTAATTGGATTCTCATATTTATATTCAAATATAGCTGGAATAATTTTTGCATATTTTTACAAATTTGTTTAGTATTTTTAAAGTTAAATTGCATATAATTGCAATTTTAGCCTATTTTAAGATTTAATATTTTCATAATTATAAAATTAACTCCAGTATTTTTTAATTTGATAATTACGTATTATTAATCATATTAGTAACTTTAATTTATTTCCGAAAATTATTTTACTATTGTTTATAAAATAAATAAGGGAAAAGTGGCTATTTAAATACTAGCCCTATTTCATTTCAATTGTAGCCCAAATCAACTCCCCCAATTGAACCCAATTGCAATTTCAAATTACCCGGTTAAATTTCTAAATTACCCGACCCCTAACCCGTTTAATTTAACCCTCCCGGCTCCCCTTTTTGATCCAGATCGTTGATCATTTTGATCAACGGCCACAAACCCTCCTTTCCTTTTTTTAATCTACCAACACCCCTGAACCCTAAATCAGTTCACCTAACCAGCTGCCTCTGAACTCTCAAACTCTCTCGAACATTCCCGAACACTAATCGCCTCTTACCACCACCTCCACCTTGAAACCCACCGGAATCCATGGTTTCTCAGGCTTTGGGAGTCTTATACTCACCTTTTCTTGCTCCCACGTGCCTGATCGCTAAAGATTCAAGGCCTGGCCTAGAAGGCTTGCACCCAGACCTCTGTCAATTCAAGGTTCCACGTCCATCTCTGGCTTTACTCCGGCATACCATAGTGGTTTGAGCCTGATTCCGACCTTTCTGACTCAGATCGGTGACCTTTCAAAGCCTATCTCACTTCTAGGGTTCTTTTGAAACCATAAACCTTCAAGGTTTTCTCCGATTTCCTTAGATCCGTTGTGTATTTGTGCTCTCCTTGAGTTTTCAAACGATTTCCCTAACCTTTCTTTCAAAAATTACTTTCAAAACCGCTTCGTTTCCGATCTAGGGTTTTCTGAAAATGCTTAAGCGTTTCTTTGACTTTCTTTTCCTTTTTTTTGTGTGTATTTGCCTCTACTTTGTTCTATGTTTTCCTTCTACCTTGAATGTTCTTCTACTGAGTTTTTACACCTTGTTCTTGTATGTTCTTTTACTGAGTTTTATATACTCCATGCTTGTATGTTCTTCTACCATGTTTTCCATACTATGCTCTCATATGCTTTTCTACTGTGTTCTTATATTTTTTATCTTCTACAATGTTCTCGCATGTTTCTCCTACTGTATTTTCCTGCTAAGTTCTTAAGTTTCCTTATTTTCCTTCTATTAAGACCTGTTTAAGTTTCTTCTGAAAATCTCTTAAGCATGTTTCTTTTACTGTTCATATTAGTGTTTTTCTTTTGAGTGCTTCTACTATGTTCCGCATGTTACTTTGCTATCATGCTTTTCTCATGAGTTTATGTTGATGAAAGAAGCATGCAAGAGGTTTCAACTCTGAAACCTCTGAGCCTGTTTCAACTACTTGCCTCCTCATCTCTGTACTTGATTCAAGGTGGAAACCCTAGAATTTGGGGTTCTGCCGAGGTTTGATTGAACTAGGGTTTTATTTTAGAACCCTTAACTCTTTCAGACTGACTTTGAGTCTCTGAACTGAGTTTGGACATCTTTGTTTTCATACAATGCTGAACTTTTTGCTAAACTCTTCTATACTGGATTTTTTCTACTGATTTACACGACAGTTTTCTTTCATGCTCACATGCTCCTTATATATGATGAATTTTCCTCTAAATGGTTTTCAAATTTGCAATTAGTGCAAACTTCTTTTTGAATATAGCTTGATTGATTTCTTTCCATCTTTTACTGATTTCCTCTGTTACTCGACTTAAGTAAAACCCTTCTTCATCTTTTCTAACTTGGTTCATTCATACTGAATCTCAGACCTTATGATTTACTGGCCGTTAATTGACTCCCTTACCTTATTTGCACAAACCGTGTACTGAAAAACCTTGTCCTTCAATAACCTTTATCTATTTGCCCTCAATTGCATGCTTTACACAAAGTGTTTATTCAATTCCTTTCCTAAAATGGTTTTACTCGTTTTGAATCTGAATCCATTAATTAAGGGAAGCCTTGTGTAATTGATTGACAATCAGTTTTCAAACTATTTTCTTACCTTATTTCTGCTTGCTTTCTACACTATAAAGGACATGACCCTTTTCACAAACACACACTTCAAACTTCACAACATCAGAATCTCTTCTGAATTCTCACTCTCACATAATAAAACTCTCTCTTCTTGACTGCACTGAGGTTTTTACCAGACTACTGTATTTTTCTCCACTTGTTTCTTTGAAACTGGTATGTCCTAATTTCAAATTTTAGCATCCCCACAATATGTTTACTTACAGCTTTCTGCATCTATGTCTACTTTACTACTTTTGCAGAGTTAATTATTTAAACTAGCATGTTGGTTCCCTTTTGATTGTTTCTGCTATGAATCCCTATTCCCTATTTCCCTTTATGTGCTTTGAGTTACAATTTAAAACATGGCAATATACAAGTTATTGTCTATGGATTGAACTTGATCTCTTAGGGGATCCTAACCTTTAAACAATGTGTTCCAGTAGGCTTATGGGTGTTCCAACATCTCCCATTGTTGGGTTATGTCCACTAGCCTGCTTTTTACCTCTTGCAACTCCCCATTCCCTATATCCCTATGTGTGTTGTTTCCCTTTCTTTTTCCCCCTTTCAGAATTCTGCACTTACACTCTCTCTTAGTTCCTAAGTTCTGCCCCCCTCTTGTGAGCCTTGCCTTGGGACCTTGAGTTCCCACTGAACTTGGACACCTGAGGGCTGACCCTTCGACACTGCACTTTGGCTTAATATGGTGATACATTTGGGTGTAAGCACTTCCCGGAGTTCTTATAAACTCTTAGGGAACTCTGACACACCCAAGTGGGGAAAGGCTTTGAAACATGATCTTTGGAGTTAGTTTACTTCATACTTCAGACACGAAGTCTTAATCAGGCTCTCCTTGGTTGTAATTTTCAATTGCTGATGTATTTCTCTTTATTTTATTTGGACTGTAATAACTTGTAATAACTTTTGGGGATGGTTAGTGAAAAGGGAAGGGTAACCATGTATGTAAAAAGGGTAGATATCCTGCTCATAGGGAATTTCTGATCTCTGCATATCACATAGATATCCTGTCTATAGGAATTCTGCACTTTCATATGTAGATACTATGCCTATAAGGAATTTTGCACCCATATAGATATCCTGCCTATAGGTTTCTGAAATTTTGCATTCATATGGATATTCTGCCTATAGTTAAATTTTTGCATCTCTCATATAAATATCGTGCTCATAGTTAATTGGAAATTCGAATCCTGCATATGCATCTGTCACTAGGCAAACTTGTTTATAGGGCTTAAATAACTAACTACATTTTTCATAGGCTTAAACAAAGTACAACATTTAGATGTCATGCCTATAGGATTTCTGCACTCTTGTTATGTCTGTAAAAGTGTTTAAAATCAACAACGCCTAGAAAGCATGTCTATAGGATTTAATAACCAAGTCTGAAACGTCTCACTCACCTACAAATCTAAAATCATTTTCTAACGTCTGTAGAATTTATGATCTTTTGTCAAAATGCGTCTTTCCTGAATAATTGACAACCTTTTCTAAAATTAGTATATTTTACCTTTTCTGGAATCAGTAGATATCATGCTTATAGGGGTCTTCGTCTAACACTCAGGTAAGCCATATGATAGTTTATAAACTGAATAAGATTTTATTAACTACAACCAGCAGGCAGGCCTGATTCGAGCTTCTTATTTGAACTATATAATAAATCAATCTGCCTCCACCGTTTAAGTTTTAATCAGACCCTAAGCAGTACAAGCAAGTCATGCTACATTATGTGCTTTCTTTGGTTTAAAGGAGGTCTGTTTGAGCCATTTTATTTTTTTATATGCTTCGCCAAACTTGTTATATGTGTTTTGTTTGTCGCCTTAGTATTTTACCTTTTGAAACCACAAATAAGCCCAATACCTCCTCCCTCTAGGATTAGTAGTCCCAAGTTTCTCCGGGGCTGATAGGATTGGAGCGGGTAATAGCATGCAATAAGTAAATAAGACCATTTCGCGCTTTAATACCTTAACGGGGTGGGAAAGGGTAGATATGGATATGATGACCATGCAATAACATCACGTGTAGCCCCTCACTGAGGAGTGATTACCGGATGTTGTGTAGGGTGATCCATATTATTAATAAACCTAGGACCCCCCTTTCCTTTGTTTTCTTTGTTTCTTTTAAATCTCTTTTTAAACCATTTTTTTAAGAAAATAAACTCATTTTAGTTCCTTTTTCCTACTTTTGTTTATTTGTAACCATTACGTGAAAATCCCCTCTTATTTGAAGTTTTTATTTGCCTATGTGTTGTTTGCACTTAAGTCACAATAATAGCTTGGCCGGGCACCGCACTAGTAGATCTTGAGGGGTGCCTAACACCTTCCCCTTGAGATAATTTCAAGCCCTTACCCAATCTCTGGTTGTTCAAACCAAACCTTTCTTAGTGTCCTAGTGCACTTAAATCATTAGGTGGCGACTATTCAATTCAAACCCAATTCTCCAAAAGAGAACGAGTTGTCTCCCAAATGTCACAAAACCGATTTTTGCGAGAAAAAAAGGGGCACGGCAGTGTGGTGACTCTGCTGGGGATATCTTTTAGGCTTCTACCATTTCAAGCTATTACTGTGACTTTACATTTCTTATGTGATTTATTTGTTTAATATCTTTAAGCATTTAATGAGTGGAAATACGTGTCTCTTGTTTCTTTCCCTTGTTTCTTTCACTACTTTCCTTTACTGCACTCCTTTATTATTGTTTTAAATTATTACTTTATGAACGTGCAAATACGTGACAACTTGTTTTAATTATTGCATATGCATGTTTCCAACATCATATTCCACTCGTGCTAAACAAATACCATAGAAACACTTATAATGAGTGGTTGTGCTCTTCCGATATTATCACCCTTTAAATACGGCAAAGGCGTATTTGCGGTAAAACTAGTCGATCAACGTTGTAGTCGATGGTTCCGTGACTTTCCCTCTTGAGTTGTCCGCTCAAGGGTACCAGTCTAAAATCCTATAGAAGCCTTACTTTGTTTAAACTGTGCATGCATCTTGGTCAAACCTAGCCGAGTCAGTTATGTTGTCTGCATAATGACTCTTTAAGATAGCCTTGTCCAAAGTCCACTGGGTTTCCCAAAAACCCAAACATACACTATCATGTTTTGTGCATTTATTTGGAGAACTAAATGCTTTTATACCAATTAATGGTATTTAATAGTAGAGTCCGGTGGGGGTAAGGGCCTAATCCATTTGTCTTGCAGAAGTATGAGGCACGAAGTCTCCAGATTCGGCATGGTCACAAACATCCACCCAAGGTTGCTAAGCTGGTGGGAGGATCTTCATTCCAGTGATCAGACTCGTGTCCGGAAATACCTAGGAAATCTACCTTCCCTCCTGGAGGTCCAACCCAACAACAAAATCATAGAAGTTGCTACTCTGTTCTGGGATTGTGATAGGTCTTTGTTTCGCTTCGGAGAGATTGAGATGACACCCCTGCTAGAGGAAATTAGAGTATTGGCTGGTATACCATGGGAGACCCCGGGTTTGTTAATGCCGGAAAATTACAAGGGTAGAGGTTTTCTCAAAATGATGGGCCTAAAGAAGAATCCAGACTTGACATGTTTGAAGGAGTCCTACATTCTCTTTGATTATTTGTACGAGAGGTATGGTCACAACAAATCCTACCGTACTTATCCGGATGAGTTCGCCCTTACATCGTTGGGGCATATTCACCGAAGAGTCTTTGTCTTCATGTTCTGCTTCTTGGGGATGATAGTGTTTCCAATGAAGAAAGCTAGGATCCACACCAGGCTAGTCATGGTCACCAAAACTTTGATGGAGGGAATTGGTAGACAACCATTTAGCATAGTGCCTATGATCATCGCAGAGATATATCGAACCTTGGAACAGTGTTGACAAGAAGCCCCACACTTCGAGGGTTGCAACTTGCTACTCCAGCTCTGGATCATGGAGCATCTTCAAGGGGTGAATATCGGCAAGAGATTCAGCGTAGAGACTGGGACGATCATATAGCCTTACATCAACCAAGGCGAATGAACTGCATGCCCAACATGTTTGATCAGCTAGAAGATGCCAAGGGGTGGGTGGAGCTGTTTGAAAATCTCACTGAGGATCAAATACAATGGATGTTTGAGTGGTTCCCTACTGAAGAGTTCATCGCCCAATCCAGGGACGCACTATTTCTGATACTGATCGGTTTGAGAGGAACCTATCCTTATGTCCCTCTCCGAGTTATGAGACAGGCTGGTAGGAAGCAGGTTATACCAAGGGTCGACAAGATGAGTCACTTTTGGGCTGACTTCCAAGCTGATGACAGTCCTTATAAGTGTCAAGCTTAACATATGTGGCATTTCAAGATCATCATGGGAAGAGATACTATCGAACTAGACAGATACCATACTGGCTGCACCCCATACTATTCAGGCTGGCTAGAGAATAATCACAATGGTCTGGGCCAACCCGGGTTTGTTCAAGGTCACAGAATCATCGATGAAAGGGCTGAAGCACATGACAAATGCAACTAACTGCGCAAGAGGATTCGAGAATGTGAAAGAGAGCACTGTGAGATTCAAGATGCCCACCAAAAACTAATTGAAGAGTGGAAAGACATGGCTATCAGTGCCAACAAGCAATTAGGATACCTGCAACGCGTTTTAGTGGAGTTGGAATGGAAGTTTCTCAAGAGGATCGAGGACTGCCAGAATGCTGAAGGAAACGAGGGTGGACACCCCACGCCTTCACAAAACATCCCAAAACCACAAAACCATCCCGCTCCTCACCACCACTGCAATACATGCCATACATCCAGCAATACTCCACTGCTCATCCCAGAACCTCTGAATTCCACAAATGACCATTTCCACCATAACACCCCCATCTATGTGGAAACCATGTCTCACTCCACCCAACCTGTCTCAAGCACACCTGGGTCTAATGATAAAGACTCACTCATCAGGAACCTGGCTGCAGAACTCAAGAGGTTGACTAGTCGAATTCAGGGTGTCGAAGGAGGTAAGGGGATTGAAGGATTGAACTACGAAGATCTTTGCATACAACTGGATGTAGAATTGCCCGAGGGGTACAAACCTCCTAAGTTCGAGATGTTTCATGGTATAGGGGATCCGAGAGTCCACTTGAGAACGTACTGCGACAAGCTGGTCCAAGTAGGGAAAGACGAAAGGATTCGCATGGAACTTTTCATGAGGAGTCTGGAGGGAGATGCTATGTCTTGGTACACTATCCAAGAGCCGAAGAAATGGCCGAACTGGGTGAGTATGTCATCCGACTTTATGGACAGGTTCAGGTTTAACACAGAAAATGCACCAGATGTGTTCTACATCTACAACTTAAAGAAGAAACCCACGGAAACATTCCACAAGGTTGCCACTCGCTGGAGATCAAAAGTTGCTAAGGTCAGACCTGTTTTAGAAGAAGAACAAATGAACAAGTTTTTCCTTCGGGCTCAAGACCCGCAGCCCTATGAAAGGCTGATGTTGATTGGGAGCTAGAAATTTTCCGACATCATTAAGCTAGGGGAAAGGATCGAGGAAGGCATTAAAAGTGGTATGGTTACGAACTTTGAAGCTTTGCAAGCTACCAATAAGGCTTTACAGTCTTGTGGTACGTCTAAGAAAAGGGATGTAGGTGCCGTAATGGTTGCACAAAGAGCCAAATCCCCTATCAAATACCAAGCCTATCCGATACCTCCACTCATATATCAGCCTACCCAGAATTACCAAGCACTCTCACACTCTTACCAAGCTCCATCACCTACTTACCAATCACCCCCACCTCCTACATATCAACCTACTTCACCCAGATATTCCCAACTCGCACATGTCTACCAAGCCTACAATTCTCAGCCATCCCACTATCAATCACCTCCCGCATGTCAAAACTTTCCTAGACCTCGACCAAATCTCAACCGCAGACCCCCCAAACAGTATACTGCCATTGCTGAACCGATTGACCAGTTGTACGAAAGGCTCAAAGCTACTGGTTATGTCACCCCTATCCCTGCTATAACCCCTGAAAACCCTTCTCAGTGGGTCAATCCAAACAAATCCTGTGCATACCATTCCGGCATGAAGGGACATACCATTGATGAATGTTTCTCTATGAAATATAAGATCCAGACTTTGATCGATACCAAGATCATTGTAGCAAAAGAGCCTACTCTGAATGTCTGCAACAACCCTCTGTCGGACCATAAGGGTGGAGGTATTCATATGATTGAAATAGAGGATGATTGGGATCCCAAAGGATAGATCGGTTTAATCACAGAAGGTGACGAACCAAAGAAGACGATAGTCACCCTCAATCCGATCGTAGTCCAGACTCAGCCTTCTGGGGATACCAAGATAAACATGTATGTACCACTTGAATTTGAAGCACCAACCCTTACAAAGACGTCAACACCAATTGAAGTCGAGTTTGGGTCTCCAGCAAACGCACACACACTGTTTGAAGTTGTGGTTTTACCCTCCAAAATGCATGCTCCGTTCGAAGTAAATGTGCCCATCCCAATAACAGTGTCGGCCGTAACACTGTTCCATACAAATGCCATACCTTGGGATTACACAGCTGGGGCGAGAAGGAAAGGGAAAGCTAAATTTGGGGAAACAATTGCGGCACAGTGTATGACAAGAACCGACAGGGTTTATACTCCGGAGTATTTAGCTGAGTTGAGTAATCAGGCCTCTGATCGGCCGACCATCACTGAAACCGGGCTCGATGATCTCTGGAGAAAGATACAAGCCAAGGAATACTCAGTCATTGATCAACTGAACAAAGCACCGGCATAGATTTCTATCCTAGCTTTGTTGTAAAGTTCCGACGTACATAAGAATGCCTTGTTGAAAGTGCTAAGTGAGGCATATGTACCAAGAAACATCACCATAGGAGAAATGGAAAACATGGTAGGGAAGGTATTGGAAAGTCACAAGATCACTTTTCATGAAGATGAGCTGCCACTAGAAGGGTTGAATCACAACAATGCGTTGCACATCACCGTGCAATGCAAAGATTATTTTATCACTAGGGTCCTGATTGATGGAGTGTCCAGCCTCAATATTTATCCGTTGGTAACACTCTGAACATTGGGAAAGGGGCTACATGAAATCAAGGACGGGGCCATCAACGTCAAAGCTTTCGACGGTTTCCAAAGATCCACCATTGGGGAAATCAGCCTGTGTTTGCAAATGGGGCCTACTTGGTTCGACATTCATTTCAGGTTGTAGACGTGCCGACATCTTACAACTTGCTGTTGGGATGGCCGTGGATTCATATCGCTGGGTCTGTAGCATTAACACTGCATCAGGCGGTGAAATTTGAGCGAACCACCAAGAGGTGATCATTCATGGCGACGGTAGCAATCCTATATACAGTTGCCAAGCCATCCCAGTGATTAGAGGAAGGAGAAGGATAGGAGGGGAAACCTATCACCATATCGAGCGAGTCAACGCCGTTGACAAAGACAAATGGTGGGACAACATAATTGAAAGCATATTGAACTAGAGCGGATATAAGCCTAGCAAGGGACTTGGCAAGAACCTCCAAGGAATTGCCAAGCTGATCAAACTGAAGAAACATGGCACCACTTTCGGTCTGGGATACGAGTATACTTGGGAGGAATTCAACAATTGGTCGCCACTATGGCGTGGCCCATACTACTCGCTGAAGCAGCCAATACCCCATTTGAAGCAGACTTTCCAGCCGGCTGATGTTATTTATGGGTCGGAAGAAGAGGAAGCACTGGCAGCAGTGAGGAATTTGTTCCTAGAAGAAGATGACATCGATTGTTGTGTCATTTTCGAGGAGGAGGGGGAGGAAGGCCCTTCCATACAGACCGTAAAGCCAAGGAGCATGCCTCAACAATTGGACCATCAGAACCACCACAGCTCGGAAAGCCTCGGGGTAGCAAGGCTGAACAAAGCATCATGCACTATCTTTTATTTTTACTAGTTGATTTTTCTTTCGCATTTTTGAATTTTCGCAATAAGATCTTCCAATGTTCAAAAACAGTTATGAAATTTATCAAAGCATTTTGGTTTCCTTACAAATCTTAATCTTATTATTTTCTCTCATTACTTTACTTATACAGCATTACTATTACCTATCTTGATGAACCAATGGTTGTGACATGCAACGAGACAATGCAACAAACGGACATAGATTCAGAGGAAGATGATATACCGAAAGAGATTGTTAAAGAGGTTGAAAATTTGAGAACAGACATAAGTACAACCTGGATGAGACCGAGATTGTTAACCTGGGAGATGCAAAAAATATCAAAGAAACTCGGATCAGCGTTCATTTGTCACCGTCAGAAAAGGAAGAATACACAGAATTTTTGAAGGAATATGAGGACATATTCGCCTGGTCATATGATGATATGACTAGTTTGAGCATATCTATTGTGGCCCACAAACTGCCAACTGATCCGACATGTCCACCGGTAAAACAGAAGCTCAGAAAGTTTAAACCCGACATGAGTCTGAAAATCAAGGAAGAAGTCACTAAGCAGGTCAAAGCTAAGGTCCTCAAGGTAGTAGAATATCCGACATGGTTAGCCAATATTGTGCCGGAAGAAGGATGGAAATGTCAGAGTCTGTGTCGACTACCGGTATCTCAATTGGGCTAGTCCAAAGGATGACTTCCCCTTGCTAAACATACACATCCTCAATTGCACCAAGCACGAGTTGCAATCATTTGTAGATTGTTTTTTTGGTTATCATCAGATCTGGATGGATGAAGAAGATGCTGAGAAAACGGCATTCATTACGCCGTGGGGAATGTACTTCTACAAAATGATGTCGTTTGGGTTAAAAAATGCAGGGGGCACCTACATGAGGGTCGTGACCACCATTTTCCACGATATGATACACAAGGAGATAGAAGTATATGTAGACGATGTTATCATCAAGTCCAAGAAAGCCACTGATCACATGGAAGATTTGAGGAAGTTCTTCAATAGACTGAGAAGGTACAACCTAAAACTGAATCTCGCGAAGTGCGCATTTGGGATTCCTGCCGGAAAACTACTTGGGTTCATTGTAAGTCGTCGAGGAATAGAACTGGATCCATCAAAGGTTAAAGCTATTCAAGAACTGCCACCGCCAAAGAACAAGAAGGACATAATGAGTTTCTTGGGGAGACTTAATTATATCAGTCGGTTCATAGCACAATCTACAGTTATCTATGAGACAATCTTTAAGATGTTGAAGAAGGATGCCGCTACCAAATGGACCGATGACTGCCAAAAGGCCTTCGACCGAATCAAGGAGTACTTGTAAACACCACCAATTTTTGTCCCACTTGAGCCAGGTAGACCTCTATTACTCTACCTCGCAGTATTAGATGGAGTGTTCGGTTATGTCCTGGGGTAGCATGATGAAACAGGGAGGAAGGAGCAAGCCATCTATTACCTCAGTAAGAAGTTCACCTTGTATGGGGCTGGGTATTCTCTATTAGAGCACACCTGTTGTGCTTTGACTTGGGTAGCTCAGAAGTTGAGGCACTACTTCTGTGCCTACACTACATATCTCATATCAAGGATGGATCCTTTGAAGTACATCTTTCAGAAGCCCATGCCCACTGGCAAGCTGGCCAAGTGGCAAATCCTGTTGAGCGAATTTGACATTGTCTACATAACTCATAAGGCAATCAAAGGACAGGCACTAACATATCACCTTGCTGAAAATCCTGTGGACGGAGAATACGAACCCCTGAAAACATATTTTCCTGATGAAGATGTATCATTTATAGGGGAAGATATTGTAGAGTCATATGACGGTTGGAGAATGTTTTATGATGGAGCAGCAAATTTCAAAGGAGTTGGAATAGGAGCGGTCTTAGTATAAAAAACCGGTCAGTATTATCCAGTGTCTGCCAAACTCAAGTTCCCCTGCACCAACAATATGGCCGAGTATGAAGCATGCATCTTAGGGCTCAAGATGGCCATTGACATGAATATTCAAGAGTTGCTAATAATTGGAGATTCGGACTTGCTTATACATCAGGTCCGAGAAGAATGGGTGACCAAGAACTCCAAGATACTCTCTTATCTGTATCATGTGCAGGAGTTGAGAAAGAGGTTCACAAAGACTGAATTCCTGCATATTCCTAGGGTCCAGAATGGATTCGCCGATGCACTGGCTACCTTATCATCCATGATACAACATCCAGACAAGAATTTCATTAATCCCATTTCGGTAAAGATCCATGATCAACCTGCTTACTGTGCTCATATCAAAGAAGAAGCAGACGGAAAGCCTTGGTTTCATGATATCAAGGAATACTTGGCCAAAGGAGAATACCCAGAGCTCGCAAAGGCTATTCAGAAGCGCACGCTTCGGAGGTTATCCAACAATTTCTTTTATAGCGGAGGAATCCTGTATAGGAGGACTCCTGATTTGGGATTATTAAGGTGTGTCGACGCAAAAGAAGCATCCAGGCTATTAGAGGAAATTCATGCAGGGACTTGCGGTCCACATATGAATGGTTTTGTTTTAGCAAAGAAAATACTCCGAGCTGGTTACTTTTGAATGAATATAGAAACAAACTGCATCCAGTATGTCCGAAAGTGCCACCGCTGCCAGATATATGCAGACATGATAAAGTGCCTCCAAATGAGCTTAATGCAACAAGCTCAGCGTGGTCGTTCGCTGCCTAGGGAATGGATATTATCAGAACAATCGAACCCGCCACATCAAACGGGCACAGGTTTATCCTAGTGGCATTTGATTATTTCACCAAATGGGTTGAAGCATCATCTTACAGAGAAGTGACCAAGAAAGTCGTGGCGGATTTCATCTGCAACTATATCATGTATCTGTTCGGAATTCCAGAATCAATCATTACTGATAATGGCTCTAACCTCAATAGTGATTTGATGAAATCCATGTGTGAAACCTTCAAGATCAAACACAAGAATTCTACAGCTTACAGACCTCAGATGAACGGAGCCGTAGAGGCCGCCAACAAGAATATCAAAAAGCTACTAAGGAAAATGATAGAGAAGCATAAGCAGTGGCACGAGAAGCTATTGTTTGCTTTATTGGGATACCGCACCACAGTCTGCACATCGACAAGAGCAACCCCCTATATGTTGGTTTACGGTACAGAGGCAGTCATTCCCGCCGAGGTGGAAATTCCCTCATTAAGAATCATACAAGAAGCAAAGATAGATGATGTAGAATGGGTGAAGAATCGTTACGAGCAGCTAGCTCTTATAGATGGAAAGGGAATGAATGCAGTTTTCCACGGTCAACTTTATTAGAACAGGATGTCCAGAGCCTTCAACAAAAGAGTCAAGCCGAGATAGTTCACGTGCTAAAGAAAATCTTTCCACATCAAGATGAAGCCAAAGGGAAATTCTCTCCCAACTGGTAGGGCCCGTACATGGTTCACCGGGTTCTAACAGGAGGATCCCTCATACTCGCAGAAATGTACGGAGAAGTCTGTCCAAAGATGATCAATTCATACGCAGTCAAGCGATACTATGTGTAGTCTTTATACTTTCCTTATATGATGTAATTTGAACTATGCCTGACCTGATTCCCGTTTAAGAGGGGATACGTAGGCAGCCCTATGGGTTCGGTCACAATTCAATAAAATTTCCATATCCCCCGCTATTGGAAACTGGGGCTGAATTTTGAGGAGGACCCTCAAAATTCCGAGGTCGATTCCAGCCATTTATCATTAACAGCCGTCAAAAGCAACAACCCAGTAAACTGGGGCAGAATGGAGCAAGAGAAGTCGCAATATCATGAGCCACGTCGCAATCGTCGGTTCATCTAAAGAAAACTATTCTTAATTATGTACTTATGTTATGCTTTTACTAAATCATGCATGTTTATTACCAAAATTGCCTTGTTTAACAATGCCACCCTAGTGATATATACAGTATCGCTGGATCAAAGCCGAGCAGGTCAAGCATAGCCAGCGAGGATACGAACTAACCTTTCCTCAACATAGATACATGGAATACCGGGTGGACAAATTCCAATTCGGATGGCAATTCTAACTCATAAGCAACCTGTCCAATTCGTCGAAGAATTTTATACGACCCAATATACCTTGGACTCAGCTTACCTTTCTTCCCAAAACGCATAATACCCTTCATTGGTAAGATCCTCAGGAAAACCCAATCACCAACCTCAAACTCCAGATCACGACGTCGGACATCGGAATAAGATTTTTGCCTTCTTTGTGCCGTCCTCAATCGCTCCTGTATCATTTTCACCTTCTCAATAGCTTGGTGAATCAAATCTGGTCCATATAATTCTGTTTCACCGACTTCGAACCATCCAACTGGTGATCTACATATTCTCCCGTATAGTGCCTCGTATGGGGCCATTTTAATACTGGAATGGTAGCTATTATTGTAGGCGAATTCTATGAGTGGAAGATGGTTATCCCAATTTCCCTTAAAATCTAGAACACATGCTCGTAGCATATCTTCCAGTGTCTGAATGGTACGTTCAGCCTGTTCGCCAGTCTGCAGATGAAATGGAGTGCTGAGATTCATTTGTGTGCCTAAACCCTTCTAAAAAGACCTCCAAAAGTTAGTTGTAAATTGAGCTCCTCGGTCTGATATAATAGATACCGGCACACCATGAAGCCTAACAATCTCCTTGATATACAACTTCGCATAATCTTCAGCCGTGTAAGTTGTCTTAACTGGCATAAAATGGGCACATTTTGTAAGTCGATCAATTATCACCCAGATGGAGTCAAACTTATGATAAGAGCGAGGTAATCCAATAATTAAGTCCATATTAATCACCTCCCATTTCCAGGTCGGAATCTCTATATTCTGAAGCAATCCACTGGGTTTCAGATGTTCTATTTTTACTTGTTGACAATTGGGACACTGGGCTACAAATTCTGCAATAGACTTCTTCATGTTATCCCACCAATGCTGCTCCTTGACATCATGATACATCTTTGTCGAGCTGAGATGGATGGAATATCGGGATTGATGAATCTCATTTTTGTAACCTTGCCACATTAGGCACACATAATCGGCCCTGGTATCTCAGTGCCCCATCTCTTCTGATCTCAAAAGCCATACTTTTACACTGTTGAATGCTTTCTCTTAATCGTACTAAGATAGGATCTTCATATTGTCGTGCTTTTACCTCGGCTACCAAAGATGATTCTGATGTATTCTGTACAGTAACACCTCCATCATCAGAGTCTAACAATCTGATTCTCATATTGGCTAGCTGATGAAGCTCTTTAATCAACCCCCATCTACCTGCCTCAATATGCACTAAGCTTCCCATTGATTTACGGCTGAGAGCGTCTGCCACAACGCTACTGAGTTCAGCCAGGGCCGATTACATGGCTGAGAGCGTCTGCATCGATCTTCTGAATGTCGACACTAATACCCTCGTCAGATATCACATGGCTAAGGAACGCTACTGAGTTCAGCCAAAATTCACATTTGGAGAGCTTAGCATATAACTTACGATCCTGAAGCGTCTGTAATACTATCCGCAAGTGGCCCGCATGTTCCGCCTCCGAACGAGACTATACTAGAATGTCATCAATGAATACAATCACGAACACATCAAGATAGTGCCTAAATATAGTATTCATGAGATCCATAAAAGCTGCTGGGGCATTTGTTAGCCCGAACGACATCACCAAGAACTCAAAGTGCCCGTATCTTGTCTGGAAGGCCGTCTTTGGAATATCCTTCTCCTTAACCCTCACCTGATGATACCCTGAACGTAAATCAATCTTGGAGAAATACTTATCAACCTGGAGTTGGTCAAATAGGTCATCAATTCTTGGAAATGGATACTTGTTCTTTATAGTAGACTTATTCAACTGTCGATAGTCGATACACATCCGTAACGACCCGTCTTTCTTCCGCACGAATAGGACTGGTGCACCCCAAGGTGAAGTGCTAGGTCTAATGAAGCCCTTATCCAGCAAGTCCTTCAACTGCACATTCAACTCTCGCAACTCTGTCGGGGCCATTCTGTATGGAGGGATAGAGATCGGTTGAGTGTCAGGCAACACATCAATGCTAAACTCAATTTCCCTTTCAGGAGGAAAGCCTGGGAGTTCATCTGGAAAAACATCTGGGAATTCGTTGACCACGGGGATTGATTGTAAAGTAGGCGGTTTCGCCTCCGCATCCCTAATGCGAATGAAATGATAAATGTAACCTTTTGAGATCATTTTCCTTGCCTTAAGATAGGAAATAAACCTACCTTTTGGTGTAGCAATATTCCCTTTCCATTCAATGATGGGTTCACTAGGAAATTGAAACCTAACCATCTTCGTACGGCAGTCAACATTTGCATAGCATGAGGCCAACCAGTCCATTCCCATTATCACATCAAAATCAACCATTTCTAACTCAAATAAATTTGTCGAGGTTTGACGACTACAAATCATCACAGTGCAACCTCTATATACCCTTCTAGCAATCACAGAATCTCCTATCGGAGTAGATATCGCAAGGGGTTTACTTATCAATTCAGGTTCAATGCCAAACTTATTAGCCACAAAGGGTGTAACATATGATAATATAGACCCCGGATCAATCAGCGCATATACATCATAAGAAAACATAGATAATATACCTGTAACAACATCAGGAGACAACTCGAGATCCTGTCGACCTATTAGAGCATAGGTTCGATTTTGACCACCCCTCAAACTCGGCACTGCACCTCTACCTCTACCACGACCTATCGACTGCTGAAAACCTCATGCTAGAGGTCGAACTGATGAGGAAGAAGCAGACACAGATCCAGTCGACTGAGCCATACCATCACCTCCCCTGTTAGGACAATCCCGCATCATATGGTCAGGTTGTCCGCAAGAATAACATGCATCAGAACCTCGGCGGCACAGTCCAAAGTGGGCCTTGCTGCACTGATCACAACGTGGTGTTGTGGGTCTTGTCTGACTAGTATCCCTGTGATGTTAAGAGCCTGATGCTTGCGAACTCTGACTTGGACCAGAATGGGTAAATTGATCATATTGAGGCCTCTGAAACTGTGAGGGAGCACTAGCTACAGGTGGCGCCGAACTCCTCGAAGACTGGGGCCTGACGCTGCCTCTGAAGTCATTAGAATACCTTGCAAATCTCGCCCTCTTATGTTGGCCCCTATCCTGCTCCCTATCTGCCCTCTGCTGGTGCTTACGATCCTCTAGGGTTTGGGCATAAGCCTGAATACGGGAAATATCCATGCCCTCCACCAAGGAGGCTGTCGTGCACTCATTTATCAGATGTGGTCCCAATCCATTCACGAACAAATGCACCATATCACTCATCTCGGCCACCATATGGGGAACATACCTTGCTAAAGAATCAAACTGCATATTGTACTATCGCACACTCATATTACCTTGTCTAAGGTTCAAGAACTTATCAGCTCTAGCTCGTCGTATCTCAACTGGCAAGTAGTGACGAAGAAAGGCCTTAGAAAATTCCTTCCACACAGCTGGAAGAGCGTTCGAACCCCTGGATCTCTCCCAACTATCATACCAGAGAACCGCTAAATCTCGTAGACGATACGAAGCCAACTCTAATGCCTCTGTATCACTAACATGCATAACCCGAAGTGTACGATGAACCTGGTCAATAAAAGTATGCGGATCCTTCTTGGGGTCTGATCCAGTAAACACTGGAGGGTCTAAATTAATAAAATCACGAACTCTCGTGCTAACTGGTTTCTCAGCAGCACCTGTATTCTGCCTCTGAGCCTGAGCAGCTACCAAGCTAGTCAATAACTGCAAAAGCACTCTGCATATCCTGGTCTGTAGTGCCAGACGGAGGAACTAGAGGTGCTGGGTGCCTCCTAATATCCTCTGGAGGAGACGGGGTAGCTGAGGTATGAGACGGAATCTCACTCTGAGCCTCACTTTGGCCTGCTCTGGCTTGGGGCACCTGACTGGTACCCTCTCCTGCAGCTGTATCAAGCCGTCTACTAATTGTTTGCTTCCTAGTCGAAGGCATCGCTAAAAGAAAACAAGGTGAATATTAGAGACAAACACTTACGACTCAACTCTACGCACGACCTAAATTCAGGAAGAAGGTAACAACCCTAGATGTCATGTAGCCTCCTGATTATAAAAGTGGTGCGCTATATATCCATAATCAAGACTCTACTAGACACGGCTCATAGACAATCCCTAGGACAGACTTGCTCTGATACCAAGTTTGTCACGACCCAAACTGGAGGGCCATGACTAGCACCTGACCATACTTGCCGAGCACCAACATACATTTTATCTAACTTTTTTTTATTATCTTTTAGGGTTGACGAGATCAATATAAATGGTAGACCTAGATCATGGACAACCAGCAATAAAAGATGATGGCATAAACATACATAGCAGGGGATGACTAGACAATAAAGAAACTACATATAAGGTACGAGCTACCACGCTACCATGAAAGACTATACAACAAAAACCAGCCGACAAGGAATACTAAACTATACATGAGTCGACACTTGTCTAAGAGCCTCTAAATGAACATAAGTGTTGCAACATAGCCGGAACAGGGCCCCCACATACCCATGATGTCTATAACAAATATGCATATCAAGACCATGGCAAGTCCGGAGAAGGGATCTCGCCAATCACTGCTGAACTGGACAACCTACTGTGGTGGGGGAGCTGCACCTGCCTGTCTATTAGGGCCTGCAACACGACATGCGGCGTCCACAAACAAAAGGACATCAGTACGAATAAAGTACTGAGTATGTAAGGCAGGAAACCATAAATATGAACAGTAATGTAAGCAGGGATAGAAAATATACAACCTGGAACATCTGAGTACCTCGGAGCGCTACTGACTTGAAATGCATAATACATATGTATGTATACATAAACTTTTAAAACATACGCCTCTGTAGGCATCATCATCATCATATCGTACCCATCCATAATAGGCTTGGTAAAAACGTACCCGGCCATCATAAAGCTCGGTAGAATCGTACCCGACCACGTGGAGCTCGATAAAACCCAACTGATCAGTGGTTGCACAATATGTTCCATACCCGTCCGACTATAGTGTGGCTCGGTAGATTAAAATAGATACATATATATAATGCATGCTCGACTCATAGAATCACATTCTAAACCTTTCGGAGTGACGTAAGGTCGGTATCCTATGTACACATTATTAGGACCAACTCTTCATTATGAACCTTATAAGAGTCAGGAAGTACCAACAACATTGATAACATAAGAATAAGAGAAGAAACATTAACATCAATCGTTCCATAAGAGGGAAAGCAATGTAAGTACTGCTAGCTTCTAAGAGTAGAGTATCTTTGGAAGCTCGTTCATTAAATTATGTACAATCGGAGTCATGAAAAAGAAGAAAAGGGATAGCCTCACATACCTTGTATATACTGCCCCAAACACAAGCTATGCAATTGTCACAATTCCTTAGTCTACAATATAAGAAACGATACTATCGTTATCATTTAAGCGTCATAACTATTATGTATCGACCACAACCTATTTTACGTTGAAACGGACAGCACCTCCCTTATATATATGACTTCATACCATTCCAAAAAATCACCAAACAGCCCAAACAACATCAATAATAAACATATTGAGCCTCTCAAAACAGTCCACGCACAACCTAATTACATCATACATACGACGACCACTGTAGTCGTGTCAAACAACCCGGAAATGTCATAAATCACTATCATCCCACAACCCTACATATATATGGTTTTCCTCTACACCCTTCCACCTCCAAAACACCACAAAATAGTAGTGAAACACGCAGCCCAATAGCAACACAAAACAGTCTGATACAAGTGAATAACTCGAACTCACGGCTTCCGATCACCGTCCCGTGAGTTCTTACATGTATATAACGAATTACCATGAATTCACAACAGAGAAAAATGTATGAAAGATGGCAGTAACTTACCTTACTTGTTGGATAACTCAGCCCTTCCCTTGGTTCTTCAAACTCTAGGTTTTACCTTCAAATAAAACTTGAAAGAGAGGGAAAATCGATTAGGGTTTGTGTGGGATTTTTTGGGAGGAGTTGAAGGGGTTAACTTTGATTTTGAGGGTCTTAAATATGTATGAAATAACTGAGTTCATAACCCCTTAAAAGTCCTCTCTTGGCCGACTTAGGTCTTTAATTTTGTCCTATCATTTTGGCAAGTAGGTGATGCACCTACTTGTCATCTACCAATCTGCGCAAGCTTGCGAGAATATTAATATCTCTATACTCCAAGATCGTATTGACAAATGGTTTAATGTGTTGGAAACTAGACTCGTTGATCTTTAATTTGGTGGGTAGATCACCCTGTAATTCCTTGTAAATCAGGAGAAAAGCTTAGAAACATTTAACCTAATGTGTAAGTAAAATTATGAACCTAAGTTGCGACAACGTTTGTCGACTTTTGTTTCATAACTCGTTTGACTTCAAAACATATGATACGGATATTATATGATTCAAACACTTTAATACATGACCTTGAGTGTATTAAGAACCTCTAGGTTTACTTGAAAATACGAGTTACAACATCCTTGATTCGTTTAACTTCTAGTACTTGTTAATCACCCTTATACACCCTTGTATCACTTAAGACCAATAGGATTAATTTCTTATCATCTCAAAGGTAATTCCTTCTTGAATTTATGTTAACTAATATATGGCATGAACTCATGTATGTGGATATGGGTTGTAACAATAAGGCTACCATTCTGCCTTCCGAGGTTAAGCTCTATCTCCATCTGCATTCTCTGCAGTGCATAAGGATACCATTCTGCCTTCCGAGACTAAGCTCTATCTCCATATGCATTCTCTGTATTGAATAAGGCTACCATTCTGCCTTCCGAGGTTAAGCTCTACCTCTATTTGCATTCTCTGCATTGCATAAGGCTACCATTTTGCCTTTTGAGACTAAGCTCTGTCTCCATCTGCATTCTTTGCATTGCATAAGGCTACCATTCTGCCTTCCGAGGTTAAGCTCTACCTCCATCTGCATTTCTCTGCATTACATAAGGCTACCATTCTTCCTTCCGAGGTTAAGCTCTACCTCCATCTGCATTCTCTGTATTGCATAAGGCTACCATTCTGCCTTCCGAGGTTAAGCTCTGCCTCCATCTTGCATGGCTGAAAGATCGCCACTTTATTTACATCTTGCATCGGCTGAAAGATCGCCACTTCATTTACATCTTGCATCGGCTGAAAGATATCCACTGCATTTATACCTTGCATTGGCTGAAAGATAGCCACTTTATTTACATCTTGCATTGGCTGAAAGATCGCCACCTACTGCATCTCATAGGCTGAAAGATTGCCAAATCATCCGAAGGCATCATTGTTTGGAGGCACCATTTTCATAACCCGGGAACGCCATGCCATGGCCTGAGGACCCCTTTTATCTTTTGCATATCATTATTCAAAGGCGCCATAGTTCGGAGGAATCATTCTCATAGATCGAGAGCACCATTTCATGGCCTACGAATCCTTATTATACGCTTCATGGCCCAAGATGTCATGGTCTGAGGATGTCATCCTAACCGTCCAAAGACAACATTTCATGGTCCGATGGGAACTTGCATCATGTTTAAATTTTCGCATAACATATGGTTCATTTGTAGGTAAACCGGCGAGCAATGGAAATCTCAGCAGGAGCAATCCCGCTCCAGTTCCCGCAGCCCTATTACACTTTAACCATTCATCCTAACCCAAATATTGCGTCTGTTCTAAGAAAACCTCCATCGGCATACTCCGCCGACGGATCCTGAACTATATATGGCCTGATTCCTGTAAGACCAGGGATATGTAGGAGCTCAAGAACCAGGGCACGGTCAACCTTTTCAAACCATTTCGTTCGATCAAAATTGGCCATCATATCTTTACCCGACAACTCTTTCATCCTTCCCGGGTAAAGAGGGGCAGTTGTTGATACCCAATTTTTTCTATATATTTTTCATATGAAAAATACTTTCAGAATATCAGGTATATGCATATATAAGTATGTCCTAAGGTTTTACTATTTTTCTCTTAATTTTTATAGATTTTTAAATCTATTTATTACCCTATTTTATCAAGAAAAACCCAATATTTATCCCCAAAATTATCATTTTGGGTGATTCACTTATTGTATTCTCATACTTATATTAAAATATTCTGGCATAATTGTTTCATATTTTTACAAATTTGTTTAGTATTTTTAAAGTTAAATTGCATATAATTGCAATTTTAGCGTATTTTAAGATTTAATTATTTTCATAATTATAAAATTGACTCCAATATTTTTTAATTTGATAATTACGTATTATTAATCATTTTAGTACCTTTAATTTATTTCCAGAAATCATTTTACTATTTTTTATAAAATAAATAATGGAAAAGTGGCTATTTAAATACTAGCCCTATTTCATTTCAATTGTAGCCCAAATCAACCCCCAATTGAACCCAATTATAATTTCAAATTACCTGGCCCTATTTCTAAATTACTCGACCCCTCACCCATTAAATTCAACCCGCCCGGCTCCCCTTTTGATCCAGGTCATTGATCATTTTGATTAACGACCACAAACCCTTCTTTCCTTTTTTAATCTACCAACACCCTTTAACCCTAAATCAGTTCACCTAACCATCCGCCTCTGAACTCTCAAACTCTATCGAACATTCCCAAACCCTAACCGCCTCTTACCACCACCTCCACCTTGAAACCCACCGGAATCCATGGCTTCTCAGGCTATGGGAGTCTTATACTCACCTTCTCTTGCTCCCACACGCCTGATATCTGAAGATTAAAGGCTTGTCCTCGAAGGTTTGCACCCAGACTCTGTCGATTCAAGGTTCTACAGCCATCCCCGGCGTACTACGGTGGTTTGAGCCTGATTCCCACCTCTCCGACTCAGATCGGCGACCTTTCAAAGCCTATCTCACTTCTAGGGTTCTTTTAAAACCATAACCCTTCGAGGTTTTCTCCGATTTCCTTAGATCCGTTGTGTATCTTTGCTCTCCTTGAGTTTTCAAACGATTTCCCTAACTTTTCTTTCAAAAATTGCTTTCAAAACCGTTTCGTTTTCGATCTAGGGTTTTCTGAAAATGCTTAAATGTTTCTCTGACTTTCCTTTCCTTTTCTTTTGTGTGTATTTGCCTCTACTTTGTTCTATGTTTTCCTTCTACCTTGAATGTTCTTCTACTGAGTTTTTACACCTTGTTCTTGTATGTTCTTTTACTGAGTTTTATATACTCCATGCTTGTATGTTCTTCTACCATGTTTTCCATACTATGCTCTCATATGCTTTTCTACTGTGTTCTTATATTTTTTATCTTCTACTATGTTCCCGCATGTTTCTCCTACTGTATTTTCCTGCTAAGTTCTTAAGTTTCCTTATTTTCCTTCTATTAAGACCTGTTTAAGTTTCTTCTGAAAATCTCTTAAGCATGTTTCTTTTACTGTTCATATTAGTGTTTTTCTTTTGAGTGCTTCTACTATGTTCCGCATGTTACTTTGCTATCATGTTTTTCTCATGAGTTTCTGTTGATGAAAGAAGCATGCAAGAGGTTTCAACTCTGAAACCTCTGAGCCTGTTTCAACTACTTGCCTCCTCATCTCTGTACTTGATTCAAGGTGGAAACCCTAGAATTTGGGGTTCTGCCGAGGTTTGATTGAACTAGGGTTTTATTTTAGAACCCTTAACTCTTTCAGACTGACTTTGAGTCTCTGAACTGAGTTTGAACATCTTTGTTTTCATACAATGCTGAACTTTTTGATAAACTCTTCTACACTAGATTTTTTCTGTTGATTTACACGATAGTTTTCTTTCATGCTCACATGCTCCTTATATATGATGAATTTTCCTCTAAATGGTTTTCAAATTTGCAATTAGTGCAAACTTCTTTTTGAATATAGATTGATTGATTTCTTTCCATCTTTTACTGATTTCCTCTGTTACTCGACTTAAGTAAAACCCTTCTTCATCTTTTCTGACTTGGTTCATACATACCAAATCTTAGACCTTGTCATTTACTGGCCGTTAATTGACTCCCCTACCTTATTTGCACAAACCGTGTACTGACAAAAACTCTGTCCTTCAATAACCTTTATCTATTTTCCCTCAATTGCATGTTTTACACAAAGTGTTTATTCAATTCCTTTCCTTAAATGGTTTTACTCGTTTTGAATCTGAATCCCTTAATTAAGGGAAGCCTTGTGTAAGTGATTGACAATCAGTTTTCAAACTGTTTTCTTACCTTATTTATGTTTGCTTTCTACACTATAAAGGGCACGACCCTTTTCACAAACACACACTTCAGACTTCACAACATCAGAATCTCTTCGGAATTCTTACTCTCACATAATAAAACTCTCTTTTATTGTCTGCACTGAGGTTTTTACCAGACTACTGCATTTTTCTCTACTTAATTCTTTGAAACTGGTATGTCCTAATTTCAAATTTCAGCATCCCCACAATGTGTTTACTTACAGCTTTATGCCTCTATGTCTACTTTACTACTTCTGCAGAGTTAAATACTTAAACTAACATGTTGGTTCCCTTTTGATTGTTTCTGCTATAAATCTCTATTCCCTATTTCTCTTTATGTGCTTTGAGTTACAGTTTAAAACATGGCAATATACAAGTTATTATCTATGGATTGAACTTGATCTCTTAGGGGATCCTAACCTCTAAACAATGTGTTACAGTAGGCTTATGGGTGTGCCAATATCTCGTATTGTTGGGTAATGCCCACTAGCCTGCTTTTTACCTCTTGCAACTCCCCATTCCTTATATCCCTATGTGTGTTATTTCCGTTTCCCTTTCCCCCTTCTGCACTTGCACTCTCTCTTAGTTCCTAAGTTCTGTCCCCCTCTTGTGAGCCTTGCCTTGGGACCTTGAGTTCCCACTGAACTTGGACACCTGAGGGCTGGCCCTTCCATACTGTACTTAGGCTTAATATGGTGATACATTTGGGTGTAAGCACTACCCGGAGTTCTTATGAAACTCTTAGGGAACTCTGACACACCCAATGGGAGAAAGGCTTTGAAACATGATCTTTGGAGTTGGTTTACTTCATACTTCAGACAGGAAGTCTAAATCAGGCTCTCCTTAGTTGTAATTTTCAATTGCTAATATATTTTTCTTTATTTTATTTGGACTAAAATAACTTTTGGGGATGGTTAGTGAAAAGGGAAGGGTAACTATGTATGTAAAAGGGGTAGATATCCTGCTCATAGGGAAATTCTGATCTCTGTATATCACATAGATATCTTGCCTATAGGAATTCTGCACTTTCATATGTAGATACTATGCCTATAAGGAATTCCTCACCCATATAGATATCCTGCATATAGGTTTTTGAAATTCTGCATTCATATGGATATCCTGCCTATAATTAAATTTTTGCATCTCTCATATAGATACCATGCCCATAGTTAACTGGAAATCCGAATCCTGCATATGCATTTGTCACTAGGAAAACCTGGTTATAGGGCTTAAATAACTAAATGCATTTAGATATCATGTTCATAGGCTTAAACGAAGTACAACATCTATATGCCATGCCTATAGGATTTCTGCACTCTTGCTATGTCTGTAAAAGTGTTTAAAATCAACAACGCCTAGAAAGCATGTCTATAGGAATTAATAACCAAGTCTGAAACGTCTCACTTGCCTACAAATGTAAAATCATTGTCTAACGTCTGCAGAATTTATGATCTTTTGTCAAAACTCGCCTTTCCTGAATAACTGACCACCTTTTCTAAAATCAGTATATTTTACCTTTTCTGGAATTAGTAGATATCATGCCTATAGGGGTCTTCGTCTAACACTCAAGCAAGTCATAGGATAGTTTATAAACTGAATAAGATTTTATTAACTACAACCAGCAGGCAGTCCTGATTCGGCCTTCTTATCTAAACTATGTAATAAATCAATCTACCTCCACCGTTTAAGTTTTAATCAGAGCCTAAATAGTACATGCAAGTCATGCTACATTATGTGCTTTCTTTGGTTTAAAGGAGGTCTGTTTGAGCCCTTTTATTTGTTTATATGCTTCCCCAAACTTGTTATATGTGTTTTGTTTGTCGCTTTAGTATTTTACCTTTTGAAACCACAAATAATCCCAATACCTCCTCCCTCTAGGATTAGTAGTTCCAAGTTCCTCCGGGGCTGATAGGATTGGGGCGGGTAATAGCATGCAATAAGTAAACGAGACCATTCCGCGCTTTAATATCTTAACAGGGTGAGAAAGGGTAGATATGGATATGATGCCCATGCAATAACATCACGTATATCCCCTTACTGAGGAGTGATTACTGGATGTTGTGTGGGGTGATCCATATTATTAATAAACCTAGGACCCCCCTTTCCTTTGTTTTCTTTGTTTATTTTAAATCTCTTTTTAAACCATTTTTTTTTAAGAAAATCAACTCCTTTTAGTTCATTTTTCTTACTTTTGTTTATTTGTAACCATTATGTGAAAATCCCCTCTTATTTGAAATTTTTATTTGCCTATGTGTTATTTGCACTTAAGTCACAACAATAGCTTGGTCGGGAACCACACTAGTGGATCTTGAGGGGTGCCTAACACCTTCCCCCTTGAGATAATTTCAAGCCCTTACCCAATCTTTGGTTGTTCAAACCAAACCGTTCTTAGTGTCCTAGTGCACTTAAATCATTAGCTGGCGACTCTTCAATTCAAACCCAATTCCCCAAAAGGGAACGAGTTGTCTCCCAAATATCACAAACCCAATTTTCGCAAGAAAAAAGGGGGCACGATAGGTTGTTATGAGTGTGGAGAGTTGGGTCACATGTGGAGGCAATGTCCTTGTCGTCTTGGGGGTTTATCTCAGCAGAGGAGTCATCCATCGACTTTAGCACCAGTTACTTCACCACCCACACAGCCCGCTAGGGGTGGAGGACAGTCAACTAGGGGTCGCCCCAAAGGGGGAGGTTATCAGGTGGTGGTCAGGCCAGTTTCTATGCACTCCTAGCTACACCCAATGTAATTTTTTCAGATGCTGTAATTACAAGTATTGTCTCAGTCTACCATAGAGATGCCTCTGTGTTATTTGGTCCTGGTTTCACTTTTTCATATGATTCATCATATTTTGCTCGTTATTTGGATACGCCCCGTGAGTCTCTTGTTTTATCTATTCGTGTATCTACTCCGGTAGGCAATATTATTATTGTGGACCGTGTGTACCGGTCATGTGTGGTGACTATTGGGGGTCTAGAGACCCGAGTGGACCTTTTTTTGCTTTGTATAATGGACTTTGATGTGATATTGGGCATGGATTGGCTATCTCCATGTCGTGCTATATTGAATTGTCATGCTAAGGTAGTGACATTGGCTAGGCCGGGGATGCCACGGATTGAGTGGCGAGGTTCGACTGATTTTGTCCCTAGTAGGGTGATTTCATTCTTGAAGGCCCAACGGATGGTTGGGAAAGGTTGTCTTTCTTACTTAGCCTTTGTGAAGGATGTTAGTGCATAGACTCCTAGAATTAATTATGTTCCCGTAGTGAGAGGTTTTCCTGATGTGCTTCATGCAAACCTGCTAGGCATGCCACCGGATAGGGATATTGATTTCGGTATTGGTTTGGTGCTGGGCACTCAGACCATTTATATTCCACCGTATCGTATGGCACCAGCGGAGTTAAAGGAACAGCTTCAGGAACTCCTTGATAAGGGGTTTATTCGGCCTAGTTTGTCGCCTTGGGGTGCGCCTGTTCTATTTGTGAAGAAGAAGGATGGCACGATGAGGATGTGCATTGATTACAGGAAGTTGAACAAAATTACAATCAAGAACAAGTATCTTTTGCCTCGTATCGATGATTTATTTGACTAGATTCAGGGAGCGAGAGTGTTCTCCAAGATTGATCTCCGTTCAGGGTATCACCAGCTGAAGATCAGGGACTCGGATATTCTTAAGACATCTTTCAGGACCCGATATGGTCATTATGAGTTCCTTGTGATGTCTTTTGGGTTGACCAATGCCCCAACAACGTTCATGCATTTGATGAACATCGTGTTTTGGCCTTATCTCGACTTGTTTGTGATTGTTTTTATTGATGATATTTGGTATACTCGCGTTGTCAGAAGGAGCACACAGAGCATCTGAGAGTTGTGTTGCAGAGATTGAGGGAGGAGAAGCTTTATGCAAAGTTCTCCAAATGTTAGTTTTGGCTTAATTCTGTGGCTTTATTGGGACACGTGGTGTCCAGTGAGGGTATTCAGGTTGATTCGAAGAAGATAGATGCGGTTTAGAGTTGGCTCAGACCATCCTCAGCCATAGAGATTCGTAGCTTTCTTGGTTTTGCGGGTTATTACCGTCAGTTAGTTCAGGGATTTTCATCTATTGCATCACCCTTGACCAAATTAACTTAAAAGGGTTCTCCATTCAGGTGGTCGGATGAGTGTGAGGCGAGCTTTCAGCAGCTCAAAATTGCCTTGACCACAACTCCGGTGTTAGTTTTTCCATCAGCTTCAGGTTCATATACAATGAATTGTAATGCTTCAAGAATTGGTATTGGGTGTGTGTTGATGTAGGAGGGTAGAATGATTGCTTATGCTTCTCGTCAGTTGAAGCCCCATGAGAAGAACTTCCCTCAGTTTATGATCTAGAGTTGGCTGCCATTGTTCACGCGTTGAAGATTTGGAGGCATTATCTCTATGGTGTGTCTTGTGAGGTGTTTACTGATCATCGTAGCCTCCAACACTTGGTCAAGCAGAAGGATCTCAATTTGAGGCAGCGAAGATGGTTGGAGCTGCTAAAGGATTATGACATTACTATCTTGTACCATCCAGGGAAGGCCAATGTAGTGACTGATGCTTTGATTAGGAAAGCAATGAGTATGTGCAATCTTGAATTTATTCCTATTAGGGAGAAACCTCTTGCAGTTGATGTTCAGGCCTTGGCCAATCGGTTTGTGAGGCTGTATATTTTGGAGCCCAATCGGGTCTTAGCTTGTGTGATTTCACGGTCTTCCTTGTTTGATTGCATCAAAGAGCACCAGTATGATAATCCTCATTTACTTGTCTTTAAGGACAGAGTTCAGCACGACAATGCAAGAGATGTGACTATTGGTAACGATGGGGTGTTGAGAATGTTGGGCCGGATATGTGTGCCTAATGTACATGGGCTCCGTGAGTTAATTCTAGATGAGGCCCATAGCTCGCGGTATTTCATTTATCCGGGTGTCGCGAAGATGTATCAGGATTTGGGGCAGCACTATTGGTGGAGGAGAATGTAGAAGGATATTGTGGGATTTGTAGCTCGGTGTCTCAATTGTCAGCAGGTGAAATATAAGCATAAGAGACCGGGTGGCTTGATTTAGCAGATGGATATTCCAGAGTGGAAGTGGGAGCGGATCACCATAGATTTTGTAGTTGGAATTCCATTGACTTTGAAGAAGTTCGATGCTATTTGGGTGATTGTGGATCGGCTGACCAAGTCCGTGCACTTCATTCCTGTGTGTACTACCTATTCTTCAGAGCGGTTGGCAAAGATCTATGTCTGAGAGATTGTTCGCTTGCATGGTGTCCCAGTTTCCATTATTTCAGATAAAGGTACTCAGTTTACTTTGCCGTTTTGGAGGGCCGTACAAAGAGAGTTGGGTACTCAGGTTAAGTTGAGCATAGTTTTTCACCCTCAGACGGATGGGCAGTCCAAGCACACTATTCAGATATTGTTAGACATGTTGCGCACTTGTGTCATTGATTTCGGTGGTTCATGGGATCAGTTTATACCACTCGCGGAGTTTGCTTATAACAACAGTTATCAGTCAAGTATTCAGGTGGCTCCATATAAGGCTTTGTAAGGGAGACATTGTAGATTTCCAGTTGGTTGGTTTGAGTCGGGTGAGGCTAGGCTATTGGGTACATACTTGGTACAGGATGTTTTAGACAAAGTGAAGGTGATTCAGGAGTGGCTTCGTACAACGCAGCCGAGACAAAAGAGTTATGTTGACAAGAAGGTTTGTGATGTGTCCTACATGGTTGGGGAGAATGTTCTATTGAAGGTTTCACCGATGAGTGTTATGAGATTTGGAAAGACGGGTAAATTGAGTCCTCGGTTCAGTGCTTCGGAGGATTGGGGAGGTGGCTTATGAGTTTGTTTTTCCACCCAGCTTATCGAATGTGCATCCGGTATTTCATGTTTCTATGCTCCGGAAGTATATTGGCGATCTGTCTCATGGATTTCAGCACGGTTCAGTTAGATGAAATATAACTTCAGTGAAAGTGCAGTGGAGAGGTTGGACCATGGAGGAGGTTACCTAGGAGACCGAGTGGGAGATGCGGAGCAGATATCCTCAACTGTTTGAGACTTTAGGTATGTTTCTTGACTCGTTCGAGGACGAACGTTTGCTTAAGGGGGTAGGATGTAACGACCCGGCCGATCGTTTCATGAGTTACCGCTCCGTTTTCCTCATTTTTGCTTTTTTTTTGTCTTGTTTAACTGTATTATGTGATATCAGGTTGGTTGGTTCGGGTTCGGAGTAGTTTTGGAAAGGAATGAGACACTTAGTCTCTTTTGAGTAAGCTTAAGTCGGAAAAGTCAACCGGATGTTGACTTATGTGAAAAAGGTCTCGGATGTGAATTGCGATGGTTCAGATAGCTCTATTAGGTGATTTGAGACTTAGGAACGTGATCAAAATGTATATTGGAGGTCTGGAGTAGATTTTGGCTTGAATTGGCGAAATTGAAATTTTGGCATTTTTCGGTTGGTAGTGGAAATTTTGATATAGGGGTCGGAATGGAATCTCAAAAATTGGAATAGGTCTGTTGTGTCATTTGGGACATGCGTGCAAAATTTCAGGTCATTCGGACGAGGTTTGAAAGACTTTTTGATCGAAAGTGGAATTTGGAAGTTTTGGAATTCTTAGGCTTGAATCAGAGGGTGATTTGATGTTTTAGTATTATTTTGAGTGATTCAAGGACTCAACTAAGTTTGAATGATGTTATAAAATGTGTTGACATATTTAGTTGAGGTCCTGAGGGCCTCGGGTGAGTTTCGGGTGGTTATCAAATTAAATTCTTATTTTTAGAAGTTGTAGCTTTCTTCAGTTTTGTGTTGTAGAGATTTGATCTTCGCGTTCGCAAGAGGGCTCTCGCGTTCGCGAAGGGATGTGAAGTGAGGTAGGAGAATTGCCCTTCACTTTCGAGATTTTGGTCCTGCATTCACGAAGGGTGAGGCTGAGTGTGCATCGCGAATGCGAAGTAGGTCCCGCGTTCGCGTACAGTAATTGGAGCAGCTAGGACCCCGAGAGTTTTGTGCTTCACGTTCGAGTAGGTATAGTCGCGATCGTGAAGGAGGAATAATTGGTCTGTGGATTTTTGTGCTTCACGAATGCGAGGCTTTGACCCCGTTCGCGAAAAAGGAAATGTCATCTAGGCAGAATGTTTAAATAGTTGTCTTCACGATTTTTGGTCTATTTTCCACCATTGTTGAGCGATTTTGAAGATTTTTTAGAGGGATTGAAGAGGGAATCGAAGGGAAACACTTGGAGGTAAGATTGTTGAACTCAATACTCGATTCTATGGTAATTTCTACCTAATTAGACATGAAATTTATGGGATTTAAAGCCTAAAATTGGGGAATTAGGGCTTAAAATTGGAGACTTTGATTTAGGGATTTGAGGGGTCGTTTGTGGTCGAATTTTGATGTATTTGATATGTATGAACTCGTGGGAGTGTAAGGATACTAGTTTGGTAATTTTTATCAAAATTCGAGATATGGGCCCGGGGGTGGGTTTGGCCAATTTCGGGATTTTTTATGTAACTTGGGTATTTTCGAGTGGGCTTTGTTCCTTTAGCATATTTTGATGGTATGAATCTGATTTTGGTTAGATTTGGAGGCCGGTTCGAGGGGCAAAGGCATCGCGGGCTAGAGTTTGGACCGGTTTGAGGTAAGTAATGATTGTAAATGTTGTCCTGAGGGTATGAGACCCCGGATTTCACATCGTTGTGCTACTTTGTGGTAACACACACGTTAAATGACGAGCGTGGGATCTTGCACCGTTGGTGATTGTGACTTGGTCCATCTCATATGACTGTTAAATCGCGTATTTGATTAAAACCTGTTTGATATCATTGTGTTTTGGAAATTATTACCATGTTTTGGGCTGAATGCCATATTTGGGCCTCGTGCCAACTATTTTGGACCCTTAGGGGCTTTTTACTGCTATTCCTCACTGTTTTGACTTCATATTTGTACTGAGTAGGAGCCCCTCCGGAATCTGAACACCCCCAAGTGAGCACGGGTAGCCAGTGTGTGAGATGTGATATTGCCCGAGGGGCTGTTGTTATTTCATGTTGTTGCCCAAGGGGCTGATTACGAGTGATTGTGAGGTAGCCCGAGGGGCTGGTTCTGTTGATATTTTGCCCGAGGGGCGGTTGTGGTACATGTTTTGCCCGACGGGCTGTTTATGTTTTCATCCCTTTTACTCACTGTTTTCATCACTTGTTTGAAACTATTGAAAGATGTTTTAAAAAGGTTTTACTGAACCGAGTTATTTTTACGAATTTTGTGGATTTACTGTACTGATTTGCACATATGTTATTTTGCTATGACCTGAAATTACATGTTTCTTACTGCTCAGCTACTTTTACTTTTATTACTTACTGAGTTGGCGTACTCACATTACTCCCTGCACCTTGTGTTCATATCCAGGAGTCTCTAGGCGCGATAGTGAGTGTTGATCAGCCTTCCAGCAGGTCTCCGGAGTTGACTAGGTAGTTGTTTGGCGTTCGCAGCCTAGTGCTTCACCTTCTTGTCTTATTTAGATTGTCTTAGCATTTTATTTTCAGACTATGTTGTCTTTTCTTGTTCCTAGACGAGTTGTAGTTGCTCATGACTAGTGACACCCCGATGTCAGACTTGTATTTATTTCCGCACTGCTTATTCTAACTTATATTATGGAATCTTAGCTAAATAATGGCTTAAAATGACTTATTATGAATTTCTAGTTGGTTTTGGAGTTTGTGTCAGCTGGCATAGTTTCACATTAGGCGCCATCACGACTGGATCAGTTTTAGTTGTGACAATAACCGTCCAAAACACGACCATTTATGTGTGGGCAGTATTTTGAAGGTCGGAAGGGCATACTGACCAAAGTTGGTCGGAAATTACCGACCAACTTTGGTCGGTCAATTAAATTCAGGAAAAAAATATTGCAGAAAAAACCAACCAAAGTTGGTCGGTTTTTTTCGAACAAAATTGGTCGGTATTTTAATTATGTAATTAAAAATGCTCCATCTGGGAATCGAACCAGGGTTGTACTATGGAAGGATACTATTCTATCACTAGACTATTGGTGCATTTTGTTTTAAAACTGTCTTTTATTTCATTTATACTCTTTAATTATATTTTCGCACTAAAATAACCGACCAAAGTTGGTCGGTTTTAGAAAAATAAAATTACCGACCAAAGTTGGTTAGTTTTTTAAAATGATCGGCCGAATTAACCGAGCGATTTTAGTCGGTTTTTTTAATATTAATTTTAATTTATTTTAAATGAAAAACCTATCAAATTTGGTCGGTTTCTTAAAAAATAATTTTTGCGGGACTCAAAAATAGTTTCTCGCATTTTTGCGCCAAAGAAAACCGACCAAAGTTGGTCGGTTTCGTAAAAAAAATTAAAAAATAAAATATTTTGAAAATCAGCCGGTTTTGGTCGGTCGACCGTGGTTTATTTTTGCCGAATTTCTAGTAGTGAAAAAGGTTAAAAAAAATTTAAAAGAGGCCGTAACAAGTGAAATGAAATAGCGACCTTATAAATGTTTGAACCCCCTTGACTACTGAGACATGCTTTTGAATTGTGTCAAGATGATTCAAATTAAAGTATATAATATATAAAAGTACAAAATGAATTTTGTCTTATATGTAGAATGTGATTTACAGAGGAAAGGAGTTCGGGTGAACCTAAGTCTGCCCGTGGTTATGTCATAATAATGATAAAGAGATTGGTAGAGTTTCTATTTTCCTCATAGCTCAAAGACTTTTTGTCTGGCCATAATTTCACCAACATATTCTTTAAGAACGAAGAATGGATGAGTAGAATATAGAAGCAAAGGTGATAGATATACAAATTCTTTTCAATTAATCTTCAAGTCCCATAAAATGACAACAAATATCTAAATATTGTAAATGCAATAACACCTCTCTCAAGCACACACATTACAACCATACTGAATTCAACAAAAAATAAAATCTCAAAATTTAAAAGATTTTGGTAAAGAAAGAACAAAAATCAGAATAAATAATAGTAGTAAATATGTAACTTTTCCATCCAAGCTCCTATATTGTGTTATTGACTCCCAAATTCTCCTTTCATCTATTTCAAACTTCTCGCCGATTTTTCTTCAACATCTTTAACTACTTTTACTTTCCGTTGACCATTTTTATTGACAATACTTTTAGCTCGATTTCTAGAACTATCGATTTTAGTATAGCCAGTAACAGAAGTTGGTTCTGACCTTAAACTTTGTGTCCAGTTAAATTTAGGCGGACGAGTAAACATAACATTACTCGCTGCCTTAGAACTTCTCAAATTGCTGGAACTTCGACGTGCTTTTTTCTTGATTTCTTTTATCTCAATTTTTGTCCCTCCTTCCATCTTTATATTAATGTTCACTTCAGAAAGTGCTTTAGTGTTTGTACCATGCGTACCATCTGTTGCACCAAGGTCATTAGCTGATTTCTTTGTGTTCCTTTCCTCTTGATGTAGGTAAAGCCTGTGCAATCTTAGTGCTAATTGGCATATTCCTTCTTTTATTTCGTCCTCTAAATCCCTCTCCACATCCCTTTCGAGCTCCCCTCGAATCTTCATCTCATTTGTATTCATCTTTTCAACAAAAAATTGTATTATTTTTAAACTTAGATTATCTTAATAGCAACAAAAATAAAAAGAAAAAATGAAAAGGAGATAACCTTTAGTAAGGGGTGCCCTGTACTAGGGCGGCTCAACCACACTAGGGGTTTAAAACCAAAGTTAAATGGAGGCCTTAAACAAAAAAAGAAAATTTTAATTTATTTGAAGTCTATTTTTTCTAGCTTTGTGTGATGCAAAGTTATTTTTTATTACAACCAATTTATTCTAACTCTTCTTTTTTTCAATTAATAATATAGCTAATTCGTTTAATATTTCTTGAGACATTATTGCCCTTAGGTAAATCTAAATCATTTTATACTTTTAATTCAGAAAATAAGTCTAAATCGTCAATATTAGACTGACTATTATATTTTAAAAATATTGAAGAACATACGCTTTAAATTGTTTAAATCTACGTTGAAGTGAACTTGGTTTGGTCTACTACATACAAGAAGTAATTAACTTTAAAAAAAAAATCTTCAAGAGACTTTGTGATTATCAACATTCTCATCAAAAAAATTCTTTCTATAAATTACACATTATTGTCAAATCCAATTTATATATTTCTATGGTGAAAAATAATTTTTTTTTTAGCAATGTGAATAGTAAGAACCTTCAAATCAATTATTGTTGTTCAACATCAATAGTTGATGCATTGCAATAAGAAACAAAGGCATGAAAACTGAAAAAGGAACTTAAATTAAAGTACTTACGATGGTGTTTGCACTCCCCATTTTACACTACAACAACAACTCAGTATAATTTCACTTAGTGGGGTCTGGGGAGGGTAGTGTGTACGCAAACCTTACCTCTATCATGGGTAGAGAGGCTGTTTCCAAATAGACTCACCATCTTACACTATTAACGATAAAATTCAGGTCTAAAGTTTCTATACATGTAAAAATCCATAAAGCATATTATTGTCTTTCTTAAATTCATTTTCTCAATATTTAGGGGAAATAAAACTATAAGCATATGACCTATTTTCGTTGAAAATGGGGCTCCCCAAATTTGGAGGCCTAAAGCAGCGGCCTTACTAGCTTGACCTTAGAGCCGGCCTTGAGTCTCATATATATGATAATGCTTCGTAAAAAGTTTCATAAAGAAGAAGCCAAATTTCAATATCCTTCACACAAATGCCCAGAACTAATGAGAACTCATATAATAGCACCATTTTTTGGAAATAAAAAAACGTATATACACAATTGGAAGATACCATTTGAAGAAATTGTACAAAGTAAATATCAGTTCGAGGCGAAGTAAAGAGTTCAAACTATCATAGCTCAAGATCCGAACCTGCTTACCTGACAAATTGTAACAATAGCGCGATATTGCTCCCTATAATCGCGTGTAAGCCCCCCACGAATAAGCACTTGAGAGGAGGAAGAAGTTATATTTTTGGGAGTGTACAAACTAATGGTCCAAGCTGAATCTTTTGATGTGGTTTGTTGGATTTCTAGGACAGTTTTATATAACTTAGGATCGATGTAGACTTTTAATGTTTTGATTGGCCACCAGTTGTCTAAGTTGGACTGAAGAAGACATGAAAGGGAATGTTTAAACATGAAATGACCGTTAAAGTTGGTTATTTCAGTTGTATTATTCAAATTTAGGCTTCAAATATCTCATGATATAATGAAAATATTAGAAGAAAGTTTTGCTATGTGAATTTGATTAGAGAGTTTGTGTAACATTTGTTTTTCTCACTGTGCTTGGCTTAAAAGAAAAGTGTTTTGGTGTCTCCTTAAAGTAGAATCATGTTTCTTTTTGTAGTAACCTTTTTTCACATGATGATGTGTATGTAAATATTGGAGAATTCCCTATGGAAGGAAAGCTTTTGGAAATCACTGATTTGTGTATTTTGTATCTTAAGCTTAGTGCCCTATTGGTGGTGTATCCCTTTCTAAAAATATCATTATTTCTCGACTCGTTCCAATAACACATATATACAAGAATAAATTGATAGAATAATGAAAGGAAGATGTAAAAAATTTCTGTATTTTGATTGATGCATTCATTGTTATAAGAATGCCTAGCTTTATACAAGTATATACCTAGTAAAAGAAAACTAGCAGAGAAAATAGAAAATAGAAAAATCCTATAAATTCTGTACACTTGTCAGCTTTACATTAGACTAAAATTAACTAACTAACCAACTAATATTCCCTACAATCTCTAGTACGTGTGAGCTCTTCTACACATGTGAGAAAGTTCTAGAGTTGAGCTCCACTATAGACGGTCTAGATTTAATCACTTAAAGTTACCTTTGGTTGCTGGAATGATAATACATGTCCTCTCACACCTGAGACCAAAATGAGGAGATTTTGTTATATCCAAACATTTTCTTTTATTGACTGAACCTATCTGCTTTTCTTGTTCAACCTTTATACCTCTTTCTTCTTCTGTAAATGGGGAGATCGAGTGATTTCCAACATAATTTGGCGAGTAGCAATTTTTGAGGTTCAGTTTAAATGTGTCTAAATTCTACGTTGGAATTGTTCAGTTTCGCTTTAGTTAATTTTCAGTACAGACATGAACCAAATTTTGTCCCTTTTTAAAAAAGATTCAACATCAAACTATGTCTAGTTAGAAACCCATTGGTTTTAGATTCCTAGCTAGTTAAATACACTGGTTGTTATACCATCCTCGAGCTCACGCTCACAAGCTGGATAATTATTATTATTACTACTACTACTACTATTAAGTAGTAATTAAGTATATTCGAATTTGGGCTATCATGTTTCATGCTTGTATTGCTCGAAGAGGTCTGAGTTAAATGTGGGCTTGCCGTCAATATGCTTGTATCTTTCCAAGCCAAAATTGTATTGGATGAAACTTTTTAGAATTACCATTTATATTTTGATTCCGGTAAGAAATTTTTGGTAAAATAGCTCGTGTCAGAATTTTAAAGTCGTTGCCAGAATTTTTTTCTAACGATTGCCATGTTTATGGTAAATACTGATGATCACCATATAAAAATGTTTGGCGATTGCAATATTTTTGTATATCATAGTGATCACCATATGAAATTTTTTGGATGATTGCCATGATTTTGCGAATCTTAGTGATCATCATGTGAAAATTTATGGTGATTGCCATGTTTTATGGTAAAGCCTTGTAATTACCACATGAAAAAATTTATGGCGATTGTCATGTTTTTGTGGCAAATTCTGATAATCACCATATCAAAAATTCTGACAATTGCTAGGAGGGTTTTCCAAAATTTTGGTTAAGGTAATTTCCCAAGGCATTCTTACCAAGCTTAAAAAATTAATAGTTAAGTGTCCTATTTCAGCCGTTCTGATCTCCCTTTTTTAGTCTAGGCTCAATCTGAGCCTCGGTTTATGTCACTTACTAGCGGAAGTAAGCCCGCGCTCACAGAGCCAATCTCTTTCTCGATTCGGGATTTGAACCGGTGACTTGGATACCATAAATTATCCCAAGTGACGACTCTGAATTTTTAATAAAATAATCCCGTTTCGATTGTCACTTTAAGTTGGAAAAAACTCCCTTATATACATTCTCTCGGGGTGTAGGTAAAAAGGAGGTGTGACAATTTTAAAAAACAGACCGAATTCGGTCCGTAATTTTAATTTTAATAAAATCAACCGACATTGGTCGGTTATTTTCGTACGAAAATATAATTAAATAATATAAATGAAATGAAAGACGGTCTTAAAATAAAATACACAATTGATCTAGTGGTAGAATAGTATCTTGCTACAGTATACCCCGGTTCGATTCCTAGATGATTTATTTTTTAATTACATAATTAAAATACCGACCGACTTTGGTCGGTTTACATTTTTTCCTTGTTGGTCGGTTTGGATATGATTCAAAACAACATTATAAGTATTTTGGAAATAAAATACAATTCTTCCTATGTAGTACTATTGATATTCTTTTTAAGCCATTATGCTGCAGTGTATATGAACTTACCATTCTTATGTCCAAATGGAGTAATATCTTTAACAAATAGTCATCATGAAGATAGTGATTCCTTATGCCTAAAGCAAGAGAAATGAGAAATTAGATACAGTGGAAACTCTCATAGTATGGGTAACTAAAGTATACATCAAGAGATTCAAAACCATAAAGATTACCATGAACATGCTCATTATGACTATGTTTGTAAGGTGTTAGGTGAACAAACGATTCTTTCTCCCTTTTCCTGCATCTATAACATATAAGATACATGCAAGCCGCTAAAAGGGCTACTACAAGAACTGCTGCAACTGATATGCCAGTTATTGCTCGATCTGAAATTCCTCTCAGTAATGCAGTTTCTAGTAGATTACAATCACAATCCAAGCTATTTTGATACCTCAGACTTGATAAGGTGAAAAAGATGTCACTGGAGTACTAAACTAGGGCAAGTTGTTGAGATGTAAAGAGCAAAGGGACCATAATTAGCTATCAATATTATAGCATTGAAACAAAAATCAAAAGCTCATTTGGGTTGGAAAAATTAAATGCCTCGTATTGTATTTGAATACCCAGTACCAATAATTAATATAAAATTTAAACTTGAGTTCAAAATAACAGGATGGACAAAATGCTTCCTGCTAGCTATTTTAATTTTGATGGTACTGGCATGGTCAGGTCATTGTACTTGTTTGTTGTTTATCATGTTGGTTATAAACTACATTTTGGAGGTTTTAACGATTCATTTGGTATATTTGTGAATACATTTTATTTTTAGATTCCGGACTCCATTTATTACACGTGAAATGATTTATTGGAGCTACCATTTTTTTTCATAATTGCCATGAACTGAAATTTACAGGCCTATTGAAAAAGTAATAGTCTATTATAAGCAGGCAACTCATGCTGCTCCAATATTAAGATCATGATGTATGTGAGATATATCGTTCCATCAAGATTCACATGATTTGCATTTGCGAGAAGGCGATTGGTTGTTGCCTGTCGATATTTGAGGCGGCGTTGCAACAACTTTTCTTCTTTCTGAGTCATTGCTAAAGAGTTATCTATTTTACGGTGTTTGTTATTTTTATCATGAGCTTTGTTTACTGAGCGAGAATTCTTTTTTGACTGTCGATGATCAATTAATGTGCTTTTTCGCAAGCGTCGGTACTCCAGACGTCCTGCATGTCAATGTGAGACCTTGTAAATATATTGTTTCATCAAATAACAAGAGAAAGGAACAATCCAATGAATATCTCTGCAGTAACTCATGCCGCACAAAAATAGAATAAGATATATGGGTGTCTAACGGGTGGGCTGGGCTGGATAGGGAAAATTAGGTAAAAATTGTACGGGAAGTCCTATTTGATCGCCCTCATTTAACCTATACCTATTTTTTTAAAACTTTTAACTTATACCCACTTTTTAAATAACTTCAACCCCCTTTCTCCTCCTCCTTCCCCTTTCTCATCCTCCTAACTTTTACCTTTTATGTAGTACGTATTTATTTTTGGTGCTCAGCACACATTGAAACATTTTATGTTTGCTTTAATGTACATCTGTATTCTGTAATATAATACCTTTGAAGTTGTTGTTCTACTCATAATAAGAATTTATGCTGAATACGCTTGTATATTGATAGTTCTTTATCTTTATCAGGTAGGTTTAAAAGGGAACTTGTTTAAAATAAAATTTGAATTCAAGACTATTAATAATTCAGTAAGCAAGAAATAACTGGAGTTTAAAATTACAAAACGAAAGACAAAAAAGCAGAAGCTGAAGAAGAAAGAAAAGAACTGGAACACACAAGCACTTGAAAGAAAAAAGAACTAAATAATTCGACAGTTACAAAACAAAAACTTCAGCTCTAGAGCTGAAGTTATTTAGTTATCTTTTCTTTCTAGTTGATCAACCGCGAAACACTAAAAACGGTAGTGATTACCTTAGACTTCAGCTCTAGAGCTGAAGTTTCCCAGTTACAACACAAAAACTTCAGCTTCAGAGCTGAACTTCAGGCCCTGCTACTAGAATGTTGAAGTTTTGTGTGATTGTCTTTGCTACTTCAGCCCCGTATGCTGAAGTTATGCGAAAAAACGGGTACGCTCGCAATTGTTTTTGCAAAGCGGGCACAAGTTAAAACGTGACACAAAAAGCGGGTATAGATGCAAATGCCCTGAAAATTAGTAACCGTACGGGTTGTGGTCCGGGACGGTTACGGGTTGGGGCTTATCGGGTTTAACGGGTTCGGGTTCATCCGGGTAAAAAATGAATAGTAAGGGTTACGGATACAAGGGGCCGGGCCGGGCCGGGATAGTGTTTTTTTTTATTTTTTATTTTTTTATTTTTTTATTTTTTTGTATTTTGTATAACTATTGTAATTTATATTAATATAAAGTAAAAATATAAAAAATACAATGAAATGAAAAAAAAATTGCACTTATAAATTGCAAGTTCTACATTTATTTCAAAATTCAAACTTACAAATTGAAAGGTTTACATTTAACAAGTAAATTAAGGGAAAAAGAGTAAATTCAAAGGTTTTGCATTGCCTTAGACTCTAAAACCTTAAAAAATAAATAAAATAAAAATGAAATATAGCTTTTAAACCAGGCCGGGCCTGTTAACCGGTTGAACAGTAATTTGCATTGACCGGGTTTGATCGGTCCGGTTAACCGGTTGACAAAACGTGAACGGACCAAACCCCCTACCTTTTTAAACCAGCCCCACCCGGTCCCCTTGTACCGGTCCGGGCCGGTTCCGATTTTAACCGATTTGGGCCGGTCCGAAAACGGGCTGACCCGGCCCGTTAGACACCCATAATAAAATATCACAATACGGAGAAAGAAAGAGCGTAAACTGAGACATCAACATATAAAAAGCCACCAAATTCAGAAAGATGGTCATCTAATCAGCAACTCTAATCAACAGAAAACAATGTATAAAACTCAAATGATCAAAGCACCACAAATCAAAATAGATTAGTCGTTGCTAGCTTTGCAACTTAGAGGAGACCGAGTAAAATTAAAAATTAATTACTAATTGTTCCTTTAATTTTGCACAGCTAAATAAATATTCAAGTGTTCATCTCCGCACACTCTTTTAAGAGTTCTATATGTCCCTTTAATTTTGCACAGCTAAATAAATATTCAAGTGTTCATCTCCGTACACTCTTTTAAGAGTTCTATATGTCCCTTTAGGAGAAATTTTACAATGTGTGAGACATGTCACGTCATACTTGAATGAGGCTATTTAGCGTGTGACACGTGGAGCTGTGGACCCCACCCTTCACCATCACTTTTCTGTCACATTTCACCTAATCTCACTCTCCGGTCATTCCTCATTTTTTTTTCCCAGTTCATTCTCCTCCGTACCGACCTCACCATCCTCTTCTCTTGTTATAAGTCCTATTTTTCTTTTACAAATCCATTCGGTTAGCTCTTCTTTCCTGATCTTTGTACCAAAAGAGAAAAAGTTTGAATTTATAAAAGGTAGAATAGCCTAGGAGACACTTGAACTTGTTCCGGTTTGACATCCCGGTCCTTGAACTCTACAGCATTTCATCTAGATACCTCTACCCGATCAAAACTAGTATTTTAAACGCTTCTGACCATTGACCAAGTTTATGTGGTATTGAATCTGCTGAGTTGGATGAAATGTGTGAAATGCACGCGTATAAAACGAGTGTAAACAACACATTTGATTTAAAAAAAGATTAAATAAAAGAAAATGAAAATAAAAAGAAAAAAAAGTTAAGAAATTGTTACTTTATTATTAAAGAGTTCCCCTCCCCTTCATGTTTCTGCTTTCCCCAATCCAGCAACCCTTCTTCGCTAACCCGTCCAACCCCCCCCCCCCCCCCATATACTCTTCTTCTTCCCCCTTCATACTTGCTTTCATATACTGTTCAGTCCCAAGATTTACCTTTTCAATATCGCAAAAAAAGTGTCTTTCACCTTCGATTTTTGATTCCATTTTGTTTGTAAAAGAAGAAAATCAAATCTAAAGATAAGTCAATAAACTACAGTTAATTTGCTAACAATATAGGCCATCAGGTGAGATTTCATTGAGAGAATAGAAGCTGGAGGCCCAAATGAACATGGGTTTTCTTTTTTCTTTTTTTAAACAATTTTTGTTCATAAAAATGATTAAGATCATATGGGTCTTCTACTCTTCTTGTTGAAACAATATCTTAAAATCATCTTAAGTAGTATTGAGATCTCCAAAGAATAGTGGGAATTGCATTATTCCAGTGTTTTATTTTGGATGGGGTGGCTGTGATTTGTAAGGATTTAGGAAGTGTTAATTCTATTAACTATTTTATTTTCTTCTTTTTCTTTCTTTGTTTCTGTTTTCATTTGTTAATGAGCATTTTGAAGAATGATTACTGTGTGTATTTGGGGTAATAGAGCTAGAGAATTTTTGGGGTTGTGAAGGTGAACTAATGGGAGGAGGGGAGGGGACTGTTTGGGGTGATGAAGGTGGCGGCATAGAGGTGGGAATAATAGGAGATAAAGAGTAGAGGGGAGGGGTGTAGTGAAGCGAAAAGAAAATAAAAAATATAGTAGAAAATATTGAAATGAAGTGAAAATAATGATGTGGCATAAAAAATCTGAGGTGGACATGGATGTGTCATCCTCATTGAATCGTTGAAGAGCACGCGAGGTCGGAAGGGTTTAAAAGAGTTGTTTTGAATGAGTAGAGGTGGCTGGATGGATCGGGATGTCAAACGCGAACAAGTATAAGTATTTATGAGGCTATTATGCCTTTATAAAATATTTCAATCATGTGTCAGAAACACAAGACCCAGGATAACAAAGAAAAGATGAATTTTGAAGTAAAAAGCTCTCACAAAATTAAATTTAATGAAGCCTTAATCAATGAGCAAATTCCAAAAAATCTCAATTCGAAGAACATGCAGATGAAGAAAGATATTTGAACAGTGAAATTGAAATTTGCTTTGACCCGTATTTTTAGTCTCAACCCTTGCATTTAAAGGGGATAGAGGAATTTACAACGGACAAATGGCTGTAATTCTACTTTCTGAAGAAAGTGTAAATGGCCTTATTATGTTTGGTTATAAATGTAAAGCATGTTGAGATTCAAATTTTCCTACTGTACTTTTTTTAATGAAAAATCTTAATATTTTAGAAAGAAATAATTGACTTACTCTTTTGTTTTAGTAAATAATGTTATAACTAATATGATATTTCGCATTAAATAATTAGTTTTTGGGTATACTTATTGATTCTTCCTTTATCATATTTTCTAAATTTTCGCCATCCTTTATTCCATTAACTTTGAAAAAGGAAAATACTTCTTGTTGCATTATCTTTCAAACTTCAATATAAAATTAAATGATCTCTTCGTCGTAGAGCTTTAACAATAAAAATATAAAAGGTATCAAATACGTAGTACCTTAACACATATATTAATAATAATAGTAGTTCAAAAATGTATCTATAGGAAAAAGAGGATGAGCGGCCAAAATACTTACTGTTGAATATATATTTACGTCCAAGAAATCTTATAAAAACAACTATCTCTTCCACCTGGAGAAACATAATGCGGGGTTGGTTGTGTTATCACTTCGGGCATCAATGGAACCTTACCAATGGCAACTATGTGCATTTTTGGTCTGATCCTTGGATTAAGCCAAATTTCACACTCCGTAATTGTATCACTGGACCATTCCCTAGATATGAGGCGGCAAAACTAGTTTCACATTACTACTATAACCAGGCTTGGCATTTGGAAAAATTGTCTTTTATATTACCACACCAACTTGAGCAAAGCATCAAGGACATATATATGCCTCTATCAACAATAAACTATGATCAAATTTTTTGGTCTCTTACCTCCGATGGTATTTTCCCTGTCAAATTTTGTTACGCATCTCTTAACCCTAATATCAGTCAACTTTCTTCTTACAATTGGATTTGGAAGTTAAACATTTCACCAAAAATGTATTTCTTTCTTTGGTTAATTTCCCATAATAAACTTGCTGCATACCTTTCCCATTTAGGTATTTTAGCATCATCTATATGTACACAGTGCCATTTGGCACATGAAACAATGCAACATATCTTTTTCTGTTGCCCTAACACAATCCAGTTATGGAAATATCTTAACATGTCACTCCCACTCTCGTGCACTAACACACCTCCAACAGATCCTACCACTTGGTTGTATGACATTATTCACACACATCAATCATCCAACCCCTATCACATCACATCTACTACATTCATACTGTTTGCCTTATGGCATATTTGGCTTCTACGGAACAAACACAGGTTGAAAAATAAAAGACTTCCGTTAAAAATTTAATTACTTTTTAATACTACAGCGGAATATTATTACTCAACGAGTCATAAACAGAGAAAAAAGAATTGTCAATCCATACCTTTATATATCAGATGGCATCTGCCAGCTGAAAACTACTATAAACTAAATATAGATGGCCCTAGTTCATTTTCCCATAAACAATATGGCATTGGTGGAGTATTTCGTTGTCACCAAGGTAGTTGGGTTATGGGCTTTGCAGGAAAATCTAAACAAGGTACCAGCATACAATCAGAGCTATTTGCACTCCTCATGGATTAAAAATAGCGTTGCAAAAGCATTTGACACCATTTGTGATCGAAACAGATGACCAACAACCCATAGGTATGTTTCAAATACATCTATGCATTATACTAACATTATCAATGATTGCAGGTTGTTACTTCTACAGCTGGGTAGCCCACCCATCCAGCATATATATCGAGAGCAGAATTGTGTTGCTGACAGTTTAGCTAAATATGGATCCAGGAGTGCCGGGTCTACCTGCACACTTTTTGCACAACCACCACCTTTTGTTACACCTTATCTCCAGCAAGATCAAGAGGGCGCCCAACAAAGGAGACTTGTACATGCTTCAACACAATCGCTCCCTACTACAATTGGTACTAGTATTTGTAATACTAATGTAATATCTACTTATGACTTAGTACCTAGTAGTGTTCCCCATGCGGGGACACCTACAGTTCCTCTTATGCATTTTCCTCTGGCAACTATGATGCCTAGGTTGCATTACTTTTAATGTATTAGTACTTTTATCTATAATACATGTTCTTTCTTTTTACCAAAAAAAAATAGATGTACACATGTCAAAAATGAGTTTAAAAAATTGCTTGAGATTTGCACTTGCTCCAAGTGTGGTAATGAAATAAGGAAAAAGTGTTAATTTAATTTTTATCGATTAATTCAATTTACCTCACAATCTTGGTATAGTGGTAAACAATTTGTACTGGGGTGAAGTGGAGAACAATAAAGAAAATAAGGAGATGAATTGGAAAGTGGGAGTACGTCCAGAATGAGGGAGAGAATGATGATGAAGGCTGGGGTCCACGGCTCCACGTGTCAAACCATAAATAGCCTCACTCAAGTATGATGTGGCATGTCTCACACGTTGTAAAATTTCTCGTCCCTTTAGTGTTGGGCTCCTTCGAATTTTCTGTTCGACAAGGTCAATTCCATGCCGTACCCGAAAGGAAAAAATAGTAGACCAACTTCTTTACCTAGCTGAAATAATATTAATCCAGTAGAACTGGCCACGGGAAAAGGAACTTTAAAACAGAAAATCTAGGTATGTGCAAATAATAAATTCAATTTCGTTTTCACAACCACAATAGGAAAAAAGGAAAAGTTAGATAAATTCAGACGTAAACCAGGCGAAACTATGCAAACAGCTCTGAAATCGCAGGTAAAGTCATCTCAGAAAATTTAATTCTAGCGATTGTGAAGTATATACAAAAGAGAGAAACGATCGACCAACTATTTTACCCCAATTATACAGTTTAATCGAATAGGACCTGTGATGAGATTATAATCTAAAAATAACAGAAGGTGAGAAAATCAAAGAAGAGAGAAGAGCGCAAATGTAAACTCACCGGATAGTTCCACAGACTATGCAACGAAATCTAACAGTGCCAGAGGAGAGGAATGGAGATGAACGAAAGTGTTAGAAAATAATAATCAAAATTGGCTTTGAGGCGTGAAAATCGATTGTCCTTAAAGAGTTATCGCTTGTATACTAATTTAGGGAAAATACAAAACGATTCTCTTCAGGATACAACAAAACCTGCAATAACACTTGTGATTTTCTATATCCACTTCCTTGGAATTCTTGTGTATTTATAGGCAACCAACAGACCCTTTCAGAAAAGATGTCTTGTTTCACAAACAGATACGACTATTTATTCGAATTTTGAATTTAAAATTCAAATAAATTTGATTTTTCTGTTAAAAATAATTAACTCTAGGATCTCGTGCCTGTTGAGTCAATCTCGTGCCTGTTGAGTCAGTCTCGTGCCTGTTGAGTCAGTCTCGTGCCTGTTCTGTGCTATTTCATAATGATCAGTTCCGAGGCTAACAGGCACGGTACGAGTAAGGTCGGTCCCGGGGTTGTTTCACATGACAGGCACGGAACTTCTTTCTTCCGATGTGGGAAGAATCCCACTTCCAACATGTCAATAACAAACTATCTTACAATTCCCCCCTAGTTTGTTATTTCACTTCATAACACTTGTGAATAATTGAAAGTATCTTTTACAGATTTGAACTTTTCTTTAGTGTAAGTATATTAAAGTTTTGATGAAGTTAATGGTATCTTAAGATTTGAACCACAAATCCTTGTTCCAAAACCGAAAGTACCACACACACAGCGTTATCTAGTAGCTTAAAAAATCCAGTATTCGTTTTAGCACGTTTAGGACCATGTGTTCATCCTGAATTCATGAATATTTACAAGATCAACCCTTTAAATCTTGCTAGAAGCGGCACCACTTCAATATTCATATAGGTGGAATTAGTTACTATGTCCCTGTTACTCCAGACATTAATAATTCCATTAAGATTAATCAACCTTTTCATGTAACAGTATGCACTTTGGAATTTGTCTTTATGCCCCTGTTATAACAAGCATTTAACAACTCCTTAACTCCTCACACAACAGTAAGTAGTACAATAGAATTAGGGCTCCTAAAGAGGAGATCAGTGCTTAAACAATACAAGTAACTTGTTATTACCCATTGAACTTATATTGTTAGAGTGTATACTAACTCAAAGTGGGGTTCCTATTCCCTGTATTTAATTTAAGGGTCTCAGCCCCATTCCTCCACAAGTTTGTTGTACTACATTTCTACCTAATGGCTTCGTAAGTGGATCAGCCAAATTCTTATTTGATCTCACATATATTATAGCTATAGCTCCATTTGTAATTAATTCTCTTATATAAGCATGTCTCAAGCTTATATGTCTCGATTTCCCATTGTATATTTTATTGTGAGCAACACACATTGTAGTCTCACTATCACAGAATATGGAAATGGCTGGCATAGGTTGTGGCCACAACTTTATATCAAGTAACATACTCCTCAGCCATTCTGCTTCTTTTCCAGCAGCTGCTAATGCAATAAATTCAGATTCCATAGTAGAATGGGAAATACATGTTTGTTTCTTGGATGCCCAACTAATGGCTCCACCGCCTAGAGTAAATATCCATCCTGATGTGGATTTATTATCATTAACACTTGTAATCCAACTTGCATCAGAATATCCCTCTAATACATTAGGAAAACCATTATAGCAAATGCCTAAGTGCTTTGTATATTTTAAATATCCAAGTACTCTACTTATTGCTTTCCAATGATCATTACCTGGATTACTGGTAAACCTTGAAAGTTTACAAACAGCAAATGCAATGTCGGGTCTAGTGCAATGCATTGCATACATCATACTACCTATCGCACTTGCATACTCCAACTGTGCTACTGCTCTTCCAGTATTTGCAGTTAGCTTAACACTAGAATCATAAGGAGTATTATACCCCTTTATTCCTAAATGACTGAATTTAGTAAGGATTTTATCTATATAATGTGCTTGTGACAAAGTCACTTGCTTGTTATCTCTTTTGACCTTGATTCCCAAAATAGTATCAACTTCATTTAAATCCTTCATTTTAAAAACTGAGGTTAGATACTTCTTGGTCTCGGTAATTCCATGTAGATTCGTACCAAAAATCAGCATGTCATCGACATATAAACAAATTATTACTCCATATTCTTTTGTAAATTTAGAGTAAATGCACTTGTCTGCATTATTATGTACGAATCCGGCTAATAGTATTACACTATCAAATCTTTCATGCCACTGTTTAGGCGCTTGTTTAAGACCATAAAGAGACTTTATCAATTTACAAACTTTCTTCTCGTTTCCCGGAAGAACAAAACCTTCAGGTTGTTGCATATATATTTCTTCACTAATGTTCCCATTTAAAAAGGCTGTTTTAACATCCATTTGATGTACGTAAAGATCATAGATAGAGGCCAAGGATAAAAGGACTCTAATGGATGTTATTCTTGCAACAGGAGCATATGTATCAAAATAGTCTATGCCTTCCTTTTGAGTGAAACCTTTTGCAACTAATCTTGCTTTGAAGGTTTGGACAGAACCATCTGTATTGTACTTTCTCCTAAAGACCCACTTACAACCTATAGGTTTTGATCCAAGAGGAAGATCAACCAAAACCCAAGTGTTGTTGGATATAATTGAGTCCATTTCATCATTAATGACATCTTTCCAAAAAGCAGCGTCTCTAGAAGACATTGCTTCTTGAAACGTCTTTGGATCTTCTTCAACATTTAATACAATTGGAATTTGATTACAAACGTTTGTCCTATCTCCTTCAACAAGAAATACTATAGATTGTGAAGAAATAAAATCAGAACCAAGATGTTTTTCTTTTCTTATTCTTTGGTTTTTCCTTGGTTCTATCTGCATATCATCACTTCTTTCCTTAGTTTTAATAATTTCAAAAAGCAACAATTTATTAGCATCAATACGTTTTCCATTTATTTCAGTCATTTCATCAACATTGTCATTTATAAATCTATTTTCAATAAATTCAACATGTATAGATTCTATTGACATTAGATTCTAGATCTAGCAGTCTATAAGCTTTGGAGTATTGTGCATATCCTACAAAAACACTTTTAATTCCTCTAGGACCCAATTTTGTTCTTTGATGGTCAGGTACTCTATAATAGGATATACACCCCCACACTTTAAAATAATTTAAATTTGGTTTTCTACCATTCCAAAGCTCATAAGGCGAAAAATGCATACTTTTTGAAGGTACTCTATTTAAAATATAACATGCAGTTAGTAGTGCTTCACCCCATAAATTATGTGGTAGATGTGCATTAAGTAACATAGCATTAACCATATCCACCAAAGTTCTATTTTTTCTTTCCGCTAACCCATTTTGTTGAGGAGTATAAGGGGCACTCATTTGATGTATTAGGTCATGCTCTTCACAAAACTTATTAAATTCGTTAGGAAAATGTTCTCCGCCTCTATCACTTCGAATAATTTTAATTTTCCTACTCCTTTGATTTTCCACAACAGACTTGTATTCTTTAAACTTTTGAAAAGCTTCGTCCTTAGTTCTAAGTAGGTAAACATATGTAAATTTAGAGAAGTCGTCTATAAAAGTAATAAAATATCTTTTGCCTCCTCTAGTTAATTCTCCATTTAATTCACACAAGTCTGAATGTATTAAATCTAATAGTTCTGTGGATCTTTCAACTTTACGAAATGGTTTCTTAGTCATCTTTGCTTGTATGCAAATTTCACATTTTATATGTTGAGTTTTACATGAGATATAACCATTTTTGGACATATAATTCAAGGAGCCAAAATTTAAATGTCCTAGTCTAGCATGCCATAAATAAGAATCAGACTCAACGATGTAAGCAGAAACATAATTTATTTCACTAATACTCAATTTTGAACATGCCGTTACAGTTATAGCCTTTTTCCAACAAAAACTCCATTCTTAGACACTATTACATGATCAGACTCAATAACTATCTTGAAGCCTTTCTTTGATAGCAAAGCAGCGGACATTAAGTTTTTCTTCATATCAGGAACATGATACACATTCAGTAACGTCAACTTCTGGCCAGATGTGAAGTTAATCTCAATACTTCCTTTTCCAGCAACATCTGCCGCAACATGGTTTCCCATCAAGACTTGTTCAGAATCCTGCACTTCTGCATATGTCTTGAACATCTTCTTGTCATAACAGACATGAATAGTAGCACCCGAATCTAGCCACCAGTCTTGAGTATTTGTAGCAGCGGTAGCCACATTCAACTCTGTGACCATACCAATTTGCATTGCGGAAACCATGGCAACCAGTCCTTGGGCAGAATTTTCCACTACGTTTGCCTTTTCAGAATTTCCAGATTTTTTAATCTTTCCAGACTTTTCGGTATTGCCTGCATTGAAATTTATTCCTGCCTTTCTATATCTGCAATCCCGAATCATATGGCCTTTCTTTCCACAATGATGACAACTAAAGTTCTTTCTCTTTTTAAAAGAAGACTTTTTGGAAACTTTCAGATGTTTGTTCCCACTTCCTGAATCATTCTGACTGACAAAATTGACTGCGGAACTCGAAGGCTGACTAATAGCATCACGAGCACGAGTCTCACTTTCAATTTGAATGTGAGTACGAAATTGTTCCACAGTCATTTTATCCATAGAATGTAGGATTTTCTTTCTATAGTCATTCCAAGAGGAAGGCAATTTCGAAAGAATAACACCTATTTGAAGTGCATCAGGAATTTTAACTTCAAGATCACTTAGTTTTGATACTAAGATTTGCAGTTCATGAATCTGATCCATTATAGGCCTAGTATCAAATATTTTAAATTCAAAGTACTGCAGAGCCAGGAATTTGTCAATACCTCATTTTTCATTCTGGTATGCAGTTTGTAGAGCAATCCAAATCTCTCTTGGCGACTTCAGATTGCAGTAAAGATCATAGAGTCGATCTGTCAAAGTATTCAGAATATGGCCGCGACGCAACAGTTCATCATGTTCTCGTTTCTTCCTTTCTTCCTTGACTACGTCAGAATCTTCTGCTGTGGGCTCAGGCATCGTAGGCAAGGCAGAATCAAGAACATAGTAGATATTGAGAGCGGACAACAAGAATATCATCTTGTCTCTCCAACGGGTAAAGTTCGTTCCATCAAAGCGATCAAGTTTGATGAACTCCTTCGGATTCTCAACAACAGACATCAATTTCTCCATAGCAGAATAACTCTTTAAGATTGTTAGAAAATAATAATCAAAATTGGCTTTGAGGCGTGAAAATCGATTGTCCTTAAAGAGTTATCGCCTGTATACTAATTTAGGGAAAATACAAAACGATTCTCTTCACGATACAACAAAGCTACAATAACACTTGTGATTTTCTATATCCACTTCGTTGGAATTCTTGTGTATTTATAGGCAACCAACAGACCCTTTCAGAAAAGATGTCTTGTTTCACAAACAGACACGACTATTTATTCGAATTTTGAATTTAAAATTCAAATAAATTTGATTTTTCTGTTAAAAATAATTAACTCTAGGATCTCGTGCCTGTTGAGTCAATCTCGTGCCTGTTGAGTCAGTCTCGTGTCTGTTGAGTCAATCTCGTGCATGTTATGTGCTATTTCATAATGATCAGTTCCGAGGCTAATAGGCACGGTACGAGTAAGGTCGGTCCCGGGGTTGTTTCACATGACAGGCACATAACTTCTTTCTTCCGATGTGGGAAGAATCCCACTTCCAACTTGCCAATAACAAACTATCTTACAGAAAGCAGGAGGAATTTGGGGAATTTTCACACAGAGGAACCGGAATACCCTGGTTACAAAATCCCGAAAATACCCTTGTGCGTGCAAGCAGCTAACCGGAAGCTACTCAAACTGTCTCTTATTAATATAGAGAATATTACAAAGAATACTTAAAAGGAAGCCCGGTGCACTAAGCTCCCACTATGCGCGGGGTTCGGGTGAGGGATATATAAAATGTGAAAAACTAAGCGTGTGGATAATGACTTCGTGGAATATATATGTCATCTTTCCCTGCACCTATAATTTGTCATTGTTGGGTGCAAAGTTTTGGTGTTGAAATAGTTTCACATGTTATTCTCTTTAGTTCTGGTAATTAAACAGATATTTGTTAGAAAATTATAGCTATACTTTCTACGTGGCTTACTTAATGAGTACATCTACATATGCTAATATATATCTGTGGGTAACGTGCATTAGAAACAGCCTCCTCTGGTTAGTTACTGGTCATAGTGATGGCATATATTGACAAAAGGGGTTCAATTGAATCCTTAATTATACCATGTTATATATACGAATACGGTATATATATATATATTCATGCAAGAGAAACTTTCAATTTATCTTTAACTTGATGTATCGCGTGAAGAAGATTTTATCTGACAATATTAATGAATAACATTAAAAAAAACTATATATTTGTTTATTTTATGGTGTTACTTATTATTAATCTCCTTATTGAGAAAGATCTCTTAATGTCGCATTACTCGATTTTCTGCTTGAGTATATAAGGGGTGCTTTGATAATTTCTTAACTTAAAAAGTAATTTTAGAAAAGCTCTTCAAGTTTTAAAAAACAACTTACCTCTTTGATAAGGGACAGGAAAATCCTGCTCAACTTGAAACTGGGGGCAATAAAGGAAAGTTCCACGGGCAAAATGTGAAAGTGAAAAGTTTCCCATATGAAATAGGAAGAAAGTTCATAATTGCATATGGGAAAAAAACTATCTTGAAAGTTTGTGACAAAGTGCCTTTTAATGAAAGAAATATGCTAAACTCTTTTTTAAATAAATACAAAAAAAATTTAGCTTTTGCTTTATTTTTTCTAGAAAGAAATTGCTCATCCACAAAAAGTTGTATATCTTTTACCTTAAAATAATGCCAATCTATTGACCCAACCTTTGGAAATATAATACTATATCTAAGAAATTATTCTACCGAATATATAAAAAAGATGCTAGGGTTAGTACCCATGACACGAGATAAAATGACAAAGTGCCTTTATTCCATGGTCAACTTTCTGCTTTAATCGTTCAAGTTTTATAAGTTCATAAATGGATCACATCAATTCAATTGAGCACCAATTCTTCGATTTAAATGCTTCTACATCTAAAGCAAAGGGAGTGAACAAGACTAAATAATATTATTCATCACGTCCAACTATGCCTTATAAAAAAGACTAAGCGGTTGTTGCAAATATAATCCAGTTTATAAGTCCGGAGTCGAATCTCACAGAGAACTACGGCTTAGCTACAGTCGCTCAATATCGCTAAAAAACACAAGCTTGAACAATTCGTAATTATAAATATTAAGATTCTTATGTATAACTAATTAACTAACAAATTAAAATAGAAAATTAACAACTAAAGATATTAAGGGTTGGAGACAAAATTAAGGAGGTCTAGAGTTATGATTTCTCCAATTGTCGGAATCCTTTCCGCTACGTTTTCTATAAATTTGGCTAAGTTTTCTCTACCGATCATGAGCTCTCTGAGAGTCGTAATTCTCTCCCGAGTAATTACCACAATTTACTCGACATATTCTCTCGAATTATGCTAGCTGGCATTAAGTACGGTTCACTCGGATCACACCAAGGTTTCGTTATCCCTAATCTCACCTTTAAACCCTCCGTATTGATCCCTCATATACGTTAGGAGTGATGTTGTTTAACAACTACCTAAATATGCACTCTCTCCCGAGTAATACACACTAAATAGGCATAGTCGGTTGAGAGCTCTTCAACCAACTACAATAATAACGTAGTTAAACAAATAGAATATACTACGGCAAATCTATATTAACATAACAAGAAAATCATCCTCCAATAGGTTCTATCAAAACCCTAGATAACAAATTAGTTATTCATAATAGTATGCAATAATTACAATACTAAAATTCATAACCAATAATGAAAATAGGAAGAAGGAAGTGAAAAACTTGTAGAAGAATTTCCCGCCTTACTCCTAGAGTGTTCTTATCTTCTTAGGTCGAATATCTGGTCTCTCTGGTCGAATCTACTGTAAAAACGGTTCTCTCTCAAAATTGATGTTTAATAACTATTTATATGTATAGAAACAAACCTAGACAAAAATAACCAAGTTCAAAATTAAATAGGAAATAAAATAGGCCTTAAAACCCGAAACACGCAACGCCTCGCGTTACCCTGGCGGCGCGAGCTCTAACGCGAGTAAGTTTGCTTGCTCGCCTGCTGCTTCTTTTTTCAATTCGTTCCTTCTTTTCTTAGCTGCCAAACTTTGCCATTTCTTTTCTCTTCTTTTTCAATTCATTTGCATTGTTTCTTTTTGTTTTCTTTTGATTTCTTTTGTCCCCTAATTAAATAATTATAATTTTATTTTTATAGTGTATAAAATACATATAAAATTTTTACTTTGCTCCCAATTTCGTCTTCAACGTACCTACACAAAATAATTCAATTAAACACAAATATAATATAATTTAGCATTAAAACCCCGAAATGTAAGGTAAATAATGAACTAAAATATGAAATTATAACCGAACATCAATATTATAAATGATGAGTGTCCTCCTTTAATTACCAAAAAGAAAAATGATGAGTGTTCGCGCGCTATAGCCTAAAAAAATACAAATATGCACTATTTAGGTGTGTTTGGTATGATTTTTCAATTTTCTCATGTTTGGTTAGCCTTAAGAGAAGGAAAACATTTTCCTCCAATTCCCTATCAAGAGAAGGGAAAACATTTTCCAAAACTCTTATTCAACCTTCCTTATCCTATTCCTCATCCCCACCAACCAACCCCACACTCCACCTCCATCCCACCCCCACCCTAAATAAAAATATTATTAATAGTACTTTATTTTCATGTTATACATAGATTTTCTTTTCATTTCAACAAATGAGTATTTTTTTTTCATTATATAAAAAAATATTTTTTTCATTTTAACAATTTTTTTTTCATTTCAACAAAACAAGTATTTTCTTTTCATGATATAAAAAAAGTTTTTTTTTTCATTTCAACAAATGAGCATTTTTTTCATGATGTAGAAAAAATATTTTCTTTTATTTCAATAAAATGAGTACTTTATTTTTATGTTGTAGAAAGAGTACTTTCTTTTTCAACAAAAAAAAAAGAGTATTTTCTTTTTAGTTATGGAACATAAATTTCAACTTTATTTTTGCGTAAAAAAGTAAAGCAGCACATTAGTTCCTTTGAGTTTGCGTGAATTTTTAGAGATTTGGGGGATGAGGAGAGTAGCATAACAAAATATATTTCTAAAAAGTTATTTTCTACTCTCCAACCAAACACTAGAAAATATTTTCCGCTATTCACCAGCCAAACAAAGAAAACCATTTATTTTCCATAAAAAACATTTTCCTTCTTACCAAACACACCCTTAATGTATAATAGTACTCATTATAAGTAGGAAAATGAGGGCTTTGGAATAAAGGACGAACCTAACAAAAGAGGAGATTCGAATCTCAGGTTTGTGATTCCATTGTTCAAAATCACACAGTGAAAATAATGCAATCTCCATTGACTTGAAATGTCAAACATTATTTCCTTTTTCGTTTAAGCCGGAAAAATCGCCTATTTTGAGAAGTGCTTTTTTTAAAAGTGCTTTTGAAAAAAGTACTTTTGGAGAGAAGTAGTTTGTGTTTGGCTAATCAGTCTGAAAAGCACTTGTGAAAAATAATTTGTGTTTGACCAAGCTTTTTAGAAAGTGATTTTAAGTGTCAAATTACGAATAAGGACATGAATAGATTTACTTAATAATTAATATTATAAGTAAATAAATAATCTCAAAATTTTGTTATTACATGCAATAATTAAAAAAAAATCATTTTATTTAAGTAAAATATGAAAATAAAATTAAAAAGTACTTAATTCATTTAATATAAGTTAATATATTAAAATTCCTTCAACAAATATAAAAGAATTCACCCCTAACGTCACTATATATTAGAAAGTTTTCCTAAAAATAAGAAGAAATATTTATAAATTAATATTCTAAGTATTAGATTTAAGGGTTGTTTTGGTATATACTATATTTTGTTAAGGGTATTTTAGGTAAGAAGAAAAGCCAAAACTGCTTTTGTTTTTGGAGAGAAACTACTTTTTTCTGCTTCTTCTCAAAAGCACTTTTTTCCCCAAATAAGCTTGGCCAAACACCTCAAGTTAGGAAAAAAAAAGTGCTTTAGGAGAAAAAAAAAGAAAAAAACTTTGGCCAAGACTATTAGAAAGAGAGAATAAGTTAACGAGGACTCAAGCTATGAAAAATACATGGACTTACCCTATTCTTTCCCTCTATTACAATTTGCCTACCTTTTCTAGATTGCGGAATTTGCAGTATATATTGTCCTCTCATGTTTCTTATCAAAATAAAATTAAGTTGACGAATGCAAAAATTAGAAAAGAAAATATAGTAATTGCCGATATGTTCTTTTATGTTGTACTAGAAAAACTTTTAATAATAAAAGTTTAGATTTACAATGTGAAGACGTTTTGTTTAATGATAAACCTAGTTAAAGATATAGAAATGAAATTTTATCCTATTATACTAATGAAAAGTTAATGCTGGTATGCTGAGTAATAATATTAATATTTCGAATATGCTAAAAAAAATTGATTTCAAACAAGCCACATATTGATAGTGGTGTTATACTCTCGACTAATATATATATAACACTTATATGAGGGTTCATTATTATTTTATATAAAATGTAAAGAGTATTAATAATGTACATATTAACAATATCAGTGCATATAATTTTTGTTTTATTATTAACCTTATAACATTCCACATGATGTTTTTTAGTGTATAACAAATTAGCAATTCTTACAATAATACTACTGCATAACAATACCTATGGACCAAAATTGTAGTAGTAGACAATACCAAAAGCACCAACAAGGGTTGTGGTGAAGTGGTAAGTACTTCTTCATCCTTAACCCTCAGGTTCTAGTCCCTGGGTATGGAGTCGTCTTTGTTAGGGAGCGCTTTTACCTCCCAATGTGAGACTTTCCGGCGCGAATCTGAATTTAGTCTGGTCTCAATATAGGTACCGGACACCGGGTGGGAAACCAAAAAAAAAAGACAATACCCAAAGCATAATCTTTACCTAACTAGTCCATGAAAATAACGGACTCTTTTGTCCTTAATGTAAAGTTTTAGAGGTTCAATGAGCAATATTTGAAATTGCAGGAATCTTTCGTCATCAACTGAAAATTAGAGTAGTAAAGTACCACTATTAACCTTTTATAAGTCTACTTTTTTAAGACTCTTGAAAAAAACTAAAACCCATAAAGCAAACAATAAAAAGGTCAAAACCCAAACAAAATTAAAAAAAATTGATCATTGCTTTGCTCTTATTCGCAAGCTGGCTGCTAAATAATTCTCTACTGTTTTTGTTTTTCTCTTCTCTCTTTCTCCGTCACTCTCCGATCTCTGTATCTTCCACCTATATATAATATACATATATATATTCCCACACACAGAACACACAGTAGTCACACACACAGAGGTACACGCAAACAGAGTTTCACATGGAGTCGCTTTCGCCGGCGATCGGACAGAAAGCGATTCTACGGTATACGACTACTTACAGCTATCACGATCTCTTTTTAAGTTCCGTTAGGTTAAGAACTGTACGGAATCCGAACAGAGTTAGCCGGAGATTGAGAATTCGAGTGCAAGCTAAAAGCGGAGCCTTCGAAAATTCTGCCGCCGGCGGCGGCTGCATCGATTTCAGTGATCCTAATTGGAAGTTAAAGTATCAGAGAGAATTTGAGGCTCGTTTTAATATTCCTCACATTACCGATGTATTTCCCGACGCCGTTGAGTATCCTTCCACTTTTTGTCTTAAAATGAGGTATGGTTTTGTAAAGAACTGTTTTTTGAAAAAAAAATTATGGTACTTTTCTCGATTTATGTTTAAAAATGCTGGTTGAATTGGAAATAGCGATTAAATTTTAGATTTATTATTGAAAAGTTATAGGTACTACTAGGAACTTAAATTATAATGTGACATTCTTTCTTTTGTAGTAGTCTATTGCAAAAAGAATGACAATTTCTTATATGTAGAAAAAAAATTAAACCTTAATTTTACATTTTTATGAATCATTTATAGTCACACAATACATGTATTTTAGACCGCAAGTTCAAAAAGTATTTTCTTTCCCTTAAACTCCGTGTTTGGTCAAACACCACCATATGAATTGGGACAGAGTGGGTACTACTTTTCTTTGGATATTTGACTGGACATGAAGTTTAATATTTTAATTTGACCAGCTGCAGCAAGAAGCATCTATTTTTGGAAAGAAAGAAAGAGGTGCGGTTATTCAATAGGGAAAGAAAATAGTAAATATTAAAATAACTTTTGAAATTTTAATTTGATAGATAAAATATCATATCAAAGTTTAAACTTTTAAGTAAGTTAATCATTTTGGATGCTTGAAAGTTATGAAAGTTATATGGAGTATAACTCTTTGCAACCTCCTAGTATGAAACGAGTATCACATGAATTGGAATAGAGGAGTATTCCATTCAAATTTGATTATTCTGCTGCGTTGTACACTTGTAGTATTAGTTACCTTTCTCTATGTACCACTAGTATTGCAATATTCAGTTGGTTATATTTGGCTTTATCACTTATCCAAATTTTGGTATTGCAAGTTCTCTTGCATAATTTGTTGTAATGCACTTGGCCAGGTGGTCTGGTAATTAAATGGAAAGAGATATATTTTTTCTTAAAAATAATGAAGATTTCTGACAGAAAATTTGCTTAAGGAGTAATTTTACTAACTTTGACGCATCATTCCTGTTACAGGACTCCAGTATCTGAGGAGTTTGCAGAAGGTTACCCTTCAGATGAAAAATGGCATGGTTACATTAACAATAATGATAGAGTACTTCTTAAAGTAAGTCCCTACTAATTTTGCATAGCTTTTCACCGATCAAATTCAGTTTCCTGTTGATTATGGTAGTAAAAGTGACATATATCTTTTTTCCAGTAATCATGTCATATTTATCTACCACTGCATGCGAAAATGGGGAAATATACCTTTCAAAAATCATGTGGGAAGTTAATGAGATTCTTCTTGTGGGGATTCTTCAAAATACACTAACCCATACCATGCACTTATGGGTGTGGGGTACCTACCCTTATATTAGTGCCTGTAACATTGGTTATCACTCCCTCATGTTTTCCAGCGGTAATGGACTTCAGGTCAAAAACCATGTGATATCAATTTAAAGTTGATTATTGTGTGGTATATCTACTTCTCAGCAGTCAGCACTGATCTCCAGCTACTTGGTTATTGTCTTTAATTCAAATGTAGAAGCTCTGGCTCGTATTGATGTAGTTTTCGACTTGGTACAGAGAACAGATATTACTTTCTAGTAATTTTCCTCTGGTACTATGATTCCTTGTTCTCCTTTGACATAGATGGATAGATTAAATAAGTCACGCACTAACATCCTAAGTTGCTCAGACTCTCCAAAAATGTTGTTGCACCCGTGTCGGATCCTCCAAAAATATACTACTTTTGGAGGATCCGACGCGCACCCGACGGCATCTTCTGAGAGTCCGAGCAACATAGCTAATATCTATCCTTTTTAGCTGCTATTTACCTCTTCCTACAGTTGAGGGTGGCTGTGTTTACTTATTTTTGATCCTCTTCTCTATCAAGTCTTCTATACCGATTTTCTATTTGACTGTGCAAAATACACCTACATGTCTAATGTGGATCATTTTGATGGAAAGTAGGTAGGCAGTTCAAAAAGCTAAAAAATCCAGTTTTTATGTCACAAGTATTATTTTTTCTTCCGTTAATTAAGAGCTCGAAGTATTATTCCTTGCTGAAGATGGTACTATCTCACTGTTCCAATATATATATATATACACACGTTCCACATATTGAGGATCAATTTAGATTAATTCGTCCATTTTGATCATTTAGGTATTAGTTGATAAAAAACTAAACTTGAACCTCCCATTTCAAAATGGCCATAAAAATATTTATTTGAACATCTTAGTCAAAAGTTGGTTTGACTCCCAAGAAGTGTAATAGGACTATCTTTGGAATGGACAAAGTAGTTGACAAAGTAAGCTATTTGTTTTTGTTGTCTGCTGATGAAAAAGTAAATGTTTTTTTTTTGTTCTATTTCCTCCAAGTGCACTCATATTATTTAAGTCTTTGACTCTAAGTTAACAATTTACATTTCAGGTAATTAATTATTCCTCCCCAACATCTGCTGGTGCTGAGTGCATTGATCCCAATTGTTCATGGGTAGAGCAATGGTAAACTTCTTTAGAATTTTCTACATTAAAGAGTTACATGATACAGTTATATACCTGTGAGGAAATGTTACAAACTTAACTGCTTATTGATATCAGTTTAACCACTCTCACAGTCTCACCCCCTTTTATTCAGGCATAAGTCTTCCATAGTTGCCATGTCTATAGATTGACAAAATGATTCTAGATTACTAAATTTTCTTTCTCCATCTACAAGCTCCTGCTCCCAGTTGTCACAAATCGAAGTCCTCTATCAATGTTGACTTTTCCACTATGCAAACAGTTCAACACCCGAATTGGCACTATCCATTTCCTTGCCATCTTCTAAATTTGAAATTTCCTTTCTCATAGCTTACAGAAATAAAACTAGATAGTTGAGACTTGAGATGTAAAAGAAGTTATTCAATGAATTAATAGAAAAAGAGGGTTCTTTAAATTTATATTCAACCTCTAATAACTAAATATTACTAGATATATACAATGTTGCATGCCAAGGCACAAATCCGTGAGGTTTATTGGGCCAAAGCGGATAATACGTGCCACGGGCTTGGGCTGTTGCATTTAGATCCAACAGTTTTGTGCCAAGTATCATTCTTGTTTGAAAACTGGTAAGACTTTAACATATACCTTTTGGCACCAATTTTTTTAGGGTTCACCGTGCTGGTCCCAGAGAGAAGATATATTTCAAGCCAGAAGAGGTGAAAGCAGCAATTGTAACTTGTGGTGGACTTTGCCCTGGGCTTAACGATGTTATTCGACATGTAATAGCATTTCATTATTGTTTGGTTTTGGTTCTTTGATTTCTCAGGATGTAGTTGATTGCTGCTGCACTTTGTTGTTCGTCATCCTCTCTTTGTTTTCATTGGACGCAGATAGTTATCACCCTTGAGATATATGGAGTGAAGAAAATTGTGGGAATTCCTTTTGGATATCGTGGGTTTTCAGAAAAAGATTTAGCCGAAATGCCAGTAAGTTACATTAACTCTTCTTCACTGCCCAAATGCTCCTTAAATTTTCAAGTTATGTTATTCGGAATTAAGTGCAAAAGCCTAACTTTAATCTCCAAACCGTCGTTACTGATGAGATGTTATTCTACAATCGATAGATTTCTCTTTAATGAGGTCATGTGTTTTAGTGATTCTTTTCCGGCTGCTTTGTTCTTAGTTATCCAGGAAAGTGGTGCAAAATATTCATCTTTCTGGGGGAAGCTTGCTGGGGGTATCACGTGGAGGACCTAAAGTTAGTGACATTGTGGATAGCATCCAGGTGCTTAACTGACTTTATCGTATACAACAAACATATAGCTCGTTTGGATTGTTGCATTAGAGATGAATTTGCTAGGGTTTATCTAAGATTCGCTTCTTTTGCTATTGTCAGGAAAGAGGAATCAACATGCTCTTTGTGCTGGGTGGAAATGGTACACATGCTGGTGCAAATGCAATTCATGATGAGGTATCTATGCCTGGCCTCTATAGTCATATAGGGTGCTCTTCTAGATCAATATGCATGTCAATTAATGTTCTCTGATTAGTTGAAGTTTGGTTAGTATGGTGTGTAGTTGGAGACTGTATAGAGAAATGAATATTTCGAGAATAAGTGATTCTCTCTAGTGGCTCTTTTAGAAAAGTAGAGTGAATGGTCCCTCTTCCACTGAAACTTTTTTTTTGGAAGTCCCTCTTAAATAGAAAATTATGCGTTGAATTTAGAGTTTTGTCCCCTGAAATTGAAGAAAGCTAATGTATCAGATGAGCAAGGATATGTAATAGTCTAGTAGTTTCTCCCTATGTCCCTGCTTATTGAATGGTTAATAACATTAAGTCCTTCTGCTATTGTTAGAAACTCTAATTTTGTTTTTGTCTACTGGATGTACAGTGCCGTAAAAGACGTATGAAGGTGGCTGTAGTTGGTGTGCCAAAAACTATAGACAACGATATTATGCTTATGGATAAGACATTTGGTTTTGATACTGCTGTTGAAGAAGCACAGAGAGCCATTAATTCTGCTTATATAGAGGTACTACATCATGATCAACAATAATGTCATGCATCGCTTTCTTCTATGGTCTATTCCATGATAGGAAGAACCTTCTATCTTCTTTTCATATGTTTTGCTCCCTTCAATTTGCTGGACCTCCTCTGACCTAATTCAGTTGACAATCTCTTTTGAGAAGGAATTCCATTGACAATCTCATCAACTTCGATTCTATGAATTACTCTCAGTGCAGTTATATTTTCTTGATCTTCTACTACAAGTTCAAGACATATTGATCACGTGTTGCCAAATCTTGCAAGAACTACCTTGTTTGACAGCATTGCCTAACTTTTTCTTTTTTGGAATATCCCTAGTGATCAGTGTCTATTTTTTCCCTGATTTGTTGGACTTCGAGTTGTTTTCTCAAGTTTTTAAAAATTTGCCTCTAAAATTACATCGTAAAAAATTATCTCATGTTAAGGATTGATTTCCAGAAGAAAAGTGCTCATTTGCTTTTTCCTCAATTACAGTTGTTTTTTGACGAAGTAAGATGTTATTTGCTGGCATCAAGAAGATGCAACGAGTCCTCAATTACAGTTGTTATGCATCATATTTCTTCCGTGCAATCTGCTTTAGATGAAGTTTCTTTTTCTCTCTTTTGCAGGCGCACAGTGCATACCACGGTATTGGAATTGTGAAGTTGATGGGCCGTAGTAGTGGGTTCATAGCTATGCAAGCATCCCTAGCTAGTGGACAAATAGACATATGCTTGATTCCAGAGGTTTGCCTGATATATATCGGATGTTATGCAATTCTTTTTCTGATGAGTTTCTCATTAGATCATATCTTATTTCTGATCTCAGGTGCCTTTTAATCTGCATGGTCCACATGGTGTATTGAGGCATCTAAAATATCTGCTCGAGACAAAGGGATCAGCTGTGGTCTGTGCAGCAGAGGGAGCTGGACAGGTTAGTTCCATCATAATCATGTTTGTGCTGCATAGGGATGTAACATTAAATGAGTTTTTTTATTGAGAAGGTCCCAACTAACAGAAACTGAAAGCAATCTCTATAAAATTAACGAAACTTGCACTTGCAAAGCATCATTACTATAGTCAAAGCATGTGACAATAGTAGTTACTTAAATCAGTTCTTCCTTTTCTTCCTTAACATCTGCTTACCATCTTGACCGTCTCCATAATCTGTGTGTTATAGTTAAGGGCTCGAGAGTTTTATATGAACAGGAATTCTGGAAAAAGACCTCAGTCATTCGTTTGTTTTGTAGGAATCCATTTGCATTTTCTTCACTTAGATGAAAAGTGCTCAGGTTTAGCAAATTTAGAGGATCTTTTGTGTTCAAGGTAACAAAATAGGGACAAAAATTGACCTACTTACAGGACTATTCTAGTTAAGAACTCAATATTAGGTAGTGTTTAATATCCTCATAACTTATCCCCTTTGCTTTTATTTATGTTACATAGTTTTCTTTTTGAACCTTTCTTTCAGTTCAATGTTATCACTATACTACACGGCTCAAAGGTTATTTAGATGTTTACAAGTGTTGGTTACTTTATCATAATTTATTGTTTGCAAACTATGAGTAATGAAAACAGATAGATCAGTTTCTGATTCTCTACAACACTTAACTGCATCTGGCCCAACTTTCATTGCAGGATTTCCTCGAGAAAACCAATGCAAAAGATGCATCTGGAAATGCTGTACTTGGAGATATTGGAGTTTATTTGCAACAAGAGGTTAGTGGCTGGCCAGCTTTACCTTTGCGGGATTTTTGCTAGATACCTCTTAGCTATTCACATGAATGTTAGTCTGTACATCCCTTGTCATTCTGAGGATTTTATTCTTTATTGATCTTCTTCATTAAAGAAGTTCAAGTTACTTGACCAAATCACTTGTAAGTTCTACTTGGCATCTATGTACAGTATGAGCACAAGGCATGTGGTGCTCTACTTAACATAGCATTGGTAATCTTCCAAAATTCTTTTTCATGCATCTGTTCTCAAGACCGTCTTTCAGTTGGATCAAATTTAGTGGAGTTCTTAAAGAGCGTTTTTGCTGGATGTAACTCCTAGTGTTACAATTTCTTGGGTGGTCTCATGTATTGCACATAAAAATCTTGAAACTTTTGTTCTGGAATTTCTCAAAGGAAAATTCTTACCTGAATATCACTTTATCTTAGATTGACCTGTAATTGTGTATTAAACTGCTATGACTGGCGTCCTTGCTTCTTTCCCTTGAAATGAGGTAATCTTCAATCACTTTTTAACTGCTATCTAATTTGTGGTCATCATCACTTATTTAAGTCTGCCTACATGAGCTTCACAATGCATAACTGGTCCCGAGCATACAGGAGAATGTTGTGGTTGGTGATAGGTTGACCGCCAGTGTGGAAAAAGTAATATCATTATAAATCCACTGAATTCTATCTGGAATAAGCTAATAAATACATAGTTCCTTCTCAAAAAAAATAAGCTAATAAATACAGAGCATCCATCTAACCGATCCTCAAACTAATTTGTGAGGTAGTTGATTGATTGATCAATCACTTCATCTTTTTGATTCTTAAACCACCGTACCTGGCAGTAGAAATTTCCATGCACATTAAGGCTCATGGCTCGCTCGGTTATCCTTCTTTATCAAATTATGAGAAATTCATGATAATCTGCCTGCTCTCTGACAGATTAAAAAGTACTTCAAGGAGATGGGAGAGACATCTGATGTGAAATACATTGATCCTACTTACATGATCCGTGCATGCCGTGCAAATGCTTCAGATGGAATTCTGTGCACGGTACTTGGACAAAATGCTGTAAGTCTCTCATGCTTACTTATCGATTAATTCGACTTGTCCTTCCCGACTTATATATTTTGTGATCGAGACATTATTCAACCATTTTCTAATTCAACATGCACTCTTTGTTTTGATAGGTTCACGGTGCATTTGCTGGATATAGTGGTATCACAGTGGGTATATGCAATACTCATTATGTCTACTTTCCAATTCCAGAAGTTATCTCTAAACCCAGGGTTGTGGATCCTAACAGCCGCATGTGGCATCGTTGCTTGACATCCACAGGCCAGCCAGATTTTCTTTAATCAAGAGACAATTTATACTCCAGATATCTATCGCAGTATAAAATAGAGAAGCAGGGAGCCAAATTGAGAAGCTCTATGGCTTTGCCGGTTCCATTTATTTAAGAGAATAACACAGAAAATAGGATTCCCCCATTTTTTGCTAGGCATATAATTTGATGCCAGTTCAGAAGGGCATATTGATAAAAGAAGCTTTGTCAGATATCAGGAGTAGCATTTTCACTTGTTCTTCACGTTCTGTAAAGCTTCTCTCATGGTTAAAGAAATTCAATCTCAACCTAGCCCTTATGTACTACATTTGAACTTACTCCTGGACCTATTAAGGTCTACCATAAGTTATTGTTATTCAGTTGGACTTGGATTCATTCATCTGTAAGTCAGCAAATACCTGTATTTGTTAACTGACAATGACTAATGGAGTCGTTGCTTTCGTTGAATAAATTTTCCATAAGGAAAAAGTTACTGTTAAATTGCCAAAGGATGTCAAAGACCTAGTAAAATAAAATTTCTCATAATTAACAAAATATTCTGTAGCATATTCTGTCCTTATATACATAGGAATCGACAAAAGGAATCAGCTTTAAAACTGGAGATTCATATTTGATCATGCTTAGCTGCTTGTTGCTCGGGCAAAACTGTCCAAATACCGCAAGTTTGTCCGGACATGATGTTAGATTGATTTTCCTATTTTGGATACATTTGGCTTTTAAATTTCGTGTGGATTCGGACAGAAAAAAATATATTTAGACCTTTTAAATTCAGAGACAAGTGAATGGAATTAACACCTGCACACCTGGCTACTTTATGCCGTGGTACGTGGCAGAAGATTAATGGCTGATTTCATGCCCTTTTGGAGCTTAAAAGTAGAAATGAATGAGAAAAGAAAGTCGTCGCCTGAGAGATTCGAACTCTCGCGGGGAAACCCCATGTACTTAGCAGGCACACGCCTTAACCACTCGGCCAAAGCGACTTGTTGATGCTTGCTGTGAAGCTGACAATTATTTTATCTTATTCTTTATAGTGGTGGCAAAATAGTTAAAAGAAATTAGTTATTCACCTATATTATCCACTAAAAAATGGGTTCGATAATGAACTTTGTAAAACATGTCAAATATGGATAAGAATAATATATCCATTTAGAAAATGGATAACTAATGAGTTTAACTTTCACATTTGTAAAGCTTCAAATTGGGGGTTCCTCAAGTTTGGGAAACTAGAAATTCTCCGAAAAGTGATCATATTCAATAATTAATGGATAATATGCATATCCACACCGGTTAACTCATTTTTTATCCGTATTAATATGGGTGAATAACTAATCCGTTTTTATTACCCGTCTGTCGCCCGACCCATATCCGACCTGACACACCCGTTTGTTACCCCTAATTCTTTCCACTAATCCGGACAACAAGAACTATTCCTTAGTTCCAAATAAATTGAAGCCGGCTATATAAATCCTTACTGACCATGTTACTCCATTTAAACTATTAAAAATAAAAGTACTAGAAGTTCTAGTGATAATTAAATCCCCGAAAAGCTAAACACTTTCTAGAAAAAGCATACAACATAAAATAGAAGTGCGCATTAACATGACTAAAACATACTATTAGTAATAGGTAGGGGTGTCAATGGTTCAGTTCAGTTGGTTATTTTATAAAATTTGTACCACACCAAATTTTCAGTTATTCTATGATGTATAATCAAAATTAGACTTTTAAAAACCGTACCAATTATGTCGGTTTCTCTTCGGTGTCGGTACGATGCAGTTAATTTTCGGTATATTTTTAAATGTCATTTAAAAGTCACTAGTAGAAGCATAATGCAATGACATACCTACTTTTATAGGACTATTAAAACTCTTTAGACAATTTTACTATTTAAAAGGTGATGAAATAAGAAAATATGAAAGATGGCGAGAGTATAGATCCATCAACTATTTTATAGCAACGTAAAAGAAACTAAGCAAAGACCAAAAAAAATATAATTCACATGGGTGGAAAGATATTAAGCAAGCTTAGACTCAAGAATAAAGTCTCCAAAGATTAAATATTTAAAAATATAAATTTAAATCATAAAATTTATACATTGTAGTTTGATACTCATAATCGCTAGATTACCCTATGTCTTGCCTAGTGAATATGCTAAAAATAATTTAATTTCAATAGGAGTAGTATAATAGGTTTGAGAATTACGATTTTTGGTTTAATTAATTGTTGGCTTGTAACCGGTTTTATAATTTTAAGGCCAAAGGAAAAATTTAATGCTTTATTATTTTTAATATTAATACATTTTTCCCATGTAAATTTATTCGGTACGGTTCGGTATTTTTTCAGTTTATTTTCACAAAACAAAAAATTTACCCTAATTATCGGTACGATTAAAGATTTATATAAAAACCTACGATTTTATTAAAAGAAACCTAAAAATCGGTTCAGTTCGGTATAGTTCGATCGGTTTAATCGTTTTTAAATATCCATTGACTCCCCTAGTAATAGGTATCTTTTACTCCATTTAAAGTCCAAATAAATTTTCTAAAGTTAAAAGGCTTGTACACAGTACATATATAGTTCACTTTTTAATTTTTTTTTTTAATTTCTGTCTCTTGTTAATTTGCGCCGGTACAGTTTCTCTATAATTTAAGCTCCGTTACCTCCACCGCTTTTACTTAAAGAAATGGGTAAAGCTATCTATTTGACTAGGTTTTATGCCGTGTAGGTTATAAAGATCTAAATATATTCATCTACTTTCAAATATTGTTTACATGTACCTTTCGTTATATTATTGGGTTATCCATACCCCTACCATTATACTATTGGGTTATCTATACCCCTATTGTCATACTTTGAAACAAAAATACCCCTATTTTTGGATGGAGTGCCACATGGCAACACTAGATTAAAACGACCCGTTTTAAAAAACCCACAACCCGACCCCTATTTTCATTTTTTCTAGTTTTTTTTTTTAAATTTCGGTTTTTTAAAAACGAAAATATTTTGTTAAAAAACAAAAAATTATTTATTCTGTTTTTAAAAATTTGTTTTTCCAGTTTTTACAAAACAAAATTCTTTTAAAAAACTGAAAAAACGAAAAAAATATTTTTCAAAAACAAAAATATTTTGTTGAAAATAATTTTTTCAGTTTTTAAAAAACGAAAATATTTTGTTAAAAAATGAATTTTTTTTCTATTTTTACAAAAAAAAAAATCAGTTTTTACAAGTTTGCGTTCTAGTTTTTCAAAAAGAAAATCTTTAAAAAAACTGAAAAAATGAAGAAAAAAACATTTTTCAAAAGCGAAAATATTTTGTTAAAAACTGAAAATATTTTTTTCATGTTTTTACCAAAAAAAAATATTTTGTTAAAAAAACGATTTTTGCAATTTTTTTTAAGTTTTACAAAAAGAAAATTCTTTAAAAAACTAAAAAATAAAAATATGGTTCGGGTTGTGGGTTTTTTTGTAAAACGGGTTGGGTAAAAAAAAAGAAATGGATCATTTAATCTGGTGCTGCCACGTGACACTCCATCCAAAATAGGGGTATTTTTGTTCCAAAGTATGGCGGTAGGGGTATGGATAACCCAATAGTATAACGAAGGGTACATGTAAACAATATTTGAAAGTAGAGGGATATATTTGGCCACTTTTCGTATAAAGATTGATAGTCCTGGCTTCAGATTGACATCATTTTTCGGAAAAATAAAGAAATAAACTTTGCTCTAGAATAGTATAACGAAATAGACGGAAAAAATTAATAGTAACAGTAAATTACATCAAATGATGTTTCACAAGCAAAACATTGATATGATGTCCATCTCATTCAAATGATTTGGTAGCCAATTTTGTTAACTTGGTTTGGTTTGGTAGCCAACCTTGTTGAATTAGTATAATTTGGTAACCAATTTTATTGACTTGGTTTGGCTTGATTTGGTAGCCAACCTTGTTGAAATTGTGAAAAGGGTGTGCAAATTGTCAAATATTGTAGGCTTTAGAGAGTGAGGTTTTGGCTATAAAAGGAGAGCTTTATCTCTCATTTCCACACACCAACAAAGAGAGAAAAGAGAGAGAGAGCAAGTTATTCCATAAACTATAAGAAAATAGTTTGTGAAGAAAAATAGAGTGTGAGAGATATTGTAGTAAGGTGGAAAAAGCAAAAGAGTATTTATTTCTTTTGAGGGTGCAGTGGTCTTAGGAATATTTTTACTCGTTACTACACAGTGTAAATTCTTCGCTATAGTGATATCAGTTGCTCTTCTTGGCCGTGGTTTTTTTCTCCCTTATTCAGAAGGATTTTCACGTAAAATCTTGGTATCATTATTACTGTATTTTTACTCTTGCTGATTTAACCATAACTTAGTGTTCTGCGTTTATCACTAATACCGTGAATACTATTTTTACGGGGTTTATTCCCAACAAGTGGTATTAGAGCCAAGGTTCTGTCTGAGTATGCTCTGTGGTTGCAGCACAGTCTGAACTTCCACATCAGAAAAGAATTACTTTGGTCTCATAATAAATAATATTTGTATTTGTGATAAACAATGAAAGCCAACACTAGTAGAATGGTTACTTTGAATGACACAAACTATGCCATTTGGAAGGGCAAAATGGAAGATTTACTCTATGTCAAGATTTTTCATCAACCTGTCTTCGCCACTATAAAGACTGATAATAAATCAAATGAAGAATGGAATATATTACACAGGGAGGTTTGTGGCTTTATTAGACAGTGGGTTGACGATAATGTTTTGAACCATATTTCTGGGGAGACACATGCTCGGACCCTATGAGAGCACCTTAAAATTTTGTATGCTCGAAAAACTGGATATAACAAGATGTTTCTAATAAAGTAGATGTTGGGTTTAAAATACCATGATGGTTCCGCGATGACAGATCATCTGAATAATTTTCAGGGGATCACGAACCAGTTATCTGCTATGAGCATTAAATTTGATGAAGAAATTCAAGGTCTGTTTCTACTTGGTTCCCTACCAGATTCTTGGGAAATTCTTAGAACTTCATTATCAAATTCTGCTTCAGATGATGTGATCTCTATAGATCTTGCCAAGAGCAGCCTTTTAAATGAAGAGATGAGAAGAAAATCTCAAGGTTCCTCCTCATCAGATTTCTTGGTGACTGACTTTAGGGAGAGAAGGAAGAATTGGAGTTCTCAAAATAGAGAACATAATAGAAGCAAATCCAGAAACAGACTTAAAGATATTGAGTGCTATCATTGCGGGAAGAAAGGGCACACAAAGAAATTCTGCCAGATTTTGAAAAAGGAGAATAGAGACAAGGAAGAACAAAAAGAAGATGACAATCGTGTAGCTACCGTCACTACAGAAGATCTTGTTACTGTCCTTGATGCGGATCTGCTAAATATTGTTTGTGATGAGTCAAGCTGGGTTGTGGACAGTGGTGTCGCATCTCATGTGACATCAAAGAAGGAATTTTTCTCATCCTATACTCAGGGTGACTATGGAACTTTGAGTATGGGTAATGAGACTATATCTAGGGTGGCTGGTGTTGGAACGATTTGTTTGGAAACTAGTATTGGAACTAAACTAGTTTTAAACAATGTAAAGCATGCACCTGATGTTCGTTTGCATTTGATCTCTGTTGGTATTTTGGATGATGAGGGATATGTCAGTACCAATGGTGCTGGAAAGTGGAAGCTCACTAAGGGTTCCATGATTGTGGCTCGTGGGAAAAAGCGTCGTGGTCTATACTGGACTACGGCCTCTACCTGTGTTGATATGGTGAATGCCATTGAGAGCAATAGATCTTCAACGTTATAGCATAAGAGGCTTAGCCACATTAGCAAGAAAGGACTAAATGTTCTGGCCAAGAAGAAATTGTTGTCAAATTTTGAAAGTGCAAAATTAGAAAAATGTGAGCACTGCTTGGCTGGAAAACAAAAAAGAGTTACTTTCCAATCTCATCCTCCTTCAAGAAAGACAGAGTTGCTTGAGTTGGTGCATTCAAATTTATGTGGTCCAATAAAGACAAGGACTTTGGGTGGTGCACTTTATTTTGCTACCTTTATTGATGATTGTTCAAGAAAACTTTGGGTCTACATCTTGAAGACTAAAGACTAAGTGTTGAGTGTCTTTAAGCAGTTTAAGGCTTCAGTTGAAAGAGAAACTAGAAAGAAGTTGAAGTGTATTCGTACTGATAACAATGGTGAATATTGTGGACCGTTTGACAAATACTGCAAGCAACAGGGTACAAGACACCAGAAGACTCATCCTAAGACTCCTCAGCTTCATGGTTTAGTAGAAAGGATAAATAGGACCTTAATGGAAAGAGTCAGATGTTTGCTTTCTGAAGCAAAGTTGCTGAATTCCTTTTGGGGTGAGGCTTTGTTTACCACCGCACATGTTATTAATCTATCCCCTGCAGTTGCTTTGCAAAGTGATGTTCCAAACAGAGTTTGGTATGGCAAAGATGTTTCCTATGACCACTTGAAAGTGTTTGGTTGCAAAGCTTTTGTACATGTGCCTAAAGATGAGAGGTCAAAATTTAACTGCCAAGACAAGGCAGTGCATCTTCATTGGTTATGGCCTTGATGAGTTTGGTTACAGGCTATATGATCCAATTGAGAAGAAAGTCGTGAGAATCCGTGATGTTATCTTCGTGGAGGATCAAACCATTGAAGAGATTAACAAAGCGGATAAGCTAAAATCTCCAAGTTCTGAAGGTTTAGTCAATCTTGATCAAGTTCCTCATACAAATGCGGATGCCGTTGGTAGGCTCAATGATGATGGTGATGCCTAGAACCATAATCCAAATCAACATATTGATGGTGATGGTGATAACAATGCTAATGTTAATGAGGTAAATATTCCTACTCACGCAGCTGTGGGCGAGCTAGATATTCCACTCAGGAGGTCCTCTAGACCTCGTACTCCTTCCTCCCATTATTCACCCAATGAGTATGTATTACTCACTAATGGGGGAGAACCTGAATGTTATGCGGAGGCCATAAAAGATGAGCACAAGGATCAATGGATTAAAGCCATGCAAGATGAGATGAAATCTCTCCATGAGAACCATACTTATGAGTTGGTGAAATTGCCTAAGGGCATGGGAGCTTTGAAGAACAAGTGGGTGTTCAAACTTAAAGCTGAAGAACATAGTTTGAAGCCCAGATACAAAGCTAAATTGGTTGTCAAGGGATTTGGTCAAGTAAAGGTATTGACTTTGACGAAATATTTTCTCCTGTCATGAAAATGTCCTCCATTCGGACAGTCCTTGGTTTGATACTACTCTTGATTTGGAGATTGAGCAGATGGATGTGAAGACTGTTTTTCTTTACAGTGACTTAGAAGAGGAGATTTATATGGAACAAACTGAGGGATTCAAGGCAAAGGGTAAGGAAAATCTTGTATGCAAACTTAAGAAGAGTCTATATGGATTGAAGTAAACTCCCAGACAGTGGCACAAGAAGTTTGAGTCTGTTATGGGGGAGTAAGGCTACAAGAAGACTTCTTCAGATCACTGTGTGTTTGTACAAAGATTTTCTGATGATGATTTTATCATCCTCTTGCTATATGTGGATGATATGTTGACCAAGGTAGTACCAAGAGACAAGTTCGAGCTATGCAAAGAACTTGTCGGCATGCACTCAGACTAGAAGACAGTGTTACCTCCTCTATATGAATGAGACTGGAGAGGGAGATTGACATGGTGTCCATCTCATTCAAATGATTTGGTAGCCAATTTTGTTAACTTGCTTTGGTTTGGTTTGGTAGTCAACCTTGTTGAATTAGTATAATTTGGTAGCCAATTTTATTGACTTGGTTTGGTTTGGTAGCCAACCTTGTTGAAATTGTGAAAAGGGTGTGCAAATTGTCAAATATTGTAGGCTTTAGAGAGTGAGGTTTTGGCTATAAAAGGAGATCTTTAACTCTCATTTCCACACACCAACAAAGAGAGAAAAGAAAGAGATCAAGTTATTTCATAAACTATAAGAAAATAGTTTGTGAAGAAAAATAGAGCGTGAAAGATATTATAGTAAGGTGAAAAAAGCAAAAGAGTGTTTATTTCTTTTGAGGGTGTAGTGGTCTTAGGAGTATTTTTACTCGTTACTACACAATGTAAAATTCCTCGCTATAGTGATATCAGTTGCTCTTCTTGGCCGTGGTTTTTTCCCCTTATTCAAAAGGATTTTCACGTAAAATCTTGGTGTCATTATTGCTGCATTTTTACTCTTGCTGAATTAACCATAACCTAGTATTCTGCGTTTATCATTAATACCGTAAATACTATTTTTACGGGGTTTATTCCCAATAAACATAACACTCAGACAAGACTCACTATCAGCTTGAATGACATTGGAAATTAAGAAAAAAAACAATAGACCAATAAGGGTAATAAAAACAACTAATATGTAGTGGAGCTGCAAAATTAGTTGGATGGAGGGGGTGAAAATGTAGGAATGGTAGGAAGTAAGGGCATGTTGGGAAGAGGAACATTGGCAGGCATTGGTGGCAGTATCATCTTTGGAACAGTGGGTAACGTAGGCAAAGATGGTAATGGCATAGCCGTTGGAAGAGTTGGCAATGGTGGCAAATTTGGGATTGTAGGCAATTGTGGCATTGTTGGCTGAGGCAATGATGGGATTGTAGGCAAGTTCGGAAGTTGAAGTAGGCCGCGAGCAGCATGTGTTGTAGTGATGCTTGATAAGGACAATAATGCTATGATCAAGAAAAGGATTGAGCAGTTGCAACTGGAAGCAGCCATTGTTTATTTTGCTCAAGATTGATGCTTTCTTTTCCAAGGAGGTTAAGTTGTGTTTTGAGTTGATTTGAGTTTGATCATTAGTACTAAGACGATTTGGTGAGATGTTGTACTACTTTTAAGTCAAGAAGTTTTCTGAAAGTAGTTATGCGTAGATGAAATTTAGATCAACGATATTTGGTGGACATTTGATACAACACTAGTTGGTAAAATCTTTTTTATAGTTTTTAATTTATATTCTCTATTGGTTGGGAAGGTGACCCTTGTAACGCGGGTTCGAGCCGTGGAAAAAAACTCTTGTAGAAATGTAGGGTAAGACTGCATAAAATAGAGCGTAAAAATAGTAGGGGCTAGCCAGTTTTCGGACTGGTCATTCAAAAATAGCCAACGTTTGTAAAGTCATTAAAAAATAGCCACTATTTTGCTGCAACACGGAAAGTTTCAGCATAATATATTGGGGATCGGTGCACATGTGTATGAACTTCCAGCATATTATGCTGGAACTCCAACACGCAGAAAGTTCGAGTATAATATACCGGAGAGTGGAGCACCGGTGCTCCAAACTCCAGTATATTATGCTGGATCAGTATATAATACTGGAGGTCTAGTATACTATACCGAAGCTCCAACATAAGTATACTAGAACTCTAGTATATTATACTGGATTATTTTTCCGGATTTTGAACAGTGTTTTCGTTCAGATTTATCTTTACATAAAAAATGACTAAATTTCAATTACTTTTGAAACTGTGACTATTTTTGAATGACCACTTGTAAATCTGGCTATTTTTGAATTTCTCCCAAATAGACCTGGTGATCCGGCCTTTCCCCGGACCCCGCGCGTACTGGGATCTTAGTGCATCGGTAAAGTTGATGTCGTGTGACTAGGAGGTCGCGGGTTTGAGCTGTGAAAATAACTTCTTGTAGAAATGCAAGTAATATTGCGTACAATAGACCCTTATGATCTGACCCTTTCCCGAACCCCGTGCATAGCAGAAGCTTAGTGCACGGGGCTGCCCTTTTATTCTCTATTGGTTGGCACGATTAATAGAATGGTAATCTTGCAACTACGTTCATACACAGAACATATTAAGGAATTCATATTTTTTTTCCTCTTGAGTAGCGTGACTAACAAAACCACGAAAATAATTAAAAGGAAAAGAAAAAGACAGCAGAATGAAATGCTAATTAACTGGTTTATTTTTTCTCCTTTTCCTATAGTTTCTTTTCTATTTTCTCTTATATAAGAAGCCACAGTGACCTGCCTCTGTCATCGACATGCCTGCTTAATTTGAGTGCATTTTTTATGTTAGGCTGCTTGAGAGTGATTGATAATAGGTGAATTTAACTATAATCAGGCCCTAAATAACCACTTTCTTGTATAGTTTCGATGATAAATGTGATAACAAAATGCTCTTATTAGTGTTTTTCATGCTTTGCAGGTTATATACGACCAAAGAAGGCTATGGAGTACTTTTGGGATCAAATATGAAGAAAAAGAGGCCGATCGTAAAATTCCGTCAAGTAAACCACGCGAAACAGCTCAAGTCAGAACTGAAAGAGTACTGTCGCGGTTCCACCGCAACCGCGGCAGAACCGCGGTAGAAGAGGGCTGCAGACAAAGTGAGAATCAGAGAGCAAGTATGGCCGCGATTTGACCGCGACTGCGGCAGAACCGCGGCGGAGGCGGAGAACATCTGGTACTAAAGTGTAAAATACGGGATTTTTAGCCCAAAACCCTATTTTAAACACTAGACTCTGCCCAAGAGAGACATGTATTGTTTTAGAGAGTATTTTGGCAAGAAGAACAATTGTGAGAGATCACCCAAAACATCTTTCTTCTTTTCTTTATTTTTCTTGCAAGTTTTATGATGAATATTGTTTTAGTTTGTTTACACATAGTTATGAGTAGCTAAATCCTTTGTCTAAGGTTTTGATGGAACCTATTGGGGGATGACTTTCTTGTTTATGTGAATACAAATTGCTAGTCTCAATCTTTATTTGTTCAACTTTGTGTATGTTGTAGTTAATTGACAGGATCCTCAATTAGCTGTGCCTATTTAGTGTGCATAACTCGGGAGAGAGTGCATATTTAGGTTATTGTTGAACAACACCACTCCCAAAGTATAAGAGGGATCTATAACTGCGGGTTTAAAGGCGGAATTAGGGATAACGAAGCCTTGAGTGCAATCTAAAGTGAACCGTGTTAATTAGAGCTAGCTAGTGTACCTCGGGAGAGTGCATTGAGTATATTACTGTGATTACTCGGGAGAGATTTACGGTAAGATGAGCGTTCATGGTTGATAGAGAAGTGTTGGTCAATTTGTATGAAGCATAAACAGAAGGGATTCCATCAATAGGGGAAGTCATTACCTTAGCGTTTTCTCATTATTGTTTACAACCTTAGCATCCTTAGTTTACAGCTGTTTATTTACTTGCAATTTTAGTCATTGAAGACACCATTAACTGTGATTCAAACGTTTGGGGAAATTAGTTCTCAAGAGTTTAGTAGGTCTAAAGATAGTGATTGATAGGTTAATTCTCTGTGGATTCGACTCTGGGCAGAATACTCAGGTTATATTTGCAACGTCTGCATTGTCTTTTTTATACGGCATAGTTGGGCGTGATCAAACTTTGGCGTCGTTGCTGTAGAGTTAACGGAATTATCAATTACCATTGATAGAAATACAAACATTCTTAGTGTAGTCAGGTTTCTCTACACCAAGTTTTGATTGAAAATTTTGACGGTTGTTGACGTGGTTGCACATGTGTGTGCCTAGAAACTCTACGAGGACTGGAGAATTACTTGAAGGACTCCCAGACTCCGAGAAAACATTCCGGATAATGACCCGTGCCAACAAAAGACTTCAACAACCTCATCAAACACACAAACTCGAAATTGACATGGGTGACGTAGACAACGTCAACGGAAACGTCAGAGATATGGCACCTCCTGTGCCTGAGGCTGCACTATATGACTGGGCACAACCCACAGCTGACAATCTGGCCACTGCCATTATTGTGCCCGCGATACAAGCTGAATCTTTCCAGATCACGAACAACATACTGCACTTGCTGCAAAATAAGGGACTATTTTCTGGAACACCAACCGAAGATCCTCAGCAGCACTTGAAGAACTTCCTGTCGATTTGCAAAACTCAAAGGCAACCCAACGTAACTCCGGAAGCAATCAGACTGTTATTATTTCCATTCTCGGTGACAGAAGCTGCTCAGGTTTGGCTAAACTCACTCCCCATAAACTCTATAGAAACTTGGGATGAGTTAGTCAAGCAATTTCACATCAAGTTCCACCCGCCCAACAAAACAGCTCAACAAATTGATGAGATCGTGAGCTTTAAACAGAAACCAATGGAGACACTGCATGAGACACGGAGCCGGTTTAAAGGAATGTTGGTTATATGTCCACACCATGGTATTCCAGATCAGATGTTGGGACAACGGTTTTACATAGGACTGTCAGATAGCATGAAGAACATTGTAGATGCCTCAGCTAGTGGGGCATTTTTGAGCAAAACTTGGAGAGAAGGTCAGAGTTTGCTTGACAAAATGGCTTAGAATTCGGGGTGGACGACGAGGAATGCACCTATCACTCTAGTGGTACACTTAGTGCCTTTTGACCCATCAAATTCCATGGCTGAAAATGTGGCGACCCTTTTGACACAGATGAGCATACTCACCAAAAAGGTGGAGGAATCAGGGCAGAAACAGCAAGTGCACATTGTAGATACTACCAATAGGGGCTTGTGTACATCTTGCATTAGTCAGCCAATTGGTAATCCTTGGAATGCAGAACATGATCATCATCATCAGCACTCTGAGGACATGAACTATGTGTCAAACTTTGGAGGCCAGAGACAGGGCAATCAGAACTAGGGTTAGCAAACTCAGCAGCCATACAGACCACCTCAGCCACAGTACAACGCTGGAAACATGGGAGGTATGAGACCTCCCAACAATATGGCACCTTATCAAGGCCACAGGGGTACAACAATCAGCAGCAAGGGTATCCCCCACCTCAGCAACAACATGGTGGAAGGCAAGAAGATGGGTTCCCGAGACTTGAAGCAATGATGCAGCAGGTTATTGGGTCCAATGCAAAAATAAATGAAAGAGTAGATGCACATGACGCAGCAATCAAAAATATTGAAGCGCAATTGGGCCAAATTTCAATGTCTCTGAACAATCGTCCTTAGGGGACATTACCTGCAGACACCCAGATTAATCCAAAAGATCAGGGCCCAAAGCAGATGATGGCGGTGAATCTCCGTAATAGCGAGGATCTAGATGTAGAACAAGAGAGAGGTCGAGAAACTATACAGGTTGAAACATTAATTCCAGTGCCCATTGAGCTGGATGAGTCTACGATACTGACAGAAGTGACAGTCCAGCCTGCTCAGGAAGAAAAGAACATTCAGCAGGAGACCGGGAAAGTAGCTGAGCCAGTTGAAGAGCCAGTAGTTGAAATAGAATCTGATAAAGAGAAGTCCCAAGTGATTGGGAAGAAGAGACCTCCTGCACCCTTTCCACAGAGGCTGGCCAAGCATCAAAAGGAGGAGCAATATAAAAAGTTCTTTGAAATGCTCGAACAAATCCAGGTAAATATTCCACTGATTGAAGCTTTAAAGGAGATGCCTGGGTACACAAAAATGATGAAGGACTTGATGTCCCGAAAATTTAATTTTCAAGACTTGGCTACGGTTACACTTACTCAGACCTGTAGTGCAGTGGTGACAAGACCTATTGCTGAAAAGCTGTTTGATCCAGGTAGCTTTACAATTCCATGCACTATTAGGAATTTCGCCTTTGCTAAGGCGCTGTGTGATTTAGGGGCCAACATTAATCTTATGCCCCTGGCTATCTATAAGAGGTTGGGCATTGGGAGAGCTAGACCCACCTCCATGTTGCTGCAGCTGGCCGACAGGACTGTGAAGCGTCCATTCGGTATCCTTGATGATGTGCTTATTCAGGTGGGGAAATTTGTGTTCCTTACAAATTTTGTGATCTTGGATTGCAAAGTGGATGAAGAGATTCCTATAATCTTAGGAAGACCATTCTTGGCCACGGGGAGAGCTCTGATTGAATGTGAGACTGGGGAGCTCAAAATGAGACTCAATGATGAGGAAATAACGTTCAATGTGCAGAAGTCTATGAGGCGACCAAACGAGTTCGCCAATTGCTCTCTTATTGATGCCGTGGATGTAATTGTAGAGTCTGATGATGAGGTGTTGACAGTTTAGGACCCCCTTGCTGCATGTTTGATGAACTTGGATGAAGTGAATGGTGAGGATTTGGCGGAATGGGTGTTGGCATTGGAAGGTAGAGGGTTCTGGGAGAGAAATCTAGAGTTTGAGCCCTTGCACTTAGAAAAGAGAGAATCTCCTCCAGATAAGCCATCCATTGAAGAACCTCCAAAGCTGGAGTTAAAGCCATTGCCAGCCCACCTCAGGTATGAATTTCTGGGACCTGACTCCACATTACTTGTTATTATCTCATCTAGTTTGTTAGATGTGCAGGTTCAAAAACTTTTATAGGTACTAAAGGAGTGCAAAACTGCCATAGGGTGGACCATGGCAGACATCAGGGGGATCAGTCCTGCCTACTGCATGCACAAGATTCTGCTGGAAGAGGGGCACAAACCTTCTAGGGAACATCAGAGGAGGCTGAACCCCAACATGAAGGAAATGGTGAAGAAGGAGGTGATAAAGTGGTTGGATGCGGGAATTATTTTCCCAATCTCTGACAGCAGCTGGGTGAGCCCAGTGCAATGTGTTCCTAAAAAGGGTGGCATGGCAGTTGTGACAAATGAAAACAATGAATTGATCTCAACAAGAACCGTCACAGGTTGGAGAATTTGTATGGACTATCAAAAGTTGAATCTAGCCACCCGAAAAGACCACTTCCCACTTCCCTTCATTGATCAGATGTTGGACAGATTGGCAGGGAGGTCACACTTCTGTTTTCTGGATGGGTACTCAGGGTACAATCAGATCTCCATTGCACCGGAGGAAAGAGAGAAGACCTCTTTCACATGCCCGTATGGCATTTATGCCTTTAGACGGATGCCCTTTGGCCTATGCAACACACCTGCCACATTCCAATGGTGCATGATGGTCATATTCACTGACATGGTTAAGGACATAATGGAGGTGTTCATGGATGACTTCTCAGTGGTGGGGAATTCATTTGATGAGTGCCTGATAAATCTGACGCGTGTGCTGAAACGGTGCATCAAGACTAACTTGGTTCTGAACTGGGAGAAGTGCCATTTCATGGTACAAGAAGACATAGTCTTGGGGCACCGGGTGTCAAACAAGGGAATAGAGGTGGATCGCGCGAAAGTTGATGTAATAGCAAAGCTGCCTCCACCAACTTCAGTCAAAACCATCAGAAGCTTCCTTGGACATGCCGGTTTTTACCGGAGGTTCATAAAAGACCTCTCCAAAATCGCCAACCCCCTCTGTAAGTTGTTAGAAAAAGATCACCCGTTTTTGTTTTCTGATGATTGCAGGGTAGCATTTGAGGAGTTGAAAAAGAGACTGGTCACAACACCCATCATTGTTGCCCCCAACTGGGAGCAACCATTCGAACTAATGTGTAATGCCAGTGACTATGCAGTGGGAGCAGTGTTGGGCCAGCAGAAAGACAAACTGATGCACCCAATCTACTATGCTAGTAGAACGCTGAGTGGAGCCCAGTTGAACTACACTATGACTGAAAAGGAGATGTTGGCTGTAGTGTTCGCGTTTGACAAGTTCCGATCCTACCTGATAGGGTCCAAGGTAATTGTATATACTGACCATGCAGCTCTCAGGTACTTAATAGAAAATAAATAATCTATGCCACGCCTGATTCGTTGGGTGTTGCTATTGCAAGAGTTCGATCTTGAGATTCGTGACCGTAAGGGCACTGAGAATCAAGTCGCTGATCATCTATCACGACTTGAGGGAGCTAAAAATGTAGTTGAGGTTGAGGAAATACTGGAAACTTTTCCAGACGAGCAGCTGCTCGCCACCACTCATCAGGAAGCGCCATGGTATGCAGACTTTGCTAATTACCTGGCCAGTGGTATAGTTCCTCGCGACCTTTCATCGGTCCAAAGGAAAAGATTTTTTCGTGAAAGCCGCCAGTATTACTGGGATGAACCTTATCTGTTTAGAATATGCCTTGATAATATGATTCGGAGATGCGTCCCTGAGATAGAGCAATTTTCTGTTTTGCAGGCTTGTCATGCATCGGCGTATGGTGGACACTTTGGAGGGGTTAGGACAACAGCAAAGGTGCTAGAGTTTGGATTCTTCTGGCCGACAGTGTTTAAAGATGCTCACCTATGGGTGAAGGGCTACAATGAATGTCAGCGGACCGAGAACATCTCTCGACGCCACGAGATGCCCATGAACCCAATTCAAGAGGTGGAAGTGTTTGACGTTTGGGGGATTAACTTCATGGGTCCCTTCGTCAGCTCCTATGGCAATAAGTACATTATTGTTGCTGTAGACTATGTGTCCAAATGGGTGGAAGCTGCGGCGTTACCCACCAATGATGCAAAAGTGGTGGTGGGATTTCTAAAGAAGAACATATTCACCCGTTTTGGGATACCACGAGCAATTATCAGTGATGGAGGCACTCATTTCTGCAACAGGGCCTTTGTCAAGTTGCTTGCTAAGTACGATGTGTGCCACAAGGTAGCTACTCCTTACCACCCACAGACTAGTGGACAAGTTGAAGTGTCCAACAGAGAAATCAAGAGTGTGTTAACCAAAACTATAAACGCCACAAGAACTGATTGGGCGAGGAAGCTAGATGATGCACTCTGGGCTTACAGAACTGCCTTCAAAAATCCAATTGGTATGTCACCATACAAGTTGGTGTTTGGGAAGTCCTGCCACCTGCCAGTGGAACTTGAACATAAAGCGTGGTGGGCATTGAAACAACTGAACTTAGACATGGAAGCTGCGGGCACGTCAAGAGTCACTGAATTGCATGAGCTTGAGGAGTTCAGATATCTTGCTTTTGAGAGCACAAAATTGTACAAGGAGAGAATGAAGAGGCTGCATGACCAGAACATTGTTGAGAGAAATTTCAAACCCGGGGACATGGTACTGCTATACAACTCAAGACTACGTCTGTTCCCAGGTAAACTTAAGTCACAATGGTCTGGACCATTTCGAGTAGTTGAAGTTTTCCCTTCAGGAGCTGTTGAGATTGCCACAGAGAATGACTCTCGTACATTCAGAGTCAATGGTCAGAGATTGAAGCAATATGTGGGCATGAGCGAGAAAAAGGAAGTGTCTGAGATGCACCTGACTGACCCACAGAGGTCGAGCGAGCCTTAAATGCGCTCATCCTGCATCGTGACATGACGTTAAATCAGGCGCTGCGTGGGAGGCAACCCACGAAATTGTTGTAAGTGTAACACATTATATAAATAAAGAAATAATAAAAAAATAAAATAAAATAAAATTAGACAACTGCCCAGACCGCGGTTCCACCGCGACCGCGGTCAGAGACCCCCTCTGACCTTCGTTCACCGCGACCGCGGTCAAACCGCGGTGGGAACCCCTCTCTGAACTTCGTCTACCACGGTTCAACCGCGACCGCGGCAGACCCCGTCGGGCCCAGGTATGCAAATTTTTTTTTTAATCCCCCCCCTTTTTCTAATTCACCTAATCCTTCACCCACCCCAAAACAATTATTCCCCCTCCCTATTCAGAAAAAAATGACCCCCCCCCCAAAAAATAAAACCCAAATCCTCTCTTCTCTTTCTCTCTCAAACCCCTCCCTCACCCCCAAAAACAGCCATTGTTATCTTTTCCACACCACCACCCACCCCTTCCAACCTTCATCAAGTAAGTGTTCTCTTCTTTTTTATTATATTTCCTCTTCTAATTAGTGTAATATAGTCTAAACTAGTTTAGTTAAACCCTAGGTAGGACTAGTGTAGATTTTCTTTCAATTTTTGCTTCTTCTCTGTTTTTATTGTTGTATTTGCTTCTTGTGAATTTGTTTGGTGCTAAAATGGTTGGGTTTTTCTTATACTTCGATTGTGGGGGTTGCTTGGATGATTTGGAGGCCTAGAAATAATTTTTGCAGTGTAGTTTGGTGGAGGGCCCTTTTTGGCCGAAAATTTGGGGCTTGTGGTGCTATTTTGAGGCATTTTGTGCCTATCCTAGGTTGTGGTGGTATTGTATTTGGTGAATGGTGGTGTTATATTTAACGTGAATTACTTGAGGGAGTAAGTGTGGGGTATTGTATGCCAGGATTTGTAAGAAAGTTGTGGGGCCATTATGGAGGTGGTAACCTGGAACACCTCATTAGTTGGGGGTTTGGCATAGTGTATGAATGGAGTAAATGTGGGTTATTATTTGATGCCATCGGGTGGTGAAGTCTGAGTAACAATCCGGCTGACCCATGTAGGATATCTTTGATGGTTCTTTTGTATTCTTTGCAGGTCATATGGCTCGTAAGAAGCAAAACAGATTGGCAGGCACGTCCCAACAACCTACATATGATGCCTCAAGGTTCGAATCAGAATTGGCAGAGGACGACTTTCATGCCAAGGCCTCAAAGAGCTTCATCCCTGAGATTCCGATTGACAGGGCGGCCCTCCGTGCAGAAAAGGAGGAGATGTACCTCTGAGGAAAATGGAGTTCTTATTTGATGAACCTGTAACGGTGAACAGGATGCTTGTCAGAGAGTTCTACACGAACTGCCCATCACATACGTTGTGGGAGGTGACTGTGCGGGGCATATAGGTAGATGCCTCAGTTGATACTATTCAATAGGTGTTGCGGCTGCCCCGGTTTACTGGTGACGTCGACTATTACCAGGACGCACCAGGAGTCACTTGGGATATTATGACTGATGCACTCTGCACAGGGGGGCAACCAATCTGGATTCGTGACCATATCACCCTGAACTCCAATTCATTCACCTATTTGGCTAAGTGTTGGCTCACTGTCATTTGCAGCCAGTTCTTGCCCTCAGGCAACACGACTGACGTGAACTTCCAAAGAGCCCTCTTGACGTGGTGCTTCGTCACAAAGAAAGATTTTGATGCGGCAAGACTTATTGGTGATGAAATGATCATACGGTCCCCGCTGAGGTCAAAAGGATTCTATTTCCCCTACCTGGTGACTACATTGTGCCTGCTGAAGAATGTCCCCACCCATCCTACTGATGGAGAGTTGCCCCCTAAAGCAGATTTCAGAGCTTCGGGCATCAGAGTGGGAAGGAGTGCACGTACCACCATTCAGATCGATGATGAGGATGATGACCCGGTTCCCATGGCACCATCCAGGAGATCCTATGACAGTGCCGGACCCTCTCGGCGCCCCCATGCTGGGGTAGGCTTATCCAGATCACAGTCCACCCAGCCTATGTTGCGTACTATGGAGGAAGAGGTCGCGGATCTTCGCACCTCAGTGGAGGGCCTACACACGCTTATGGATGCCATGTCTCAGCGGCAGGCCAGGTCTGAGAGCCGGTTTATGTCCTGGTTCCGTGCTTTGGGGAGAGCTTGCCATGTGGACCCCAGCACCGTCTCCGACTCTGATGGAGGCTCAGGGAAGTCTTCTTAACATTCTGCTCATTATTTTAAATATGACATGGTGTTGTTGTGTATAATGGACTGTACTCAAATTAGAAGTAACTGACTTGGCCCAACGATGGAAACTTGTCGACAGGTCTTTTGAGGGTCAAAGTCGGATGTTCAAAAAAACAAAAAAAAACAAAAAAAAGAATTAAAAAAAATGTAGAGGACTCTTCCTGAGGACGGACCACTTGGACAGTACTCTTGAGGGAAGTAGTCCATATAGTTTCTTTATTTTCTTTTCTTTTTTCTTTTTTAGGTAGTGTAGTAATTTTTCCTTGGTTTTTCTTTTGACCACGGTTCTTTTCCAAGGGCTTTTCTTGAACCGGGTTAGGTAAATTTTTTCGTTTGTAGTTTTAGGACCAAAATGGGTGAAGGATAGAATGCGACCCTTGATGTACACACCTGAGAATAACAAAAACGAACATGAGGGTGCGACGTCTAGGCTCGTTTGTAGACTCTTAAATCTATCCCTTAATTTTGCTCATCCTGTCTTGCTTGAACGCTCGTATGAGTGTGTTGATAAACTGATTCGGAATAAGTTACATGCCAAGTGTGTGTGAGCTATTACTTGTATTCTATGCTTGCATATGATACCTAGAACTTACCTTGTGTGTTTGCAAAGCGAAATAGAAGTTGTTTGGTTTTAGAGATGATTAAGGCATTTTTTTGTGTAGCCTGTATATTTGTGAATCCACCTGTATATATTGTCATAGTTAACCCCTTTGAGCCTGAAGTCTGTTCTTTGATAAATCTATAATGACCTATATCCCTGTGTTTGAATAGTTTGACTGTTTGACCCTGTACCTCCTAGAAGCACTTGAATTACTAAAGAACATACAAAAGTCAAAGTCTGGGGTGGTAAGGAAGTAGGAAAAAAGGGGAATCAGGAAAGAAATACTTGAATGGTGCAATGGATTTTTTTTAAAAAAAAAACAGTTGCACCTAAAGAAAAGTGGGGGCCCCTATGAACTAAAATGTGGAAGAACGAGTGGGTTGATCATGGAAATTGAAATAAAAGGAAGTGTGTAGTAAAAGTACTTAGGGAGGTTAGTCATTATATTCAAATATATCCTACCCATCCCTTAGCCTACATTACAACCAAATAAAGACCTCTTGATCTTTGACTGAATAGCTCGATTAGTAGAGTACTACACTAGGGGCAAGCTTATGGTGTCTCTGTGTGGCATGTGAATGCTCTTTGCTGAGAATGAGTGAATTCTTCCTATCTTTGGTTCCTTGTTGCTTGAATTTTATGTGTGTGGAACTTCTCTCAGAATTATGATGTGAGGGCATGTGACTCAGGAAGAAAAAGTGAGTTTTCACCTCTATTAGAGTAACTAGAGTGAGCATGAGTGTGTCATGGTGTTAGAGTCTTCATCTGAGGCGTGACTGTTGCACTGCTTAGGTTGTTCCTTCATAATGGAGGGTGTGGCATAAAAATTGGGTAATGCATCGAACGATTAGGCCTAGAAGTGTTGTGTAACTTGCTCGAGGACGAGCAAAGGTTTAAGTGTGGGGTGTTGATAATAGGTGAATTTAACTATAATCCGGCCCTAAATAACCACCTTATTGTATAGTTTGGATGATAAAAGTGATAACAAAATGCTCTTATTAGTGTTTTTCATGCTTTGCAGGTTATATACGACCAGAGAAGGCTATGGAGTACTTTTGGGATCAAATATGGAGAAAAAGAGGCCGATCGTAAAATTCCGTCAAGTAAACCACGCGAAACAGCTCAGTCAGAACTGAAAGAGTACTGCCGCAGTTCCACCGCAACTGCGGCAGAACCGCGGTAGAGAGGGATGCAGACAAAGTGAGAATCAGAGAGCAAGCTTGGCCGCGACCGCGGCAGAACCGCGGCGGAGGCGGAGAACTTCAGGGACTAAAGTGCAAAACACGGGATTTTTGGTCCAAAACCCTATTTTAAACACTAGACTCCGCCCAAGAGAGGCATGTATTGTTTTAGAGAGTATTTTGGCAAGAAGAACAATTGTGAGAGATCACCCAAAACATCTTTCTTCTTTTCTTTATTTTTCTTGCAAGTTTTATGATGAATATTGTTTTAGTTTGTTTACACATAGTTATGAGTAGCTAAATCCTTTGTCTAAGGTTTTGATGGAACCTATTGGGGGATGACTTTCTTGTTTATGTGAATACAAATTGCTAGTCTCAATCTTTATTTGTTCAACTTTGTGTATGTTGTAGTTAATTGACAGGATCCTCAATTAGCTGTGCCTATTTAGTGTGCATAACTCGGGAGAGAGTGCATATTTAGGTTATTGTTGAACAACACCACTCCCAAAGTATAAGAGGGATCTATAACTGCGGGTTTAAAGGCGGGATTAGGGATAACGAAGCCTTGAGTGCAATCTAAAGTGAACCGTGTTAATTAGAGCTAGCTAGTGTACCTCGGGAGAGTGCATTGAGTATATTACTGTGATTACTCGGGAGAGATTTACGGTAAGATGAGCGTTCATGGTTGATAGAGAAGTGTTGGTCAATTTGTATGAAGCATAAACAGAAGGGATTCCATCAATAGGGGAAGTCATTACCTTAACGTTTTCTCATTATTGTTTACAACCTTAGCATCCTTAGTTTACAACTGTTTATTTACTTGCAATTTTAGTCATTGAAGACACCATTAACTGTGATTCAAACGTTTGGGGAAATTGGTTCTCAAGAGTTTAGTAGGTCTAAAGATAGTGATTGATAGGTTAATTATCTGTGAATTCGACTCTGGGCAGAATACTCAGGTTATATTTGCAACGTCCGCATTATCCTTTTTATACGGCATAGTTGGGCGTGATGTACATGGTACTTTATTACATGGACATTATCAATAGCTGCAAAGATCGCTGCATGTTCCTGCTAAATTGCAATTATGGTGGGTCCCTTAGCGTCCACTTGTTCAATTAATACGTAGTCCTGTAAAGAATAATAATTTCTCAAAAAGAGTTTAATTTGTGGTGATGTGGGCTCTGTGTAATACATGACATCATCACGTTTTTCGGGTATCTACAAGCCCTCAACCTTGGCTATATTTACCAAAAGGCAGTGTAAGGATATCTGATGGGATAAAGCTAGCATTCACGCATAGATTTGATTGAAATTCGATTTTTTTTTTTTGAAGTTTGTTGAAAAATAATTTTGAAAGTTGAAGTTGTGTTTGGACATGCATTTTATTTTAAGAAAAATTGAAGTTTTGTTAGTGGAAAAAAAATTTCATCCAAAACTACTCTAAATCAGTTTTTGGGAACTTGAAATTTTTTGAATTTTTTTTCCCATAACATGATCATTTTTCATAAACAAACAATATTTTCAATTTTATTTTGAAAAAATAAAGTCAAAATCTACAGTCAAACGGGAACAAACACAAGGATAAAAAGTTGAAAGCTTACTCGACAAAAGAGTTACATTTGATTAACTCAAAGAGTTGATACATGAAATTTTATAATTTAATCGTAGAGCTTGACTTTCTTGAAGATCAACTTAAGATTTAATAGTTGTTAGATTCTATATTATGTTTTTTTTAAAATCATTTAAGGCATGTAGGAATTAACTGAAGCATATTCCTACAAAAATTCTCTGCCAATATCTGCACAAATTAGACCCTCAAAGTTTTTTTTTTTTTTTATGGCTTATATAAGCTATCTCTATATAAGCTATACAATGTTTCATAAAAAAATCATTATTCAATCTTAAGTGATATGCTTAAAATTTATTAGCTCAAAGTCATTTTTCAAATTCAAATTAATTTAATTGGCGAGGTAGTTTCACTGCAATTCAAAAAAGAGTAGTTTTTGTTTTATAAACTTTTAAAAGCTTCGAAATACAATTAAAGCAACTTATCTTTCACAATTGTAACTAAGATCGTTTAAGAAAAAATGAAGACTTTTGAAATTTGTGGTCCTAAACAAGTCAAAAAGGGGTCCAGAGTATTTGTGTGGTTATAAAAGCTTCTCATTAATGGTAGAATTGTAAGTTTAAGCTAAATTGTTTTTAAAAGTTAGAAAGGAGTTATCCTTTTGAAGCAAACCAAAAAGGAAATAGGTTCACATAAATTGGAATGAAAGGAGTACACCTTTTGTTTTAAGTTGGCTAAATACGAAGCCAATTTCAGTTCATGTATTAGATGAGAATTGTTTAGAAGAAGACAATGCTATTGTGTTTTAATATAGTCGGATTATTGTGGTCTCTTGAATTTGTTATTGACGAATATATAAATGGGATCTCGTGAATTTGTTATTCATGGATAATAATAAATAAAAAATCAAGTGAAAAAATAATAACTAATACTAACAAAATTGCAACAGTCGTTGCTTCCAAAGTCAAAATGTTGGTAGAAGCTATTAAAGCCAATAGCCACGATAAATTGAAGGAACAAACATACTCAAAAGCGTTTGGTGAGAATATTGCATGTAAAACTGCGATGTCTCAAAGGAATTTGCATACAATTTGAAGGGGCAAAGTATATATTATGCCAAAATTATTTTACTCTATAATCTATATTTAAGTAAAATAGCAAGACAAAAGTATTTGAATAAGAAAAGAAAAAAAGAAAACTAAATATTAGCAACACTTATGAGTTTATGATAATGTTTGATTGTATTATTGCGAGCTTTCATTCTAAAGTTGTGTACAGAGAATGATCAATTAATGAGAATTTCATATAGGGAATATTTGAGATACGAATAATTATTATTTGAAGTTTGAGTCAATTTAAATTTTAAGTAAGTTTAGCTTTTGTCTAAAAAAAGAAAGAACCAAATTTTTTTAAATTTTGCTTGAACGTAACGGACATTTAAGCCATTAAAAAGAATTAATTATATAACCACCCACCCAATTATATATTTAGTGAATAAATATATAATATGTATAAATCATATATACATAGAGGGAAAAAAGAAAATTTTACACTTGATTATGGTTGGTGGGCCCGGGCACTACCCGGGCTAATCGTAACTAGTCTATTATATAGAAATGGGAGTGGGGTGATACGAACACAGCTTTGAGGAGTTGTACTAAATTCAATGTGAAGTGTACCGTAAGTTGGGCCCATATCATTAAATGAATACATGGTTATTCCTTCATCTCTTCCTTTTTAACACGTAATCTAGAAACTCCTACTGTTAGAACTAATTATGATCCTCCTTTCTATTGCTCCTCTAGAGACATTTAATTCGTTTTCTTTCAGATTTCTCCGGTTGATTTCAAGTTAGTTGTAATTTCTTTATCTTCCAATTAGTGAGTTTTCTGCATTTTTTTCTTTGTTTAACGCACTCGGCTATTAATGATGGCACTTTAATTGAAATTTGTAAATTTTTGTGCTCCTTTGAATGCTTTTCTGTTGGATCTCTACATGCATAGTGATGATAGTATCAATTTGTACATTGGTTTGGTTTGAAAATAGGTGCACGATTCAATTTTTTGGATAATCAAAATTAATTCTTCTTCCCTTAGTGAAGATCGCAATAGATTGTACACTTAATTTGGTGATTCAGATGAATTTCTCTATTTACTATCTCCTTTAACTGGAAAGTAAAGCTACTATTGATTTTGCGTTGTGTGAGGGATAGTAAATTTCCCCAAAAGGTACTGAAATTAGACATTTCTTCGAAGCTTTTCAGGGCTTCCATTGGCTGTCATTCTCGAAAAATACTATGCGTACTCTAATTTTTTCAGTTCTGCTAAGTTTTCCCCCCTATTTTTCCCTTTTTAGGTTCACCAAATTATTAATAATGAAATTTTATGGGGTATCAATTTGAATAATGATGCACTGAGGTTGTTTGACAATATTCTTGAATGTCTCAATGATACATAACTCTATAGACTTCCCCGTCAATGTCCCAATGTTCCAAGACCCAACTCTATGCTTTCTTACCCCCTTCCCACCCCTAGACCCCACCCGAGAACATGACCTTACTCTCACATCGTTCACTATCACCACTATAAGCAAAAGGTATCAGGTAAACACTATCACCAAGAGCAAGTAACGAGAATGAAGGACTACAAGCTACGAACCCGAGAGCTAAAAACAACTCAAAGGAGCTACTAGGAGAACAACAACACAAGCAGGCACTAGAACAATGAATCTACCACGTCTAAGAAACTACCCCTATGCAAACACAGAATTAAAATGGATAGATAAAATCTTAAGCTTGAAACACTAGTAGAAAAGATAAAAAAAGCAATCAATCCAATTAAAATTTCCGGCAAAGCAACAGAGATGTGCGCAAATACAACACAAGAAAGATGGAACCTGGATCAGATGTCCGGACGCGCTTCCAAATCCGCTGAATGCGCAACCAAACCCTTTTCTCGGCAAGAAGGGTAACACAAAACAGAGTCCCAATTATTTCACGTAATAATCCGACGGAGGGTTCTTTATTTTTCGACCAAATGCAATTCAGATGTGGAAAGAACTGCGAGAAAAGAAGGTGCGAGTACTGATCTTCGATGGCGTCAGGTAAATTTAATGATTCAAAGGGATTTGAAGAACTGGAGTGAAATTTCTGAATAAAAAATTGGATTGGATTATTCTCCAGCAAGGCGACGACCAGTTGTTTGATACCGACGGCGAATATTTGCTCAAATTACTTGGCCGGTGCAAGAATTACAGCCCTCTGCATGCCTATGGTCAATGTGAGTAATATTTTAGTATTTTTAATCTTTTTGCTTCTTGATTTCTTTTTGAAAGTATAATAAGTTGAACTTCATTGGGTTAGATATATATATATATATATATATATATATATATATATATATATATATATATCTGCACTCTAGATTATTGAGGGAAGGGAGTTAAGTAGCTATACAAGACGGTACTAGACTGGGAACTTATCTTTTTTGTCTTGTTATATGATGTGTCATACGGTAAAACTAGCTCTTAGATTGCTTAGATTTAGCGCTTTGAAATAATGTATTAATGTTTTTTGAAAAATTAACTTCACCCATTTGACATTTTCAGACTGCTTTGCTTGACAAATTATTCCAAGTGTCACTCTTTGATTAGTCATACAAAATTATCTCGATTTTCTGTTTATGCTGGTTGTTTGGGCTTCATGTCATTAATTTGGATGAGCTCAGAGGAGCTAGAGAAATTTTAATTTTGATGAAGCAGCCACACATAATGCTATTGATATTTCAGTGTCTAGGAAATTCAACTAATCTATTTTGCAGTAGAAGTTGAAGACCTATCTTATGTAATAAAATGATATAAACTTTCTGTTTCTTAAACTCTGAATTATCTATAAGTTGGAATAGTAGAAAATGCTCCACCCAAAGTCATTAGCTTTGAGCATTGCACAATGGTTGTTTGGTACATGTGAACCTGCGAAGAAGAGATTACACCTTATGTTACATATGTTACCTTTGCTCCAGAAACCTAAAACAAATTAAACAAAAAAGTTGGTTGGGGATTTGATCCCTGACCCTTAAGGCTATAGGAAATAAGAAATCAAAACCAATGAACCACTTCATTTCTTTTGACCATGAGTTCCATCAAATATATATACTTATTTTTGCCAAATTATGTATATCATATCAATACTTTAACCCGATGACCACGGGTTCACGTGAACCATATTTTATACTGTAAATCCGCCTCTGCCAGAAACTCTAAAGACAACAGTCATCTAATTTTTTTTACTTGAAGTTAAATGAACAATGTTCTGTAAGATTCTGTATAAAATTGGGATTCTTCCCTCCTTTTAGTTTTTACTGTTTCAACTTTCATATTGAACCAACCTTGGGTACCCTTCAGTAATCAATAAGTGTTATATTAGGAACAAAAGCAAAAAAATATGATATATTTCTTTGCTTTTTCCTCTTGGTTGCAGTGGTGTAAATAGCTGAAGCAAGTGACAACAATACCTGAAAAGGAAATACAAAATGAATCCTCAACTATATAATTACTTGCAGATAATGGATGGGAGAAATTGCATATGAAGAGAAATATTTTTAGCAAGAACTGCTCAACCCTACTCTTGAATTAAATGTTTTGTGAACTTTTTATGTTATTAATATTAATCTATAGTATTCAGTTTTGTTATGTTTGTATATTATTAATAATTAATCATAGTATTTTTTTTGTTTTTGTTCTAATCTTTACCTAACGCAGTAGAAATGAAGTTTCCAATAGCACAGAAGCAGAAAGTATTGGTCATTCTAATGTAATTCAAAAACCAAAGTTGTTATTGGGCCCGTACTTTAGCACGGGCATACCTAATTAGTTTCTCCTATAGGACAGTTAATTGATAATTGAACCTTTCAATTTTGTTCAACTAACTACCTTGGACATATTTTCTTGCCTAATAATGGTCAAATAAATAATTAATCAGCTCAACAATACTGTAAAGCCTAACACATTTCCGCGTGTACTGTTGTCCTCCGATAAAATATTAATGCTTGTTTAGGGAGCTAAAATATAGCACAACAACAACAAAACTCAGTAGTGTGAGATCTGGGGAGGGTAAGATGTACGCAGTCTTACCCTAACCCTTGGAAGGACAACTAAAATATAGTACGTAGTAATATTGATCTCATTATAAGAATTATACAACAACAACAAAACTCAGTAGTTGTTACACCTCTTTTTTCACTACACCCTTGGAAGAGGGGTGTATAAGGGAGTTTTTCCAATTTAAGTGACAATCGAAACAAGATTATTTATTTGAAATTCAGAGTCGCCACTTGGGATAATTTATGGTGTCCCAAGTCACCGGTTCAAATCCCGAGTCGAGGAAAAGATTGACTCTGTTATTCAGTTCGCGAATACAGAAATCCGGGTAAGGAATTCTGTTAACCCGGGAGAAGGTGTTAGACATTTCCGAGTTCCGTGGTTCTAGCATGGTCGCGCCCCATGACCCCTTGGTCGCGCCCCATGGCGGCCTAGCAAGCCTCACAATGCCTAGCGCCATGGTCGGCCCCATGGTCTTGGCTGCGCCAAGTGACAAGCGCGCATGCGCCTCTGTCGCCCCACCGATGCATCTCGCCAGCGCCCAGCGGCTGGCCAATGGCAACAGCGTCGCGCGCACTGACAATGTCGTGCGCGCAGATCCTGATGCCTCGCCAGCGCCAAGCTGCAGGCCCATTCCAGCAGCGCCTCGCGCACAGACCCTGATGCCAAGCACCAGCGCCCAGCCTCAGGCAAACACAACAAGTGTCGCGCGCGCCAACAGCCCAGCGCGCGCAGACCCTGACCCCTAAGACAAAGTTGCTGCCATCAGACTTGTTTCTACATTGTAATAAACTAAGTCCTTTTCATTGTAATTATAGGCTAGTTTACATCATTTTCATTCAGTGTGCTTCTATAGCTTTATTAGGACAAGTCATGTAACTTTGGTTTTTTTTTTTAAGCATTATTAGGGGGATCAAGCAATCAAACATTTTCAAGCAATCAATTTTCTGTACTGGTGTCTCTCCCCCTCGACACCGCATCTTTTGTAATCAGCTTTCATTCATCAATAAAATCATCATCATCATTCAAAACTCAATTCACTCTCAGCTTCCGAAATTGCTCGTGACATTGGTTTTCCCGCACGACACTGACAATCTAGTCTAGCGTGCGGAGGGGACCTCATTGGTGGACAACAACCGCATTGACATCGGTTGCTTAGCCTTACGTTGCCCTTCCAAGGAACATCAGGAAGGCGTTGCGTAACAATGTGTACGCAGACCTTACCCCTACCTAGAGAGATAGAGTTGAGTATTCTGAATCATTCCTAGTAAATCCTTCTTCAAATAGAAAGATCATTCAAAGAGGTTTGTGTTGGCTTCTGTAGGTGTCCAATGTCCATAGAGGAGCAAACACAGGTAATGACTGAGTTGTAGTGGATGGACTACAAGGGGATCACAAAGAGGAAGGAAATAGAAAAAGAACAACAAAAGAAAATGAAAGGTCAAAAAGAAGGGAAATAGATGGAAAAGAAAACAGGAAATGAGAAGGAAATGAAAGGAAGAAGGACCAGAAATTGGTTTCTCCATTCACTCAAGGCATTTGTTTTGTGCTTAGAGACTTGGCTTCCCCAAGCAGATGTCTTATGGGCTACAGCAGTGTGTTTTTTCGTTGTCCTCCCGTTATCAATGTCGCAATCATCTCCTCAGAGATTCATTCCCCGTATCTCTTCAAAATCAGAGGCATACTACAGATGGCACATCAAACCACAAACATTGACTGTCAAAGTCCACTATGCTCTCCCAGTTTAGCTTGCAATGGTCATCTATATTAGTTCAACCCCTCTTTTACATTAATGCATTAGACTAGATGAGTCATTTGACGTGCAACACAGTTGAAAGTAAACTGAATAGAGAAATGAATGAACCAGTGAAATTCAAAGAAGCATTTAACGTAGAGAAAACTTATTCTCGCGTGGAGCCAAATAATTGACCTCCAGTTAAAGATATATAACCACCTGCTGAGAGCAAGAAAATTATTACAGACTAGACTCAGTCTACACCTGTAACAGAGCTTGGCCAGACTCTTACCTTAACCATGTAATATATTGGGAAAGAATAGCTTTGTCTGCTCCAGTCAAAACAAAGAAATATCAATAAGTTTCCACACATGAACATAGATGGATTATCCAGTAAATTACTAGGCTAACTGAAATATACTTGGCATAAAAAAATCAACATGCTATTTTCTTAAACCCTTACTACAGATCAGAAGTTGTATAAACAAAGAAAGAGTCACTGCTTGTATAACTGGATATGAAGGCCCTTCCAACTGAGGTTGGCTGAGAATAGGCCAACTCTGAGCGTTTAAGAACTAAATTCTTGCAAAAGGTTCCCCTGCATTGAAGAATGAGAAGCAAGTTCAGACTAAATGTAAATCATAAGCAATCCAAATCTATGCGGAACTTTGGCATTCCAGACGGCAAATGGCAAACAATGAGTTTAATTTAAAGAAAATAGTTATTACCCATTTTACCAACTTCAAGTAACTTATTTGACCAAATTTATAATGCAACAGTTATTTTGCAGAGAGCACGGTCAGACAAACTCTATTTGCGAAATAGAAGCACATCCAATGCTTCAACGACGAACTCTGCGTGTGAGCATCTACGAAGCAACATCCAATCTTTCATTTTGGTGTGCTTTTCTTTCTTTCCTTGGTCATTTCGTTTTGACATATTCATTATAACTTATCCAATTACAATGTATTAACTGCTAATGCACCTTTCTTTTATCAAATCTCAGGGGCAGTCTAATATAAGGGTAATATGTTTCTATTTTTTTTTTTTTTTTATGACGGAGAAATCTCAGAGGGGCAATAGTGCACGGTCCGAAACTCTGTGAATAATGGGACCGCCATTAACTCTTCTCTACTCAAAAACCAGGCTCTTGAGTGCGGCAGGGTTCAAACCCGTGACATGCGCCTAATCCTCAAATCACATGCTACACTCTTACCCCTAGACCAAAATCCTGAGGGGCAATATTGAGAGTAGTATTTTACATAGTGTCGTATCCTAAATTTAATGGAACAAAAGAGGCCCAGCTGGGTACTGACCAGACCAGGCCATGGAGTTCGAATAATTTGTTGTCTTATCACATTCATTTTCCTATCACCTGTGGAATGCACCTTAGCCAAACTCTTAAAAGACAATGAGAGTAGAGACCAGTGATGCTCAACAACAAAGTTTTCAGTTTCTTCCGTATGACTGTAGATATTAAAGACATTATCATTTGGCAATTGAATTCAAGAACCAATTCGCGTTATGCAAGTAAATACCGCACCAAGAATCCCAGAACTCCTTTGAAACTGATATCTAAGGACGTTTGCATTTGTATCCACTGTTCTTCAGTAGGCTTGAGTAAAGCATAATCCTTGCCCGTAACAGCCACTTGATCACCATGAACACCTTTGTAATAGCATGAATTTGAAAATGTTGCACGTTGAATAAAGGAAGCAGTGGGCAAAACCTTCTTAATCATCTCTAAACCTCCTTGATAGCACTCAGCTATATTCCTCAGAACAATTTCCTTATCAAGATAATTATTGCATGGAAAAACTAGAGGCATTATGTCTGAAACTGCAATTGTACCGGGAGAGTAGAAGTCTCTGGTAAACTTTACGAAGCTGGAGGACAGCTCTTCATCTTGAGAAGCACCAATCAAGCGACTCGATCATGTACTTGAGCAGAAGAAAGTACTACACCATTCTGTTTCTGCAATATAGATAGAGTACACTGTGGTAGGATCTTCTCATACTACATTGATGGCGTACACCACTCTGATTCTGTGAATACTTGCATACCAGGACCCCTTTCATAAATTATCAAGTGCAAGCGAAGAAAAACTCAGCTTCAAGTTTACAAAGACACTTGTCAAGTGAGAGCATCAGACCCTCACTTATGGAATTTAGTTTTGTTCTATCAGTCACTGTCGCCTTTCTTCCTTTTTCCAGTGGTCTCGTTTCTCAGACATGAATTCTTTTGTTTCCAATTCAAAAGGAGCAATTACTAGTTTGAACCCCGTATATTTAACTTTTGTCAGTTCATTAAGCATGCAATATATTTACAATAAAAAAACTTCAAGGAACCATAACAACTCTGAGAAAGTGAATCGCATTACCTAGCAGCATCCAGCAAATAGCTGGCAATATGTTTTCTTCTGTTGGAGGGACTGACCCAAATGGCTCTAATGCCACATAAAGCAGATACAGCTTCCTTCTCACACAAGATTACTCCACTATCAGACTCTTCATGGCTTTTGGTTGATTGATTTATTCTTACAATTTCCCTTTGGAAACTCACTCCCCCAAATTGGAGTGTGGTTGAAGTCCGTCTTACTTCCTTCTCAGGTGAAACCTTACACCTGCTGCTTTCTGATTTTGAGAGAATCTTATACGCCTTCTTTATGGGCTCTGTTACCAGACATCCAGATATTCTTTGAGAAGATATAAACAGATAAACCTGTTAGCAGGAGAAATGTTTCAGAGTTTCATCCACATAGCTAGACAAACTCAGCCTCTCACATAACCGCCACATGAAGGGAGAATTCTTCATAAAAATTAGTCAGCAAAATGAGGACAACCATTCAACGTCATAGCACGATTAAGAAGCTTCATTGAGCTCAAGTAACTTACAACTCAAATTATAAAAAATATAAGTAGAAAGCTGGACAGTTGAAATTTGATATTGATTAGTGAATAGCTTTGAACAATGAAGTTTACTTTCTATGACAGTAAGTTTCTTATAATTGCAAGAGAACGGAACCTTGCATAGCTGATGATATATCCACCCATCTCCAAGTTCCATCTCCATCATCTTCACAACTTCCTGTACCTGCCAACAACACACTCTCTTTAAGTCTATGAACACTATGTTTAACATGATTAACTAGAGAATATCAATCGTGAACGTCAAAATACAGTGTTTCATGTATAACCAAATAGTATCTGAAAACCTTGTTTCTCTGAAGAGGAGGGTCATCGTCCAGCACCAAAATAATTCGGCCAATTTCAAGTGGAGGAATTTGAAGAACTCTTTCATTCCGCCAACCCTGGACATTTTATCAAATCCCAGCAGGATAGAACTTAATCTTTTAATAATTTTATGCAAATTTGAAATAACATACCCTGTTGCTGAATTACCTTAAATGGAATACCATGCGTATAATTCTTGTGAAATGTCTTATGAAACTTTTCATCCCCTTCATCTCCTCTGGCATACTTGAAGCCACAGACGGTACAAGTATGCAATAAAAAATCAGACTGGCCCAGTTCCAAATAAAATTGGGCGTACTTTCTCTTCTTATTCAAAACTTTCCCAGACTTTGCCACCCCCAGGTCTGGCACAAATTTCTCCAAGTCTATTTCCTTGGATGCTTCATCAGTTGATGCACCATCGATTTCACTGCAAAATCAGCTTAGCATTAGCAAAGAACTTGAAGGGGAAATAAAAATGATCATCAATGGTAGTAACAACACGGAGATGTAATTTTTTTCCAAACACATAATTTTGGCAGAAAACCTACTTGTTTAAAAAAATTAAGAAAATGTTTTAGGAAAGATTGTAATGATCATACTTTTGTACTTAAAATCATAATGAATAGTTTAATGGTGTGATGATAAGAAACTGTCCTTAAATTGGTTCTCCTTATCTGCGTCTTATAGAAGAGAGAGAAGGCTAGTTTCAATCAACAAACAAGGTAATTGTAAGTAGACGACAGAGATGATGAACAAATATATGCGTTTTCTCACTTACTTAGCAATTGATCATCTCCATTTTCCTTTTACCTCTCTTTAGTTCCTTCCATTTTGGATAAAATCCAACCACGACATTTTGATTTAGTGTGCTTGCTCATTAACATAGACTTCCCTTTCCTGTTTGACTTTTTCAAAATTTCTTTCCTTTACTACAATTTGCTTTCATTCTTTTATTTTTCCTTTTAGCACAAAAATTGATTACTACCTCAAATAAGAAAAATAAACAGGGTGCTGAAGTGTAGGCTGCTAAGAATCCAACTCGAAAAGCTGAACGAAAGCCATATAATACATCAGTTTCATATGTTGAGAGTCAAAGATTCTAGTTTTACTGGTAATTCGACTGAGGTAATATCCAATCAACCTCTCATAGAGGCAGAAAACAAAGCTAGGTTATACAGCTAGTAATTAGGTAAATATGAAAGGGGGGAAAACTACAGCAGAAAAGAATTGGGTAATATGTATGTAAAAAATGTCCAAAAAGCAAAACTATAAAATATAGAAGGAAATAAAAAATTGGATTAAGAAAAGTTCCAATCAAAGATCTTGAGGACAGAAATTTCAAGATTCAATAGTAGAGAAAAAGGAATTAAGTAAAGATAAAAGAAGTAATAGAGAATGTACCCAAATGAATTTTGAGGTCTGCGCTGGTAAGTAACAACAATTTCTGGCTGTAACCTCCCATAATCAAACATATCACTGCAACATTGGGATGGGTCTGCAGTAGAAGAAGAGGGCTTGAAGAAGCTGCTAATTTTCGATTGCATTTGATTTTCTCTCTCTCTCGGTCCTGTGAAAATTCTGCTAAATTAGCGCTTCCCGCCTCACTGAACTGAAACAAGTCGAGACTATTTATTAAGGTGTGTTCGGTTCGGTCTAGGGTCGGTTTTTTTCTAAAATAAAAACCAAACCAAGTAAGTCGGTTTTTCAAAAATTGAAACCAAAACAATCCAATTAAGTCAGTTTTTTATCGATTCGATTTTCGATTTTTCGGTTGTTTATCGGTTTTTTCTTAAATATGAGACATACTCTACCAAACGCATATTACGACGGTTACATTTTCAACGTAACACTATCAAACCAATTGCTCTTTGAGAAATCTATCATTTACCAAAATATATTAATGATAATTGAATCAAATAGTGATGAATAATTTAAGTACTCAATTAAAAATTGATTATTTTTAATATGAAATAAATTCTTGTATTTAGCAAAAGAAAACTACCAATCAAACTAGAATGTAAATGCAAATAATTAGATTATTATAATAGCAAAAAACTATACTAAAAATACAAACGACTAATATGTACCATAAAATTTTAGAAATTTTATATAAAAATATACATATATACAGGTGTCATAATAAATTTAAATAGCTACTTTTATAGTCGGTTTGGTTTGATTTTTTCGGTTATTTTTTTATTAAAACCACAACCAAACCAAATTTGATCGGGTTTTAAAATTCAAAATCAAAACCAAACCTAAAAAGTATCGGTTTTTTATCGGTTTGGTTCGGTTTTCGGTTTGGTTCGATTTTTCGGATTTTTATACCCCTACTCGAGAGAGTGGTACTTCTATTTATCACTTGGATGCCCACAAGTTTAGGAGAAATGGTATGTCACCCCCTAAAGTTTGTCAAAGTAAACGTTTCCTTTTAATATGTTTTCTTGTTTGGGGAGCTTTTATGGATCAGTAAATTTGTAATGTCTCTCAAAAAATCAGTTGCACACTTCAGCATTGCATGCGTCCTATAACCACCCTATTCTTGTTCATAATGAAACTATTGCCTCATTGTCACACTCAAAACCATATCATAAATTGAGGGGTATAGTACATGCGGTCCAAGTCAGGTTTCACGTAAAAATATATATAAAAAAGAAATTCTTGTCCATCAATATTCCCTATGCCATCTTCTTCTTTAGTCATCCCACCCCCTATCCCCTACTCTCACTTCGCTCAATTATTGAGTATACAACCCATAACCGGTTAGATTCAACCAAAAGATTTTTACGCCTCTTTCTGGTTCATCCTATCTTATACTCCCTCCGTTTCAGTTTATGTGAACCTATTTCCTTTTTGATCCGTTCCAAAAAGAATGACCCCTTTCTAAATTTGGAAACAATTTAGCTTAAACTTACAATTCTACCCTCAATGAGAAGCTTTTATAACCACACAAATAGAAGTTTTTATAACCACACAAATACTCTGGGCCCCTTTTTAACTTGTTTAGGACCGCAAATTCTAAAAGTCTTCATTTTTTTCTTAAACTCTGTGCTCAGTCAAACAAGTTGACATAAATTGGAACGGAGGGAGTATTGCTTATTTTCTTCCTTCATACTAATAAACCATCACATTCTTTTCTTCACGCAATGTATATCACCTTTGTAATCTCAGCCATTGTATTCACTTACAACTGCTCACTCCCGCTAACAATCTCAGATTAATACCTATTTGGTCAAGCATTTAGTATAACAACAAAAGATGACACACATTTAAGCAACTTTGACATATATTACAGTAGGGAGTCACTTCCAGTTGAAAACACCACCGAGTGTGAAATTTAGAGGACTGATTTCTATTTAAACTACATATTTAGCATTGAACAATCGTTAAACCAAATCAGAGAAAAGAATTTAGTGCAAAACATGCAGTTCTAAGCAAACAATCACCACAAAAAAACTAACATATAGAGAGCTTTAAGAAAAATCATTGATGTTTCTATGAAATTAATCAGGAACAAGCACTTGAGCGACTCAAACTTTACTCATAAACTTAAATGCGGACTACAGTCATGTGGAACATCTATATCTATATTATATTAAAAGGAGAGTAGTGAAGCATGTGGTTAAGCCAAGTGGCAAGCTAAAATGAAGTCATTTGGCAATTTTAAGACAACATTAACAATTTGAATTATAAATGGAAACATATTTAATGGAAATAGTAGTCCAAGATTTTTTGTAAGTTGAATTTCATTCTTTAATTAATCAAAGCCAATTATCTTTAATTAAATTTTGTATATAATTCAGTTATGGTAGGTATCCTTTTTTAAGAAAGAATTAATTAAATTTAGTTAATTTTGTTTTGTATCTTACACATTAATTTTAAGTTAAAATAATAATTTTTATTTAGTACAAGCTTTGTATCTGACCTTATTTGTGAACAATATACATTACTATAGGTATCTTTAATTAAATTTTGTGTATAATTCAGTTATGGTAGGTATTCTTTTTTAAGAAAGAATTAATTAAATTTTCTTAATTTCGTTTTGTATCTTACACATTAATTTTAAGTTGAAATAATAATTTTTATTTAGTACAAGCTTTGTATTTGACCTTATTTGTGAACAATATACATTATTATAGATATCTTTAATTAAATTTTGTGTATAATTCAATTATGGTAGGTATTCTTTTTTAAGAAAGAATTAATTAAATAAATATTTTGTACCTTACATCTATATTATATTAAAGGAAGTAATATTATTAACAAGAGGGCAAAGGAAAAAGACAAGAAAAATTAAAGCTTCGTGGTTAACAAAAAAATAAACGAAGGCTAAAAATTCAAAAAGCCTAAAGCTAAAAAAATAAAGATCTGTATCATTTCTTGAGCGCACTCACTCTTACACATTGATTTACACATACCTTTTTTAAAAATTAAGATTTCAGATGCCTTAAAATTGATTTACTACGATAGTCTTTCCTTAAAAATCTTTATTTAAGCAACTTTTATTTAGGTTAGGCTTCTCTACATTGCTTAGGGTTTAGCTTACGCGCACAAACTACTGCAAAGTATGGCTCCAAACTATAACTATATCAGCGAAATATCAATGCCCAAAATGAGTTGGAATTTGAAGGTTCGTGTTGTTAGATTATGGCACGTTCCAGACCGCGAGAAACCAGAAAATCCTAATTAAATTGAATTAATTATTCAAGATGAAAGGTGCATACTTTTTTAGCTGTTGTTATTTTTTCGAGTTGTGATGTATTTTATTCAAGTTATGCGCCTTACTAACTTAACTTTCTTTTCAAATTTTTTGTTTTGGGGAGATCGAATTCATGCAACTATTGGAAGAGCTGTTATTAAATGATTTATCATTTAATTATTGAGTATTGTTATTGTCTTATGATCCTTTGGTCTTATGTATCATTTTCTTTAATTAATATTTTTAATTTGGTATAACTATGTTATGTGGCAGTTCGTCAGAGGTGACATTTTAGCTTTTTTCCAGCACCTCACTCCTAGAATCTTGAAGTCAATTAAGTATTTCTCTTTTTTTATATATATGATTTACTCTCTATCATTATTGGTTACTGCATTTGTGTATTTTATTGTCGTATCGTGTTAGAGCTTGCAGATTAGTGAGAAATGGAGAATACTAATGGATTATACTAGCAATCCTCATCTGCTGCTGGGTGGACAGTAACAGTGGCCAAAGAACCAGAAACTGGAGAATTCTATATTGAGGTAGTATGCAACTTTTTACTTTAATGCAAAGTTGGATAACTTATTGCAGAGAGCATAATATAAGCTAGATGCATTGAGAAAGTCTAAAAGGATGTCACCTGTACTGACATAGAACAGTGACCTATGACTATGTTATCTGTAGTCCAAGTGCATGCATATGAAGCTCATCTAGATTCTGATGTTGGTGTGATGAGATCTATCGGCTTCCTAGAATCCAAGCTATTGATGTATTTGAATATATTTTATTCTACACTTATTCAAAATCTGAAAGTGTACAACAATTTTAGATGTCAACTAAGTTTCCTTCTAAAGGATCATTCTAGCATGTCTTCTTCATTATCTCATCAGTAATACAATATATGTTGTCTCTCATTTCCGTCAAAAATTGTCGTCCAAGGACAAGAAATTCTTGAATTTTTACCCATGCCTTTTTGTAGTGATAAACATCAATACAGAGGACAACTTCTGAAAAATGCACTGCAATATGTCCATGAGCATTTGCTACAATAATGTTCCCTTAGGCACATGCTTCATATCAAGTAATTGTATAGCATAATTATTTTTCATGGAACCTTCATATCAAGCAAATTGTATAGTGTCATTATTTTTTATTGAACATTTATTAGGAGATGGAATGAAAGTTTTACGGAAGTCCTAAAATATTTTTAATGTATGGTTGTAAAAGATGGTATTAACACTAACATGTTAAATTTTACGGTGTACATCGTTCTTTTTAATTATCCGCGCATCGCGCGAGTATTAATACTAGTACCTGTTAACAGGAAAAACAACTACAAAGGTCTGAAGAAGCTATGAGATGAGGTTCAACTAGATAAACACCAGTTTCAACAGCAGAAATTAAACAGAGCAGCTTCAGTTTCGAGTTCTAAACTGCCTTGGATCCCAGAAATCAACTAGAAAAATAACTCCGCAGAAGGTCAGAGTTGTATTCACAGAATCAGATCCCTTTCTAAGTCTATGAAACTTCAACTCCAATCCTGAACAATTATCCCCAAATTCGAAGAGAATAGCGATCGAAATTTTGGGGGGGTAGGGTTCAATCGATTTTGGAAACACCTTGACGGACTGAACTCAACTAGGCAGTGAACGAAGGTGGAGCTGCGTTTTAATGAGAGGCGGGGAGTACTGTGCCGGCGGGTCGGGCATGGTATTGGGTTGGGGCGGATGTTTAAGGCAAATTACATTTTAGGCTTCAAATTAAGCTGGCCCAAACAAAATTAGAAGACCAAATCTACTTCTTTGTTTTTTTTTCTTTTGATTTTAAATTCTAACAAATTAAAACCTAACTTAAATCTAATTAGAAAAAATAAATCTATTTATATATTAAAAAATGCATGTAAAATTTAAAAAATATTTTATTTGATTTTTATGTATTAATTCTAACAATTAAAGAGTAATTAATTCCTAAAGTGCAAATTAAATCTAAGATGACATGAAATTAAAATGTGACAATTTTTATGATTTTTCTATGATTTTAAGATTTAAAAATACATAAAATGCAATTAAATAAAGAAAAACTTTTAAAATCCATTAAAATTATTTTTTGTCTATTTTTAGGAGTAATTGGCGTAGAGGAGTATCCCATTTAAATTTGATTATTCTGCTGTGTTGTAGACTTATTAGTTACCTTTCTCTATGTACCAATAGTATTGCAACATTCAGTTGGTTATATCTGGCTTTATCACTTATCCAAATTTTGGTATTGCAAGTTTTCTTGCATAATTTGTTGTAATGCACTTGGCCAGGTGGTCTGGTAATTAAATGGAAAGAGATACATTTTTTCTTAAAAATAATGAAGATTTCTGACAGAAAATTTGCTTAAGGAGTAATTTTACTAACTTTGACGCATCATTCCTGTTACAGGATTCCAGTATCTGAGGAGTTTGCAGAAGGTTACCCTTCAGATGAAAAATGTCATGGTTACATTAACAATAATGATAGAGTACTTCTTAAAGTAAGAGTCTGAAACTAAAATGATGGACTTTTTGGATAAAAAATATGTTTATATAATTAAAAAAAGTTATATTTCTACATAAAACTGTGTTTTACTTTAACAGAAAGTTAGCCGTTAAAGTAAAATTCAGTATCATATTACGTTTTACTAAAAAATTATTTTTTTATAGGAAAACGCAGTATAGTACTACGTTTAAGGAAAATGTAGTATTATACTGCGTTTTCCTATAAAAAAAATATAACCCTCCTTTTTCCCCACGACAGAACCAGTCAACAACTTTCAAAAAAAAAAAACCCACCATTTCTGTTGGTCCTCCCATCGATTTTTAAAAAAAATGTTGGGTCCCACCCGTCACACAAAAAATGAAGAGCGTAGGTCCTGCATACAACCCAAGCCTTGGATTCCTTCTTTCGGGGTCAAAATTTCAAATTTTCGATATTTCAAAAAACATAAATCGAGGTATTCCGATTTAGTTTATGTCGAAACTCGTAGAACATATGCATATTTGTTTTCTTGAATATGTTTCCACGTTGATTTGTCTTATGTTTGCGATTAAATTTGTGTGTTATTTTTACCCAGATTAAATTATTAGTTAGTGTTTTAAGAAAATAGTTAAAACTTGAGAAATTATTTTTATTGTTAATGAAATTGTTCACAAATATCTTTTACTGTTTTATATGTAATTTCGTGAATGTTGTGTTCATATATTTGTTGTTTTTATTTAGTTTAGATTATTTATTTGCTTAAAGAATAGTGGCATTTTAGCGTAGTAAAATATAGAGTTTTTTAGTGTAGTAAAATATAGTTCCTTATAGCGTAGTAAAATATAGAGCCTTTTAGCGTAATAAAATATAGAGCCTTATAGCGTAGTAAAATATAGAGCCTTTTAGCGTAGTAAAAGATAGAGCCGTTTAGCGTAGAGTCTCTGTAGTTTAAGTATGTACTAACTACATACTCTATCCAATTACACTTTACAAAATTAATTATTTAATTTATAAAATAAACTTACAAAACTAACAAATTAATATATGTTGTCAAATTAAGTATCGAGCGTGGAACTCATAGTTGTATACCTTGTCCAATTAAAAATTAATTATTTAATTTTTAAAACTAACAAAATTCTAAAAATATTGAAATTGACACACACAAAAATAAAGGATAGCTTGGTGCTACTGGGCCTCGAATATAGAGCCTAGAACCCATAAATAATTACTCTATTCAATTAAATAATTAATTATTTAATTTATTAAACTAACAAAATTTTAAAAATATTGAAATTGACAAACATAATAATTAAGGATAGCTTCGTGCTACTAGACCTCAAATATCGAGTCTGGAACTCATAGATAATTACTCTGTCCAATTAAAAAAATAATTATTTAATTTATTAAACTAACAAAATTTTAAAAATATTTAAATTGACACACATAATAATTAAATATAGTTTGGTGCTACTGGGCCTCAAATATCGAACCTGGAACCCATAGATAATTACTCTGTCCAATTAAATAATTAATTATTTAATTTATTAAACTAACAAAATTTTAAACTTATTGAAATTGACACACATAATAATTAAGGATAGCTTGGTGCTACTGGGCCTCAAATATCGAGCCTGGAACCCATAGATAATTACTTTGTCCAATTATAAAATTAATTATTTAATTTATTAAACTAACAAAATTTTAAACTTATTGAAATTGACACACATAATAATTAAGAATAGCTTGGTGCTACTGGACCTCAAATATCGAGCCTAGAACACATAGATAATTACTCAGTCCAATTAATAATTAATTATTTAATTTATTATAACACAAACACACAATTAATATTATTTAAATTACAGTAGACGACATGGACTTCCCGCATGTGCATCCTGGACCAACCGCGGATCAGATATTAGTGTTACAGGGTGACCATAGGTCTGCCTATGTATAGGTGGGACATCTATTGGATCAGACTCTCCGCGTCAGGATACCGGACGACTTGTGGGACTTTTTGAGGGAAAGAGATTTCCATGCCCGCGTAGTCCATTGCCTGCGTGCTACGGACTTCCTTAGGATTTTTGAGATTGGGCGGATGCAGATCGACTGGCCTCTCATCACAACGTTGATAGAGCGGTGGCGACCGGAGACGCACACTTTTCACCTGCCTACTGGAAAGGCCACCATCACGCTTCAGGATGTTCAGGTTTTGTATGGGCTGTGTGTAGATGGACTGGCCGTTGCACTGCCCCAATATATGAGAGCTATGATGCATCCCTAGTATTTGGATTTGCTGGGGCAGTATACTGGTTTCGGACCACAGGGTAAGGCTGCAATTAGAGGGGGTAGTCGCATTTTTGTAACAGCTATCAGAGAGCATATGGAGGTATTGCACCCCGACATTACCGGCGAGACAGAGGATCTCCATATTGACCGGTACACGAGGTTGGCGATGTTTCTTTTTTGGGAGGGTGTCTTGTTCCCGAACACTTCGAGAAATCTAGTAAGTCTGCGCTTTCTGCATCATCTGCAGCAGCTAGATGAGTTACCCCAATACAACTGGGGTGCTGCTGTTCTAGCATACCTGTACAAGAGTATGTGTCGGGCGAGCATGGGCACCCAGGTGGACATATGTGATTTTCTGCTGCTTCTACAAGTGACAACATTTTCGAATACTCTGTTCATTACTCTGAATTCTATATAGTCAAAATGACTCTTAAATTTTACGTCAACCTTTTATCTTAGGTTTGAGCCTGGGAGCAGATCATGTCGTTGCAGCCACCTCTGCCACCACTAGAGTCGGGTGTAGCACCTCCTTTTCTCCTTCTAGCTACGAGGTGGGTTCTCCGGCGTGGGAACTACCGAGGGAGTGATGCTCATCATAATCTCCCCCTTGTCAGGGATGTGTTAGATATGCTGGTGGCCGGACAGGTAAATATGTACCTAAACTTACTTGTTATAAATTCACTTGTGTTGCGCATACTCACTTTTATATTATTATTTGATAGTTCATCTGGACGCCATACAACGACGAGTTTCTAGCTCAACTGCTCGATTATTGCTCGATCGACCGACTGCTTTGGAGCACTTCCTTCCCGATGATGTGCTTGGATGTGGTGGAGCATCATGCCACAGAGCGTGTACTTCGCCATTTTGACCGTCCCCAGACTATACCGAGGGAGCCTGCATGGGTGCCTACACATTATCAGCGGGATGATCGTTCTAGGGTGGACGATGAATTTGTAGGATGGCTAGAGGCGCAGGTCCATATTTGGGACCATCGAGAGGACTTGATGATGGTAGATCAAGTATATTATTGTCCGAATTTCTCACCACCACCCTCATCGTCTCCTTCTCAAACTCAGAGACCCAAACTCTAGTAGCCGCCCCAAAATCCCACCACCATCCGGTGGCGGCGTCACCTCCAACCGTCCCCAAATTAACACCTCATGACCCCCTCATTCTCCTCTTTCCAAATCCTCGCCTCGTTCCCCTCGAACATGGACAGAACTCTTCGAATATCAAATCTAGGGTTCGAACCCTAAGAAGCCATAGCCAAGTTCGTTCATGCAAAGATATCCCTCAAGGTTCTCTTAGCGTTCAAGGTCTGTTTGTTCCCTTTAAGTTAATTTGTCAGTTTATACTGGTTTCCCTTCATGTTTAGCTCTTCTTCATTGTTAATAGTTGTACCTTGATTTTGTTTGCCTTGTTGCTTAAGTTTATGTTTTAAATCCCTGATTTTCCCCCTCTTTTTCTTCTTACTGATTTTTCTTTACACTATAGTATTCCCTGTTCTTACTTGTTTAATTTCATTTGTTTCGTTTTTCTTTGTTTGATTGTTGATTTATAGTAAAGAGTTCAATTCTGAGTTGAGTAATTAAAAAATTATTCAGGCTTAAAATCAGAAGTGATTGTAATTACCCCCGAATTTTGGATTTGTCATTTTCTTTGGTTCGTTTGGTCATCTCTAAGTATTCAAGCCCCTCATAAATAACTATGGTTATCACTGACCTAGTTAAAGGGGCTGGTGTGGTTGGACTTTGGATTAATTTAACCTAAGTTAACAATTGGGGGTAAATAACAGGGCTGTTAAGGGTAAATTGGAGAATATAGTTTAGGAAATCTTTGGTGTAACAGATTGAGAAGCTTCCAGGAAGTGGGATGGGGGCTGTATTTGAAATTTTGATAGTTGATTAGGGGTATTTTAGCTAAAGCGAAAATTGGAAAGGGGGGTAAGTGAAAATCTGAATCTCTTAAGACTGCCCTAATGCCTTGCCTATAAAGGGATCATAACTTGGCATTCAAGAAGGGATTCAGAGATAAAAATCCAGAAAATACAAACGGCTGAGTCTGAAAGGTTTTTTTTAAAGAACAGTCGAATATCCTGCATTTTCTTTAGCCAGAAATTGGTTCAACTCTACCATAAATTGCATAGTTGATCTGAACATTTGAGTCTCCATAGAATGGTCTTCATTGGTTTTTTTACTACTGGTGTGAAGAAGCTGTGTTTTGCTCGTATTTATTAGCTTATTACTGTTCCATTGCTGTCTGGCTTGCTGCTTTTGCACACTCCCTCATTCTCTTTGTTTTCTTTTGGCTTTCCCAGGTATTTCTTTGGCACTATGGATATCACCTACGTGTAACATGGAGTTTGAATTTGGAAATATGATAAACTGATGTTATTGTTATTGAATCACATTTCTTCTTCCTTCAATATCATCTATGGATGTAATATCTAGCTCTAGAGATATTTGATTAGTCTATTGGTCATGAATGGGGTATTATGATATGAGACTGAAGCTTTAAGTGGCTTGATTCTTCTGCTTAGTTATCAGATTGGTTTGAGACTGGCTGTAGGTTAAAGAAATGTCTGGTTGTGTTTTACAGTACCGTGTAGGTCTGTGTTGAATTGTTGTTGGCATTTGAATGATATAGTACCAGACTTGATGTCTTAAAATCATTGCTGCTCAATTTCGACCCCCCCCCCCGTCTTGCTAATATGAGATTTAGTTAAGGTTCAGGCCTTCATGTCATTGCTTAAGTTAGTTTGGTTTTACTCACAAGTTAAAATCACATACCGTATAATTTCCAAAGAACTCGATATTTTTTGTCGTTACTACAATCTCCTGTAATTGTCCATTGAATATTAAAAGACTTATTTAAGTCCTGTTGCATATACAGTAGTGCCATCGTTGGCAGTCAGTTGGGTTCACGTGGATACCCCTGGAATTTTCAAGCGTTGCTCGTGTGCCGTGGGGACTCGATCTCGAGTTTTACACCTGTTGATCTTAGTTTCTAAAAGAAGTGGGCTCATCTCAGGCCCAAGCCTTAAAGGCACTTATAAATGGGGTTATGCACTTCATGTTACTTGAGCCTGTTCAGTTTCGTTGAATCCAATCTTCTTCCTTGTTTAGTCATCGTTGCTGAAGCAGTTTTCTTCAAATAATTTGGTTATTTAACGTAGCACCTGTTAGCTACTAAGTATATTCAAATTTTTAGGTTTAAAAAGTAATTAGAACTCCTTGAAGCACCCTTTCATCGACTAGGCTCTTAAAATGGGTTTGAGGTGTGCCATATCAGCCAAGCATATAATTCATGGCCCTCAAAAGAGTAATTCAAACATCTATTGAAATTAGAGATTGAGGTGTGCCATTAGTGAATTTTCCATGGCCCTCGCAAAGTTAAAAACGCGTAGTTGCTTTAGGCGCGTTATTTTAATAATTTACCTTCTTAAACTCGGGTGTGTATTTCATGTGACCCAAATCCAAACCTTAATAACGTTGAACAAAATGTGTTTTAGATTGAGGGTGCATTCCATGTGGCGCGGTTCAAAAACATGTTTTAAACGACGTTAAAATCTTCCTTAAAATAAATAAAAGCAGTTTTAAAGTTAAAATGCGCATAGGTTCAAAATGTATTAAAATCAGATAATAGGCCAATAATAACAGTTGAGCGACCATGCTAGAACCACGGAACCCGGGAATGCCTAACACCTTCTCCCGGGTTAACAGAATTCCTTACCCGGATTTCTGTGTTCGCGGACTGCAAAACAGAGTCAATCTTTTTCTCGATTCGGGATTTGAACTGGTGACTTGGGACACCATAAATATCCCAAGTGGTGACTCTGAATTTGATATAAAATAATCCCGTTTAGATTGTCACTTTAAGTTGGAAAAAACTCCCTTATATCCTTCCGGGGGTAGGAAAAAGGAGGTGTGACAACTCTGGCGACTCTGCTGGGGATCGAACACAGAATCTTTGGTTCAGGGTTCAGAATTCGAGCTTAGATAAATTGTTATAGTTGGATTTATTAATTATCTGATTTTGTTACATGTTTGGGCCTAATGTGCTAAGTGTTGCTTTTACCACTTTGATATTCTGTGAACTGTATATAAACTGCTACGAAACCCTTCTTCTCTCTAAGTCTTCTAAATCATGGAGGAGTGTGCACTTCGTGTGACTTCTCTTCTGTTAGAGTCATATCCCAAATTTTAGAACGAGGTTCAGACAAGTTGCAAAGCCGGTGAAGCTTCTGTATTCCCTGTACGCTGCCCCCCGGCTCGAGTTGTCCGCTCGGGTAAGCTAGGTCTAGAACAATAAACCCAGGTTTTAAATCTAGTATAACAAGACCTCATACCTGATCCCTAGTAGGAACGTTTTCTTGCATCACGTGTATTTAACTTTGGAGACTCAACACAGAGGTTGGGTCTGTCTAGGACAAGTGTACCAAAAATGAAAAGACTATTCTGATGCATCTTACTTGTTACTTGTGCATTTATTTGATTTGGATTTGCATGCTGCCCGACTTTTGAATAATGGGGGAAAGTTGGAAAAAGAGAATAGCAACGTAAGGAAGTGAGTTAAATCACCTGTTTTGGAAAAACCAATGTCCAAATGGTACTAAAACTCTACCGAAATTTTTTGAGAAAAGTGAAAAAAAGGTTTTGTTTTGAAAAATAGTTGGTTTTTTTTGCCCGAACTATGCCAGTTTGATTCTCACCGGATGTGAGATACATAGGTAACCCCCATCGGGTCCAACTTCCTTTTGCAAAAATAGCCCAAAAGAACAAAAAATTTATTTTTATTGCAAATAAGTAAGGTGATGTTATTCTTGTCAAAAATAGCCGAATGTCCCTCAAAAGGGTGTTGGAAGGCTGTTCTTGCAAGAACAACCACCTTCAGTCATTTTTAAAGGTTTTGGCTGGTTAACCGACACAGCCTTAAAATCTTTGTTTTTGAAGTGCTAAAAGGACATATTGGCAAAGCCGGATATTTTTGTGGAAATTTTTGAAAGAAAATGGTCATTTTTCTTGAGTCGAAATGAGTCATAATTTTATTTTAATTAAATTCACCTTAATAAATGTGCAGGATGAGCACAATTCAAGTGAACCTGTCTCAGTCCGTGAAGAGATCCCGTTGGAGCTACATATGTGGTGGCATGATTTGGGTGACAATAGTAGAAAAGTTGTGACAAAAGCGTTGGGTGGTCTTGTCGGGCTCTTGAAGGTTAAGCCGAGAAAGGACATAGTTGAGGCCTTGATACCATTTTGGGACCTAGCACATAATGTATTCCACTTTGCTGATTTCAAGTTAACTCCTACACTGGAAGAGATAGCGGGCTACGCCGGTTTCGAGGGGAATCTTAGAAATCAATACCTGGTAGCATCGAGAACAATAACCCCTCACAAAATTTTGGACTTGTTAAGCATTAGTCGGGACATCCGAGATGAAAATTTGGCCAAAGGATTCTGTACCTTCTACTTTTTGTACCGACATTACGGGAATCCCCATTGCTTCGAGACACCAGATGCCGATCTTACTCACGCAGGAAACCAAGACAAGTGGGAAGCTCGAAGAGGATTAGCTTTTATAATGGCGTTCCTGGGTACTTTTATTTGCCCCAGAAAGGACGGGAACATAGAGTTAGGACTCGTGGGGATAGCCGACTTTATGATGAAAAAGGCAAATAGGACCATAGTGCCGATGATTTTGGTAGAAATTTACCGAGCTCTGACTCTTTGTCGAGAAGGGGGAAAGTTCATTGAAGGGTGCAATATGCTGTTACAATTATGGATGGAGGAACACCTTTGCCACCGTCTTGGATACTTGAATTGTGGTATGACTGGCCTCGAGTGCATTGAAAAACATGAAAAACGGTTTTAGGGTTATGAGTTCCCGAATGGTGTGGAAGCATGGCATGCTCATTTGAGATCTTTGACTGCAAATAAGATCGAATGGAAATTCGGGTGGCTCTCGGTCAGTGAAGTAATTTATATGTCGGCTGAGGTGTATTTTCTGCTGTTGATGGGTCTTCGGAGTATCCAGCCTTATGCTCCACACCGAGTTCTACGTTAGCTGGGCCGATACCATACCATCCCACATGATGAGGATTTGAGTCGGCAGGTTATTGAGTTGGAACCAAAAGCCACTTTTCCAGAAGAAAAAATGCGTCGGATTTGGCATCAGTGCAGATTCTTAGAGCCTAGAACTCAAGTACGAGATCTATCCAGAGGCGAGGTGGAGCCTAGTTACACTGCTTGGTATGGTAAAAGATCCCGAGTTCATCATGAGCCCGAAAGGACCACAAAGAAACCCCATGTCCAACAATTTACCGACGGAGCACATAGTGCAATGGGACTGGTTGACCAAAGAAAATGAGTACTGAGCTACTATAAGCAAGTTAGAAAGGCAAGTCATGGACCTTCAGTTTGAAAATGGTTTGCAAGCCGCCACATATGAGGGAGAGAAGAAAAATCTAACTCAGGAAAATGAAGCCCTCAAAGCTCAAATCCGAAAGATGAAAATAGCTGCTAGAAACCCGGAAACAAGCCGAGCGGACGTAAGGCTTATAAGTAGTCTGAAAAAGAAAGCCCTTGAGTGTCAAGATGACCTAGAAAAGTCTGAGGCCAGTCTGACGAAGGTCCATGCTCAATTGGTGGAAAATGCAAAAGGACGGGCACAGTTTTGCGACAAATAAAAAACAAGTATGAAGGGACAATCACCAGCCTGAAGAGAAAAATGACTACCCTCGAGAATGAGGCAGCCAAGCAGGCCAAGGACTTTAAAGCTGATAGGGAACACTATTATGATTTGATGGCTCGGATGGAGGAAGAAATGCAACAGTTGTAGAATCAACATCTTTATGACACTCAGGTATTAGAAGCCTAGAATCAATAGGTCGGGCGTCTGCTTCAAGAAAAGGGTAGAATTCGAGAGAGGACCAGAACCATTGCTGACTACATTATTGTGAAATGCCAAGCATGTGAGGATATGACTCGCACCACCTTCTTCGCGGTAGTGATGACATTTGTCTGGCAGATAATGAGTGACTTGGAGAGGCTTCAAAGGGATCTTGCATATAGGCCCATGGCGAGACCGAATGATGTACCGCGGGCCCCAGGAGCATTTGAGGCATTAATGTATTCATGATTTTCATTGGAGTCTGTTAGTCTATTTGTGAGTCTGTATTTTCTTCTATTGGAGTCTGCTAGTTGGTTTTCGAGTCTGTTGTTTTCACCCTTCTATTAGAGTCTGTTGGTCTTGTTTTGAGTCAGAGTCGGTTAATTTCCCTTTTCAAGTCTGTTAATTTTATAACTTGGTAGAATGAGTGATTGTAATCAAAATTGTTTTTATGGAAAAATTTGAAATCCCAAAAACATTTTGTTATTTATTTTCTGCACTTATCTCCCAGAACTACGCTCGATCTGATTCATGCGGGGTCATGATACGTAGGCAATCTCCATAGGATTCTACCATAACCAAAAGAAAGAAAAAAAGTGATAAAAAGAGAGGAAAAGAAAAAAAAAAGAAAAACAAGAAAAGAAAAGAGAGAAAAATAAGAAACCATGGGGAGGAAACAATGGCAAAACAAGAGAGAGAAATGAGAGGATAAAAACAAAGAAAAATCAAGCATAGAAAGGCATGAGTGAAAACAAAGGAGAAGAAGTTGCAAATGGAAATAAGGAAAAGCCGGGATGACGCAAGCAACCGATCAAATGCATAATAGAAACGGTTAACTGCTTAGGTGCATTCATTCCCCAAATGTGCAGTTGCTTATCTGTTAAGCTCTAATTACTAACAAGTTTGTTCTTGACAATTCAGCACAGAAAGGTGGTTGGTTTATGGTTCCCGAAGTAGTAATTCCTCTCCGCAACATAAATTCAAAAGGCAATGGCGGACAACAACAAAATTGGGTCGGTTGATACCGGTGCCCGAAAGCAGTTGGTTGAACGGGACACTGGTTTGGCTGATGAGGTAAAGATGTTAAGACAACACATAACAGACATGTATCATGCTTGGATGACTAGGAAGTCACCACCCCCGCCACCTCCTAGCTTCCTAAATGCTACCCTTACCCAAACACCGATCACAGTGCCAGATGATCCCCCATGCTCTCCAGATCTACCCGTTTATCATGGCTTTCTCAACCACTCTGGTAGCTCCATCACTCATCTTCCAATTACCTTTTCCAAAAATTGCCCTCCTATCTTATCCACCATCCCCAACAATGAACACCCACTCAAAGATTATGATACCCAATCTTACCCCTCAAAAGTTGTCCACAAGGTTCCCAACTCATACAAGCAGGGCCCGCATGATGAGCCTCATGTTGAAAATGAAAAGTTCACAGGAAGAAAAGGGTGGGATGGGATACCCAGGAGGCTGAAAGACATAGAACAGTCCTTAAAGAACAAGCAAGGAATGGGAGACCAGGGTAGCATGTCTTACAAAGAATTGTCTATGTCCCTGACGTTTGTCTGCTTGCGGGGTTTAAAGTGCCAATGTTTAACTTGTATGATGGGCGTGGAGATCTAGTAGCCCATTTAAGGGATTATTGCAGTGAAACGAGAAGTGTTGGCGTGAAAGATGATTTGTTGATGACATGTTTTAGTGAGAGCCTGACTGGGGCAGCTTTGGAATGGCATAAACATTAAGATGTTGGTAAGTGGCCTACATTGGGTGACATGGCTCAAGATTTTGTTTGGTGCTTTCAATACAGATCAGGTGTTACCCCAGACCGCTCCTCCCTATCTAAAATGGAAAAGAAACCGGAGGAAAGCTTTAGGGAGTTTGGGCTAAGATGGAGCGAGCAAGTTGCTCAAGTCAATACCCCGATTGGTGAAGAAGAAATGGTTTAGCTTTTCCTACAAGCCCAGGGGCCCACCTACTTCAGTCATTTAATCCCGGCCTTGGGAAAGCCTTTCAATGATGTGTTAAAAATGGGGGATCTAGTAGCAGAGGGAATCAAGTTAGGCAAAATCATGAGCTGTTCGAAAGACATTCAGAACATCCCAGTAAGCGTGGGTGGAAGAAAGAAAACCAGAAAAGATGATCTAATGGGCCTTCCTGCTCAACACTTCCAGTCCCGACATTGTCCCCGTGGATATCCTTGTGCACCAGATGACCCTCCCAAATGCTACTTCTCTCCACAGAATTCCTAAAGTCGTACATCACTTTCCCTGTACCCAGCTTCCCAAAATGCCTATCTACCCCCACGAGCCTACCGAAAACCCCCTGGATCAGGTTTCTAGCCCAATCAAGCATTTAAGAACGAGAGGTTACGGAAGAAGAAAACCTTCACTCCATTGGGAGAGTCCTATGCCAGTCTGTTCTAGAGGCTAAGGAAATTGGACATGTTGAAGCTGACCCAGATAAAAATGCCAAACCCTCTTCCAAAGAAGTTTGATTTTTCTCCAAGGTACACATATTGCTCAGATGCCCCGGGTCATGACATAGAGCAGTGTTGGAATCTGAAGAATGCGATTCAGAAGCTTATTGATGCAGGAAACATTGTCGTGCAAAATCCAAATGCAGAAGACACCAGCCAAAGTCCATCGCTTGTGCACAATGAGACGCACATGGTGGGTATGATTTATTTGGAAAGAGAATGTGAGAATTCTTCTGGGAGCCTCGAAGGTCCATGTGCTACTAAGCTTTCAGTGCTATCAGAGTTTGATCTTAAGAACGAGCCGGCAAAAGGAACCCAAAAGCAATCTGTTAAAAATAATGTGATGAAGACTTGTGAAGGTCCTAGTATTGTTGATGCAGAATTCAGGGGCTAAGATACCGTGCTTGGTAATTGGAAAGACGCTCCATTTCTTGGTCGGCCAGAGAAGAGTCTTGGTGGTTTAGTTTGTTGTCATTTCTGTTGTCCGGGTTATTTCGGGGTTGTAATCCGGATACTGTCTTGTGACTCAAACCCTTCTATCTTTTTATTTTGTCTAGTTCCTTTAGTCGTAGTATCTCATTTAGTGTTATCTAGGTTTGTTTTAGGGTTGTACCCCAGTCTATTTTGCTTGTTTTGTTGGTCAAACCCTTTTACCGTCTGTCTAATGCAATTCTCTGTTTTCTACTATTTATAGTCATTTTTTTAGTTCTCTTCTCCTTTTACAGTTCTTTCATGATGGTTCTAGTGACATGGCAGGCACAACATAATTCTCAGCTCGATCTTTAAAAGTCAGCTTAGTCAGGAAGCAATGAAACAATTTTGAAGATGATGAGGACATTTGAGGGAAATAAGTAAAGACATTGTGAGATCATTTCAAGCCCAAATTATGAGAAACTGGGGCAGATAGAACATAAAGAAACCTTATTAAAATGCATCATGCCGCATCGGGTTGAAGCTAAAGGCAAGTTTGCCCAAATTGACAGAGGTTGTTCGTGGTAATGAGAGTGAGGGTGTTGTCTAATGGTGTTTTGTATTTAACATATGTAGAAGGCAAATGTGTGGATATAGTTATCAATTCTGATGCAGTTAAAAGATATTGTGTATGATTTCTTTGGTTTGTTTAATTGTATTGTTTGTGTTTGAAACACTTTGAAGATTGGAATGACGAAGGCATTTTATTCTACTGTCTAAATACTTTATCCTTTGTTACCCCTTTGAGCCTTATTTATTTTCTTTCATATCCCTCTTTTGGAATCAGAAGCAGAGTTTAGAGATACAGATATAGAGTTAAAAAAAAAGAGAAAAGAGGAAAAGAGAAGAGAAAAAGAGAAGGAAAATGGGAAAAGAGTAATAAAAAGAGAAGAAAAAAGAGAAAAATAAAAAAAAAAGAGAAAAGTACAAAAACGAAGCAATTCCTATGTCATGAACTACGTTCGACATGATTCCTTTTAAGTATACGTGGGCAACCTCACGGTTCGGTCCCATCAAAATAAAAATCCAAAAGTCCCCCAAGCAAAGAAACTGGGGAAGAAGTTATGGCTATGTAAAAGATCTGATTCCGAAAGTTGTAATCTTGAACCCAAATGAGTTGTTTTGAGCCTTTTTGATACCTTTCTTTTTAACCCCATCCAAAAGCCCACATTAAGGTCCAAAGAAAGATCTTCTGATCAGTCTTCGAGAGATGGCAAGGAAAGCAAGTAGAGGTGAATCATATCAGGGGCAACACTCTGATCCAAACAAGGGAAATGAAAAACGAGAGAGTCTTATTGATGAAAACCCTCACGGGTACCGCAAGGCGATGGAAGCTGAGAAAAATCAAAATGAGAGAGTCTTATGGGTGAAAACCTTCACGGGCATCTTGAGGTGACTGTGAGTTGAGAGAAAGAACAAAATGAGAGAGGCTTGATGGTGAAAACCCTTCAGGCACTACAAGTCGAATAAGGATTGTGAATTAGATTGGATAATCGAAGCATTGAAGCCCAGTTTCACGGTTTAGGGGTATACCAGGAGTTGAACATCAGACTTGCTCAACAGAATAGGCCACAGGTGCATGTCATGGTCATTAGAGTTGGTATCCACATCTGATTGGTTTCTACTTTGTAGTTTTCTTGTTAGGAATCATCTCTTTCCATTGTCCTTTGCTCTGTTCCTTTTGTCTTGTTTACTTCCTCTTCCTGAGTCTGTTTGGTCAAAATAAGTGAGAAATGACTTCAGAATTTGCCACCAGTTTTCCAATTGCACAAAACGGGATCTGGCTAGCATATTAAAGTGGCATAAGTCAGTAAAGAATAGCAAACACACTGAGTTGGTAACAATCAACATGCTTTGGGATTCATGTGAAATATAAAGGCTTGGTATATATCAATTCATGAACAATGCAACAAATGGAGGGTTAGGTTGAACTAATCAAAGGTATTTTCTGTGATAAGATTGACAAAGAAAATGGCTAACCAGTGACAAGCAAGGTCTTTCAAGCAGAAATCAAAGTTAACATGGCAAGTGAAGGAGCAATAGACCTCAAGGCCAAGACCAGTGGTTTAAGTTAAGAAAGAACAGCATATGCACTGAGTGAGTGGCAATTGACGTGCTTTGGGATTCATGTGAGACACAAAGGTTTGGTAAATGTCAGTTTATGAGCAATGCAACATATAGAGGGTATTGGGTCTGAATGGGGAAGAGGTATTTTCTGAGATAAGGATGACAGAGAAAGTGGTTAGCAAGGTCTTCGAGTGGAAGTCAAAGTTATCAAGGGAAGTGGAGGAGCAATCGCCCTCAAAGTCAAGGCCACAAACCAACCACCACATTTTAAACTGACAAGATTTTTCTTTGATTGAAACAGGGGCAGAAAATTTCGTTTGGTTCGGAGAAACCCTCTGTAAGGAAAAGCAAGCACCAGAAAGGTTTGACCGTAAATTTTCAGGACCCTCCTGGAAAATGGGACCTAGTTTAAAATTCAAAACAATCATGAGTAGCATAATCAAGCATAAATGTACCACAAAGGAATATAAGTTGGTTTCAAAGTTTGCAAGTTTAAGATATGATTCAATTAGGAGTTTCCAGGACCCTCCTGGAAAATGGGACCTAGTTTAAAAATCGAAACAATCATAAGTAGCAAAATCTAGCATAAATGTACCCCAAGGAATATAAGTTGGTTTCAAAGTTTGCATGTTTAAGATATGATTCAATTAGGAATTCTCAGGACCCTCCTGGAAAATGGGACCTAGTTTAAAAATCAAAACAATCATAAATAGCAAATCTAGCATAAATGTACCCCAAGGAATATAAATTGGTTTCAAAGTGTGCATGTTTAAGATAGGATTCAATTAGGAGTTTTCAGGACCCTCCTGAATAATGGGACTTAGCTTTAAGACTTCCATTAGATAACAAGATTTAGCGTAAGCTCTGTTGTAGGGTAGTGCAATTCACCCGTAAAAATTGTCACTTTTAAGATAATACTTGATTTTTTTATTTTCAGGACCCTCCTGGATAATGGGGAGTAGTTTAAGACCCTCTTAGATAACAAGATTTAGCGGAAGTCACACCTTTAGAAGATATAACTTAGATTTAAATTTGTCGTTTAATTAAGAGTTGTCAGGACCCCTCCAGGATAATGGGACCTAGCTTTCGAATTCTTAGTAATATTTGGTAACATGATTCAGTTTAACACTCACATATGTGCCCAGCTACCAAACTGGGACAGAAAATTTTCTTTGTTTTGTCTATTTTTGTTGAAATTAGGTACCCACTTGGAGAACAGGGAGAATACAATTCAAGTTCAGCAGTCAGGCGCCCACCTGGAGAGCACTGGAATACAATTCAAGTTCAGCAGTCAGGCGCCCACCTGGAGAGCACGGGAATACAATTCAAGTTCAGCAGTCAGGCGCCCACCTGGAGAGCACGGGAATACAATTCAAGTTCAGCAGTCAGGCGCCCACCTAGAGAGCACGGGAATAAAGTTCAAGTTCAGCAGTCAGGAGCCCACCTGGAGAAAGGGAAAGCATCTCAAAGTACAATTTGAGTTCAGCAATCAGGCGTCCACCTGGAGGAAAGGGAAAGCATCTCAGATTACAATTCAAGTTGGCAACAAAGGAACTACACCAAGAAGATATAAGGCAACAAGGCAACGAGAACCACAAGAGCATGTTTGAAAATGTAGATAGGATTTTTGTAATGCATAGATCATAGTCTAGTCTAGTTTCAGTAAGCAGTAGCAGCAGCAACAACAACAGTGAAATCACAACTTCATGGTAGTCCCAGCTACCAAAACTTCCCGAACTACACTGACCTGATTCCTTTATAGCCAAGGATATGTAGGCAACCTCAGAAGCAGGGTGCGGTCAAACCTTTTAAAAATGCTTCTCACGAAGTATTCATACGGGCAAAAAACGCTCGTATATTCTCACTTTATCTTTGCACGAAAACACTTCGTGTTTCCGAGCAAAGAGGGGCAGCTGTGAGCACATGATTTTTGCCCTATATAAATTACTCCTACAAATTTAAAACAAAATAATTTTTTCCATCTTTTGCAATTTTGTGGATTTTTGTGGCATTTTCTGTCAATTGTTTGCATTTGTCTGTACATGTTTAGTTTATTTAATTAATGAAAAATATAAAAATATGTTACATTTGCATTTAGGATTTAATTTTATATTTGTTTGAATTAAGTAGTAAATTAGTTATTTTATAAGAATTGGAAAAATCACAAAATAGTTATTTTTGCACTTTTAATTTTAATTGTTAAACTTTGGTAGTTTTTACTTTAATTTGATTAATTGTGTTAATTGTTAATTAGAGCTAATTAATTTAATGTGATAGCATAATGAGATTAGGAATTAATTTAGGTTCATTTTTAAAATAAAATAAAAATTAGAAAATTGAAAAAGAAAACAAAACAAAAAAGGGAAAGCCTGATTTGGGCCAAGTTCTTTCAATTTGCACAAGCCCAAACCAGTTGTTCCTCCAATACCCGTCCAAATTACCCACAAAACCGGCCCAAACCCGCTCTAACCCGGTCTCTTTCCCCACTAAAACCAAACGACCTCGTTTTGTAGGGTCGTTAGGCCTGAGCCGTCGAGGTTATTAGATCCAACAGTTGGGAACTGGGTAGATCAAGTATATTATTGTCCGAATTTCTCACCACCCCCCTCATCGTCTCCTTCTCAAACTCAGAGACCCAAACCCTAGTAGCCGCCCCAAAATCCCACCACCATCCTGTGGCGGCGCCACTTCCAACCGTCCCCAAATTAATACCCCATGACCCCCTCATTCTCCTCTTTCCAAATCCCCGCCCCGTTTCCCTCGAGCATGGCCAGAACTCTTTGAATATAAAATCTAGGGTTAGAACCCTAAGAAGCCATAGCCAAGGTCATTCATGCAAAGATATCCCTCAAGGTTCTCTTAGCGTTCAAGGTCTGTTTGGTCCCTTTAAGTTAATTTGTCAGTTCATACTGTTTCTCCTTTATGTTTAGCTCTTCTTCATTGTTAATAGCTGTACCTTGATTTTGTTTGCCTTGTTGCTTAAGTTTATGTTTTAAATCCCTGATTTTCCCCCTCTTTTTCTTCTCACTGATTTTTCTTTACACTATAGTATTCACTGTTCTTACTTGTTTAATTTTATTTGTTTCGTTTTTCTTTGTTTGATTGTTGATTTACAGTAAAGAGTTCAATTCTGAGTTGAGTAATTAAAAAATGATCCAACCTTAAAATCAGAAGTAATTGTGTTTACCCCCGAATTTTGGATTTGTCATTTTCTTTGGTTCGTTTGGTCATCTCTGAGTATTCAAGCCCCTCATAAATAACTATGGTTATCACTGACCTAGTTAAAGGGTCTGTGTGGTTGGACTTTGGGTTAATTTAACCTAAGATAACAATTGGGGTAAATAACATGGCTGTTAACGATAAATTGGGGAATATAATTTAGGAAATCTTTGGTGTAACAGATTGAGAAGCTTCCAGGAAGTGGGATGTATTTGAAATTTTGATAGTTGATTAGGGGTATTTTAGCTAAAGCGAAAATTGGAAGGGGGGGTTGGTAAGTGCAAATCCGATTCTCTTAAGGATGCCCTAATGTCTTGCCTATAAAGGGATCATAACTTGGCATTCAAGAAGGGATTCAGAGATAAAAATCCAAAAATACAAACGGCTGAGTCTGAAAAGTTTTTTTTGAAAGAACAATCGAATTTCCTGCATTTTCTTTAGCCAGAAATTGGTTCAACTCTGCCATAAATTGCATAGTTGATCTGAGCATTTGAGTCTCCATAGAATGGTCTTCATTGGTTGTTTTACTATTGGTGTGAAGAAGCTGTGTTTTGCTCGGATTTATTAGCTTATTACTGTTCCATTGCTGTCTGGCTTGCTGCTGTTGCACACTCCCTCATTCTCTTTGTTTTCTTTTGGCTTTCCCAGGTATTTCTTTGGCACTATGGATATCCCCTACGTGTAACATGGAGTTTGAATTTGGAAATATGATAAACTGATGTTATTGTTATTGAATCACATTTCTTCTTCCTTCAATCTCATCAATGGATATAATATCTAGCTCTAGAGATAGTTGATTAGTATATTGGTCATGAATGGTGTATTATGATATGAGACTGAAGCTTTAAGTGGCTTGATTCTTCTATTTAGTTATCAGATTGGTTTGAGACTGGCTGTAGGTTAAAGAAATGCCTGGTTGTGTTTTACAGTACCGTGTAGGTCTGTATTGAATTGTTGTTGGCATTTGAATGATATAGTACCAGACTTGATGTCTTAAAATCATTGCTGCTCAATTTCGACCCCCCCCCCCGTCTTGCTAATATGAGATTTAGTTAAGGTTCAGGCCTTCATGTCATTGCTTAAGTTAGTTTGGTTTTACTCACAAGTTAAAATCACATACCGTATAATTTCCAAAGAACTCGATATTTTTTGTCGTTACTACAATCTCCTGTAATTGTCCATTGAATATTAAAAGACTTATTTAAGTCCTGTTGCATATACAGTAGTGCCATCGTTGGCAGTCAGTTGGGTTCACGTGGATACCCGTGAAATTTTCAAGCATTGCTCGTGTGCCGTGAGGACTCGATCTCGAGTCTTACACCTGCTGATCTCAGTTTCTAAAAGAAGTGGGCTCATCTCAGGCCCAAGCCTTAAAGGCACTTATAAATGGGGTTATGCACTTCATGTTACTTGAGCCTGTTCAGTTTCGTTGAATCCAATCTTCTTCCTTGTTTAGTCATCATTGCTGAAGCAATTTTCTTCAAATAATTTGGTTATTTAACGCAACACCTGTTAGCTACTAAGTAGATTCAAATTTTTAGTCTTAAAAAGTAATTATAACTCCTTAAAATTTTTAGAATTTTTTAGAAATTTCATTGACTAGGCTCTTAAAATGGGTTTGAGGTGTGTCATTTCAGCCAAGCATATAATTCATGGCCCTCAAAAGAGTAATTCAAACATCTATTGAAATTAGAGATTGAGGTGTGCCTTTAGTGAATTTTCTATGGCTCTCGCAAAGTTAAAAACGCGTAGTTGCTTTAGGCTCGTTATTTTAATAATTTACCTTCTTAAACTCGGGTGTGCATTTCATGTTACCCAAATCCAAACCTTAATAACGTTGAACAAAATGTGTTTTGGATTGCGGGTGCATTTCATATGGTGCGATTCAAAGACATGTTTTAGACGACGTTAAAATCTTCCTTAAAATAAATAAAAGCGGTTTTAAAGTTAAAATGCACATAGGTTCAAAATATATTAAAATCAGATAATTGGCCAATAATAACAGTTGAGCGACTGTGCTAGAACCACGAAACCCGGGAATGCCGAACACCTTCTCTCGGATTAACAGAATTCCTTACCCGGATTTCTATGTTCGCGGATTGGGATTTGAACGAAGTCAATTTTTTCCTCGATTCGGGATTTGAACCGGTGACTTGGGACACCATAAATATCCCAAGTGGCGACTCTGAATTTGATATAAAATAATTCCATTCCGATTATCACTTTAAGTTGGAAAAAACATCCTTATATCCTTCCGGGGGTAGGAAAAAGGAGGTGTGACAACAACAATTCTATTTTAACAACAATTTTATTTTAACTGTATTTGAACAATAATTTTATTTTAACAGTACAACACAAACACAAACATATCAAAACAAAACATAAATTCAGTACAACTAATGAAAACACATGAAAAGGGAAACATGAAGATACACTACTACACTCAACACGTACATGTCATTGTTTAGTCACGACCGCCTAGTATTCTCTGCTCCAACCACTTGAGTTGGTCTTGCAGCTTTTTTTTTCTTCTTCCACCTCCTTGAGTTTCGCCTTTAACTCCTCAACCTCTTGCTTGGATTGACGCTCTCTTTCCCATTGCTTCAAACACAAACTATGAAGATGATACAACTTGTCTTTGTAGTATTCCTGCTCACATAGTTCATCAATCCATACCTCAAAATTGCATGTAGGTTCGACGGGTTACTTATAAAACTTGTTCATACATGCCCAGTAGCGGCGTCCAGCTTCTTCCCAACAATCTTGCATCATGCATTTTTTTTCGCACTTGCACCTTGGGACATAAAGGGGTTGTTGAGACATTTGTTAAAGAGAAACTTTGGTTTTACGGAAATATTTGCTATTGGTTTATGTTAAGTGCAGAAAATAACTAGAATGCGCCTGTTATTTATAAGACAAGATTTCACACAAAACGTAGTATTATACCACACTTTACATATTAAATTTTTCTAAAATGAAACAGCTTTTTCGCAGTCGGTTCAGCATTTTTCACCACGACAAGACAACTCACAAAACGTAGTATTATACCACGCTTTATATATTAAATTTTTCTGAAACAAAACAGCTTTTTCGCAGTCGATTCAGCTTTTTTCAGAATGACAAGACAACACACAAAACGTAGTATTATACCACGCTTTACACATTAAATTTTTCTGAAACGAAATAGCTTTTTCGCAGTCCGTTCAGCTTTTTTCAGAACGACAAGACAACTCACAAAACGTAGTATTATACCACGCTTTACATATTAAATTTTAAGAAGGATAATAAAGAATGTCTCAATTTTATAGGTTTTGTTTTAAAAAAATTTAGATTCGTCTTCTTTACTAACACAAATAAGTTAAATATTTGAACAATCAGCATCCCAATTCAAAAGGTCATGTTAAAAAATAAAATGTAACAAAATTATGGAACATAATTTTATTTGATAGATATTACAACATACACAAGTACAGACACGTATTACAAAAAACAATACAAAAATAAAAGACTAGGTGTATCCTTGATAGTTGGGTACATTGGACGAACTTGCACCAGGAGCTGGATTACCACCGCCACGCACACCACCTGAAGGACATTTATGACGGTCGTGTCCTGTTTGCGAGCATATGCCATATTTACGCGCATAAACAGTGTCACCAACATCTATTTGGTTCCGTATACGCGTTCTCTTTTGCATTTGCAGCTTGCGCAAATAGTCCTTGTTACACACCATTTTAAAAGGTTCCGGCGGCCAATAATGCTCAGCACCCAATGGCTACAACTGCCCACTATACGTGTCTACGTATGTAGCAACACTGTATTGCCTATTAATATAGTTGGTTTCCCTTAAACCAACTTGTTGAAAGCACTTCAAGGCATGTGCGCAAGGCATGTGGTAGATGGTCCATTTCCCACATGAACACAACCTGCTAGCTTCATTCACCGTCTATAGATTATTCCCCCGGTGTCCGCGGATAACGGTCTTAACTTCAAAAATACCCCGGTCGTGATCGTACTATAAAAATGAATGTCAATGTGCTCGCCCCCTGTACCTTTCAAATCTTCTCATCGGTATTAGCATAAATTGAACACCCCTGTCCATCAATGCAGATGCAGCTCCATGCCTTTCAACAAACCTCTCCACAATCTATTTGAATGTCATGAGGACCATGGCAGTGACAAGCAATCCACGGGCAGACTTCAACAAGCCGTTGCATGACTCCGATACATTTGTAGTCAGGGCTCCCCATCATTTCCCGCCATCAGCATGCAATGTCCACATGTGAAGCTCATGTCCCATCAACCAAGTATAGGCTCGGGGATCTAACTATCGGATCGTTTCTATGCACCTCATGAATTTGCACTGCTGGTGCTCAGTTGCAGCCATCCACATTAAATCATGCAAGGCCTTGTCTGGATATTTCTCCTAGAAATTGGCCTTCAGGTGCCTCACACAGTAACGATGGTATGCATAGGGTTCCTGCCATTCAGGCAAATATCATACAAAACTTAAAATACCATCATGTCGATCAGATATTAGACAAATACCAAAACGTTGTTTGACAATGTGCTGCTTCAAGTAGTTCAAAAAAAATGTCCATGTCTCTTCGCTTTCGTTGGCACAAATGGCAAAAGCTAGTGGAAATATTTGTCCGTTGACATCTACTACAACTGCAATCAAAAGCTTAATATCATACTTTCCATAGACATGAGTACCGTCTATGGAAATTACAAGACGACAATGCACAAAACCATTAATTGCTGGTTTAAATGACATGAACACATAGTTGAAAATATATTCGGGTCTGTTCGGACTCCGCTCATGCCTCCATTCAACAACAGTCCCGGGGTTAAAGTATTGCAGTGCGTCCATGTACATGGGTAGAGATGAAAAAGACTTATCCCAGTCTCCATAAATAAGTTCAAAAGCACGTTTGCGACCAAGATATGCCTTTCTTTTGGTTATAGTACAACCATGCTCCTGGTGGACGGCTGTAATACACTCTTTAATCTTGAACCTAATGGACACTTCCAAATATGGAATCAAGACAAGAGAAATCAAGTCTATATCCAGGTTGAAGTGATTCTCATTGAATGTGTCCATTTCACATTTGTGGGTGCTAATAAATTTACCCACTTTCCACAACCCTGATTTCTTCTTGCAGGCACGCAACATCCAGTGACAACCCATAAAGTCTCTATGGCATACAACCTTGTATACCTTCATAGTTGACTCCCTTACCATTATCTCATGGCACTCACTTACGCTGTAGATTTTTACAGCCCTAACTAGGCCAGCTTTATCGGGAAAATACATGCCCTTTGCCAACACCACTGGTCTAGAATCATCCCACATTGCTGACCGAATTTCATCATCATCCCTTTTAAGTGCATCCACGTCCGTCATACTTGGCAGATTATCAAGGTAGGGAATATTCCGCTCATCAAACGGTACGTGGGACTCGTACACTCTTGGTCTAACGGGAGGTGGAAGAGCATGCTACCTCGTCAACTCAGGTTCGGCATCTACTTCCTCCTTGTCATCGCCCTCATCAAGGAAGGGTGTGTCACCTCTAGACTCATAGACATTATTGTCATAATCACTATCATCTTCCTGACTCTGCGCATCTGCCAAATCACGAGTCAATACATCGTCTATGGGCAACTATGTGAGGCCAAGAACATCAAGTTACCCGTTTTCACTACACAAAAAGAAGAAAATGATAAGCTACTCAACTAGATAAATACTTTACATATAGCTATATCACTTTACTTACAAGTCGTACTGTGTTGACGTTCCATGATGGATATTTTCTTGTTGGTGATGACTCCCGGATGGACCACCGTGGTCCAACACGCCAGAACTACGCATATTCCAACTAGGAGCATGGTCATAACTTGTAAAATTCATATACGGACGGTACCCACTATGAAAAATATGAGTGTTAATAAAAATCCAATTCAAACATAAAATAAACATCGCTAAAGCGTAGAAAAATTGAAGTTTACTAGTCGTCTTGTGGATTATATAAAGTCAAAAAATTATTTTGTGGCTGCTCATTCGCCGGTGGTGACAAGTTAAAATCAAGGCAAGCTCTTTCATCAGGAATCTGTCCAGCAAAAACTGCTCCAGAATAACCACCCGATGATTGGGGGTTATCCCTACTATGCACACCCTCATTATTGGGAACGTCTTCAACCTTGACGTACATTTCCAACAGTTTTATTACAATAAATTCCCTCTATTCATTCGGAATCCACAAAAAATCTCTAAGAGTTTCATCATCTTTGATGTTAAACTCAGAATAATAAGCAAACCCCTACGGAGTCACAGAATACGGAAATCTTACTTTAAGGTTCACCGAACGTTTCCTCACATTCATTTTTTTTTACATAGCAACGATACCAATTTATCATACTCCATTGTAAGCAGCAATTGAACATGACATTGTGGATGTGAACTATACCTCACAGAGTTATTCTCCATTACAATCTCATCCCCCAATATAATGAAACCCTTATTTTTGGCTCTTCAGATATTATAAAAAAATGTTTGATAACAAGAAGAGAAGTATGAACAGAAGTTTGAAGGAAAGTTTTGAATGGATTTTCATAAAATCCTAACGCCTTTAAATAAGAAAAGTCCTAGCTTGGGGTGCAAAATTTATTTTATGTAAAACGCAGTATAATACTACGTTTTATGTATTTAAATAATTGTTATGTCAGTTATCCGCAGAACACTTATTGGTGGGCCCAAAAATTAGTGTAAATCGCAGTATAATACTACATTTCAGTAAAACGTAGTATTATGATACGATTTACACTAAAAACAAATTATTTATGTCAGTCCTGCAGAACACTAATTTGGTGGGCCCAAATTGAAGTAAAACGCAGTATTATAATGCATTTTTAGTAAAACGTAGTATAATACTGCGTTTTACTTTATGGCTAACTTTCCGTTAAAGTAAAATGCAGTATTATACTGTGTTTTATGTTGAAATGTAACTTTTTTTAACTGTATAAACGTATTTTATGTCCAAAAGTCCATCATTTTAGTTTCGGACTCCTTAAAGTAAGTCCCTACTAATTTTGCATAGTTTTTCACTGATCGAATTCAGTTTCCTGTTGATTATGATAGTAAAACTGACATGTATCTTTTCCAGTAATCATGTCATATTGATCTACCACTGCATGCGAAAATGGGGAAATATACCTTTCAAAAATCATGTGGGAAGTTAATGAGATTCTTCTTGTGGGGATTCTTCAAAATACACTAACCCATACCATGCACTTATGGGTGTAAAAAAAGCTCTATTCGTACCATGCACTTTTGGGTGTGGGGGTACCTACCCTTATATTAGTGCCTGTAACATTGGTTATCACTCTCATATGTTTCCCGGCAGTAATGGACTTCAGGTCAAAAACCATGTGATATCAATTTAAAGTTGATTATTGTGTGGTATATCTACTTCTCAGCAGTCAACACTGATCTCTAGCTACTTGGTTATTGTCTTTAATTCAAATGGGAAGCTCTAGCTCGTATTGATGTAGTTTTCAACTTGGTACAGAGAGCAGATATTACCTTCTAGTAATTTTCCTCTGGTACTATGATTCCTTGTTCTCCTTTGACATAGATGGATAAATTAAATAGTCAGACACTAATATCTATCTTTTGTAGCTGCTATTTACCTCTTCTTACAGTTGGGGTTGGTTGTGTTTACTTATTTATTCCTCTTCTATACTGATTTTCTACTTGACTGGGAAAAATACACATGCATGTCTAACGTGGATCATTTTGAGTGAAAGTAGGTAGGCAGTTCAAAAAGCTAAAAAATCCAGTTTTTATGTCACAAGTATTATTCTTTCTTCCGTTAATTAAGAGCTCGAAGTATTATTCCTTGCTGAAGATGGTACTATCTCACTGTTCATATATAAATATATATATATATATATATATATATATATATATATATATATATATATATATATATATATTGGGTGATAAACCCCTACAAAAATAATATTCACGGTAATAAAAGCGGAATAATAACGTAGCACCAAGATATGGTAATTAAAAAGAATAAAAGAGTAACAATGACATCAAAATTTTTACGTGGAAAACCCTTTGAATAAGGGAAAAAACCACGAACCTGAGAAGAGCATATGATATCACTATAGCAAGGAATTTTACACTTTGTAGGTCCGAGTAAAATACTCAAAAGACCACTAAAACACTCAAAAGAAATAACCCAATTTTGATATTTCCACCTCACTACAATATCACTCACTCTCTATTTTTCTCACAGACTATTTTCTTATACCCTGTCTGTGAAACCTCACTCTTTCTTTCTAACTCTCAGATATATTTTTCCTCTGAGATCGGTGTGTCAAAAATGAGAGCCGAAGCTCTCCTTTTATAGGCAGAGCCTCGCCTACTACCTTTGACATTTCCTTCTGCACGCCTGCCGAATTTGACAAATGCAAAAGAGATGATGGTTGCCAACTTTGAAAACAACCAACAAGGAAGAAAACTCTTCCTTAATTAATGCGATAGACCCCACAAATCTCCCCCTCCAGTCTCATTCACTAAAGGGGATAACACCGGAGTTTCTAGTTTGAGTGCATGCTGACAAGTTCTTTGCAAAGCTCGAACTTGTCTATTGGTACTACCTTGGTTAGCATATCCGCAGAATTATCACTCGTGTGAATCTTTTTGACCTGTAAAGATTCGTTCTCCACCTGCTCACGAATCCAATGATATCTCATATCTATATGTTTTGTTCTTGCATGATACATGGAGTTCTTGCTCAAGTCTATTGCACTTTGACTATCACAACAGATCACATACTCCTTTTGATGCAATTTTAGCTCTTGAAGAAACCGCCTGAGCCATATCATTTCCTTGCCAGTTTCTGTAGCGGCAATGTACTCTGTTTCAGTTGTTGAAAGTGCAACACACTTCTGCAACTTAGACTGCCATGATATAGCTCCCCCTAAAAATGTAAACAAATATTCACTAGTGGATTTTTTGTTATTATTGTCACCTACCATATCAACATCTGTATAGCCCTTCAAGATTGGATCAGATCCTCCAAAGCACAAACAATCTCCTACAGTACCTCTTAGGTATCTGAGTATCCACTTGACTGCTTCCCAGTGTTCCTTTCCAGGATTTTCAAGAAACCCGCTGACAACACCAACTGCGTGAGCAATATCAGGTCTAGTACATACCATTGCATACAACAAGCTTCCGACTGCTGAAGAATAAGGAACTTTAGCCATGTTCCCTTTCTTCTCCTCTGTTGTAGGACAAATATTTTTGCTCAACTTTAGATGACTAGCAAGAGGTGTGCTGACTGGCTTAGCATTCTTCATGTTGAAGTGTTCTAGTACACGTTCAATGTACTTCTCCTGAGATAGCCACAACTTTCTACTTGTTCTCTCTCGAACTATCTTCATCCCTAGAATTTGTTGTGCTGGGCCCAAGTCCTTCATATCAAATGACTTGGACAAATCTCTCCTCAACTTTGCAATCAGCCCCTTGTCTTTTCGTACAATTAACATGTCATCCACATACAACAACAATATAATAAAGTTATTCTCAGAAAATCTTTTGAAGTATACACATGGATCAGAATAGGTCTTTAGGTATGTTTGACTTTTCATGAATGAGTCAAACTTCTTGTACCACTGCCTTGGTGCCTGCTTCAATCCATAAAGACTCTTATTCAATTTGTACACTGTGTGTTTCTTTCCAGCTACTTCAAATCCTTCTGGCTGCTCCATATAAATCTCCTCTTCCAAATCTCCATGAAGAAATGCAGTTTTCACATCCAACTGCTCCACTTCAAGATCTAGGCTAGCTGTTAAGCTCAAAATTGTTCGAATAGAAGTCATTCCGACAACAGGTGAGAAAATTTTGTCAAAATCAATATCTTTCTTTTGTTCGAAGTCTTTAACCACCAATCGAGCTTTGTATCTGACCAGCTTGCCATTTCCATCTTTCTTGAGTTTAAAGACCCATTTGCATTTGAGTGGTATTTTACCCTTTGGAAATTCAACCAGCTTGTACGCGCCATTTTTCTGTAGAGATTCCATCTCTTCTTGCATGGATTTCATCTACTGGTTCTCTTCTGGATGGGACAACACCTCCTTAAGACTTTTTGGCTCCCCCTCATCACTGATGAGGACATACTCTGTGGAAGGGTACCTGCATGACTCTACCCTTGGCCTCTCTGATCTCCTCAAAGGTTGAGGTTGTTCTTCTTCCTGAGTGGGGTGCTCCACTTCCTCGATACCTTCATCAAGTTGCTCCCCCTGCTCGGCAACCTCACCGGCCATACTTTCTGCACTTGTGGGATTGTTAGAAGTAGAAGGAATAGTAACAAGGTTAGGAATTATACCATTCTTTGCCTTTTCTGACATATCAGCAGCACTTCCAACTTCATTTTCTTGGAAGACTACATCTCTGCTTCTGATGACCTTCTTCTTTACAGGATCCCACAATCTGTACCCGAACTCTTCATCTCCATATCTGATAAATATTGTAAGCACGTGATTTTGCCCTATATGAGAATTACTCCCAAAAAATTCAAAATCAAATGATTTTTTCTTGGTGTGCAATTTTGTGATATTTTGTGATATTTTGAATAATTATTTGTATTTATCTGTGCATGTTTATTTGCTAAATTAATAAAAAATACAAAAATATGTCGCATTTTGCATATAGGATTTAATTCTACAATTGTTAGTAATTAAATTTGTTTTACAAAAATTAAAAATTACAAAAATAGGCATTGTTTGCATTTTTAGCATTTAATGTCCAAATATATAATTTTATGCTTAATTAATACTTAATTGTGCGTTAATTGTTATTGGGAGTTAATTTGCGCTTTTATAACTTAATTTAGTTCTTAATAATAGTTTAAGTATTTTTATAATTTAGTTTTAGAAAAAATAAAAGAAGAAAAGAGAGCGAAAATATAAAGAAAGTCGGAATTAGGCCTCTTCTTCAATTTCAAGCCACAGGCCCAAAAAATGGCCCAATCTTCCCTACGACCCAGTCCATTTCGAACTGGGTCGACCCAGTCCATAACTCAAAAGACCCAATACCCCTATCTTGCATTTCAAAGACACAAAACAAAACAAAAAAAAAAAAACCAAAAACCCTAAAAATGACCTAAGTCATCCGCCCCCCCCCTATCATTCTTCTTCTTCTTTTCTTCTTTCTTCTCCATACTCTAAAACACACATCCATGGCTGCCATGGCTAAGCTCCAGCAGCTTCATCTCACCCCGTCACTCACGCACACACGCACCAACAACTCCATAGTTGCCCTCCTCTGTCAAGCTTCGTCATCGTCGAGTTTGAGCTCATCCATGGCTTCCCCTGCTGCGTTCAGCTGCTTCTCCTTCTTGCTGCGTTCAACTGCTTCTTCTTCTTCGTGTTTTCGTCGTCATCCATGTCGCTGCTGCTTCTGTTTCAACCAAACATGACCGAACTGCTGCTGCTCGCGCAGCTGCGTTTCAGCAAACACGCCGTCATCCAAACACGCCTATCGCCGTTGCTTCTCCTCCTTCCTCCGCCGTTGCTTCAGCTGCCTCGCGACTGCTGCTGCCATGGCCTCCGCTGCTGCTGCTGTTCGGCATCGATCAACTGCTACTGCTTCACCAAAATACGTTGACAAAGCTCCTCCATTGCCGCAACGCTGCCAGCCCGTCCGTTACTGCCTTGTCTGCTATTTCAACGACTTCCATGGCCATGTTTCGGTTCTTTCATTGCCATGGACACAGCTAGATTGCTGCGCACGTTGCCATTTCTGTTGTTCCTTCATCTTCTTCGTGCTTCATAGTTGTTTTAAACCGGTTAGTTTGGTTTTGAGTCTATTTCGTTTTTATATTTTTCGAAGTAAAAGCCGATAAGTATTTGATTCTTGTTTGTTTTGTTTATCGTTTGAATTAATTTTTAGTTCATGTTCATGTGTTATTTGTTAAATTAATTTTCAGATTTTAAAATGGAAGTTTAATTAGTTGTTTTCATATTCATGTCATGTTTTGTATTATTGTTTAAGTGAATATTTGTTAGTTTGATGTTTGTTAGATTCAAATTGAAATTTAATCAACTATTTCTTCAATTTGTTTCATGTGTTTATGTATAGTTAGAAATTGTTAATATTGTTAAGTTCAAGTTTAAGTTCATAATTGTTTCTTCGTCGATCTTGTTATTTGTTTAAAGAATTTAGTTGTATTAAAGGAATATATTGTTTTAATCGTTTAATCCGTCATGTTTGTTGTCTTAAAATAGATTCATTCATGTTCATACTTTGTTTGGATGATCTTGAATCCGAATTTTGTATAGTTTGATTTCTTGTTTACCATTTATGATTATTGCTTGAATTGTTCTCATAATCTTGTTTAAAGTTTAATATAAGAATTGTTTGTTGTAATGTTGTTAGAGTTGATTTTAAGTTCAATATGATTGAATTTAGAAATCTTCATACTTTGTTTGTTGTTGTTGTTGAATCCGAAAATAGGATTGTTTGTTGCTAAAAAATTGTTCAATCAAGTTTTAGTTGTTCTTTGTTGTTCAATTCGTGTTCATGTGATTTGTTGTTGAAATGTTGTTAAAATCGTGTTCATGTGATATTGTTGTTATGATGTTCATCCATGTTCATATTGTTGTTTGAACATTGTTAGAAATTGATTATATTGTCTATATTTTGGTTAAGTTTGATTAATTGATGTGTTATAGCTGATGGGTAGTTTGGTAAATTTGTAGTACGTTCAGGGGTAGTTTGGTAATTTCAGTAAGGTCGGAAGGGGTAGTTTAGGAATTGTACATTTTGAAATTGTTTATTTGAAGCATGGGGGACAAAATGAAATGGGGTGGGTTGTGATATGATTATTTAATATAAAGGGGGGACAAGATTTAAATTAAAGGGAATCTTGCATTATTTTAAATAAAGCATGGGGGACAAAATGTAATGGGGATGAGTGGAAAGATAATGGGTTGGGTAGAGAAAAAGTATTGATTTAATTGATTAAAATATTTATGGGATGGGATTATATATATGTGAAGTCTTGAACACAAGAAGAAGAATACAGATAGAGAGAAAAAAACGGACAGAGAATAGAAGAGAGAAAAATTCCGAAAAATATTTAAGCTTTCAAAATAAAAATAAAAGCTAAAAAAAAATCTACTGCTTTCTTTCTTTGTTTGAAATTAGTATTAATGGTTGTTGTTACATTTAAAGCTTAAAGCTTTTATTTTTGGGATTACTACTCTACCGGTCTGTTACTGGGTTGTTACTGTTGCTGGGCAGTTGTTGCTATTGCACTGTTATTATTGTTGCTGATTTTCATCTTCATTTTCTTTTGCTTCCAATATCAGGTACATATCTTTTAAACTCATGTTGTGAAGAGCTTCAACATGGCAAGTAAATGAAGTTTGGAATTATAAGGATGTCCTCTACTCATTTAAATTTTATTAGTTTAAATTTCAGTTTTGTTTTAGTTGGTTAATATAGTATTAAATCAATTAGTAGATTAGTTCTCTTTCTTAATAACTAATGGCATAGTTATTTTAGGAACGCGATCAACTCATTTCTTTTAATATATGAAATAATGTCAATGATTTTTTTTACAAAATATAGAGTTAAGTGTTTGCAAATAGTCGCATAGGCAGAGAATAAGAATTGGTTTATTTATCTCAAACTCAATCTTTGTAAACAAATTAACCAAACAATTATAACTTTGGACTAAAAACAAGTATATGAGAAGGATATGGGATTTACAAGCACGAATTGCAACATTTTATGTCAAGGATATGTAGAAATAGAATTCGCATTAAATGTAACAATAAAAATTCTTCAGAAACTATTAATTTGTTTATCAAATTAATTCTTTTTCCAGTTTTATATGCGATTCAATTTTTGGATATGTTAATGTTATATCCACGATAAAAATGGTAGTATTTTTAGTTACATGTTGTTTGTTTCTTTTTCATATCATTAATTCTTTAAAATTTGAATAGTTTTGAGGTATATAATTCATACGCGTAAAATAAGACTTGTAGCAACGCCTAATAAATTTTGAATTCTTTGTCAAGAAATTTGGTGGCATCCCAATCGGTAATTCTCCACGATTCTTACATTTAAAAATAGATAGATGCAATAAACATTTATGGAAAATCTATACTACTATTAAGAATCTTTTGCGTGATTAGGGATGCGTTAGCGTAACCTGATTATATTTCTAAAAGCAATTCGGATTATGCGTTCGCGCAACTTCGAACGAACATTTAATAAAAAGGGGGCTCTTCGGAGAATATCAACATTAATTTCATATAACTCGAGATGTGCGGTTCAATATTTAATTATACAAGAGCGACGAACGTTCATAATTTTATTTTAGCACAATTTCGAACTTAAGTCCTTTTTTTATATATAATAAAAAATTTCGAAAATAAATAAATAAATAATTATTATTATATTGTGTATACGTACGCGTGACACGATTTTCACGTTAAAAATATTAATATATAAAACGAATACACGTACGCGTGATTCGATTCGAAGAAGGGTTTTTAATTATAAACAATTTAAATAGAAGCGGTAACAATAAAATCATGCAATAAAAATGTATTTAATAAATCAAAATAATCAAGCCAAATATAACAGTTGAGCGACCGTGCTAGAACCACGGAACTCGGGAACGCCTAACACCTTCTCCCGGGTTAACAGAATTCCTTATCCGGATTTCTGGTTCGCAGAATAATAAACAGAGTCATATTCTCCTCGATTCAGGGATTAAAATTGGTGACTTGGGACGCCTTAAAATTCCCAGGTGTCGACTCTGAAACAAACAAACAAATCCCGTTTCGACTGTCCTTTAATTGGAGAAAACTCCCCACGCGCCCCGCAGGCGCGACAAAAAGAGAGGTGCGACAGCTCTGGCGACTCTGCTGGGGACCGAACCCAGAACCACTGGTTCAGGGTTCAAGAATTCGAGCTTAAAATAATTGTTATAGTTGGCTTTATTTATTATCTGTTTTTTTTACATGATATATGCCCAATGTGCTAAATGACACTTTTACCGCTTTAATATTATTTGAATTATGAATATATACAACTGCTACGAAACCCCCTTCTTTCTGAGTCTTCTAAATTTATGGTGCACACGTATGCGTGGCCCACCTTTCTGTTAAAGTCATACCAAATAAGACGAAGTTGGGACAAGTAACTAGGCCGGGTAGACTTTCGTGCTCCCGGTACGTTGCCCCCGCTTCGGCTCAAACTGTCCGTTTGGGTAAGCCAGGGCTAGATCAATATGCCTCAGGTTTTTTCACTTAGAATAACTCACCTTCATGCCGGATCCCTAGTAGGAGCGATTGTTTGCATCACGTGCATTTGACTTTGGAGACTCAACACAGGGGTTGGGTCTGTCTAGGACAGGTGTACCAAAAAAAAATGACCATCCTGATGCATCTTACTTGCTGCTACTTGCGCATTTATTTGATCCGGATTTGTGTGTTGACTGACTTTTGAATATCCTGAATAATATTTTAAAATTGAAAAAAAAATAGCGGTTAGGGAATTGACTGTTTATTTTTGAAAAAAAAACCAATGCCCAAATAACTGTCAAAACTCTGCCGAAATTTTGAGAAAATGAAAAAAAAATATTTTATTGGTTTGTTTTATTAAAAGCAAAGGAAAAATAGAAAATGAAAATAAAAAAAAGAGTCTTATTTTTAAAATGGTTTTTTTAAATTTTATTTGCTTCAAAAAATAAAAAAAAAAAAATAAAAAGGTCTTTCATTATTTGTCGCAAATATATATATATATATATATATATATATATATATATATATATATATATATATATATATATAAATCCGAAAAGTTTTTTTTATTTCCAAAAGATATATATATCTTTATTTGTTGCAAAGAGTATTTGTCTTGCCAAGAAAATTCAAAATACAATTCCAAAAAAATATGTCTTGCAAAAAATAATATAAATATCTTTATTTTCCATTGTTGATAAAACAAAAATAATAAAAATGTTTTCTTTTAAAAAAAAAATCCGAAAATATTTTGATTCTTCTTTCAAAATTGAAAAGAAAATTCAAAATTCAAAAAATATTTTTTAGAAGCATTTCTTTTATCAAAAGTAAAATTCCAAAAATATTTTTTTTCTTTAGAATAAAAAAAAGACAAATGGAAATTCGAAAAAAAAAAAACTTCCTTTTACTTTTGAAATTCTCAAAGTTCAAATCAAAAGAAAAGGAATTTTTACGAGTTTTTCTTTCAAAAAGAAATCAATCAAAAAAAAATATATTTATACTTCCTTTGAGCAGTTCTTTCACAGTTCCAATAAAAAAAAATATTAGTTCATTTACTTATTCACGAGGCCCGAACTACGCGGGTTTGATTCTCACCGGATGTGAGATACGTAGGCAACCCTCATCGGGTCCAACCCCACTTTTGCTAAAATAAGCCAAAACCAATAAATAAATAAAAACGTGTCAAAATTTTAATTTTGTCGTAAATAAGTCGGGCAGTGTCCAGCCTCCACTTTTTGCTAAAAAAAATAAATAGCCAAAAAAAAAATATGTCAAATTTTAATTTTGTCATAAAGAAGTCGGGTGACGCTATTTTATCAAGACATAGCCGAATGTTTCCGAAAGGGACGCCGGAAGGCTGACTTTGCATAAACAGCCACCTTTGGGTCATTTTTTAAAAATTTGGTCCAATTGACCCACACAGCCTTAAAAAGTCTTCGTCCCCGAGGCGCTGAAGGGCCGTGTTGCAACACCTGGTTTTTATTGTAATTTGAAAAAAAAAAACAAAGAGTCAACGGTCAGGTGAATACCTTTTAGATTTTTGGTCAAAATAAGCCGAGCCAGCTTCGGCCGCGTCTTAAACCGTTCTTGCCGAAATAGCCTCAGAGTATCTTTCAGTTGTCGAAAGGTTATTTTCGTAAAAGAATGGACAAGTTGGTAAAGTGTCATAAAATAATCTTCCCCGACCTCAAAATTCATGTGAGAATTGGAAGGGGCCACATTTGCAAAAATAGCCGTTTGGTTGCATTTGACAAACGGGGAAAGGAAGCTGGCCGTTTGTTTTTGAATCTTTTGATTAGAATATGCTGGTTGTTTGATTTTCAAGTTTTTAGGTCATCTTTAAACCTTTTAAACCCAGTTTGTTTTAATATGAAAATTTTAATTGAAAAAAATGATTAGTATTGTTCATCTTTTATTGGTCCGAACTACGCAAGGTCTGATTCATGCGGGGTCATGATACGTAGGCAATCTCCATAAGATTCGACCACAACAAATAATGAAAAAAATGAAAAAAAAATCGAAAAAGGGGAAAAAGATGTTGCTAGTAATAAGAACCGACTGAGTCCATTCTAACATGTTTTATTTTGAATTGTGAAGAAAGTTGAGTTGGTCGGTTTGTTCAGAGGCTTCAACAAGAGTCTATTGTGCCGGGAAAAAATAGAATACTAAAACAGCAAATGACCGGAGTGTGTCAAGCATGGGCCAGTGGGCAAGGACAGCCTCGTCATGAGTCACAATTTGCGACACAACAAGAGCAGTACCACTCTCCTAAGTACCACCCGTACTCGTTAGATCTTCCTTCAAAGATTGAAGAACCTGCCCGAAAAATGGTACAAGAAGAAATGACCCAAAGGGTGAAAAACTTAGAACAATGGTTGAAAAACAGGCAAGGGTTGTCTGGCCAAAAGAGTGTTGTCTTCAAAGATCTATGTATGTTCCCCGATGTCCACTTGCCGCCTGGTTTCAAAACTCCCAAATTTGAAAAGTACGATGGACATGGAGATCCCATTGCCCACCTGAAAAGGTATTGCAATCAACTGAGAGGTGCGGGAAGAAATGAAGAATTATTGATGGTTTATTTTATGGAAAGCCTTACGGGAGTAGCTTCCGAATGGTTTATGGATCAAGACACGTCTCGCTGGTATGTCTGGGACGACATGGCACAAGCATTTGTCAAACAGTTCTAATACAACATCGACATTGCCCTAGACCGCATTTCCCTTTCAAACCTGAAGAAGAAACCAAGTGAAAGTTTCAGGGAATATGCCATTAAATGGAGAGAGCAAGCAGCTCGAGTTAAGCCACCCATGGATGACCATGAGCTAATAACTGTCTTCCTTCAAGCGCAAGAGCCAGATTACTTTCAGAACATGATGTCCGCAGTTGGCAAATCCTTCTCGAAAGCAATCAAAATGGGAGAAATAATAGAGAATGGTCTTAAGACAGGAAAAATTATGAGTCAAGCAGTTTTTAAAGCTGCAACTCACACTGTCCGGGTTGAGTCTGATAATTTTTGCGACACAAATGAGAAGATTGAAGAAATCATGATGACATCAGGGTCAAGAAGAGGTCCTAGGAGAACATCTCGAAGGTATGAGCAGCCTCCTAAAGTTATCTATGAATCCCCTGAGCAATATTATCCCCCTCAGAACCCACAACACTCTATTGTTCCACCTTAGTATGTTGCCCGACCACCAAAACGCCCCAGAAGGCGAGAACGAGCGTCACAAAATCTCCAGAAGCCTCCACATAACTTTCAGGTGCCCTATAACCCACATCCAAGCCAGAAGTATAAAGGGGAACGAAGGTTGAAAGATAATTTTACACCAATAGGAGAGTCCTATGAAAGCTTATTTGAGAGGTTAAAGCATCACGACATGATTGCATCTATTCCTCCAAATCATCTAGACACACGTGCAAGAAGCTTTGACCCTTCTAAAAGGTGTGAATACCATTCCAATGCCCAGGGGCACAATGTTGAAAGTTGTCGGGATTTGAAAAAAGAAATAGAAAGGATGATCCAGGAAAATCTGATTGTGATCCAAGGTAATGACACCCAGAATATCGCACATAATCCTTTACCTGCACATCATGATGCACACTTTATGGGGAGGATGCCTGGTAACATGGGATTTTAGAGTCATCCCGGAAAGCCGCTAACTGATGATAATGATATCGAAGTTGGAAATGGTCTGGACAATACTGCAAAGCCCAGTGGCTAAAGATGCCAACTTTGATAAAATGGGAGGTCTCCGTTCCTTGGTTAGCAAGAGAGAAGCTTGTGGTGGCTTATTTTGTTGTCATTTCTGTTGTCCGGATTATTCTTAGGGTTGTAATCCGAATATTGTCTTGAGTCAAACCTTCTTATCTTTCCATTTTGTCATATCAGTTTGTTTAAGTTTTGTCAAGGCTGTGTTAGGATTTTATTCTGCTTGTTTTGTTTGTTTTATTATTCAAACCATTTCGCCAGTAGTCTAATACAAAAGCCGGTCTTTTATTATTTCCAGTTTTCTTTTGATTATTCCTTTTATCATTTTTATTCAAGCGCTGATTCTAGTGACATGACATGCGCACACAGTTTGGGCCTAGTCTATAAAGTTAATCATAAAACCCTGGGAAGGTGATCAAAGCATTTAAAGGAAATAAGAACGGTTTGAGATTATTTGAAGCCCTAGTCATGTGGAACTGGGGCAAGTAAAACATAAAGAAAACCGTTAAATGCAAGATTCGCCAAATTGGCATGAAGGTCGTGCATGAGAGTGAGAGTGTCGCCCAGCAGTGCTTTAGAAATGACAAAATGAAAAAGCACGTGGTTAACATAATTGTCAAGACCAGCACCGTCGGAAGAGACTATAAATCTATGTTCAATTATGTTGTTTGCACTTGGCATGTTTTGAAGACTGGAATGACGAAGGCATTTTGTTCTGCTACCTAAACACTTTATCCTTCGTTACCCCTTTTGAGCCTTATTTTATTTTCTTTCATACCCCTCGTTCGGAATCAATAGCAACGACTAGGAAATACAAGCCTAGAAGGTAAAAAAAAAAAAAAAAGAAAAGAAAAGAAAAAAAACAACAAAAAATGAGAGAAAAAAAAAAGAAAGTCAGAAGAAAACAGAGGAATTGGGAACTACGTTTGACCTGATTCCTCAAAGAGGATACGTAGGCGCCTCACGACTCGGTCATAGGGTGCACAGTGTGCATAGTGTGCATGGTGTAATAAAAAGAAAAAAAATTAATTAATTATAAATAAATAATCCCCAAGCAAGAAACTGGGGCAAGAATTGTGCTCGTTGTAAGCAAAATTGGTTCCGAAGGTTGTAATTTTGAACCCCAAATTGATTTGTTTTTGAGCCTTTAATACCCTTTCTTTCTAAGCCTATCCAAAAAACCCACATTACGGTCCAAAGAAAGACCTTCTGATCAGTCTGCAAAAGATGCCAAGTCAGACAAATGAGAATCTTACCGGCGAACATAACATTCTGTTCCACAACAGAAAGGACTCTAATCTCCAGCAGAGAGAGTCATACCGGCAACACTCCAAATCCCCAGCTAGAAAGTGATATAAATGAGAGAGTCTTATCGGTGAAAATCTTCACGGACACCATAAGGCGATGAAAGCTGAGAGAAAAACCCAAAATGAGAGAGGCTTGATAGTGAAAACCCTTCGGGCACTACAAGTCGAATAAGATTGGGAATCAGATGGGGGATAGTCAAGGGAAGACCTTGAAAGACGATTGATGACGAAGGATAGGCCACATATGCATGTCATGACCATTAGAGTTAGTGTTTTCATTTGATAGGTTTTTATTTATAGTTTCTTTCGTTAAAGAGTCATCTTTTTTCTTTTGTCTTTTATTCTGTTCCCTTTTATCTTTCTCCTTTCATAGAAAATTCCCCAGTAGAGTTTGTTTGGTCAGAACCAGTGGGAATGACTTCAAAATAGGCCATCAGCTTTCCAAGATAAGATCTGACTAGTACATACAAATGGTATAGTCAGCAAGGAACAAGCGCGAGGCCAGTGTCAAAAAAAGATATCCCCAGCAAAAGGGAATTGACAAAAAGATCAACGAGTGTAAGAGGGATATCCCCAGCAGAAAAGGATTATCCCCAGCAAATAATATCATCCCCCAGCAAGTTGTGGAATGCAGAGCAAGGAAGGATAAAGGGAAAAGCCATCCCAGTGGAGTATCACAGCCAACTACCACGCTTTAAGCTAACAAATTTTTGATTTGAAACAGGTAAAGGAAATGGCATTGATGACGGAAAGGCATGCCATAAAAAAAAAGATTATCAAACTGGGGCAGTAAATTTTCTTTTCAATTAGAAAATTTTCTGAAAATCAGGTACCCATCTGGGGAAGAATAAAGATAACACCAAGGAAGTGGTCTTTGAACCAGTGTTGCCCCAACATAATAAGTTTCAATGGAGGAAGTTATCCCCAGCAGACAGAATAAAGGGATGACACTTGTGCTCAGAAAAGCAAAAAGCCATTATCATCCCCAGCAGCTTCCAAAAGAATGAAGCATCGATTTGAAGGGATAAAATTCCCCAGCAGCGTTATCCTCAACAACGTTATCCCAAGAAGATAACACTTTTATCCCCAACAGTGTTGAGAGAAAATAAATTCTGGAAAAAAAAACCAAATATATATATATATATATAAAGAATGGAGGAAGGGAAGAAAGGAGACTCCCACAGTGGTATTATCCCCAGCAAGCAAGAACAAAGCAGCGCAAAGGAAGGAGAAAAGAAAAGAAGAAATTACGAAGGTAAGTTTCTCAAATCATTGATCTTTACATTTTTCTCCTAGGATAAAAAGTCCTAGTCTGATGAATTTACCTCCCGATACAATCTTGGTCCGATGAAATTTTTCTCCCAAGATAAGATATCAAATCTTAGTCGGATGAATCTTTCTCCTAAGATCACAACAAAATAGACCTAGTCTGACGATTTATCTCCTAGAGTCAAAATCTTGGTCCGATGAAATTTTTCTCCCAAGATAAGATATCAAATCTTAGTCGGATGAATCTTTCTCCTAAGATCACAACAAAATGGACCTAGTCTGACGATTTATCTCCTAGAGTCAAAATCTTGGTCTGATGAAATTGTTCTCCCAAGATAAAATCTTAGTCGGATGAATCTTTCTCCTAAGATCACAACAAAATGGACCTAGTCTGACGATTTATCTCCTAGAGTCAAAATCTTGGTCTGATGAAATTGTTCTCCCAAGATAAAATCTTAGTCGGATGAATCTTTCTCCTAAGATCACAACAAATGGACCTAGTCTGACGATTTATCTCCTAGAGTCAAAATCTTGGTCTGATGAAATTCTTCTCCCAAGATAAAATCTTAGTCGGATGAATCTTTCTCCTAAGATCACAACAAATGGACCTAGTCTGACGATTTATCTCCTAGAGTCAAACTCTTGGTCTGATGAAATTTTTCTCCCAAGATCAAATCTTAGTCGGATGAATCTTTCTCCTAAGATCACAACAAATGGACCTAGTCTGACGATTTATCTCCTAGAGTCAAAATCTTGGTCTGATGAAATTTTTCTCCCAAGATAAAATCTTAGTCGGATGAATCTTTCTCCTAAGATCACAACAAAATGGACCTAGTCTGATGATTTATCTCCTAGAGTCACAATCTTGGTCCGATGAAATTTTTCTCCCAAGATAAGATATCAAATCTTAGTCCGATGAATCTTTCTCCTAAGATAAGATATCAAATCCTAGTATGATGAATTTTCTCCTAGGATAATTTAAAAAAAAAAAGAAGTTTGAATTGAAAAAAAATGGTTGAAGTCAGGAGCCCCCCTGAAGAATAGAATGGCGATTTATTGGTTGAAATCAGGAGCCCCCCTGAAGAATAGAATGGCGATTTATTGGTTGAAATCAGGAGCCCGCCTGAAGAGAGGAATGTCGATTATTTTCAAAGTTGTTGTTGAAGTCAGGAGCCCGCCTGAAAAGAGGAAAGACGTTTTTAAAAGTTGTTGAAATCTTGCCAACCTAAAGAAAGGATTGGCGATGTATCGGTTAAAGTCAGGAGCCCGCCTGAAGAGAGGAATGGCGATTATTTTCAAAGTTGTTGTTGAAGTCAGGAGCCCGCCTGAAGAGAGGAAAGGCGTTTATTTTAAAAGTTGTGTACTTGAAGTCAGGAGCCCGCCTGAAGAGAGGAATGACGCTTATTTTTAAAATTGTTGTTGATGTTGGGAGCCCGCCCATATAACAGAGGCATACATTTCATTTTACATTTTGGTTGTTGAAGTTGGGAGCCCGCCCATAGAACAGAGGCATGCATTCAGTCTTTACATTTCAAGCATTGAAGTTGGGAGCCCGCCCAGATAACAGAGGCATACATTTCAGTCTTTATATTTCAAGCGTCGAAGTTGGGAGCCCGCCCAGATAGCAGAGACATACATTTCAAGATCAAGTCAGAGGACAATAAAACAGAGGGTTACAATAGGAATCCCCAGCAGGAAACAATAAAATTCCCCGGCACCGGGAAACAGAAGGTTGCAACAAGAGGTCACAACACAAACTCAAGTGCATGTGTCAAAAAGAAGAAAACACCGGAAAAAAGGCAAGCAGACAAGAAAGCAAGGCAACAGAAAAATTGCAGTATAGCGTAGCTTCTTGTTTTCTTTTAAGCACGGTGTAACAAGGAGATCGGTAAGCAGTAGTAATAGCATGCAACAACAGTAACATTGCAGTCCAACGGTAGTCCCAGCTACCCAAAATTTCCCGAACTACATTGACCTGATTCCTGTTTAGCCCAGGATATGTAGGAAACCTTTGAAGCAAAGGTTCGGTCAAATCTTTTTCAAAAAATGCTTCACACGGAGTACTCGGATGAGCAAAAATCGCTCGCTTTATCTTTGCACGAAAACCCTTCGTGTCTTCGGGCAAAGAGGGGCAGCTGTAAGCACATGATTTTTGCCCTATATGAGAATTACTCCCAAAAAATTCAAAATCAAATGATTTTTTCTTGGTGTGCAATTTTGTGATATTTTGTGATATTTTGAATAATTATTTGTATTTATCTGTGCATGTTTATTTGCTAAATTAATAAAAAATACAAAAATATGTCGCATTTTGCATATAGGATTTAATTCTACAATTGTTAGTAATTAAATTTGTTTTACAAAAATTAAAAATTACAAAAATAGGCATTGTTTGCATTTTTAGCATTTAATGACCAAATATACAATTTTATGCTTAATTAATACTTAATTGTGCGTTAATTGTTATTGGGAGTTAATTTGCGCTTTTATAACTTAATTTAGTTCTTAATAATAGTTTAAGTATTTTTATAATTTAGTTTTAGAAAAAATAAAAGAAGAAAAGAGAGCGAAAATATAAAGAAAGTCGGAATTAGGCCTCTTCTTCAATTTCAAGCCACAAGCCCAAAAAATGGCCCAATCTTCCCTACGACCCAGTCCATTTCGAACTGGGTCGACCCAGTCCATAACTCAAAAGACCCAATACCCCTATCTTGCATTTCAAAGACACAAAACAAAACAAAAAAAAAAAAACCAAAAACCCTAAAAATGACCTAAGTCATCCGCCCCCCCTATCATTCTTCTTCTTCTTTTCTTCTTTCTTCTCCATACTCTAAAACACACATCCATGGCTGCCATGGCTAAGCTCCAGCAGCTTCATCTCACCCCGTCACTCACGCACACACGTACCAACAACTCCATAGTTGCCCTCCTCTGTCAAGCTTCGTCATCGTCAAGTTTGAGCTCATCCATGGCTTCCCCTGCTGCGTTCAGCTGCTTCTCCTTCTTGCTGCGTTCAACTGCTTCTTCTTCTTCGTGTTTTCGTCGTCATCCTTGTCGCTGCTGCTTCTGTTTCAACCAAACATGACCGAACTGCTGCTGCTCGCGCAGCTGCGTTTCAGCAAACACGCCGTCATCCAAACACGCCTATCGCCGTTGCTTCTCCTCCTTCCTCCGCCGTTGCTTCAGCTGCCTCGCGACTGCTGCTGCCATGGCCTCCGCTGCTGCTGCTGTTCGGCATCGATCAACTGCTACTGCTTCACCAAAATACGTTGACAAAGCTCCTCCATTGCCGCAACGCTGCCAGCCCGTCCGTTACTGCCTTGTCTGCTATTTCAACGACTTCCATGGCCATGTTTCGGTTCTTTCATTGCCATGGACACAGCTAGATTGCTGCGCACGTTGCCATTTCTGTTGTTCCTTCATCTTCTTCGTGCTTCATAGTTGTTTTAAACCGGTTAGTTTGGTTTTGAGTCTATTTCGTTTTTATATTTTTCGAAGTAAAAGCCGATAAGTATTTGATTCTTGTTTGTTTTGTTTATCGTTTGAATTAATTTTTAGTTCATGTTCATGTGTTATTTGTTAAATTAATTTTCAGATTTTAAAATGGAAGTTTAATTAGTTGTTTTCATATTCATGTCATGTTTTGTATTATTGTTTAAGTGAATATTTGTTAGTTTGATGTTTGTTAGATTCAAATTGAAATTTAATCAACTATTTCTTCAATTTGTTTCATGTGTTTATGTATAGTTAGAAATTGTTAATATTGTTAAGTTCAAGTTTAAGTTCATAATTGTTTCTTCGTCGATCTTGTTATTTGTTTAAAGAATTTAGTTGTATTAAAGGAATATATTGTTTTAATCGTTTAATCCGTCATGTTTGTTGTCTTAAAATAGATTCATTCATGTTCATACTTTGTTTGGATGATCTTGAATCCGAATTTTGTATAGTTTGATTTCTTGTTTACCATTTATGATTATTGCTTGAATTGTTCTCATAATCTTGTTTAAAGTTTAATATAAGAATTGTTTGTTGTAATGTTGTTAGAGTTGATTTTAAGTTCAATATGATTGAATTTAGAAATCTTCATACTTTGTTTGTTGTTGTTGTTGAATCCGAAAATAGGATTGTTTGTTGCTAAAATATTGTTCAATCAAGTTTTAGTTGTTCTTTGTTGTTCAATTCGTGTTCATGTGATTTGTTGTTGAAATGTTGTTAAAATCGTGTTCATGTGATATTGTTGTTATGATGTTCATCCATGTTCGTATTGTTGTTTGAACATTGTTAGAAATTGATCATATTGTCTATATTTTGGTTAAGTTTGATTAATTGATGTGTTATAGCTGATGGGTAGTTTGGTAAATTTGTAGTACGTTCAGGGGTAGTTTGGTAATTTCAGTAAGGTCGGAAGGGGTAGTTTAGGAATTGTACATTTTGAAATTGTTTATTTGAAGCATGGGGGACAAAATGAAATGGGGTGGGTTGTGATATGATTATTTAATATAAAGGGGGGACAAGATTTAAATTAAAGGGGAATCTTGCATTATTTTAAATAAAGCATGGGGGACAAAATGTAATGGGGATGAGTGGAAAGATAATGGGTTGGGTAGAGAAAAAGTATTGATTTAATTGATTAAAATATTTATGGGATGGGATTATATATATGTGAAGTCTTGAACACAAGAAGAAGAATACAGATAGAGAGAAAAAAAAACGGACAGAGAATAGAAGAGAGAAAAATTCCGAAAAATATTTAAGCTTTCAAAATAAAAATAAAAGCTAAAAAAAAAATCTACTACTTTCTTTCTTTGTTTGAAATTAGTATTAATGGTTGTTGTTACATTTAAAGCTTAAAGCTTTTATTTTTGGGATTACTACTCTACCGGTCTGTTACTGGGTTGTTACTGTTGCTGGGCAGTTGTTGCTATTGCACTGTTATTATTGTTGCTGATTTTCATCTTCATTTTCTTTTGCTTCCAATATCAGGTACATATCTTTTAAACTCATGTTGTGAAGAGCTTCAACATGGCAAGTAAATGAAGTTTGGAATTATAAGGATGTCCTCTACTCATTTAAATTTTATTAGTTTAAATTTCAGTTTTGTTTTAGTTGGTTAATATAGTATTAAATCAATTAGTAGATTAGTTCTCTTTCTTAATAACTAATGGCATAGTTATTTTAGGAACGCGATCAACTCATTTCTTTTAATATATGAAATAATGTCAATGATTTTTTTTTACAAAATATAGAGTTAAGTGTTTGCAAATAGTCGCATAGGCAGAGAATAAGAATTGGTTTATTTATCTCAAACTCAATCTTTGTAAACAAATTAACCAAACAATTATAACTTTGGACTAAAAACAAGTATATGAGAAGGATATGGGATTTACAAGCACGAATTGCAACATTTTATGTCAAGGATATGTAGAAATAGAATTCGCATTAAATGTAACAATAAAAATTCTTCAGAAACTATTAATTTGTTTATCAAATTAATTCTTTTTCCAGTTTTATATGCGATTCAATTTTTGGATATGTTAATGTTGTATCCACGATAAAAATGGTAGTATTTTTAGTTACATGTTGTTTGTTTCTTTTTCATATCATTAATTCTTTAAAATTTGAATAGTTTTGAGGTATATAATTCATACGCGTAAAATAAGACTTGTAGCAACGCCTAATAAATTTTGAATTCTTTGTCAAGAAATTTGGTGGCATCCCAATCGGTAATTCTCCACGATTCTTACATTTAAAAATAGATAGATGCAATAAACATTTATGGAAAATCTATACTACTATTAAGAATCTTTTGCGTGATTAGGGATGCGTTAGCGTAACCTGATTATATTTCTAAAAGCAATTCGGATTATGCGTTCGCGCAACTTCGAACGAACATTTAATAAAAAGGGGGCTCTTCGGAGAATATCAATATTAATTTCATATAACTCGAGATGTGCGGTTCAATATTTAATTATACAAGAGCGACGAACGTTCATAATTTTATTTTAGCACAATTTCGAACTTAAGTCCTTTTTTTATATATAATAAAAAATTTCGAAAATAAATAAATAAATAATTATTATTATATTGTGTATACGTACGCGTGACACGATTTTCACGTTAAAAATATTAATATATAAAACGAATACACGTACGCGTGATTCGATTCGAAGAAGGGTTTTTAATTATAAACAATTTAAATAGAAGCGGTAACAATAAAATCATGCAATAAAAATGTATTTAATAAATCAAAATAATCAAGCCAAATATAACAGTTGAGCGACCGTGCTAGAACCACGGAACTCGGGAACGCCTAACACCTTCTCCCGGGTTAACAGAATTCCTTATCCGGATTTCTGGTTCGCAGAATAATAAACAGAGTCATATTCTCCTCGATTCAGGGATTAAAATTGGTGACTTGGGACGCCTTAAAATTCCCAGGTGGCGACTCTGAAACAAACAAACAAATCCCGTTTCGACTGTCCTTTAATTGGAGAAAACTCCCCACGCGCCCCGCAGGCGCGGCAAAAAGAGAGGTGCGACAGCTCTGGCGACTCTGCTGGGGACCGAACCCATAACCACTGGTTCAGGGTTCAAGAATTCGAGCTTAAAATAATTGTTATAGTTGGCTTTATTTATTATCTGTTTTTTTTACATGATATATGCCCAATGTGCTAAATGACACTTTTACCGCTTTAATATTATTTGAATTATGAATATATACAACTGCTACGAAACCCCCTTCTTTCTGAGTCTTCTAAATTTATGGTGCACACGTGTGCGTGGCCCACCTTTCTGTTAAAGTCATACCAAATAAGACGAAGTTGGGACAAGTAACTAGGCCGGGTAGACTTTCGTGCTCCCGGTACGTTGCCCCCGCTTCGGCTCAAACTGTCCGTTTGGGTAAGCCAGGGCTAGATCAATATGCCTCAGGTTTTTTCACTTAGAATAACTCACCTTCATGCCGGATCCCTAGTAGGAGCGATTGTTTGCATCACGTGCATTTGACTTTGGAGACTCAACACAGGGGTTGGGTCTGTCTAGGACAGGTGTACCAAAAAAATGACCATCCTGATGCATCTTACTTGCTGCTACTTGCGCATTTATTTGATCCGGATTTGTGTGTTGACTGACTTTTGAATATCCTGAATAATATTTTAAAATTGAAAAAAAAATAGCGGTTAGGGAATTGACTGTTTATTTTTGAAAAAAAAACCAATGCCCAAATAACTGTCAAAACTCTGCCGAAATTTTGAGAAAATGAAAAAAAAATATTTTATTGGTTTGTTTTATTAAAAGCAAAGGAAAAATAGAAAATGAAAATAAAAAAAAGAGTCTTATTTTTAAAATGGTTTTTTTAAATTTTATTTGCTTCAAAAAATAAAAAAAAAATAAAATAAAAAGGTCTTTCATTATTTGTCGCAAATATATATATATATATATATATATATATATATATATATATATATATATATATATATATATATATATATATATATATATAAATCCGAAAAGTTTTTTTTATTTCCAAAAGATATATATATCTTTATTTGTTGCAAAGAGTATTTGTCTTGCCAAGAAAATTCAAAATACAATTCCAAAAAAATATGTCTTGCAAAAAATAATATAAATATCTTTATTTTCCATTGTTGATAAAACAAAAATAATAAAAATGTTTTCTTTTAAAAAAAAATCCGAAAATATTTTGATTCTTCTTTCAAAATTGAAAAGAAAATTCAAAATTCAAAAAATATTTTTTAGAAGCATTTCTTTTATCAAAAGTAAAATTCCAAAAATATTTTTTTTCTTTAGAATAAAAAAAAGACAAATGGAAATTCGAAAAAAAAAACTTCCTTTTACTTTTGAAATTCTCAAAGTTCAAATCAAAAGAAAAGGAATTTTTACGAGTTTTTCTTTCAAAAAGAAATCAATCAAAAAAAAATATATTTATACTTCCTTTGAGCAGTTCTTTCACAGTTCCAATAAAAAAAAATATTAGTTCATTTACTTATTCACGAGGCCCGAACTACGCGGGTTTGATTCTCACCGGATGTGAGATACGTAGGCAACCCTCATCGGGTCCAACCCCACTTTTGCTAAAATAAGCCAAAACCAATAAATAAATAAAAACGTGTCAAAATTTTAATTTTGTCGTAAATAAGTCGGGCAGTGTCCAGCCTCCACTTTTTGCTAAAAAAAATAAATAGCCAAAAAAAAAATATGTCAAATTTTAATTTTGTCATAAAGAAGTCGGGTGACGCTATTTTATCAAGACATAGCCGAATGTTTCCGAAAGGGACGCCGGAAGGCTGACTTTGCATAAACAGCCACCTTTGGGTCATTTTTTAAAAATTTGGTCCAATTGACCCACACACCCTTAAAAAGTCTTCGTCCCCGAGGCGCTGAAGGGCCGTGTTGCAACACCTGGTTTTTATTGTAATTTGAAAAAAAAAAAAACAAAGAGTCAACGGTCAGGTGAATACCTTTTAGATTTTTGGTCAAAATAAGCCGAGCCAGTTTCGGCCGCGTCTTAAACCGTTCTTGCCGAAATAGCCTCAGAGTATCTTTCAGTTGTCGAAAGGTTATTTTCGTAAAAGAATGGACAAGTTGGTAAAGTGTCATAAAATAATCCTCCCCGACCTCAAAATTCATGTGAGAATTGGAAGGGGCCACATTTGCAAAAATAGTCGTTTGGTTGCATTTGACAAACGGGGAAAGGAAGCTGGCCGTTTGTTTTTGAATCTTTTGATTAGAATATGCTGGTTGTTTGATTTTCAAGTTTTTAGGTCATTTTTAAACCTTTTAAATCCAGTTTGTTTTAATATGAAAATTTTAATTGAAAAAAATGATTAGTATTGTTCATCTTTTATTGGTCCGAACTACGCAAGGTCTGATTCATGCGGGGTCATGATACGTAGGCAATCTCCATAAGATTCGACCACAACAAATAATGAAAAAAATGAAAAAAAAAATCGAAAAAAGGGGAAAAAGATGTTGCTAGTAATAAGAACCGACTGAGTCCATTCTAACATGTTTTATTTTGAATTGTGAAGAAAGTTGAGTTGGTCGGTTTGTTCAGAGGCTTCAACAAGAGTCTATTGTGCCGGGAAAAAATAGAATACTAAAACAGCAAATGACCGGAGTGTGTCAAGCATGGGCCAGTGTGCAAGGACAGCCTCGTCATGAGTCACAATTTGCGACACAACAAGAGCAGTACCACTCTCCTAAGTACCACCCGTACTCGTTAGATCTTCCTTCAAAGATTGAAGAACCTGCCCGAAAAATGGTACAAGAAGAAATGACCCAAAGGGTGAAAAACTTAGAACAATGGTTGAAAAACAGGCAAGGGTTGTCTGGCCAAAAGAGTGTTGCCTTCAAAGATCTATGTATGTTCCCCGATGTCCACTTGCCGCCTGGTTTCAAAACTCCCAAATTTGAAAAGTACGATGGACATGGAGATCCCATTGCCCACCTGAAAAGGTATTGCAATCAACTGAGAGGTGCGGGAAGAAATGAAGAATTATTGATGGTTTATTTTATGGAAAGCCTTACGGGAGTAGCTTTCGAATGGTTTATGGATCAAGACACGTCTCGCTGGTATGTCTGGGACGACATGGCACAAGCATTTGTCAAACAGTTCTAATACAGCATCGACATTGCCCCAGACCGCATTTCCCTTTCAAACCTGAAGAAGAAACCAAGTGAAAGTTTCAGGGAATATGCCATTAAATGGAGAGAGCAAGCAGCTCGAGTTAAGCCACCCATGGATGACCATGAGCTAATAACTGTCTTCCTTCAAGCGCAAGAGCCAGATTACTTTCAGAACATGATGTCCGCAGTTGGCAAATCCTTCTCGAAAGCAATCAAAATGGGAGAAATAATAGAGAATGGTCTTAAGACAGGAAAAATTATGAGTCAAGCAGTTTTTAAAGCTGCAACTCACACTGTCCGGGTTGAGTCTGATAATTTTTGCGACACAAATGAGAAGATTGAAGAAATCATGATGACATCAGGGTCAAGAAGAGGTCCTAGGAGAACATCTCGAAGGTATGAGCAGCCTCCTAAAGTTATCTATGAATCCCCTGAGCAATATTACCCCCCTTAGAACCCACAACACTCTATTGTTTAGGCAGTTTAGCCATTCTAAGCATGCTTCTCACTTTATCCACAATGGTGCGGTTCATTCTCTCGGCTACGTCATTGTGTTGCGGGGTTCCAGAAACTGTCTTTTCATGTCTGATCCCATGACCTGAACAGTACTCTTCAAATTCCCTTGAAGTGTACTCACCTCCATTGCCACTTCGGAGATGTTTTAGCTTTCGACTCGTCTCCCTTTCTACTCGAGCATGAAACTTCTGAAAAACTTGAAACACCTGATCTTTGATTTTCAAAATATAAACCCATAATTTTCGTGAAACATCATCAATAAAAGTAACAAAATATTTGTTACCGCCCATTGATTCAATTTCCATTGGGCCACAAACATCAGAATATACTAAATCAAGTATATTCAATTTTCTTTCAGTTAATGTCTGGAATAAGACTCTATGCTACTTACCAAATAAACAATAGTCACAAGGTTTTACCGTTGTACCTTTGGCATAAGAAATGAGTGATTTCTTGGCAAGAATCTGCAATCCCTTTTCGCTCATATGACCCATTCTTTTGTGCCACAAATCTGCAGAAATCTCATCTTGCGTCGCGTTCAATTCACCTTGGCGTATTTCTGCATTTGCCCTGTACAACGTGCCACGAGCAACTCCCTTTGCAATCACCAATGATCTCTTAGTGAGTCTCCACTTTTGATTTGCAAAATAGTTCTCGTATCCATCTCGGTTTAAAGCAATTCCCGAGATCAAGTTCATCCGCAAATCAGGTACATGTCGCACATCCTTTAGAACCAATGTGCATCCAACATTTGTCTTGTTACAAATGTCACCAATCCCCGCAATCTTTGAGTAACTTGTGTTACCCATTCTCACTGTGTCGAAATCACCTGCTACATATCTGCAAAAAAGATCTCTTACCAGTATGGCATGATAAGATGCCACTGTGTCAACCACCCATTCCGACTCTGGACCTGACAGGTGCATGCATTCTTCTTTCTCATTTATAAAAAGGACAATATTATCATTTTTTTGCACCATGGCGGCTGTGTTGTCGTCATTCTTTTGGCTACTGGTTTCACCTTTGCCATTCCTTGGATTTGGGCAATCTCTTTTGAAGTGACCTGGTTGATCACAATTGTAGTAATTTCTGCCTCTTGATTTGGATCGGTTCTTTGACTTTCCACGAGCTCTGGATCTACCATAGTTGCTCGAACTCCTTTGATAACTCCTGCCTCTACCTTCTGTGATGAGAGTCTGTCCTTGATTTTCAGGCTTCTTTCTCATCTTTTGATTGAATAGAAGAGCCGATGCAACATCTTTCAACTCAATAGTAGTCTTACCGTGCAGGATGGTTGTTGCCAAATTATCGTACGAAGATGACAACGACTTCAATAGCAAGATGACTTTATCTTCTTCCTCGATTTTCACTCCGAGGTTGACAAACTGTGTGATTAGTCTATTAAACACATTTAAATGTGACAAAAAATTCATACATTCACCCATGTGTAGGGCGTATAACTGCTTCTTCAGGTACAACTTATTTGTCAGCGTTTTGGACATGTATAGGTTTTCCAACCTTGTCCAAATTCCATGTGCAGTGTCTTCATCAATTATGTTATTTACCACATCATCTGATAAGTGCAACCTGATTACACTAGCAGCTCTTTCATCCAAGTCAGCCCAATCCTCAGCTTTCATGGTATCAAACCTTTTGGCATCAGCATCTAGTACCTTGTGTAATCCTTGTTGGATGAGCAGACCCCTCATCCTTCTTTGCCATGTTGAGAAACCGTTATCTCCATTGAATTTTGCTACCTCGTACTTTACTCCGAACATATTTATTTTTCACCGAGTATAGTACTACCGACAGTGAATAGTATTTCAGTGAACGAGCAGAACCTGTACTCTAATACCAGTTGTTGGGAATAAAACCCCCTACAAACATAATATTCACGGTAATACAAGCGGAATAATAACGTAGCACCGAGATACAGTAATTAACAAGAATAAAAGAGTAACAACGACACCAAGATTTTTACGTGGAAAACCCTTTGAATAAGGGAAAAAACCACAGCCCTAAGAAGAGCAACTGATATCACTATAGCAAGAAATTTTACACTTTGTAGGTCCGAGTAAAATACTCAAAAGACCACTACAACACTCAAAAGAAATAACCTTCTTTTGATATTTCCACCTCACTGCAATATCACTCACTCTCTATTTTTCTCACAGACTATTTTCTTATACCCTGTCTGTGAAACCTTACTCTTTCTTTCTAACTCTCAGATATATTTTTCCTCTGAGATTGGTGTGTCAAAAATGAGAGCGAAGCTCTCCTTTTATAGGCAGAGTCTCGCCTACTACATTTGACATTCCTTCTGCACGCCTGCCGAATTTGACAAATGCAAAAGAGATGATGGCCGCCAAAATGGCCTAAAATATATTTATTTGAATATCTTAGTCAAAAGTTGGTTTGACTCCCAGGAAGTATAATAGAACTATCTTTGAAATGGACAAAGTAGTTGACAAAGTAAGCTATTTGTTTTTCTTGGATTTAACTCCCCTCCATTTCCTAGTCTCTCCATTTCTCCAAGTTCCTACTTGGATTAGAGACACTTGTCATGGTTAAAAATAATTGGATGAAATTTAATTAATAAAATAAAGCCCTAACTATGGTTAAAATATTTAATTACTTCCTTTATCCATTCCTAAATAATATATTTTGCAATCCCACAATTATAGCTACAGATTATCTAAGATTTCTTCACTCTTTTTGGTAGTAATTTTCTTTCACTTCTACAAAAATAGTAATATTCTTTCTGCAAGTTAATTTTTTTTTGCTTTTACAAAATCTCCTTACATTATCATTTAAAAATAAAAAATATTAGAAGTAAGTTCCAACATTTCCAATCTTGGACCAATTTCAAAGCAACTTTTTTCAACTTAGACGTGTAAAAGCATCTGCATCAACATTCCCAAAGAAGTAAATCGAAAGTATACTGAATTTTTTTTCTTTGAGATTTATATGAGGAAAGACTTGAGCAGTTCTTTCCCACAATAATAGAGCTGACAAGCTATGCATCTCCTTTGGTTTCTAGGTAAACACCAACCATCAATTATAAACATGAGATAGTTTCAAAGGGAATATAGATCAACTGCTCAGTTGCTTCAGTAATGAAAGAGCGCGGCAAGATAAATTCACCAACAGAGAATCATATTTTTCAATATTGATCTTTGTCATAACAGAGAATCTTATTTTTCAATATGGAAGCATTTATAAACTACACTCCAAAGCTGGAAACAGTCACTGATTGTTTTGGAACAAATAGAAGTTCTGAAATCATCTTTGTGGTGACAATGCAAGTTATATTGCTATGCAACCTTTGTTCTTTCATGATATTGGCGATCAACCTTGAGAGAACTTGTTTAAATTATCAAGTGAAATATCCTGCAAGTGAAATAATTCATATGAGAGTATTATTTAAAAAAATAAGGACATAAAATCACAAAAATAAATTATACTATCTCTTAGGAGTTGAGATAGACTTCCATGAGATGTTAGCTGAGATGATTCTGAAGAATACCATGGGTAAGAATTTCCTCCTCCCAATCCCTAGCATGTAAAGAGAAAAATAAGCTTACACAATACCACACAAGGAATAAAATATAGTTGTTATGACATACCGTATTCGTTGTGGCATTAGACAATGGCGGACATGGTGCTTGGAGGCCTGCAAGGTGACTTACATGTTGGACAATTTGCAATGGAGGGGATATTGGCGATTGAATCTTATTCTTCTTCTTCCTGGTCTTTTCCACAAAACTCTTTGGTAGAGTATTGGAGCGACGAGTTGGTTGCTTCTTCTTTAACCCTGTCACCTTTGTGACATTTGCACTGTCAACAGATATTGTCTCATCATGGAGAACTTTGCTTAGAACTGGTGGACTTTCATGAGATTCATTTTTTGTTTTTACTTCCTTTAACTTTGCAATTATCTCGTTGGAATACTCTGCAACCAGCTCATATCCTTCTCTGGATTCTGAAGCTTCACTTGCAATTTGGACAAGAGTTTGGCATAAATGTCTATACCTTGTACTAACTTCAACTTTTGGAATCACCTCCCTCACTAAACACTTTAATCTCCATTGCAACCAAGTTGGTAACATCTTTTGTCCACCTTTTTAATATATAATGGTCAGGAATCTTATCTTTGATATTTAATGTGTCCAGAATCTTTAGAGCATGTCCACATAGTACACCCGAAAATTCGAACAATTTGCAACTGCAAGAGACTACTTTTGTAGAGCACTTCACTGCTACTACATGCTCTCTGCGATTTCCATGCGTGCTAACATTGTATTTACATAATTCTCCTTCATCATGAAAGCCATTTATAGAGACAAGTAATGACTTTTCCCACTCCTTTTCGAACAAATCAAATATGGTTGCAGTATATATTTCTCTCACATGGATCAATAAAGGAAGCTTAACCTTTAAAACAAATATTCGTTGGGTCATGTCAAAATTTGACTTATTTTCATTAGCACGCTTATCATCAACAACTCTTTGAAAATGCTTAAAGAACTGTACAATATCTAAATCTGATTTCAGGTAGCCCCTTAGTGATCCATTGAAACTTTCACTCAACTGTGTACTTCGCATACCAGCTGAAAATATATTTCTACCATATGTCATGGACCACTTTTCCCTTATAGCAAAGGTGTTTTTCGACCAACTATTATCCTTAAGGTCGTATTTTTCAAGCATTTCCTCCCATGCATTTAGAAAATCATCTTCATACTCGTAATAATAAAGCAATTTGCTAAAATCACTCGGAAATGATTTATGAGCTCTAAAGATATGGTTAAGATGTTTAAATGCATTTTGTTCCAATTGCCATATACATAGACGATGATATGTTTGTGGCATCACCAATGAGACTGCTAAACATATTACAGGATCTTGATCTGTGATGAATGTTTGTGGCTTATTTGCAGACATAGCTCTAAAAAATACAGTAAAAAGCCATTCAAATGCTTCAGCTGTTTCTTCATATAAAAGGGCAGCACCAAATACAACCATTTCCCCGTGATTATTTAATCCAACAAACAAAGCCAATGGTCGATACTCCTTATTTGTTCTATATGTTGTGTCAAATGATACAACATCACCATAAATCTGAAAATCCCTTATCATTTTAGCATCAGCCCAGAAAACATTTGTTATCAAACCATCATCATCCAATTGTAAAGAAAATCGAAAAGATGGATCTTTTATTACTCTTTTTTCAAAATAATCGACCAAACTACGAGCCACTCCTTGCTTTAAACTCTCTTTTCTTTTGTCACGAAGATAGTTTATGTGATCCCTCTTTGTATAACCTAAAGAAGCTTTTCCCCCAGCTAGACGAGAAGCATAGTCAAAAGATGATTTAGGACATATTCCTGAATCATCCAATAAGTCAATTTCATATGCTTGAGAAAGTTTAATATTTCTTTGCGATGGCAGCATGTGAGCTAGAGATGGAGGAACGAGAGGATGATTGTGCTTCTCTTCAAATGAAATGACAGAAAACTTCCCATTTGATTTATGACTTACGACCATGTGAGCTAAACAACCCGTCCTAGTTTCCTTTCTAGGTTTCTTGACCATCGCTTCTCGCTTGTCTCTTTCTCTATAACCTTCTTTATAACATATAAATTTTCTCGAAGTCACATATCCGTGGACTTTACTTTTGTTTGCATATTCCTTTCTAACACTAAACCCAATTGTAGCAGCATATTTGTTGTAGTATTCGTATGCATGTTCTTCTGAATCAAATTCCATACCAAGTTTTGTTGGCTCAAATAAATGAGAAACATCCATATGTTCATTTTGAGATGGGATCTCCATAAATCTACCATTAAACGGGAGAAAGTAAGACACATATTATAAGTGAACACTTGCTTTGTAGTAGTTTTTACATGACACGTGACTTATAAGGTAATTATGAGGCATAGTCCCTGCTAACCCCCAAATTTTTTATTTGATTGATACAACCCAAGCGCAATAATGAAAGAGAATAGTGCATAACAATATACTAGTTTGACGATCGATTAATCTTGATTCATCAGATATTCAAATCTAATTTTATTTGTAAGTTAAAATGATAAACTTCTAAATTTACTTAATTTCAAGTCAAAATCCAGTATACCAAAGAACAGAATAGTTTAGTCTTGAAATTCCACACTAAAAGGTTCATTCCATTCTTTCCATACCAAAAAGTTCATGACTTAGTAATTTTCACAAACACATGGTATACAATCTTAGTAATTTTCACAAACACATGGTATACAATTTTTTACTCGATAATTGCCACAACAAGAAATGCACAAAAAGTATATAACTTCTAAGGAACAGAATTAATGTATAAAGAAGAACCTGACGAGAATTTCAGAGCAGTTATTTCCAGAAAAATGAAGTTCCACGACTTGCTGTCTTGTTCTATGTTTTTCCACTTGTGTTTTTCTCTATTGATTTTTAACTTCAAGGACTGGATTTTCATGGTAAAAATCTGAAAGATTTTCTCCGCTACCATGATTTTCGGTGTTTCCTTCGGAGCAGATGTATTTGACGCGTAGAAGGAGAAATTATGGGAAGCTCTAGCGCTAAGCGAGACAAAATATATTATTTAGGAACGGATAAAGGAAGTAATTAAATACTTTAATCATAGTTAGGGCTTTATTTTATTAATTTCATCCATTTATTTTTAATCATGACAAGTGTCTCTAATCCAAGTAGGAACTTGGATAAACGGAGAGACTAGGAAATGGAGGGGAGTTACTCCCGTTTTTCTTGTCTGCTGATAAAAAAGTAAATGCTTTTTTTTTGTTCTATTTCCTCCAAGTGCACTCATATTATTTAAATCTTTGATTCCAACAAAACAATTGTAATTAATTATTCCTCCCCAACATCTGCTGGTGTTGAGTGCATTGATCCCAATTGTTCATGGGTAGAGCAATGTTAACCTTCTTTAGAATTTTCTACATTAAAGAATTACATGATACAATTATATACTTGTGAGGAAATGATACAAACTTAACTGCTTATTGATATCAGTTTAATCACTCTCACAGTCTCACCCCTTTTATTGAGGCATAAGTCTTCCATAGTGCAATGTCATGTCTATAGATTGACAAAATGATTATGGATTACTAAATTTTCTTTCTCCATCTACGAGCTCCTTCTCCCAGTTGTCACAAATTGAAATCCTCTATCAATGTTAACTTTTCCACTATGCAAACAGTTCAACACCCGAATTGCCACTATCAATTTCCTTGCCATCTTCTAAATTTGAAATTTCCTTTCTCATAGCTTACAGAAATAAAACTAGATAGTTGAGACTTGAGATGTAAAAGAAGTTATTCAATGAATTAATAGAAAAAAAGGGTTCTTTAAATTTATATTCAACCTCTAATAACTAAATATTACTAGATATATACAATATTGCATGCCAAGGCACAAATCCGTGAGATTTATTGGGCCAAAGCGGATAATACGTGCCACGAGCTTGGGCTGTTGCATTTAGATCCAACAGTTTTGTGCCAAGTATCGTTCTTGTTTTGAGAGTAAGTTATACTTGAAACTAGCAATGTGAAGAACATTTTCCAAAACTAAACCTGGAAAAATAGAAACACTCCCAGCATGAGTAACCTTTACTCTAAAAGAGTTAGGTAATTTTACCATTAGAAGAACAGGTAATGGTACTAAGAATAAGAATGTGTTGGCATTAAAACACATATGCTCAGTTGCCCCTGAATCTATAATCCATGAGTTGGAAAGGTTAGAATTAGAAACTGAATAGCAGAATGGAGAATTAGTCAATAATATACCAGCAACAGAATTTGCATTAACTTCATGAGGAGCACCCTGTCCTGTTTGTATTTGATTCAGGAGATTAACCTATTGACTGAATTGATCTGATGATAGCTTCTGAGAAAATTGAGGTCCTTCTGTCATGTTGCTATGAATTTCCCCTGTATCTTCCACTACAGCAGCTGAATTCCCCTTTGGAGAATTTGAATCCTTTTGTTTTTAGTAAATTTGAAATCAGCAGGGAATCCCACAAGTCTGTAACAGTTATCAATTGTGTGATTAGTCATCTTACAGTAGGAACACATCTATGTGTTTTTCTTTTCTCTGTGTCCAAGATTTCCTTTATAGGAAGTGCTTCCATTCTTCTGCTGAGGAATGAAGTGAGATCCTACAGGATTCTGATAATTCTGAGTTCCTTGGTTTTTCACCATGAAAGAAGCACCATCTGTTGGAAATTGAGAACTGACGTGGATTTCCCTCTGATTCTCATCTTGCATGAGAAGTGGGTATGCTTGATTGACTGAGGATAGTGGTTTAACCATGAGTATGTTGCTTCTAGTCAGTCCATAGGTCTCATTTAATCCCACGAGGAACTCAATGAGCCTTTCATCTTCCATAAACTGTTGCATTTTCTTCTTTCCACCACAATCACAGTTACATGAGCACTGCATATCAGTGTTGAGAGTGTCTAATTCATCCCATAGTCGCTTCATTCTAGTGAAATAAGTAGCAATATCAACTGACCCTTGTACTAAATCAGCAAGTTCTTTTTGCAGGTGGTATAACTTGGCTCTATTAGGTTGCCTAAACCTGTGCTCCAAATCTAACCAAAGATCCTTAGCAGTCTTTGAGTATAGAACACTGTCAGCAATGACTTTGGTGAGGAAATTCAACAACCAAGAGGTCACCATGTGGTTGCATCTGCTCCAGGTTGGATAAGTAGGGTCTGCAGGAGATGGCATAGGGCATGAACCATCAATGAAACCCAATTTGTTCTTGGCTGAAAGGGAGATCAAGATGGATCTGCTCCATCCAGCATAGCCACAACCATCAAATGGTGTGTTCACCAGTATCATACCTGGTGCATCAGAAGTATGAAGGAAGTAAGGGTGAGTGGAATCAATGGTGTTTCCATTGCCTGATGTTGTTGAAGAAGAGGTATGTGTGGGTGGAGTTTCAGTAACGTCGAGATAGGAGACATGATTGAATCAGAGAATCTGAAAGAAAAAGAAGATGAAGAAGACGAAGAAGAAGAGCCAATGCTCTGATACCATGTAGAAAATTGAGAGAGGAATTTGAGAAATTTTCTGTATTTCTGAATGAATAATCTGTATAAAGGACAATGTATTTATACACATGTACTACTAGAAAAGAAAACAAGAAATAAAAGAATAACCTATTAGTTTTGTACACTTGTCCTATTTTTACTAGTCTAAGTCTAACAATATAACCACATAATTATTCCTTCGGCAGGTGACATCTTGTGTGCATGTGAGAATCATCTAGAATCTGAGTGTCCTTTGAATGGTCCAGATTTGATCTATCATTACAATATTCAACAGCTGAGATGAGCCACGTTGTATCCCATGTGGCTTATTAGAATCAAAATTAAGACCAAGTCCTAACTTTGTTTTGTCCGCTATTTGCTTATCTTTGAACTTCAGCCTTAGTTCTTCTTCTTCATCATCATTTCTCTTCTGTAAAAGCTCAGATCAATTTATTCCAACAAGATTAAATAGTCAGGCACTAATATCTATCTTTTGTAGCTGCTATAGGTTGGTTGTGTTTACTTATTTGATCCTCTTCTATATCAAGTCTTCCATACTGATTTTCTACTTGACTTGGCAAAATACACCTACATGTCTACTATGGATCATTTTGATGAAAAGTAGGTAGGCAGTTCAGAAAGCTAAAAAATCCAGTTTTATGTCACAAGTATTATTTTTTCTTCCGTTAATTAAGATCTCGAAGTATTATTCCTTGCCGAAGATGGTACTATCTCACTTCTCCAATATATATATATATATATATATATATATATATATATATATATATATATATATATATATATATATATATATATATATTGAGGATATGTTTTGATTAATTCGTCCATTTTGATCATTTAGGTATTAGTTGATAAAAAAATTAAACTTCAACCTCCCATTTCAAAATGGCCTAAAAAATATTTATTTGAATATCTTAGTCAAAAGTTGGTTTGTCTCCCGGGAAGTGTAATAGGACTATCTTTGGAATGGAAAAAAGTAGTTGACAAAGTAAGCTGTTTGGTTTTGTTGTCTGCTGATGAAAAAGTAAATGTTTTATTTTGGTTCTATTTTCTTCAAGTGCACTCATATTATTTAAGTCTTTGACTCCAAGTAGACAATTAACATTTCAGGTAATTAATTATTCCTCCCCAACATTTGTTGGTGCTGAGTGCATTGATCCCAATTGTTCATGGGTAGAGCAATGGTAAACTTCTTTAGAATTTTCTACATTAAAGAGTATGATACAATTATATACTTGTGAGGAAATGATACAAACTTAACTACTTATTGATATCAGTTTAAATCACTTTCATAGTCTCACCCCTTTTATTGAGACATAAGTCTTCCATAGTGCAATGCCATGTCTATAGATTGACAAAATGATTATGGATTACTAAATTTTCTTTCTCCATCTATGAGCTCTTGCTCTCAGTTGTCACAAATCGAAGTCCTCTATCAATGTTGACTTTTCCACATGCAAACAGTTCAACACTCGAATTGCCACTATTCATTTCCTTGCCATCTTCTAAATTTAAAATTTCCTTTCCCATATCTTACAGAAACTAGATAGTTGAGACTTAGATGTTAAAAAAGTTCTTCAATGAATTAATAGAAAAAAGGGGTTCTTTAAAATTATATTCAACCTCTAATAATTAAATATTACTAGATATACACAATGTTGCATGCCAAGGCACAAATTCGTGAGGTTTATTGGGCCAAAGCGGATAATACATGCCATGGGCTTGGGCTGTTGCATTTAGATCCAACAGAAATTCAAAAATAGCTAGATTTACAAGTGGTTATTCAAAAATAGCCACAATTTCAAAAGTAACCGAAATTTAGGCATTTTTTATATAAAGATAAATCTGAACGAAAACATTGTTCAAAATCCGGAAAATACTCCAGCATAAGTATACTGGAACTCCAGCATATTATAATGGAGTTCCAGCAAAAGTATACTGGAACTCTAACATAATATACTGGAGTTCCAGTATAATGTACCGGTCCAATATACTTGTGCATGTGGCATCGTTGCTTGACATCCACAGGCCAGCCGGATTTTCTTTAACCAAGAGACAATTTATACTCCGGGATCTATTGCAGTGTAATAGTGTAATATATATAGAGAAGTAAGGAGCCACGTTGAGAAGCTTTATGGCTTTGCCGATTCTATTTATTTAAGAAATAACACGAAAAATAAGATTTCCCTATTTTTTGCTAGGCATACAAATTTGATGCTAATTGAGAAGGACATATTGATAAAAGAAGCTTTGTCAGAGATCAGGAGTAGCATTTCACTTGTTCTTCACATTTTGTAAAGCTTCTCTCATGGTTAAAGAAATTCAATCTTAACCTAGCCCTTATGTATTACATTTGGACTTACTCCTGGACTAATTAAGGTATATCATAAGTTATCGTCATTCAGTTGGACATATATTCATTCATCTGTAAGTCAGAACTTCCATGGGACTGTTTTAATAATATATGACATGCGAAAATTCAAATTTATATGATGTCCATTCAAAAATATAGTGAGAATGTGATTGTTATATTCTTTGGATATTGAAGAAATATCATGTGAGTTTATCTGGTATAAACTAGGGATGAGTTTATTATCTTTTGCCAAGTATTTGTTGTTGGGATAAAAAATAATATCCCGCCCAGGAATAATATCTACGATAAATCACAATAATATAAGAGAGTAACAACGATATCGGATCTTTTAACGGGGTAAAATACAATACCCGAGTGGAGCAATATTACCACTATAATATTACAACTTAGTAGTGCCAAGAGACTACTACAACTTTAAAAGAAATAACATTCTTATTTTAAACACCTCACTACAATATTACTCACAATCACTATTTATCTCACAGACTACAATATGTGGATTACTCTCAGCTTTCTGTTTCTCTCTCGTTTTTGGTGTGTTTGAAATGAAGAACGAAAGCTTCTATTTATAGGAAAAGTTTCCAGATTCGGTTTTCTAAAATCAGATTTGCATCTTTCCAAATCAGATTTGTCTTCTACAAAATCTAATTTGCAAATTGCACGTTTAAGCCAACTGTTGTCTTCTTTTTCTTTTTCTTTTATTTTTTTATTTAAATGGGTCCCACAAATCTCTCCCTTAATTTTGATTTTTCTTCTTCATTCTAAGTTTTAATCTCAATCTCTGGAAGTCATCAAACTTGAGAGGTTTGGTAAAAATATCCGCAACTTGATCATGTGACTTCACATATTTGAGCTCGACTTTCTTCTTGGCAATACATTCTCTGATGAAGTGATATCTTGTATCTATATGCTTGCTTCGATCATGATACAACAGATTCTTGGCAAGTGCCTGTGCGAATTTATTGTCAATACAAATCTCTGTAACTTCAATTTGTGGCAAATTCAGCTTCTTCAATAATCTTCTCTTCCAAATAGCATGACAGGTACAAGATGTTGTTGCTATATATTGAGCTTCACAAGTCGAGAGAGTAACAATTGATTGTTTCTTTGAACTGCAGAAAATAACAGAATCACCCAAGAAATACAAAACCAGTTGTACTTTTTCTATCATTAATATCTCCCGCATAATCACTATCACAAAATCCCATAAGGTTGAAATCACTAGAAGAATAATAAAATAGCCCAAAGTCAATGTACCTTTTAGGTAACGAAGAATTCGTCTAGCATCTTTCAAATGAATGGAGGTAGGAGCTTCCATGAAGCGGCGTACTACACCAACTGCAAAGAGTATATCTAGCCTGGTATAAGTTAAGTACCTCAAACTTCCCACAAGAATTTTAAAAAATGTGGGATCCACTTTTCCTCCTTCATCAAACTTGGACAATTTTGTCCCACTCTCCATCGGCGTATTCACAGGGTTGCAATCGAGCATGTTGAACTTCTTCAATATCTCTTTTTTATAGCTTTCTTGAGAGATAAAAAATTCATCCTCCATTTGCTTCATTTCTAGGCCCAAGTAGTATGACATGAGCCATATGTCCATCATCTCGAACTCATGAGACATATCTTTCTTAAAAGCTTCAAATAAACTTGGGTTATTACCCGTGAAAATAAGATCATCAACATAAAGACAAACAAGCAAGATATCCCCATTAGTATGAGCTTTAAGGTAAAGAGCATATTCATGGAGACAACGAGTAAACCCATTGTCTTGAAAATATTTGTCGATGCAACTATTCCATGCTCGTGGGGCTTGCTTTAATCCATATAAAGCTTTCTTCAACCGCAACACTTTATCTTTATGGTTTTGACCACGAAACCCAATGGTTGTTCAACATAGACTTCTTCTTCAAGATAGCCATTCAAGAAGACTGACTTGACATCTAGTTGATGGATCTTCTACTTCATTTGCGCCGCCAAAGAGATCAACAAACGAATTGTCTCCATGATGGCAACAGGTGCATAGACTTCTTCATAGTCAATGCCTTGCCTTTGCTTGTAGCCTTTAGCCACAAGTTGTGCTTTGTATTTCTCCACATCTCCATCAGCATTCTTCTTTATTTTGTATGCCCATTTTACTCTAATTGCTCGATGACCCTTAGGAAGAGTTGTTAAATCCCAAGTGTTGTTCTTCTCTATTGACTTAATCTCCTCCTCCATGGCTTGTCTCCACCTTTTGTTTGTAACAGCTTCATCAAAGTTCATTGGTTCACTGTCAGCAAAGAGATAACATAAAAAAATCAAAATTAGTAACTTCTTTTGTGTCCTCATACAGCTCTTGAATACTCCTTGTCCTTTGCGGCTATTCATTAAGAAGGTGGAGTTGTATCTTGCACAGGTTCCACGGTCTATGGTTCTTCTTTATCACCAAAGCATGGAAGAAAATCATATGAAGTTTCTTCCTGAGCTTCCCAATCCCATGTTAATTCTTCATCAAATTCAACATCACGACTCACCACCACCTTACCGCTGTTTGGGTTGTAGAACTTGTAGCCTTTTGAACTCGTATCATAGCCAACAAATACATGCTTGACACTTCGATTGTCAAGCTTTGCTCTCCCTTGATGTGGCACATGACCATAGGCTATGCTCCCAAAGATTCTCAAGTGCTTGACACTTGGCTTTCTTCCACTCCATGCTTCTTGAGGGGTTTGATCTCTAACATTCCTTGTTGGAGACCTGTTGTTTAAATAAACTGCACAAGAAACATCTTCGGCCCAAAATTCCTTGGGCATACTTTTAGCTTTCAACATACATATAGCTATATTAAGAATTGTTCGATTTTTTCTCTCTGCAACTCTATTTTGTTGGGGTGAATAAGGTACCGTTAGAGGGCGACGAATTCCATGAGATTAACAGAAGTCATTAAATTCTTTTGAAGTGAATTCGCCTCCTCTATCGGACCTTAAAGTTTTAATTTCATAGCCACTTTATTTCTCCACAAGTACTTTGAAAATTTTAAAAGCAGCAAAAGCTTCCGATTTTTGGTTCAAAAAATAAACCCAAGTCTTTCTACTAAAGTCATTAATGAAGAGTAGAAAGTATTTACTTTTATCAAAGGAAGGTGGATTGATTGGTCCACACACATCAATGTGAACAAGCTGGAGCGGTTTGGTTGATCTTGACATGGCATCCTTTGGTAAACTCCTCCTTGCATGTTTTCCAAGAAGACAAGCTTCACACAATTGATTGAGATGACTGATTGATGGTATCCCATGTACCATGTTCTTTTCTCCCATTGTTTTGAGCACTTCAAAATTTAAGTTCCCAAATCACATGTGCCAACACCATGATTCATCTTGCATATTAGCCTTCAAACACTTTGCATCAATTGTTTTAAGATTCAGAGAAAATAATCTATTCTTTGCCATATGCGCTTTAGCAATTAGAATTCCACTTGAATCTCTAAGCCAAATATGCATATTTTTCAGGTGGATGCCATACTCCTTTTCAAAAAGTTGGCCAAACTCAAAATATTACTTTTTAATTTTGGCACATAATAAACATCTTGAATTAGCTTGTGACTACCATCTTTACATGAGATCAGAATCGTACCTATCCCTTTGATTTGAATCTTTGAGGTATCTCCAAAGGATACATTACCTCTCACCATTTTATTGATCTCCACAAACTTCTCTTTGCATCCATACATATGATTGCTTACTCCATTGTCCAAATACCACGAGCTACAATCATCCTTGTCTTCTTCCTTGAGTGCCAGCAATAATGTTGACTAATCTTCTTCTTTCTTGTCATCAATGAGGTTAGCCTTTTCTTCAACAATTGCTATGACATTCCCAAGAGTAGTGGCCAAATTTATGACAATTATAACACTCAATTTTTGATTTGTCATACCTTTGTCCATTATTTTCTTAGTAATAGTCACGTCCTCTTCCTCTTCTTTGTCCACGAGCACGACCTCTGAATGTTTGGTGGATTTTAACTTCATTGTTGAAGTTGTTACCATTACTTATTCCTCTTCCATGACCACCACGACCTCGTCCTCGTCCATTCCCTCGATAGCTTTTTTCACCTCCATAATCCTTGAAGTTTGCCTGAGTTTTTAGAAGTTGCTCCATTGGCACTTCTTGTCTCCTTTTGATCTTTTCTTCGTGGGCATGTAAACCTCCAATTACTCCACCGTCATAGAGTCTAAATCTTTAGACTCCTCAATAGCCCCCACCACAAAATTAAATTTAGGTGTTAAAGTACGAAGGATCTTTTCTACCACACGGACATCTTCTATGTCCTCCTTGTATCTTCTTAGTTGATTCACAACAGCCTTCACTTTTGAACAATAATCCAAAATGCATTCAGATTCTTTCATTTTTAAAACTTCAAAATCAGCCCTTAAAGTTTGAAGTTTTACCTTCCTCACCCTGTCAAGTCCTTGGAGAGAATTTTGTAAAATCTCCCAAGCTTCTTTTGAGGTGGTAGCATCTGCCACCTGCTCAAACATGACATCATCCAAACATTGGTGGATGAGCGTGAGGGCATGTTGATCCTTCTTCCTTGTCTTTGCCAAGACCTCTTTTTCATTTTGATGCAGAGCTTCCTCATTATCGGGTTTTGCATACCCTATGTCTACGATTTTCCACACATCTTGGGAGCCAAGAATGGCTTTCATACGTAGACACCATTTCTCATAATTATCTTTTGTGAGACATGGATACTAAAAAGACAGGGGACCATTCTCGCCATGGCTCTGATGCCACGTTGTTGGGATAAAAAATAATATCCCGCCCAGGAATAATATCCATTATAAATCACAATAACACAAGAGAGTAACAACGACACCAAATTCTTTAACGGGGTAAAATACAATACCCGAGTGGAGCAATATTGCAACTATAATATTACAACTTAGTAGTGCCAAGAGACTACTACAACTTTGAAAGAAATAACACTCTATTACTCACACTCACTATTTATCTCACATACTACAATCTGTGGATTATTCTCAACTTTTTGCTTCTCTCTCGTTTTTGGTGTGTTTGAAATGAAGAACGAAAGCTTCTATTTATAGGAAAAGTTTCCACATTTGGCTTTCTAAAATCATATTTGCATCTTTCCAAATCAGATTTGTTTTTTGCAAAATTTGATTTGCAAATTGCACGTTTAAGCCAACTGCTGTCTTCTTTTTCTTTTTCTTTTATTTCTTTTTTATTTAAATGGGTCTCACATTTGTTACACCCTAAGATTATCTCAAGTTTAGATTGGTCTGTGAATATTCATTGAAGTTCTAGTGCCATGCAGATTATTTGGGTGTTAGTGCATGCAGATTAAGACTGGTCAAACACCTTGTTAACTGACAATGTACTAATGTAGGTAATCATCATTGCTTTCGTTGAACAAAATTTCAATATTAAAAGTTACTGTGAAATTGCCAAAGGATGTCAAAGACCTAGTAAAATAAAAATTCTCATAATTAACAATATGTTCTTTAGCATTCTGTCCTTGTATACATAGGAATCGACAAAAGAGATCAGCTTTAAAACCAGAGATTCATATTTGACCATGCTTAGCTGCTTGTTGCTCGGGCAAAACTATCCAAATTTTCCTCTTTTGGTTTTTAAATTTCGTGTAGATTGTGACTAAAAAAATATATCCAGATCTTTTAAATTCAGAGATTAGGGAACGGAATTCATACGTGGCAGTCGGAAAAGATTTATGGCTGAGTTAATACTCTTCTGTAGCTAAAAATGATCAAATATGAATCAAGAAAAAAGTTCGTCGCCTGAGAGATTCGAACTCTCGCGGGGAAACCCCATGTACTTAGCAGGCACACGCCTTAACCACTCGGCCAAAGCGACTTGTTGATTATGTTGTGACACTATAATAATAAGATATTCTTAATATATTGTTATAGTCCAGACAACAACAACTACCTTAGTCCCAGACAAATTGGCGCCGGCCATATAAAATTCTCGCTCACCATGTTACTCCATTTAAATTATTAAAAATAGAAAGTATTAGAAGTTCTAGTGACGATTAAATCTCTTAAAAGCTAAACACTTTCATGAAAAAGCATACAACGTAAAATCAAAGTGGTAGTTAACATGAATAAAGCATACTATTATCAACTACTCTCTCGGTTTTAATTTAGATGACGTATTTTCCTTATTAGTCTGCTATAAAAAGAATGATAAATTTCTACAATTGAAAATAATTTAACTTTAAACTTTTAATTTTAATTTTAATGAGAAACTTTTATAACCACACAATTGTCATGGTCTCACAAGTTTCAAAAGTCTATTTTTTTTCTTAAACTCCATATCGAGTCAAACTACCTCATCTAAATTGAAACGGAGGGAGTAATAGATCTCTTACTCCATTTAAAGGCCAAATACATTTTCTAAAGTTAAAGGGCTTTGTACATATATACATTTTCTAAAGTCTACTTTTTTTGTTGTCTTTAACTTTTATTTCGGTATCTTTTTAATTTGCGCCATTACAGTTTCTCTAATTTAAGCTCCGTTACCTCCATCGCTTTTACTTAAAGAAGAGCGTAAAGCTATCTAATGGAGTAGTTTTTATGCCTGTGTAGATTCATGGTCTGCTTTTATCCGTACTATCTGGCTTCAGATTGACATCATTTTTCAGAAAAATAAAGAAAGAAACTTTGCTCTAGAATAGTATAATGAAATAGACGGAAATAATTAATAGCAACAGTGAACTACATCAAATGCTGTTTCACAGGCAAAACATGACACTCAGACAAACCTCGCAATCAGCTCAAATAACATTGGAAATTACACAACAACAACAACCCAGTACCCCTCGGATTGATAGAAAGGCTGTTTCCGAGAAACCCTCGGCTCAAAAAGAAGAAAAAAGACAAATAAGGGTAAAACAAGTAGTATTAGTAAATTTAGTGGAGCTGCAAGATTAGTTGGATGGAGGAGGTGAAAGTGTAGGAATGGTTGGAATTGTGGGAATGTTTGGAAGTGAGGGCATGTTGGGAATAGGAATATTGGCAGGCATTGGTGGTAGAGTCATTTTTGGCACAGAGGGCAAAGTAGGCAAAGAAGGCAATGGTGTTGCTGTTGGAAGTGTTGGCAATGGTGGCAATGTGGCTGCTGTTGGAAAGTTGGGAATTTTAGGCAACTGCGGCATTGTTGGCTGAGGCAATGACGGGATTGTAGGCAAGTTTGGAAGTTGCATTAGGCTACGAGCAGCACGACTTGTAGTGATGCTTGATAAGGACAATAATGCTATGATCAAGAAAAGGATTGAGCAGTTGCAACTGGAAGCAGCCATTGTTAATTTTGCTCAATATTGTAGCTTTATTTTCTAAGGAAGTTAAGTTGTGTTTTGAGTTGAGTTTGATTATTAGTACTAACTAAGGGTATATATAGGGGAAGTTATTGGGGGACTATGACGATTTGGTGAGATGTTAGTTGTGAAATATACTCTTAACTTCTAAAAAGTACTCTATTGTTATTAGTTAATCTTCCCGCATGTTGGTTTGAGGAACATGCACTTCTTTTAAGTCAAGAAGTTTTCTGAAAGTAGTTATGCGTATATGAAATTTAGATCAACGATATTTGGTAGACAATTGATACAACATTGGACAGCCCTGTACACTAAGCTCCCGCTATGCGCGCGGTTCAAGGAAGGGCGGATCACAAGGATCTATAGTACACAGCCTTACGTTGAATTTCTGCAAGATGCTATTTATTTGGCTCGAACCCGTAAGTAGCGGAGCCACATTCAACCAAGGGGTGTTGATTGACACCCCTTCGCTGAAAAGTTGTATTGCTAGATAAAATTTTCTGTTTTATGTATATTTACTATATTTTGACTCCCCTTAACTTTTTGGTGTATCTAATTTCTTATATTTTGACACTCCTTGCTAAAAATTCTGGCTCCGCCACAGCCCATAACCTCCTAATCGCAACTCACATGACAACAACTTTACCAGTTATGCCAAGGCTCCCTTCACACATTTAATACAACACTAGTTCGTAAAATCTTTTCTATAGTTTTAAACTAATATACTTTATTGGTTGATAGGATGGTAACCTTGCAACTGTGTTCATACACACAACATTTTAAGGAATTCATATTTTTTTTCCTCTTGAGTAGCATGACTAATAAAGAAAAGAAAAAGACAGCAGAATGAAATGTTAATTAAATGGTTAACTGTTTCACGTTTTCCTATAGTTTTCTCCTACAGGACAGTTAATTGATAATTGATCTTTCCAATTTTGTTCAACTAACTACCTTGGACATGCTTGCCTAATAATGCTCGAATAAATAATTAGTCAGCTCAACAATACTGTGAAGCCTAACACATTTCCATGTTTAATGTTGTCCTCCGAAGAAATGACATGCTTGTTAGGGAGCTAAAGAATAATAGTAATATTAATCTCATTATAAGAATTATTCCTATTAGATTATTAATCAAATGTTTGGGTTCTTTACCTTTTAGGAAGTAGTAAAAACTGAAAATGAATTCGAATTTATCAGATTTGACCATCTAAACATAAAACAATAACAACAATAACAATAGCTCAATCTCAAACAAATTAGGGTCTATATAATGAATTCTCGGTTCTTTTTTTAAGCTCAATTCGCTCATTATCATTATCAAACTAAAACAAAAGTGGAAGTAAAAAACAAAATAAATAAATAAATATAAGTAATAATAATAGTAATAATAGTAGTAGTAGTAGTAGTAGTAGTAGTAGTAATAATAATAATAATAATAATAATAATAATAATAATAATAATAATAATAATAACAACAACAACAATATTAACTTAGAAGTTCTCTATCAAGTCTAAAACCTATTTCCGACTAACATATTTTATTTATATAAATTTTTTTCTCCTATTAAGCCATACCTTTATCTAAATCTGCATTAATTCGAAGGATTTGAAAATTTACTCATGCTAAATTAATTGTTTGGTACCCTTCTGCCTTGAAAAGAATGATATTGTTATCCTGCTCCTCTAATCTCCTCAGTTTGATTTCTTTCTTAAGCAATTAAAAGGGAACCAAGTTCGGGGGGTGGGGGTGGGTGGTCAACTCCCGTTTGCTTAAAGCAACTACTACAAGGCTGAGCACGTTCCAGTGAAACCTCTATTGCGAGAGTTTATCATTAGCAGAAGCAGAGCCAAGATTTGAAACTTACAGGTTCAGTATTCAATTTCTTTTAAGTTACTAAGTTCTAAATTGACAATTTGTAGATAATTCAATGATATTTTAAAATAAATACAAGACAAAAATTATTGGGTTTAGCCAAACTCGTATCGGAAGGGCTAGCTCCGTCCCTGATCATCAACTTATTACAATCCTCGTTATTTATCGAGGCTCGGAAGTTGGGACATGGTAATGCGAGCAAGCTCATAGACAAATTTTACTGCTATCCATTGTATAGGGTAAAATATGTTTATATTAAATGATCGCATGAGGAAGTGACACGTGGAGCCGAAGACAGAAGATAGTTGAATCCGAAGGCAAGGATCCCATCTGTTACCTGAGAGAATGATACTCATAAAGATGAAGTAAATGTCTGCCACCCGATAGCATTTAATGAGGAATATTCTATAGCATTAAGTACACGGCCCGTTACAAGCAATATGGCATTCACTGCCTGCCGTTACACATTCTTCAATGACCCTCATTGACATTAAAGAGGAGCTTGATTCTAGGACCTTGCTCCCAAGGTACAACTATAAATAGTGAGTTCTATTATCATTGTAAAGAACACAAATTTTCTGGCAAACATAAACTACACTCTATTCAAAGCTTAATATAATTTTATCGTCTTGTTTACTGGTATCATTACTTTTCTGCCCGGAACCCCTGCTTTTGGAATTACTATTTCTGCTGTTATCTCCATCTCAAGGCTAAGTATTACATTTTTATCTAATTCATCTATTTTTTAAGGATCAAATTAATTCACGTATCTATAAACTATATATAAATTCAACTGTACAGTTTTACGGGTAAACAGTTTGACGCCCACTGTGGGGCTAAGACAGTTGTGTAATTAAGTTAGTCCTTGCCTCCTTTACTAAAGTGTTTGATTATCTTTTCTTAGCAAAAAATCATAAAAATATAGATAATGGTGTTAACAACACACACAACCTTGAGGCCCAAGGAAATCAGCCTCAGCACGAGGATTCAATCAGCGATACTCGCAGTGAGGGGAACGAGGCCACACCGGTCCACGAAAGGCGGTACCTGCAACATGTTCGAGAGGAGACTCCTGATGATGTTGAAGAAGAGCACGTCGTCGAAGCGACGAGGGTGTTGTAGGCGCAACAAGAGGCCGTTGTAGGAGCAACACGACAGGATAAGGTTATGATAAAACTGAAGTAGGCATTATTGGGTGCTTCCAATAACGAAAATGGATGAGGTCCAGTTCCTCCCGGTGCTCCCGCAAATCAAGCAATGCAAAGGGTCGACAATAATGCACCGAGGGGTGAAGTCGGCTTAGATGGGTCCGGAGGAAGCGGATCTAGTCACAACAACGAGAGCGATCCCTTAAAAAAAACTCATACGGTTTATGGGGGAAGTGAATGCCCGCATGGACCAAGTTCCGGGCGTACCACCAGCTGAAAGGGCCGGACTCAAAGAAGTACACTCAATTTCTGTACAAGCCAAGCGCGGCACCAGAATTAATCCTGAAGCATTTTAAAATGCATGACGTCCCAAAATATGATGGGACTTCAGATCCTCAGGAGCATATCACCACTTATACAAGGGCGGTGAAGGGGAACGATTTAGCTCCCCACGAGATTGAATCAAATTTGTTGAAGAAATTTGGAGAGACTCTCACAAAAAGAGCTTTGATGTGGTATTCGCTTTTTTCCCGAGCATTCCATAGACTCCTTCGAGATGCTCGTGGATTCTTTCATTCAAACATATGTTGGGGCCAGAAAGGTGCAAGCCCGAAAGGCCGATATTTTCAGGATTGCACAAAGAGAGTCTGAGTTGTTGCGGGAATTTGTAACCCAATTCTAGAAGTAAAGGATGTTGCTACCGGTCGTTCCATATGAATGGGCAGCTAAAGCATTCACCAAAGATTTAAATCTGAGGAGTTTCGATGCTTCTCGGAAGTCGAAAGAAATCTTGCTCGAGTTCCAAGCGACAACTTGGGCGGATGTTCATAAGCGGTACGAGTCAAAGATAAGGATTGAGGATGATTAGCTCGATTTCTCGGCGCCGCTTAATGGTCGGGAGAAGAATAAAGAGAAATCAAAAGATGATTTCGACACAGATCAATGGTCTTTAAGGATACATTTTTTGCCCTATGAACGGGCGGAAGGATGCGACAAAGGTTTCCGATCGGTGGATAGGTTCATTACTGATAGAAGAATTGATCGCGGCCGGAACAACAAGTCATTGTAGGATAAGGAAACGTTAGGTTCTCGAGATACTTTTGGAATATAACTTCAACGTCACTGTAGTAGAGTTGGTATCGGCTATGAGGAACATTAAAGAAACACGATTCCTGAAGCCAATGAGATCCGATCCTAGCCAGAGGGATCCTAATTTGTGGTGCGAATACCACGAGACGAATGGTCACCGGACTGGGGACTTCCGCCATTTGCGTGAAGAGGTAGCGACACTGCTGAAAAATGGCCATCTTAAGGAATTCCTAAGTGACCGGGCTAAAAACAATTACGGTCGCAATTGTGACAACACGGAGCCCTCGAAAGAAGGAGAAAATTCCCTCGCCTGACGATCACATGATTTTCGGGGTGAACGAGATTAACGGGGTTGCATTCTCAGTGGCAAAAAAGACGAAGGTCTTAATAACCCACAACAAGAGACTTCGCAAAGTCGCCAACAAAAGACTCCGCAAAGTCGCTGAAGACGACATCACATTTACGGAGGAGGACGCATATGGATTGTTGCTACCGCACAATGATGCATTAGTAATCTCTTTAAATGTATTTGATTTTAAAATCAAACGTGTTCTGGTGGATCCAGGGAGTTCGGCTAATATTATACAATGGAGGGTATTGGAGCAAGACAAGTTCACCAAAAGCATCATTTCGGCCACAAAACTCCTTGCCGGGTTTAACCTAGCAAGCGTGAAAACCCGAGGAGAGATCCTGCTGCCCACGAATGCCGAAGGGGTGATGGAGACAACCCTTTTCGAGGTGGTTGATGGTGATATAAGCTACAATATTATCTTAGGAAGACCATGGTTGCACGAGATGAAGGTTGTGCCATCGACATATCACCAGTTACTGAAATTCCCAACTCCCGAGGGGATTAAACAAATAAGAGGTGACCAACCGATGACAAGGGAGATGAATGCAATTTTGGTCTCCAGTAGCAAAGGGAAGGAGCATGTAGCATAGCAATTTCAGGAACCGACGCCTGCTCCCCAGTCAAACGAGGTCAACTAGAGGGAAGAGGTGTCGGTATCTTATCAAGTACCAAGGTATTTCCAAGTACCAAAAGAGACGGATATAATAAAATCCACAGCGTAAGAGCTTGAGCATGTCCCATTATTCGAAAAATTCTTGGAGAGAAAATTCCACTTGGGGATAGGACTGCACCCCGAACTAAGGTATGGATTTATTGAATTTCTTAAATTTAACGCCGATTATTTTGCATGGTCGCATGCGGATATGACATGTATCCCGCCAGAAGTGACGTACACAAGCTAATCTTGGATCCCACATCCTTCCGGTAAGACAGAATAAACGTCCTATTGCTGAGGCCAGAAACAAATATGTCAAAGAAGAGGTAACTCAACTACATGATATCGGTTCAATCTAAGAGGTAAAGTATCCAGACTGACTAACTAACGTAGTAGTAGTTCCAAAAAAGAATAATAAATTTCGTATGTGCGTAGACTATAAGGGCTTAAATAAAGCGTGCCCAAATGACTCATTCCCATTGCCGAACATTAATCAAATGATTGATGCAACGGCCGAACATGGGTTAATGAGTTTCCTCAATGCTTACTCCGGGTACAACCAAATTAAGATGAACCTAGAAGATCAGGAAAAAACTTCATTCATAAGGAATTTTGGAACATATTGCTATAAAGTGATACCATTCGGGCTAAAGAACACCGGAGCCACTTATTAGTGGCTCGTAAACAAGATATTTGAAACTAGATAGGGAAAACCATAGAAGTTTATATAGACGATATGCTTGTAAAGTCTTTGAATGCAGGTGTCATCTTAAACACTTGTAAGAAACTTTTGACATCCTAAGGAAGCATAATTTGAAGCTTAACCCCAAGAAGTGTGTGTTTGGGGTCAGCTCCAGTAAGTTTCTGGGATTTCTAGTATCACAAAGGGGGATTGAGGTTAACCCCAATAAAATCAAAGCCATCGAAGAAATCCCGGACCAGCTATCAAGCGTAAAAGAGGTTCAAAGGCTCAAAGGGAGATTGGCCACTTTGAGCAGGTTCATTTCCCGGTCTTCAGAGAAATGCCATCACTTCTTCTCGTCACTTAAAAAGAAGAACAACTTTGAATAGACCTCGGAATGTCAGCAGGCTTTGAGAGATTTGGAAAGGTACTTATCAAGTCCTCCGTTGTTATCAAAGCCGGAGGAAGGTAAAAAACTGTTAGTTTACCTAGCAGTCTCGGAGGTAGCGGTAAGTGCCGTTTTAGTTCGTGAGGAAGAAGGTACACAATCTCCCTTTTATTACATTAGTAGAATTTTAACGAGAGTAGAAACTCGCTACCCACATTTGGAGAAGTTAGCCTTAGCCCTCGTAGTTGCCGCTCGGAAGCTAAGGCCTTATTTCTAATGTCACCCGATAGTTGTGGAGACCACCTTTCCCCTGCGGAACATCCTTCATAAACTCGAGCTTTCGGTTAGGCTGGCCAAATGGGCCAGCGAAATGAGTGAATTTGACATAGAATATAAACTTATGATTGCGATTAAGTCACAAGTTTTGACCGACTTTGTGGCCGATTTCAGTCCGACACTCTTACCTTTGGCTACCAAAGAAGTAGTGATGATATCAGAATCGACATCAGGAGTTTGGACCCTATTGTACAGGAAATATTTCCAAGGCTCACTGGCCCGATGTTTGGGAGCCTCCGAAACTCATTATGTTATGCAAGAAGTCCACGAAGGGATCTGTGGAATTTGTACTAAAATTGGTAAGGGCAGGATACTATTGACCCTGAATGGAAGAAGACGCCATAGCTTTTGTTCAAAAAATGAGATAAGTGTCAATGCTACGCACTATTGGTACATCAACCAGCAGAACCATCGCATTCAGTTTTGTCTCCATGGCCATTCATGAAGTGGGAAATGGATATCGTCGGACCACTTTCCCCGACTACTGGTAAGGTAAGGTTTCTTTTGATTTTAACTGACTATTTTTCTAAGTGAGTTGAAACAGGTCCTTATCAAAAGATTGGTGAACGTGAAGTGGTGGATTTCTTGTAAGAGAATATAATTTGCAGATTTGGATATCAAAAGAAATAACCTGTGACAACGGGCCATAATTAATAGGCGAAAAGGTCATAAAGTTCCTTGAAGACTTGAAAATCAAAAGAATCACATATTTGACCGATCATCTGAGTACAAATGGTCAAGTGGAATCAACAAACAAAGTGATTATACAAAATCTCAAAAAAAGATTGGAAGCAGCTAAAGGCAAACGGCATGAGAAGCTGTACGGTGTATTATGGGTGTACCGAACAATAGCCAAATCAAGCACGAGAGAAAGTCCTTTCTGACTTGTGTACGGAGCAGAAGCCTTGATCTCGTGAAAGTAGGGGACCTTACCTTGAGATACTTCCAGGCAAATGCAGAAGCAAACAATAAAGTAATGTTGGTCAATTTGGAGCTGCTTGATGAACGCAGGGACTTGGCGCATATAAGGATGACAACTTAAAAACAGAGAATAGAAAGATATTACAATCGAAGACCTCCGTTATTTCAAAGTGGGAGACTTGATTTTAAGGAAAGCAACTCAAAACACTTAGGAATTCGATGCAGGAAAGCTAGGTCCAACATAGGAAGGCCGCTACCGAGTTTTAACTCTTTTTTCCTTCATCCAGTTTTTGTCCCAATTGGGTTTTTTCTGGAAAGGTTTTTAATGAGACAGTAACGTAAAGCATGCTACGAATGAATTCTCAACAGCAACAATAAAACCTTTTAATAACAAGGCATACAAGTGAAGAACCACTCCGGAGCAGTTAGATAATCTTTTGCTCGGTAGCAAAGTTCCCACCGAAAAGTCAAGTTTGCTATCGAACAAAGATTACCCGACTGCTCACAAGTGCAAGACAATAGGGGATTGTTAGATATTCTTTGGCTTGATAGCATAAATTCCTAAGGGGAAGTGAAGTTTGTTACCAAACTGAAAATTATCTAGCAATTCATTAGTGGAATCCTCGAAGGTGTTAAACTTCCAATATTCAAATTCACATTCCTCGCATTCGAACCCTGGAGGGGGGATGATACGAGGATACGACAGTAACGATTGGGACTTCAACTGAAATACAAAACCCGAAAACATAGTTATATTATTGGTACCGGGGACTGCGCGACCAGTACAGTAGAAACAAGTTGTACAAGTTAGCCACAAGAAATGTCAATTTCTTTTAGCACAACAAATGCTTATATACTTTTAAAAATGGGATGAATAAAGTAAAATCCATTTATTTCTATCCTGTTTCTTGTCTAAATGATGAATTGATTTTGTCATTTGAAAGTTAAACAAGTACTTCAAATGCTAGTGCTGTAATGAACAAGAGACGTCCTCTTCAAGAGCACCATAAATATAAGAGGGCCATCTCTTATGAAAACCCTCACGATAAAGGGTTGATTTTAGAAGAACTTGTGCCCGAAATCCAAACGCTTTTGGGGAAAAATACACCCATAGTCTTGCATAATCAGACGCAAATAGTAAAACTTGCGTAAAACACATAAAAGGAAAAGGACGCAAAGATTAAACTTGCATAAATGTTTAAACTCAAGTAAGTAGAAAGGAAAAATCATGCAATACTTGAGCAAAAAGTGTTTTTATTTACAACGAATGTGCCAAACGACACAAGTAAAAAAGTTGGAAAAAGAAATCAAAAGCTAAGCTACTGCATCTCCAGAACCCGGAGGAAGAGAAACATCCGCGACCCCAAGAGAAGTGGGTAGATCCGCCGTTGGCTCGATGTCTTGTCCTTCGTCATTTTGACCTTCAGCATCATCACCTTCCGATTCCTCTTCAGTTTCCGAGAATTCGAAACCAGAACCAGAAGAATCGGTAGTATCAGGCCTAGCTGGAAGACTCCTTTTAGCAGTTGACTCCAACTCACGGGCTTTAGTGATTTCGGCATCAAAGTCAATAACACCCGCTTTAGCCTCTTCCAAGGTTTTTCCTCATGCTGTATATAACATATGTTTTTTCAACAACGAGGGAAGCCGTTCGGTGCTTGAGTTCTTCTTTAACTTGGTCGATCTCGGCAGAAGGATTTTCCCGCACGGATCTAATAGACCGGAGGCTAACATCGAGATCACGGACAGTAGAGCTAAAAAGTATATTATGCTCAATAGTCTTCTTATATTTCTCCTCCAATTGGGCATATTTCACCCCAATAGTAGCAAGCCCTTCAGTTTTGGAGTTCAAGGACTTCTCCAAATTATTTAATCTTTTAGCGGAGGCAGCCTCGCGATCAGATGCATCAAGAATAATACTATGGACATCAGCCCATTTGGCCTTAGTCTCTTCAAATTGAACCCTGAGCGGGGCAATCTCTTGGCTAATGATCTCTACTTCTTGCTCGCAACAGCCTCAACAGCTTTAGCTTCCAGTTCGGAGAGGCGAGCAGTAGTTTGGTCCTACTGGCCAAAAGTTGATCTTGCTCGGAGGTAAGTTCCTCCTTATCTTGAATCAACCTTTGGAGGCCCTCAGAAGCAAGAAAATTGGCATGCGAAACAAAAAAGGCAGACTCAAAATACTACTATATCAAAGATAGAAGAGATAATGAAGGAAATAAAGAATATACCGTTGTGGCGTTGTGCATAGCATTGTTCAAAAAATACTCTCCCGAGAGAGCTTGTATCTTTTCTCGATCTTTTTTCTGAAGCCAAAGTCTTTAGATAGTTAGCAAGTTCCACCGGCCGGGACAGCATATTGTATCCGGTAGAGACCGAAAGAGTAATGCTCCTCCTCCTTTGCGGATCTTTTGAGGGGGCAACGTAATTTTGCCCAAAGTTCCCATAAACTGTGGACTGGGGGAGAGGAACATCCTCTTCTCGGACATATGCGACCGATGGAGATGATGTAGTAGTTGCTGGTGGTAAAGAAAGAGTTGGTGAAGAAGGAGGTGAAACTGATGGCGTTGAAGGACGAGAAATGGTTGTGACAAACATAGTGCTGGTTGTTGGTTGCTCGTCAACCGAAGATGACAAGGACCCCATACTCAGCCTCATTGTACCGTGCGCAGTGACTAGGATTTGGAAACGAGAGTTGGCATTTCCACCATATCAAACTCCCCAGAGCGCCGAGGCATCGTCTTCGATTGGTGTAAATAACTCAACAGATTGAGCAGTCTGTTGAGCTGAGGAAGGTCGTCGTCTTCTATGTAGAGAAGCCCCCTCCTTGCTGGCTTCCCCATCATCGTCAATCATCATGGTGTCTATGGCCGGCCCGAGCGGGGGGCTCGTCACCATAACTTCCGGACACGACTCAAGAGTGGTATTCTTCGCCCTCTTATTCTTTCACCTGGCCGTGGAGGAGCGTCTTCTCTTTGGTTGTTTGTTCTCCGGCCGGGGACTTCGAGAAGAAGCACTCGCACCAGAAGAAGGCCCAGAGACACTTGTCTGTGTAAAATCCTCCTGCAGTAGCCTCGCCGCATCTACAAGATTAGCCAAAACATCCTCCTCGGGGATGACGACTGAGCCTTAGGATAGACCTGAATTCAACAGAAGTGAAGGGTCAAACAACCTCTTTATATGAAAAGGTAAAAACAAGATGAATTTTACTTACCATGATTTTTGGCCTTCCACCTGTATTTAAGGGACAATTTTTTCTACGTACGGGTTTCGGGCGTAGTGACGTCCAAAATTTTCTGGACCCATTGGTCCAAGCCTTCAAACCTAGGTGGAACCCACCGAGTCGCTGAAATAAGAAAAAGAAGAAGGGTCAATAACAATGTAAAATGATCGTTAATGGAAGAAAAGAATTAATGGTAGACTTACGAGTACGGTTCCATAATTCTGGAAAGGCTGGAGCCATGGCCGGGATGATGTCACTGGTGATGACTGAAATGAACCATTCCATCCACCTACGGTCGTTGTCATCATCAATGCTGGATAGCAGAGAATGGTGACCATGCTTACTGAAATTTATCATTCCCCCGCAGAAGATCTTGGGGGAATAGAGGTTCAGAGCTTGAGCTAGGGATAACTCTTCTCCCGTCTCCTGGCACAGGCGCCGAAGACAAACGATTTTCCTCCAGACGGAAGGACTTATTTGTGCCAAGAATACTTGGTAGCGGAGGCAGAACTCCATGATGACGGAGTCAAGCTCTCCACTTAAAGAAAATGCTCCCAAAGTAAAGATACGTGAAAAAGTACATAAAACCCTTCTTGGGTAAGGTTATCTGCTCCGCCAGGTTGGGAACGATAATGTCCAAATCTTGATAGTGGCAGTCTTCCTTCACAACAGGGATACTGGAAGGACGGATAGAAGAAGGGCATACGCTAACAACTAACGTATGAGGGTGAGCAGAAGGATACTTCTCTTTAAAATCTTTGGTAGTAACTAGATTCTTTAGGATGATGGGACTCACCATAGGGGGAGGAGCATCATCAACTTTACCTTTGTTCTTTGAAGAACTAGGGTTTCTGGAAGAAGATGCCATTTTTTATCAGAATGAAGGTTTTCTCTCAAAAGAAGAAAGTTAAAAAAAGGTTAAGGACGAAGTATGAGTTAAGTAAAGAAAGTTTGAGAAAATATAGAGTATTATGAAGTGTAAATGAAGGAGGTTGATGCATATAAGTAAAGGTATAAGTGGCTAAACTTGTTACCATAATTACCTCGATAACCGGCAAAAGTGATGCTAAATCGTGAGATGACGTATTTTCAGGGTATTAAATGCGGAGAAACGTGCGCCTAATCAATTGTCAGAAACTTTTCAGAGGGGGTCAGTGAATTTTCCGCCAAAGAGGATGTTTCTACCAACTTTTCGGTGATACAAAGTTATGCCACTGGAAAACCGGGGGACTATCTGTATAGGGTACAATATGTTTATATTAAATGATCGAATGAGGAAGTGACACGTGGAGCTGAGGACAGAAGATAGTTTAATCCGAAGGCAACGATCCCGTCTGTTACTAGAGAGAACAATATATACTCATAAAGATGAAGTAAATGCTTGCCACCCGGTAGTATTTACCGAGGAATATTCTACAACATTAAGTATACAACCTGTTACAAGGAATATGACATTCACTGCCTGTCATTACGCATTATTCAATGACTCTCATAATTGACATTAAAGAGAGGCTTGATCCTAGGACCTTGCTCCCTAGGTACAACTATAAATAGTAAGCTCTATTATTATTGTAAAGGATACGAATTTTCTGGCAAACATACACTACAATGTATTTAAAGTTTAATATAATTTTATCTTCTTGTTTACTGATATCATTGCTATTCTGTCCGGAAGCCCTGCTCTCGGAATTACTATTTCTGTTATTATTCCATCTCAAAGCTAAGTATTACATTTTTATCTAGTTCATCTATTATTTCATGATCAAATTAATTCACTTATCTATAAACCACATATAAATTCAACTGTACCATTTTACGGATAAACATCTATAAATAGTCCTTTTTCACATGAACCTAAGCTATCGTTATATTAATTACAAAATCAATAATGATCATTCAATCTTCATTTTTTGAGTTAAGAATGTAAACTACTGCACGTGGAAATATACTGCTTTTCATATGATTGGTAGAGGCGGAATTGAGCTGGTTTGTTTCTTATTTGTCACCATGGCCTTATTTGAACTTTCTAGCATATATATAGATACATCCCAAAAATGTTGAACAAGATCGGCTTACTTCTAAAGCGTCCTACTAACAGCAATCACAAGTTGACACTTTGTGAGTGAATATGATCAATTATAGCAAAGATTAGTCTAATAAGATGTCTAAGAAAAGTTGCAAGAAATTCAAGAAATCAATAAATCAATAGTAATAGACAACTGGATGGCATTAATTAACACAAAGGCTACTGCATAATCAATGTATAACACTCAAGAGAGTATAAATGATACGATACATATCGTTAAGAATCACTCAAAAGATAAAAACAGCAATAGAGAAAAAGGAAAAATAAAATAAAAGTAAACGGCAGAGAACATAGGGCAAGACAGGAAAATGGTGGAAGCCGCAAGATCAGTTGGATGGGGGAGTTGCAAGTGTAGGAATGGTAGGAAGTGACGGCATTTTGGGAAGAGGAATATTGGCAGGCATTGGTGGCAGAGTCATCTTCGGGACGACAGAAGGCAAAGATGGTAAATTAGGTATAGCTGTTGGAAGAGTTGGCAATGGTGGAAATGTGGCTGCTGTTGGCAAATTTGGAATTTTAGGCAATTGTGGCATTGTTGGCTGAGGCAATGAAGGAATTGTAGGCAAGTTTGGAAGTTGAAGTAGGCTGCGAGCAGCATGTGTTGTAGTGATGCTTGATAAGGACAGTAATGCTATGATCAAGAAAAGGATTGAGTAGTTGCTGGAGGAAGCCATTGTCAATAGGAGTATGTGTTTTGACTTAGTTTAATTTGCTAGATTGCTTTGTGTTCCAAGCAAATTCAGTTGTGTTTTGTTTGATCATCTCTAAAGGGTATATATAGGGAAAGTTCTTGAGGGTCTATGAGGATTTGGTGAGATGTTGCATATGCTCTAAATTCTAAAATTTTATTGTTAGTTAACCTTCTCTAATGTTGGTTCGAGAAAAATTCACCACCTTTCAAGTCAAGAAGTTAATTTTCTGAAAAAGTAGTTATGTATAGATGAAATTTGGATTATCCATATTTGGTTGACAATTTATACAATACTAATTGATGAAATCATTTATTTATAATTTTAAACTAATACTTCTATATTGGTTGGCACTATGGAAATGTTTGCTTGCCTAATGATGGTCAAATGACTAATCAGCTCAACAATATTGTGAAGTTTAAAACTTTTCCATGTGTAATGTTGACCTTAGAAGAATTAATGTGCTTGTTAAGTAATATTAAACTCATGATAGGTACTCTTCCTGCTAGATTAAGCAAATCTCTGTGTTCTTTGCTTATTAGGAAGAAGTAAAAATTACGGTTCATTTCTTGTCGCAAATATTTACTTGTAGCATATCATATTTCAATGGATTGACATACTTTTTCTACTGCGTATACATCGCATAATGATGGTGTTTTTTCAAAATCAAACTTCGTTGTTCAACATCTTGAACTAGCCGTCCCTTAGAAGGTGTTATTATGAAAATTAATGTATGCAGATATATCACATTTGAACATTTTCTCAATATAGATATCCTGCTCCTGTAATCTCCTCATTTTAATTCCTTAAACAATCTAAGGGAACCAATTTTAGGGGGTTATTTACTCCTATTTATTGACAACAATTAGTACAAGTTTGAGTACGTCTCAACGATATCTGTATTAGGAGGAGTCACTACGAATTGACTAGCTTGACAATCAATTTATCATATCCTTTTCCTTTATTTTGACTCGGAACAGGCAGTATAAGCAAGCTCATAGGGGTATGCATCTTCTTTTTTCACATGGACCGATCGTTAGATTACAAAATCAATACGTACTGATCATTCAAACTTCATTTTTGAGGAATATAAACTAAGTAGGCGTTTGGACATAAAAAAAAATGTAATTTTTGAAAAAAAAAAAGTATTTGGAGTTAAATTAAAAAAATTATATTTAGAATTTAAAATTATGTTTGAACATGCATTTCACTAAAAAAATGTTGCAGTTTTGTGAGTGGGGAAAAAGTTTTTCCTGAAAATTTTGATTGAAAAACTCATTTTCGATTTTTTTTTTCAAAAACTTACAAAATTTCATGGACAAACACATTTTTAAAAAAATATTTTGAATTTTTTTTTATGAACACACATGGCCTTAATACAGATATACTGTTTTCAAAATAATATAAAGAGGCAGAGTTAGGGCTGATTAATTAGTTTTATACTGGTCATGGTCTTATTTGGAATTTCTGGCATAGTACATTCCAAAAATGTGGAACAAGAACGACTTAATTCTTGAAAGCATCCTTATAACAACAATCACATACGCTGTAAGAAAGTTAGTAAATAAATGCAGTGTAAGAAAAGATTCCAAGTACTTGATTGAAATGAAGATAATTTGCTTTGATTTGTTGCTATGGTAATTGGCTGATTTCATGTACTGTATATACAGAGAGTTCTGTTGCCACGATCCGAAATTTTCGCCGTCGAAATCGTGATGGCGCCTACCACTTGTTAGGCAAGCCAACATTAGAACATATTGTCCATTTGTAACAGTTTAATTGAATAATGATAAATACTGAAATAACTGAAATCTGAATGCGGAAGCAAAAACTGTCAAACATCTACTACAAAATCCCTGAACCTGGTGTCAAGAGTGCACGAGCTACTAAAATAGTACATACAAGGGTCTGAAATAAATACAAAGCTGTCTGAATGAAAATACATAGCTAAATAGAAAGGGAAAGGAGACTCCAGGGGTTGCGGGCGCTGAGCAGCCGCAACTGTCCGATCCGAGCTCTCTAGTAGCCGCTGCTGGGACCAACTCCAAAATCTGCACAGATGTGCAGAGTGTAGTATCAGTATAACCGACCCCATGTACTGGTAAGTGTCAAGCCTAACCTCGATGAAGTAGTGACGAGGCTAAGGCGAGTCACTTACACTACAACCTGCACGCAGTATATAATAATGACAGAGAAATAGAAATACTGAACAAAATTAAACAATCAACTGAGAATAATAACCACAACCTCTAGAATAAACCGTTGTCATCCAGAATTTACCAATCCTTAACAGTTCAAAACCGGAAACCAACGCAACTCAGGAAATGGAAACATATAGGTTGTTGCGGCGGGCAACCCGATCACACCAGACAACACAGAATCCTCCCTTATTTCATCGTAATAGCATCAACAACATAGATAATAATATATATGCATATGTTGCGCCGCGCAACCCGATCCCATCATATGTCATTATGAGAGTCATAGTTCACCCTTATTTCGCTATGTCAATCCACTCTTATTCCACCTATTGCGGCATGCAATCCGATCCCACCGCATAGAACATATTCACCCTTATTCCACCATATCAATCCACCCTTATTACACCTGTTGTGGCATGCAGCCCGATCCCACCATATCAGTACCAAATACTCAAAGCACAACCAAATCAATAGTTAAACCACAAAGCCTTTACAATCAATAAATACCAAACTGGACAAAAAGAAACTTGTACAATAAAGAAATCTATACGGGTAATACTACATAGTGAGACCAATCCGGCAATTGACAATTAGAAGGTGCAAGTAAGTCAATTTAGCAATAGCAGGGAATCATGAAACTATGGAAGAACTAACATCTTTAACAGGAGAAGATATTGACTAACAAGTAGTAGTTAAGCATAGAAATCATTTAGAGCATATAACAGTTAAGACATGAAAGAAAATAATTAAGGAAAAGTGGAAATTCAGGGAAAACAGATAATTCGGTGGCGTATAAGCACTCGTCACCTCGCAGATACGCTGCTCACATGAAATTCACATAGCACATAGTCCGAGGGTTCCTAATTCCCTCAAGTCAAAGTTAGACACAATACTTACCTTACTCCAAAGACCACTCAAATCTCAACCACAGCTTTGCTTTTCAAACAAGCCTCCTAACCAACAATATCTAGCAAATTACCAACTAAACGATTCAAAATAAGCCTTAGGAACTACCCACAATTGTAAAGAATTCAATTTAGGTCATTATTGAAAAAGTCAACAAAAGTTAACACCCGGGCCCGCTTGGTCCAAACTCGAAATTTGGACCAAGACTAGATTACCCATTCACCCCCGAGTCCGGTTATGTAATTTATTTTGGAATCCGACCTCAATTTGAGGCCTAAATTCCCAATTTACCAAATCCCTAATTTTTACCAAAAAAATCCTAATTTCCACCATGAAAACTCTAGATTTTAGGTTGAAATCTTAGAAAAAGTAGTGAAAGATTAAAAGAAACTAGTTTAGAATCATTTACCAATGATTTGGGGAAGAAAAATTCTTTGGAAAATCACCTCCAGGGTTCTTGAGTTTGAAAATTTGAAGAATGAACAAAAAATCCCGTCTAAATCATATTTTGTTCAGCTGCAGATGTCATATTTGCGATCTGGGCGCTTCGCAAATGCGAGAAATCCATCGCATTTGCAAAGACTCCCACATCTCTACAATCATCGCATTTATGATGAAAAGTTCGCAAATGCGAACACTAACTAGACCGCAAATGCAACCCAATGATCGCAATTGCGAAGAATCTCCCTCCCCAGCTCCCGTCGCAAAAGCGAAGCTTTGCTCGCAAATGCGGACAGTGATCTTCTGCAAATGCGACCTCATGATCGCAAATGCGAACGTAGGCTGACCCAGGCACTTGTCACAAATGCGAAGAAATGGCTCGCAAATGCGAGACTAACAGAAGTTGGGAATGTTCGCAAATGAGAGATCAAAGGCCAGTTCCCAGAAATTATAGACACCAGCAAATGTTCTAAGTCCAATTCACTCCGTAGCCTATCCGAAATTCACCCGAGCCATTGAGGCTCTAAAACAACTATGCACACAAGTCTAAAAATATCATACGAATTTGCTCGCGCAATCAAATCGCCAAAATAACACCTAGAACTACGAATTGAATACCAAATCAAATGAAATTTTCTAGAAAACTTTGAAACTTTTATTTTCACAACGGACGTCCGAATCACGTCAAACCAACTCCATTTTTCACCACATTTGACAAACAAGTCATAAATATGGTATTGGACCTATATCGGATTTCGGAACCAAAATACGGACCCGATATCCAAAAAGTCAACTATAGGTCAAATTTTTCAAATTCATTAAGCTTTTAGCTTTCAAATTTCCACAAAGTCCGATATCTCGGGCTAGGGACTTCCGAATTCGATTTCGGGAATACGCTCAAGTCCCAAATTACGATACCGATCCACGGGGACTGTCAAAATACGAATCCGGGTCCGTTTACTTAAAACGTTGATCAAAGTCAACTCAAATGATTTTCAAAGCAAAATTTCATATTTTTCACAGTTTTAACATAAAAGTTTCCCGGAAACACGTGCGGAGTACGCACGCAAATCGAAGAGGGTAAAAATGAGACTTTTAAGGCTTCGGAGCGTAGAATTTGGTTCTAAAATATAAGATGACCTATCGGGTCATCACATCTATTTATATACTTGTCGCTCATTAATAGTCATAAACCATTCTCCATTGCTTCAGAATTTATGATTTCTAAATTTATTCAAACTATTTTTCCTTTTTGATAGTACCGTGCCATTATTACTGGTTTTTATTATTGCTTTTTCATCTATTTTCTGGTTCTAACGATGCTAGTATTATCTGTGTGGCTTTTGTTGCTGTTACTGATCTATTTGTCCCTTTTCGTGTTCTTGAGCTGAGGGTCTATCGGAAATAGCTTCTCTTCTCCTCCGGGGTAGGGATAAGGTCTGCGTACACACTACCCTCCCCAAACTCCATTTGTGAGATTTTTCTGAGTTGTTGTTGTTGTAAATTTATTCAGGCTGATATTGAAGCAGTGCACTGCCTGTCCGGGTGTTTCTGTTACAGGATTTAGAAGTGTTTTATTTTGTATTATGTCTCTTTCTGTTTCTGAGTGTAACTTCAAAAGTGCATTATTGGTATGGCCACTGTTCTACTAAAGATGACCTCGTCAAAGTTCAATTTTGGTGCGGAGTTTAATTGTCTTCACATATACAGGAGATTCGAGAACTAAACATAAATCAATAATAGATAACTGCATGGCATTAATACAAAGGTTACTCTGCAATGAATGTATAACGCTCAGAGTATAAATAATACGATACATATTGTTAAGAATCACTCTAAAAGATTGAAACGACAAAAGGAAAAAGGAAAAAGAACATCAAATGGTAGACACCATAAAAGATAAAACAGGTAAAATACTAGAATCCGCAAGATGATCAGTTGGATGGAGGAGGTGAAAATGTAGGAATGGTGGGAATGGTCGGAAGTGAGGGCATGTTGGGAAGAGGATTCATAGCAGGCATTGGTGGCAGATTCATCTTCGGAACAGAGGGCAAAGTAGGCAAAGAAGGCAATGGTGTTGCTGTTGGAAGTGCTGGCAATGGTGGCAATGTGGATGCTGTTGGAAAGTTGGGAATAGTGGGCAATTTTGGAATTGTTGGCTGAGGTAATGACGGGATTGTTGGCAAGTTTGGAAGTTGCAGTAGGTTTCGAGCAGCATGGCTTGTAGTGATACTTGATAAGGACAATAATGCTATGATCAATAAAAGGATTGAGCAGTTGCTAGAAGAAGCCATTGTTAATTTGCTCTAGATTGATGCTTTGTTTTCCAAGGAAGTTAAGTTGAGTTTTGATTTAAGATGAGTTTGATCATTAGTAGCAAAGGGCATATATAGGGAGAGTTCGTGAGGGATTACAAGGATTTGGTGAGATGTTGGGTGAGGAAGCATATGCTTATGCTCTAAATTCTAAAATTCTATTGTTAATTAGTTAACCTCCTCGAGTGCTGGTTTGAGAAAATTTCACCAATTTTTAAGTCATCAAGAAGTTTTATGAGAGTTGTTATGGATAGATAGAAATTTGGATCAACCATATTTGGTGAACAATTGATACAATACTAATTGATGAAATCATTTTTTCAAAAATATTTTTAAGTTAATATTCTCTTTTGTTGGCACAATGTGATTAGGACGGTTCTCTTGCACCGGTGTTCATGCATGTTTAACAATTAAGGAAATCATAGTTTTGTCCTCTTGAGTAGCACGCTCAACAAATCGAAAATAATTATTAAAAAATGAAGAAGACAGCAGAATGAATTGCTAACAATTGTTTATTGTTGTTGTCTTTTTTTGTTGCTATTAATTAGTTCTCCTACTGGACATGAGTTTGTCTATTGATCCTTCCGATTTTGTTCAACTACCTAAGATGGTTAAATAAATAATCTGCTCAACAATATTTCCATGTGTATATGTTGATTTTCGAAGAAATTACATGCTTGTTAGGAAGTTAAAACTAGTAATATTAAACTCATAAGCACTATTCAATTCATACCGATTTTATATTCACTATCAACCTATCACAGTCCTCTTTTATCGGGACATGCAATATGAGCAAGCTCATAGGGTTATGCATGTTCTTTATTAATACACATGGACCAATTATAAAATCAGTATATAATGATCCCTCAAACTTCATTTTTGAGGATTGTAAACTAATGCACGAGAAAACATACTGCTTTTTAATATAATATGTAGAGGCAGAATTACTGATTATTTGGACTTTGTAGCATAGAAACTTTCTTCTTTAAATCTTCCTAATAACAACAATCACGTGCAGAAACTTTGTGACCAAATAATGACGAAATTATACCTGTAAGAAAGTTAGCAAAAGGATGTAGTATGGGAAAAGATTCCGAGTATTTGATTGAAGTGCAGATAATATTGATTTGCTGCTGCGATAATTGGCTGATTTTTATCTATATACAATGATACAAAGAATTCTTTTTGTATACGTGCCTGTTATTAAGCCAGACCATCCCGATGATACTCTTTACAATATTTGTCCGCTTTACAAACTCGCATGGTTTTCCTCAAAAGACCTCGCATTATTAGAGAGTATCCGTATATATTTATATGTAGCTTCTTTTTCTTTTCAGCTACTAATGTGAGACTTTGTTCGCATACTATAATAATGTTGCTCGTTATTAGGCATCAACCATTATCCATTGCATCACAATTCAAGATTTCTAAATTTAATCAGGATTTATGTAGCTGATGTTGAAGTAGTGTACTGCTAGTTCGGGGGTCTATCGGAAACAGCCTTTTTACCCAAGGTAGGGGTAAGGACTATGTACACACTATTCTCCTTAGATCCCACTAGTGGAATTATCCTGTGTGATTGTTGTTGTTGCTGTATCTCTTTCTGAGTGTAACTTTTTAAGTCATGTTAAATCGTGTATTATTGCCTAAATCTTCAAATGTGGATTATTTGTACGCTACTGTTCTACTAAAAATGACCTAGCTTGTCAAATTATAGTATTTTTGCGGAGTTTAATTACCTTCACATATACTGGAGAAATACATGCACATCAATAATAGACAACTGCATGACGTTGATACAAAATCTTGCTACTGCAAAATCATTGAATAACACTCAAAGAGTATAAATGATACAATACATATCGTTAAGAATCACTCAAAAGATAAAAACAACAACAGAAAAAAAGGAAAAAAATAAAAATAAACGGCAGAGACCATAAAAAAAGACAGGTAATAAAATATTAGAAGCCGCAAGATGATCAGTTGGATGGAGGGGGTGAAAGTGTAGAAATGGTAGGAAGTGAGGGCATTTTGGGAAGAGGAATATTGGCAGGCATTGGTGGCAGAGTCATCTTTGGGACGACAGAGGGCAATGTAGGCAAAGACGGTAAATTAGGTGTAGCAGTTGGAAGGGTTGGCAAAGATGGAATACTTGGCAATGGTGGCAATGTGGCTGCTGTTGGCAAATTTGGAATTTTAGGCAATTGTGGCATTGTTGGCTGAGGCAATGAAGGGATTGTAGGCAAGTTGGGAAGTTGAAGTAGGCCGCGAGCAGCATTGCTTGTAGTGATGCTTGATAAGGACAGTAATGTTATGATCAAGAAAAGGATTGAGTAGTTGCTGGAGGAAGCCATTGCCAATAGGAGTATGTGTTTTGACTTAGTTTAATTTGCTAGATTGCTTTGTGTTCCAAGCAAATTCAGCTGTGTTTTGTTTGATCATCTCTAAAGGGTATATATAGGGAAAGTTCTTGAGGGTCTATGAGGATTTGGTGAGATGTTGGATATGCTCTAAATTCTAAAATTCTATTGTTAGTTAACCTTCTCAAATGTTTGTTTGAGAAAAATGCACCAGCTTTCAAGTCAAGAAGTTTTCTGAAAAATTAGTTATGTATAGATGAAATTTGGATCAACCATATTTCGTTGACAATTTATACAATACTAATTGACGAAATCATTTATTTATAAGTTTAAACTAATACTTATATATTGGTTGGCACTATGGAAATGTTTGCTTGCCTAATGATGGTCAAATGACTAATCAGCTCAACAATATTGTGAAGTCTAACACTTTTCCACGTGTAATGTTGAACTTGGAAGTATTAATATGCTTGTTAGGAAGTTAAAACTAGTAATACTAAACTCTTTAGTATTCTTCCTACTAGATTAAGATTTTCTCTGTGTTCTTTACCTATTATGAAGAAGTAAAAATTAGGATTTATTTCTCGTCTCAAATATTCACTTGTAGCATATTATATTTTAATGCATCGACATATTTATTCTATTGCCTATTCCCATAATGATGTTGTTTTTCCAAAATCAAACTTTATTATTTAACATAACTTGAACTAGCCATCTCTTAAAAATTATTATTATGATGAAAATTAATGAATTTAGATATATTACATTTGAACATCTGCTCGATATTCGTATCCTGCTCCTGTGATCTCCTCAATTTAATTCCTTTCTTTAAACAAGGGGAACCAAGTTTAGGGGGTGATTTACTCCTATTTATTGACAACAATTAGTACAAATTTGAGTACGTCTCAACTATATCTGTATTAGGAGGAGTCACTACGAATTGACTAGTTTTACGTTGTTAGTAGTGGTGGAGGCAGGATTTCCGCTAAGGGGATTCAAAAAAGAAAAAAAGTTAAAAAATTTAAAAAGATCATAGCTAGTGGAAATTGAACCAGTGTCCTCATAAATGTTTTGACCCCCCGATCACTAAGCTATGCTTTTGGCATATGTCAAGGAAATTCAAAATATAATATATAGAGGTAAAAAATAGATTTATCTTATTTTTTGAGGGTTCAGGTAACCCCTTCCGCTCCCTAAATCCGCCTCTGGCTGTCACTTAGTCTATCATAATCCTCTTCCTTTATTCTGACCTGGGACATGCAATGTACGCAAGCTCGCAGGGCTATGCATATTCTTTTTTCACATGGATAGATTATTAGATTAGAAAATCAATAGATTCAAACTTCATTTTGGAGGAATTGCAAACTAATGCAAATAAACTGCTTTTCAATATAATATGTAGAGGCACAGTGTGATAACCCAAAATGTCATCATTTATTTTAGAAATAAATTCTGTGTACCGAGGCTTTAAAAACCTCCTTATGTCCCACCTTGATTTGCGTGCGCAGTCCGAGCGCGTATCCAAAAAGCTATTATGTGAAAATCAATGAAAATGATGAATTTTACATTTAAAATGAATTTAAGTTGACTTCAGTCAATATTTTGGGTAAACAGACCCGAACTCGTGATTTGACGGTCCCGGAGGGTCGTAGGAAAATATGGGATTTGGGCGAATGCCTTCGAATTCCGAGGTCCCAAGTCCGAGAAATAAATTTTTGAAGAAAATTATTTTCTTGAATATATATGAGTTTTTGGAAATGAAATATGTTTGGATTTAATGGTATCGGGCCCGTATTTTGGTTTCGGAGCCCAGTACAGGTCTTATATGTTATTTAAGTTGAGCCTGTAAAATTTGATAAGAAACGGACTTGAAATGACGTGATTCGGAGCCTTAGTTGTAAAATCTGAAACTTTGAAAGTTATTGAGATTTTCTTTGATTTTGATGCTAAATTCATAGTTGTTGATATTATTTTGATGATTTGATTACACGAACAAGTCCATATGATGTTTTTAGGTTAATGTGCATGTTTGGTTTAGAGCCCTAAAGGCTCGGGTGAGTTTTGGATAGGGCATGGAGTTGATTTGGACTTAGGAAATTTGTTGGTGTGTTGCAGGCTTGCAATTGCGAAGCCTGGTTCGCAAATACGAGCTCCCAAATTTGAACAATGTGTCGCAAATGCAAACTATGGCCTGGGCTGCCTTGGTCGCAAATGCAATAGCAGCATCGCAAATGCGAAGAGGGATGGAATCCTCAGGGTTCACAAATGTGAACCCATGTTCGCAAATGCGAGATTAGCAGGTTCTGAAGGGTTCGCAATTGCGAACCCTGGTCGCAATTGCGACATCTGCGACTTGCAAATTCATGACTTAGCCGAAAATCTTTCATTTTTCAAACTCTTTCAAAACATAAACTCTTTTGAGCGATTTTTTAAAGAAAACTTTTTCTCCAGATCGTTTGTAAGTCATTTCTATCTCGTTTTCTTCAATCTTTAACATCTTTTAACATGATTTTAACTCAAAATCAAGGGCTTTCATGGGGAAAATTAGGTGTTTTGGGTAGAACCTATGTTTTTCAAATTTTGGAGATTTGGACCTCGATTTGAGGTCCGATTTCAAAACAAATTATATATTTGGGTTCGTGGGGGAATGGATAATCGGGTTTTGGTTCGAACCTCGGGTTTTGACCATGTGGGCCCGGGGTCGATTTTTGACTTTTTGGGAATTTTTTTTAAAAACTTATTTTTATGCATTGGATTGGATTCATTTAGAATTTATTGATATAGTTAAGTAACTTATGGCTAGATACAAACGAATTGGTGGTGGAAACAAGAGGTAAAGCGATAGTTGAGGCTTGAATTGTGTTCGTGGTATCGAGGTAAGTGTTTGGTCTAACCTTAGCTTGAGGGATTAGGAGTTGTGTCCTATTTGCTATGTGCTAGTTGTTGAGTACGAGTATAGGCATGGTGACGAGTATCTATATGTTGGTGTCAAGCATGCCCGTGAGTCTTATATTATGATTAATGTGACTCCGTTTGTATTATTCATGCTTTATGTGATGATTTCTATTATTGAGAAAGGCTTGTAATAATGATATTTATAATTGAACATTGAAGAGCGTTGACTCAAGTTGTAAAGTGATTTTTGGAAGTATAATTGGCAATTGAACTTATATAGCATTGGTCAAATTGTGAATTGAGTTGTGAAGTAAATGTGAAAAAGAAAAGAGAATTTTGATATTGTCTCCCTTGCCAGAATGTTGTTACTTAATGTTGTTTCTCTTGCCGGGATGTTATTTTTGATATTGTTTTCCCTTGCCGGGATATGACTGTTGTACTATTGTACCCTTGCCGGGATTTAATTGTAAATTTGTTGGTTTCGCCCTTATTGCTTTGTGATTGTTGTTTGGGTGAGGAAAAGTGTTAAAGCACGAAGGGTGATGCCGTGCATTGTTTTGGTGAGAGAGTGTTAAAGTACAAAGGGTGATGACGTGCCGCACGATGTACAATTCCGTGTCGATTACATTAATTTTATGGTGAGGACGAGAGTAAAAGCACGAAGGGTGATGTCGTGCACTTGTTTGATTTCTGATTCTTGTTGATAATTGAGTTATGGTGTTCCTTATGTTTACATGTTGTTCTTCTGTTATTATTTGATGTTTCCCCACAGCATGTTTCCCCCTCTCATCCTTAACTGTACATTCCTGCTTTTATTTTCAGCTGTATATGATTTAACTGCAAAGGTTTATTTGGTAGTCTGGTCCTAGCCTCGTCACTACTTCGCCGAGGTTAGGCTAGGCACTTACCAGCACATGTGATTGGTTGTGCTGATACTACACTCTGCACTGTGTACATATCCTGGTACTGGAGCATACGAATCATAGCTTTGGGTTGCTGCCTTCAGTCCATTCGAAGATCTGAGGTAGTCCTGCAGGCGTCCGCAGGCCTTGACGTCTCCTTCTATCCTTTTACTCTGTTTCTTTTATGTATTTTAGAGACAGTGTTGTAATAACTCTTTCAGACCTTTATTCGTAGTATTCCTAGACAGTCTTTGAAATTGTGACATCAGTCTTGGGTAGTTTACGTATGGATTGGTATTGACATCTTTATTAATATATCACGTTTCAGTCTTCCGCTTTTAATTTTCACTATTTATATAATGTTTGACTCTTAATTGTTTAAGGATTAAAAATGGAAAAAAGGTAAATAATTCAAATGGTTGGCTTGCCTAGCTTTCACTAGTAGGCGCCGTCACTGTTTGGCTCAAAAGTTATCAAAACTTTTTTGAACAAATCAATCAAAGAAGATGGAGGGTAAATCCTAGTTAAGGATAATTAACTCTAGATCCGAGATGAATGATCTGAATAGAAGAAAACATAGCTGAGTATAAATGTTGGCGGTGATTATGACAATATTTAATAGCATAAAGAAAGATGCATTAAGTCACATTAAACGTCAATAAAATGTAGATAAAGGAAAGGGTTCACCCTATCTTGAGTGGGACAGATTCTCTTTCATTTGATAAAGATGAATGACTGACAAATACAAGAACCTTAGGACCCTTTTTGGATCTGAGGAAGTTATGGGCTCATAGATCCTCCAGAGAGGCGTGTTTACATATTTTTCAGAGAGAGGGAGAGGGAGAAAGAGAGCTCCCATTTTGGAAGTCCTCTCTTCTTTTTTATAAGAGATATCCATAGAAAATCATAAAAAAGTACAATTAGAGGTTGAGGATTCGAAAACAAACTAGTTATTTCATCACTGTCCGACCTCGGCTATTGATTAATGTCCGACCTCGGCCTTATTGATGACTATCCGATCTCGGACTGTCCGACCTCGACCTTATATCTCTGCGTGCCGAATTTCTCTTATCTAATTTTGACCCATACAATCACGACTCCAGAGGGTGTGAAATTCGGGTCGTGACACAGAGTTACAGCTGATTAATTACTTTTATACTGGTCATGGTCTTATTTGGAATTTCTAGCATAGTACATTCCAAAATGTTGAACAAGAACGGCTTACTTCTTGAAAGCATCCTTACAACAACAATCACATACGCTGTAAGAAAATAAATGAATGTAGTGTTAAGAAAAGATTCCAAGTATTTGATTGAAATGAAGATAATTTGCATTGATTTGTTGCTATGGTAATTGGTATATTTTCATGTACATACATAGAGTTCTATTTATACATGTGTCGCTCATTAATAGTCATAAACAATTGTCCATTGCATCAGAATTTATGATTTCTAAATTTATTCAGGCTATTTTTCGGTTTTCATAGTACCACGCCATTATTAATGGTTTTTGTTATTGTTTTTTCATTTATTGTCTCTTTTTATCTTCTTGAGCCGAGGGTCTATCGGAAACAACCTCTCTACTCCTCCGGGATAGGGTAAGGTCTGCGTACAAACTACCTTCCCCAAACCCCGCTTGTAGGATTTCACTGGATTGTTGTTGTAGTAAATTTATTCAGGCTGATATTGAAGTAGTGCACTGCCTGTCCGGTTGTCTCTGTTACAGGAATATTTAGCAGTGTTTTATTTTGTTTTATATGTCTTTCTGAGTGTAACTCAAAAGTGCATTATTGGTATGACCACTGTTTTACTAAAAATGTAGAGTCAAAGTATAGCTTTTTGCGGGAGTTCAATTATCTTCACATATACTGGAGATTCGAGAACTGAACACAAATCAATAATAGATAACTGTATGGGATTAATACAAAGGTTACTCTGCAATGAATGTATAACACTCGGAGAGTATAAATGATAGTACGATACATATCGTTAAGCGTTAAGAATCACTCAAAAGATTAAAATGACAAAAGGAAAAAGGAAAAAAGAACATCAAATGGTAGACACCATATAGGATTAAACAGGTAAAATATTAGAAACCGCAAGATGATCAGTTGGATGGAGGAGTTGCAAGCGTAGGAATGGTTGGAATTGTAGGAATGGTAGGAAGTGAAGGCATATTGGGAATAGGATTCATGGTAGGCATTGGAGGCAGAGTCATCTTCGGAACAGAGGGCAAAGTAGGCAAAGAAGGCAATGGTGTTGTTGTTGGAAGTGTTGGCAATGGTGGCAATGTAGCTGCAGTTGGCATGTTTGGAATTTTAGGCAACTGTGGCATTGTTGGCTGAGGTAATGAGGGGATTGTAGGCAAGTTAGGGAGTTGCATTAGACTTCGAGCAGCATTACTTGTGCTGATGCTTGATAAGGACAATAATGCTATGATCAAGAAAAGGATTGAGCAATTGCTGGAAGCAGCCATTGTTAATTTTGCTTAAGATTGAAGTTTTGTGTTCAAAGGAAGTTAAGTTGTGTTTTGAGTTGATTTGAGTTTGATTATTAGTACCAAAAGGTATATATAGGGAGAGTTCTTGAAGGATTACAAGGATTTGGTGAGATGTTGGGTGAGGAAGCATATGCTTATGCTCTAAATTCTAAAATTCTATTGTCAGTTAACCTTCTCGAGTGTTGGTTTGAGAAAAATTCACCAGTTTTTAAGTCAAGAAGTTTTCTGAAAAAGTAGTTATGTATAGATGAAATTTGGATCAACCATATTTGGTTGACAATTTATACAATACTAATTGATGAAATCATTTTTTCAAAAATATTTTTAAATTAATATTCTCTTTTGTTGGCACAATGGGATTAGGACGGTTCTCTTGCACCGGTTTTCATGCATATTTAATAATTAAGGAAATCATACTTTTGTCCTCTTGAGTAGCACACTCAACAAAGCGAAAATCTATCTATATAGAATAGGAGAAGCAAAAGCACTACATTAAGATAAGTGTCTTAATCATAAAAAACCAAGTGGCATTATTAAGACAAAATAAACTACTTTTCAAACTAATTTTTATTTTGAATTAATTGGTTATACTTCTTGAATTAATAAATATAGATATCTTATAATTATAAATAAAAAATGAAAATACAAAAAAATATTCTACTCATTCAAATTGAAGTTTTAAAATTATTTTACAACAAGAAAATAAAAATAACAAAAAATAAAAAACTATCAATTCAAATTGGAGAGTAATTTCTTCCTAATATAGTAGTAGTAGTGTGTGTGTATATATATGGGAGTATTTATTTTACTAAATTGGTAATTTATTAATAATTCATATGTCAATTTAACAATATTAAGTAATGGATAATACAATTAGATAACCAAGGAACACACACACACACACACAACATATATATATATATATATATATATATATATATATATATATATATATATATATATATTTGACTTATAAAAATCTATCTATCTATCTTCTATCTATATAGAATCGGATAAGCAAAAGCACTACATTAAAGTAAGTGTCGTAACCAATAAAATCCAAGTGGCATTGTTAAGGCAAAATAAACTGCTTTTCTAACTAATTTTTTCTTGAATTTTAAATTTTGAATTAATTGGTTAATTAATTAGAATCACAGTATGCATACAAAGATTTGCTTGCTTTTGCAGACATAAACAGTCCAAGTCCTGGGGCAGTTTTTATGTACCTCACTATTCTTTGAGCATCTTTTATATGAGATACCTTAGGTGCATGCATATACTGACTTAGCACTTGAACCACAAAGGCAATGTCAGGCCTTGTCATGGTTAACAACCTTCCAACTAGTCTCTCATAGCCTCCCTTGTCTTTAAGTTCTCTATCCACTGTAGGTCCAGTTAATGGTATTTGTTTGTCAAACTCAATGGATGTGAGCTTGTGATTGATCTTCAGAGGTGTTGCTGCTAGCTTTGCACCTGCTAGCCCTAGTTCAGAGACTAGTTCTAGAGCATACTTCCTTTGGCACATAACAGTTCCTTCCTAAGATCAAGAAAACTCAATGTTGATACCCAATTTTTCCCTATAATGCTTTTAAGTGCATATATACCTTCAAAACTATGCATCAATTGATATTTTTTCATAATTTCTATATTTTAAAATTAATTTTATCCTAGTATTTTATCTACATAAATAATTACAAATTGCATCACAAATGACTTTATAGCATTTCATGACTTAATATTGCTATTTATAGTTATATTAGGTTCAAGGTATTTCACAAATGACCAGATTTATACCTTTTGGTTACAATTGCAATAATTTTGCAATTATAGCCCATGTGTACATTATTACATTATTTTCACAAAAAATAGCTCATTGTGTTTTTCTAAATATATAGTAACTATTTTTAAATATTTCTATGCATGAAAATTATTTTTTTCTTATTGAAAATTATTTTTAAAATTATTTTTTATCAATTATTTGGGTATTTAATAAATAGCCTTTTTAATTTCTCTAATTTTTCGGACCTAACCCTTTTAATACCAGCCCAAACCCCTTAATAATACCAGCCCAATTCACCCTAAGCCCAATCTGCACATACCCGACCCAAACCTCCATCAAATCATGGCCGTTGATCCTTTAGATCAACGGTCCACATTAAAACTTACCTAATTAACCTAGAACCCCCCTCCCCAAACCTCTCATTCACTCCCTCACACGCCGTCCTCATCTCCTTTTCTCTTTCAACTCTCTCCCTTAAACCCTAGTTTCTTGGGCGCCATCACCGGCGTATATCTCAGCGCTGTGATGTTTTCTTGTCTTCTCCGGCCAGTCTTGGCCTCTTACACGCCATGGCTCTTCGACTCCTTAGATCCTTGAGGGGATCTCGAAGAACCTAGTTGGTTCTGGTTTGAAGCTCTACTTGTTAGCCTGTCTCAGGGCTATTTTATCGACTGTGAGTGAGAACTTCTCTTTATGTTGTTACGAATCCATGGTTTCTAAGCCTATTCTCTCATCTCTATTATGTTTTCAAAACCCTAGTCTATTACCTTCAATTATTTCCAGATCTGAGACGATTCGAGCACTATTACATGTGTTTCTCCGAATATTTCTGGTTTTAATCGCTTGTTCTTGCTTTCCGTAAAACTAGGGTTCATTACAAGTTGTTTTTCAAAGGCTTTCTGACTTCTGGATGTTTAATCGATTTTATTTTTCATCTTTTTGACTGATCTTTTGCAAGAGTACTCGAACCCTAGTTGACTCTATGTTATATACTGATCTTTCGAATTCGTGCTACGACTTGGGTCTTTCCGTGTTACTAATCGTATTAGTTTGCTCTGTATCCTCTGACTTGCTTGCTTTTCTTCGTCAAATTCAATATTTTGGTGGTTTTGCCCTAATAAATTTCTGTTAGGGTTTGAACCTAATTTTTCCTGACTAAGTTCTATGTTTCTATGAAGTTTTACTTAGTCTATTTTCTATTTATGGGAGTTGATTTATTATTTCAAAAATCATTGTTACTTTGAAATTCGGCTGATTGATTTGCTATTTTAGAAATTTGTATGCCTAAGTCTTGCATGTTTCCATGTTTACTACCTTAATTAGTCACTCTTGCCTCATTTGATTACCTGTATATTTACTGATTCATTTACATGATTCTTCCCTTAATTAGAACACTGATTATTTTATTCCGAACTCCTTTCTTTGGTTTGATTTGAACTTATTTCCTTAATTAGACTCCCTATTATCACCGTTTGGCTAATTGCCCCTAATTTAAGGAGTCTATTCTGAACCCCTTATGTGATTGGATTCTGATGGCCCTTAATTGCTGATTTCTGATTCTTTTACCTTATTGGCTCTACTCTTGAACTACTATATAAGTACTCTCATTCTGCTCCGTCAACACATGAACAGTAGTTCAGAATACACACACATACATTCAAACTCTCTCTTCTCTCTTTGCTACTTGTGCTAACTGTGGGTCTAGCTGTCTAAAAGCCAAGGCTAGATAGTGGAATTTCAACTGTTTTTCACATTCTGCATTTTTTTGTTTAACTGGTATATCTCTAGTTAGATTTTGAAACTCAACTCTATGTGTTCCATGTCTATACACATATGTTTGTTCCTGTACTAGTTATTCTATTTGTTTCTCTGTTTGCTATTTTTAAGTATGTCTAAATCCTACATTATGTGTAATCATCATGTCCGACTTCATTTAGTTCTTTGATATTTGTCCAGCATGTTTACTTAGTTACCTTACCCCCTCTTTTTAATTGGTGTGACTATATTAGTCACTTAGTTTTCCATTGTATTCAATTAGTCCTAATTGTATGCCAAATTTTGTTCAACAAACTCTTATCTTCAACATGATCCTGCTGCATTCTTTCCCTATGTTTAAATTGTTTGTTACCATGACTGATTTGTTCAGTAGATTCTTAGCTGTTCTATACATTTGTTGTATCAAATGTTTTCCTATATGTTCCCAATCCCTTCATCCCCTGTTTGTAAGTCTGTTTGTCAAGTAAATTTGGGTATTCTATGATCAAAACTGTTGCTCCTCCTCCTAGCATTCTTCTCAAAACTAGTCACTCTCAGTATCTTTAAAAACCGTTTCGGAATTTTTTCACTTCTAAACTATTTTACTAAGTCTTTCAACACTATATCAAGCACTCTCACCCTACTCTTAGACTAGTAGGTTCTGCCCCTCTGGTGTGTGTACTGCTTAGGGATCCTTGCGATCCCTCTGAACTTTGTCACACCAGGGTTGGTACTTCCACACTGCACATAACCAATCCTCATTTGAGAAGGGTCTTGGTGTGAGTACTGCCCGGGATCCTTGATGTCCTTAGGGAACTCTGACACACCAAGATATACATTATTGGCTGTGAGATCTTTGGCTTTTGAGACTTTATTGAAGGCCTGGCATTCCCAGGTTTGCTTTGGGCCTGATTTAGGCTCCCTATAGTATAGTTTTATTTACTTATGTAATTCAATTCATCCTGGTCTGTAATAATATTATTTGTAAATAGATGTTGGGGTGATTAGTAAGAAGGGAGGGTTCCTATATGATGTTTGTGGGAAACTGGGTAGATATCATGCTTTAGGTTGATGCATAGTAGAAATCATGTCGTTAGTTTATATAATATATATATATATATATATATATATATATATATATATATTATATATATATATATATATATATATATATATATATATATATATATATATATATATATATATATATATATTTGCAACAAATAATAAAACTACTTTCATATTATGATAGAAATCATGCTTCAGCCCATCTGCTATGTTACTTGCATCAAAACATGTCATAAGGTTATATTATTTGCATTAGAAAACCTGCCTTAGGACACTCACGTTTATATTTTTGTATGTTAGAAACATGTTATAAGTTCATCACTTCTTTCTCTGACTCTGCATAAAGTTATTATCACCTGGAAATCATGTTATTAAACTACTGCTTTAATCATGCTTAATAAAATGATCATCTCTCTGTGTATCAGAAATCCTAATTTAGGACCCTATTTGCATTGGCTCTAAACCATTTCTACGTTGTTTGAATGAATAATTGTCTATAAAAAGGTTTAAGAATAGTCCAAAACATAGATATCATGTTCTAGTGAAAACATGCATGAAATCAGTTATGTAATATTAATCACCTAATTCAGTGTGCCTATAGGATTGAATGACCTCAAGCTGTCTTAACCAATTCCCAGAATTATGATTGCATACAGACCCACGCCTAGGCAAGCCTTAGGTAATTAATGGTCTTATAACTGTGAAATCAGGTTCTGTTTATGTGTGAAATTGTCCAGGTTTAATAGGCTATAAAATCAATAGGCAAGCTGACTAGGGTTCTGCCACTTCGCTTTTATACGAAATGCTGCATATTCTATATCTGTGATGTTCATCTAGATATCATGTTCTAAGGCTTTCTAAATTTCTTAAAAATGAATTGTTTGAGACGTGCTATGTATCTGATTATGTGTGGAGGCAAACATGAGCCCCTAATTGCTTCCGTATTTGACAGTCATATGTGTTCTTTGTTATCACTTAGATTTTACCTTTTAAATACCTTAGGAGTGTCTAGAACTGCCTAAGTATAGAGGTCCTAAATGCCTCCGGGTCCATAAGGAAGGGACGGGTAAAACACGCTTAGAGTTCGTTAACTAAACTCGTTTATATAACCACTAGTGGGAGGGTAATGGGTAGTAAAAGGATATGATGACCTGTGCGCTAATGCCATGTGTAACCCCTTTAGTTAAGGAAGGCTTATCGGGTATTGTACAGATGTGATCCTATAGGCTAATCAACTTAGGACCTCCCTTCCCTAATTCACATATGTGTGATTAGACTGCCTAAACCTCCTTAGTTTATGTATGTATGCTTGAACTGTTCAAACTTCCTTAATTCTCGTATGCTTAGACCATCTAAACTTTCTTGATTCTATATGTATGTTTAGACTGCATAAACTAACTTTATTTGCAAATGCGTGCTTAGACCTCTTACTTGTTAAATGACTAATTCACATAATTAAGTTTGGCCGGAACCCACCGTTGTGGACTGCAGGGGATGCCTAACACCTTTCCCTCAAGGTTATTTCGAGCCCTTACCCTAATCTCTAGTAATGAAAACTGGTTACATGTGTTAATTGCTCTAGGTACCCTAACTCACCTTAGTCCGTTAGGTGGCGACTCTTCAAATACCGAATTCCCAAAAGAAAACGAGTTGTTCCCAATGAATGTCGAAACCCGGACTCCGCGAAGGAAAAATGGCATTCTTTATCCCGTGCACCCTCCCCTTTATTTGGATTTAATTGCTTACTTATGATTTTCTTTATTTCCTGAAACTGATTTGTCTCTTCGCTTTCTTTTTGTAACCGTCTTTCAATTATTTAAGTACCATATTTATCATTTTTACGTGCAAATACTTGACAACGTGCTATTTACTGTTGCATAAATTATGCTCAATATCATATTCCACTCGTGCGTAATCAATAATATAGCAACGCTTGATGAGTATTTGCGCTCTTCCTATATATCACCCTTTTAAATTCGGAAAGGCGTATTTGCGGTAAAACTAGCCGATCAACGGTGCGCTCGACAGTTTCGTGCCCTCAAGTTGTCCGCTTGAGGGTCCCAGTCTGGACCTCTATAGCATCCTTACTCTGATTAATTTTACATGCATTACAATCAAACCTAGTTGTGTTAATATGTTGTCCACATAATGACCCTTTAAGACAAACCTCACCCCAAAGTCCATCGGGTTTTCCATAATCTCAACGGATGCAACCACGATTGTATGCATTAATTTGGAGAAATAAGTGCCAATATGCTAATTATTGCTGTATAAATAGACGAACCTGGAGGGGGAAAGGGCCTAACCATATTTTGTTTTGCAGAAAAATGAGGCACGAAGACCCCAGATTTGGTATGGTCGGTAGCATACCCTCACTTTTGCTAGATTGGTGGAGGGATCTTCCTTCATGTGACCAAAATCATATGAAACGAGTCTTAGGAAACTTGCCTTCTCTGTTGGATCTTCATCCAAACAAAATGTTGATTGAGGCTGGCACTATGTTTTGGGACAAGAAAAGAGCCATGTTCCGCTTTGGGGACATAAACATGACTCCTCTTCTAGAAGAAATAGTATGATTTGCTGGGTTGCATTGGGATAGCCCCATTTTATTAACACCTGAAAATTGCACCGCTAGGGGATTCTGAAAATGATGGGACTAAAAAAGAATGACAACTTGAAATGCTTGAAAGACTCCTACATACCTTTCGACTTCCTTTATGAATAATACGGTCACAGTCGCTTTTACTGTATTTTTGATGATGAGTTCTCAATCACCTCCCTAGGTTGGATTCATCGTAGGGTCTTTGTGTTTATTGTGTGTTTCTTGAGCATGCTAGTATTCCTAGTCTAAAGGGACAGAATCTATACCATGCTGGCCATGGTGGCCAAAACTTTAATGGATGGGATCGAGGGACAGACAGACACCATTGTCCCTATGATCATTGCGGACATGTACCGGGCTTTGGAACGATGTCAGAAGGGGTTCAGATTCTTCGAGGGTTGCAATTTGTTGTTACATGTTTGGTTGTTAGAACATCTCTAAAAGGGACAATACCGTCAAGAATTTCCGCGAAGGCCGTGGAATGATCACATAGCCTTCCATCATCCCAAAAGAATGACCTATATCCCAGACATGTTTGCTCAATCGGAGGATGTTGTAGGATGGGTACAACTTTTCAAAAATTTGACCGAGATCTAGGTTCAATGGATGTTCGAGTGGCTCCCTACCGATAAATTCATCATCAGATCCAAAGAGGTTCCATACTTGGTATTGATTGGATTGAGGGGCATATACCCTTATGCTCCCCTCAGGGTTATGAGATAGGCAGGTCATGAGACAGGTCATACCATGAGTCGCTATGAGGAGTCACTTCATAGCTGATTTTCAGGGCGACGCCATCCCATATAAGAATGAGGCATAACATATGTGGACTTTGAAGATTATTATGGAAAAGGACACCATCGAACCAGACCGATATCATGCGGGTCACTCATGCTTTTACCCCTCGTTGACATAGCCGAGATCTTTGAGCCAAGGGTTGGTCTAGGAAACAGGGTCATAGATGAAGTTGCCAAAGCAGAGGTGAAGTATAACAAGTTGCGGAAAAAGGTTCGTGAGTTTGAAGATGAGCATATGGAGCAGCATAAGGCCGACATGAAAATGACCAATGGGTGGAAAGAGAGAGCTGCTAAATCCAACGAAAGGCTGGAATATCTGGAGTATAGTCTGATGGAATTGGAAGGGAAGATGAGAAAAAGGGTCACCGATTGCCAGAACACTGAGGGAAATGAAGAAGGACATTTGGTAAGGGCTTTCTTAATGCTGAACTTGCGCGAGCCGGGGGAACTGATCGACAAGAGCATCCAGTCTGGAGAGGGTCCTTCTGGGACCAAGTAGATTAGGTTTACTTGCTTTCTTCTTAAAATGTAATAAGGCCAAGTGCCATTAGTAACACTATCTTATTTAATGTCATTTTGGGTCATTTATTTTTATATTAATGAAATAAGGCAATTATTGGCACTGAATTTATCCAAACCTATTTGTTGCTAGGCCTACCTTGGGCACAATGAGTCTCCCAAATTAGGATGCGATTTTACATTCCTGCAATGTTTGTTTAAATACTGCAAACATTTCAGAATCCTTACTGATTGATTTACCTTTTTGCTTTTCTTTATTCTTTATTATTCCCATCCCCTAAGATTGGTTCGCACATACTGGCATCATCAGCATATCACACCAGATCTAGAGGCCCTCCACCTCCTCCTCCTCCAAGTAATACGAGAAGCAAAGGGAAGGCTAAAATGGACAACTTAAGTGGTATTCGAAAGGAAAATGCAAATAATGCAGAAACTTCAAATGGTCGGAGTACTCCGGCACCAAATGATTTGGTTTTACTGTTGGAACAAAAGATATTGGAGCTACAGGGAGAACTTGAGCAGGTCCGCAGCTTAGCAAACTTATCCCTCACCCTGAACGTCCCTGATATCAACCAGCAAGACACCAAAAACCTAGCGCCTCCCCAAAACACACCAAACCAGCATCCACAAAACCCTCCTGCATCGCATCAATATGTAACTCCACCTCAAAATGTTAATCCCTTACCGATACCAACCCCACCACAACACCATCATCAACCAATCCAGTACCCATAAACCACTACCTATCATACTCCTCAGAGCACACCACAACCCATTCCCGATCCTCAAAACTCAACCAACAACCACCACTACACCCAAGTCCCTTGCACTCACCAAAACAAACCTATATACATGGAAACTGTACCTCACTCTACCCAACCAATCTCCTATACACCAGAATCCACTAAGAAGGACCTGCTCATCAAAAACATGGCTGAGGAACTCAAGAAATTGACAAGTCGAGTTCAGGGTGTCGAAGGAGACAAAGGGGTAGAGGGTTTGAATTATGAAGACTTATGCATACAACAGGATGTAGAACTGTTGGAGGGTTACAAACCTCCCAAGTTCTAGATGTTCGACGGTACAGGCGATCCCAGGGTTCATCTAAGGACCTATTGTGACAAACTTGTCGAGGTCAGAAAAGATGAAAAGATCCGGATGAAGCTTTTTATGAGAAGTCTTATGGGAGATGCCTTGTCCTGGTACATCAACCAAGATCCTATGAAATGGTCCAACTGGGTGAGTATGGAATCTGATTTCATGGACCGATTCAGGTTCAATACAGAAAATGCACCAGATGTTTTCTACATTCAGAATCTCAAGAAGAAGCCCACCGAGACTTTCTGTGAGTATGCTACTCAATGGAGGTTAGAAGCGGCCAGGGTCAAGCCAGCATTGGACAAAGAACAGATGAACAAGTTCTTCATCAGAGCACAGGATCCGTAATACTATGAAAGGTTGATGGTTATTGAAAACCATAAATACTTTGATATCATCAAACTTGGTGAAAGGATCGAAGAATGCATCAAGAGCGGGATAGTAACAAACTTTGAGGCATTACAGGCCACGAACAAGGCATTACAATCAGGCGGCATATCAAAGAAGAAAGACGTGGGGGAAGTAATGGTGGCTCAAGGCCCAAAATCTCCACTCACATATCAAACACCTCCACCCATATACCAAACACCTCTACCCACATACCAAGTACCTCCGCCCACATATCAACCCTGACCTCCCAGATATTCCCAACCAGCCACTATCTATCACACCTATAATTCCCAACCATTTCATTTATGGTCACCTCCCACTCATCAAAATTACCCAAGACCACGACCCAATTTCAACCGCAAACCACCCAGACAATACGCCGCTATTGCTGAACCTATCGATCAGCTATATGAAAGGTTAAAAGCCGCTGGTTACGTCACTCTTATTCCCGTTGTGGCAGTGGAGAATCCATCCCAATGGGTCAACCCAAACAAAACCTATGCATATCACTCTGGTATGAAGGGGCACACCATCGACGAGTGCCACACATTGAAATATAAAATCCAGACACTGATTGACAACAAGGTCATACAAGTAAAAGAAGTTGCACCCAACATCCACAACAATCCTCTCCCAGATCATAGGGGCAGTGGAGTACATGTGATAGAGATAGATGAAAAATGGGATCCTGAGGGGTCAATCGGGCTTATTCGAGAAGGCGATAACTTTAAACCTGCAGTCACACTTACTATTATTGTGGTACATATGCAGTCGCCAGTTGAGGTAGCCACATCGGTACCATTTGAGGTAGAGGTAGCTCCACCTACGACCACCCTTGTTCTATTTGAAGTAGAAGTGGCCCCACCTTTCACAGTGACAGTATCAACCATACCTCCTTTCGATTCGAAAGCAGTACCATGGGATTACATTACCGAAGCTAGGCGAAAGGGAAAGGCAAAGATGGAAGAATCTGATGTTGCACAAGAAATGACCAGAACCGGAAGGGTCTATACACCTGAATACTTGGGAGGACCAAGTAAGGATGCCACTAACAAGCATCATGTCATTGAAACATGGCTAGATGACCTTTGAAGGAAAGTATAGGCGAGGAAATACTCCGTCGTTGATCATTTGAACAAAACCCCCGCCTAGATCTCCATCCTGTCGCTATTGCAAAATTCAGAGGTGCAAAATAATGCTTTGATAAAGGTGTTAAGTGAAGTTTACGTACCCAACAATATCACCTGCAGAAAGATGGCCAACATGGTAGGGCAGGTGCTGGAAGGTCATAAGATAATCTTCCACGAGGATGAACTACCGCCTGAAGGGTTGAATCATAACCGAGCATTGAATATCACGGTATAGTTTGAAGACAAATTCATTGCCAGAGTTCTGATCGATGGAGGTTCAAGCCCCAACATTTGTCCGTTAGATACTCTGAAAAGATTGGGCAAAGGTTTCCATGAAATACGGGCAGGAAACATGAACGTGAAAGCCTTTGATGGGTCTTAAAGGGCCACGATTGGGGAGATTAATCTCTGTCTGCAGATGGGGCCAACTTGGTTCGATGTTGAATTCCAAGTGCTTGACATATTAGCTTCATACAATCTTTTGTTGGGCCGACCTTGGATACATGCCACTGGGGTTGTGGCTTCCACACTACACCAAGCCGTGAAGTTCGAATGGAACCATTAGGAGGTGATCATTCACGGGAACAGGAGTAACCCCATTTACACCAGTCAAACCATCCCGGTTATCGAGAACAAGAGAAGGCTAGGAGGGGAAACCTATCATCACATCGAACATGTCAATGCCGTTGAGAAAGAAAAATGGTGGATAATAAGATAGAAAGCATACTAGCATGTTCTGGGTATGAACTCGGCAAAGGGCTTGGGAAGAATCTCCAAGGCATCACCAAACCAATACAGCTGAAACATCATGGTACTACCTTCGGGATCAGATACCAGTATACATGGAAAGAGTATGATGATTGGTCACCTCCATGGCGTGGACCTTATTACCCTCTCGAGCAACCAGTGCCATATCTGGGTCAGACTTTTCACCAAGCTGATACAATATGGGGAACTGCAGAAGAAGAAGCATTAGCTGGGCTAAGGAATCTATTCCTGGAGGACTAAGAGAGTTGTTCTCAGGAACTGGACTGCTACACCATCCCAGACCCGCCGAGTCCCTAGGTAGCTTGGCAATCAACTTAAGTTTATTTCTATAGCCATGCTAGGCATCTAAGATATTTTCAGTAATTTTTCACTTGTTTCAAAATAATTGCTCGATTCATCGAGTCGTACTTGTTTTGGATGTTTTTAGTTTTAATCAATGCATTGCTATTTACTATTCATTATTATCTTCCACACTTTTTTTCTATAGTGTTAATATTACTTTTCCTGATAAACCGGTGATTGTGGCATGTAATGAGGCAACGCAATATAAGGATAGTGGCGCTGATGAAGAAGATAAAATACCTGAGGAGATTGTCAGAGAGGTTGAGGACCTTGAGAATAAGCCTAAGTCCAACCTGGACGAAACCGAAGCAGTAAATTTGGGAGACAACGAAACCATCAAGGAGACTCGCATAAGAATTCACTTATCACCGACAGAGAAGGAGGAGTACATTCGTTTCTTGAAGGAGTACGAGGATATCTTTGCATGGTCATATGATGACATAACCGGTTTGAGCACATCCATAGTGGCTCACAAGTTGCCTACCAATCCAATGCGCCCGCTAGTGAAGCAGAAACTCAAAAACTTCAAACTAGATATGAGCTTGAAAATCAAGGAGGAAGTTACTAAGCAGATCAAAGCCAAAGTTCTCAGAGTGGCTGAGTACCCAACCTGGTTAGGCAACATTGTACTAGTTCCGAAGAAAGACGGGAAAGTCAGAGTATGTGTTGACTATCGAGACTTGAATAGCACAAGTCCCAAGGACGACTTTCCACTACCAAATATACACATTCCGATGGATAATTGCGCCAAGTATAAGCTTCAATCCTTTGTAGATTGCTTCGCGGGTTATCACCAGATCTGGATGGATGAAGAAGACATAGAGAAAATAGCTTTTATTACACCATGGGGGTGTACTTCTACAAGATGATGTCATTTGGTCTAAAAACGCTGGGGCTACTTACATGAGAGCCATGAAAACCATCTTCCATGATATGATACACAAAGAAATAGAGGTGTATGTGGATGACGTCATTATCAAATCCAAGAGGGCCGCAGATCACATAACAGACTTAAGAAAGTTCTTTGACAGGTTAAGGAGGTACAACTTAAAATTGAACCCCGCAAAATGTGCATTCAGGGTTCCCGCAGGAATGTTACTGGGATTCATTGTTAGCCACCAAGGGATCGAGTTGGACCCGTCTAAAGTTAAGGCTATTCAGGAGTTACCGCCACCTAGGAGAAAAAAGGACGTGATGAGCTTCCTAGGATGTCTCAACTATATCAATCGCTTCATAGCGCAGTCCACAGGTATATGTGAACCCATCTTCAAGATGTTGAGGAAAGATTCCGAAACAAGATGGACCGTGGATTGTCAGAAAGCTTTCGACAAAATCAAGGATTACATGTCCACACTACCGGTGTTGGTCCCGCTAGAGCCAGGTCGGCCTTTGCTGCTCTATCTTTCTATATTAGATGGAGCCTTCAGATGTGTGCTGGGATAACATGATGAGACAGGGAGGAAGGAGCAAGCCATATACTACCTGAGTAAGAAATTCACACCTTACGAGGCACGATATTCTCTGTTAGAGCGCACTTACTGTACTTTGACTTGGACGGCTCAAAAATTGAGGCATTACTTCTGTGCCTATACCTCGTATCTCATATCTAGGATAGACCCCCTAAAGTATATCTTTCAGAAACCCATGCCCACTGACAAGCTGGCTAAGTGGCAAATCCTGTTGAGCGAATTCGACATTATTTATGTGACTCAGAAAGCGGTCAAGGGACAGGACCTGGCAGATCATCTTGCTAAGAATCCCGTAGAAGAAGAATACGAACCCTTGAAAATATATTTTCCCGATGAAGAAGTGTCATTCATAGGAGAGGACATTACAGAATGTTATAACGATTGGATGATGTTCTTTGATGGAGCTACAAATTTCAAAGGAGTAGGCATTGGAGCCGTCTTGGTATCAGAAAATGGCCAGCATTATCCAGTAGAGTATGAAGCCTGCATACTAGGGCTTAACATGGAAATCGACATAAACATTCAGGAGCTATTGGTAATCGATGATTCAGATTTGCTTGTGCTCAAGGTACAAGGAGAGTGGGCCACCAAGAATTCCAAGATATTGCCATATCTGCACCATATACAAGAATTGAGAAAAAGGTTCAGGAATATAGAGTTGCGGCATGTTTCCAGAATTCAGAATGAGTTTGCCGATGCATTGGCCACTTTGTCATCCATGATACAGCATTCAGAAAAGAATTTCATTGATCCCATCCTAGTGAGAATTCATAATCAGCCGGCGTATTGTGCCCATGTTGAAGAAGAAACAGACGTGAAGCCTTGATTTCACGATATCAAAGAATATTTGGCAAAAGGAGAATATCCAGAGCGTGTGAACCATACTCAGAAACGCACACTTCGGAGATTATCCAATCACTTCTTCCACAGCGAGGGAAACTTGTACAGAAGAACTCCTGATTTGGGATTGCTAAGATGTGTCGACGCAAAAGCGTCTTCTAAGCTACTTGAGGAGATACATGCTGGGACCTGCGACCCGCATATGAATGGTTTTGTCTTGGCCAAGAAGACACTTAGGGCCGGTTACTTTTGGATGACTATGGAGACAGATTGCATCCAGTATGTTCAAAAATGCTACCAGTGTCAAGTGCATGCCGACATGATAAAAGTTTCACCAAATGAGCTCAATGCAACAAGCTCACCTTGGCTATTCACTGCCTGGGGAATGGATGTCATTGGTCTGATTGAGCCCACTACTTCAAACGGGCACAGGTTTATTTTAGTGGCCATCGACTACTTCACAAAATGGGTAGAGGCCGCATCCTACAAGGCAGTAACTAAGAAAGTCGTGGCAGATTTTGTCCGCGACTGTATTGTTTGCCAATTCGGAGTTCCTGAGTCCATTGTCACTAATAATGCCGCCAATCTCAATAGTGATCTAATGAAAGCCATGTGTGAAACTTTTAAAATCAAGCACAAGAACTCCACAGTGGTACAGACCTTAGATGAATGGATCCGTAGAAGCCGCCAATAAGAATATCAAGAAGATACTAAGGAAGATGGTAGAAAACCACAAATAATGGCACGAGAAGCTATCCTTTGCCTTGTTGGGATACTGCACTACAGTCCGCACATCAACTGGGGAAACTCCTTACGTACTAGTTTATAGTACCAAAGCTTTTATCCCAGCCGAGGTAGAGATTCCTTCTTTAAGAATCATACAGGAAGCCGAACTCAGCGATGCAGAATGGATAAGGAGCCGCTATGAGCAATTGCCCTTATAGATGGAAAAAGAATGAACGCAGTATGTCACGGTCAGCTTTATCAGAACAAAATGTCCAGAGCTTTCAACAAAAAGGTCAAACCAAGACGGTTCGCACCAGGAAAACTGGTGCTGAAGAAGATTTTCCCACGTCAAGATAAAGGCAAAGGGAAATTCTCTCCCAACTGGCAAGGTCCCTACATGGTTTACATGGTGCTAACAGGAGGAGCACTCATGCTTGCAGAAATGGATGGAGAATTCTGGCCAAACCAATAAATTCAGACGCATTAAAGAGATATTATGTTTAGACTATTTACATTTCTTCATCAGATGTAATTGAACTACGCTTGACCTGATCCTCGTTTAAGAGGGAATACGTAGGCAGCCTTGTGGGTTCATTCATATCATAATAAAATTTCCATTTTCCCCAGATCCAGAAACTGTGGCAGAATTTTGAGTAGGACCCACAAAATTTCGGAACAAGTCCAGCCAACGCCATTACATGCCAGAAAATCAGAAATTGGTTAAGAAACTGGGCAGAATTTTGAGAAGGGTCTCAAAATTCTGAAGAAGGTCTAGCAAGTTCGTTGCTCGCAAACGGCTGAAGGATCATCTACCAAACTGGGGCAGAATTTTGAGGAGGAACCTCAAAATTCTAACACGAGAAAGCTACAATGTCTCTGAAATATGTTACAGTTACTAGTTCATCTAAAATTATTTGATATTTCACCATGTTTCTAAAATAACTCTATTTTTCATCAATAATTTCATATTTTCGAAAACTCTATTTCCATATCAGCCAGGTGTTACCCAGGGAAACTCAAACAAGGCATCCAGAATGGAGGAAGGCACGAACCAACCTCCCCTTACGAAACTTACAGTTTTTCTTTGAACGCAGGCACTGATGACGTCCAAATCCACTACTAAAAAGTAAATGGACACAGTCGCACACAATATAATTTACCCAACTATGAGTCGGGGTCGAAACAGAGAATAATGTTTTGGTGATTAGGAATGTAAAAAAATTATCACTTATCGCGCGATGCCAAACACTAAGAATTTGGTTTAGAAAGTGTTTTATATCTAAATGCGGAAATGTAAACTAACATAGAAAGCAAGTAAAATAATCAATGGCTACAAGTATGAATGCATCGGGAATTACACTCAAGTAACGATCCAATATTTTTCACGATTTTACAAATATGAGTGAGTTTATGTTAATTAACCACGAGTAATAATTCTATATTAGCTTCTTCCGAAGACTAACAAGACTTCATAATTGAATTATCCTTAAAACAATTAAGAGATTAAGCACATCCGGAATGGCTACAAGTAGTTCAATCCTATCCCTAAGTAAAATCTATAAAATGAGGGTTAACGCCTCAAGTTCTTGTTAATTAATCTTTCCCATCCCCAAATTATCTTTTCCAAAATTAATTCGGAGTTAATGGGTGAGTCCTAGGGTCAGCTAATCCCTTTTGAAACATTAAAGAAGAAGAATAATTAAAGAAACGATAACTCACTTCATAAAAGTATAAAAATCATTCAATACATAAGCGCAACAAGGTATTTAATCCACACTTTAAATATGAATACTTCCATAAACAAGATTCAAGTGTTGAAAATAAATACTACACACTTAAATATTCAATACAAAGAAAGGAAATGAAGAAATAAACATCAATGTGTAAGAAATCCTTAACCACAAGCTTGAAATCTTCAAGACCAAAGTGTGTGTGCACAACCCTAGCTTCAAGACTTGTTCTCTCTAGTCTCTTGAGACTGAATATAAGCCAAAAATATGCAAAAGATGAGCCTAGTCGGGTATTAAATGGTTTGGGACCAGAAAATGTGAAATTCTAGAATTGCCCAAGTCTGATGCACGATTTTCGCTTTTGCGAACAAAGGTTCACAATTCCCAACCTTGCCTATACTGCTTTTATTCGCATTTGCGATGAATGCTTCACATTTGTGAAGGTTGACTGTCCTGGTTGACTTCGTATTTGTGAAGTCTTCTTCGCATTTGCGAACACTGCCTGATTTGCCTTCCTTCGCAATTCCCATGACATTCTCGCAATTACCATCACTGCTGGATTCGCATTTCCCAAGCTTTTGTCGCAAATGCGACCACTGAGGGCATTGCCTAGATTTTTCCTCTTTTTAGCTTCTTTTTGACTTGTTTTTACTTGGTTTCTTCACCATTACTTCTAAATCACATACGCCCTGTAAAATAGAAGTAAATGACATTAAATACATGATTTTATCACTCAAACATAGCAAAAGTATAGGTTTAAAGACAAGATAAGTTGGTAAAATATCAACGTATCACACCCCCAAACTTAAACTATTGCTTGTCCTCAAGCAATGAAAGTGACAAAATCTCTTCCCAAGTATTTAACTCAACATTATATCTTTATCATGCCAAGCCAAAATGGTCTACTTTAAGCACAAATGCATGACTTCGATTGGTACCAACAATTAAACCAATGCATATGAATTGCCTAACACTTTTCATGAACCTCATTACATTTCAAGTGCCCAAGCACTATGCAAATCAAAGTCGAGCATCAAGTCATGACACTAAAGCTTCAAAATTTGCCTCTATCACATTTTTCATTCTTTGGTCATTTCTTCCAATTGAAAATGGGATTAAATTCACAACTCATGTTTCATGTACCCTCACATTTAAGAGATGATCCCACACGCATAAATATTAATTGAAAACACAAATGGGATATCAAATAGAAAGAATTAGCTCTCTCTCAAAAAGATGTTCAAATGCATACAAGTAGTACCATAGGCTTGCCCTTCATGTATTCCTCTACTAATGTAGACAACTTGGTTCAAAATCAATTAGGACTTAAAAGGTTGTAGTTTAGGCTTTTGGTTAAGGTAGGGCACAATTTTGGTTAGAGTGACTCAAAACCTTCCCAAGCGCTACAAAGTTTACAATTAAAGTCCACTTCCTTCAAAGACATTTTCCATCCTTTCTTCACTTTTCATTCCACACCTAGTCTTCCCTTTATTCACAACTTCTTAACATCCCTTTATTCTACATATATACTTTTTTCGTTTTCTTTCCTTTTCAAACTCAAGGAAGGGTTCATTTTTTTTACCTTCCACCTTTTCAAACAACTTTCATATCACAACTTTCCCAACCTTCACCCCCAAACTTAGGCTTTTAGTCTATGTTTACACTTTCAAAGTATTTAGGGAGGTAGGGTGCCAAAAGCTAGATCAATTAAGAACAAAGGATTTAAGCTTGTTACATAGTTGCCAAAGAACAAGGTTAAAGGCTCAAAATGGGTTGACTAGGAAAAATATTCAAGGGTAGGAAATTTAAGGCACAATAGCGGTCCAAGGAAGGCCTAGTATCATTTTTCAAACCAAGTTAGTCTATGATTTCGCCTTGAAGCACATTCCGGGCAAGTTGTAGACTAAAATTAATGCAAAAGAACTCACAAATACTCTCACCACACGTGGCACATGAACACTCAAGTGGAATACAAATCCAAAATCCAATTGAAACCAATGACTCAAAGAGGTCACATATAGCACAGGAAGCTACTTAGTGAATCAAAGAGCCAAAATTTGACTCTAAAAGTCATGACATCTTTACTTCAATTATTTTTCCTTTTTCAACAATCAAAAATTCATATGCTGAGGTTTAAATAATGTTTGTACCAAGCAAGCCACAACTTGGTCAATGGGCACAAACTCCAACCCAAACCATTTATTCTTCCTAATATTAACATAGCTATATCTAAACTACAAGACTAATTCCCTTAAAAAAGTTGTCTACCTATCCATCATCGGAAAAAGACGACAAAAATTTTCTATAATTACCCGGTTCAAGAAGAAAATTGGCATCCTTGGAAAAAGAACCGTGGTATAAAGAAAACCAAGGATATTTCCACTAACATAAAACATATTATAAAAAAAAATTAAGAAGATAATAATAAATAAAAAAAATTAACAAGCTAATAAACATCAAGTAACTAAAAAAAATTAGGAAGCTAATAAACATACTAATATAACACATCACATGAAAATATACTAACAACAAAATGAAAACAATCACAGTACTAATCTGCCATATATCCACAATTATATTAGAATAACGTCATGCAAGAAGCCACCCCCAACTAAAGATGTTGCAATATCCCCAATGCAACAAAACATGATAGAGTAAAAATGGTGGAAAATGCTCCCTGAATACTGCATCAAGTACTCTCCTTGTTGTCTGAGTCAGAATCATCCTCCTCTCCTTCTTCCTCGGGCCAAACAACAAGAACATCATCATCATCCACAACCCTGGTCGATGGTATTCGGTCTTGAGGCTTTAGAACCTTCCACAACCCCTTCACACCCTTCCACATGCGAGTAAAGAATTTGTCTCTTTTCTTCTACCTTTTCACCATCTAGGTGTGTGCCTTTTCTAAATTGCCATGTGAACTGCTCAACTCACCATGCTTCTTGGCCAGCTCAGTGTATGCCTTCTCTAGTGCCTTGAGGTGATCCCCCTGCTTCCTCTGATCTTCAATGTATTTTTGGAACTCTTTCTTTGAAATGTAAGCAAATCCCTCAGATGTCTCCCCAGGTCCCTATGGAAGGCCAGCTACTAACTCACGAATCACTCGCATCTCGTCACTAAGCATAACAAATGATCCTCATGCAGAGGAGGATGGCTGACTACTCGGATCAACCTAAGAAGAAGAATCCATCTTTCTCTTTTTGCTCTTCACTGCACCGCCCTCTCCTCTCTTCTTCAACGGATGCAGACGCTTCCCCGGGCTCTATCCAATTGTCCCCTGGAGCCTCTTCTACCCCAGCAAGCTGGAACAACTCAGTGATAAGCGATGGGAATATCAATGAAGGATTGTTCTGCATCTGATACTCCCTCAGTTCATTGATGAAGATTTCACCAACATTCAGCTGAATACTGTCAAGGATGCAGGCTATCATCTGAGATCTTATGACCGGGACGTTCCATATGTTTGACATGGGGGAGATACGACTGCATATGATGGCCAACCATATCTTTGCTTTGGCAGTGAACTCTTTTGATGTGATCCCTCTCTTCTCAGCTGCCCATGGAACATCTACACCCGAACATAATTTGGACACCAACCACTCTCCTGAAGCACAGTCTTTTTCCCTGAATGGGGCCATGTCGTGGTTTGGCAAATGATAGAAGTGATTCACAGTTTCAGCCCCAAAGTGCACCATTTTGCCTCGAATTCTCATCTTGGGATTTTTTAGCCGGATAGCTGGGAGGTTGGCATAGAACCCCCTCACCCATTTATCATTTGCTCGGCAAGGTTGAGGGGCAAAGTAGTTACATCCCATGGCCATTAGCCTTTGATAGAACTCGGGGAGACGTTCCTGGACACCGTGCATCAGTATACCGCTTTCTGGGAGCACCTTCTTCGAGATCAGGTTTTCAAAGTACCGTTCTTGACACTCCAATGACAAGAACCGGTCTTGGTCAAAGTTCTATTCAGCTTCCAAGGAGTTGTCACTTGTGGATTCTTCAGAGTTCGAGCTCATTTTCCAATTATAGTACCTGTCAACAAATTATAAGAGTGATAACACGGTACGACTATGAAGAATAGTGCAAAATAACTCAAATGTGCCAAAGGAATGATCAGACAGTTGCAACTCAGAATTAGAATTCTTTTTAGGATTTTCAGATTTTCAAATGTTAGCTCTCTGATATCGCAATTCTCAAAGAATGTTCGCAATTGCGAAGATATCAGAAGACCCCAGTTATGGGAATTGCAAAGATATCATCGCAATTGTGAAGGACTCAGAGATGCCCAAGTTTGGGAATTGCAAAGAAATCTTGGGAATTGCGAAGGTCTCAGGAAAAACATTTTTTTCGCAATTGCGATGGAATCTTCGCAAATGCGAAGTCGCAAATGCGAAGAGGCCATCGCAATTGTGAGCCTTCGTCCCCAGTCAAGCTTTTCTACACACAACAGTACCAAGTCCTAAAATTTTACAATCCAAGCCATTTTTTATGAACCCAATCATCATTCAAACATAAATCATGCAGTAGACCTCACAAACAACCATGAATCAAAAACAATATCGATGTTTCGGCCAAGAATTTCATTCGGGCCTTTCATCGATCACATAAAAAGCATAAAATTTTCACCCCTATTTGACAAGGTTTGGGTACTTAGACTTCCCCAAATTTTTGGCAATGAACATAATCACACACTCTCAACTAACCTCACCCAGAAATCGATGTAAGTTTTGAAATTTTTTTGAAAAATTCCGGGCAAAGAATGATGCCCATTTGGATTCTAGGGTTGCATAGAATCAAGAAGAATAAAGGAGAAGATGAAGACGAAGAAGAAGAAAGAGTGATTATGCTTTCATACCTGGATCCTTGCAATTAGGAGTGAGAGTCGATGGAGTTTACATTGATGAGAGTGAGGGAGCCAAGAGTTTGAGAGACTTAGGCGTTTTTCTTCAATTTTTGTTCAAAATGAGCGAAAGTCTGTTTTTACCTCTCAGAAGAGCAATTGTGACAGAACTTCACAATTGCGAAGGTCAATGAAACTTGCTTCTGTCGTAATTGCGACAAAAAAGTTGGGAATTGCGACTAGAAAATTTTGCAAATGCGAAAATTGCCCCTGCAATTTTCATCAGCTACTGTTTTGGCTCTCCAAGTCACTCCGACCTGCTCAAATCAACACCAAAAAATCTAAAACTTGGAAGATTAGTTACAAATAATATTCTAAGCTATTCTAAAAAGAGAAAATTTTAAAAATGACTAAAATTTTTGAAAAACCGATAGGTTGCCTCCCACCAAGAGTCGCATTTAACGTCGTGGTACGACGCAAGTCAACTTTACGACTTTTCTCTCCACTTGGATGATATGAACTGGGCACCTAGCTTGGAATCAAGCTTGTGATCACGAGCGATGGGGGGTGGTAAGTCTATGGTCAAGCCAAGCTTTAAATTCTTCATTTTGCACTTCTTGGCTTTCATGTGAGGACTGTCATTTTGCTTTCTTGTTCCCTCAAACTGTAAAATGTATGGTATGAGTTTTTCCTCCTCGCATTCCTTCATTGATTCGTGTAGTTCAACTTCCATATCACCACACAATTCTAATGTTGAGAAATGCTTGGAATGTGACTTCAAACCTTCACTTTGCAATTTTTCTCGGATTTTGACGTCCTCTTTTTCGCCCGAACTAGAGTCAATCTCAACCAAATTTTCATTTACACTAGTTGACTCTAATTCCATATTTTTCTCGGCATCATTAATACTCATGGAGTCGGTAGGTGTATGTTCAATTCTTGAATCCTCAAAGTAAAGCTCACTTTATTCCTCGGAATTAGACTCTTCTTGACTTTCTTCCACACTCTCAAGTTGGTGGGCATAGTGAGCCTCAACCAATATTTTCATTTGATCCTCCAAAGTGCGGATATGTTCATCATTGTGAGCCAAGCCTTGTTTCAAGTCCTCAAGTGCAAAGTTGTGCTTCTCCTCATTTTCAAGAATGGTCTCCAACATGAGCATCATCTTCTCATCTTGAGCATTTGAGAGTTCTTCTTGGTTTTGTTCAAGTGCCAAGGAAGGAAATTCTTGGCTATTATTAACTTCCGAGGATTTTTGGACCTCTAAAGCCTCAAGCATTTCTCCCATTTGTGAGTGCAACCTTGGAAGTGCCAAGTCATTTTGGAGACTATTCTCCAAAAGCTCCTCCAAGGCATTTTGTTATTTGTTTCCTTCTTCAAGTAAGCACTCTAACATGACCTTGAATTTCCCATTTCGGACATGCTCAACTTCTTCCATTTCCATAGCCCTATAATTTTCATCACAAAAAGTAGAATCATCATAGCGGTGGCTTGGGGAAAGGAAGGACAAATAAGCACAATCATCCCAATGACCATTTTGAAAATCACACTTATCACAAATACTCCACTCATGGGTTTGAAATTGTGTGCACAATCCACCCCCGGGAGAATTTAAACAATTTTGCCACGAGTGTAGTCCTCCACAATAAGGACACATGTCATCAAAGTATGAACAACTACCATCCAAAAAAATTTCATTATATGATGCCATTTTTTAAAAATATGAAATAAACAAGAAACAATCAATAAAAATAGGCCAAGGTAAGAAAAATAGTTACACAAATATTTACAAGGTTGGACCAAAGCACTTACGCTTATTTCTCAAACAACCTAAATTACGCCAAATTGTTCCCCGGCAACGGCGCCAATTTTGATGACGTCCAAATCCACTACTAAAAAGTAAAGGGACACGGTCGCATTCAATATAATTTACCTAACTATGAGTCGGGGTCGAATCCCACAGAGAACAATGTGTAGGCGATTAGGAATGTAAGAAAATTATCACTTATCGTGCAATGCTAAACACTAAGAATTAGGTTTAGAAAGTGTTTTATATCTAAATGCAGAAATGTAAACCAACCTAGAAAGCAAGTAAAATAATCAATGGCTACAAGTATGAATGCATCGGGAATTACACTCAAGTAACGATCCAACGTATTTCACGATTTTACAAATATGAGCGAGTTTATGTTAATTAGCCACGAGTAATAATTCTATATTAGCTTCTTCTGAAAACTAACAAGAATTCCTAATTGAATTATCCCTAAAACAATTAAGAGATTAAGCACACCCAGAATGGCTACAAGTAGTTCAATCCTATCCCTAAGTAGAATTTATAAAATGAGGGTTAGCGCCTCAAGTTCTTGTTAATTAATCTTTCCCAACCCCATATTATCTTTTCCAAAATTAATTAGGAGTTAATGGGCGAGTCCTAGGGTTAGCTAATCCCTTTTGAAACATTAAAGAACAAGAATAATTAAAGAAACAATAACTCACTTCATAAAAGGATAAAAATAATTCAATACATAAGCACAACAAGGTATTTAATCCACACTTTAAATATGAATACTTCCATAAACAAGATTCAAGTGCTGTAAATAAATACTATACACTTAAATATTCAATAAAAAGCAAGGATATGAAGAAATAAACATCAATGGGTAAGAAATCCTTAACCACAAGCTTGAAATCTTCAAGACCAAAGTGTGTGTGCACAATCCTAGCTTCAAGACTTGTTCTCTCTAGTCTCTTGGGACTGAAAATAAGCCAAAGATATGCCAAAGATGAGCCTAGTCGGCTATTAAATGGTTTGGGACCAGAAAATGTGAAATTCCATAATTGCCCAGGTCTGATGCACGATTTTCGCATTTGCGTACAAAGGTTCGCAATTCCCAACCTTGCCTATACTGCTTTTATTCGCATTTGCATGAATGCTTCGCATTTGCGAAGGTTAATTGTACTGGTTGATTTTGCATTTGCGAAGTCTTCTTTGCATTTGCGAACACTGCCTGATTTACCTTCCTTCGCAATTCCCATGACATTCTCGCAATTACCATCACTGCTGGATTCGCATTTCCCAAGATTTTGTCGCAAATGCGACCACTGAGGGCATTGCCCCGATTTTTCCTCTTTTTAGCTTCTTTTTGACTTGGTTTCTTCACCATTACTTCTAAATCACATACACCCTGTAAAATAGAAGTAAATGACATTAAATACATGATTTTATCACTCAAACATAGCAAAAGTATATGTTTAAAGACAAGATAAGTTGGTAAAATACCAACTTATCAGGCACATATGATGTTTCATTGTGTGTGTATATATATATATATATATATATATATATATATATATATATATATATATATATATATATATATATATACATAGAGTAAAATCACTATCAATCGGGCCACCAGACACTGAACGTATCTCCAGCTAAGAAACATTGTACTCTTATTTGCTATTCATTCTTTGCATGGGACTAAGCCCTGTCCCGCGCCTTGCATGAGGCTAAGCCCTGTCCCCATATTTGTATAAGGCTAAGCTCTTCCTTCCATTTGTATGGGACTAAGCCCTATCCCGCATCCTGCATGAGACTAAGCTCTGTCTCCATCTTGCATGAGGCTAAGCCCTGCCTCCATATTTGCAAAAGGCTAAGCTCTGCCTTCCATTTTCATGGGACTAAGCCCTGTCCCGCATCCTACATGAGACTAAGCTCTGTCTCCATCTTGCATGAGGCTAAGCCATGCCTCCATATTTGCATAAGGCTAAGCTCTTCCTTCCATTTTCATGGGACTAAGCCCTGTCCCGCATCCTGCATGAGACTAAGCTCTGTCTCCATCTTGCATGAGGCTAAGCCCTACCTCCATATTTGCATAAGGCTAAGCTCTGCCTTCTATTTGCATGGGACTAAGCCATGTCCCGCATCCTGCATAAGACTAAGCTCTATCTCTATCTTGCATGAGGCTAAGCCATGCCTCCATATTTGCATAAGGCTAAGCGTTGCCTTCCATCTGCACGGGACTAAGCCCTACCCCACATCTTGTGTGAGGCTAAGCTCTGTCTCAATTCTGCATAAGGCTAAGCTCTGCCTTCCATGGGACTAAGCATTGTCCCTCATCGCATAAATATTGCTCTATTCCAGCACTATCTATTTGCTCCTCTTTCGGGCTAAGCTCTGCCCTGAACCTCACAAGACTAAGCCTTGTCTTATTAATTTTAGTATCACATTATTACATCTCATGGGCTAAAATATTGCCAACTTGTCCAAAGGCGTCATTGTCTAAAGGCATCATCCTCATAGCCGGAAGACACCATGCCATGGCCTGAGGATCTCTCAAATTTGCATATCATTATTCAAAGGCGTCATGGTTCGGAGGCACCATTTTCATGGCCCGAGAACATTATTTCATAGCCGGCGAATCTCCTATCTCACAATTTATGGCCCAAGACATCATAGTCTAAGGAGGTTATCCGCATCGTCCAAAGGCGATGTTTCATGGTCTAAAAGGAATTTGCATCACATTTAAATTTTCGCAGTAATCTACGTTTTGAGTTTGCAGGTGGTCCCGAAGGTAACCGTTTTCAAACAGGAGCAACCTTCGCTCCAGTTTCCGCTCATACCATTTTAACTTTGTCATTCATAACCGATTCTCATCAGTTACCCATCCTACTCTGTGATATCCAGCTATCTGCTCTATAATATATCCGGTACACTCCAAACCCAAAATCATAACTCAGTCCGACCTTACTATTCACAAAAGAACCTTTGCTGAAATAGGCTACCATTCCTATAACAACTCCATCGGCTTCATTCACGGTTTTACAGGAATATGTAGACAGTTGGAAGACTAGAGTTCGGCCTCTATGTTTTCTAAAATCATCCTATTCGGTCAAAATTGGCCATCATTTCTTTAACCAAAAACTCTTTCATCATTTTCGGGTAAAGAGGGACAGCTATTGATACCCAATTCTTTTCCTATAATGCTTTTAAGTGCATATATACCTTCAAAACTATGCATCAATTGATATTTTTCATAATTTCTATATTTTAAAAATTAATTTTATCCTAGTATTTTATTTACATAAATAATCACAAATTGCATCACAAATGACTTTATAGCATTTCATGACTTAATATTACTATTATAGTTATATTAGGTTCAAAGTATTTCACAAATGGCCAGATTTATACCTTTTGGTTACAATTGCAATAATTTTGCAATTATAGCCCATGTATACATTATTACATTATTTTTACAAAAAATAGCTCATTGTGTTTTTCTAAATATGTAGTAAATGTTTTAAAATATTTCTATGCATGAAAATTATTTTTTTTCTTATTGATAATTATTTTATAAAATATTTTTTGTCAATTATTTGGTATTTAACAAATAGCTTTTTTGATTTCTCTAATTTTTCGGACCTAACCCTTTTAATACCAGCCCAAACCCCTTAATAATACCAACCCAATTCACCCTAAGCCCAAGCTGCACCTACTCGACCCAAACCCCCATCAAATCGTGGCCGTTGATCCTTTAGATCAACGGTCCACATTAAAACTTACCTAATTAACCTAGACCGACCCCCCATACCTCTAATTCATTCCCTCACATGCCGTCCTCATCTCCCTTTTCTCTCTCAATTCTCTCCCTTAAACCCTAGTTTCTCAGGTGCCGTCATCGGCGTATATCTCAGCGATGTGATGTTATCTTGTCTTCTCCGGCTAGTCTTGGCCTCTTACACGCTATGGCTCTTCGACTCCTTAGATCCTTGAGGGGATCTCAAAGAACCTAGTTGGTTCTGGTTTGAATCTCTACTTCTTAGCCTGTGTCAGGCTATTTTTATCGACTGTGAGAACTTCTCTTTATGTTGTTATGAATCCATGGTTTCTAATCATATGCTCTTATCTATGTTATGCTTTCAAAACCCTAGTCTATTACCTTCGATTCTTTCCAGATCTGTATAGATCTGAGACGATTCGAGCACTATTACATGTGTTTCTCTAAAAATTTCTGGTTTTAATCACTTGTTCTTGCTTTTCCCTAAAACTAGGGTTCATTACGAGTTGTTTTTCAAAGGCTTTCTAACTTCTGGATGTTTAATCGATTCTATTTTTCATCTTCTTGACTGATCTTTTGCAAGAGTACTCGAACCCTAGTTGACTCTATGTGATAGACTGATCTTTCCAATTCTTGCGACGATTTGGGTCTTTCCGTATTACTAATCGTATTAGTTTGCTCTGTATCCTCTGACTTGCATGCTTTTCTTCGTCAAATTCATTATTTTTGTGGTTTTGCCCTAATAACTTTCAGTTAGGGCTTGAACCTGATTTTTCCCGACTAAGTTCTATATTTCTATGAAGTTTTACTTAGTTTATTTTCTATTTATGGGAGTTGATATATTCTTTCAAAAATCATTCTTACTTTGAAATTCGGCTGATTGATTTGCTATGTTAGAAATTTGTATGTCTTAGTCTTGCATGTTTCCATGTTTACGACTTTAATTAGTCACTCTTGCCTCATTTTATTACTTGTATATTTACTGATTCCTTTATATGATTATTCCCTTAATTAGAATACTGATTATTTTATTCCGAAATCCTTTGTTTGGTTTGACTTGAACTTCTTTCCTTAATTAGACTTCCTATTATCACCATTTGGCTAATTGCCCCTAATTTAAGGAGTCTATTCTGAACCCCTTATGTGATTGGATTCTGATGGCCCTTAATTGCTGATTTCTGATTCTTTTACCTTATTGGCTCTACTCTTGAACTACTATATAAGTACTCTCATTCTGCTCCGTCAACACATGAACAATAGTTCAGAATACACACACATACATTCAAACTCTCTCTTCTCTCTTTGCTACTTGTGCTAACTGTGGGTCTAGCTATCTAAAAGCCAAGGCTAGATAGTGGAATTTCAACTGTTTTTCACATTCTGCATTTTCTTGTTTAACTGGTATATCTCTAGTTAGATTTTGAAACTCAACTCTATGTGTTCCATGTCTATACACATATGTTTGTTCCTGTACTAGTTATTCAATTTATTTCTCTGTTTGCTGTTTTTAAGTATGTCTAAATCCTACATTATGTGTAATCATCATGTCCGACTTCCTTTAGTTCTTTGATATTTGTCCAACATGTTTACTTAGTTACCTTACCCCCTCTCTTTAATTGGTGTGACTATATTAGTCACTTAGTTTTCCATTGTATTCAATTGGTCCTAATTGTATGCCAAATTTTGTTCAACAAACTCTTATCTTCAACATGATCCTGCTGCATTCTTTCCCTATGTTTTAATTGTTTGTTACCATGACTGATTTGTTCAGTAGATTCTTAGCTGTTCTATACATTTGTTGTATCAAATATTTTCCTATATGTTCCCAATCCCTTCATCCCCTGTTTGTAAGTATGCTTGTCAAGTAAATCTGGGTATTCTATGATTAAGTGGGTTGTTTATTGAGTATGATTTTCTCAAAAAATAATTTAAAAACTGCTGCTCCTACTCCTAGCATTCTTCTTAAAACTAGTCACTCTCAGTATCTTTAAAAACTGTTTCAGAAATTTTTCACTTCTAAACTATTTTACTAAGTCTTTCAACACTATATCAAGCACTCTCACCCTACTCTTAGACTACTAGGTTCTACCCCTCTGGTGTGTGTACTGCTCAGGGATCCTTGAGATCCCTCTGAACTTTGGCACACCGGGGTTGTCCCTTCCACACTGCACATAACCAATCCTCATTTGAGAAAGGTCTTGATGTGAGTACTGCCCGGAATCCTTGAGGTCCTTAGGGAACTCTGACACACCAAGATACACATTATTGGTTGTGAGATCTTTGGCTTCTGAGACTCTATTGAAGGACTGGCATTCCCAGGTTTGCTTTGGGCCTGATTTAGGCTCCCTATAGTATAGTTTTATTTACTTATGTAATTCATTTGATCCTGGTCTGTAATAATATTATTTGTAAATAGATGTTGGGGTGATTAGTAAGAAGGGAGGGTTCCTATATGATGTTTGTGGGAAACTGGGTAGATATCATGCTTTAGGTTGATGCATAGTAGAAATCATGCTCTTAGTTTATATGTATATTTGCAATAGAAATAGAAATATTGCTTTGAGTTTATATTATGATAGAAATCATGCTTCAGGCCTATCTGCTATGTTAGTTGCATCAAAACATGTCATAAGTCTATATTATTTGCATTACAAAACCTGCCTTAGGACACTCACGTTTATATTTTTGTATATTATAAATATGTTATAAGTTCATCACTTCTTTCTCTGACTCTGCATAAAGTTATTATCACTTGGAAATCATATCATTAAACTACTGCTGTAATCATGCTTAATAAAATGATCATCTCTCTGTGCATCAGAAATCCTGATTTAGGACCCTGTTTGCATTGGCTCTAAACCATGTCTACGTCGTTTGAATGAATAACTATCTATAAAAAGGTTTAAGAATGGTCCAACACATAGATATCATGTTCTAGTGAAAACATGCATGAAACCAGTTCTGTAACATTATTCACCTAATTCAGTGTGCCTATAAGATTGAATGACCTCAAGCTGTCTTAACCAATTTTCAGAATTATGATTGCATACAGACCTACGCCTAGGCAAGCCTTAGGTAATTAATGGTCTTATAACTGTGAAATCAGGTTCTGTTTATGTGTGAAATTGTCCAGGTTTAACAGGCTATAAAATCAACAGGCACGCTGACTAGGGTTCTGCCACTTCGCTTTGATACGAAATGCTGCATATTCTATATCTGTGATGTTCATCTAGATATCATGTTCTAAGGCTTTCTAAATTTCTTAAAAATCAATTGTTTGAGACATGCTATGTATCTGATTATGTGTGGAGGCAAACATGAGCCCCTAATTGCTTCCGTATTTGACAGTCCTATGTGTTCTTTGTTATCACTTAGATTTTACCTTTTAAATACCTTAGGAGTGTGTAGAACTGCCTAAGTATAGGTCCTAAATGCCTCCGGGGCCACAAGGAAGGGACGGGTAAAGCACGCTTAGAGTTCGTTAACTAAACTCATTTATATAACCACTAAGGGGGGGTAATGGGTTGTAAAAGGATATGATGACCTCTGTGCTAATTCCACGTGTAACCCCTCTAGTTGAGGAAGGCTTACCGGGTATTGTACAGATGTAATCCTATAGGCTAATCAACTTAGGACCTCCCTTCCCCAATTCACATATGTGTGCTTAGACTGCCTAAACCTCCTTAGTTTATGTATGTATGCTTGGACTGTTCAAACTTCCTTAATTCATGTATGCGTAGACCATCTAAACTTTCTTGCTTATATATGTGTGTTTAGAATGCATAAACTACCTTTATTTGCAAATGTGTGCTTAGACCGCTTACTTGTTAAATGACTAATTCACATAATTAAGTTCGGCCAGGACCCACCGTTGTGGACTGCGAGGGGTGCCTAACACCTTCCCCTCAAGGTTATTTTGATCCCTTAACCTAATCTCTGGTAATGCAAACTGGTTACATGAGTTAATTGCTCTAGGTGCCATAACGCACCTTAATCTGTTAGGTGGCGACTCTTCAAATACCCAATTCCCAAACGGAAACGATTTGTTCCCAATGAATGTCGAAACCTGGACTCCTCAAGGAAAAATGGGGAGCGACACTCAATCCCTAGAAAGTATTTCAGTTCACCAAGATCTTTTATTTCGAACCTCTCCTGCAAATCCTTCCTGACCTGTTGGACCAGACTTAGACTGCTCCCAGTTACTAGAATATCATCTACATAGACAAGGATGACTACCAATTCTGAATCCATCTTCTGAGTAAACAAAGAATAGTCATAGTGACTTTGTGCAAATCCAATATCTATAGAGCTTCAGTTAGTATCAGATTCCACTGTCTAGGAGCCTGTTTTAATCTATAGAGTGACTTATGCAATCTACATATACGCTGGCACTCCCCCGGCTTGAAAAGCCATCAAGAACATGCATATATACCTCTTCGAGAGATCGTCTTGAAGAAAAGCATTGTGAATATCCATTTGAAACACATACCATCCTGAAGCAACAGCCAATGCAACCACAACTCTCACAGTAACCATTTTTCTACAAGAGAGAGTTTCTGTGTAGTCAAATCCTTCATGTTGAATGTAACCTTTGGCCACCAACCTGGCCTTATACCTCTCCACTTCACCAGATGACTTGTATTTGACTTTAAACACCCACTTTTAACCTATAGGAACCTTGATAAGAGGGAGAGGAACAATAGACCAAGTGTTGTTTTCTTCAAGAGCTGTGATTTCAGCTTTCATAGGTTCAACCCAATTGGGATCCCTACTGACTTCTAAGAAGGATTTGGGTTCTACAATAGCTGAAAATGCAGCAAGAAAAGATCTATATACAGGGGACTGCTTATCATAGGCCACATAATTTGATATAGGATATGCTAACTTAGCTGATGGAACCACATAATCAGCTAGCCACACAGGTAGTTTGGTGATCCTTGATGATTTTCTAAGTGCTATGGAAGGAACAAAAGGTTCACCAACTGATATATGATTTTCTCTCAACGACCCCATTTTGTTGAGGGGTATATGTGCAAGAGATTTGATGTACTATAACTTGAATCTTCAACAATATATGTATTTGATCATTAAAGAGCTATGTGCCACTGTCTAATTCTTAGACATTTGAGTTTGTGATCAAATAATGTTGAGACCATTGTTATAAAGCTTTTGATTACCTCAACTGCATCTGATTTAGAATGCAGTAAAAATAACTAGGTAAACTTGGAGTAATCATCGACTAAGGTCAGAAATATCTCTTGCCATCATATGTAGGCACCCTATATAGCCCCCAGACATCACCATGCACAATATCAAAAATATACTTAGAGCAAGAAGAGCTAGTAGGGAAAGCTAATCTTGATTGCTTAGCTATAGGACACACAATACAATGATGTTCCTTCAGTTGCATATTATGCAAAGCACCTAGATATCTCAAAACCTTTAAAGGAGCATGTCCTAATCTTTGATGCCACAAAAAGGATACATCACAAGTCTTATTATTTTCTAGATTACTACATTTATTGATGTCACCTGGAATGGTATGTACAATTGAATTGGAATGAGTGCCTTGGTGTCGAAGTATTGCTCTATCTTCTGCCTTGAGAATGTATAGACCCAAGTCTTCTTTACCAATCCCCAACACCTTCCCACTTGAGAGTTCCTGAAAGATACAGAAATCAGGGTAAAATGCTAGACACTGCAACTCATTTGTGAGTTTGGACACTGAGAGGAGATTATATTTAAACTCTAGAATGTGAAGGATATTTTGAACCCTCTTATTTTTAAAGAATGAATAAATACCAGTATGGGTAATAGACACTTGTTCTTCTGTTAGTAAATGAACTTTACTCCTAGGATTTTCTGGTATTTCATCATATTTCTCTAGTAAGTGTGCTATGAACCATATGATTTGTTGCTCCTGTATCTATAATCCAATTACTATGTATTAGGCTTGTCATACATGAATGTATACTACCTGTTGTTCCTGTAGTGACAACACTGGCAACAGGTTTAGCTTCTTTATCCTTGATTAGCAAATGCAGAATTTGCTGGTATTGTTCCTGAGTGAAGAAGTGAGCTGGAGAGGTTGTTGGTGTCTGATGTCCTTGACCCTGGATCTCTGAGGTTGAAACACTAGAACTGGTCACATTGTTAGCTTGAGCATTTGGTTCCCTTCCTTTCCTCTTCTTTTTGAAGTCAGAAGGATAGCCATGAAGCTTAAAACAATTCTCTCAAGTGTGACCCTTATATTTGCAGTAGTCACACAAAACAACACCTTTACCAAATGAGTGTCTAGGTCTATAGCCTCCACTGAAATTGGTGTTAATCTGTACCCCACCATTATATCCACCTGTATACCCCTTATTACTCATCATAGCAGCTTCATTACCCTTAACAAATACACATTTTCCATTAATTCTCTGACTCTTCAAATTGACTATCATAGCATAAGCTTGGTTCATATTAGGTAAGGGTCAAGTCATGAGGACCTGATTCTTTGCATTCTCATAGGACTCATTTAACCTTATGAGAAATTGATACAACTTCTGTATCTGATAATGCTCTACATGTTTCTTAGATTCAGCACAACCACAAGTAGGTGGAGGAGTCAAAGTTTTATTCTCATCCCACAATTCTCTCAGTTTAGTGTAGTACACAGACACAAAGGATATGCCTTAAGTTAATGTGGCAATTTCCTTGCACAAATAGCAAGTCCTAGATGCATTATCCTTATCAAAGTTTTCCTTAAGGTCCTCCTACACTATGTAGGCATTGAAACATAGATCACTGAACTAATTAAACTTGATGAAACTGAGTTCATTATGCAAACAAGTACAATAGCATTGTATCTATCCCACAGTTCATGTAAACTAGTATCATATCTGTTTTTTCTACAAGTACCTAGAACAAACCCTAGCTTGTTTTTACCATGCAATACAATTTTCATAGATCTACTCCAAATAGAATAGTTTTCTGAACCTTAAATCTGAATAGAAATTAGAACAGAACCTTGAGTATCAGATGGATGAATGTAGAGAGGATGGTTGTGATCGACGAATTCTGTAGACATTGACACAACAACAGGTGAACCATCTACATCTTTATTGATCGACATTGCCACAGCAGAAAGCACTTCACCAGAAATTCTTACAATTTTATCACAATCACCCAAACTTAGACACAATTTGACCTCGATTCAACCAAAAAATCAAAAACAATTCCCAGCCCTAGGTCGAGCAGAGAGATTTCTGTGTTGAAAAATGGCTCAATCAAATTGATGAGCAGATGATTTGATACAGCTGAAGGATTTAAGTTTTCTTACGGCTGAGCTTAAGGAAATCGAGCACCGAGCTCTGATACCATGTTAAGGAGCTACAACCATGGCAAATGAAGATTCTAGAAGAAGAAGAGATGAAGGAAGAAGTTCTGTTATTAGAGGACTGAGAAAAAATAAAATAAGAATAGTTGTGCAGTGTAACTGACTAACTACTGTATTTATACTATCACTAACTAACAACTAAGTGTAGTTACAACTAATTACATTCAACTAATAAATAAGTGGGCCCACTATACTCAACACACTGTCTACTAAAAAAGTAAAAATGACCTTGTCAAAGTATAATGTTTTTGCGGAGTTTAATTACCTTCACATATAATGGAGAAATACACACCAATAATAGACAACTGCATGACATTGATACAAAGGCTAGCTACAGCACAATCATTGTATAACACTCAGAGAGTGTAAATGATACGATACATATCGTTAAGAATCACTCAAAATATTAAAACGACAAAAGTGAAAGGAGAAAAAAAACATCAAACGGTAGAGACCATAGGGCAAGACAGGTAATAAATATTAGAAGCCGCAAGATGATCAGTTGGATGGAGGAGGTGAAAGTGTCGGCATGGTTGGAATTGTGGGAATGGTAGGAAGTGAAGGCATGTTGGGAATAGGATTCATAGCAGGCATTGGTGGCAGAGTCATCTTTGGTACAGAGGGCAAAGCAGGCAAAGAAGGCAATGATGTTGCTGTTGGAAGTGTTGGCAATGGTGGCAATGTGGCTGCTGTTGGCAAGTTTGGAATAGTGGGCAACTGTGGCATTGTTGGCTGAGGCAATGATGGGATTGTAGGCAAGTTTGGAAGTTGAAGTAGGCCGCGAGCAGCATGTGTTGTGCTGATGCTTGATAAGGACAATAATGCTATGATCAAGAAGAGGATTGAGTAGTTGCTGGAAGCTGCCATTGTCAATAGGAGTATGTGTGTTTTGACTTAATTTGCTAGATTGCTTTGCGTTCCAAACAAATTCAGTTGTGTTTTGTTTGAGTTTAGTTTGATCATCTCCAACGGGTTTATATAGGGAAAGTTCTTGAGGGTCTATGAGGATTTGGTGAAATGTTGCATATGCTCTAAAATCTAAAATTCTATTGTTAGTTAACCTTCTCTAATGTTGGTTTGAGAAAAATGCACCAGCTTTCAAGTCAAGAAGTTTTCAGAAAAAGTAGTTATGTATAGTTGAAATTTGGATCAACCATATTGCTGGACTATTGATACAATATTAATTGACGAAATCATTTTTTAAAAAACAAATTTAAATTAATATTCTATAATGGTTGGCACCACGGAGATGTTTGCTTGCCTAATAAATGATGATCAAATAACTAATCATCTCAGCAATGTTATGAAGTCTAACGCTTTTGAATGTGTATTGTTGACCTTGGGAGAACTAAAATGCTTGTTAGGAAGGTAAATCTAGTAATAATGAACTCTTTAGTATTCTTCCTACTAGATTAAGCAAATCTCTATGTTCTTTACCTATTAGGAAGAAGTAAAATTTACGGCCGCGTGCATATTCCCATAATGGTGGTGTTTTTCCAAAATTAAACTTCGTTGTTCAACATCTTGAATTAGCCATTTCTCGGAAGGTATTGTTATGAAAATTAATGAATGTAGATATATCATATTTGAATATTTTCTCGATATTGGTATCCGTCGGTTAACCCATTTTCTATCCATATTAAATAGCTATTAAATATGGGTTGAGTCGAATAATTTATCGGTTTTTGCATTACTCATTCTCAACACGCCCCGTCCGCCCATTTGCCACCCCTACATAGGGTATGCATATTCTTTTTCTCATATGGACCGATCGTTAGATTACAAAATAACTATATACTAATCGGTCAAACTTCATTTTTGAGGAATGTAAACAAATGCAAATATACTGCTTTTCAATGCAATATGTAGAGGTAGGGTTAGAGCTGATTCATTAGTTTTATACTGATCATGGTCTTATTTGGAATTTCTAGCATAGTACATTCCAAAAATGTGGCACAAGTTAGAAGATGAATGCAGTGTAAGAAAAGATTCCAAGTATTTGATTGAAATGAAGATAATTTGCATTGATTTGTTGCTATGGTAATTGGCTGATTTTCATCTACATATAGAGAGTCATATTTATATACGTGTTGCTCATTAGTAGGCATAAACCATTGTCCATTTGCATCAGAATTTATGATTTCTAAATTTATTCCGGCTATTTTTCCGTTTTCATAGTATCATGTCATTATTACTGGTTTTTGTTATTGTTTTTCCGTCTATTTTCTTGTCTTAACGATGCTGACATTATATGTCTGGCTGTTATTGTTGTTACTGATCTATTGTCTCTTTTCGTCTTCTTGAGCCGAGGGTCTATCGGAAATAACTTCTCTATTCCTCTGGGGTAGGGATAAGGTCTGGATACACACTACTCTCCCTAGACCTCACTTGTGGGATATATTTCATTGGGTTGTTGTTATTATAAATTTATTCGGATTTATATTAAAGTACTGCACTGCCTATCCGGGTGTCTCTGTTACAGGATTTACCAGTGTTTAATTATTTTGTATTATATCTCTTTCTGAGCGTGACTTCAAAAGTGCATTATTGGTAAGGCCACTGTTCTGCTAAAAATAACCTTGTCAAAGTGTTAATTTTTTGCGGAGTTTAATTATCTTCACATGTACTGGAGATACGAGAACTGCACATTGTTGAGAAAGGGGTAACATAGGTGTTAAAATATAAGGGCAATTTAGTCTTTTCACTCTTCCTAATTATCGTTAGTTAAATGTCCATTAGTTAGTTAAGAGGTCAATTAGTTAAGTCAGATTATCAGTTAATTACCTAACTATATATATTGTATTTACACGATTGTTTCATGAATATGAAATAATATGATTTCATTATCTTCTCCACTCATTCTCTCTCTAACTTCTCTCTAGTCTTCTTCATGACATTCTTCATCTTCTTCTTCTGAATTTCTAGAGTTCATAATCTGGAAATTGCCTATTAATTTCATGGTATCAGAGCAGTAGAGCTTGAAATTCTAGCTCGTGTTGTCGATCTTTCCCATTCTTCTTCATTTACAGAAAAAAAAAACAATTCAAAATCTTGTGAATTCTTGTCAATGGAAAACGAACAAGCTTTAGGTCGTGGATCTGGATATCAACAACATGTAAGGGATCAATTGAACTCTGGAGTTGGAAATTCAACTATTGGAACTAGAAATCAACTAGTTGGAGTCGGCTATAATCATCCTCTGTTCCTGTCTCCAGCCGATGTGAGCAGTATTCAGATCATCTTGTTTCAACTCACAGGTATTGAGAACTACTCAATCTGGAATCGATCTATGCGTGCTGCGTTACTAGGAAGAAATAAGTTGGGACTAATTGATGGCTCATGTAAGAAGGAAATATTTCCAGAAATTCTATGGAATCACTAGGATAGAATAAATGCAATTTTACTCTCATGGATTATGAATTCTATGTCTAAAAATCTTCTAGGAGGGATTATGTATGCTTCTTGTGCCCTAGTAGTTTGGGAAGATTTATCTGAAAGGTTTAACAAGGTAGATGATTCAAGGTCGTTTAATCTGCATAAAGAAATTACAACATTGTCTCAAGGTACTGCATCTGTTTCAGTATACTTCTCAAAACTGAAAGATATGTGGGAAGAGTTTGAAGCCTTGGTGCTTGCACCAGGTTGTGATTGCCCTAAATCTAAGGAGTTTGTGGTATATCTTCAAAAACTTAAGCCGTGTCAGTTTTTAATGGGACTTAATGACTCGTATGCCCAGGCTAGAAGTTAGATTCTAATGAGGAGTCCAGTTTATACGGTTAATCAAGCTTATGCTATGATAATTAGTGATGAAGGTCAGAAAACAATAACCAATGCCACAGGAATTTTAGGTGCCAATCTTGCAATGATGTCAGGAAGTTTTGATGCAGTGATGTACTCAAGATCCACAGAAAATCAAAGGTTCAAGAAAAATTACAATGTTCAGTGTAACTTTATTAAAGTCAAGGGACATAGCAAAGAAAATTGCTACAAAATTGTGGGTTATCCACCTGATTATAGACCAAAAAAGAAAGGAGGAACTGAAACCAATGTTGCCTACAATGTCATGACTGACAATATGGTGCAACAAACATATAGTGGTTGTAATGATGCAAGAGGTCCTTTACAAAGTGTTAATATGAATATAAATCAAGGATCTGAGAACAAAGGGACTGTGAATGAACTCAACTTCAACCAATTGAATCAGATGACATGATGTACATTCTTAAGAGAGCAATATGATTAAATACTCCAACTACTTAACAAGTCTGGAATCAGTCAGGCTTCAAGCATAATCTTAACCCCTGCATCCAACACAGCAGGTATTAGTTGTGCTCTGATAGTATCCAATAGTCTTCAAGAGTGGAAAATAGATACAGGAGCCACAAACCATATGGTGGCTAATTTGAATATGCTAAATGAGTCTACTGTAATTCAGTCTGAAAAACCAAAGAAAATATTCATGCCAAATGGAGATATTTCATATGTGACACACACATGTGCTAGCACCATATTAGAAGAAAACACAATTACTAATGTGTTTTATGTTCCATCATTTAAATTCAATTTATTATCAGTATCTAAACTGACAAAGGAATTGTAGTGCTCAGCAGCCTTCTTTCTTGATTTCTATGTATTTCAAAAACTCTTCAGTGGGAAGGTGAAGGCGATTGGTAGGGAGGATGATGGACTATATATACTAGAAAGACAAGTGGTTGGAACATCTTTAGCAGTAACAGCTGGAATAAAGAAAGTGACCAGAATAATTTAACTACAACAAAGGAAGTGGATCTTTGGCACAAAGAGGTTTGGTCATGCTTCATCTACAGTTCTCAAAAAGTTACTTCATAGCAAAACTGATCTTATAGTTAATACAATAAAGCAATGTGTAGTTTGTCCTTGTGTTAAACAGTCAAGATTACCATTTTCTATCAGTAGCATTAAATCTGTAAGCAAGTTTGATCTAGTACATATGGATTTATGGGGACCATACAAGACTCCTACATATGATGGTAATAAGTACTTCTTAACTGTAGTGGATGATATTTCAAGAATGACTTGGGTGTTTTTTGCTTAAACAAAAGTCAGAAGTGCGTGTTGTTTTACAATAGTTTCTGGTTCTAATTAAAACTCAGTTTGACAAAATTGTTAGAACTGTCAGAACTAATAATGGTACTGAGTTTATAAACTCAATATGCAGTGAAATGTTTAAGAAGTTTGGGATTGTTCATCAAACTTCATGTGCTTACACTCCTCAACAAAATGGAGTTGCTGAAAGGAAGCATGGGCACATTTTAGAGGTCACCGGAGCAAATAGATTTCAAGATGAAATACCTATAAGGTTTTGGGGTCACTGTGTAACTGCTGCTGTTTACCTCATAAACAGACTTCCAAGTGTTGTCATCAACAATAAGACTCCCTTTGAAAATCTATATCAGAAATCACCTTCCTATACTCACTTAAGAGTACTAGGCCATCTATGTTATGCAAAAATAGTCCATCAACATGACAAGCTATCCTTAAGAACCAAAACTGCAGTTCATATGGGATATGCAGAGACTCAAAACGGATATATATTGTATGACTTACAGGATAGGGCATTCTTTGTTAATAGAGATGTAGTCTTCAGAAAGGATGCCTTCCCTTTTAAAAGGAAAGAAGACTATTCAACTCATATATTCTCAACTTCAAATTCTCAGTTACAAGATCTTCAATTTTCAATACCTGATTATATACATGTACATAATTAGACAGCATGTCAAACTCCAAATAATATTATGAAAATACAACTTGGTCATATCCCTGAACCTATACAAAGTAATTCTAGTAAGAATCAAGTCGTGGACAGTGTATATCAAGAAACTCAAAATATAGACTCTTAGAGACTTGAAATATCAACTACCAGTTCTATGCAGAACACAAATCCAGTAGTTCAGACTGGACATAGAAGATCTGATAGGGAAAAAAGACCACCTATATGGTTAAGTGATTTTGTGTCACTCAATATTCATCAAGAAGTTCCATATCCTATATCAAACTACATCAGTTATGGAGGTCTGTCTTCATCATACAGAGCTTTCATTGCTATCCCCTCAAGTGTTACTGAGCTTACAACTTATGCAGAATTAATAAGAGATCCTAGATGGATAGAAGCAATGAAAACAGAAATTGATGCATTACAAAATAATTATACATGGGACATAGTTTTCTTACCTGAAGGAAAAACACCAATAGGGTGTAAGTGGATTTATAAAGTAAAGTATAAGGCTTCAGGTGAAATTGAGAGGTTTAAAGCTAGAATAGTAGCAAAGGGATACAGTCAAAAAGAAGGAATTGATTATCAAGAAACTTTTTCTCCAGTAATTAAATGAAGATTGTTAGAACAATTCTTGCAATTGCAGCAAAAGAAAAATTGAATATACACCAGATGGATGTGTATAATGCATTTCTTCACGTGGACTTATATGATGAAATATACATGGAGCTTCCACAAGGATTTAAGAGCCAGGGGAGAAAGTATGCAGGCTCATCAAATCCTTGTATGGTTTAAAACAAGCTCCAAGACAATAGAATGCAAAGCAAACTGAAGCTCTAATAAAATCTTACTTTAAACAAAATAACGTGGATCACTCTTTATTTATGAAGAAGACTTCTGAGGGTACTACTATGGTTTTGGTATATGTTGATGATATGTTGATAACAGGTGATAGTTTGAAATTGATTGAAGAAACAAAAAATAACTTGCATCAACTGTTTAAAATGAAAGATCCAAGGTGAGTTAGAGTATTTCTTAGGTATTGAGTTTGCAAGATCTAAACAAGGGATACTAATGCATCAAAGGAAGTATACTCAAGAGCTTATATCAGAACTTGGGTTAAGTGCTGCTAGACCCATAGCTACTCCACTAAACACTAATACAAAACTGACAACCAGAGAATATGATGATCACTGCAAAGACCAGGTAACATATGATCCTCCTGCAGATACTAATTCATATCAAAGATTGATAGGCGGACTACTTTATCTAACAATGACCAAGCCTGATATTTCCTTCAGTGTTCAAACACTTAATGAGTTCTTACAACAGCCTAAAAAATAACATATGGAAGCAGCAATGAGGATTGTCAAATATATCAAGAACCAACCTAGAAGAGAAATTCTATTATCTAGTTCAAACAACAATAACATTACTGCCTACTGTGATGCAGACTGGGCAGCATGTCCAATTTTCAGAAAATCAGTAATAGGATACTTAATCAAGATAGGAGACTCATTAGTAGCCTGGAAATTAAAGAAACAAACAACAGTATCTAGAAGTTCTGCAGAGGCTGAATACAGAAATATTGCAGCCACAGTAGCTGAACTCATTTGGCTACAAGGTCTCATGAAAGAAATTGGCATTGAAGTAACCTTACCTATTGAGGTATACAGTGATAGTAAAGATGTTATTGATATTGCAGCTAATCCTATATACCATGAGAGAACCAAGCATATCGAAATAGATTTCCACTTTATAAGAGAAAGAATAGTACAAGGGCTGATAGTAACAAAGTACATTCCCAGCAAAGATCAGCCTGCAGACATTCTTACTAAAGGTCTCACCAGAGATCAACACAAACACCTAATGTCCAAGCTAGGAGTTCTAAATATTTTCTCACTTCCTAGCTTGAGGAGGAGTGTTGAGAAAGGGGTAACATATGTGTTAAAGTATAAGGGCAATTTAGTCTTTTCACTCTTCCTAATTACCATTATTTAAATGTCCATTAGTTAGTTAAGAGGTCAATTAGTTAAGTTAGATTATCAATTAATTACCTAACTATATATATATATTGTATTTACACGATTGTTTCACGAATATGAAATAATATGATTTCATTATCTTCTCCACTCATTCTTTCTCTAACTTCTCTCTAGTCTTCTTTACGACATTCTTCATCTTCTTCCTCTAAATTTCTAGAGTTCATAATCTGGAAATTGTCTATTAACTTCATACATAAATCAATAATAGACAATTGCGTGGCTTTAATACAAAGGTTACTCGGCAATGATCATATAACACTCGGAGAGTATATATAAGTGATACGATACACATCGTTAAAAATCACTCAAAAAATAAAAATAACAACAAACAAAAAGAAAAAAAAAAAGAAAATCAAACGGCAAGACCATAGGGTAAGGCAAGAAAATGTTGGAAGCCGCAAGATCAGTTGGATGGAGGAGTTGCAAGTGTAGGAATGGTAGGAAATGACGGCATTTTGGGAAGAGGAATATTGGCGGGCATTGGTGGTAGAGTCATCTTTGGTATAGAGGGAAAAGTAGGCAAAGATGCTAAATTAGGTGTAGCAGTTGGAAGAGTTGGAAAAGATGCAATACTTGGCAATGGTGGCAATTTAGCTGCAGTTGGAAAGTTTGAAATTGCAGGCAACTGTGACATTGTTGGCTGAGGCAACGATGGAATTGTAGGCAAGTTCGAAAGTTGCAGTAGGCCGCGAGCAGCACGGGTTGTGGTAATGCTTGATAAGGACAATAATGTTATGATCAAGAAGATGATTGAGAAACTGTTTGGAAGCAACCATTGTTATATAATTTGCGAGGTTGCTTTGTTTTATAAGGAAATAATTAAGTTGTGTTTTGACTTTAGTTGAGTTTGATCATTAGCAATAAAGGGTATATATAGAGAAGGTTCTTGAGGGATTACAAGGATTTGGTGTGAGTTAGGTGTGGTGGCAAGGGGACTACTTCATTATTAGTTCACCTTCACAAAAATATGTTGGTTTGAGGGTACAGACACAACGTTTAAGACTTTAAGTCAAGAAGATTTCTTAAAGTAGTTATGCATAGATGAAGTTTGCACTCAACCATATTTGGTGAACAATTAGTTCAACACTAATCCTTCCCCACCAAAAAGAATAAAACAGAGTTGGTTCATTGTTTCTTTTCTTTTTCCAGTGTTTTCGAGTTGATTTTGAGGGTGTATACTGCCTTTTGAATTGTCTTTGAGTGTTACTCTCGTCGTTTCAAAAAGATTGACACTATTTCTTTATTAGTCTGTTTAAAAAAGATTGACACATTTCAATATTTCTTTAATAGGAGGCATTTATAGCTACACAAAACTCTAGAAATATTATGGCTTATTTAAGACCACATATCTCAAAAGTATTCCCTTGGAGAATATGATTTTATCGTAAAACATTAATACTTTGATGTATAAGTTCAGAGTTGCTACTGTAATATTTTTTTTGATCATTATAAGATCCTCCCTTGCTTGGTATTCAAGCGCCCAAGTATTTTTCATCTTGTCAGCGAAAAATGATGAGAATACATCAATCAAGAAAACAAAAACTATTTAATAAAAATTGTATACGGTAAAAATCAGAGGGTACTATTTTATGATCGTTGAGGTACCTCGTAAAGACCGTCCCCAGAAGGTTCGAAGTTCAGCTCAGATTCGACCTCGAGGGTTCTCAATGAGCGACCTCGAGGCAATGAAAATCAGCGGCTATGATGGACAAATGGGAAGTTCCCAAGACACATTATTAAAGCTGACCTGGTCTATTAGGCTAGCATGAGCCCGTACCGTGTCATTAAATGACTGTACCAGCCATATACTTTTGTAATAAATACATTTCTACAATGTTGGGATTCCCTCCCATATATAAAGGGGATCCTTGTTGCTTTGTAAGACACATAATATCTGATACAATATATCACTTACAACATTCAATACAAGAACATTCTTTCTACTCTCTAACATATGCTCTATTAATTCTATTATTTACATTTATTGCTTACATTTATTGTTTTCTATTGATTGTTCTTTATTTATTGTTCACTATTGGACATAAAGAGCCTTCATCAAAGCTCTAAATATTGTTAGCCCTTCATCGGCCGTCCACAACTTAGAACCTAGATCGACCTCGAGGCCCCGTATAACCTGGCTCGAGGCCCTGATTCTCAGTCCCTTGGTTTGCTTAACATACTACTTTCAAAATCTTATCTTATTTTGTAGTGGTCACACTTAGCATTTACTGCCTAACAACTAGCATAAAAATAAATCACGTATTTGTAAAACCACAAAATCAAATTTAATAGTAATTACTGTTTTCAAGGTAAACAGTTTGGCGCCCATCGTGGGGCTATAAATAATAGTGATTGTTTTCTTGTTGATTCAATACATAACACAAGTTGTCTTTCACAATTTTTCTTGTCCAAGAATCTTTGATTTCAGGTCAAAATGTCTAACTTAGTAAATGCACACGAAAACAATAGTCTTTAAGACCATGGAGAGAATGGTGTAGTTGTTCCAGGTATTGTTGTACCACCACAAAACCCTGAGGATGCACCAGAACCAATTCCCATGGACGTGGTCTCATGCAATGCCCAACACGTCGACGTCATCTCCCATACCAACAAGAGTATACGACAAGAAAACCAACAAGAACCCCAAAAAAACCCCGACTCGAGAGGAGTAAGAGGTTAGCCTTCATGTTATTTTTGAGATGCTACATGCACAACAGCTGGCGATTGCTCAACTGCAAAGCCACCAAAAAACTCCAAGTACAGCAGCACCGAAAATGGCTCCTCGAGCCGAATAGGTACCGGAAAGATCGAGTAACAACGGGTCGGCAGCCGACCCTGCTATTATGAAGATGCTCGAGGACCTCATAAAGAGGATTGAATCGGGCGAAAAGATGATAGATGCTAACGACAAAAAGGTGGAGACCTACAATTCGAGGGTCGACTAGATCCCGCGCACACCACCGATCCTGAAGGGTGTTGATTTGAAGAAATTCGTGCAAAAGACATTCCCATCAAGTGTGGCTCCGTAGCCCATCACGAAGAAGTTCAGAATTCCCGATCTCCCGAAGTACAATGTGACCTCAGATCCCAACGAGCACGTCACAGCTTACACTTGTGTCGTAAAGGGAAATGACCTGAAGGACGACGAGATAGAATCCCTCCTGCTAAAAACATTTGGAGAAACACTTTCGGAAGGGGACATGATGTGGTATCACAACCTAGCCCCGAATTCAATAGACTCGTGTGCCATGCTAGCATATTCTTTCATAAAGGCACATTTCGGTGCCATCAAGGTGGCTACAAGGAAATTCGATGTCTTGAAAATTAAACAAAGAGAAAGAGAGATGCTACGGAAGTTCGTATCTGCTTTTCAAATGGAGTGAATGGAATTGCCACCAGTCTTCGATAACTGGGCAGTACAGGCCTTCACCCATCTTGAATGAACGAAGCTCGGTAGCTTCGAAGCAGCTGAAGCAGAATTTGGTTGAATACCCCGCCGTGACTTAGGCGGATGTTCAAAACCGATATCAATCAAAGATCAGGGTCGAGGATGACCAACTAGGACCACCTCGGGCTTGGTATATCCAAGCAGAATCCTGGAAAAGGAGCCAAAGACAAAGCCAAAGCCAAATAAGGAAAGGTACCAACCACACCGAAAACAGGAGAAACGCCCCAAGGCGTAACATACCCTGGAACGACCGAAGGACGGACCAAGGTCAGAATCCTCGGGGACTCATAAACAGAGTCGGATTCGACAGATACATAGGGCCGACAGAGGCACCCCGGTTATCTGAGTACAACTTCAACGTCGATATTTTGGACATTGTGTTAGCCATAAGTAAAATCAAAGACACCAGGTGGCTAAGGCCCGTACAATCAGATCCATCACAGAGGAACCCCAACATGGTGTGCGAATTTCACGGCACACACGGTCACAGGACCGAAGATTGCAGACAGCTTTGAGAAGAAGTAGCTCGACTACTCACCAAAGGGCATATCCGAGAGTTCCTTAGTGACCGAGCCAAAAATCAGTTCCGGGAAAGAGAGGCAAACAGGAAACAAAACAAATGAACCACAACATGTCATCCACATGATTGTTGGGGGAGTAGACATCCTGCCGGAACCCACTATCAGAAGAACAAAAATATCCATCACCAGGGAAAAGCGAACTCGAGGTTACATACCTGAAGACGCTCTCACATTCAGAGACAAGGACATCGAGACCCTGTCTCAACCTCATAACGATGCACTGGTAATTTCGTTTCTTGTGAATACATTTCAAATTAAACGTATACTTGTCGATCCAGGTAACTCGGCCAACATTATCAGGTCAAGGGTCGTGGATCAGCTCGAACTGCTCAACCAGATCGTGCCCACCACTTGAGTCCTCAACAGATTCAATATGGCGAGCGAAACAACCAAAGGGGAAATCACCCTCTCGGTCAACGTGGCCGGAGCAACACAAAATGCCAAATTCTATGTCATCGATGGAGACATGAGGTACAACGCCTTGCTCGTAAGGCCATGGATACACTGCATGAGAGTAGTACCATCAACCCTTCACCAAATGATGAATTTCTCGACAAAGGACGGAACAAAAACCGTGTACGGAGAACAACACGTAGCTAGAGAGATGTTCACGGTGCACGACGTAGCACCGGCATCGATGCCTTCGACATCGAAGGAGCCACAAGATAATCAAATAGTGAAATAGCAATCACGAGACACATTCTCGGCTATACCCAACTAAAACAAGCAAAGGACTATGTCGCATCCTCGAAGCAAACATTGGAAGCATATCGAGGCTCAAAGTGCCATCGCCACTAAGGTATGAACATCTCCCTTTTTATTTACATCTTACACTAACTTTTGCGCAGATGTATGATCAGAACAGTCGAAGCGCTGTCCAGCTCGAAGACCTTAAGGTTTAAAAGCATATGTTGCACACTTTTCCTTCGATCAGGTTTTATCCCAAGAAGGGTTTTACCGACAAGGTTTTTAATGAGGCAACACTTATATGCTATCTAAGGAAAACTCAACAAGTATTCAAGGCTTCTACTCAATCAACCTTGAATACTGAGGGGAAACCCCCCGGGAGATCACCTTCTTGAAGAAGTCAAGATGAGCCAAAAAGGGTCTCAATAGGAAAATGATGTATCGGTCCAAACGGTCGAATAAACCGTGTCCTCATTGAATAACTGAGCCATTGACGATAAAAATATGTATACTTGTGCCAAGTAATCGAAGAATACTTTCTCCTCCATCAAAACGCTTTACGCTTCAAAGAAGTACGCTACTTTTATAAGAAACGGCTTCAAGCCAGAAATTTTCCGAACAATCTGGGACTGATGCCAAAAACTCGAGTCCACATGACCTCCGGGTCGGAAAATTCAAACTTGTAAGCCCTTAATGAGGCAATACCAAGTTTACAAGGAACAACTCCAGAAGCCAAGAGACTTTCGATGACTCGGGGACTTCAGCCGACTGTCACCCCCATCGATTTGTCGAAGACCCGAGGATATAAGACCCCATGCGGGCAACCTCGAGCTCATAAGATCGTCATAAGGCAACACCAAACCTGTAAGACCTCAAGCCAGGCATGGATTATACTTGTACCAAGTAACTTATCTGTAAGACCTCAAGCCAGGCATGGATTATACTTGTACCAAGTAACTTATCTGTAAGACCTCAAGAAAGGCATGCTTAAATTTATAAGACCTTACAAAAGGCATAATCCCGATATTAAAGTTAGGGCTATATACTCGAACTTGTAAGACCCCTAAAAAGGCATACCCTCAATATAGACACGGAAACTACTTCACTCGGGGACTAAATGGTTACGGCCAAATACAATGACTACAGTCATAAGGCTGTACCGGCCAAACTAATGCGACTTGGGGACACCCAACCATCGCTATAAAATCACAGTTCTTCATTTACTTCAAAAAAACTTCAAAAAGAGCCGGTTAATCAGGATACCCTCGGTATAAGCAAAAGAGCTTCGATCATATCAACTCCAAATAAAAGGCTTCAAAACAATTTAGCTATCGAGCGAAACCTCCCGAGGTGCTCATTAATCACTATATAACGACTCACAATCGAGGCTCTTAGCAAGCCGTCGAAGAGTCAGGCGAACAAAAAAATTTTAAAAAATCTTTAACGAGGGAAAACAAAGCCTATATTAAGAGGTTGTACCAACCCTACGCGTAAGATCCACTGTCGCCAGCCTATATTAAGAGGTCGTACCAACCCTACGCGTAAGAGCTACTATCGCCATCCTATATTAAAAGGTCATACCGACCCTACGCATAAGAGCCTAAGAGCCAACTTAAAATTCAAAAACTTGAGGGTCAATGAGCTTGAGTCGAAATCCGACTCGGAGACTAAGCCCGAAACAATTAACTAAATATGCCTAAAGGAAAATGCGTAAGAGCCTACGAGCCAGCCTAACGATCCCTAGGGCCAAATTATAAACCTAAGGGTTTTTTCTCAAAGGCCAATTCGCCTGGTGTGACGACCCGGCTGGTCGTCTTAAAAATTAATGCCCCGATCCCCTACTAACTACTTTCCCCAAGTGTATTTCTACTCTTTTGATTTGCCGGGATGTTTGGTTTTGAGTTTCGGAGAGTTTTGGGACACTTAGTCCCTAAATGAGAGCTTAAGTGTTGGAAAATTGACCGTAGTCGGAACAATGTGAAGACGGCATCAGAATGGAAATCTAATGGTTCTGTTAGCTCCGTTGGGTGATTTCGGGTTTAGGAGCGTGATCAAATTGTGTTTTGGAGGTCCGTATCTAATTTAGGATTGAAATGCCAAAAGTTAAATTTTTTTGGAGTTTCCGGTCCGATAGTGAGATTTTGATCCGAGGGTCATAATGGAATTCTGGAAGTTGGATAGCTCCATAGTGTTGAATGTGACGTGTGTGCAAAATTTAAGGTCATTCAGACGAGGTTTGATAGACTTTTTGATCGAAAGCGTATTTCTAGAGTTTTATAGTTCTTAGGCTTGAATCCGAGGTTAAATTGGTGTTTTGGTGTTCTTTTGAGCGTTCCAAAGATTGGAACAAGTTTGAATGATATTTTGGGATTGGTTGGAATGTTTTGTTGAAGTCCCGAGAGCCTCGAGTGAGTTTCGGGTGCTTAACGGAAGTTGAATTTGGACTTAGGAAGATTTTTGCATTGCTGGTATCTGTCATAACCGCACCTGCGGTTTGGGTCCCGCAGGTGCGGAGCCGCTGAAGCGACATTTCAACCGTAGAAGTGGAATTGGGGAAGTCCAGCAGGAGCCACAGATGCAGTGGATCCATTGTAGAAGCGGAGCTGGGAAGGAGCTACAAGTTCCGTATATGCGGAAGTAATACCGCAAAAGCTGTGCCGCATCTGCGAAAAGGGAATCGTAGGTGCGGAGTTAGGCCTCTAAGTGAAAGTTGCAGGTGCGACCTTTTGTCCACAAAATCGGGACGGCAGATGCGGTCAGTGGACCACAGATGCGGAAACAGTTGGGTAGAATATAAAAATTTCAAAACGAGAGTTTAACCATTTTTGAGAAAACTTAAGCTTGGGAGCTCGGATTTGAGCGAGATTTTGAGGGATTTTCAGAGCTATCGATTGGGGTAACAATTCCTAACTCCTTTTTGCTTGTAACCCATTAATCTAAACATGAATTCATCCTTTAATTTCAGGAATTTGTATGAAAATTAGGGAAAAGTTCTTAGGTCAAGAATTTGAGTTTCGATTGGGGATTTGACATTGGATTGAGATAATTTTGATATAGTTAGACTCGTGAGGGTGTGAGGATTCTGGAAATGTTAATTTTACTCGATTTTGAGATGTGGGCTCGAGGGACGTTTTGGTCATTTTACATAATTTCGCGTATTAGCTTAGAATTTAATTGTAGAATCAGTTACTTGAAGTGTTATTTATATTATGAAATTGAATTGAATAAATTTGGGCCATTTGGAGTCGAGTTGGCAAGAGCGTGGTTTCGGATTGATTTTGAGTCGGTTCGAGGTAAGTGGCTTGTCTAACCTTGTGTGGGGGACCTTCCCCTTAGGATTGGTATATTTGGTAATTGAAATGCCTTGTACATGAGGTGACGAGTGCGTACTTGTGCTAATTGTTGGAATCCGGTTTTCTTAAGTAATTACTAGTATGTTTCCTTTCCTGTTCCTATTTCTTGCACTGTTAAGCCTGTTGTTAGCTTAGGAAAACATGTCTAAGTGACTTAATTACTTTATTTGTTAAACCTGCCTTACTTGAATTCTGTGCAGCATGCTAGGCTAGAATCACTTGTTGCCTTAATATGAAATACTGCCATTTCTGTATATTTTCCTGTTGCTGCCGTGTATTTATTTTGGGACTACGGATGTGGGATTCCGGTAGCTCCCCCTTGTCTGTTTATTTTAGGACTACGGATGTGGGATTTTGGTAGCTCCCCCTTGCCTGTTTATTTTGGGACTACGTATGTGGGATTCCGGTAGATCCCCCTGCACAGTTATATGGAACTACGGGAATGCAACTGGTAGATTGCCCCAGTACTGGGTATTTATATTTGGGACTACAGAATGGGATTTTGGTAAATCCCCACGCACTATGAGTTGGACTACGGGACGGGATCCCGGGAGATCCATTGGATGTGTACATATGGGACTACAGGACGATATCCTAGGAGATCCCCGATTGTTACTATTAGTACTGAGTTGTATTTCCTTTCCGTGTTTACCTTGCTTCTGTATAGTTGTTGTTCTCATGTACATCCCGTGTTATTTTTACTGCTGTATTTATTTATACTGTTCTGTTCTATACTGTTGATCTTTATATTTTATTTAACCTCAATAGGGCCCTGACCTTCCTCGTCACTACCCGACTGAGGTTAGGCTTGGCACTTACTGAGTACCGTTGTGGTGTACTCATGCCCCTTCTGCGCATGTTTTTCATGTGCAGATCCAGGTACTGCTACTTAGTCCTATCACATGTGAGGTGAGGCGACTGCTCTAGAGACTTCGAGGTACATCTGCCACGTCCGCAGACCAAGGAGTCCCTTTCTATTCTAGCTTTTAAACGTTTGCCCTTCTTTATTTCTTTCCCTTGTTAGATATTCTGGAGCTAGACATTGTAGATATCCAAAGGCTTGTGGTTCCGTGAGTTTCCGGGTTTTGGGATAGTGTACTGGTTTTGTGAATGTTGTGTTGTATATGTCGAGCAGCATTCTAACTATCTTTTCATTCAGTTATTTTGGCTTTTAATTATTTCTTCCGCAAGTTTCGATTATGTTCCGCATTTGTTACCTAGTCGTAGAGACTAGGTGCCGTCACGGCAGTTCATGGAGGGCGAATTAGGGTCGTGACAAGTTGGTATCAGAGCTCTAGGTTCATAGGAGTCATGGATCACAAGCCGGTTTATTAGAGTTTCGCTTATCGGTACAGAGACGTCTGTACTTATCTATGAGAGGCTATGTAACTGTTAGGAAAATTCCACTTCCTTTAATTTCCTTGTCGTGTGATATTTTTACATCACATTCTAAACTTCTGTCTTCTATTCTCTCACAGATGGTGAGGACATGTGCTACCCGAGATGATCAGGCACCCGCACTCCCTATTGCAGTCGTCAGAGGCCGTGGCCGGGGTATAGGCTGAGGTCGTGCACCTAGTGCAGCCAAAGCACCTGTGCGAGCTACCACCGAGGTACTACCAGCAGTTCCAGCCGAAGTCCAACCACCTGACACATCTACTGCTACTACTACTCCAGCTCTTTAGAGACTTTGGCACAGTTCATAAGCATGTACACCACTCTAGCTCAGGCAGGGTTATTTCCCCTTACTGCAGCTTCATCTCAGGCCAGGGGAGGAGCACAGACTCCTGCCGCCCGCACTCTTGAGCAGCGAGTGCATGTTGAGCAGGTCCCTGAGATTATTCTTGTACCGCTTGTAGTGCTAGTTCAGCCCAACGACAGGGCAGCGACTTCTGAGGAGGAGGAGCTGAGGCTTGAGAGGTTCAAAAGGTACAAGCCTCTTGTATTCAGCGGTCTAGGATCGGAGGATGCTCTAGGATTTCTAGATGAGAGTTACCGCATTCTCTGTACCATGGGTATATCAGGATCGAGCAGGCTTTCCTTCACTACCTTCCAGCTTTGAGGAGCCGCCTATGAGTGGTGGCGCACCTATGAGTTAGACAGTCCGGATGAGGCTGCTTCACTGACTTGGACTCAGTTTTCAGATCTGTTCCTAAGAGAATATGTTCCTTAGAGCCTCAGAGATGCATGGCATGCAGAGTTTGAGCATTTGCGCTAGGGTGCTATGACTGTCTTAGAGTATGTTGTCCGTTACACCAGTTTGTCTAGGCATGCACCAGCCTTGGTTTCTACTGTTCGCGTGAGGGTTCATCGGTTTATTGAGGGCCTTATTCCCAACATCAGATCTAGCATGACTCGTGAGTTGAAGATGGATATTTCTTATCAGCAGGTGGTGAGCATTGCTAGGAGGATTGAGGGTATGCATGCTAGGGAAGAGAGGGGAGGGAGGCCAAGAGGTCTCGAGAGTCGGGCCATTATTCTGGTGCCCGTACCCCAGCTACAGGTCGTCATGGTATGGGTTATATGAGTCGCCCTGTTTATTTAGCTCTTCCAGCAGCCAGTAGTGCTCCAGCTCCTCCTAGGCCTCCGGAGCCTTAATATGCACCTTCAGTTTCTAGCATGCCTCATGTGCGGGGTGCTTTCAGAGGTTAGTCCAGCAGACCTGGCCCGAGCCAGTCACAGCCACCACGTCCTCTTGGAGCTTGTTTTGAGTGAGGTGACACACATCATATGGTAAGGGATTGCCCCAGACTTGGGAGGGGTGCACCTCCACAGACTTCTCAACCACAACGTGCCCTGCAGAGTTCTCAGGATATGGTTACAACTCTAGTTGCTACACCACCTACTCAGCCAACTAGAGGTGGAGGTCGGGGAGGTAGAGGTTGCCCTAGAGGGGGAGGCCAGGCCAGATACTATGCCCTTCCTGCCTGTACCGAGGTTGTTGCCTCTGATTCTATCATCACAAGTATTATACTAGTTTGTCAAAGAGATGCATCGGTTCTATTCGATCCAGGCTCCACTTATTCTTATGTGTCTTCTTATTTTGCTCTGCATTTGGGTGTATCCCGGGATTCTTTGCTTTTCCCTGTTTATGTTTCTACTTTTGTGGGAGATTCTCTTGTTGTGGACCGCGTTTATCGATCGTGTTTGATTGCTCTTAGTGGTTTTGAGACCAGAGCTGATTTATTGTTGCTCGGCATGGTAGATTTTGACATTATCTTGGGCATGAACTAGTTGTCACCCCATTATGCTATTCTTAATTGTTACACCAAAACCGTGACACTGGTTATGCTAGGTGTACCACGTGTTGAGTGGAAGGGGTACTTGTTTGTGAAGAAAAAGGATGGTTCCATGCGTATGTGCATTTATTATCGTCAGTTGAACAAGGTTACAGTGAAGAATCGCCATCTTTTGTATTGTATTGATGATCTGTTTGACCAGCTTCAGGGTGAACAGGTGTTTTCTAAGATTGATTTACGCTTAGGTTACCATCATTTGAAGATTCAGGAGCTAGATATCCCGAAGACTGCTTTCAGGACTCGGTATGGTAATTACGAGTTCCTTGTTATGTCATTTGGGCTGTCCAATGCCCCAGCAACCTTTATGCATTTGATGCACAGTGTGTTCTGGCCGTATCTTGACTCATTCATCATTGTCTTTATTGATGATATTCTGATGTATTCCCGGAGTCGGGAAGATCATGAGCAGCACCTGAGGACTGTGCTTCAGACTCTAAGAGAGAAGAAGTTATATACTAAGTTCTCGAAATGTGAGTTTTAGTTGGATTCAGTGGCATTCTTAGGCCACGTAGTATCGAGTGAGGGTATTCAGGTGGATCCGAAGAAGATAGAGGTCGTGTAGAGTTGTCCCAGACCATCCTCAACTATCGAGATCCGTAGTTTACTTGGTTTGACGAGCTACTACCATCATTTTATGGAGGGGTTTTCATCGATTGCAGCCCCTATGACCAGGTTGACCCAGAAAGGTGCTCCGTTCCAGTAGACGGAGGAGTGTGAGGCGAGCTTTCAGTAGCTTAAGACAACTTTGACCACAGCCCCAATTTTGATATTACCTACAGGTTCGGGGTATTATACGGTCTATTGTGATGCCTCGAGGGTTGGCCTCGGAGCAGTGTTGATGTAGGACGGTAGGGTGATTGCCTACGCATCCAGACAATTGAAGATACATGAGAAGAACTACCTTGTTCACGACCTTGAGTTAGCTGCCATTGTTCACGCTCCTAAAGATTTGGTGTCATTACTTATACGGTTTGCCTTGTGAGATTTATACTGACCATCGGAGCTTGCAGCATCTGTTCAAACAGCAGGATCTAAATTTGCGCCAGAGAAGGTGGTTAGAGTTGCTGAAGGACTATGACATCACTATTTTGTATCACCCGGGCAATGCCAATGTGGTAACTGATGCTTTGAGTCATCGGGCGGAGAGTTTGGGGAGTTTGGCTTATTTACCAGCGTTGGAGAGGCGTATGGTGATGGATATTTAGGCTTTAGCCAGCTAGTTTGTGAGATTGGATCTTTCGAAGCCCAATCGGGTTCTAGCTTGCGTGGTTTCTCGGTCTTCCTTATTTGATCGTATCAGGGAGCGGCAGTATGATGACCCTCATTTGCTTGTCCTCAAGAACAAGGTTCAGCACGGTGATGCCAGAGATGTGACTAATGGTGATGATGGGGTATTGGGGATGCAGGGTCGGATTTATGTACCCAATGTTGATGGGCTTCGGGAGTTGATTCTGGAGGAGGCCCATAGCTTATGATATTCCATTCATCTGGGTGTCGCGAAGATGTATTAAGATTTGAGGCAGCACTATTGGTGGAGGCGAATGAAGAAAGATATAGTGGAATACGTGTAGTTCGGTGTCTCAACTGTCAGCAGGTGAAGTATGAGCACCAGAGACCGGGTGGGTTGCTTCAGCAGATAGAGATTCCGGAAGGAAAGTGGGAGCGAATCGCCATGGACTTTGTAGTTGGGCTCCCACGGACTTTGACAAAGTTCGATGCTATTTGGGTGATTGTGGATCGACTGACCAAGTCCGCTCACTTTATTCCTGTGTGTACTACTTATTCTTCGGAGCGGTTGACATAGATTTATATCCGGGAGATTGTTCGTCTGCATGGTATTCCCGTGTCCATCATTTCAGACAGAGGTACTCAGCTCACATCACGGTTATGGAGGGCCGTTCAACATGAGTTAGGTACTCGGGTAGAGTTGAGTACAACATTTCACCCTCAGACGGACGGACAGTCCGAGCGCACAATTTAGATTCTTGAGGATATGCTTTGTGTGTGCGTGATTGAGTTTGAAGGGTCCTGGGATCAGTTCTTGCCATTGGCGGAGTTTGCTTACAACAACAGCTATCAGTCCAGTATTCAGATGGCACCGTATGAGGCTTTATATGGGAGACGGTGTAGATCCCCGGTGGGTTGATTTGAGCTGGGTGAGGCCAGACTATTGGGCACAGACTTGGTTTAGGATTCTTTAGAGAAGGTTAAGGTGATTCAGGATAGAATCCGTATAGCCCATTCTAGACAGAAGAGTTACGTGGACCGGAAGGTTCGTAATGTTTCTTATATGGTTGGAGAGCGGGTTCTGCTTCGGGTTTCACCTATGAAGGCCGTTATGAGATTTGGGAAGAAAGGGAAGTTGATTCCAAGGTTTATTGGCTCTTTTGAGATATTGAGACGTGTTGGGGAGGTTGCTTATGAGCTTGCCTTACTTCCCAGCTTGGCAGGAGTTCATCCGGTATTTCATGTTTCGATGCTCCGGAGGTATCACGGAGATCTGTCGCACGTGTAGGATTTCAGTTCAGTCCAGTTGGACAAAGATCTATCCTATATTGAGGAGCCAATGGAAATATTGGACAAGCAGGTTAGAAAGCTGAGGTCAAAGAACACTGCTTCGGTAAAGGTTCAGTGGCGGGGCCAGGCGGTCGAGGAGGAGACCTGGGAGACCGAGTAGGATATACGCAGTCGTTATCCTTATCTTTTCACTACTTCAGGTATGTCTCTATGCTCGTTCGAGGACGAATGAACGTTTAATATAGGAGGATGTGACGACCCAGCCGGTCGTCTTAATAATTAATGTCCCGATCCCTTATAACTGCTTTTCCCAAGTTTATTTTTGCTATTTTGATTTGTCGGGATGTTCGGTTTTAAGTTTCGGAGAGTTTTGGGACACTTAGTCCCTAAAGCATATAATGGAAAGTTATATCCTCAGTTTTGGAAAGTTGATCGTAATCGGAGCAATATAAAGACCGCCTCAGAATGGAAATCTGATGGTTCTATTAGCTCTGTTGGGCGATTTCGGGTTTAGAAGCGTGATCGGATTGTGTTTTGGAGGTCCGTAGCTAATTTAGGCTTGAAATGCCCAAAGTTGAATTTTTTTGGAGTTATCGGTTCGATCGTGAGATTCTGATCCGAGGGTAGGGATGGAATTCCGGAAGTTGGAGTAGCTCCGTAGTGTTGAATGTGACGTGTGTGCAAAATTTCAGGTCATTCGGACGAGGTTTGATAGACTTTTTGATCGAAAGCGTATTTCTAGAGTTTTATAGTTCTTAGGCTTGAATCCGAGGTTAAATTGATATTTTGGTGTTGTTTTGAGTGTTCCAAAGGTTGGAACAAGTTTGAATGATGTATTGGGTTTGGTTGGCATGTTTGGTTGTCATCCCGGGGGCCTCGGGTGAGTTTCGGGTTCTTAACGGAAGTTGAATTTGGACTTAGGAAGATTTTTGCATTGCTGGTATCTGTCATAACCAGATCTGCGGTTTGGGTCCCATAGGTGTGGAGCCACAGAAGAGGAATTTCAACCGTAGAAACCGAATTGGGGAAGTCCAGCAGGAGCCGCATATGCGGTTGAACCATCGCAGAAGCGGAGCTGGGAAGGAGCTACAGGTTCCGCAAATGCGGAAGTAATACCCCAGAAGTGGTGCCACATCTGCGAAAAGGGAATCGTAAGTGCGGAGTCAGGCCTCTAAATGAAAGTCGCAGGTGCAACGTTTTGTCCACAAAAGCGGGACCGCAGATGCTATCAGTGGACCGCAGATGCTATCAGTGGACCGCAGATGCAGAAACAGCTGGGCAGAATATAAAAATTTCAAAACGAGGGTTTGGCCATTTTTGAGAAAACTTAAGCTTGGGAGCTCGGATTTGAGCGAGATTTTGAGGAATTTTCAGAGCTATCTATTGGGTAATGATTCCTAACTCCTTTTTGCTTGTAACCCATTAATCTAAACATGAATTCATCCTTTAATTCCGGGAATTTGCATGAAAATTAGGGAAAAGTTCTTAGGTCAAGAATTTGAGTTTCGATTGGGGATTTGACATTGGATTGAGATAATTTTGATATGGTTAGACTCGTGAGGGTGTGAGAATTCTAGAAAGGTAAACTTTACCCGATTCCGAGATGTGGGCCCGAGGGGCATTTTGGTCATTTTACATAATTTCGTGTATTAGCTTAAAATTTAATTTTAGAATTAGTTACTTGAATTGTTATTTACATTATGAAATTGAATTGAATAGATTTGGATCATTTGGAGTCGAGTACTCGTGGCAAGAACGTGGTTTCAGATTGATTTTGAGCCGATTCGAGGTAAGTGGCTTGTCTAACCTTGTGTGGGAGACCTTCCCCTTAGGATTGGTATATTTGGTAATTGAAATGCCTTGTAAATGAGGTGACGAGTGCGTACTTGTGCTAATTGTTGGAACTCCAATTTTCTTTAAGTAATTACTAGCATGTTTCTTTTCCTGTTTCTATTACTTGCACTATTAAGCATGTTGTTAGCTTAGGAAAGCATGTCTAAGTGACTTAATTGCTTTATTTGTCCAACGAGCCTTACTTGAATTCTGTACAGCATGCTAGGCTAGAATTACTTGTTGCCTTAATATGAAATATTGCCATTTTTGTATATTTATCTGTTGTTGTCGTGTATTTATTTTGGGACTACGGATGTGGGATTCCAGTAGCTCTCCCTTGTTTGTTTATTTTGGGAATACGGATATGGGATTCCGGTAGCTCCCCTTGCCTGTTTATTTTGGGACTACAGATGTAGGATTCCGGTACCCCCCTGCACAGTTATATGGAACTACGAGAATGCACCCAATAGATTCCCCCAGTACTAGGTATTTATATTTGGGATTATAGAACGAGATTCTGGTAGATCCCCACGCACTATGAGTTGGACTACGGGACGAGATCCCGGGAGATCCATTGGATGTGTACATATGGGACTACAGGACGGTATCCTGGGAGATCCCCGATTGTTACTATTGGTGCTGAGCTATATTTCCTTTCCGTGTTTACCTTGCTTCTGTATAGTTGTTGTTGTCCTGTACATCCCGTGTCATTTTTACTGCTGTATTTATTTATACATTTCTGTTCTATACTGTTGATCTTTATATTTTATTTAACCTCAGTAGGGCCCTGACCTTCCTCGTCACTACCCGACCGAGGTTAGGCTTGGCACTTACTGAGTACTGCTGTGGTGTACTCATGTCCCTTCTACGCATGTTTTTCATGTGCAGATCCAGGTACTGTGACTCGGTCATATCACCCGTGAGGCGAGGCGACTACTCTAGAGACTTCCAGGTACATCTGTCGCGTCCGCAGACCGAGGGGTCCTTTTCTATTCTAGCTTTTAAACATTTGGCCTTCTGTATTTCTTTCCATTGTTAGATATTCTGGAGTTAGACATTGTAGATATCCAAAGTCTTGTGGTTCCGTGAGTTTCCGGGTTTTGGATAGTGTACTTGTTTTGAGAATGTTGTGTTGTATATGCCGAGCGGCGTTCTATCTATCTTTCCATTCAGTTATTTTGGATTTTGATTATTTGTTCCGCAAGTTTCGGTTATGTTCTGCATTTGTTAGGCTTACCTAGTCGTAGAGACTAGGTACCGTTATGGTAGTTCACGGAGGGCGAACTGGGGTCGTGACACCTGGCTAATCATTGACAAAACGTCAAAACCCAAAAACAAAGAAAGGCATACACAAGAAAATAGAAACCAATGGAAGGAGAAAATTGAAAAGTTTCTTTATATACACACATATGAAACAATGCAAGGTTACATTTGCAAATGCTCTCTAAGAGCCCTATACAAAGAATCAAAATGAAAAAGCCCAGTCTACATCCCCCTTGGGGACTGTGACCCGTTGGCCTCTTCCTCATTATCTTTGGCATCTAACGAGAGAAACTTGGCGTCGTATTCATCTACTTTGGCATGCGTTATCTCTTCCGAGAGATCGAAGCCTCTATCATGAATCTCTTCGATGGTTTCCCTCCGATATTTTCACGGGACATATTCATTATTTCTGCTCTCTCGATCGGAAGCACCTCTCAACTTAGCTCGAGCATCAGCAGCCTCTTTTAAATAGACGACCACTTTCTTGTTGGCCTTAGCCCAAATATATTCAGCCTCAGCCCGGGCTTTCACGACCTCGACTTTTATTTTCAAAAGCTCGGACTCGAGCCTTGCAATCCTACTCATCTGAACGAGTTATCCTCCCGAGCGTTCTCCCGAGCGTTCCAGAGCTGCACCTCGAGGGCATAAACCTTGGCCAAAGAATTCTTCTTGGCCGCAACATGGTCATCTATCTGAGCCCTTAGCCCATTGCACTCATACTTGGCCTGGCCAACCTCGCCCCAAAGGCATTCCAAAACCACTGTCTTGCTCTAAAACTAAAATATCAAAATATTAGCCTCTGAGGATAGAAGAAGAAACATGCATTCCCTCGGAGCAAAGGTTACCTATTTCTTGAGGTGGCTTTCGTAGTTCAGGCTCCAATTCGCCTCGTACCACAGGTATACCAATTCATCTCCCCTTTTATCACAAAAAAGCCAGAGGGATTTCTCCCCATCCAAGGCTTTCCTCAATCTGGTTTCACAGTGGAGCAGCTCGGACTTGAGCTTGTCAAAGGCCTATAAAAAGGGAGCTCAGTAAAAAGTAGGAATGCAAAACTGAAAAACTGATATAATCGGCCAAAACTCACCGCGGAACAGAACCATTGAGCCTCCTCAAAGGTCGAACGCACACCTACCGGCCTGGTCTCATCGGCCCCAGCAGAACTGCTCCCAATAGGAACGTGATCGTTCGAGACCTCACTTGAGTCAGACGGCCCTTGGCCTCAAACATCCCTCAAAGTACTTTCGACCGGAAGTGAAGACGACGGCAAAGAATCCCTGTTCCTCGAAGTACCTTCGGTGGGAAAAGAGGATTATGGTAAAGAAGGAACCATTTTTCCAAGGCTGGAAACCTCAGATGTTGCAGGCTCAGACGAGACATCTTTTCTAGGCCTCTGGGAAGGACTTGTCATGGTTTGCCTTACGAGGGTTCCTTCCGTTTATTATTGTTCCTCAGTCCTGAAGCCGACAACCCCTCCTCCTCTCCGAGGGAGCACGATCTCACCTCAGGAAATTCTCCAATACCTGCGATAACGAAGTTAGTACACACAGAGGAAAATACCTTCCAAAGAAAGCAAACCACACAAGCACGTATCGTGGTGTTGTTGCTCCCATCTCCCTTTGGATAGATCTCGCCACTTGCGACCATCATAGGTCCAGCGGGCCGCCAGCTTCCAAGCCCAATTCGTTAGGTCGGGGACCTCGTATGGAATCCAAGGTGTTGCTGCAAAAAATAAAGGGAAAGCATATTTACATAATCCATCTCCACCATGAGCAAAAATGATAAAAACACAAGTGTACCACTTACGTGTGACATTGCATTTCTCTGGAAACGGCAGGATTTCCGCAGGGATAACATCAACAGTCCTTACTCGGATGAATCGATTCATCCACCCTCAGTCCCCATCTTCTTCATCATCGATAATAAAGGGCCTGGCAGATCTGCATCGTAAGGTTATTAGGCCTCGGCAATGAAAGGGTCGGTACAATCTGATGAGATGGCTAATGGAGAACTCAAGCCCGGTTTCTTTCGCAAAAAATTTCATTATCAGCACTGTCTTCCAAAACGACGGGTGAAACTGTGCCAAGGTAGCCCGATATCTTCGACAGAAGTCAAGCATGACTCTATCGAGAGGGCCAACGTGAAGGGGTACGTGTATACATGTAAAAAACCCTCCGTATGAGCCGTGACATTCTCTCCCGGGGAAGGTACTTGCAGTATCACCTCTCCTCCCCATCCGTAGTCTCTCCTCACTACCTCGAGGTGTTCCGATCCTATTGATGAAGTGAACCTCGATGCATGATCCCAATGGCCTCGACATTGGGGGGTCCCTCTAACGAAAGGTCCCTCCTCGAAACAAAGCATCTTGAGGTTGGCTAGCCAGACGCCGTCGGTGTATCACCGATTGAGCATGAAGAAGAGGTGGAACCCTCCTCTTATTGGTAAATGGATTTGAGTGTAGCGGCCATGACTATGATGAAACAAGAGAAGGAAAATGAAAGCCTAGGCGAAACCTTTGAATCAAAATAATGGAAAGGCTAACACAAGGAAGAAGAACTCTGTAAAAAGGGATAGCAGCTCAAAATGGAGGAATCTTCAAAAGGGGAGGAAACAAACTCATATATAGAGCAAGCGGCGACTGTCCCCTTACTCTTAAAGGCTAATTAATTCCGGCTAGGCCATTATCACTTTCGAAAAAGTATACCGACAGGACTATCCTAGGTGCTTCGTGGTCGTGCCATACAAGTGAAGCTGTCGTACAATGTTCGAGGGGTCAGAGGTTCCTGCATCGGTCCATTCTTGAGATGGTGCCCAATCTATACGATCTCTACTACCATAACCATATGCCCTAAGGAGCCATCAATATCAACCTAAGCCTCGAGGTAGTGCACGACCTCGAGGAGCTCTGCCAAAGTGAATATAAGCCCTAAGGAGTTGTCGACACCAATTTAGCCTTGAGATGGTGCCCGATCTCGAGGATCTTTTGGTACTACAAAACGGGCCCTAAAAGGGGGTCAACCTAGCCCCGAAACGGTGCCCGATCTCAAAAATCTCCATTACTATAAATATGAGCTTCAATAAGCTATCCATATAAACCTAAGCCTCGAGATGGTACCCGATCTCGAGGGTCTCTGCTATTACAAGTACGGGTCATTTACCCGATTTCCTAGCCCTCGGGCTACCTGAGCCCAAGCGAAGTTCTCACTTGAAGAGTTATTGAGCCTCAGGACTATCTTCGCCTTCAGGTCAATTTAAACACTCTCTCGGGTACTTTAGCCCAGGGGCCATCCGAGTCCAAGTGTATCCTCGTCCGGGGTCTATCTATAACGCCTCAGGACTATCTTCGCTCTAAGTTCAAATCAAGTTTTTAAGGCCTCCCGAGCTCGAGAAAACTCTCACTCGGGGACTGTCGGTGAAAATTTAAGGACTATTTCTGTTGTCAGGTGATCAAGCAACCCCGCCCCTCGAGGACTATCAATGGGACCTAAAGGGCTAAGCTTTGTTCTACAATTCGAAGCCCCCACTCTCACTCAATTCGAAGTCGCCAGTTCCGAGGGTCTAAGTTTGTACCAAGTCAATCTGGACTTAGTCCGAGGAACAGCAAGGGTTTCGGGGATATCATATTACCACTCGAGAACTAAGGGAATACCTATGCCCAGGCCCGATATTTGGACCAGTCGGTAAAGTCACATGCTCAGATTCTTTACAAACACAGATAAAGGGAAATTCAACACAAATCAAAGACAAATTGAAGAAATATTTTTATATTGATAAACAATGATTACAAAAGTCTACGAAGGGTCGTACACAGAAATAAAGAAGCAAAAAATAACAGCTAAAAGTCTAATCTACTCTCGGAGGTACATCCTCGGGAGAAATATCTACGAGAACCATTCCCTCGAGGACCCCATCTCGACCTTCCAAATGACGTCTTTGAGAACCTCCTCCGAAGAGGAAAAAGATGAAGAAGAGGAAAAAGATGAAGAACTGGCTGGGTGAAAATTTTGGCGAGTATGGGTCTCGCTAACACTATTATTGGAAAGCCACTTCTTGAGACATTGCACCAGTGTGGGATTCCAAAGTTAATGAATGGCACCACCTCACTCCATGGAAAGCAAAAGGAGTGAAGCGCCACACCAGGTTGAAGTTAAGATAGATAAGCTGCAGTTTACGGTCCGCATATCCTCTGATACGAAGATAATTTGAGATTCCTCTCTCATTATCTCAGGCCAACAAAAACAACAACAACAATAACAACAACAAACCAGTGTGATCCCACTCAGTAAGGGAAAGCTCTAATAAAGAGCCATGATATAGCTGGTGAGAACACTGTTGTGTGACCTTACGATCATGGGCTTTAAACATAGGAAATATAGTTGGATGAGGAAGAAGAGAAGGAAGGAGTTAAAATCTATTAAAGAATGACTGTATGAAGTTTTCGTTCAAGAAAGCTTCCATTTATAGAAGGGCGGCAGCGTAATCGATAGGCGCAATCAATGCTCTTTTGGGAGACGGATCGGCGGTGATATTATCGCTTTGAGAAAATAAATCGGTGCTGCATTGAATGCTTCTGGAAAGATGTACCGATGGGACGTCTCAGTTATCATAAAAAGCTTACGTCATAAGCATGATGTCATCACGAGAGGCTCGAGGAGATCGACATCAAAATCGTTTTTTATCATTTTAATCTAAGGAACGTGGGGACTATCTGTATACTGTAAAAATTAGAGGGTTCGATTCTATGATCGTTGAGTCACCTCGTAAAGACCGCCCCCAGAAGGCTCGAAGTTCGAGAGTTCTCAATGAGTGACCTCGAGGCAGTGCAAATCAGTGGCTATGATGGACAAACGGGAAGTTTCCAAGCCACGTTATTAAAGTTGACTTGGTCTATTAGGCTAGCATGAGCCCGTACCGTGGCATTAAATGGTTGTACCGGCCATATACCTTTGTAATAAATACATTTGTACTATGTTGGAATTCCCTCTAATGTATAAAGGGGACCCTTGTCACTTTGTAAGACATGTAATAGCTGATACAATATATCACTTACAACATTCAATACAAGAACATTCTCTCTGCTCTCTAACATATGCTCGCTTGATTCTATTATTTACATTTATCGCTTACATTTATTGTATTCTATTGATTGTTCTTCATTTATTGCTCATTATTGGTCATAAAGAGCCTTCATCAAAGCTCCCAATACTGTTAGCCCTTCATCGGCCGTCCACAGCTTAGAACCTAGATCGACCTCGAGGCCCCGTATAACCTGGCTCAAGGCCCCGATTCTCAGTCCCTCGGTTTGCTTACCGTACTACTTTCAAACTCTTATCTTATTTTCTAGTCTCACACTTAACATCTACTGTCTAACAACTAGCATAAAAATAAACCATGTATTTTTAGAACCACAAAATCAAATTTAATTATAATTACCGTTTTTAAGATAAACAAAAATAAAGACCAAAATTTTACTTAGCCATAAAACTGAATAGATAGCTTTACCATTTAATTTAAAACTAAAGGGGTGAAATATTTGGAGATTGTATAAGCCTTTTATCGTATAGTCTATATATGCTTTTGAATGCTAATTATGGCACTTTTCAAGCATGATCTCTATTTTAAGTGTCACAACTCACAAGCATTAATGGCTGCTTTACAAATTTAGCCGATCGAGTACAGTCAAACCTCTCTAAAATAGCCTCTTTTGTTCCAAATATTTTTGGATATTATAGCGAATTACTGTTATAGAAAACATATATTATAACAGAACATGAAATTTGGTTCTTGAAAAACCTGGCTTTTATAGTAAAGTGCTCTTATATAAGGATGTTATTATAGAAAGATCTGACTGTAGTCTTATTTTTACATTCTCTTATCTATTAGTTTTATTATTTAGCATGTTTTTTTGGTGCATCCATGGAAGTCGCTGGGATGAGCTTTCCTAATGTCCAAAAAATATATTTGTATTAAAAAATTCATTAAATACATATAAATATTAAAATTATTTATATATTTTTAATGAATTTCTTAACCTAAATATATTATTTGAATAAAGCTATTGAATTGGGCCGAATCCATATTTGGACTTCTAGTTCCGCCTCTGAGGGTTAGCTGATAACTCAGATAAAGTGCAAACTGGTAGGACACTGCCGACCCCACCTTTCATTGATCTAATAAGCATAGGTGTATCTAGGATTTTAAGAAGATGGATGCATCATTATATTAATAAAAAGGGCATGGGGAATTAGGGATTTATTTATTTATTTGTTATAAAAAGATTAATTAAAAAGAACAATATGGTGATTGAACAAAAAAAAAGAATTAATTTAAAAGAACTATATGGTGATTGAACCCTTGACGTAAGGGTCGGGGTGGTAATTGAGCGGTTTTGGTTGAATTAGGGCGGGTTAAAGTGGGCTAAATCAATAAATGAGTCATTGCCTAACCCACCCCAAAGGTCACTTGGGCTAAGATGGGCTAAACCATGGGTCATAACCCAACTCGCCCAACTTGACCCTACTTTTGCAATAATTATAAGCAATATCAAACAAAAAACAAAGCTGAAATATAAAGAGGTGAAATTCGGTAATTGATATTTAAATACTATACATAGAGTACTGAAGATATGAAAATCCATATGAATGTTAAAATATATTTTTTTGTTTATCGGGTATGAATATTGAAAACTTGAAATATATCGAGCATTGAAAATTACAAAATAAATAAAGTGTCATTTAAGTTGCACATATGGAGTACTAAATTAAAAATAATTTAATTGGTGAAAGAAAAATTGATATTAAGAAATCAAGATCAAAATTTACTGGACCAGAACGATATCTATAATACCCTATATTTTTTATAAAAAGCGTATTGATAATAATAATAATAATAATAATAATAATAATAATAATAATAATAATAATAATAATAATAATAATAATAATAATAAGAAGAAGAAGAAGAAGAAGAAGAAGAAGAAGAAGAAGAAGAAGAAGAAGAAGAAGAAGACAAAAAAAAAACAATGAAACTAAATAAAAGAAACCAAAATAAAATAAAATAAAATAAAAAGAAGAAAGAATACAAGTGGGCTTAGCCCATTAACGTGACATAAGTCATAAGGGTTAGAAAAATCTGCCAAATTGGAAAAAAATAAAAAAGGTAAGGGAAAAAGGGACGAAGCATTCTGCTTCAAGAAAACGAGGAAAAAGAAACAGAAATAGAGAAGGGAAGAAAGAGAAAAGAAGAAAAGAGAGGAAGAAGAACAAAGCTTTGGACAAAGGCTTTAAAAAGAATTGGGGCTTGATATTAAAAGTATTAAAGTTCTCCTTCGACTCAAGAGGTTAACCTTCTTCTTTTCATCTGTTGCATTATTTCACTGCGTCTATGCAATTTCATATAGTACAAAAGAATTCAATATCAACTTTCTCTTATAAAAAAAATACACTTACGATGGAGATAATAAGGCTATAAAGGTTTGGTTTAAGCACAGATAAGTCTAATTTTAGAGGAATAAATTATACTAAATAGTTTGAAATTGATAGAATTATGGACTAGTTCTATGATTAAAAATAAATCCACAAACAATGACTCAAACATGAACCTCGATGATTGGGTATTCTAAATTAGTGATGGATTTATCCTAAATGAGGCAATTAACATGAGATCGATATTATGTAATTATAGATTGATTGGAGGAAGTTGTATGATTTGCTCGAGGTGAAGCATTTGGTATTTCGGCACGAGTACTGTGAGTAGTAATCTTACCACAATTTGTGTTTTGATAACATGCATGGTTTATATATGATTTTTAAAATAAATGTGTTATCGATGCTTTGAAATTGCATGTGGGACAAGTCCTTTACTTGATATAGTACCGAACAATTTACTTGAGATGGTTACCGGTTAACCTAAATATTTTTATCGTTACTAGATATGTTTTACCGTTACTTGAATTTACTATTATTGAAATGAAATTTCATGATTTGATAAGAACCGAAATGCCCTATATTATTTTAAAATATTTCCTATGAGTATATACGAATTACAGAGACAAGTATAAATGGAAGTAGACTTTGAAGGATCTCGTAGCTAACGGCGGGTTCGTTAGACCTGGTGCACCTTGTATTTAGCGATTACAGAGTACAGTTATAGCCCTCGCTAGTGGGAAGGTAGAACTAGCATGCAGTTACCGATTTTCCCTCGAGTAGGGACTACAATTATATTTGACTTCTTGCGAAGAAGTCCACAGTTATACCGATTACATGATCCGTTCATTGAAACCTCCCAAATGTGAATATTGATATTATACAGTGATTATCGCGCTTATTATTGAATTGTATTTGTATTATACTACAAGAAAAGTATGATAAGACTGAAAATTATTTGTAGTTTCTGTAAGGACATTTTTATGTTGTTTTCTGTTTGATATACTAGCATGTTTTCTGACTTGTCCCCAAATTAAAACGGTTGTGGTTAAGTGTTATTACTCACTGAGCTAGCGACTCATTCCTCGCTAATTTTTTTTTACAGAGACAGTTGTTGACGCAGGCGAGGATTTCGTTGATTAGAGCGCACAAGTTGATAGTTCTTGGTGAGCTTCGCACTTAATCGCATGGGCGGAGATTTTATTTACTGGTATACTCTTTTCTTTGAACTCTTAGAGTCGCTCCATGGTCATTCTTTTAGTGTCTTGAGTATTTCTTCGTTATTATAGACTTATATTGAGTATCTCCCATTCTTATCAAATTTGGAGATAATTAGTATTTCTAGTTGTTAGTGGGTGGACTAATAAAGGTAGATATTTATTTTGGATAATTGATAAAGTCGTTATCAATTGAATTGCTATTAGGATGTTTGGTTGCTGATTTGAGACAGGGAAAATTTTTGGGATGGTCCAAAAAAGGGAAAACTCTATCCGATTTTCTGTAAAATACCGGTGAGGCTTACTTGGGAGCACTTGCTCCTAAGCGCCGGTCACAATCCTAAATTGGGTCATGACAATATCCGTAGAAGTTTAATTTGCTGAACACATAATTGATCAATTGTGAAGGCTATAGCCACAGTATTCAGTTATATAATTTGATTGAATTTATGCCCATAAAGTATAAAAAAGTTGGAAACATTTATTTCCTTAAATTGCACGGGGTGCCCTATTTGATCGAAATTGCACGGGGTGCCCTATTTGGTTGCCCCCATTTAACCTATACCCATTTTTTAAAAAACTTTTTAACTTGTACCCACTTTTTAAGCAACTTCAGCCCATTTTCTCCTCTTTCTCTTCCTTCGTTTTCTTCTTCTTCTTCTTCTTCTTCTTCTTCTTCTTCTTCCTGATGCTGTTGGTGCTGCTATGAAACTTCAGTTCATGGGATGATTGCCATAAATATGTTTATCAGATTATTTAAAAACAAATTATAAATAATTACGTAAGTTAGTAGACAATAATTTGTGAATATTTCCACGTACGTAAGTTAATAGACATGATAATTCTGTTCTTTTCACGTTTATTGTTTCCAAAATTTATGATTTAGATTCTGTTGGTAATCTGATTATTTATCTAGTATGTTAGAATGTTTTTTCAAAAACTTCAGCTTATATAGTGCTGAAGTTTTTACAAATGAACTAAATAACTTCAGCATCTTCTGCTGAAGTTTTTGAAAAAGCTTTATGACAAACTAGTGACTCCAGGACAAAAAAACTTCAGCTTTTAGTGCTGAAATTTTTACAAATGAACTGAATAACTTCAGTATCTTCTGCTGAAGTTTTTGAAAAAGCTTATCCAGGACAAAATAACTTCAGCTTATTTAGTGCTGAAGATTTTACAAATGAACTAAATAATTTCAGCATCTTCTGCTGAAGTTTTTGAAAGAACTTAATGACAAAACTAATGAATCCAGGACAAAAAAAAACTTCAGCTTATTTAGTGCAATTACAAATAAAAAATTCAGCAAATAGAGAACAAAATTTCAGCTACTATGCTTAAGTTTAGCAATTACAACAAAAACTTCAGCAAATAGAGAACAAAACTCAGCTACTATGCTTAAATTCGGCAATTACAAACAAAAACTTCAGCATACTTGGTTCATCAAACTTGCTACTTCAAGCCCGTCTACTAGAATGCTGAAGTTTTGCGTGATTGCCTTTGCTACTTCAGCCCCGTATGCTGAAGTTACGCGAAAAAGTGAATATGCTTGCAATTTTTTTTTTTTGCAAAGCAAGCACAAGTTAAAACGTGACCCAAAAAACGGGTATAGATGCAAATGCCCCAGTTTTGAGTCTGGCATGAGTTGAGTTTGGGCAATTGATGGGTTGCATTTAGGCTAATTTAATTTTACGAGTCAATACGGGTTCTGCCCAAAACAGCCCATCAAGAAAATCTTTCATGCCCAATCCATTAAATGTTGGGCGGGTTGAATGGGCTTGCGCCAATTCTGCCAGTCCTACCTAAGGGACAAAAAGAGCACTTAATCACCAATCCACCATAGCAATCACTTAAGCGTGGGTGACTACAAATATAATTAAGTAGTTAATTTAAAATTTGAAAAATTAATATTGCCTATACATAGCTAGGAAGGGGAGCATGAGTGCATGTGCCCATCCCTCCACATAAATACGTCCCTGCTCATAAGACCGTTGAATAATAGGGGCGGATCCATGTTGATCATTAGGGGTGGCATGGCACTCGGTCACTTGGCTAGAATTTGTTTACCTTTTCTTTTTTCCTTTCTTCCTTCTTTTCTTAATTATTTTTTACTTTCTCCATCTTTGTTTTCTCCCTTTCTTTTCCTTAAACAATCTTCTACTCAGATTAATATTTGTTTGGATGAGGTGTGTATCACAACATTAAAAATATTTTTTTGGCTTGTGTTCTTGATGGAATAAATGTATTTCCTTTATTAAAGTTTCCTTGGCTTGGATTTATTTTATTGAATTATTAACTAGTGACGATTTGTTTGTGACTATGATAAATGTACTTTACCTTTGAATTGAATTGGTATAATTGCTTATTTTAATTTTAAATAAGCAAGTATTAGGTGAACAACCGTCTTCTCCAAAGTAAGATTTTCGAGCAAATTTATTTTTCCCTTTTGCGTATTTTTGATCCAATATGCTCGGAATGGATCTTTGCTTATCAGGAAATTATACCGGATAAATACACGTCACTAATAGACACTGCATCATATTAATAAGAAGGCCACTCGATAACAATGCTTAGTATAAAATAATAGTACGATACATCGTTAAGAATCACTCAAAAGATTAAAACGACCAAAAGAAAAAAAAACATCCTGCGGTAGAAACTGATGGGGTAAGACAGGTAAACTGTTGGAAGCGCGCAACACGATTAATTGGAAGGAGGAGGTAAAGTGTTTGGTTTGAGGGCAGATGCACAAATTTTAAGTCAAGAAATTTTCTTAAAGCAGTTATGCATAGATGAAGTTTGGATCAAAAATATTTGGTGAACAATTAATTCAACAATAATAGATGAAATCATTTTGTTTTATATTTTAATTGACTTTACTACATATGCTTTCATGAAATATCAATTCCTAACTGCCGAAGAAAAATGGCTTATCATCACTGCATGTGAATATAACTCTCTTCATCATAATTATTGAACCAACTCTTCTCCATTCCTACATTAAGTCATTCGCCCTCTTACCGAACAGTGCTTCTGTTCTCCTTTAAAACTTTAAAAAAAATTCAAACCAATATAGTATAGTATAATATTTTGTAAATGAATAAAAAGAATAGTTTGTGCCATTTAATATTAAATATGGTTGATCCGAACTTCATCTATGTATAACTACTTCCAGAATATTATTGACTTAAAATATTTGTGCATCCTCAAATCAACATTTAGGAAGGTGAACTAACAATAGAGAGTTCTCATGTTTCCACACCAAACATCACATACAATCCTGCTAGTTTTTCAACAACTTTACCTATATATACCCCTTTAGTAAATGAAGAAACTCACTCAAATTAAACAGAACTTCCAACTTATATTATTTACTTCATTTCCTTGAAACATAACAATATATCAAATTAACACAATGGCTTCTTCCAGCAACTATTCAATCCTTTTCTTGATCATAGCATTATTTTCCTTATCAAGCATCAACACAAGCGATGCAGCTCGCGGCCTACTCCAACTTCCAAACTTGCCTACAATCCCGTCATTGCCTCAGCCAACAATGCCGCAGTTGCCTAAAATTCCCAACTTGCCAACAGCAGCCACATTGCCACCATTGCCAACACTTCCAACAGCAACACCATTGCCTTCTTTGCCTACTTTGCCCGCTGTTCCGAAGATGACTCTGCCACCAATGCCTGCTATGAATCCTATTCCCAACATGCCTTCACTTCCAACCATTCCCAATATTCCAACCATTCCTACACTTTCACCTCCTCCATCCAACTGATCCTGCGGATTCTAATATTTTACCTGTTTTATGTTGTGTGGTGTCTACCGTTTGTTTTTCTTTATTTGTCATTTTAGAGTTTTGAGTGATTCTTAATTATGTATTGTACTGTCATTTCTACTCTCTTAGAGTGTTGTGCATTTATTGGCGCAGTAGTAAGTTTTTTTAATTAATGAGATTGACTTTTGTGTAGTTATCCGGTATATTTCCCTGGTAAGCAAAGATCAATCTAGCTATATGCATTTTTCGAAGAAATTTTAATAAGCTTTATCATTTCCATTTTTAACTGAAAGCAATCGCGAGTATAGGAAGTTCAAGTAGATCGAATATAAAGCAATCCCGAATTCATGTAGATGACGTGGACTATAGCATACGAAAATCAAAGAATCGTCCTGAATTCCTATTTTATGGCCTTAAAATGCCAAAAAAACGAGGAACAATCATGATGAAGTGATGATTATTATTCATTAGGTCATTTTTATGATCCCACAAAAATTTTAGGAGATTCGGGGATGGTCTTCCGAATTCATGTAGATTGCGTAGACTATAGCACACAAAAGACTGGAAATCGTCTTGAATTCCTGTTTTATAGTCATAAAAGGCCAATAAATAAGGAATGGTTATGGATAAGTGATGATTATTGTTCATTAGGTCATTTTTATGAGCTCGCATAATTTTAGGAGATTTGGCGTCTGTTACCCGAATTTATGCAGATGGCGTGGACTATAGCATACTAAAAACTGGGAACCGTCCTAAATTCCAGTTTTATGGCGCTAAAACGCCAAAAAAGAGGAACGCTTATAGCGAAGCGATGGCCATTTTTCCTTAAGTCTTTTTTACGAGCTCGCAAAAATTTTAAGAGATTCGGGGTTGGTTGCCCGAACTTATGCAGATAGTGTAGACTATAGCACCCAAAAATCTGAGAATCGTCCTGAATTTCTATTTTATGGCCCTAAAATGTCATAAAATGAGGAACGGTTATGGCGAAGCGAAGACTATTGTTCATCAGGTTACTTTCGAGTCAATCGCTTGAATTCATGCATATGGAGTGGACTATAGCACACGAAAATCTAGGAATCGTCCTGAGTTACTGTTTTATGGTCCTAGAATGCCAAAAAATGAGGAACAATCATGGTGAAGCGATGACTATTGTTCATCAGGTCATTTTTATAGGCCCGTAAAATTTAGGAGATTTGGGGTTGGTCACCCGAATTTATATAGATGGTGTGGACTATGCACACAAAAATCTAGGAATTGTCTTGAATTCTTATTTTATGGCCATAAAATGCTAAAAAATGAGGAATGGCCATGGAGAAGCGATGACTATTGCTCATTAGGTCTTTTTTATGGGCTCGCATAATTTTAGGAGATTCGGAGCCTGTTGCCCCAATTCATGCACATGATTTGGACTATAGCACACGAAAAATTAGGAATCGTCCTAAATTCCTATTTTATGGCTCTAAAATGCTAAAATGAGGAACAGTCATGGCGAAGCGCTGACTATTTTTACTTACGTCATTTTTTACGGGACCACAAAATAATAGGAGATTCGGAGTCGGTCTCTCAAATTAATGCAGATGGCATAGATTATAGCACACGAAAATTTGGGAATCGTCTTGAATTTATGTTTTATGGCCCTCATAACGCCAAAAAATGAGGAACGGTCTGTCAAATCGATGACTATTGTTCATCAGGTCATTTTTGATGGACTTACAAAATTTGAAGATATTTAGGGTCGGTCGCCTGAATTCATGCAGATAGAGTGGATTATAGCATACAAAAATTTAGGAATCATACTAAATTCCTATTCTATGGTCCTAAAATGCCCAAATAGGAGCAACGATCATGGTGAAGCAATGACTATTGTTCATTAGCTTGTTTTTTATGGGCTTGAAAATTTTTAGGAGATTGGGGATTGGTCGGCCGAATTCATGCAGATGACGTGTATTATAGCATACGAAAATCTAAGAATCGTCCTCAATTTCTATTTTATGGCACAAAAACGCCAAAAATAAGGAACGGTTATGGGGAAGAGATGACTATTGTTCATTAGATCGTTTATGATGGGCATAATCCGGGTTCTATTTCATGCAAATGGTATGGACTACAGCACAAGAAAATCCAAGAATCCCACGCAATTCCAATTTTATGGCCCTAAAATGACAAAAAATGATTAAAGGTCATGGAGAGGTGGTGACTATTATTACCTAGATCATTTTTGATGAATCGAGAAAATTTTAGGTGATCCGGGTCTGGTGGCCCGGGCCCATGCAGAAGCTTGGGCTATAGCACACAAAAATCTGTAAATCGGGTGTAATTCAAGTTTCATGGCCCTAAAATGCCGAAAAATGAGTAACAATCATGGAGAGGCGATGACTATTGGTCCCTATGTCATTTTGATGGGCTGAAAAAATTTTAAGCGATCCAGGTCCCGCGGCCCATGCCCATGTACAAAACGTGGGCTATAAGACATACATGAAAATTTGGTAATTAGATGAAATTCAAGTTTTATAACCCTAAAACACCAAAAATATGAGTAACGGTCATGGCGAGGCGATGATTATTGTTCCTTATGTCTTTATGATGGGCCAAAAAAATTTTATACGATCCGGTGACTAACAGTCATGACGAAGCGGTGACTATTGTTCCTTAGATCGTTTATGATGGGCATAATCCGGGTTCGATGGCACGGGCCCATGTAGAAGGCATGGTACAACAACAACAATGACCCAGTATAGTCCCACAAGTGGGGTTTGGAGAAGGTAGTGTGTATGCAGACCTTACCTCTACTGCGATGGGGTAGAGAGGTTGTTTTCGATCGACCCTTGGCTCAAGACAGTGAAAAGATGAAAAGAGACACTATATCAGTACCATTAATAAAATCATGAAAATAATAACAATATCACAAGAACTAGAGAATAAATGGAAAGTAGAAATAATAACCATAAAATAAGGCCTGACACTATGAAAGTGGAAGAGTAGTGTAAACACAACACTGACCACTCGCATTCTAAGACTAAATCCTATCAGCTTAGCCTCACACTAGTAGACTAAATGAACTCAACTACCTCTTAACCTACAACCTTAATACTCGACGTCCACAACTTCCTATCAAGTAGAAGGCATGGTAGCACATGAAAATATGGGATTCAGGTAGAATTCAAGTGTTATGGCGCTAAAACACTAAAAAAAATGAGTAACAGTCATGGCAAGGTGATAACAATTATTCCTTAGGTCGTTTATCATAGGCCGGCAAAATTTTAGGCGATCCGGATTTGGTGGCCCAGGCCATGTAGAAGGCATGGGCTATAGCACACGAAATGTCTGGAAATTAGGTGGAATTCCAGTTTTATGGCCCTAAAATGCCAAAAAACGAGTATCGTTCATGGCGAGGCGGTGACTATTATTCTATAGGTCGTTTATGATGGGCCGAAAAAATTTAAGGTGACCCAGGTCCATTGGCTTGGGCCCATGTAGAAGGTGTGGGCTATAGCACATGAAAATCTAAAAATCGGGCGGAATTCCAATTTTAGAACCCTAAACCCCAAAAAATGAGTAATGATCATGGCAAGGCAGTGACTATTGTTCCTTAGGTAATTCTTGATAGGCCGAAAATTTTTTATGTGATCTGTATCTTGTGGTCTGAGCCCATACAAAAGGCGTGGGCTTTAGCACACAAAAATTTGAGAATTAGGCGAAATTCCACTTTTATGGCCATATAATGCCATGAATCGAGTAATGGTCATGGCGAGATAGTAACTAGTATACCTCAATTCGTTTTGGATGGACCGGCAATATTTTAGGCGATCTGGATCCGGTGGCACCGGCCCATGCAGAAGGCGTGGTCTATAGCGTACGAAAATCAGGGAATTGGGCGAAATTCCAGTTTCATAGCCCAAAAACGCCAAAAAATGAGTAACAGTCATAGCGAGGCGATGACTATTGATCCTTAGGTCATTTATGATGGACCAAAAAATTTTTAGGCGACGTGTTCAGTGGCCCGGGCTCATACAGAAGGTGTGGGTTATTGCATAGAAAATCTAGGAATCGGGCGAAATTCCAGTTTTATATCCCTAAAATGGCAAAAAATGTGTAATGATCATGGCAAGGTGGTGACTATTGTTCTTTTGGTCATCTATGATGGGCCTAAAAAATTTAGGTGGTCCGTATCCGGCAGCCCAGGCCCATGATGAGGCGTGAGCTATAGCATACGAAAATAAGGGAATCGGGCAGAATTCCATTTTTATGGCTGTAAAATGCCAAAAAATGAGTAATAGTCAAGGCGAGGCGGTGACTATTGTTCCTTAGATCGCTTTTGGTTGGTCAGCAAAATTTTAGGTAATACGGGTCTGATGGCCCAAGCCCATACAAAAGGTGTGGTCTAAAGAACATAAAAATCTAAAAATCGAGTGGAATTCCAGTTTTATTGCCCTAAAATACCTAAAATTGCCCACGAAAATCTAGGAATCGGGCAGAATTCCAGTTTTACTATCCTAAAATGCCAAAAAATAAGTAACGGTCATGGCGAGGCGGTGATTATTGTTCCTTAGATAATTAATGTTGGGCCACCAAAAGTTTAGGCGATCCGGGTCCAGTGACCCAGGCCCACGTAGAAGGGGTGTTAGCATACGAAAATCTGGGATTCAAACAGAATTCCAATGTTATGGCATTAAAACGCTAAAAAATGAATAACAGACATGGCAAGGCAATGACTATTGTTCCTTAGGTCATTTATGATGGGCCGGAAAAATTTGAGGCGATCGCAGTCCGATGGCCCAGGCCCATGCAGAAGGCATGTGCATAGCATATGAAAATTTGAAAATTAGGTAGAATAACTATTTTATGGCCCTAAAATGCCAAAACACGAATAACGGTCATGGCGAGGATGACTATTGTTTCTTAGGTCATTTATAATGGGTCGAAATATTTTTAGGCAATCCTAGTCCGGTGGTCCCGGCCAATTATGAAAATCTTGTAATCGGGCGGAATCTAATTTTATAGCCCTAAAATACCAAAAAATGAGTAACGGTCATGGCGAGATACTGGTTGTTGTTTCTTAGGTAGTTTATGATGGGTCGGCATAATTTTTGGCGACCCCGATTTGGTGGCCCGGACCCATGCGGAATACATGGGTTATAGCACATTATAATCTTGGAATATGGAAGAATTCTAGTTTTATAGCCCTAAGACGCCAAAAAATGATTAACGATCATGGCGATGCAGTAACTATTGTTACTCAGATCGTTTATGATTAGCCGGTGGCCCGAGCCCATGCAGAACAAAAAATGAGTAAATGTCATGGCGAGACACTAACTATTGTTCCTTAGGTAGTTCACGATGGGTCGGCATAATTTTTGGCAATTCGGGTTCGGTGGCCCAAGCCTATGCGGAAGACGTGGGCTATAGCACATGAAAATCTAGGAATTTGGCGAAATTCTAGTTGTATAGCCCTAAAATGCCAAAAAATGAGTAACAATTATGGCGAAGCGGTGACTATTGTTCTTCAGGTTGTTTATGATGCGCCAACAAAATTTGAGGCTATCCGGGTCCAGTCCTGAGCCCATGGAGAATGCATAGGCAGTAGCACATAAAAATCTAGGAATCGGGCGGAATTTTAGTTTTATAGCCCTAGAACAACCAAATAATGAGTAACAGTCATTGTGAGGCTGTGAGTATTGTTCCTTAGATAGTTTACAATGTGTTGCCATAATTTTTAGCGATTCAGGTTCGGTGGTCTGGGCCCACGCAGAAGACGTGGGTTGTATCACATGAAAATATGGTAATTGGGTGAAATTCTAGTTTTATAGCCCTAAAATGCCAAAAAATGAGTAACGATCATGGCGAGGCAGTGACTATTGTTACTTAGGTAGTTTATGATAGGTCGGAAAAGTTTTAGGTGATCCGGGATAGGTGGTCCAGGCCCATGTAGGAGGCGTGAGCTATAACACACGGAAATTTGGGAATTAGGCGGAATTCCGATTTTATAGCTCTAAAATGCCAAAAAAGAATTACGGTCATGGAGAGATGGTGACTATTAATCCTCAGGTCGTTTATGATTGTGCAACACAATTTTAAGCGATCCGGATCTGGTTGTCGGGCCTATGCAAAATGCGTGGGCTGTAGCACACGAAAATTTGGGAATCAGGTGGAATTCCAGTTTTATGGCCCTAAAATGCCAAAAATGAGTAACAATCATGGTGAGGCGGTGACTATTGATCTTTAGGTCATCTATGATAGGACGACAAAACATAGGCGAACCAGGTCATATGGCCCGAGCCCATGCTAAAGGAGTGAGCTACAACACACAAAAATTTGGGAATAAGGCAGAATTCCAATTTTATGGCCCTAAAATACCAAAATATGAGTAAAGGTCATGGCGAGGTGGTGACTATTTTTCCTTAGGTTGTTCGTGATGGGCCAGAAAAATTTTAGGTGATCCGGGTTCAAATGCTCGGGCCCATGCAGAATGTGTGGTCTATTGCATATAAAATCTAGGAATCATGTAGAATTCCAGTTTTATGGCCCTAAAACGCCAAAAAATGATTAACAATCATAGAGAGGCAGTGACTATTGTTCCTTCGGTCGTTTTTGAAGGACCGGCAAAATTTTAGGTGATCCGATTCCGGTGGCCCGAGCCCATGCAGAAGATGTGGGATATAACACCTGAAAATCTGGGATTGGGTGGAATTTCAGTTTTATGACCCTAAAACACCAAAAATGAGTAACTTTCATGGAGAGATGGTGACTATTGTTCCTTAAGTTGTTTATGATGGGCCAACACAATTTTAGGCTATTCAGGTCTGGTGATAGGGGCCCATGTCGAAGGCTTGGGCTATATAGCACACAAAAATATTTGAATTGTGTAGAATTCTAGTTTTATGGCCGTAAAATGCAAAAAAATGAGTAACGATCATGGCGAAGAGGTGACTATTGTTACTTAGGTAGTTTTTGATCGGTCGACAAAATTGTAGGTGATTTGGGTCGCGTGTCCCTAGCCTATGTAGAAGGCGTGAGCTATAATAACATACAAAAATCTGGGAATCAGGCGGAATTCTAGTTTTATCGCCCTAAAAAGCCAAAAAAGCGAGTAACAATTATGGAGAGGCAGTGACTATTTTTTCTTATAACGTTTATGATGGTCTGACAAAATTTTAGGTGATCTAGGTCGGGTGGCCAGGCCCACACAGAAGGCGTGGGCTATAACACACAAAAATTTAGGAATCAGACTGAATTCTAGTTTTAGGGCCCTAAAATACAAAAACAATGAGTAACAATCATACCGATTCAACGACTATTGTTTCATAGGTCATTTTTTATGGCTCGGCCAAATTTAGGTGATACGGTTCCGTTGGCCAAAGCCCATGTTAAAGTCGTGGGATATAGCACACAAAAATCTGAGAATCAGGTGTAATTTTAGTCTTACAACCCTAAAATGCCAAAAAACGAGTAATGTTCATGGAGAGGAAGTGACTATTTTTTCTTAGGTCATTTATGATGGCTGACAAAATTTTAGGCAATGCGGATCCGATAGTCCAGGCCTAGACCGAAGGCGTAGGCTATAACATACGAAAATATTGGAATAGGAGTCTTATGGCACTAAAACACCAAAAAATAAGTAACGATCATGGTAAGGCACTGACTATTATTCGTAGGTCATTTTTCATTGACCAAAATCTTTTAGGCGATCCGGGTCCGATTGCTCGGGACCATATAGAAGGCATGGGCTATTGCACACGAAAATCTGGGAATCAGGTAGAATTAAAATTTTATGGCCCTAAAATGCCAAAAATCAAGTAACGGCGAGGCGATGACTATTTTTCCTTAGGTTATTTTTTATTGGCCGACAAAATTTTAGGAGATCTGGATCCGAGAAAATCCAAGAATTAGGCGGAATTCCACTTTTATGGCCCTATAATGGCATGAACCGAGTAACGGTCATAGCAAAGCGGTGACTATTGTTCCTCGGGTCGTTTTGAATGAACTGACAAAATTTTAGGCAATTTGGTTCTAAAATGCCAAATACGAGTAACACTCATGGCGAGGCAGTGACAATTGTTCCTTACGTCATTTTTATGGGCCGACAAAATTTTAGGTGATCCGGATTCAGTGTATCGGGCCTATACAGAAGGCGTGGCTATAACATATGAAAATCTGGAAAACGGGCGGAATTCTAATTTTACGGCCTTATAATGCCATAAACCGAGTAATGATCATGACGAAGTAGTGACTATTGTTCCATAGGTTATTTTGGATAGACCAGCAAAATTTTAGGCGATCCGGATCCAGTGGATCGGGCCCATGCAGAAGGCCTAGGCTATAGCATGAAAATCTGGGATTCAGGCGAAATTCTAGTTTTATGGCCCTATGCCTAAAACGAATAACAATCATGGCGAGTAGGTGACTATTGTTCCTTAGGTCGTTTATGATAGGCCAGCAAAATTTTACGCGATCTGTATCCGGTCACTAGGACCCATATATAAGGGGTGGGCTACACGAAAATTTGGGAATCGAGTAGAATCCTAGTTTTATGTCCATAGAATGCCAAAATAAGAGTAACGACCATGGCGAGGTGATGATTATTATTCCTTAGGTCGTTTTTTGATTGTTGACAAAATTTTAGGCGATTCGAGTCTGGTCGCTCAGACCCATGCAAATGGTGTGGGATATAGCACACGAAAATCTAAAAATCGGGCGAAATTTCAGTTTTATGGCCTTTAAATGCCAAAAAATAAGTAACGGTCATGGAAAAGCGATGAATAATTTTTCATAGGTTGTTTTTTATGGGCATGCAAAATTTTAGGTGATTCGAGTCTAGTCTACCAGACCCATGCATATGGCGTGGCTATAGCACACGAAAATCTAAGAATACAGGCGAAATTCCAGTTTTATGGCCCTAATACTCAAAAAGTGAGTAACGATCGTGCAGAGGTGATTGGTATTGTTCCTAGGTCATTTTTGGGCAAACTTTTAGGCGATTCGGGTCCGGTCACCTGGACCCATGCAGATGTCATGGGCTATAGCACACGAAAATCTGGGAATCAGGTGAAATTCTAATTTTATGGCACCAAAATACCAAAAAAAGGTTAAATGGTCAAGCAGAGGCGATTGCAAATGTTGGTTAGTTCGTTTTTGATTGTCCGGCAAAAGTTTAGGCTATTCGGGTCTGGCCGCTTGAACAAGAAGCTGGCATGGATATTAGCACTCGAAAAATCGAAAATCGTCCTGAATTTCAATTTTATGGCCTAAATTTCCAAGAAATGAGGAATGGTGATGACGAAGCGATGACTATCGTTCATTAGTTCATTTTTACGGGACCACAAATTTTAGGCAATTTGGAGCCCATCACCCAAAGTCATGAAGATGGTGTGGATATTAGAAATATTAGGAATCGTCCTGGATTCCAATTTAATAACCCTAAAACTCTAAACTAACGAGGAAAAATCATGGCGAAACAATTATTATTGTTCATTAGGTCATTCTTTATGTGCTCACAAAATTTTAGGCGATTTGGAGTCCGTCGCCCGAATTCATGAATATGCCGTGGACATTAGCATACGAAAAACAGAAATCAGCCTGAATTCCTGATTTACGATCATAAAATGTCAAAAATTAGTAAAGGCCATGTCAAAGCAATGAATATTATTAATTAGGTCATTTTTATGGGCCCGTAAAATTTTAGGCAACTTGGAGCCTGTTGCTTGAAATTCATGAAGATGGTTTGGTCATTAGCACACGAAAAATCGAAAAGCATCTTAAGTTCCTGTTTTATGGCCCTAAATGCCAAAAAATAATGAACAACCATGGCGATTCAATGTTTTTGTTCATTAGATAATTTCCGATGGGTCGACAAAATTTTAAGCGATTCGGAGCCCGTCGCCTGAATTCATGTAGATGGCGTAGACATTAGCACACGAAAAATTAAAAATCGTTCCAATTCTTCTTTTATGGCCTTAAATCGCCAAAAATGAGGAATGGTCATAGAGAAGTTATGACTATTTTTTATTAGGTCGTTTCTAATAAGCTTCCAAAATTTTAGGCAATTTGAAGCCCATCGCTTGAATTCATGATGATGGCGTGGACATTAGCACACGAAAAATCGTAAATCGCCATAATTTCCTGTTTTATGGTCATAAAATGCCAAAAAATGAGCAATGATCATGGTGAAGTTATGACTATTGTTCATTAGCTCGTTTCTAATTGGCCCACACAATTTTAGGCGATTTGGAGCCGGTCACCCGAATTCATGAAGATTTCGTGGATATTAGCATACGAAAAATTAAAAATCGTCCTAAATTCCTTTTTATGGCCCTAAAATGACAAAAAACAAGGAACACTCATATAGAGAAGCAATGACTATTGTTCATTATGATGTTTCTTATGGGCCCACAAAATTTATAGGCGATTCAAAGTCCATCCTCCGAATTCATGAAGATGGCATGGACATTAGCACACACAAAAATTATAAATCGTCCATTATTCATATTTCATAACAATAACAACAATAATAACATACCCAGTATTATCCTACACAATAGGGTCTGGGAGGGTAGTGTGTACGCATAACTGAATTCCTATTTTATGGCTCTAAAATGTTAAAAATGAGGAACGGTCATAGCGAAGTAATGACTATTTCTCATTAGATCGTTTCTGATGGGCTCACAAAGTTTTAGCCGATTCGGAGCCCATTACTAAATTCATGAAGATGGAGTGGATATTAGCACACAAAAAATCAAAAACAACCCTAAAATGTCAAAACATAAGGAATGATCATAGTGAAGTATATCTATTTTTAATTAGGTCATTTCTCATGGACTCACAACGTTTTAGGTGATTCACAGTCCGTCGCCCGAATTCATGAAGATGACATGGACATTAGCACATGAAAAATTGAAAAACGTCTTGAATTCCTGTTTTATGGCCCTAAAATGCCAAAAATTAAGAAATCGTCATGGTGAAGCTTTGACTATTGTGAATTAGATCATTTTTAATGGGTCCATACATATTAGGTGATTCGGAGCCCGTCGTCCGAATTCATAAAGATGGCGGGGACATTAGCATACGAAAAAAATGTAACCATTCTGAATTCTTGTTGTATGACCCTAAATGCCAACAAACAAGAAATAGTGACGACAAAGCAATGACAATTGTTTATTAGGTCATTTTTTATGGGCCCACAAAATTATAGGCGATTCAGAGCGTGTCGCCTGAATTTATAAAGATGGCATTGACATTAGTATAGGAGAAATTGGAAATCGACATGAGATGCCAACAAACAAGGAATGGTCTTGGAAAAATAATGACCATTGTTCATTAGGTCGTTTCTGATGCGCCCAAAAAATTTGGCCATTCACAGCTTGTTGCCCGAATTCATGAAATTGGTGTATACATTAGCACTCTAAAAACGGAAAATTGTCTTGAATTCCTTTTTATGTCCCTAAAATTCCAAAAATAAGGAACAATCATGGCGAAGTAATGACTATTGTTAATTAGGTCATTTTTATGGGCTGACAAAATGGTAGGCAATTCACAGTTCGTTGTTCGAATTCATGAAGATGGCATGGTCATTAGCACATGAAAAATTGAAAATCGTCATAAATTTCAGTTTTATGGCCCTAAAATGCCAAAAATGAGAAACATGCATGGCGAGGCTATGAATATTGTTAATTAGGTCATTTCTGATGAGCACACACAAAACTTATAAATCATCCTTTATTCCTATTTCATAACAATAACAACAACATACCCAGTATTATCCCACACTGTGGGGTCTGGGGAGTGTAGTGTGCACGCACACTTGAATTCCAATTTTATGGCTCTAAAATGCTAAAAACTGAAGAACAGTCATAGAAAAGTAATGACTATTGCTCATTAGATCGTTTCTAATGGGTTCACAAAGTTTTAGGCAATTCGGAGCTCGTCGCTTGAAATCATGAAGATGACATGGATATTAGCACACAAAAAAAATGGCAAGCGTCCTGAATTCTATTTTGTGGTCCTAAAATACACAAAATGGGTAACGATCAAGGCAACGCAATGGCTATTATTCATTAGGTCATTATTATGGGTCAATAAAAGTTTATGCGATTTGGAGCCCGTTACCTAAATTCATGAAGATGGAGCGGATATTAGTACACAAAGAATCTTAAATAGCCTTAAAATGTCAAAACATGAGGAATAATCATGGAGAAGTATATCTATTTTTAATTAGGTCATTTCTGATGGACTCACAAATTTTTAAGCGATTCATAGTCCGTCGCCCGAATTCATGAAGATGGCGTGGACATTAGCATATGAAATATTGAAAAACGTGTTAAATTTCTGTTTTATGGCCCTAAAGTGCCAAAAATAAGAAATGGTCATGGTGAAACTATGACTATTGTGAATTAGATCGTTTCTGATGGGCCCATACATATTAGGTAATTCGGAGCCCGTCGCCCGAATTCATGAAGATGGAAGGGACATTAGCATACGAAAAAACTGTAATCGTTCTGAATTCTTGTTGTATGACCCTAAATGCCAACAAACAAGAAACGGTGATGACAAAGTAATGACTATTATTCATCAGGTCATTTTTTATGGGCCCACAAAATTTTAGGCGATTTAGAGTTTGTCGCCTGAATTTATAAAGATGGCATTGGCATTAGCACTGGAAAAATTGGAAATCGTCATAAGATGCCAACAAACAAGGAATGGTCTTAGAAAAATAATGACTATTATTCATTAGATCATTTTTGATAGGCCCACAAAATCTTAGGCCATTCACAGCTTGTTGCTAGAATTCGTGAATTTGATGTAGACATTAGCACTCTAATAATTGAAAATCGTCTTGAATTCCTTTTTATGCCCCTAAAATGATAACAAACGAGGAATAGTCATGGCGTAACAATGACTATTGTTAATTAGGTCATTTTTTATGAGCTCACAAAATGTTAGGTGATTCATAGTCCGTTGTTCGAATTTCATGAAGATGGTATGGACATTAGCACATGAAAATTTGAAAATCGTCATAAATTCATTTTTATGACCCTAAATGTCAAAAATAAGAAACATGCATAGCGAGGTTATGAATATTGTTAATTAGGTCATTTCTGATGAGCACAAAAAAAATTAGATAATTCGTAGCACGTTGCCCAAGTTCATGAAGATAACGTGGATATATTACACTAATAATGAAAATCATCCTAAATTCCTATTTTATGGTCCTAAAGTACCAAAAAATGAGGAACAGTCATGGAAAAGTGATGACTATAGTTAATTAGTTCGTTGCTGATGGGACCATAAAAGTTTAGGTGATTCGGAACCCATCGCACGGATTCATTAAGAAGAAGTGGACATTAGCACACGAAAAATTTGAAATCATCTCGATTTCCTATTTTATGGCCCTAAAATGCTAAAAACGAGGAATAATCATGGCGAATTAATGACTATTATTCATTAGCTCATTTCTGATGAGCCCGTAAAATTTTAGGCTATTCGGATCCCGCCACTTGAATTCCTGAAGATGGTGTTTTGGAAATCATCCTGTATACCTGTTTTATGGCCCTAAAAAGCCAAAAAACGATGAACGATCAAGGAAAAATGATGACTATTTTTAGTTAGGTTGTTTTTTATGGATAGTAAAATTTTATGGGATTCGAAGTCTGTCATTCGAATTCATTAAGATGATATGTATATTTGCACACGAAAAATTGGAAATCATCATGATATCTTATTTTATAGTCCTAAATACCATAAAATGAGGATCAATCATAGTGAAGTAATAACTAAATTGTACATTAGGTTATTTCTGATGAGCTCCAAAAAATTTAAGTGATTCGGAGCCAATCGCCTAAATTCATGAAGATGGTGTGGATATTAGCATACGAAAAATTGAAAATAATCATGAATTCCTATTTTATAGCCCTAAATGCCAAAAAAATGAGGAATAGTCATGGCGAAGTGACTATAGTTAATTAGCTCATTTTTATGAAACCACAAAATTTTAGGCGATTTGGACCCCGTAGCCCGAATTCATAAAGATGGCATGAATAACACACGAAAAATTAAAAATCGTCCTGACTTCTTGTGTTGTCACCCTAAAATTTCAAAAATATAGGAAAGATTATGGCGAAGCAATGAATGTTGTTTATTAGGTCATTTATAATGAGCCCAATAAATTTTAGGTGATTCGGTTCCCGTCGTCCGAGTTCATGTAGATGACGTGGACATAAACACACGAAAAATTAAAAATCGTCCTGAATTCCTATTTTATGGCCTTAAAATACTAAAAAATAAGGAACATACATGAAGAAACTATGATTATTGTTTATTAGGTTATTTCTTATGTGCCCACAAAATTTTATACAATTCAAAGCTGGTTGCCCGAATTCATGAAGATGGCGTGGACATCGACACAAGAAAAATTGAAAATCATTCTGAATGCTTGTTTTATGGCCCTAAAATGCCAACAAACGAAGAACAATCATGGAGAAGCAATAATTATTGTTCATCAGGTCTCATTTTATGGGCCCACTAAATTTTAGGTGATTCAAAGCCCGTTACCCCAATTCATGAAGATGGCGTGGACATTAGCACACGAAATATTAATCCTAAAATCGTCTTGAATTCTAGATTTAAGGTTCTAAAGTGCCTACAAATGAGGAACGGTCATGGCAAATTAATGATTATTGTTCATTAGGTCGTTTCTGATTGGATCACAAAATTTTATGTGATTCACAGCCCATCGCCCGAATTCATGAATATGTCATGGACATTAGCACACAAAAAATTGGAAATCATTTTGAATTATTGTTTATGGCCCTAAATTGCCAACGTCATGACGAAGCAATGACTATTATTAATTAGGTAGTTTATGATAGGCCCACATAATTTTAGACAATTTACAACTCCTCGCCCAAATTCATGAAGATGGTGTGGACATTAGCACACAAAATTAAAAATCATATTGAATTCTTATTTTAGTGCCAAAAAATGAGGAACGATCATGGTAAAATAATGACTATTGTTAGTTAGATCAGTTCTGATGGACCCACAAAATTTTAGGTGATTTACCGTCATCCGAATTCATGAAAATGGCGTGGATATTAGCATACCAAAAAATAGAAATCACGATCAAGTTTCAACATTGTTTGGATTTGATCAACATTGTTGAACACTGAAGATTGAAGATGAAGACACAACCAAAATTTGTTATTTAGAGAGAATTGAAAATGTGGAATTTTGCCAAGGTGGAGATTTGTTGAAGATGTCAAATTGTCCCACATCGGTTGGGAAGTAGAGTTGGGGGGGATTTTCCCCTATAAAAGAAGGCCTAATGTTTAGGATTTAGATACACCTCTCATTTGTCTTCTTATCTTCTTAAGGCATTTGTATCTTCTCTCTTTATTATTATTTCACTTGTATTTTGGAGTGGAATAAAATATTAGTTGTGTCCGAGGAGTAGGCAAAATTGGCCGAACCTCGTAAATTCTGGTGTTCCTTTTGTTGTTGCTTTATTGTCTTATTTATTATTTGGTGGCTGTCATAATTTTTGGTATAGTAGTTGTGACTTATTCACACTATATACATTTGGCTTCCGCAACAACTCTATCTTGTGTTGCAATAACGAAACTTTGGTTTTTGATTAATACAACACCCCCACTATAGCTGGGAAAATTTTATTTTAAAAAAAGAAGCCTGACATTCCCGTTTTTATTTTTATTGAATGATCTTTCTTTGACCAGTGATAATTGCAGATGCCATTTCATGTTTGTTGTTTACTGAAGATGAACTGAGTTGTATTTTGAGGGGATATTAGTTGTCCACAAAATATGGTTGACCCAAATTTCATCTATACATAACAACCCTCAGAGAACTTCTTGTCCTAAAACTTAAAAGCTGGTGCATTTTTCTCAAACCAACATAGAGAAGGTTAACTACCAATAGAGTTTTTGAATTTAGAGCATATGCTTCCTCACCTAACAGCTCACCAAATCTTTGTATTCCCTTAAGAACTATCCCTATATATACCCTTCAGTACTAATGATCAAACTCAACCCAATTTAAAACACAACTTAACTTCTTTGGAAAACAAAGCATCAATCTAGAGCAAATTAACAATGGCTGCTTCCAACATTAGTTCAATCCTTTTCTTGATCATAGCATTATTTTCCTTATCAAGCATCAACACAAGCGATGCAGCTCGCGGTCTACTCCAACTTCCAAACTTGCCTACAATACCGTCATTGCCTCAACCAGCAATGCCGCAGTTGCCTAAAATTCCCAACTTGCCAACAGCAGCCACATTGCCACCATTGCCAACACTTCCAACAGCAACACCATTGCCTTCTTTGCCGACTTTGCCCTCTGTACCAAAGATGACTCTACCACCGATGCCTGCCAATATTCCTATTCCCAACATGCCTTCACTTCCAACCATTCCTACACTTTCACCCCCTCCATCCAACTAGTTATCTTGCAGCTCCCACTGCATTTGCTGTCTTGCCCCATTGGTCTCTACCGCGTGATCTTTTCTAAACTTTTTCCTTTTCTTTTGTCATTATAATTGTAACAGTCCAACTCACTAGTGATATTATCCGCTTTGGACCTAGACTTGCATGGCTTAAAAATGTGTTACCAGAGTTTAAGGCATGTCTACTTATATACCTAGTATATATCCAGTGTTTTGTCGATGTGGGATTCGTCTAGGGTGTCACAGTAATCTTTCTAGTGATTATTAACGATGTATTGTATCATTTTTACACTCTTGAGTGCTATGCATTCATTGCCCTTTGTGCTAATGTAATATAGTGCGAGCTATTATTGATTTATGCGTATTTGTCCACTATATTCTATTGACAAAAAAGGATCAACTTATATACATATTTTGAACAAATTATTCGAGACCAAACATGCATAGGGGAAAAACTAATTTCTTTGGAACTCCTACTTAATAATGAAAAATAATTAAGCTTTCTTGTTTCGGTCTTTATATATTATGAACTGAAAGTATTCGAGTAAAGATGTTTAAATTGAGCTTACAGTATATAAAGCTTCTCAAAATAGCATTTAAATCGCACGAACAGAGAAAAAACAAAAACAAAAAAGATAAAGTCAGTTCGGTGCATAAAGTTAGGGGTGTCAATGGTTCGGTTCGGACGGTTATTTCATAAAATTTGTATCATACCATTTTTTCGGTTATTCTATTATGTATAACTAAAATTAGACTTTTCGAAACCGTCCCAATCATGTCGGTTTCTCTTCGGTATCGGTACGGTTCGGTTAATTTTCGGTATTTTTTTTAAATATCATGTAAAATTCATTAGTAGAAGTAGAATGCAATAACATACGGTTTTATAGGATTTAGCAAAATTCTCTAGACATTTTTACTGTTTAAAGAGTGATGAATTAAAAAAAAAAAAAAAGATGGCTAGAATATAGATCCATCAACTATTCTACAACAACGTAAAAGAAATCAAACAAAGGCAAAGAAAATATAAATCACACGAGTTGAAAGATAAACCAAGATGAGACTCAAGAATAAAGTCTATAGAAGATAAAATATTCACAAAGATAAATCTAAATTATATGAAAGGAAACATATTCAATACATTGTAGTTTGCTACTCATAATCGATAAAATACTTTGTGTCTTGCTAATAAAGATACTTGAAATAACTTAGTTTAAGTAGAAGTAGCATAATAGGTTTTAGGAATTAGTATTTTGAGTTTAATTACTTGTTGGCTCGTAATAGTTTTCATAATTCCAAGGCCGAAAGAAAACTTAGTGCATTATTATTTTTAAACTTACCAAATAAATTTATTTTCCACATGTAAAATTTATTTGGTACGGTTCGGTATTTTTTCGGTTTATTTTTATAAAATAAAAAACCTACCCTAATTATCGGTGCGGTTATAGATTTATATAAAAAACCTACGGTTTCTTAAAAGGAAACCTAAAATCGGTACGGTTCGGTCGATTTAGTCGATTTTCGAATATCTATTTACACCCCTACATAAAGTTTCCCGCGTTCACGCATGGTCGGGGAAGAGGAAATTGAGGCAATCGAACAAAAACAAAGAATAATGGTTTATGCGCAGTAACGACCAGCCCACATATAGATAGGACTCCTCGTATATAGATGAAAATTAGCCAATTATCATATCAATAAAACAGTGCAAATTATCTTCATTTCGATAAAATACTTGTAATAGTTTCTTATACTGCGTTCAGTTACAATCTTTTTTACATCTTTTCTTAAACATCGTCTTAGACTAATAGTTGCTATATAGTTTGGACATATATATTTCAGCCACAAAGTTTCAGCACGCGAATGTTGTTATTGCGATGCTTTCAACAAGTAATTGTTGTTCAACCATTTCGGGATATATTCATGCCAGAAAGTCTATAAGCCCATGACCAGTAAGAAACTAAATTCCTCAAAAATATTGAAGTTTGAATAAAGATCATTATTGATTTTGTAATCTAGCGATCAGTCCATGTGAAAAAGACTATACATATGCTGATATGAGTAAATTCTTGTAAAACAAGCTAATTCATGTATAGTTGGTCATAAATTCGAATAAAAGAGAAGGAATGTGATAGGCTGATACTCAGTGAACGTAATACTAGCAAATTCATGATGAATCCTCACAGTATCGTTCGAACGTTCTTAGCCTTGTAGCATTGTAAATAAATTTATAGGAGTAAAACTCACCCTAAAGTTGGTTCCTTTTTTAGTATCAAAAATCTAAAAAGGGAAGTTTAGTGTCACTATTTTCATGAGCGATCGGCCGTAACAAACATATTATTTCTCAACATTACACATGGAAATTAAAGTGTTAGAATTCACAATATTGTTGAGCTGATTAGTTATTTTACCATCATTAATTATTCAAGCAAACATCTCCTAGGTAGTTGAACAAAATTGGAAGGATCAACAGACAACTGTCCTATAGGAGAAACTATTTGCAACACAAAAAATTATATTAAAAAGAAGAAAAGCAAGTTAACAATTGCTGTCTTTTTTAAAAAAATTCTTTTCGTGGTTTGTATGTTAGGGGCTTGCTACTCAAGAGGGCAAAAGTATGAATTCCTTTAAATGTTGTATATGTGCATGAACACCGGTGTAACCGTGCAAGAGTACAACCATCCTAATCCCATGGTGCCAAGTAGGAAATTGTCATTATAGAATATATAATTTAAGACTATTAAAAAATGATTCCATCAATTAGTGGTCTATTAATTGTTCGCCAAATATGGTTGATCCAAATTTCATCTATGCATAACTACTTTTTCAGAAAAAATCTAAACTTAAAAGTCAGTACGTGCTCGTCAAACCGTAGGACTGAAAGGTAGTGACGAACTCAACCGGCACAATTCAAAATAGAAATAACAGTGAAGAAATATAGGCATGCTTTCAAGTTAAATAAATAGCTCAAAATAGTAAAATAGATCAAATCTGAATAATGTAAAGAATATAACTCTTCTACTTTTACATGCCAATGCACACGCTGTATGTGATGCACCATGCTGACAACCTCATGTGCTCACTCTTAAATACTCAATCACTCGGTACTGTATATGGCCCATAAGGCCCAGGGAAGATCCATCCATGAATATATACACATAACTGACCATCAGTCACCCAGTACCGAGTAACGCCAATCCAGCTCGTGGAAAAGATCCATCTCTAGGTATATAATGCTTCGGACAATACTATGTCCAGGGAAGATCCATCCCTCAATAATATAAAATCACGCTCACTGGGGGTGTGTACAGACTTCAGAGGGGCCCCTTCAGCCCAAGCACTAACATAAATGAGTATAACCACTGCGGCATGTAGCCCGATCCCATAACTATCACTCATACTCAGGCTCTCGGTCTCACTCAGTCATCAATATCTCCAGTCTCACTCACGGGCTCACAATGTCATGAAACTAGCCTGAAAAAAACGATATGATGTATCAATAAATAACAACTGAGACTAAGATATGATATGAAATGAATGAATATGACCGAGTACGAAATATCAACGAAATCAGTTGAAATGACAACAAGAAACGACCACTATGGGTCCCAACAGTACTGTCATAAAGCCTAAACATGATATCTAGCATGATTGACAGCTCAATTACTTTATCACATGATGAAAACACGGATATCAACATGATAGGACCACGATACAGTGCTATGGAATCGACCAGGTCACAATTTTTACGGTGCACACTCGCATGCCTGTCACTTGGCATGTGCGTCACCTCAATGCCAATCACACAACACATAATTCGGGGTTGCGAACCCTCAAAACTAAGTTTGAAAGTGTTACTTACCTCAATCCGAGCAAAACTCTACTCCAAAATGCTTTTGACTCTCAAATCGGTCTCCAAACGTCCCGAATCTAGCCACAAGCAGTACAATACAATTAATATAGGCTAAAGAGACCAATTCCACAAGAAAAATACTAAATTATAGCCAAAATGCAAAATCGGCTCAAACCCGGCTCCCAGGCCCACATCTCGAAATTTGACAAAAGTCACAAAATCCGAAAGCCCATTCACTCACGAGTTTAAGTATACCAAATTTACCAAAATCCGATACTAAATGGTCATTTAAATTCCCAAAATTCACTCTCCAAATTCCTAGCTTCAAATCTCCGATTTTCACCTCAAAACCACACAATCTAGGTGGAAAAACAACGGGAAAAATAAGATTATTGACAAAAAACGAGTTCAAGAAGCTTACCTCAAGAATCCCCTCGAAAATTCTCTCCAAAATCGCCTAAGTCCGAGTTCAAAATATTGAAATGAAGCTAAAATCGAGAATCCTTGTTTTTAACATTCTGCCAGGCCTTTCGTACCTGCGGCCATATTTTCGCACCCGTGGAACCGCTTCTGCAGAAATCACTTAAGTCACTGGGCTCGCACCTGCGAAAACAACCTACCTTTCCAATCCTTCAAACTTCGCACCTGCGCCATTCTTGTTGCATCTGTGTCCTCGTAGGTGCGGAAGGAACATTGCACTTGCGACCACTGCCATCTCCACCTTGCCCGCTTCTGTGGCTCTCTTCCCGCTTCTGCGGGCTCGCACCTGCGGTGCCCACTCCGCAGGTGCGGTTACACCAGTAGCAGCAACACTTCAGCTACTTCACCAACTCAAAACCAAGTCTGTTAACCACCTGAAATCAACCCGAGGCCCCCGGGACCTCAACCAAACATACCAACAAGTTATAAATCACGATACGAACTTAGTTGAACCCTCAAATCATCTCAAATAAAACCAAAAACACGAATTACACACGGATTCAAGCCTAATGAATTTTGAAATTTTCAAATTCTACAAACAACGTCGAAACCTATCAAATCACATCCGATTGACCTCAAATTTTGCACACAAGTCATAAATGACACCACGAATCTACTTCAACTTCCGAAAATCCAATACGACCCCGATATCAAAAAGTCCACTCCCGGTCAAACTCTCCAAAGTTCAAACTTTCGCCAATTCAAGCCTAATTCTACTACAGACCTCCAAATCACAATCCTGACACGCTCCAAAGTCCAAATCACCTAACGGAACCATCAAAATTCAAATCCGAGATCGTTTACAGATAAGTTAACATCCGGTCGACTTTGCCAACTTAAGCGTTCAATTAAGAGACTAAGTGTCTCAATTCACTCTGACATCTCTCCGGACCCAAACCAACTAAATCGTTCATCATACAATAGCTGTAAAGTGCAAAAGTAACAGCAAAATGAGGGAACGAGGCTACAATTCTCGAAACGACCGACCAGGTCATTACAGAAAAGCAGTATATTTCCGCGTGCATTAGTTTAAATTCCTCAAAACTGAAGTTTGAATAATGATCATTATTGATTTTGTAATCTAGCGATCAGTCCATGTGAAAAAGACTATACATATAATGATATGAGTAAATTCTTGTATGACAAGCTTATTCATATTGTCAGTCAAAAATTCGAATAAAAGAGAAGGGATTGTGATAGACTGGTACTCAGCGAACGTAATAAATTTGATGAATCCTCAGTTCCTCACAATATCGTCCGAACGTTCTTAGCCTTGTAGCATTGTAAATAAATATATAGGAGTAAAACTCACCCTAAAGTTGGTTCCTTTTTTTGTATAAAAAATCTAAAGAAGGAAGTTTAGTATCACTATTTTGATGAGCGACCCGTAACAAGCATATTATTTCTTCCGAGGACAAGATTACACATGGAAATTAAAGTGTTAGACTTCACAATATTGTTGAACTGATGAGTTATATTTGACCATCATTAATCAGGCAAGCAAACATCTCCTAAGTAGTTGAACAAAATTGGAAGGATCAAGAGACAACTGAAATCCTATAGGAGAAACTACATGCATCCCAAAAAAAAAAAAATATTAAAAGAAGAAAAGCAATTTAACAATTTCAGCTCAAGTAAACAATTTGGAAGAAAAGAGGTACAAAATTGGATGTCAACACCCCCCCCCCTAAATTTGTCACGGATTATTAGTTACAATCTTAAACTATTCGTGGTCTTAGTTACCACCCTCAACTAGGCCTTTTGAGAGACCATTACCCCCTGGACGCTGATGTGACAAATTGTGTGGGTGCACTCGCCTGCCACATGAATTTTTCTGTATATGTGGCATTTTTTTTAAAAATAAAATATATTTTTACCTTTTTAAGTATGTTACTTTTTTAGATAATTTTTTTTGAATACAATTTATAATAAAACTTGGATAGAACTACATTATTTAGGCTAAATTTGTTTATTTGGCTAAAAATAATTAAGTTTTAGTTAATTCTTTTTTGAATTTAACCTGAAAATAAAGATTCATACAATTGAAATAAACAGTTAAGGCATCTAAAAAGTTATAAAAAAATACATAATTCGAAATTAATTATTAGGCTGTAATTTTTTATTAGCTCTAAATTATGGTGCTCTAAAAATATATATATTTTTTTTAGAGCTATATAAAAAATTATAGCCAAAATAATAAAGTTCAAAATACACATTTGAAATATATTATTCTAAATTATTTTTACTTTTCCTGGTAAAATCTATAAAAAAAATACTATATTTTTAGAGGACCATAATTTAGAGCTATATAAAAAAATTATAGCCTAAATAATTAATTTCGAATTATATATTTTTTATAACATTTTGGATGCCTTGACTATTTATTTCAATTGTATAAATCTTTATTTTCAGATCAAATTCAAAAAAAGATTAACTTAAAATTTATTATTTTTAGCCAAATAAAACAATTTAGCCTAAATAATGTAGTTCTATTCAAGTTTTATTATAAATTATATTCGAAAAAAATTATCTAAAAAAGTAACATACTTAAAAAGGTAAAAATATATTTTCTTTTTAAAAAATGCCACATATACAGAAAAATCTATGTGGCAGGCGAGTGCACTCACACTCTTTGCCACATCAGCGTCCAGGGAGATAATGACTCTCAAAAAGCCAAGTTGAGGGGGTTAATTAAGACCACGAATAGTTTAAGGCTGTAACTAATAATCTGTATCAAGTTTAAGGGGGGTGTTAAGGTATTTTGCCTTTTAAAATCGGAAAAGGGTTAAAAATGTCTCTAAACTATTGAAAAGGTTTTAAAATACCCTTCATCCACCTATTGGGATAAAAACACTCCTCCATCCACTTTTTTGGTTCACTTATGTCCTTTGATTGTTACGTCAATGCTGAATTAAAAATAATTATTATAAAATTTGTAAAAACTAGAAAAAAATCATTTTTAACAAAATATTTTCGTTTTTTTAAACTAATGCACCAGTAGTCCACTAATTTAGTAAAGTCTTCTTTTATGTTTTTTAGTTTTTACAAAAAATAATTCAGTTTTTAGAAAAAAAAAATATTTTTTTTCATTTTTTTCAATTTTTTAAAGCATTTTTTTGTCAAAACTGAAAATAAAATTGTAAAAAAAGAAGGAAAAAAAATTGTTTTTAACAAAAAAATTTCGTTTTTGAATTTTTTTCAGTTTTTTAATGCATTTTTTTTGTTAAAAACTGGAAAAACAAATTTGTAAAAACTGAACAAAAATTTGCAAAAACTGGAAAAAAATCGTTTTTAACAAAATATTTTTGTTTTTTAAAAACTGAAATTTTTTTTTTAAAAAAATTAAAAACTGAAAATAGGGGTCGGGTTGTGGGTTTTTTTAAAAACGAGTTGGGTAAAAAAAAAGTCGTTTTAATCTAGTGCTGTCACGTGACACTTCATCCAAAATAGGAGTATTTTTGTTCCAAAGTATGACAGTAGGGGTATAGATAACCCAAAGTTAGATGGAAGTGCCGCATCTTTTTTTAGTTGAACTTTTTATTCGGGTCGGGTCAATGTTTGGGGCAGATTAGTCCGTAAAACAGTTAGATATGGGTTAGTCTTTTTAATAGGTTAGATGTTTTAATTTCGTCCAATAAGAAGTTGTCACGTGGAATTTAAATAATAATTATTTTTAATTCAACATTGGTCTAACAGTCAAAGGGCATAAGTGAACTAAAAAGGTGGATGGAGGGGTGTTTTTAACCTAATAGGTGAATGAAGGGTATTTTTAAACCTTTTTCAATAATTTAGGGGCATTTTTATCCTTTTTTCCGTTTTAAAATTATTTTCGTGGTTTGCTAGGGGCTTGCTACTCAAGTGGGCAAGAGTAGGGGTGTTCATAAAAACCCGAAAACCCGAACCAAACCGACTAAAAAATCGATACTTTTTAGGTTTGGTTTGGTTTTGGTTTTGAATTTTAAAAATCGATCAAATTTGGTTTGGTTTTGGTTCTAATAAAAAAAATAACCGAACCAAACCGACTATAAAAGTAGCTATTTAAATTTATTATTACACCTATATATGTGTATATTTTTATATAAAGTTTCTAAAATCTTATGGTACATCTTAGTCATTTATATTTTTAGTCTAGTTCTTTGCTATTTAATAATCTAATTCTTTTGCCTTTACATTCTAGTTTGATTAGTAGTTTTCTTTTGCTAAGTATAAAAAGAATTTATTTCATGTTAAAAATAATCAATTTTTAATTGAGTAGTTAAATTATTCATCACTATTGATTCAATTATCATCAATATATCTTGGTAAATGATAGATTTCTCAAAGAACAATTGATTTGATAGTGTTATGTTGAAAATGTAGTAGCCGGAATATCCGTTTAGTTGTGTATGTCTCATATTTAAGAAAAACCCCGATAAATGACCGAAAAACCGACAAAAATCGAAGCGATAAAAATCGACTTAATTGGTTTGGTTTGACTCCGATATTTGAAAAACCGACTTACTTGGTTTGGTTTCTTTTTCGAAAAAAACCGACCCAAACCGAACCATGAACACCCCTAGGCAAGAGTTTGCACTCCGTGCATGAACACCGGTGTAACCATGCAAGAGTACTACCATCCTAATCCCATGGTGCCAACTGCCAAGTAGCAAATTTCCAATATAGAATATTTAATTTAAGACTATATAATTTAAAAAATTATTCCATCAATTAGTGGTTTATTAATTGTTCACCAAATATAGTTGATCCATATTTCATCTATACATAACAACTCTCAGAAAACTTCTTGGCTTAAAAATCTCATGCTCCTCAAACCAACATAGTTAAAGAAGGTTAACTAACAATAGAGTTTTAGAATTTAGAGCATATATGCTTCATCACACTAAATCCTCATAGTCCCCCAATAACTTCCCCTATATATACCCTTTAGTACTAATAATCAAACTCATCTCAACTCAAAACACAATTGAATTTGCTTGGAACACAAAGCAATCTAGCAAATTAAGCCATAACAATGGCTTCTTCCATCAATTGCTCAATCCTCTTCTTGATCATAGCATTATTGTCCTTATCAAGCATCAGCACAACACATGCTGCTCGCGGCCTACTTCAGCTTCCAAACTTGCCTACATTCCCATCACTGCCTCAGCCAACAATGCCACAGTTGCCCACTATTCCTAACTTGCCAACAGCAGCCACATTGCCACCATTGCCAACACTTCCAACAGCAACATCATTGCCTTCTTTGCCTGCTTTGCCCTCTGTACCAAAGGTGACTCTGCCACCAATGCCTGCTATGAATCCTATTCCCAACATGCCTTCACTTCCTACCATTCCCACAATTCCAACCATGCCTACACTTTCACCTCCTCCATCCAACTAATCTTGTGGCTGTGACATTTTAATTGTCTTAATTAATTTCCCTGTTTGATCGTATTTCTTCTTCTTTTTTCGCTTTTCATTTCAATCTTTTGAGAGATTCTTACGGTTTATGTATCGTATCATTTGTATTTTCTTGAGTGTTATCTACTCATTGTCTCTTATGTTTTGAAGTAGATGTGAGATCCATGCTTTCAACTTATTATCGTTTGTGTGTGTACTTACTAACTAACGTCGTATTTGCGTCCACTCTGTTCATAATAACTTCCTCTTGTGAACAAAGATTATGGCTTTTAAATAGACCGATCAGGTTAAAACGAAAAAAATATGCAGCAAAGTCAATTCTTATGATCAATATTGTGCAAGCTTTTGAGAGTGAAACCATTGTATACGGTCTAAATCGGAGAGCTTGATTTCGAAGACTTGATTATACCCCGAGCTCGAGTTCGGAAGCTCGAAGTAAGAATCGAGTCTGGCTTGGATATGCGCACCTCGAGAAGCCAGTCGGAGACCCGTCGTGATCTGCTTCGAGGGCAGTGCAATTTCGATGACACTCAAGAAAGAGCGGGAATTTCTCAAGGACACATGGATCAGGGCATAAATTAAAGGATAAGATTTGTACGAAATAGTACGAGTCCATACTAGGTTGTTATACAGGTGTGCCAATAGAATTCGTTACCACAATTAAGAATGTATTATATTGAGGTTTTCTCCTCCTATATAAAGGGGACCCCAATCATTTGTGAAAAACGCATTATTCACTGCAATAGAATATTCTACTCTGCTTTTCTCGTGCACCACAATTGTTCTTCAGTTTTATTGTTCTACTTTATTGTTTTTACCTTATTTCCTCTTAACTCACCTCGAGGCCTCCAAGATAATCGAGTTCGAGGTCTCCGTTGTTCTAACAACACTGGTTTGGCTCATCAATTCTTCTTATTTAAACCTAATATTACTTGTATATTCGCTAGTATTGGAATAAATTACATATCTTTAAAACAACAAATCATCTTTAATTGCTACTCACATTTTTCGAGATAAATAGTTTGGCGCCCACCGTGGGGCTAAAGATAATAGTGATTATTTCGTTACTAATTCTCGTTACACATGTTATCTTTATATTTTTTCTTGTCAAGATTTTTTTATTCTCAGGCTTAGACATGTTTAGCACACAGAATGCACATATTCACAACGACGAAGGTCTTGAAGAAAATAGTTGTATAGGGATCGGTGTACCACCCATAGACCCTGAGAAAGTTCCAAATATGGAGCCGGTTGATATCAGCTCGCAGAACGATATAAATGTGGATTCAGGTGCAGACCCCGTAGGGAATGCGCATAGGGAAGCCCGGCCCGATGGCCAAAGAACACGAGGAATGGAAGAAGGAGGAGTTAATTTTAGCTTCAGAGTCAGGATAGAACTCCAAACACAGGCGAACCAGTGAGCACTCGACGTGCTGAACCAGCGGTTGAAAGACCCGCTAAAAGCGGCTCGGGAACAGACCACACGGTTATGAGAATGCTCGAAGAGCTCGCCAAAAGGATTGAGACCGAAGAAAAGAAGATTGAAGAAAATGACAAAAAGGTGGAGACATACAACTCTAGGGTCGACCAGATACCGGGAGCACCTCCGATTTTGAAAGGACTGGACTCGAAGAAGTTCGTGCAAAAACCATCCCCCCAGAGTGTGGCTCTGAAGCCCATCTCAAAGAATTTTCGGATGCCAAATATCCCAAAATACAACGGAACCACTGATCCCAAAGAGCACATCACCAAATATACTTGTGGCATAAAAGGAAATGATTTGGAAGACGATGCGATTGAGTCTGTTTTGCTAAAAAAGTTTGGGGAAACTCTATCTAAAGTTGCCATGATTTGGTACCATAACTTACCCCCGAACTCTATTGATTTGTTTGCCATGTTGGCAGACTCATTTGTAAAGGCACACACCGGTGCCATAAAAGTCACAACAAGGAAGTCTGATGTATTCAAAATAAAGCAAAGGGAGAACGAGATGTTGAAGGAGTTTGTGTCCCATTTGCAGTTAGAACGAATGGAGTTACCGCCAGTATCCGATGACTGGGCCATACAAGCCTTCACTCAGGGGCTAAATGAACGAAGTTCGATAGCTTTGAAGCAGCTAAAGCAGAACTTGATCGAGTATCCCGCCATGACTTGGGAGGATGTGCATAACAGGTACCAATCAAAAATTAAGGTCGAGGATGACCAGTTGGGAGCCCCTTCGGGCTCAGTTTATCCAAGCAGGTTACTAGCAAAAGAGTCAGGAAATGCAGACAGGGGTCAAGGATGAATAAGGAAAAATATCAGCCATACGTCGAGGATCGAAGGAACATTCTGAGGTGTATCATACCTCGGAATGATCGAAGAGCAGATCGACGTCAAAGTTCCCGGGGGATCATGAGCAAAACCGATTTTGATAGGCACTTGGGATCGGCAAAGGCACCCCGATTATCGGAGTACAACTTTAGCGTCGATGCCTTGGGTATCGTCTCAGACATTAGCAAAATTAGAGATACTATATGGCCCAAACCTATACAGACCGATCCTTCTCATAGGAACCCCAACTTGATGTGAAATATCATAGGCATAGGACCGAGGATTGCAGGCAGCTTAGAGAGAAGGTAGCCTGGTTGTTCAACGAGGGGCATCTTCATGAATTTCTCAGCGACCGGGCCAAGAACAATTTCTAAGAAAGAGAAGCAAACAGGAAGATTGAGCCCGAAGAACCTCAACATGTCATTCATATGATCATCGGAGGAGTCGATATCCCACAGGGCCCCATATTCAAACATACCAAAGTATCTATTACAAGCGAGAAGCGGACTCGGGACTACATGCCCGAGGACACCCTTACATTTAGCGAGGAAGACATCGAGGCCTTATCTCAGCCTTACAACGATGCACTAGTAATTTTTATCCTTTTAAATAAAGTTCAAGTTAAACATATTCTCGTGGATCTAGGTAGCTCAACAAATATAATCAGATCAAGGGTCATGGAGCAGCTCGGGCTGCTTGACCAAATCATACCTGCCTCTCGAGTCCTGAATGGATTCAACATGGCAAGTGAAATAACGAAGGGGGAAATCATCCTCCCAGTCAACGTAATCGGAACTATACAAGACACCAGGTTTCATATCATCGAAGGAGATATGAGGGATAATGCTTTACTTAGAAGGCCGTGGATCCATAGCATGAGGGCAGTGTCATCAACCTTTCATCAAATGATGAAGTTCCCAACAAAGGATGGCGTGAAAACAATATACGGAGAGCAGCATGCAGCTAAGGAGATGTTTGCAGTACATGACTTGGCACAGGTATCGACACCACCCATATCGGAAAAGTCAAAGGACAAACAGGTCACCAAATAGCAATCACAACCCATACCCTCTGTTGAGCCCGAGGTACAGGTGATCGATGAACAGGTGGTTGGGGACGAAGAAGAAGATTTTCTCACCACCACCCCCCCCGAGCCTTTGTTACCCCTCGAAGAATCGGATGCGACGAAGTCCATGGTCGAAGAACTCGAACAGGCCATGTTGATCAAGCATCTTCCAAAATGAAAGGTATACCTGGGGACGCGGTTAACCCCCGAACTCAGGAAAACCCTCATTCAATTTCTTATCGATAACATCGATTGCTTTGCCTGGTCCCACTTAGATATGATAGGGATCCCACCGGAGATAACTACCCATTGACTGAGCATCAATCCCGTATTTAAACCGGTAAAGCAAAAGAGGATACCTCAGTCCAAGGTAAAGCATACATTAATCAAAGAAGAGGTAACCAAACTTCTCAAGATAGGATCCATTAGGGAAGTAAAATATCCCGAATGGCTAGCTAACGTAGTAGTAGTCCCTAAAAAGGGAAACAAACTTAGAATGTATGTAGACTATAAATATTTGAACAAAGCATGCCCTAAAGATTCTTTCCCACTGCCCAACATCGATCGATTGATCGATGCTACGACTGGACACGAGATCCTTACCTTTTCTCGATGCCTACTCCGGGTACAATCAAATTCAAATGAACCCAGAGGACCAGGAAAAGACTTCGTTCATCACGAAGTATGGTACATATTGCTATAATGTAATGCCCTTCGGGCTAAAGAATGGAGGAGCTACGTATCAGCGCCTAGTTAATAAGATGTTCGAACATCAAATAGGCAAATCTATGGAAGTTTATATTGATGACATGCTAGTTAAGTCCTTGCGCACAGAGGACCATTTGACTCATTTGCATGTGACGTTCGATATCCTAAAAAAGTAAAACATGAACCTCAACCCCGAGAAATGTGCTCTTGGAGTCGGCTCGGGCAAGTTCTTGTGCTTTATGGAGTCGAACAGGGGTATCGAGATCAACCCCGATAAAATCAAAGCCATCGAGGAAATCGACGTAGTGAACAATGTGAAAGTCATACAACGGCTGACCAGAAGGATAGCTGCCCTAGGCCGATTTATCTTGAGGTCATCATATTGGAGCCATCACTTCTTTTTCCTATTCAAGAAGAAGAACAACTTCGTATGGACTCCGGAGTGCCAATAGGCCTTGGAAAAATTAAAATGATATCTCTCGAGCCCACCCCTGCTCCATACTCTTAAGGAGGATGAAACACTCTACTTGTATTTAGCCGTGTCCGAGGTGGCGGTAAGTGGCGTGTTGATTCGAGAAGAACAAGGTACGCAATTTCCTGTCTATTATGTGAGTCAGACCCTAGGAGATGCTAAAACCAGGCACCCACATTTGGAAAAGTTAGCTTTTGCATTGATAAGCGCATCTAGAAAGTTAAAACCATATTTTCAATGTCATCCTATATGTGTACTGACTACATATCCACTTCGAATATCTTGCATAAGCCCAAATTATCAGGCCAGTTGGCCAAATGGGCCATCAAACTTGGGGGGTATGATATCGAGTATCAGCCCCGAACGGCTATCAAGTCTCAAATTTTAGCAGACTTCGTGGCCGACTTTCTCCTGCCCTCGTACCCGAAGTAGAAAAGGAACTCTTACTAAAATGGGTACATCATCGGGGGTATGGACCCTCTTCAAAGACGGTGCCTCAAATGTGAAAGGATTCAGGCTCGGCACAGTGTCATTAGGCAATCTATCAAAACTTCTAAATTGACTAACAATGAGGCCGAGTATGAGGCCATGATTGCAGGACTCAAACTAGCCAAGGGCTTTGGAGCAGAGGTCATCGAGGCAAGGTGTGACTTCCTTTTGGTGGTAAATCAAGTAAATGAGAGCTTCGAGGTTCGAGACGATCGAATGCAGAGGTATTTAGACAAACTTCAAGTGGCATTGCACCGCTTCAAGGAATGGACACTAGACCATGTACCTCGAGAACAGAATAGCGAGGCCGATGCACTTGCAAACTTGGGGTCATCGGTTGAGGAAGATGATATCATCCCGGGGACCGGTGTTCAACTATTGAGGTCGATAGTCGAAGAAGGACATGCAAAAATTAATTCAACAAGTTTTACGTGGGATTGGAGGAATAAGTACATCAACTACTTGAAGCATGGGAAGCTCCCCACGGACCCAAAAGAGTCGAGAACACTTCGAGCCAAAACATCTCGATTCTCACTTGATGAAACTGGAACATTGTATAAAAGAACCTTCAATGGACCACTGGCGGTGTGCTTGGGACCCGGGGACACCGATTATTTATTACGAGAAATTTATGAGGGAACTTGTGGGAACCATTCTGGTACCGACTCTTTGGTTCACAAGGTGATCGGAGCAAGGTATTATTGGGATAGCATGGAAAGGGATACGAAGGAGTTCGTTCGAATGTGTGATAAATGCCAAAGATTTTCATCGATGATCTATCCACCCGGTGAACAACTCCGTTCGGTCTTATCCTCATGGCCATTCATAAAATGGGGGATGGACATCGTCGTCCCCCTACCAACGACACTAGGTAAAGCTAAATTTATTTTGTTTATACTTCTCAAAATGGGTAGAAGTGCAGGCCTTCAAGAAAATAAGAGAAAAAGAAGTCATCGACTTCATATGGGACCACATCATATGTTGGTTCGGAGTACCGGCCGAAATAGCATATGACAATGGGAAACAATTCATCAGCAGCAAAGTAACAAAATTCCTTGAGGACCATAAAATCAAAAGGATTCTATCAGCACCTTACCACCCAAGTGCAAATGGTCAGGCCGAGTCCACAAACAAAACCTTCATTCGAAACATAAAGAAAAGGCTAGAAGATGCAAAGGGGAAATGGAGAGAAGTATTGCACGAGGTGCTATAGGCATATCGAACGATATCAAAGTCGAGCACGGGGAGGCCCTATTTTCTTTGGTATACGGGTCCAAAGCATTGATCCTAGTCGAGGAACCTAGCGTCAGGTTTCAGCATGCCATTGAGGACTCAAATCACGAAGATATAAACACTTCTCTCAAACTACTAGATGAAAAACATGAGGCTGCATTAATCCAAATGGCCGCGCAAAAACAAAGGATCGAAAGGTATTACAACAGAAGGACGAACCTTCGATATTTCAGAGTCGGGGACTTAGTCCTAAGGAAAGTCACTCTCAACACTCGAGACCCAAACGAAGGGAAACTAGGCCCCAATTTGGAAGGACTGTAATGTGTCCTCGGAGTCGTAGGGAAAGGATCCTACAAACTTAGCACAATGGAAGGCGAGCAACTACCGAACAATTGGAATGTATCGTTTCTCAAACGCTATTACTGCTGAGGTATGACCTTATCCCCTTTCCCATTTATATTCAAAACTAACTCCTTGCAGATGTTTGATTGGAAACATCGAGGCACCTTTCAGCTCGAAGACCTTAGGTTTTAAAGCATGCATTGCACTCTTTTTCCCTTAGATCGGGTTTTATCCTAAATGGATTTTACCGGCAAGGTTTTTAACGAGGAAACACCTATATTTTACCTATGGAATATTCAACAAGTATTCAAGGCTTCTTTTTAATCAACCTCGAACACTGGGGGGCATCACCCTCGAAGGGCGCAGTCTCGAAGAAAGCAATTCATGACAAGAAGGGCCTAGATAGGGGAATGTTGTAATGGGACAAACGGTTAAATGAACCGTGTCCATGTAAAATAGTCGAGCCCCCAGTGACAAAACATGTACACATGTATCAATTATTCTTATTATATCGAAACATTTTGTGCCTTCAAAGAAGTCTACAATTTTCACATTTAACGACTCAAGGGCCAAAAACTCGAATGCACCCGAATACTCGGGGACTGTCATCCACAATCGACATATCGAGTCATTAAACACTCAAACTTATAAGACCTCAAAGAGGCACATTCGAGCTCACAATACCTCAAAGAGCCATACTCGATCTCACAAGACCTCGAAGAGGCATCCCGTCGATATTAAGGCCAAGGCCGTCACATTCGGGGACTAAAGGTTACGGCCATATAAAATACTACGGTCATATGAAAAGACTACAGCCGAAATAATGTGGCTCGGAGACATTCGACTTCCGCCATAAAACTAAAAGGCCTTCATATACTTTGAAAAGAACCGGTTAAATCAGGCTACCCTCGACAAAAGAAAATTATAAAGGGCTTCGATAAAATCAGCCCTCGAATAATGCGAAGACTTCGATAGTATCAGCCTTCGAAAAAACTCAAGAGGTGTTCGTTTATCGTTGCATATAAAATTACAAACAAGGTTCAAATCAATCAAACCTTCAGAAATCAAAAAGTACATGCTAAGGCATACCAAGAATTTCACTAAGTCTTTAGCCAGAAAGAGGGATAAATTTATAGCCACTTTAAAGGCTGAATTGGCCCTACATAAAGATCCTAAGGGCCAAACCAAAAGAGCCTAAGGGTCAACCTAAAAGAGCCTAAGGGCCAATCTAAAGAGACTAAGGGCCGATATTTGAAGAGCTTAAGGCTGAAGCACACCATGCTCGAGACCTTACCTAGCTCGAGCTCAAAAGTCCCGAGCTAAAACTTAGCTTGAAGATCGAACCCTAAGTGGTAACCTATTATTGATCGTTGATCAAAACACAAAACTCGAGGGTCTACTCTACCCCGAATTTGAATCAACACTAAGAGATTATAGCATCAAAAATCAAGAAAATTTTGAAGAAAAATTGAAGGCAAACAATCAAGGAAACTCCTTCCCCTTTTATATATACAAAAGATATTACACAGGAGTCCTACAAAGCAAAAAATTACAAAAAGATAGAAAAAATTCTACCTACGCTAGAGGGGCATCTCCCCCCCCCCCCGGGACCTGTCACTCCCCCGGGACCAGCCTCTTCCCCGGGGGTAGCTTCTTTGACAACCCCCTCCTCTTCATCATCTTCGACGTCGTCATCATCGTCAGAAGAAAGGACAAATTTGGCATCAGGCTCATCTGCCTTAGCTTACTCTATCTCCTCGGAAAGATCGAAGCCCTTAGCATGGAACTCTTCGAGGGTCTCCCTCCGGGATCGGCATCGGGCATAGTCATTGCTTCTTTTCTCTCGGTCGGAAGCCCCCATAAACTCTATCTGAGCATCGATAGCATCCTTCAAATAGATGGCCACTACCCTGTCGGCCTTGGTTTGTATTTCTCTAGCTTCGGCCCGGACTTCCACAACTTCGGCCTTGGAGTTCGCAAGACCCGCCTCGAGCTCAGCTATTCTGCCAGCCTGAACCAAGTTGCTCCCTTGAGCATTCTAAAGTTGAACCTCGAGGGTCGATACCTTCGCCAGTGCATCATTTTTAGCCACAACAAGGGTATCAATCTTTGCCTTCCATTCATTGCACTCGACTCGAACTTGATCTACCTCGCTCCGGAGCTGCCCAATCATATCTAGCTTTTGCTGCAGCTCAGATATTGAAGTATTAGCCTCCGAAGATGGGAGAGGTAGCCCGTATTTTTTCAGAACAAAGGTTACCTGCTTTTCTAACTCATTCTCGTATTCACTAGCTTTGGTCAACTCTGATCAAAGATGCTTCAGTTCTTCCTCCTTTTTGTCAAGGAGAAGCCTAAGGGTTTTCTCCTAATTCGAAGCTCTACGCAACTCGGCTTCACAATGACGCAACTCGATCTTAAGTTTATCGAAGGCCTACAGAAAGGAAAGATTGATTAGACAAAAGAGGAAAGTATAAAGTCGGAAAAATTGTATTGTCACTAAAAACTTAAAATTGAGCAAAGACGTTGAGCCTCCTCGAAGGTTGAGCTTGCATCCACTGGGTCGGCCTCATCGACCCCAACAAAGAAACCCTGGAAGAGGTCATTTTCACTCGGAACTCCGCCTAGCTCGGACGTCTTCAAGTTCTGAGCATCCCTAATGGCATACTGGTAGAAGGTCGAAAATGATGACGAATGACCTGCTGTCATGGCCTCAGGGAGATCACCCAAGGCTCTTTGTTCAGGCAAAGGAGCTTCGAAGCTCGTTCCCTTTGGAGTATTTCCAGAAGTTTGAGAAGCAGTTACCACGTCAGGTGATGCAAGGCCTTCATCCCCCTTTTCTTTTAAAGTTACTTCCTCGAGGTTAGGGGCCCTGATCTCAGCAGGTTTGATAGCCTCTGAAGACTTCCTGGTTCAAGTCACTAACGTCGAACCCTCCATCTCGTCATCGTCATCATCCATGAACTGGTGGACCGAGTCAATATCCACATTGATGACGACAGTTTTCTTACGCCTCCAAGCGGGCTTTGCTTGGCTTTGAATGTCCTCGATCTTCGAGGAACCTTTTATCTTGTTATCCTTCTTTGTCTTTAGAGCTGAAGATCCCACTTCCTCCCCGGAAGGGGGCAGCCTCATCTCGAAGAACTCACCAATACCTGCAATGGAGGAATTAGGTCGCATGAAGAAAGACATTCTTAATAAGGAAAGAAACATTATAATGTGTACCGTGGTGTTTTGCCTCCCACTTGCCCTTCAACAAGTCCCGCCAGTTGCGTTTATCGTATGATGAAGTAGCAACTAGTTTGCGAACCTGGTCCTCGAGGTCGAGGACCGCATTAGGCATCCACGGGACCACTGCAGAAAAGGGAAAGGAATAATTATGCGAAGTTTAGAAAAATTTATGGAAAAGTACTAAAGCAAAGAATTCCACTCACGTTCGAAGTTCCATTTCTTGGGGAATGGCAGGAAATCCTTGGGAATAACATCGATGGTCCTCACCCGGATGAACCAGCTCATCCAACCCCGATCCTTGTCTTCGTCGTTGCTGGCAAAGAAGGACTTGGTTGATCGGAGTTGGAGTTTGATTAAACCTCGTAAATGTTGAGGTCGATATAATCGGATGAGGTGGCTGAGGGTGAACTCGAGCCCGACCTTTTCAATGAAGAACCTCATCATCATTACGATCCGCCTAAAGGATGGTTAAATCTGGCCCAAGGTGACTTGATTTCTTTGGCATAATTCAAGCACAAGCGGACTGAGAGGACCCAACGTAAAGGGGTATGTATACACACTCAGGAACCCTTCTATGTAAGTTGTGATGTCCTCCTCACGAGAAGGTATTTGCAGAACGACCTTCTCTTCCCATTTACACTCTCTCCTCACAGCGTCAAGGTGTTGTTTCTCAATTGACCTTATATACCTCTATACATGCTCTCGACAGGTGGGGACATCGGGAGGGTTCTCAACTATAAAGTCCTTTTTCAAGGAACAATTGCTCGGTACGATCTCGTGAAGCGCCGGCGGTTTACCACCGACCGGACGGGAAGTAGAAGTGGAGGTTCCTTCTTTCTGAGGAACGGACTTGGAAGTTTTTGCCATCGGTTCTTTAGAAAAGGACGGAAGGAAGAAATGAATAAACCGGAGAGGTTTTGGGCTAATACGGTGGAGAAACTGATGGTGAAAAGGAAACGATAGAGGAAAATAGGTGTTGCAAGGTGGAAAAGTTATTAATGAGAAGGGAAAACAATTATATATAGAGGAAGGCGGCGACGGTTCGTTAATATTGATAGTCGACCGACTCTGATGTGCATGTAATGCTCTTTGGGGAAGAGAACCGACGGGACGCTTCGATCATTTCAACGCTTACGTCATAAGAGTGATGTCATATTCATGAAGGACTTCGGGAATTCAAATTGTTTCATATCATTTCATTCTAAAAACGTGGGGACTATCTGTATACGGTCTAAATCGGAGAGCTTGATTTTGAAGGCTTGATTATACCCCGAGCTCGAGTTCGAAAGTTCAAAGTAAGAATCGAGCCTGGCCTGGATATGCGCACCTCGAGAAGCCAGTCGGAGACCCGTCGTGATCTACCTCGAGGACAGTACAATTTCGATGACACTCAAGAAAGATTGATAATTTCTCAATGACACGTTGATTAGGACATAAATTAAAGGATAAGATTTGCACAAAATAGTACGAGTCCATACTAGGTTTTTATACAGGTGTGCCAATAGAATTCTTTACCACAATTAGGAAAGTACTATATTGGGGTTTTCTCCTCCTATATAAAGGGGACCCCAATCATTTGTAAAAAATACATTATTCATTGCAATAGAACATTCAACTCTGCTTTTCTCGTGCTCCACAATTATTCTTTCAGTTTTATTGTTCTACTTTATTATTTTTACCTTATTTGCTCTTAACTCACCTCGAGGCCCTGAGATAATCGAGCTCGAGGTCTCCGTTGCTCTAACAACACTGGTTTGACCCATCAATTCTTCTTACTTAAACCTAATATTACTTGTATATTCGCTAGTATTGAAATAAATCACATATCTTTAAAATCATAAATTATTTTTAATTGTTACTCACATTTTTCGAGGTAAACAACCAATAAATATAGGTGGAAGCTACTCATTAATCAGAGAAGCATGCCAAAGCAACCCACGTAGCAAAATTAATTTAAAAAAAAGATTGGCATTCATGCTAAAATGAGGATAATGCCATTAATTCTTGGTCAACCACTTGGGAGATGCATCGACCGTAGAAACATCAAATAAGACCTTAATTCATATGCTAGTTTCACCGATAGCTATTAAACTTTAATTTGTAATAAGTTCACTAAATATTATTTTTATCCTAAAAAAAAGTCACTCTTTAACTTTGTCTAAGTATCACACAAAATCACTAAATAATTTTTATAACAAAAAAGTCATCCAACTTTAACTAAGTACAATAAAAATGTCTCATTTGTTTCTAACGTAAAAGAACATTTCTTTTCGATTTATTGGTTTTCGTACTGAAATCATTCCATTGTTGATCAACAACCTCGGTGATGTGTCCATTCTAGATGGTGAAAATAAGTTCATGGCTCGTAACTCTCATCAAATGCGGACTCAGGATTTTTACGCGATGAAAGCATAATATTTTGGTCTATCAATTCCCTCTATTAGATGTGGATTCAAAATTTAGCGAAGTTTATAGGGTTCGATGATCCTTAATATTGTTAGGTGTTTGTCCAGATTTTCTTACCATAATTGCTTTTCTTATTTTATGAAGGAAATGACAATATATTTATCATAATTGGATTTTTCTTTTCCTAGAAGGAAAATATAATTCTTTCATATTTGGCTAGTCCCTTTTCTTGTAGAAAAAGGTTTGGAGTTCGATAAATTGAAGATCCGTCCTTCTCATTCAGGAGTATCCACAATGTAGCCATATGAGGCTTGAGAGTCGTATTTAGGGGGAGAACTTTACGGGACAAGTGTTAGTGTGTCACTTGTGTTTGCCTCTTCGTGAGGTTATTCTCTCGATATTTTGTACTCTCTTTTATTATAGTGGATTGTTCATCTCTGCCGTGGACGTAGGTCAATTGACCGAACCACGTTAAATATTTGTGTCTCTTTTTGGTATATTTCTCGTTGTTGTATGATTTATCATCGTTCAAAGTTTGTTTTGCTAGCTTTCGCATGACATCTGACTTTTTCGGTTCTAACAAATATTACATGTAGGTCCGCCTCTAACTCTCATCTAATAAAATTTATAGCAAATAGTACATATAAATTTACAAAGCTTACTACATTAAGCATATAAAGTTTGCCAAACACTACATCATGTCTGATCCTCATGAAAAACTCCATCTAGTATGTTACAACTTACCAGTCCAAAATCCAAGTAATTAGATATATGGCAAAAAACTCTTGACTTAATACAAATACAGAGAGGAAAATAACTAGACAAAAACACTCAATAATGAAAACAAAAAGAACAAGACAAACCAAAAAACAAACAAACAAAAAAGAACTAAATTATACCCCTTCACTTTTTCCACAATTAACATCTCTCTGAATTCTCATTATTCCAGAAATCTTTGTCTCTCTAGAGCTGTCCAATTTGTCAAACACAAACTCATTTGGTCCCCCTAACAATAATCATCAATCACCATTATTTATCAACATTGATAAAGACGTGGACGTTTATTTCCCAACAAATCCTGGCCCATATTCTGTGCCAAAAAATTGGCTTTGTCCATTACCAATTTTAATGCTCTTCTCAATTGCCCTAACCCTTCTTCTCTACAACCATTTTCCAACATTTGTACCCATAAAATACACTTTATTCTGCCTCCTACTGTTGCCATTTCTGCCCTTATAATTTTCCCTTGTACTGTACTTAATGCCCTTCTTAAATCCATCATAATTTCTGGCCTATCCTCACAACATATTGTTGCTTTTGCTAATAATGTTCCAGAATTATTACTGTTACAGTAGCTTAGGTTTAGTTCATCTGATTCACTTGGAAAAATGAATTTCTTCATTGTTGTTTGATCATTACTGCCCATGTAGTTCATGAAATCATCGGTGTTGTCGTCGTCTTCGGACATTGTTGCTCCTAGTTCTGATGTTGTCTTTTTAAGCTCCCTTACACATCTTACTGCTTCTGCTAGTAAAGATGCCTTGTCTGTCTGCAAAATTTGCATGACCAAATGAATTAAGTTAGATAGATAATTTTCACATTTGTTTTTTTAGGGTTTTTATGTAAAAAAGTTTGTCAATGAGAGACTAACGTGGATCAGTGCCTTCTTGAGCAAGAAAATGTGATCTTTATTTTAAGGGGAAACCTAGAAAAAAGTATAATTAACATCTTCGTCGTTCTAAAATGACAAATATTTTGACCAAAATTATTTAGCCATAGATGTTGGCAAAAAAAATCAATTTTTTTTTGGAAACATTGTTTGTTCGTGTAATATGATCGATTTTTTTAAAAAAAAAAAAATTCAAGTTCCCAAAATCTGGTTTAGGGTAGTTTTTGGGTGAAAATTTTTCTTTCTACTAACAAAGTTTCAAGTTTTGTACAAATAAAGTGCATGTCCAAATACAACTTTAACTTAAAGTTTAAAATTATTTTTTAACACAACTTCAAAACGCGTTTTTTAAATTTCAACCAAATCTATGTCGCATCAGCTTAGACTCAAGTGACAAAAAGGAATTAATGATCTAACAATTTCGTACATCAAACTACATAGGATGAGAGCATATAACTTTTAGGAAAGGTAACAACTATATTAGTCAAAAACATCATTATGAAAAATAACCTAAATTATACCCTAAATTGCATTAATGAAACTCCACTTCTAGAAATTAACAATATATGAAACCTAGCTATCATATATTACCTGGTGGGTAAAAGTAAAACCAAAAAGCAAAGAACTATTAGGGCCTAGGGACTTCATGATTATTGAACAGAACGTACATAATATTTCAAATTCAAAAATATTAGAGTAAGATAGTTTTAGCTACGTAGAGATGGTAAAATATAACCATATTTAGTAACTAGGTCAAAGGTTCGAGCCATAAAACCAGTCATTAATGCTTGCATTAGAGTAGACTGTCTACGTCACGCCCCTAAGGTTGATGTCCTTCTCCGAATCGTGCGTGAATGCAGAATGCTTCGTGCATATTGGATTATGGCATGTTTGTTGACCAGACTCGACCATTTGCCACCTCTAGTTATTATATGGATCATAGTTGAAAAATAATGAGTCAAAGTTGCAAAAAACTTACTTTGATAGTATTAGGAAGGAGATTACGAAGGGTAGCAAGATGGCCATTGATTCTTTTTCTTCTCCTTCTTTCAGCTTCACTATGACTTTTATTAGCTGCAATTGCTTTAGCTTCAGCCATTGATCTTGGACTTACTACACTTGAACTTTCCACATTAAACATTTCAGGTGATGAATTTATAATTCCATGTAGAAAATTATATGAATCTGAACAACCCCCTAGTTCATAAAAGCTTGGAAATGAATGGTTTATCATTTTTTTTTTCAAAATTTCACAAGTCTATTTAGAGGCAAAAGATTGTAAGAAAAAGTAGGAATCTTGAAAAAAAGGGAAGAATATATGAAGGGTTCTGAAAAAATGTTCTGAAGATTCTGTAACATATATTCTCACAAAATTATTTTGGTCAGAGGAGTTGATTTGATTGAAATTCGTATCTTTTAACTTTGAGTTGGGTATTACTAAATTTTGTGAATCTGGTTGTGGTATGAGTAAGTGAGAAACTGAGATAACTTTGCTTTTTTATAGTAGTGTGTGGAAGCATAAAGCCGGAATTGTAAAATATTGTATGCATGCTTTTTGACTCATTCAGAGTTTTGTTGATAAAATCGATTATAGAACAGAAAAGGTAAAAATAAATAATATCCATTCACCTACGCAAAAAATTATTTAGTATACAGTTTTCACTTCGTTTCAATTAATTACGTGACATAGTTTGAACGGGCATAGCGGGAGCTTAGTGCACTAGATTGCACTTTTTTAGTTTGAACTTTGAACTGGGATGAAGCTTGAAAATTGAAGATTTTGAAACTTGTGGTGGCAATATAACTTTTAAAACTTGTAGCCTTAAACATGTCATATTAACATTTGTGTAACTATAAAAAAAAAATTATTGAGTATATAAAATGAAAAATGTAAAATTAATTGTTTTCAAATATATAAATATATCATTCTATTTGGAATGGATTAATAAGAAAATATTGTCACATAAACTAGGATGGATAGAGGATCTCTTTAGGGCCTCTAGCTAGGGTTTAGTGTTAGCCCTTGCTATTTCATTAATTAAATTTAATCTCGTTTTAAAGAAAATGTAAGGAAATTAATTAAACTGTTGTTTGAATTTCTTTTCTTTTCTTTCTTGATTACATAGTACAGTTTGACTGAATATAATTAACACCTAAACCAATACACACACATGTCCTAATTCTCAAGTTTCCTTTTGGGGGACTTTGGGCTTAGGTTTGAAGGAAACAGGTGGCGTTTTTTGATGTTTTTATAAAATTGTATTTGCAAATTCAGTTTAAGAGCTTTTGAAAAGAAAAAAAAAGTATTTTTTCTAAAAATAATTTGGTGTCCGATATTAATATTGAAGTTTCAACTCATCAGATTCGTGCCGCATAAACTCCATTAAATGGAAAAGCGCTTCCTACCAGGAAAAAAGATTGTTGTAGTAATATGGTTTCTTTTACTACTTTTAATTAGAATTCCATCTAGAGATCATCCAGTTGGAATTAGATGTGGGGGCGTATCTAGCCTTATGGTACCGGCTCATTTAAACCCAGTATTTTTATGCGAAGCATAATTTATGTGTAAAAATTCATTAAAATTACAATAAATAACATATATGAACCCATAATTAGTTGAAGAAAAATAATAAAACTAATTGTTCATAATTGCAATTACCTAGTGCAGTTTGACGTGGAATAGTAATGTTTCCACTACCTATTGTAAGACATTATAACTTTTCCACAAACGAAAAATGAAATACAAAAGGGAGAAGTGAGTTTTGGGGAATCTTGAATAAAAGGGGTCAGCCTTTTGGTATAACAAAGTTTCTGTTCACTATCACTCATTTGATGGCTTATATCCTTCTTATTGTATACATGTTGAAGCTAATTTTGATTTAGTACACAAGACCTAAGTTTTTTTTCCATGCCTTTACAATGACTTGGATATTTATTTTCATTTGATTAAAAGGAAATTGTTAAACGAAGTAAGCATTGTCAAAGTGAGGCTCCAACAATTTGAGTAGAGATGTCAGTACAAAAAAACGGAATTATTGCAGCGGTTAAATAACGGCGGTTCAACGAAACCGCCGCAATATATATCATAATACGGCGGCGTTCTAGACGCCATTAGTGCGTAATGTAAAACCGGTGTTTTTTAACAATTACGATGGTTCTAAACTGCCGCTAGTTAGACAAAATTTTTAATAATTTATTTAATGTTATTATTCTGTAATGTAATATAATATATCCATTCAAAATTTCAAACACCTTCTCTCTCATTCAAAAGCCCTAAACAGAGTAAACTAAAGCCCCAAAACAGCGATTCCCCAAATCACTGTACAACTTCTCTCTCTCTCTACACCTTCTCACTCGTTCTCTCTAAACAAGTGATTCCCCCAAATCACTGTAATGTAAGACGTTTATATCCATTAACGATTCTCCCAAATCCTTTCGCTTTTATGTAAGGAGATCAGATTTAGGTAATGTGTTTGAATTTCACTGATTTAGGTTTTGAATCCGTTAACGATCCCTCTTTCTTTCCTTTTTTTTTCTTTTGCTTGGTCAATTTGATATTAGCTGTACAGTTTGATGACAAAAAATACTAGTATTGCTCATTTGTGAACTAAAGACAAGTTACTTCACTGAAAACGTATCAAATAATGCATGCTGATGGTATAAACAAAACTAATTTGACGATATGAATAGTTCATGGATGTTGTAGTTTTTGTTTTTTCCTGAATAAGTTTCACATGTTCTTTTCTTTGTTTATTTCTCGCTTTAGTTTCCGTTTATTCTTCAAAAGTTAAAAAGTGAGATTAAGTGATTACTATTCTTTTGATTTCCATATAGTGGCTATGAACTAGCTTTTTCATTTTTATATTGTGATGTATTTTATATTTTCTTTTCTAGCCATGCCAATTAATAAATCTTGGATTAGCAAACCACGAAATACACTTGAATACGCGGATGGGCTTACAAAATTTCTAAATTTTGCTTTTGAGTATGGGTCTATTGATGGGCGTGTAATTAAGTGTACGTGTCCGAAATATGGTTTTAACAAGTGGCAAAGAAGAAATGTAGTTGAAGAACACCTGACTTGTAAGCCTTTTCCAAAAAATTATAAAGTTTGGTATTTGCATGGTGAAGAATCAAATCCAACTATGCCACAAACGTTTCAGAGCACACATGTCATAGAAGAAACTCTGCAGCCCTAAGATCCAATGGTAACCATGATTAACGATGCATTTGGGTTCATAGGGAACAATGTCAATGAGCCTGGTGTGTCTTGTGAGCCTATGAATAGTGAAGAAACATTTAATGAGGGCATAATAAAGAATATGCACAGTTCTATGAGATGGTAGAAGATGGCAATCAACCATTATATGAAGGGTGCGCGAAGTATTCCAAATTGTCCTTTCTAGTCAAATTGTATTATATCAAGTGTTTGTGTCGAATGACTGATAAAGCGATGAGTATGATATTAGAATTGTTAAAAGATGCCTTTGAAGATGCCAAGATTCCTGTTTCTTTTTATGAGGCCAAAAAAAACCATCAACAAACTTGGTCTTAATTATACCAAGATCTATGCTTGCCCAAATGATTGTATGTTATATTTTGGGGAAGATGAAGGCTTACAAGAATGCAAAAAGTGCAAGACATCTAGGTGGAAGGACAATAAAAAGAAGTAGCCCGCAAAGATTTTGCGCTACTTTCCACTAATGCCAAGGCTACAGAGATTGTTCATGTGCTCTAAAACTGCTGAGTCTATGAGATGGCATTCTTCTACGGGTAACCAAGATGGATTGATGAGGCATCCAAGGGATTCTCAAGCATGGAAAGCATTTGACTTGCTTCATCCTGAATTTGTTGTAGATCCTCGGAATGTACTAGGCCTAGCTAGTGACGGTTTCAATCCTTTTGGAGCAATGGCAATAAACTATAGTATTTGGCTTGTGGTTCTTATTTCATACAATCGCCCTTCTTGGGAGTGCATGAAACAAACTTCATTCATTCTTTCAATAATCACTCCAGGAAAACAAATGCCCAGCAGTGATATTGATGCGTACTTACAACCTCTTATCCAAGAGTTAAGAGAATTGTGGTACAATGGAGTGCAGGCATTAGACTCTTAAAATGCGAGCAGCCTTGATGTGGACAATTAGTGATTTTCCTGGGCTTGGCAGCTTATCTGGATGGAACACATACACTCAGTTTGCTTGTCCCACATGTAACTTTGATACAGACTCTTGCTGGCTGAAGCATAGTAGAAAATGGTGTTTCATAGGTCATCATCGTTTTCTTGAAAGCAGCCATCGGTTTAGATTGCAGCGTGTCCGTTTTAATGAGAAAATCGAGCAACGGGGGCCACCAATAGCATTATCAGGGTCAAACATATTGAAACAAATGGAGGGAATCAATAATAGTTTTGGGAAAGTATCTGAGTCGAATGCTGAAGGTAAAAGAATTCGAGGAAAAACTATTGCTGAAGATGGACCAAAACAGTGGAGAAAGAGAAGCATATTCTTTGATTTTCTTATTGGGAATCTAACTTGTTGCGTCATAAGCTAGACCTTATGCACATTGAGGAGAATGTGTGTGAGAATGTGATACATACTTTGCTCAATGATACTGAAAAGTCAAAAGACAATCTTAAAGCTCGGAATGATCTTAGAGAAATGGGTATAAGGAAAGAACTTTGGGCAGATAAGAATGGAAGTTATCGTCCAGCCTTGTTCAGTCTTTTAAATTCAAAGAAAAGTGGATTTAAGAAAGACATATTTTTGCGGACTTTAAAAAATGTCAAAATGCCTGATGGATACGCTAGAAATATTTCAAGATGTGTCGACTTGAAACAACAAAAGCTCAAGTCAATGAAGAGTCATGATTTTCACATTCTCATGCAACACTTGTTATCAATTGCCATACGTAATGTTTTACCAGACAAGTTGTTTTATTTCAGAAATTACTTTCTTTGTGGGTAAGTAGATAATCCATTTGTTAACTTGCTTGTATTTCCTCAATATATTGCAGTAGTCTAACAATTTCACTTTGAATATCTTTGTTCTATATATATTTGCTTATTCAACTTATTTGCTTGAATCCAATGTCTGTGCTCAAGTATAAAAGAAGATGTATTTGCTGAAAATCTATAAAAACAATATCATATTGGCTATATAAAGAGAATCCTTTAGTGGTTTGCTTCAAGAATGTGTAACATGGTAAGTTGCAGGTGGCTTCTTAGTATATTTGGTTGATGGTCAACATAGCAGTGATTGTATATGATGTATATTTTCCTGTTTCAAATCAACCTAATTTAACTGTAAGTCTGTAACATAGGTTGGGAACTTGATCCCATGTCAAATCAACCTAAATTCCACTGTTATTTTCACCCTTCCAACCCCTATACTTTTTATTGTAATTGTACCGTAGCTATCTTCTTCATTTGTTTATTATCTTCAACATTACTTGGTTGAGCGAAAGTTCTATTGAAGTTTTTGGTGTCTCAAGCCTCAATGTTGTATCAGCCACTTCTTCAATTGTGACCTCATATTGTTTCAGCCCATTTCAAAGAATTAGAATTTTGGTTCCTCCAATTTCAATGTTATGTTATGCAGGCACCCAATCTAGGAGATGACGTTGGAGATGGCCTTGGAGATGGCGTTCCGTCACCAACTGAGCCTAGAAGATCCTTTGACGGAAGTCACTATGAAAATGGAGCAAACAACAATTAGTAATCATTGTTAGGATGAACTATGTTTTTTTGTGTTGTAACTATTGAGTAACTCTCTTAATTCTATGCACCTTAAACTTGAATCCTGGATGATGTGGATTTTGGGTATGTTTTAATGATGAATATTTTGCTTATCTAAGTCTCAACTATAATTTATGTTAATTATTATGATGGGTGCTTGATAATATATTATGATGGATTTTGTGCATTAGAAATTAAAGGATAAAGAATTGAAAAATTAACATTAAAATATTACAATTATGGCAGTATAAAATGGCTATCATTTGAAAGGGAGAGGACAACAATTACGGCGGTTCCAAACCGCCACAATAAGCAAAGTAAACACCCGTACTTAAAAATGCATATTGTGGCGGTTTTATCTGCATATTGCGGCGGTTAGACGAAAATCGCCGTATTACACCTTTTGGCGGAAGCGATTATGACGGATGAGTAGGACGCCATTAATAACAGTTGTGGCGGTTCTGAACCGCCACTATAAACAAATAAAACCGCCACAATTACCTCGATTTTTTATAGTGTGTATTAGGAGTGATGTAGATTTGGAAATATTGAAAAGCCTTGTCTGTTTGGTTCACACACTAATTATATAAAGGTTATAATGCAGGAATTGTTTGTGTGGAGATTAATAATGAATAAGTTGTTATATAATGATTATAATGAGAAAATTATTATACACACACAAATTACTTATAAATACTCTTTTGAATAGTTAAATTCCCACAGAGTTAATACACGTGTTATTATTTCACATTCTATCTCGCATAAAATAATATATAAATTCTTTGATAACTTTATGCAAGTAATACATAATACATAATTATTCACCGGCCGATGATTATTTTTTCCTTATGTGCTCAATCAAGATACTATATTATTTTATGCGAGATTTTATGTTGGAATTAATTATTCAAGATATTAACCAAACTATCCTTGAGATAAAGAAATGTCAAAGTTAATTAATGTCACGATCCGGATTTTTCACTCTCGGAAGTTGTAATGGCGCCTACTCGTGAAAGCTAGGCAAGCCAACTATTAATGTTTTAACCCATTAGCAATCAACCCAAATAGATATAAACAATAGCTACAGTTAAACAGTTGAAAAGTGCGGAAGAGTTATAGCAAATTCAAATAATCCAATACATATCTACCCACAAATCTGGTGTCACAGATTCACGAACAACTAAGATTTTTACTACAAACACTGCTCTGAAAAGATAAGTACAACTGTTCTCGGAATGAAAAGAGACACCAGAAAGCTAAAATAGGGAAGGGGGACTTCAGGCTCGGCGGACGCCAGCAGATCTATCTTGGTCACCCTGGACTGAAGGCAGCTACCTCAGCTACTCACCGGATCCGGTACCGAAATCTGCACAAAAGAGTGCAGAGTGTAGTATCAGTAAAACCGACCCCATGTACTGAGTAAGTGTCGAGCCTAACCTCGGCGAAGTAGTGACGAGGCTAGGACACGTCACCCTGGACTGAAGGCAGCTACCTCAGCTACTCACCGGATCCGGTACCGAAATCTGCACAAAAGAGTGCAGAGTGTAGTATCAGTAAAACCGACCCCATGTACTGAGTAAGTGTCGAGCCTAACCTCGGCGAAGCAGTGACGAGGCTAGGACACGACAATCATATATACATGTGCAGTTAAATCATATACAAACAGAATCATAATAACAGGAATCAACAGAATAAGGTGGGAAGGGGACATGCTGCGAGAAATAGCAGATTCTAACAATAAGCCAATAAAAAAGTATGAATAAGGAAGCGTAATGAACATCATATCTATATCATCAAGAATAATGAAACAGTAACACGTACACGACATCACCCTTCATGCTTTTACTCTCATCCTCACCATATGAAACAACATAAACGACACAGCATCACTCTTTATGCCTTACCTCTCATAATCATGGAACGACATCACCCTTCGTGCATTATTCCTCACAATATCGGCACGGCATCAGCCTTCGTGCATTAACTCTCAAATCATGGCACGCCATCAATCTTCGTGCATTAACACTCATAATATCGGCATGGCATCACCCTTCGTGCACTACACTCACTCACAATATCATGCACGGCCTCACTCTTCGTGTTTTACACTCTTCCTCACCCAAACAATAGAAACAATACGTTCCAGTAAGGGAATCAACAATATCAACAATAACATCCCGGTAAAGGAATCAACAATATCAACAATAACATCTCGGCAAGGGATTTAGCTATAACCAATCTCGTTTTCAACAATTACTTTACAAAATGAAACTCAACTTGAGCCAATACTCAACAATAATCAATTACCAAAAAACTTTTATAAGCTTTGTTCAACATTAATAATCATCAATTTGAGCATGATTGTTATATAATATATTCAAAAAATCATGATATAAGACTCACAGGCATGCTTGACACCAACGTATAGGTACTCGTCACCACACCTATATGTGGTACTCGATACTAACACATAGCAAATAGACCACAACTCCTATTCCCTCAAGCTAAGGTTAGGCCAAACACTTACCTCGATTTCACGCACAAGATTAAGCCTCAAATACCGCTTTACCTCTCGGTTTCACTTTCAATTCTTTGTATCTGGTCATAATTTACTTAATAACATTAATAAATGCTAAATAAACCAATTCTAATGCATGAAAATAGATTTCCTAATGTTTTCCTCAAAAAGTCAAAAATCGACCCCGGGCCCGCTTAGTAAAAACCTGAAGTTCGAACCAAAACCCGACCACCTATTTACTCACGAACTCAAATATGCAATTAGTTTTGAAATCGGACCTCAAATTGTGGTCCAAATCCCCAAAATTTAAAAATTCTAATTTCTACCCAAAAGCACCCAATTTCTCATGAAAACCCCTAGATTTTTAAGTGAAATTATGTAAAAAGATGGATTATATTGAAGAAGATGAGTTAGAAATCACGTATTTATGATTGGGAGAAGTTTGAGCCTTTGAAAAATCACCTAAGGATGTTTAGGTTTTGAGAAAATTGTAAAATGATAAAAATTCCGTCTGAAATCCCACTTAACAGGTCGCAGATGTCGCAATTGCGACTAAAGGTTTGCAATTGCGAAGCCTAATCTCGCAATTGCAAGATCAGAGGTCTGGGCAAAAATACCAAATGCACAACTGCAATTTTCCTAAGTCCAAATCACCTCGTTGCCTATCCAAAACTTACCCGAGCCCTCGAGGCTCCAAACCAAACATGCACGCAAGTATAAAAACATCATACGAACTTGCTCGTGCGATCACATCATCCAAATAACATCAACAACTACAAATTTAACCTCAAATTCATCAAATTCCCTAAAAACATTGAAATTTCCATTTTCTCAACTATAGGTCCGATTTATACCAAATCAACTCTGATTCTTACCAAATTTCATAGATTCGATTTAATTATTTTTTTGAATTTGTACCGGGCTCCAAAACTAAGATACGGGCCCGATACCATCAAGAACACGCATCATTTCATTTCAAAAAGTCTTTATATTTTCCAGCAAATAATTTTCTTTAAAAATTCTTTTCTCGGGATAGGGACCTCGGAATTCGATTCCGAGCATAAGCTCAAGTCCCATATTTTACTAGATCACGGGTCCGGGTCCGTTTTACCTAGAATGATGACCAAAGTCAACTTTAATCAATTTTAAAGGCCAATTTCATTATTTTTCTTAAATTTCACGTAAAAGCTTTCCGAAAACGCTTTCGAACTGCGCACGCAAATTAAGTTGAGACAAAAAGAGATTTTCAAGGCCTCGAAACACAATTTTAATTTCTAATACAAGAGATAACCTTTCGGGTCATCACTAATTAATCTAGGAAGAGGAAAGCAAGGAGGTAACTCTTTCATGTACACAAAATTTTCAGTCATTCCCCCATGACCATTTATTCTATTATCTGACAATAATTTAAGAGTACTTACATTGCTTTCCACTTGTTTGATGGAAAATTCTTTCGGTCACGGGGGATAAGCATGGTGTAAAGAAAAGGACATTAACTTTTAACACACTCACGCTCTAAATGAATTTTTACGCTAGCAGATTTCTTTAAATAATAACTATAGTTAATCGTTCACAAAAAGTAAAATTAATAATTTGAATAGCAAAATAAATTACTTACTATAACTTATTAATATGCAGTACTAATTTTACATTATATAATATATATAATTAAATAAGATTATTTTTGTGCCTTGGAGCAACGGTAAAATTATATCTGAGTGACCTAATGACCAGGGTTCGAGTCGTAAAATCAGCTAGTGATGATTGCATTAGGATAGGTCAGGGGTGAAGCTACCCAATGACCACCCTTACGAGAAAATTATACTGTGTATGTAGGTTAAATATTATGTTTTAAAGGTATATAACATATATTGAATACCCTTTGTTGGGAATTTTTTTTCCACTTCTTTCAAGTTTGAACACCCTTGGAAAAATTTCTAGCTTCGCCACTGAGATAGGTTACCTACATCGCACCCTAAGGGGTGCAGCCCTTTTCCTATTCTGCGCAAATACAAAATACTTCGTGCACTGAATTACTTTTTTTAAATTAAAAAAATATGTGGATAAGCATGGGAGCAGGAGTAGTTGAGGGTGTTTGAGATATAACAAAAAAGGGAGACAAAAAGGCAAGAAAAGTAGAAGCTAGAATATTGTTTTTGGTTTCACAAAGATGTGCTTTTAAGCTTTGACAGAGCATAGAGGACGTTCTTATTCAAAAGCGCAATCATTTTCCGGCGCAGTTGATTACGGAGAATGCCAGTAGAATAACTTATGTCCCAGATTAGATTGAATTCTTACATTCTATCCTATTTTTAACTTATACATACCCCCGTATAAAAAAAAAAGACACTATATAATCGCTATAAAAATAATAATCGAAAAAAGTATAAATTTTTCTTTTTGTATGTATATACAAATTTTATACACTTATTATACAAATTTTATATACTTTTTGACTAGCAAATGTAAATAGTTTTTAGTGCGGGCTAAAAGTGATAATACCCCTTGAAAACGTTTACACTTTCAGATTGTTTTACTAATAATTTGCCATATTTTCAAAGTTTTAAGTTCTATAATGTAAAAATATTTATACGATTATGTTCCTTATGAACTACTCTCTCCGATTCAAAATAAGTATTTTTTTCTCATTCGATATCTGGTGCACGCATTGGAGCCCGACTATATCCGGATTCGCGTCGCGTAGGGCCCCATTTGGGGGAAACGCTCCCTACCAAAGATTTTTTCATACCAAGACTCAAACCTGAAACCTCTGGCTAAGGGAATAGCAGTCTCATCCGTTGCACCACATCATTTGGTGGTCAAAATAAGTGTTCACTTAGCCATTTACACATCTTTTAAGAAAATATTAACTCATAGAAAAACAAAATAGGTAATTAGACTAAATTGTCCCTAATTAAAATTTCCTATTTAATAGTATCATAAAAATTTGGAGTAATTTAAAAGACTTTTAGGGATATATAAATAAGAAAAATTCTCAAAAAATAAGGTTAATTCTTTCTTGATTTGGTAAATGGACACTTATATTTAACCAACAAAAAAAGGGCTAAGTGGACACCCTTTTTGAACTTGAGGGAGTTATTAATTATAGGTAGATATCTTACATAGAATTACTGGTAAACTAATAAAAATCGTAACTAACTTAGTACACTATGTAACAGTATATTGTTAATATAAAAAATTATTACATCGTCAGTGCATATAACTTAAATTTATTTTCAAAATGGTAAATTCAATCTTTATCAAAGATTAATTAACATCTTTTAGATAATTTGATAGTGTAAAGAGCTTTTATATTGTTTTTGATAAACTCATTGAAAGGGAGCCTAAACATAATGATAAAAGTTGGTCACAGGTTCAAACCACATAAACAACCTCTATAGAAATGTAAACTAAGACAGCGCACATAAGATTCAATATGATTCGGTCAGAACATAGTCGAAACTTAGTGTACCGGTCTTGCCCTTTCACGATGGTAAACTCATTCTACCTCTTTTATTCCATTCCTATTATTTTGTTTGGGGTCCCAAGACACCCTTAAGAGAACCAAAGGTAAAAAAACAGCCTTTTATTCTGTTTATTCCATTGCCGCTCCACTCAAGCCATGGGGGCCCAAAAATATGAAAAAGAAGAGACTCTGCAACTGTTAAAACTATACACAGTGTCTGTTTGACCTTTATATGGTTAAACACAAAATACAACAGCATTGGTCTGATTTATTAGAGCTATATCATACCGTTGAAATGTCGCTATTTTTCTATAAGCTCCAAGGTTGAAGAATGTATTTGGTACGAAAGAAAATATTTTCTCAAAAATAGGTTAACTTTGACAACTTAAAAAAAATCATTAAAAGGAAAAAATGACCTTTTTGCTTAGGTTTTTCTCTAATAGTCCTCGTTTGGTTTGTGAAAAATATTCCGTTATACCAAACACACCCTAAGTTACTACGTAGTTTTGGTCCCTGATTTTTAGAAAATAATAGTTTTCTAATATTTTGGTAAAACATTTGCGGCATTCTCTCACGCTCAAGGTCCCTCAATTATAATTTGGGACCAATTACTAATTTTTTAAGGGCCAAGATATGATACCTTCGCAATAAAATAAAACATTAAGGAGTGTGAAAAAAATAAAGTAAAGTTAATTTTTTGGAAAAATATAGGCTTCTCTAGAATGTCCTAGTGTAGTATTTTTGATATTTATCTAGTAGACACATCTAAATATTGTAGAATGTTGTGGGAAGATAGAGTTATCCAGTAGACACATCTAAATATTCTAGAATATTGTTAGAAGATAAGGTTTGCTAGAATCTTCCTTGTACATTATCTCGAATCATTCACAGGCAAGTATAAATAGGGAGTGGCTTGTTCATTTGTAATGAAGCCAAATTCAAGAAAGTCTTCTTCAATAACAAATTTCTCCTTTAAAAAATCTCTCTTCTCTTTTCAAGCTGCTTCTTCTTCTTTAGTTGAATCTTCCAATCTTAGTTAACGATCTTGGACTAGCAGAAGGTCTCCAAAAAATACTCTTCTTCTGCTATTCTTTACAAGGAGCACAATATAATCTTATCCTAATACATATATTCTTTGCGACAGGATTATTAACTCGTCCCTAAAAGTTGGTCTCTCGGATAAGACTTTTTCTTGTAGTATACCATTCATATGATTGATGGAGTGCACGTGTTTTATTGTACTCCACTTCATATATGATATCTAGTATCAAACATGCATGGAGTTTAATTTTTCCTTTATCTTGAGCTATGATAATGTATTTTGAAATTATACCAATGGAAGCTTACGCACGTCAAGATCAAATTTAAAATGTACCAAATTGGTTTATCGTGATTCGAAAAATTAACAGAAAATGTCTCTCCTAATAAATGTGGCGATGATAATGACGAAGATTTCTCCGTAAGAAATTAATAAATGGAGCGTATTGGTGTTAGTTATACAAAATTTTGATGTGCCTATTTTTTTCTCCTTTCAAACAAAGAAAAAACAACTGAAAGTTTTTCTTTTTAGAATTACGTTAAGGCCTAATTCATTTTTCATAGTTGTATATTTCCAATATACGCGTGGTGATAAATTGGACCTTCAGTTTTTAATTTTTTTTTTTTTTTTTGATTAACCACGACTTATTTTACCTATAAGTTGAAGTAAACGAGTACTCCCGCCACCATGCTCTAATTTTGCTCCTGTGTTACGTTAATCTTTGGAGACATCATGCAGGGGCGGAGCTAAGAGGAAGGTGTTGAAGTTTGGCAAAATGCCAAAGTCCCACATTGGTTGGGAGTTAAGTTTGGGAGGGGGGGGTTTCCCCCTATAAAAGAAGGCCTAATGTTTAGGATTTAAACACACCTCTCATTTGTCTTCTCATCTGTTTAAGGCATTTGTATCTTCTCTCTTTAGTATTATTTCACTTGTATTTTTGGAGTGGAATAAAATATTGGTTGTGTCCGAGGAGTAGGCAAAATTAGCCGAACCTCGTAAATTCTGGTGTTCCCTTTATTGTTGCTTTACTGTCTTATTTATTATTTGGTGGCTGTCATAATTTTTGGTATAGTAGTTGTGACTTATTCACACTATATACATTTGGCTTCCGCAACAATTGGTATCAGAGCCAAGGTACTGTCTAAGTATGCTCTGTGGTTGCAGCATAGTCTGATCTTCCACATCAAAAAAGATTTATCTTGGTAATTGAGTCAAGGTTTTGTCTGAGTATGCTCTGTGGTTGCAACTTAGTCTGATCTTCTACATCAGAAAGGAAATAATCTTGATTTGTGTCGTCAGCTATTAAATAATATTTGTGTCAAATATGGGAGACAATAAACAAGAAGAATCTACATCAAGTGTCAACAATACGTCATCATTGGCATCTTCGCTTATGACAAGAATTGTGTCAAATGCGAAATTTGCGGTAGAAATTTTTGACGGGTCTGGACATTTTGGGATGTGGCAAGGCGAGGTTCTAGATGTCCTTTTTCAACAAGGGCTAGATCTGGCCATTGAAGAAAAGAAACCAGATGTTATTGGAGAAGAAGATTGGAAGATTCTCAATCGTGTTGCTTGCGGTACCATTCGATCCTACCTTGCTAGAGAGCAGAAATATCCATACACAAAGGAAACTTCTGCAAGTAAATTATGGAAAGCACTGGAGGATAAATTTTTGAAGAAAAACAGTCAAAATAAATTGTACATGAAGAAGAGACTGTTTCACTTCACCTATGTTCCTGGTACCACGATGAATGAACATATCACCAGTTTCAATAAGTTGGTCACAGATTTGCAAAATATGGATACAACTTATGATGATGGTGACTTGGCCTTGATGTTGTTGGCGTCACTTCCTGATGAGTACGAGAACCTTGAAACTACTCTACTCCATGGAAATGACGAAGTTTCTCTCAGAGAAGTTTGTTCGGCTTTGTACAGCTATGAACAAAGAAAGCGAGAAAAACAGAAGGGCGGAGAAGGAGAAGCACTATTTGTGAGGGGTCGTCCTCAAAGTCAAACGAGGACAAAGAAGGGAAGATCCAAGTCAAGATCCAGACCCAGCAAAGATGAATGTGCCTTTTGTCGAGAAAAAGGGCACTGGAAGAAAGACTGTCCGAAGTTGAAGAATAAGGCCAAACATAACAATGGAAAGGCCATTATGGATTCAAATGTAGCTGATTGTGATGATTCAGACTTCTCATTAGTTACAACAGAGTCATCAACATCATCAGACATATGGTTGATGGACTCGGCTTGTAGCTATCATATGTGTCCCAATAAGGACTGGTTCGTGGAATTTCAAGAAGGAGAATATGGAGTCGTCCACACAGCGGATAACAGCCCTCTTACCTCATATGGCATTGGTTCAATACGATTAAGGAACCATGATGGAATGATCAGAACATTAACAGATGTTCGATATGTACCGGATTTGAAGAAGAATCTCATCTCTGTGGGAGCCCTAGAATCAAAAGGGTTCAAAATCATTGCAGAAAATGGAGTGATGAGAGTATGCTCCGGTGCACTAGTGGTAATGAAGGCTAATCGGAAGAATAATAATATGTACCACTATCGTGGCAATACAGCTATTGGGACAGCGACAGTGACATCCAATGACGACAAAGAGGCAGAAGCAACCAAGCTATGACACATGCGCTTGAGACATGCTGGAGGAAAATCCTTGAAAACTCTATCAGATCAAGGATTGTTAAAAGGAGTAAAGGCTTGAAACTTGGAGTTTTGTGAGCATTGTGTTAAAGGGAAACAGACAAGGGTTAAATTTGGTACAGCGATCCATAATACTAAAGGCATTTTGGATTATGTACACTCTGATGTTTGGGATCCTTCCAAAACACCTTCATTGGGTGGGAAACACTATTTTGTAACATTTGTTGATGATTTTTCTCGAAGAGTGTGGGTGTATACAATGAAAAACAAAGATGAAGTGCTGGGAATTTTTCTCAAATGGAAGACGATGGTGGAGAATCAAACAGGCAAGAGGATCAAGTGTATTCGCACAGACAATGGAGTTGAGTACAAAAATGATCATTTCAATAAGGTCTGTCAAAATGATGGCATCGTCCGACACTTCACTGTTAGACATACACCATAACAGAATGGAGTGGCAGAACGTATGAACCGAACCTTGCTGGAGAAGGTACGGTGTATGTTGTCCAATGCTAGCTTGGGCAAAGAATTTTGGGCTGAGGCAATTACATATGCATGCCACCTCATTAATCGTCTATCATCTGCTGCTATTGATGGCAAGACACCATTTGAAAAATGGTATGGAAAACCTGCTGTAGATTATAACTCTTTGCACGTGTTTGGCTCAACTGCATATTATCATGTGACGGAGTCAAAATTGGATCCAAGGGCAAAGAAGGCTATTTTTATGGGAATTACTTCTGGAGTCAAAGGATATCGCTTATGGTGTCCTATGACAAAGAAAGTAATATTCAGCAGGGATGTTACCTTTGATGAATCTGCTATGGTAAATAAGGTAACAGAAGATACCAAACAAAATAAAGGTGCTTCTAAGCAGGTGGAGTTTGAGGGAAAATTTATTTTTCCTACACAAGAAGCAGAGGAGGAAACAAATGAAGATTACCCTCTGGAAGGAGAGCCAGTAGAGGAGATTTCAACTCAGAAATCTCAACAACAACTTGAATCAATAGCAACCAGCAGGCCAAAAAGAACAATAACGAAACCTGTTCATCTCATAGAGACGGTTGCTTGTGCAACCTCAATTGTAGCTGATGATGTTCCTACTACTTATAAAGACGTTGTCCAAAGTTCAGAAGAAGATAAGTGGAGGATTGCCATGAATGATGAAATACAATCCCTTCATCAGAATCATACATGGAGATTGGCCAATCTCCCGAAGGGAAAGAAATCAATTGGGTGCAAATGGGTATTTGCAAAGAAGGAAGGATTTCCTAACCAAGTAGATGTTCGCTACAAAGCAAGATTGGTGGCCAAAGGATATGCTCAAAAGGAGGGAATTGATTACAATGAAGTGTTTTCTCCAGTTGTAAAACATTCTTCCATTAGAATTATGTTGGCTTTGGTAGCACAATTGGATTTGGAACTAGTTCAGATGGATGTAAAAACTGCGTTTTTACATGGAAACTTGGAGGAGGAAATCTACATGACTCAGCCAGAAGGATTCAAAGTTGCTGGAAAAGAAAATATGGTATGCAAACTTGAAAAATCTTTGTACGGATTGAAACAATCTTCTAGACAATGGTACAAGCGATTTGACGAGTTTATGTTGCGGCAAGGGTACAAGAGAAGCAAATACGATCATTGTGTGTATTTGCACAAGCTTAAAGATGGTTCATTTGTATATCTTCTCCTATATGTTGATGATATGTTGATAGCTTCCAAGAATTTGGAAGAAATTGATAAGTTGAAGATTCAACTGAAGAAGGAGTTCGAGATGAAGGATCTGGGTGAGGCAAAGAAAATTCTTGACATGGAGATAATTAGAGATAGACGTTCAAAGAAACTCTGTTTATCTCAGAAAGAATATTTGAAGAGAGTACTACAACGTTGTGGCATAGATGACAAGACTAAGCCAGTTAGTACTCCACTTGCCCCATTTTAAGCTAAGTACTACTATGTCGCCAATGGATGAAGCTGAACGAGAGTATATGTCAAAGGTACCATACGCAAATGTTGTTGGTAGCTTGATGTATGCAATGGTTTGCACAAGGCCTGACATTTCACAAGCTGTTGGAGTTATTAGCAGATATATGCACAATTCAGGGAAGGAGCATTGGCAAGCTGTGAAGTGGATTCTACGGTATATTCATAATACTGTAGATATCGGGTTAGTTTTTGAGCACGAATACAATCAGTCTGTAGTTGGATATTGTGACTCAGATTTTGCGGGTGATCTGGACAAACGAAGATCAACTACTGGTTATGTGTTTACTTTTGCAAAAGCACCAGTTAGTTGGAAGTCTACTTTGCAATCAACAGTTGTTTTGTCTACAACAGAGGCAGAGTACATGGCTATTACAGAGGCTGTGAAGGAGGCAATTTGGCTTCAAGGATTGCTAAAAGAGCTTGGTGTTGAACAAAAAGGTATCACAATTTTTTGTGATAGTCAAAGTGCTATTCAATTAGCGAAGAACCAAGTTTATCATGCAAGGACGAAGCATATTGATGTTCGGTATCATTTCGTACGAGAAATCATAGAAGGAGGAGGAGTCACAGTGAAGAAAATTCATACTACGGAGAATCCTGCGATCAAGTTTTAACATTGTTTGGATTTGATCAACATTGTTGAACACTGAAGATTGAAGATGAAGACACAACCAAAATTTGTTATTGAGAGAGAATTGAAAATGTGGAATTTTGCCAAGGTGGAGATTTGTTGAAGTTTGGCAAAATGCCAAAGTCCCACATCGGTTGGGAGTTAAGTTGAATTTTGGGGGGATTTTCCCCTATAAAAGAAGGCCTAATGTTTAGGATTTAAACACACCTCTCATTTGTCTTCTCATCTGTTTAAGGCATTTGTATCTTCTCTCTTTAGTATTATTTCACTTGTATTTTTGGAGTGGAATAAAATATTGGTTGTGTCCGAGGAGTAGGCAAAATTAGCTGAACCTCGTAAATTCTGGTGTTCCCTTTATTGTTACTTTACTGTCTTATTTATTATTTGGTGGCTGTCATAATTTTTGGTATAGTAGTTGTGACTTATTCACACTATATACATTTGGCTTCCGCAACAGAAGGAGGGTCGGATGAATGACCTTCACCAAATAATTACACTGTGTATATAAAATTGTAACTGTTTTTTATATTTGTATACTTTATTATGTTGAATATTTTGACTTCTTTGCGTATTTATTTATTTTTCTATTTTTTAAATATCTTTGGTAAAAATTCTACCTTCACCGATTTCATGAAATTTAAAATCATGCATAAGTAGTTTACTTTTTCCACGTTGTAGCTAATAGTATGACATAAAATGCGAAATAATGATTAATGAACATAAGACCATACTAATTTCAACCAAGCACAGCTGGATGGTCACTTAATGCTGGTTAACCAGAGAACATTACATTTTACCTTTATCCAACAGTCAATGTCAAATGTTTCCAACAAATTGATTCATTTTCAACGTAAAAGTTGAAACTTAAAATTATAAAGCTCGAGATGGAGGAAAAGATAATAAGAAAAGAAAAGCAAAAGGAGCAATATTAATTTCAAGTAAACATACAAGCTAAGAATTTTTTTTCTTTATAACCTTTTTATCTTTGGTGCAATTAAAGAAACTAAACAGGGTTGCTATAGGGAAGGGAGATTGTTGGGTTCTTTTAAGTATATTAATGCTTAAAAGACGTTGAGTGAGAAATGGAGGGGAAATAAAATATTTGAGTTTCATTTGAGATTCCCTTCTTGATGAAGGGACATTGTTCCATATTGGAAGAGGAAGAGGTTTTTTATGGCTATATAAACAATTGATTTTCTTCTAGCTCTTAAAGAGTTGAGAAGAAGGCAAGCCTCGCGCCGTCTTCGTCATCGCCCGACTTCGACTTCGACTTTGGATTTGGTCAATTGATTGATTAATTTTTTGGATCAAATTTATTTGTTAATAGTAAATATTAATACAAATGTTATTGAATATTCGTTTTAATAACAAAATAGTTAATTAATATTAAATCCAATAATATTAATAATAAATCCAACCGTTTTTCATTTTTCTGTTTTCTGTTTTTGTAACAGAAAATTAGCCACCCTCTTCAATTCCCAGCTTTTAATTGCATAAATTAGCCATTTATGTTATGACATTTATGCTATAGCCGTTTTGCATAAACAGTCATTCTGAAGAGTTGCAACTCTTCAGTTTTCAGCCCAACATTGGCTATAAATATAAGTCCATTCTCTCAGAATTTCCATACAATTTTCTGAGTTCTCCTCCTTTCTTCTGCATACTTTTAACTTCAAAGAAAGCAACAGTAAGTGTGATTTACTACCAAACTTTATGTTCGCTGAAACACTGGAGTTTGAAGTACTACTACACCAGTGTGTAATTCATTCTATCCTGGGAGGAAATAATACATAACCTAGGGTACTAGGAGAGGATTAAATTCCTTAAGGAAATACTGTGAATTCAGTGGGCTCGGATTAACTTCTGTTTTGTTTATATTTCTGTTTATGTTATTTTTATTTTCTTCATAATTATTTTACAAATACAATTTACTAACATAGATTATGTTTATGGCTCATTAAAAATATTCTTTTAGTTAAATATACTCTTCTCCCAGGAGATCACTAAATAATAGTATAAGCTAGCGTTTTGGACATAGATGTCACGACCCAAACTGAAGGGCCATGACTAGCACCCGACCACACTTGCCGAGCACCAACGTACATTTCATCTAACCTTCATTATTATCTTTTAAGGCTGACGAGATCAATATAAATGGTAGACCTAGATCATGGACAACCAACAATAAAATATGACGGCATGAACATACATAGCAGGGGATGACCAGACAATCAAGAAACTACGTATAAGGTATGAGCTACCACGCTACTATGAAAGACTATACAACAAAAACTAGCCGACAAGGCATACCAAACTATACATGAGCCGACACCTGTCTATGAGCCTCTAAAAGAACATAAGTGTTGCAACATAGCCGGAACAGGGCCCCGACATACCCATAATGTCTATAACAAAAATTGCATACCAAGACCAAGGCAAGTCCGGAGAAGGGATCTCGCCAATCATCGCTGAACTGGACAGTCTACTGTGATGAGGGAGCTGCACCTGCCTGTCTATCAGGACCTGCAGCACGACATGCAGCGTCCACAAATAAAAGGACGTCAGTACGAATAAAGTACTGAGTATGTAAGTCAAGGAACCATAAATACGATCAGTAATGTAAGCAAGGATAGAGAATATACAACCTGTAACATCTTAGTACCTCTGAGGGCTACTTACATGAAATGCATGATACATATGTATAAATACATAAACCTTTAAAGCATTCGCCTCTGTGGGCATCATTATCATCATATCGTACCCGGCCATAATAGGCTCGGTAGAATCGTACCCGGCCACGTGGAGCTCGGTAAAACCCAACTGATCAGTGGTTGCACAATAGGTGCCGTACCCGGCCAACTATAGCGTGGCTCGGTAGAGTAAAATAGATACATATATATAATGCATGCTCGACTCATGGAATCACATTCTAAACCTTTCAGAGTGACGTAAGGTCGGTATCCTCTGTACACTTTATTAGGACTAACTCTTCACTATGAACCTTATAAGAATCAGGAAGTACCAATAACATTGATAACATAAGAATAAGAGAAGCAACATTAACATCAATCGTTCCATAAGAGGGAAAACAATGTAAGTACTGCTAGCTTCTAAGAGTAGAGTATCTTGGAAGATCGTTCATTACATTATGTACAATTGGAGTCGTGCAAAAGAAGGAAAGGGATAGCCTCACATACCTTGTATATACTGCCCCAATCTCAAGCTATGCAATTGTCAAAACTCCTTAGTCTACAATAAGAGAAACGATACTATCGTTATCATTTAAGCGTCATAACTATTATGTATCGACCACAACCTATTTTACGATGAAACAGACAGCACCTCCCCTATATATATGACCTCACACCATTCAAAACAGTCACCAAACAGCCCAAACAACATCAATAATAAACATATTGAGCCTCCCAATATCGTCCACACACAGCCTAATCACTCCATACATACGACGACCACCATAGTCGTGTCAAACAATCTGGAAATGTTACGAATAACTATCAGCCCATAACCCTACATATATATGGTGTTTCCCCACACCCTTCCTCCTCCAAAACTCCACAAGATAGTAGTAAAATACGCAGCCCAACAACAACGCAAAACAGTCCACAAAACAATAACATTACTACCAAACCTTTCGATATATATCTCACAAGTTCTAGCTTCAATGGCTTAGCCGCAACTTGGATAATCTTAAATACATATAGAGTAAGAGGTTCCTTACCTTTATACAGAAAGAACAACTCCAATTTGACCTTAAATTTCCATGAAATATCCCTCCAATGCTGCCACACAACAAAAAAAATGAAACTAGCGATCAATTAGTGTTTTTCGGCACTAGAATCACTTTAGAAGGCTTGAAATCACCTAGGATTGATATTAAGAACATGAGGGAGTATTTACAGAACATAAACCCTTTAAAACAACCTCCCACACGGGCTGGAACGACACAAAAATGAGCAACAACAAGAAGAACAAGAGACTTACTAGCGCCACGGAATTCCCGACACTTGATTTGTGTTGTTTGCCCTTTTTTTGGGTCTTGAATCTTGAGAGAACCTTGAGAGGATGTTCCTAGGGTTCTAATGTCTGAAAATAGTGAAAAGAAATGACTTAAAACGGGTTGGAGTCATCCTATATAGGTCCAAATATCTTAAACCGACTTAGTGGGCCCCATAGAGAGGTGCTTGGCGCAGTCTCGCGAAAACGCGAATATCTCTCTACTCCGAGATCGTATCGATGAACGGTTTAATGCGTTGGAAACTAGACTCATAGATCTTTAATTTGGTTGGTAGATCACCCCATAATTCATTGTAAATTATGAGAAAAGATTAGAAATATTTGACCCAATGTTTAAGTAAAATTATGAACCTAAGTTGCGACAACTTTTGTCGACTTTTGTTTCATAACTCGTTTGACTTTAAGACTTATGATACGGATATTATATGATTAAAATACCTTAATAAATGACCTCTTGAGTGTATTAAGCACCGCTAGATTACCTGAAAATACGAGTTACAACATCCTTGATTCGTTTAACTTCTAATACTGGTTAATCACCCTTATACACTCTTGTATCACTTAAGACCAATAGGATTGACTTCTTATCATCTCAAAGATAATTCCTTCTTGGATTTATGTTAACTAATATATGGCATGAACTAACACATGTGGATATGGGTTGTAACAATAGATTTGATTGAAACTTTGACAAAAAAGTTATGTTGATTTTAGAAGTTAAAATAATTTTTGGACATGTATTTTATTTGAATAAAAAGTTGAAGTTTTATAGTGGAAGAAAATCTTTTATCCAAAAACTACCTATTGAAAAAAAAAAAAATCAAACTGATTATGTTTCATGAACAAATACTATTTAATTTTTTTTTTTGAAAAAAAGTAACCAAAATTTATGACCAAATTAGTGGAAAATGGATATACATAAATGGTAGGAGAAAGTGGAAGTTTTACCTTGAGTCAAGATGGTGTGAAAATGTAGTCATTCTATTGTGTGAACAAAATGTATTCCACACTGTTTGTTCGTGTCCCTGTGAGAGGCTTGACCAGAGAAATGATGAAACAACCATAACACGTTTAAAAAGCTGAGAAAACGAAAGGTGTAGAGTAAAGACAAACGCAGAATTAATATGGAAAGTCTAAGAAAAGGAATTGCTCTTTTTTTTTTTTTTTCAAAAGTGTAAATACAACTTTGATTTATATATGTATTCATCATTTTTCTAATCAAAAGTCAAACATGTTGAAATAAGATTAAAGGAAAAACAACGGAATCTTTACGTAAATAGTTGACAAAATTTACTTTTTAGGTTTTCTAGTTAGTATGCATAGATTATATATAATTATACACATATTACATATTCGCCAACTATTTTTAATTTAAGCAGTTTTGTAAGTGACTGTATAAGTTAATTCTTCACAAAAAAGATACGGTGGTACTTATTATGTACAACCTTGAAGCAACCCAAAGAGGTAAAAATAAATAATCCGGCGGCGGCCTCAAATTTTGAGAGTCAAACTTTTTAATTTTATCCGTGAATTCGGATATAGAGAATTTTTAAAAAGTTTGAAATAAAATTTATTATATATGTGGAAATTACGTATAGAGTAATATAAGTCACAATAACTGAAAATTCAAAATATCTAAAAGGCATATGAAAAAATTACGGTAAAAAAAAAAATTAATTTGACTCTCGAAATTTGAATTCCGCCACATAAATTGGGACGGATGGAATGACAATTATCCATAACTCCAAACATCACAGACTATATAAATCTTCAATGTCCATCAATCGATGTTCCACCATCTAAATTCATAGAGATAAATAATTAAGGCAAAAGAGTACGTAAACTCTAAACCAACTTACAATGTGAACTTTTAAAGAATAAAAATGGTTGTAAATTAATTAATTTAACATGATGATATATTCAGGGTGACGTTAGAAATTTTATGTAGGGCGTTCAAGAATTAATATAAGTGTATAAAAAGAAATTATTTGAATCTATATACGCAATATAATTTTTTAATAAAAGATGTTTAACTGACCATCTTTCACTATATGTGGCTACGTCAATGAGTGTCTCGGGATATTTACTGGAGAATCATGTTTATTTGCTTGGGCCGGGCTGTGCTTCTTTCAAAGAAATACAAGTCCGGCCCATCTTCAATGTAATGGGTAAACTGAGCCCACGAATAAACCTAATACTAGCTTAATTTGGGCTTAGGGGATTGCACCTTAATCAGGCCCAGATTTGTCATATCCATACTTTATTTTTGAGAAATTTAAACTGCATAACCCAAAAATAACCAGATTTACAAGTTGTAATTAAAAAAATAATCACAGTTTTAAAAGTAATCGAAATTTAGCCACCTTTCATATAAAGTTAAATCTGAACGAAAATATCTTTCAAAATCAGGAAAATATTTCAGTATAATATACTGGACTTCTAGTATAATATACTGGACTTCCAGTATAACATATTGGTCCAGCATAATATGCTGAAATTTCATATACAGGTGCTCTAATTTCCAATATATTATGCAGGAACTTTTCGTGTGTCGGAGTTTCGACATAATATGCTGGAAGTTCATACACAAGTGCACTAATCTCTAGTATATTATGCTGGAATTTTCCGTGTTGCAATAAAATAGTGGCTATTTTTTAATGACTTTGCAAATGCTGGCTATTTTTCAATTACCAGTTCGAAAACTGGCTAGCCCGTACTATTTTCACCCAAAATTATAGCTGCAAACTATATATTTTGTGTATATAAATATAAAATATATTGATGTTCAATGTATATTGTATTTAGTTAGTGCTTGTAATTACTTTCGACTGATCGACCAATTGTGTTAAAAGCCCATTATTCTTTTCATTCTGGCATTTGTTTCACTTTTTCCTTTTTCCCTTAGGTTGTTTAACTGTTTCTGTAAACGAAATTCCGAAATTGCTAATGTAAGCCAAAATGTCGACTGAATCTATCTCTAATTCTCTGTCCTTTTTTTTTTTTTTTTTTAAAATCTAATATGCTTCTTATCCTGGTTCATTTTCTAGCTGAAGAGGTGCTCTAATCCAAAAATATGATATTGTTTCCAAAATAAATTTATATATTAGAATCTCTGAAGGGCTAATAATTTTATTGTTTTCGTCTGTCACGAAAGGTAAGAATTTACTTGCACTCGATGTTTATATCAAATTAGTAGATGCGTGGCATATGTATGCTATATGTAAATTTTGGAATTTTTACCTTCCTATACACTATTTGAAATCTTATTACTCTCCCTATTCAAGTTTCAATTTAATTACATGGTCATATACAATTTACCAATTATACACAAATAAGTTTTAAATGGGTATCCCTTTATATTAGGAATTGAATAAGGAATATCAATTATTTCCTTATCCCTTTATACTTGCCCACTCTTTCTCTTCATCTCTCTCTCCGTCTCTCTCTGTCTCTGTCTCTGTCCTTGTCTTCGCCTCTCTACTCTCCTTCTCTGTTTTTTTTTTCTTCATTTGATGTTCTTTGTTTTTTATGCTTTCTTGTTATATAGAGTTTTAATGGAATTCATCAATGGATTTCAATCGTTTTAACTTAGTAATTTCCTTTTATGTTACACAATTGGTGTTCAAATTGAAATTGTCAATCAATAAATTTTGAAGGTGTTTGACTCTCCACTATTGACAACCATTTTGAAGCTTTGAATTCGAATTTAGGTTTTCAAAAACCATTATTTATTTGGATTGAGTGTTGCTACAAATAATTAAAAATATTATTTGGAGTTTATATCTCAATTTTGAGTGTGTTTGGCCAAGTTCTTTTGGGTCAAAAGTGCTTCCTTTTTTTTGTTGCCAAAAATATATATATTTTTTAAATTTAAGTTGTTTGGTCAAATTTTTAAAAGGGAAAAAATACTTTTGAATAAAAGCAAAATCAATTTTGAGAAGCAAAAAAAAGTTGTTTATCCAAAAAGTACTTTTTTGAAAAGTATTATTGAGAAAAATACACTTAAAACACTTTTTAATTAAAAACTTTGTCAAACATTAATTGTTGCTCCAAAATACTTTTCAAATTAAGTAGTTAAACACGAGCTGCTACTCACCACAAATATTTCTCAAAAAGAAGTTGATTTTAGAATTTCGGCCAACTATGTTATCAGCCAAGTTGGTACTTCTCTAGCCTTTGGTTTCAAGTATGGCCATACCCTGGGCTCAAAGGGCAATAATTGTACGTTTTACTGCTAGTTTCAGTACACATCGCAGAGGAGAAGTAATTTCTGGGTGACATTCTGAATTCTGTCTTAATTAGTAATTAAAAGCTTACCAAACTTAAGCATAAATTGAAGTAAAAGATATATTACTTCCTGCGTCCATTTTATGGGAGATATTTGATTTAGTACAGCATTTAAGGAAAGACTTTTATAACATGTAATTTAAAATAAATTATAAACAAGTATATAATTATAAATCAACTCACTAAGAGTAAAATAAAATTATAAAGTCAAAATATTTAGAAATATCATTCTTTGGGTTACATTATAAAGGAAAATCTATCACGTGAATTGTTACATAAAAGAGCAATTAACTATGTTTACGTGATAAAAGTAAATATAACAATACATAATATATTCGTAGTTTTGCGCATTCATAAAAATGAATTCCAGTTAAATGACTAACGTAGCTTCTGTCACGTCACCTGCAAGCCTTTTTAATGTTATTCTGCAAGCCAAAGTTTATATATTCAAGTAATGCTATAGTCAAATATTTATTATGCTATAAACTCCATAATTAACTAAAGCTGTTCAATTTTCACCCTCTTCTTGTTTGGGAAGATCATCCTGCGGATCCCGGATTAGACGGTCTCGGGGATACTTTCACAGTCAATATAAATTTATTATTGCTCGTAAAGATTGGTACGAGAGCTTCGGTTAATACTTGATCATTTCTCAAAAATATTTGTAAGTATATATGGAGTTTTTATCGAAGTTTTCAGGTGTTGGTGACACATGTCTGCCTCTGCTCGCCCTCATCTTGATAGAAAAATTATTTTGATATCTCAAAAAGAAATATCCAAAACTATGTCTAGATTCATTTTCTTAATATTATATTAATGAGTCTTTATTGTAGTAATTATTTTTTTAAATATATTTATAACAAAAAATTAGTTTAATTTCGAATTCAATTGGGATTATTTAAATTCAATTGAGAGAAAATAATATAACCATTTAATGCTCATTAGTGGGGAACGTTTTAATCTGACCATTGAATTCAACTGAACGTTTCTTCAATTTTTTAAGAGCCTTAATGGCTTTGATTTCTAAAGTTTTCTTGCCAACAATCAGATGTCTTTTTGGATTTCATATAAGTATATGTTTGTTTATTTGAAGAGTGAACAACAAAAGAATAAAAGTTAAAACTTTTCTTTCATTTTCTTTTGTGTTTGGTTTTCTTCTGATTAATCTTTGTTGTTTTTACTCCTAGTTATACTAGAAGAGCTTGTTGAATCCTCGAGGATACGCCTAATTTTATTTATCACGGTATGGGCGAAATATCCTTAAGGAGTGTCCTTGACATGCCTCAAGCTAAATTTTATTCTCAATAATCCAATATTTTTCCAACAATCTTAAGGATATTTCCACATTGTTATTATGGAGAATAACATACACTGCTAATGTTGTTGTTGATGCTACTACACCCGCTGCACCAATTGTTTCTGTTGCCGTTCCATCACCAACTATCTATGCCAAACATTTTCCTGATGGTTCGAAAATTGAGATTTTTGGTGGAGATAATTTTAAGCGTTGGCAGGAACGCGTGCATTCTATTTTGGATATGCATGAAGTTGCTTTTGCACTTACTAATCCTAAGCCAACTGAAGTAACTTCCATTCAGATGGATCAATGGGTTCATGCTAATAAGGTATATAGGCATACTATAATTTCTACTCTTAACGAATTGTTCGATGTCTACGTTTTCTACAAGGAGACAAAATGTCACGACCCGAATTTCCTACCTTCGGGACCGTGATGGCGCCTAACTTTACACTCGCTAGGCAAGCCAACATCATAGAATATTTTACCTTTTTCCTTTATCCTTTTTTAATTAAAATTTAACAAAACTAAATCAGTGGAAATAAAAGTGGAAGTACATGATTTAACTGATTACCCTTATACTATCAACGAAAGTCGAAATAGATATCACCTAGAAACTGGTGTCACAACTCACGAACATTCTATGAATACTACAAGTAATGGTTTGAAAGAAAATACACATGTCTCAAAGAAAGTAAAACAGAAATGAAGTAAAGGTAGGAGGGGACTGTCGTGCCCCCTTTTTCCTCGCGGAGCCCGGATTTTGATATTTTTTGGGACAACTCCTTTCCTTTTGGGAATTGGGTGTGAAATTTGAAGAGTCGTCACCTAACGGATTAAGGCGGTGAGGGCACCTAGAACAAATAACTTGTGAACTATTTTGCATTACCAGAGATTGGGTAAGATCTCGAAATAACCTTGAGGGGAAGGTGTTAGGCACCCCTAGAAGTCCATAATGATGGGTCTCGGCCAAACTCAATTTAAGTAAATTAGTCATAAGTAATTTAAACAAATATAGAGGTTATTTAAATGGGAATAAAGGGGGTCCTAAGTTTATTAGCTTATAGGATCACTTCTGTGCAATACTCGGTAAACTTTCTTCAAATAGAGGTGTTACGCGTAGCATTAGCGCACATGTCATCATATCCTTTACTACCCCTTAATTAGTGTTACCTAAGCGTTCTGATAGTATCAAGTACGTGCCTTATGTGTGCATTACCCGTCCCTTGCCTGTGGCCCTGGAGGTGTTTACGACCTCTCTTTAAGGAAGTTCTAGACTCACCTATGTTGTTTTAAAAAGGAGAAAACTAAGCGACAAACAAAAAGTCAAGTAGGACTATCACATAAAGATGCAATTAAGGGATAATATTTACCCCATAAATAGACAAACAATTGCACGCTTCAGACAAACAGTTTTAAAATGTTTTAAAGTCCTATAGCAGGATATCTAAATGAACACAAAATACGCAACAGTTTCATTAAGGCGGGACAGTAAATACCTAATCAGTTTGCCTACTGATTTATTACTTCCTGAATTTGGGCAGGTTTCAAATAGCAGAAAAATAACAATTTTAAACCCATTCTACAAGATTACCTAAGTGATAGCCGGATAGAATTTTATAAATCGGGTATCTGAGCAGTAGGCAGTTACTGGTTTTAGCAGGCTGATTTTCATCTATTAGACCCTATAGACATGATATCTAAGTGTAGAAGAACTGATCTTAAGACCTTATAGGCATGTTATCTAAATGCAGAAATGATTCTGAAGTTTCCTACTGACATGGTATCTAAATGGAAAAATGATTCTGAAATTTCCTATAGACATGGTATCTAAAATGCAAAAAATGATTATGAAATTTTCTATAGACATGGTATCTGAACGAGAAGTGATTTAAAACTTTATAGGCGTGAATTTTAAAATGTAGAACTAATTTTGAAACTTTGTGGGCATGATTTAAATGTAGTAGTGAATCTTGACGGGATATTAACAACTATTTTGATCCTATAGGCATGTTATCGACCGCACATAATAATAGAATGTATTGAAAAAAATACATGTAGTCATGTTATCTACTACATGCAGTAACAGAATATAACTGAACAAGTAAATAACCTATAGGCAGGATATCTAACATATAGTAGTGAAAAAATATTTGAAAGAAACAGTCACCTAAAGCAATTTTTCTACCACATTCTCATGCAAACATTAAATTAGGCCCAGTTTTTCCAATTCACTATTGTCCCATCATTATTACAAATAATTATTATAGACCATAAGCAAATGAATAAGTTACAAAATATATAACTATAGGAGGCCTGCAGCAGGCCTAATGCATCTGGATAACCCCGGCCTTCAAACTATAACAGCTCTAAAGCTCAGAGATACACAGTAACCATTGACAAAGTACCAAGAACCCAAATCTCTAGTGTGTCAGAGTTCCCAAAGGCTTCGAGAACCCAAGGCAATGCTCGCACTAGAGAACAAATATTCAGAAGCAGTTCATAAAGGATTGGAAACCAGCCCCAATGTGTCAGAGTTTAGTGGAGTCTCAAGGACCCTAAGCAGTGCTCACATTAGGGGTAGCAGGACCCTAGTTAACTAAAAGTAGGAGTTAAAAATAATATATATAAAAATAGGAGACAACTTTGCTTTAGGAAAATAGTTTGGATTTCAGAAGTGCATAGAAACATATTACCAGATTACAAGAACCACAAGCAACACACATTTAGCAGAAGGAGTTCAGCCATGAACTCCAACAATCAAACAACAGACATGACAGAGTAACAATTAATTTGAACAAGGTTTCACATGGCCTTAATCCATTAACTATTACTAGGTGAACACATAGGCATATGTTAATCACAGAACAACATGTTGTGATCAAATTACTAATTAGACAATCATACAGAAAGGTAGCAAAACTTGGGATCATAGAAAATCATGACTTATTCAGGAACTTGCTAGGGGTGAACACTTAAAATAGGACAAAAATCATGCTAGTTGAGAAACAAATAGATATAGGTCTAATTACATAGAAGCAAACATGCTGAAAACAAGAAGCACATAGGTCTAATTTCATGGAAGTAGGCATGCTGGTTTAGATCCATGAACAGGGAGTACATAGGCCTAATTACATAGAAATGGACATGCTAATTAAGAGTAATAAACATGAAGCACATAGGTCTAATTACATAGAAGTAGACATACTGATTAATATCAATAATTATGAAGTACATAGGTCTAATTACATAGCGATTGAATGAGGGCATAAGTGGAGACATACCAGTTAGGAATCAGCAAACAGGAAGTTGAAAGTATGTAGAATCCAATAGTCTAGCCTTAGCTTTCAGCCGGCTAGACAATGTAGCAAACATAAGTAATAGAAAGGTTTGAATGAGAGCAAGAGTTTATTTGTGTGTTTGTGTTTCTTTCTGAGTGTGTTCGTGTAAGTGCCCGAGTCTACGTTTTGAAAATTAGAACAAGAAGGGTGTGATGACCTTGTCATCACTTGATTTTCGAGTTAATTCTGCGTTTTGAGGCCTTAAAAACCTCCTTTTATCTCACCTCGATTTGCGTGCGCAGTCCGGACGTATGTCCGAAATGCTATTATGTGAAAATTTGATAAAAATACTAATTATGCCTTTAAAATTTAATTTATGTTGACTTTGGTACTCGGGCGTGTGCTCAGAATCGAATTCCGAGGTCCCAAGCCCGAGAAATGAATTTTTGAAGAAAATTGTTTAAGTGAAATTTTAAGAATTTTTGGAAATTTAAATATATTTGAAATTGATGGTATCGGGCCCATATTTTAGTTTTGGAGCCCGGTACAGGTTTTATATGGTATTTAGGTTGAGCCTGTAAAATTTGGTAAGAAACGGACTTGATATGACGTGAATTGGACCCTCGGTTGTTAAAATTTGAACTTAGGAGTTATATAGATTTTTCTTTGATTTTGATGCTAAACTCGTAGTTCGAGACATTATTTTGGATATTTGATCGCACGAGTAAGTCCGTATGATGTTTCTAGGTTAGTGTGCATGCTTGGTTTGGAGCCTCGAGGGCTCGGGTGAGTTTCGGATAGGTCACGGGATGTTTTTACACTTAGGAAAAGTTGCAGATTTGCTGCTTCTAGTGCACAGACCTTTTGTGCATCGCAATCGAGTAGTAACTCTCGTGATCGTGAAAGGGAAATTGGCACTGGGGTGGATTTGTTCTACGCGAACGCGCAACATGGATCGCGAACGCGGAGCACTGGGAGGGCTGCTCTATGCGAACGCGACCTGTTGCACGCGAACGCGTATGGTAAATTGGAAGTGGGCTGGAAAGTTGTCGTTCTTCTACGCGAACACGTACACAGGTCGGCAAACGCGAAGGTCAGGGGGGCCAACCCTTTCGCGAATGCATAGGAGAACTCACAATCGCGTAAGTCCTCAACCGGCAGCCCTTCGTGAATGCGATAGGCCCATCGCAAACGCGATGAAGGCCTGCTAACAGTAGCAAAAACGGGCAAAAACCATTTACTCCATATTTTCGAACTCCCAAGACCTAAAGGCGATTTTATTCACATAAATTCATCCCCAAAGTGTTGGTAATCAATTCTAAACCGTACTCTTTCAATTACCCAACTATTTTCATCACTTTTTAATAAAAAATCAAAAATCTTCATGGTAGAAATTACAAAATTAGGTAGAGTTAGGGCTTTTAGAATAATATGAAGTTAGATCTCGTTTTAAGGTCGGATTTCGAAACTAATTGCATATTTGGGCTCGTGGGTGAATGGGTGATCAGATTTTGGTCCGAACCTCGAGTTTTGACCAAGCGGGCCGGGGTTGATTTGGGCTAGATACAATTGAATTGGAGGTGAATTCTAAAGGAAAAGCGGTGTTTGAGGCTTGAGTTAACCGTGAAAGTTCGAGGTAAGTGTTTGGTCTAACCTTAACTTGAGGGAATAGGTATTGTGCCTTGTTTGCTATGTGATAGTGTAGTATACGACGTATAGGTGTGGTGACGATTATCTATACGTTAGTGTCAAGCATGCTAGTGAGTCTTAAATTGTAATCGTTGTGTTTCTTAATAAGTACTAAAATTTCCTAAATTGTTGATTCTCCGTGTTGAGCAAGACCTATGATTATCTTGTGATATTTGTTTATTGTTGAGAATTGGCTCCAGTTGAGGTTTTGTTTGTGAAGTTAAGTGTTGGTACAAGTTTGGTTATAACTAATTCCCTTGCTGGGACGTACTTATTTCTTACTATTAATTCCCTTGCCAGGATGTGTTTATTCTTGTTGTTGATTCCTTTGCCGGGTTGTTGTTGTTATTATTATTTGGGTGAGGAAAAAGAGCTAAAGCACGAAGGGTGATGCCGTGCACATTCATATTTATTCGTATTGTGAGGAAAGAGTGATAAAGCACGAAGGGTGATGCCGTGTACATTTTTATTGATATTGATGCATATGATGAGGAAGAGAGATAAAACACGAAGGGTGATGCCGTGCACATTTATAGTATATACATGGTGAGGAAGAGAGATAAATCACGAAGTGATAAAGCATGAAGGGTGATGTCGTGCACATTTTTAATATTTACATGGTGAGGAAGAGAGATAAAGCACGAAGTGTGATGCCGTGCACATTTTCATTACTTGATTGCATTGGTGAGGATTGAGAGTAAAAGCACGAAGGGTGATGTCGTGCACTTATTGCCAGTTCATTTTGATTTCTTGCTGTTTACGGTTCAATTACCTTAATTGTCTTATTCCACTATTACTGTGATTCTTTACGTTGGTATTTTTCCCCCATAACATGTTACCCATCCCTCGTTACTTTTGAATTGCTTCTATTATTGTTATTGTGCTAGGTACTGTTTAACTGTAGGTTATGTTAATTGTTGTGTCCGAGCCTCGTTACTATTTCGCCGAGGTTAGGCTCGACACTTACCAGCACATGGAGTCGGTTGTGCTGATACTACAGTCTATAGTCTTTTGTGCAGATCCCGGTACTGGAGCATACAGACCTTAGCTAGGGGTTGCTGCCTTCAGTCCATCAGGAGACCCGAGGTAGTCCTGCAAACGTCTGCAGGCCTTGGTGTCCCCTCCCAATCTAGTTTTCTTTTGTTTTTACTATTTCAGAGGCAAACATGTACTTATTTTGTTCGGACCCTATTTGTAGAATTCCTGGATAGTCCGTGAGTTTGTGACACCAGTTCTGGGTGGTTATGTTTATGGATTCATTTTGGTATTAGCTTACACTGTTAAATTTCCTTCTTTCGCATTATTATTTTTCGCTGTTTATGATATGTTGACCTAAAATTTGTTAAGAGGTTTAACATAAAAATGTAATTAAATTGAAATAGTTGGCTTGCCTAGCTTTCACTAGTAGGCGTCATCACGACTCTCGAGGGTGGAAAATCTGGGTCGTGACAAGTTGGTATCAGATCTCTAGGTTGCTTAGGTCTCACAATTCACAGAAAAACTTGGTAGAGTCTGAGGGATCGGTACAGAGACGTCTGTGCTTATCCCCTAGAGGCTACAGAATTACGAACAGTTTCACTTTTATTCTTCTCAGTCGTGTGATTTGTATCTCTTAGTGTTAATTGAACTTCTACTCTGTTCTTTTGAAGATGGCGAGAACACGTTCTTCTTCATCCGCTGATCAGCAGCCCGAGCCCCTAGCAACAACATCTACGAGGGGAAGAGGACGAGGCTGAGGCCGTGCTAGAGGCCGAGGTAGGGGCAGAGCTCAACCCAGAGCAGCAGCACCAGTGGCGGAGCCTCAAGTCGAGTTTGATGATGAGGTTCTAGCCCAGACAGTTCTGGTGGGCCCAGCTCAGGTCCTAGAGGGGTTCATTGCTACCCCAGAACTTCATGATGCTCTGGTCCGTCTAGTAGGCCTTATAGAGAGTGTCACTCACGCATGCTTACTTCATGTAGCACCAGCCGTCTCTTAGGCTGGGGGAGAAGCACAGACTCCTACTACCCGCACTCCGAAGCAGATGGCTCCCTAGTTTCAGATTCCAGCAGCTTAGCCAGTTGGAGCAGTTTAGTTGGGTGTAGTAGCCCAAACCGATGATGGAGCAGCTATGTCTGCCGATGCTTTGTAGAGGTTGGACAGGTTCACCAAGCTGTTCACTACTACTTATGGTAGTACATCTTCAGAGGATCCCCAGGATTACTTAGACATATGTCATGAGGTTCTTCGGAACATGGGGATAGTGGAGACCAATGGGGTCGACTTTGTTGCTTTCCGTCTGTCAGGTTCTGCCAAGAAATGGTGGAGAGATTATTGTTTGGCCCGACGAGTTGGATCACCAGCTCTCACTTGGGAGTAGTTCTCGCAGCTATTTCTCGAGAAATTTCTTCCCGTCACTCAGAGAGAGGGGTACTGCTGGCGGTTCGAGCATCTCTAGCAAGGTTTTATGTCTGTCACCCAATACGAGACAAGGTTTATTGATTTGGCTCATCATGATCTTCTGATACTCCCCACCGAGAGAGAGAGAGATAGAGAGAGAGAGAGGGTAAAGAGGTTTATTGAGGGACTCGCTCAGCCTATTAGACTGCAGATGGCTAAGGAGACAGGTAGCAAGATTTCTTTTTAGAATGCGGTCAATGTGGCCAGGCAGGTCGAGATAATTTTAGCTCAGGGGAGCGGTCAGGGGTCTGATAAGAGGTTTCATCATTCGGGCAGATTCAGTTGTGCCTCGTCTGGAGGCAGGGATTCTTTTGGTAGAGGTCATCCTCCTAGGCCCTTTCAATCAACACTTCAGGTTTATCATGGTGCTCTAGGTGGTTGTGGTTCTCATATGTAGTATTCTGACCAGTTGCCCTACACTGCACCATCAGCTCCTATTAGTGCACCTACGCTTTAGAGTTTTCAGGGTGGTTATCCAGGCCGTCAAGGTTTTAGGGTCAGCAGTCTCAGCAGCCCAAGTCTTGTTATACTTGTGGTGATATGAGGCAAATTGCTAGGTTTTGCCCTCTAGCCTCGAGCAGTTCTCAGCACCAGGTTCTCGTGCTATGGTTCCAGCACCGGGTGTTCCACCGCCCGCTCAGCCAGCTAGAGGTAGGGGTAGAGGTGTTAGAGGTGGAGGCCATGCCACTAGAGATGGAGGTCAGGCAGCTAGAGGTGGAGGTCAGACAGCTAGAGGTGGAGGCCAGCCAGCAGGAGGCCATCTTAGGGATGTAGTTCAAAATGGTGGGGCCCAGCCCCGATATTATGCTTTGCCAGGCAGACATGAGGCTGAGGACTTCGATGCAGTTATCACAGGTACGGTTTCAGTGTGCAATAGAGATGCCTTAGTTCTATTTGATCCAGGGTCCACATATTCTTATGTATCATCTTATATTTCCCCTTATCTGGTTATGTGTCGTGATTCTTTGAGTGCTCCTGTATATGTGTCTACACCGGCGGGTTATTCTATTGTGGTAAATAGTGTTTATCGTGCTTGCATGGTCATTATTGGGGGTCTTGAGACCCATGTGGATCTCCTACTTCTCGACATGGTGGATTTTGATGTCATTCTAGGGATGGATTGGTTATCCCCATATCATGCTATATTGGATAGTCATGCCAAAACTGTGGCCTTAGCATTACCGGGGTTGCTTGTTTGGAGTGGAGAGGGACTCCTGGTCATTCTACCAGCAGGGGTATCTCATATAAGAAGGCTCGGCGTATAGTTGATAAGGGATGTTTGACCTATTTGGTGTATGTTCGTGATTCTAGTGCTGAGGTTCCTTCTATGAATTCTGTGCCCGTTGTTCATGAGTTTCCAGAGGTATTTCCTTCAGACCTGCCGTAGATGCTACCCGACAGGGATATTGACTTTTGCATTGATTTGGCTCCGGGCACTCAGCCTATTTCTATCCCGCCATATTGTATGGCCCGCCAAAATTGAAAGAATTGAAAGAACAGTTGCAAGACTTTCTAGATAAATGCTTTATTAGACCGAGTGTCTCGCCTTGGGGTGCTCCAGTGTTTTTTCTTAAGAAGAAGGATGGGTCGATGAGGATGTGTATAGATTATCGATAGTTGAACAAAGTCACCATCAAGAACAAGTATCCATTACCAAAGATCGATGATTTGTTTGACCAACCTCAGGGTGCCAAGGTATTTTCGAAGATTGATTTGAGATCTGGCTACCATCAGTTGAGGATTAGGGCATCCGATGTCCCTAAGATAGCTTTTCGCACTTGGTACGGGTATTATAAGTTCTTAGTGATGTCACTCGGGTTGACAAATACCGAGCAGCTTTCATGGATTTGATGAGCCGAGTGTTCAAGCCTTATTTAGATTCCTTCATGATTGTCTTCATTGATGATATTTTGATTTATTCCCGCAGCCAGGAGGAGCATGAGCAGCATCTTCGAGTCGTTCTTAAGACTCTGAGGGATAGTCAATTTTATGCTAATTTTTCGAAGTGTGAGTTTTGGTTGAGTTCGGTTACATTCTTGGGTCATGTTGTATCAGCAGATGGTATCAGGTAGATCCGAAGAAGAATGAGGCAGTAAAGGAATGGCCTAGATCCGCATCATCTACAGATATCCGGAGCTTCTTATGCTTGGCGGGCTATTACCGTCGGTTTGTGGAAGGTTTTTCATCTATTGCAGCCCCGATAATCGGGTTGACCTAGAAGGGTGCCCAGTTCAAGTGGTCGGACGAGTGTGAGGTGAGCTTCCAGAAGCTTAAGATAGCTTTGACTACGGCACCGATGTTGGTATTGCCCACAGGTTCAGGGCCATATACAGTGTATTGTGACGCATCGCGTATTGGACTTGGTGCGGTGTTGATACAGACCGGCAAGGTTATTGCATATGCTTCGTGGTAGTTGAAGATCCACGAGAAGAATTATCCAGTTCATGTATTGGAGTTAACAGCCATTGTTCACGCACTAAAGGTTTGAAGGCATTATTTATATGGTGTGTCGTGTGAGGTGTTCACGGATCACAAGAGTTTGCAATACTTGTTCAAGCAGAAGGAGCTAAATTTGTGGTAGAGGATGTGGTTGGAGCTATTGAAACACTATGATATCACCATCTTGTATCATCCGGGGAAGGCCAATGTAGTGGCCGATGCTTTGAGTAGGAAGTCAGCTAGTATGGGCATTCTTGCGTATATTCTGGTCGGTAAGAGGCCCCTTGCTTTGGATGTTCAGGCTTTAGCCAATCAGTTCGTGAGGTTGGATGTTTATGAGCCCAACCGTGTTCTAGCTTGCACAGTCACTCGTTATTCATTATTTGAGCGCATTCGAGATCGGCAGTATGATGACCCTCATTTGTTTGTCCTTAGAGACACAGTGCAACAAGGAGGTGCCAAGTAGGTTACAGTTTGGGATGATGGAGTTTTGAGGATGCAGGGTCGTATTTGTGTGCTTAATATGGACGGGCTTCGTGAGTTGATTCTAGAGGAGGCCCATAGTTCCCGGTATTCTACTCATCCGGGCGCCGCAACATTATTGGTGGAGGAGGATGAAGAAGGACATTGTTGCCTATGTAGCTCGGTGTTTGAATTGCCAGCAGGTAAGTACGAGCATTAGAGACCTGGTGGTTTATTGCAGAAGATTGAGATTCCTAAGTGGAAGTGGGAGCGTATCACTATGGACTTCATTGTTGGACTCCCACTGACCTAGAGGAAGTTCGATGCCGTATAGATTATTGTTGATAGGCTGACCAAGTCAGTGCATTTCATTCATGTGGCAGCCTCATATTCTTCCGAGATGTTAGCTGAGTTCTATATTCGAGAGATTGTTCGTCTTCATGGTGTGCCCAATGTCTATCATTTCTGATCATGGTACACAATTTACCTCACATTTCTGGAGGGCAGTACAGCGTGAGCTGGGTACACGAGTCGAGTTGAGCACAGCATTTCATCCTCAAACGGATGGGAAGTTCGAGCATACTATTCAGATTTTGGAGGATATGCTTCGAGCATATGACATTGACTTTGGAGTCTCGTGGGATCAGTTCTTGCCTTTAGCGGAGTTCACCTACAACAACAGTTACTAGTCGAGCATCTAGATGGCTCCCTACGAGGCTTTATATGGTAGGCGGTGTCGGTCACCGGTTGGATGGTTTGAGTCGGGAGGGGCTCAGTTGTTGGGTACGGATCTAGTACAGGATGCCTTGGACAAGGTGAAGATCATTCATGATAGGCTTCGTACCTCTTAGTCCGGGTAGAAGAGTTATGCCGACCGCAAGGTTTATGATGTGGCATTTATGGTCGGAGAGCGAGTGTTGCTCTGTGTGTCGCCCATGAAGGGCGTAATGATATTTGGGAAGAAGGGCGACCTCAGCCCTAGGTTCATTGGTTCTTTTGAGATTCTTGATCGAGTGGGAGAGGTGGCTTACATACTTGCGTTGCCGCCGAGTTTATCAGCTGTGCACCCAGTGTTTTATGTATCTATGCTTCGGAAGCATCACGGCGATCCATCCCATGTGTTAGACTTCAGCACTGTCTAGTTGGACAATGACTTGACCAATGAGGAGGAACCAGTGGCTATTCTAGACCGGCAGGTTCGTTAGTTAATATCGTAGAAGTTCCTTTCAGTTCATGTTCAATGGGGAGGTCAGCCTGCCAAGGTAGTTACCTGGGAGTCTGAGTTCGATATGTGGAGCCGATATCCCCATCTTTTACCCGACTCAGGTACTTCCTTTCTATGTCCGTTCGAGGACGAACGATTGTTTTAGAGGTGGAGGATGTGATGACCCAAAAGGTTATCACTTGATTTTCGAGTCAATTCTATGTTTCGAGGCCTTAAAACCTCATTTTATCTCACCTCGATTTGCATGTGTGGTCCGGGCGTATGTCCGAAATGCTTTTATGTGAAAATTTGATAAAAATACCGATCATGCCTTTAAAATTGAATTTAAGTTGATTTCGGTCAATATTTTGGGTAAATGGACCCGGACAAGTGATTTGACTGTCCCGGAGGGTCTGTAGAAAAATATGAAACTCGGGCGTGTGCCCGAAATCGAATTCCGAGGTCCCAAGCCCGAGAAATGAATTTTTGAAGAAAATTGTTTAACTAAAATTTTAAAAATTTTTGGAAATTTAAATGTATTTGAAATTGATGGTATCGGGCCCATATTTTGGTTCCGGAGCCCAGTACAGGTCTTATATGATATTTTGGTTGAGCCTGTAAAATTTGGTAAGAAACGGATTTGATATGACGTGAATCGGACCCTCGGTTGTTAAAATTTAAACTTAGGAGTTATGAGATGTTTCTTTGATTTTGATACTAAACTCGTAGTTCGAGGCATTATTTTGGTGATTTGATCACACGAGTAAGTCCGTATGATGTTTCTAGGTTAATGTGCATGCTTGGTTTGGAGCCCTGAGGGCTCGGGTGAGTTTCGGATAGGCCACGGGATGTTTTTATACTTAGGAAAAGTTGCAGATTTGCTACTTCTGGTGCACAAACCTTTTGTGCATCGCGATCACGTAGTAACTCTCGCGATCGCGAAAGGAAAATTGGGACTGAGGTGGATTTGTTCTACGTGAATGCACAATATGGATCGCGAACGCGGAGCACTGGGAGGGCTGCTCTACGCAAACGCGACCTATTGCACGCAAACGCGTATGGTAAATTGATGGTGGGTTGGGAAGTTGTCATTCTTCTACGTGAACGCGTACATAGATCCACGAACACGAAGGTTAGGGGGGCCAACCCTTCGCGAATGCATAAGAGAACTCGCGATCGCGTGAGTCCTCAACCGACAGCCCATCGCGTACACGATGAAGACCTGCCCAGTCTTTTAAAAACAGTAGCAAACACGGGCAGAACCCATTTACTCCATATTTTCGAACTCCCAAGACCTAGAGGCGATTTTATTCACACAAATTCTTCCCCAAAGTGTTCGTAATCAATTCTAAACTTTACTCTTTCAATTATCCAACTATTTTCATCACTTTTTAATCAAAAATTAAGAATCTTCATGGTAGAAATTAGAAAATTGGGTAGAGTTAGGGCTTTTAGAATAATTGGAATTTAGATCTCGTTTTGGGGTCGGATTTCGAAACTAATTGCATATTTGGGCTCGTGGGTGAATGGGTGATCGAGTTTTGGTCCGAACCTCGAGTTTTGACCAAGCGGGCCGGGGTCGATTTTAACTTTTTGGGAAAAATGATAGAAAACCTATAATTAAGCATTGGGTATGAATTCTTTAGCATTTATTGATGTTGTTAAAATTAATTTTGGGCTAGATACAATTGAATTGGAGGCGAATTCTAAAGGAAAAGCGGTGTTTGAGGCTTGCGTTACCTGTGGAAGTTCGAGGTAAGTGTTTGGTCTAACCTTAACTTGAGGGAATAGGTATTGTGCCTTATTTGCTATGTGCTAGTGTAGTGTACGACGTATAGGTGTGGTGATGATTATCTATACGTCAGTGTCAAGCATGCCCGTGAGTCTTAAATTGTAATCGTTGTGTTTCTTAATTAGTACTACAATCGCCTAAATTGTTAATTCTCCGTGTTGAGCAAGACCTATGATTATCTTGTGGTATTTGTTTATTGTTGAGCATTGGCTTCAGTTGAGGTTTTGTTTGTGAAGTTAAGTGTTGATACAAGTTTGGTTATAGCTGATTCCCTTGCTGGGACGTACTTATTTCTTACTATTAATTCCCTTGCCAGGATGTATTTATTCTTGTTGTTGATTCCTTTGCCGGGTTGTTGTTGTTATTATTATTTGGGTGAGGAAAAAGAGCTAAAGCACGAAGGGTGATGCCGTGCACATTCATATTTATTCGTATTGTGAGGAAAGAGTGATAAAGCACGAAGGGTGATGCCGTGTACATTTTTATTGATATTGATGCATATGATGAGGAAGAGAGATAAAATACGAAGGGTGATGTCGTGCACATTTATAGTATATACATGGTGAGGAAGAGAGATAAATCACGAAGTGATAAAGCATGAAGGGTGATGTCGTGCACATTTTTAATATTTATATGGTGAGGAAGAGAGATAAAGCACGAAGTGTGATGCCGTGCACATTTTCATTACTTGATTGCATTGGTGAGGATTGAGAGTAAAAGCACGAAGGGTGATGTCGTGCACTTATTGCCAGTTCATTTTGATTTCTTGCTGTTTACGGTTCAATTACCTTAATTGTCTTATTCCACTATTACTGTGATTCTTTACGTTGGTATTTTTCCCCCATAACATGTTACCCATCCCTCGTTACTTTTGAATTGCTTCTATTATTGTTATTGTGCAAGGTACTGTTTAACTATAGGTTATGTTAATTGTTGTGTCCGAGCCTCGTTACTATTTCGCTGAGGTTAGGCTCGACACTTACCAGCACATGGAGTCGGTTGTGCTGATACTACAGTCTATAGTCTTTTGTGCAGATCCCGGTACTGGAGCATACAGACCTTAGCTAGGGGTTGCTGCCTTCAGTCCATCAGGAGACCCGAGGTAGTCCTGCAGACATCCGCAGGCCTTGGTGTCCCCTCCCTCTCTAGTTTTCTTTTGTTTTTTACTATTTCAGAGGCAAACATGTACTTATTTTGTCTGGACCCTATTTGTAGTATTCCTGGATTGTCCGTGAGTTTGTGACACCAGTTCTGGGTGGTTATGTTTATGGATTCATTTTGGTATTAGCTTACACTGTTAAATTTCCTTCTTTCGCATTATTATTTTTCGTTGTTTATGATATGTTGACCTAAAATTTGTTAAGAGGTTTAAAATAAAAAAAGGTAAATAAATTGAAATAGTTGGCTTGCCTAGCTTTCACTAGTAGGCGCCATCACGACTATCGAGGGTGGAAAATTCGGGTCGTGACAAGTTGGTATCATATCTCTAGGTTGCTTAGGTCTCACAATTCACAGAAAAACTTAGTAGAGTCTGAGGGATCGGTACGGAGACGTTTGTGCTTATCCTCTAGAGGCTACAGAGTTACGAATAGTTTCACTTTTATTCTTTTCTGTCGTGTGATTTGTATCTCTTAGTGTTAATTGAACTTCTACTCTGTTCTTTTGTAGATGGCGAGAACACGTTCTTCTTCATCCGCTGATCAGCAGCCCGAGCCCCTAGCAACAACATCTACAAGGGGAAGAGGACGAGGCCGAGGCCGTGCTAGAGGCCGAGGTAGGGGCAGAGCTCAACCCAGAGCAGCAGCACCAGTGGCGGAGCCTCAAGTCGAGTTTGATGATGAGGTTCCAGCCCAGACAGTTCTGGTGGGCCCAGCTCAGGTCCTAGAGGGGTTCATTGCTACCCCAGAACTTCATGATGCTTTGGTCCGTCTAGTAGGCCTTATAGAGAGTGTCACTCACGCAGGCTTACTTCATGTAGCACCAGCCGTCTCTTAGGCTGGGGGAGGAGCACAGACTCCTACTACCCGCACTCCGGAGCAGATGGCTCCCTAGTTTCAGATTCCAGCAGTTCAGCCAGTTGGAGCAGTTTAGTGGGGTATAGTAGCCCAGACCGATGATGGAGCAGCTATGTCTGTCGATGCTTTGTAGAGGTTGGACAGGTTCACCAAGCTGTTCACTACTACTTATGGTGGTACATCTTCAGAGGATCCCCAGGATTACTTAGACATATGTCATGAGGTTCTTCGGAACATGGGGATAGTGGAGACCAATGGGGTCGACTTTGTTGCTTTCCGTCTGTCAGGTTCTGCCAAGAAATGGTGGAGAGATTATTGTTTGGCCCGACGAGTTGGATCACCAGATCTCACTTGGGAGTAGTTCTCGCAACTATTTCTCGAGAAATTTCTTCCCGTCACTCAGAGATAGGGGTACTGCTGGCGGTTCGAGCATCTCTAGCAAGGTTTTATGACTGTCACCCAATACGAGACAAGGTTTATTGATTTGGCTCATCATGATCTTCTTATACTCCCCACCGAGAGAGAGAGATAGAGAGAGAGAGAGAGAGAGAGGGTGAAGAGGTTTATTAAGGGACTCGCTCAGCCTATTAGACTACAGATGGCTAAGGAGACATGTAGCAAGATTTCTTTTTAGAATACGGTCAATGTGGCCAGGCAGGTCGAGATAGTTTTAGCTCAGGGGAGCGGTCAGGGGTCTGATAAGAGGTTTCATCATTCGGGCAGATTCAGTTGTGCCTCGTCTGGAGGCAGGGATTCTTTTGGTAAAGGTCATCCTCCTAGACCCTTTCAATCAACACTTCAGGTTTCTCACGGTGCTCTAGGTGGTTGTGGTTCTCATATGTAGTATTCTGACCAGTTGCCCTACACTGCACCATCAGCTCCTATTAGTGCACCTATGCTTCAGAGTTTTCAGGGTGGTTATCCAGGCCGTCAAGGTTTTAGGGTCAGCAGTCTTAGCAGCCCAAGTCTTGTTATACTTGTGGTGATATGAGGCAAATTGCTAGGTTTTGCCCTCGAGCCTCGAGCAGTTCTCAGCACCAGGTTCTCGTGTTATGGTTCCAGCACCGGGTGTTCCACCGCCCACTCAGCCAGCTAGAGGTAGGGGTAGAGGTGTTAGAGGTGGAGGCCATGCTGCTAGAGATGGAGGTTAGGGAGCTAGAGGTGGAGGTCAGGCAGCTAGAGGTGGAGGCCAGCCAGCAGGAGGCCATCTTAGGGATGTAGTTCAAAATGGTAGGGCCCAGCCCCGATATTATACTTTTCCAGGCAGACATGAGGCTGAGGACTCAGATGCAGTTATCACAAGTACGGTTTTAGTGTGCAATAGAGATGCCTTAGTTTTATTTGATCCAGGGTCCACATATTCTTATGTATCATCTTATATTTCCCCTTATCTGGTTATGTGTCGTGATTCTTTGAGTGCTCCTGTATATGTGTCTACACCAGTGGGTTATTCTATTGTGGTAAATAGTGTTTATCGTGCTTGCATGGTCATTATTGGGGGTCTTGAGACCCATGTGGATCTCCTACTTCTCGACATGGTGGATTTTGATGTCATTCTAGGGATGGATTGGTTATCCCCATATAATGCTATATTGGATTGTCATGCCAAAACTATGGCCTTAGCATTACCGAGGTTGCTTGTTTGGAGTGGAGAGGGACTCCTGGTCATTCTACCAGCAGGGTTATCTCATATAAGAAGGCTCGGCGTATGGTTGATAAGGGATGTTTGACCTATTTGGTGTATGTTCGTGATTCTAGTGCTGAGGTTCCTTCTATGAATTCTGTGCACGTTGTTCATGAGTTTCCAGAGGTATTTCTTTCAGACCTGCCGTAGATACTACCCGACAGGGATATTGACTTTTACATTGATTTGGCTCCGGGCACTCAGCCCATTTCTATCCCGCCATATTGTATGGCCCCGCCAAAATTGAAAGAACAGTTGTAGGACTTTCTAGATAAATGCTTTATTAGACCGAGTGTCTCGCCTTGGGGTGCTCCAGTGTTTTTTCTTAAGAAGAAGGATGGGTCGATGAGGATGTGTGTAGATTATCGATAGTTGAACAAAGTTACCATCAAGAACAAGTATCCATTACCAAAGATCGATGATTTGTTTGACCAACCTCAGGGTGCCAAGGTATTTTCGAAGATTGATTTGAGATCTGGCTACCATCAGTTGAGGATTAGGGCATCCGATGTCCCTAAGATAGCTTTTCGCACTCGATACGGGTATTATAAGTTCTTAGTGATGTCACTCGGGTTGACAAATGCTGAGCAGCTTTCATAGATTTGATGAACCGAGTGTTCAAGCCTTATTTAGATTCCTTCATGATTGTCTTCATTGATGATATTTTGATTTATTCCCGTAGCCAGGAGGAGCATGAGCAGCATCTTCCAGTCGTTCTTCAGACTTTGAGGGATAGTCAATTTTATGCTAATTTTTCGAAGTGTGAGTTTTGGTTGAGTTCGGTTGCATTCTTGGGTCATGTTGTATCAGCAGATGGTATCAGGTAGATCCGAAGAAGAATGAGGCAGTAAAGGAATGGCCTAGATCCGCATCATCTACAGATATCCGAAGCTTCTTATGCTTGGCGGGCTATTACCGTCGGTTTGTAGAGGGTATTTCATCTATTGCAGCCCCGATAATCGGGTTGACCTAGAAGGGTGCCCAGTTCAAGTGGTCGGACGAGTGTGAGGTGAGCTTCCAGAAGCTTAAGATAGCTTTGACTACGGCACCGATGTTGGTATTGCCCACAGGTTCAGGTCCATATACAGTGTATTGTGACGCATCGCGTATTGGACTTGGTGCGGTGTTGATGCAGACCGGCAAGGTTATTGCATATGCTTCGCGGTAGTTGAAGATCCACGAGAAGAATTATCCAGTTCATGTATTGGAGTTAACAGCCATTGTTCACGCACTAAAGGTTTGAAGGCATTATTTATATGGTGTGTCGTGTGAGGTGTTCACGGATCACAAGAGTTTGCAATACTTGTTCAAGCAGAAGGAGCTAAATTTGAGGTAGAGGAGGTGGTTGGAGCTATTGAAACACTATGATATCACCATCTTGTATCATCCGGGGAAGGCCAATGTAGTGGCCGATGCTTTGAGTAGGAAGTCAGCTAGTATGGGCATTCTTGCGTATATTTTGGTCGGTAAGAGGCCCCTTGCTTTAGATGTTCAGGCTTTAGCCAATCAGTTCGTGAAGTTGGATGTTTATGAGCCCAGCCATGTTCTAGCTTGCACAGTCGCTCGTTATTCATTATTTGAGCGCATTCGAGATCGGCAGTATGATGACCCTCATTTGTTTGTCCTTAGAGACACAGTGCAACAAGGAGGTGCCAAGTAGGTTACAGTTTGGGATGATGGAGTTTTGAGGATGCAGGGTCGTATTTGTGTGCTTAATGTGGATGGGCTTCGTGAGTTGATTCTAGAGGAGGCCCATAGTTCCCGGTATTCTACTCATCCGGGTGCCGCAACATTATTGGTGGAGGAGGTGAAGAAGGACATTGTTGCCTATGTAGCTCGGTGTTTGAATTGCCAGCAGGTAAGTACGAGCATTAGAGCCCTGGTGGATTATTGCAGAAGATTGAGATTCCTAAGTGGAAGTGGGAGCGTATCACTATGTACTTCATTGTTGGACTCCCACTGACCTAGAGAAAGTTCGATGCCGTATAGATTATTGTTGATAGGCTGACCAAGTCAGTGCATTTCATTCATGTGGCAGTCTCATATTCTTCCGAGAGGTTAGCTGAGTTCTATATTCGAGAGATTGTTCGTCTTCATGGTGTGCCCAATGTCTATCATTTCTGATCATGGTACACAATTTACCTCACATTTCTGGAGGGTAGTACAGCGTGAGCTGGGTACGCGAGTCGAGTTGAGCACAGTATTTCATCCTCAAATGGATGGGAAGTTCGAGCATACTATTCAGATTTTGGAGGATATGCTTCGAGCATATGACATTGACTTTGGAGGCTCGTGGGATCAGTTATTGCCTTTAGCAGTGTTCACCTACAACAACAGTTACTAGTCGAGCATCTAGATGGATCCCTACGAGGCTTTATATGGTAGGCGGTGTCGGTCACCGGTTGGATAATTTGAGTCGGGAGGGGCTCGGTTGTTGGGTACGGATCGAGTACAGGATGTCTTGGACAAGGTGAAGATCATTCATGATAGGCTTCGTACCGCTTAGTCCGGGTAGAAGAGTTATGCCGACCGCAAGGTTCATGATGTGGCATTTATGGTCGGAGAGCGAGTGTTGCTCCATGTGTCGCCCATGAAGGGCGTAATGATATTTGGGAAGAAGGGCAACCTCAGCCCTAGGTTCATTGGTTCTTTTGAGATTCTTGATCGAGTGGGAGAGGTGGCTTACAGACTTGCGTTGCCGCCGAGTTTATCAGCTGTGCACCCAGTGTTTTATGTATCTATGCTTCGGAAGCATCACGGCAATCCATCCCACGTGTTAGACTTCAGCACTGTCCAGTTGGACAATGACTTGACCAATGAGGAGGAACCGGTGGCTATTCTAGACCGGCAGGTTTGTTAGTTAATATCGTAGAAGTTCCTTTCAGTTCATGTTCAATGGGGAGGTCAGCCTGCCAAGGTAGTTACCTGGGAGTCTGAGTCCGATATGTGGAGCCTATATCCCCATCTTTTACCCGACTCAGGTACTTCCTTTCTATGTCCGTTCGAGGACGAACGATTGTTTTAGAGGTGGAGGATGTGATGACCCAAAAGGTTATCACTTGATTTTCGAGTCAATTCTATGTTTCGAGGCCTTAAAACCTCATTTTATCTCACCTCGATTTGCATGTGTGGTCCGGGCGTATGTCCGGAATGCTTTTATGTGAAAATTTGATAAAAATACCGATCATGCCTTTAAAATTGAATTTAAGTTGACTTCGGTCAACTTTTTGTGTAAATGGACCCGGACAAGTGATTTGACTGTCCCGGAGGGTCTGTAGAAAAATATGGAACTCGGGCGTGTGCCCGAAATCTAATTCCGAGGTCCCAAGCCCGAGAAATGAATTTTTGAAGAAAATTGTTTAACTAAAATTTTAAGAATTTTTGGAAATTTAAATGTATTTGAAATTGATGGTATCGGGCCCATCTCAACAAAGCAAGTCCTAAGGATAATTTTCCATTGCCCAACATCCATATCCTGATCGATAATTGCACTGGGCGCGAGATCGGATCCTTTGTGGACTACTATGCAGGATATCATCAGATCTTAATGGACGAAGAAGATGTGGAAAAGACAGCTTTCATTACACCATGGGGAACTTACTGCTACCGGGTAATGCCATTCGGACTGAAGAATGCTGGGGCAACGTACATGCGAGCAATGACTACTGTGTTTCATGACATGATACACAAAGAAATTGAAGTGTACATAGATGATGTGATCATAAAGTCTTGGCGTCAGGAAGACCATGTAGCAGACCTAAGGAGATTTTTTCAAAGACTTCGAAGGTATGATATTAAGCTCAACCCGGCCAAATGCGCCTTTGGGGTTCCATCAAGAAAGCTGTTAGGATTCATCGTCAGTCGATGGGGTATTGAATTGGATCCATCCAAGATCAAATCCATCCAAGATTTACCACCGCCAAAGAACAAAATAGAGGTAATGAGTCTGTTGGGAAGACTAAATTACATCAGCAGGTTCATCGCTCAACTCACGGCGACTTGTGAACCCATATTTCGGCTGCTGAAGAAAGACGCTGCGGTAGACTGGACGGCGGAGTGTCAAGAGGCTTTCGACCAGATCAAAGGGTATCTGTCCAATCCACCTGGGTTGGTTCCACCTGAGCTGGGGAGGCCATTAATTCTTTATCTAATGGTCCTGGAGAATTCGTTTGGTTGCGTGCTAGGGCAACACGACATTACAGGAAGGAAGGAGCAGGCCATTTATTATCTTAGCAAGAAGTTCACAATGTATGAGGTCAAGTACACTCAACTCGAGAGGACATGTTGAGCCCTAACTTGGGTGGCTCAGAAGTTGAAGCACTACTTGTCTTCATATACTACTTATCTCATCTCCTGTTTGGACCCATTAAAGTATATTTTCCAGAAATCTATGCCTACAGGGAGGTTAGCAAAATGGCAAATTTTGCTCACAGAATTTGATATCGTCTACGTGACGAGGACGGCCATGAAAGCCCAAGCGCTGGCCGATCACTTGGCTGAGAATCCCGTTGATGAAAAATACGAGCCTTTGAGGACGTATTTCCCAGATGAGGAAGCAATGCACACAGGTGAGCTGGAATTACCCGAGGAACCAAGGTAGAAGCTTTTCTTTGATGGAGCCGCAAACGTGAAAGGGGTTGGAATAGGAGCAGTACTCATTTCTGAAACAGGACGTCACTACCTTGTTACGGCTCAGCTACGCTTCTATTGTACCAAACATATGGCAGAGTATGAAGCATGCATTTTGGGTCTGCGACTAGCTGCATACATGGATGTCCAGGACGTTTTGGTCTTGGGAGACTCGGACCTCCTGGTGCATCAGATTCAGGGTGAGTGGGAAACACGGGATTTGAAACTCATACCATATCGACAATGTTTGCACGATCTGAGCAAGCGATTTTGATCAGTGGAATTCAGACATATCCCGAGAGTTCATAATGAGGTTGCCGATGCATTGGCCACTTTAGCATCAATGTTGCACCACCCCGACAAAATGTATGTTGACCCGTTGCACATTCAGGTTCGCGATCAGCATGCTTATTGCAACGCGGTACAGGAGGAAGTAGATGGCGAGCCATGGTTTTATGACATAAAGGAGTACCTCAAGATGGGGATATATCCGAAGCAGGCCACTGGAGACCAAAAAAGAGTCATCCGGCGTTTGTCCAATGGTTTCTTCCTCATTGGAGGAGTGTTGTACAGAAGAACCCCAGACTTGGGATTACTAAGATATATAGATGCTGGTCAAGCCACGACAGTTATGGCAGAGGTGCATGCGGGAGTCTGTGGGCCACATATGAGCGGATATGTATTGGCAAAGAAGATTCTTCGAGCAGGGTACTATTGGCTCACTATGGAGCATGACTGTATTACTTTCGTAAGGAAATGCCATCAGTGTCAGATACATGGAGATCTGATTCATTCTCCGTCGACAGAGTTGCATACAATGTCAGCGCCATGGCCATTTGTTGCATGGGGCATGGATGTCATTGGGCCTATCGAGCCGGCAGCGACCAACGGCCACAGGTTCATTCTGGTGACCATCGACTACTTCACCAAGTGGGTTGAAGCTAAAACTTTCAAGTCGGTAACCAAGAAGGCAGTAGTGGATTTTGTTCACTCTCATATCATCTGCATATTTGGGGACCCAAAAGTGATCATCATGGATAATGGGGCAAATCTTAACAACAATCTGATGAGGGAGGTATGCTAACAGTTTAAGATTACAAACCGCAATTCCACCCCATATCGTCCCAAGGCGAATGGAGCAGTGGAAGCAGCCAATAAGAACATCAAGAAGATACTGAGGAAGATGGTAGAAGGATCTAGACAATGGCATGAGAAATTACCCTTTGCCTTGTTGGGTTATCGCACTACAGTCCGGACTTCCATAGGTGCAACTCCTTATTTGTTGGTATACGGAACTGAAGCAGTAATACCAGTAGAGGTCGAAATTCCGTCCCTCCGAATTGTCGCTGAAGCCGGGATTGACGACGATGAATGGGTCAAAGCTCGACTAGAGCAGCTGAACTTAATAGATGAAAAAAGATTGGCAGCAATGTGTCATGGCCAGTTGTATCAGAAAAGAATGGCAAGAGCATACAATAAGAAGGTGCGCCCTAGAAAATTTGAAGTAGGGCAGCAAGTATTGAAACGGATCCTCCCGCATCAGATCGAAGCAAAAGGCAAGTTCGCCCCAAATTGGCAAGGGCCTTATATCATGACCAGAGTGTTGTCCAACGGTGCTTTATGTCTAACAGATATCGAGGGAAGATGTGTCGACATGGCTATCAATTCTGATGCAGTCAAAAGATATTATGCGTAATTTCTTTGATTATGGTAGTTATTGGTTCGTTTGTTTGTATTTGGTACTTATTGGATAATGAAATGATGAAGGCAATTCTTTCTTCTATCCAAACACTTTTAACCTTTGCTTCCCCCCTTTGAGCCTTAATTATTCTTTCATACCCCTCTTTTGGAATCACTAATGAGAAAAAGATATGAAAAAAAAGAAGAAAAAAAAAAGAAACTAAAAGAAAAATGAAAACAAGATAAAGATCATAAGAAAAACAAAGGAACGGCAGGAACTACGTTTGACCTGATTCCTCGAAGAGGATACGTAGGCGCCCCACGGCTCGGTCATAGGGCACCATAGTGTGCATAGTGTGCATAATGTACCTAGCTCAATATAGTGTAAATATAAAATTCCCCAAGCAAGAAAACTGGGGCAGGAATTATGTTTTTGAATTTTCAAAAAGGGTTGATTCCAAGAGTTGTAGCGTTTCACCCATCGAAGTTTATTTTGAATTTCTGATAGCCTTTCTTTAAACCCACACAAAAAAAACCAACATCGATGTCCAAAAAAGACCTCCCGATCAATATCCAAGAGGTGCCCAGTCGGGCAAATGGAACCCGAGAATAATACACTGAACCCCCGCAAAGAAGGGGATCATAAACTGGGAATGAATTGATGGCCAAAAAGAATCTCCGAAAGAGAGAGTCGTATCGGCAACACTCCAATCCCCCGTTGAAAGGCAAAATGAGAGAGTCTTATCTGTGAAAACCTTCACAGGCACCATAAGGCGACGAGAGCTGAGAGAAAAGAGAGAGTCTTATTAGTGAAAACCCCTCAAAGGGCACTATAAGACGACGAGATATATTGGCAAAAAGGATCCGCATTTGCGAAGAGGTGGGCACCTATGTATCCCCAGCGTAAGGCCATCAGGAAGATTGATCGATACGAATAGACTGGGTCAGTTAATCCGTAATGCACGACATGATCATCAGGACCGTTCCCACCATTCAGATAAGTTCTTTCCTTTTTCTTCTTTCCAAACATTTGTTCAGAAAGATTTTTTTTTTACTTTTCGCTTTTCTGTCTAAAAAGACAGAATCCAAAAATTTATTTTGAAAAGGATTTTTCAAAGTCTACTACCAGGGGCCAAAATGGTGCAAAGCCAAGGCAATAGGACAAAAGGGCATTTTGTCGCAAAATCACACGACAAACTGGCCTAGGAAGTTAAGGAGAACGGGGAGAAAGGCGGAAAACGATGGTTGAAGGACTTGTGGGTCAAGTGCCAAGAAGATCCCCAGCAAGAACTGCGATACATCGCTGACCAAGATCCAAGATGGTAATACACCACAGAAAGGGGGAAGGAGGAAGAGAAAGTTAATCTGCGGCAGGATAACCTTAACCTCAAAAACGTTATCCCCAGGTGATAACATGTTATGCCCTGCAGGGCTGTGAGAAAATGAACACTTAAGGGAGTAGTTTTGAAGTCGAAGAAGACTCCCACGGCATGTTGGGAGACAAAAGAGCGGGGAAGGGATAAATGGAAAACCATCCCTAGCAGAAATACCACCCCCAGCAGACATATCACCCCCAGCAAGCAACTTTATCCCCAGCCAGTCTTGGGAGCACAGGGCAAGGGATAGGGAAAGGAAAATCATTCCCCAGCGTGAGTGACACATCTACTCTCCATGTTCAAACTGACAAAACTTTCTTTGATTCTACAGGAAAATAAAGGTTGATGATGGCAGAAAGACACGCCACAAGAAAGGTCACCAAAACCGGGGCAGAAAATATTCTGCCGTTGCCCAAAAATTTTCTCGAGGGAATGAGGAAACAAATTCATACACATTTCTGTTTTTCATTTCATGTTCTAGGTCGTCCACCAGTATAATGAGGGTATACACATTTTTGTCTTTACATTTCCTGTCCTAGGTCGCCCACCAATATAATGAGGGTATGCATTTCTGTTTTCATTTCATGTTCTAGGTCGCCCACCAGTATAATGAGGATACATTTCTGTTTTTATTTCATGTCCTAGGTCGCCCACCAGTATAATGAGGGTATGCATTTCTGTCTTTTTCATTTCATGTCCTAGGTCGCCCACCAGTATAATGAGGGTATACATTTCTGTTTTCATTTCATGTTCTAGGTCGCCCACCAGTATAATGAGGGTATACATTTCTGTTTTTCATTTCATGTCCTAGGTCACCCACCAGTATAATGAGGGTATACACATCTCTGTCTTTACATTTCCTGTTCTAGGTCGTCCACCAGTATAATGAGGGTATACATTTCTGTTTTTTATTTCATGTCCTAGGTCGCCCACCAGTATAATGAGGGTATACATTTCTGTTTTTCATTTCATGTCCTAGGTCGCTCACCAGTATAATGAGGGTATACACATTTCTGTCTTTACATTTCCTGTCCTAGGTCGCCCACCAGTATAATGAGGGTATACATTTCTATTTTTCATTTCATGTTCTAGGTCGCCCACCAGTATAATGAGGGTATACACATTTCTGTCTTTACATTTCCTGTCCTAGGTCGCCCACCAGTATAATGAGGGTATGCATTTCTGTTTTCATTTCATGTTCTAGTTCGCCCACCAATATAACGAGGGAATACCTTTCATATTTTTCCATTTAGGCGCCCACCTGTATAACGAGAGGAATACTTTTTAGTCTTATACTGCAGATCTTGAAATCAGTAACCCACCGGAAGGCAGAAGGTTACAACTGGAATCCCCGGCAGGAAACAATAAAAATCCCCAGCACCGGAAAGCAGAAGGTTGCAACAAGAGGTCCCAGCACAAGTTCAAGCGCATGAGTCAAAAGGAAGAAAACACACGTCTTGAAAAAAGCGGCCTGTGAACATTAAATTATGCCCAGCATAACAAATCTGATGAAGAAAGTCGTATCCCCAGAGGAACCGCCGAAAAGCTTAATGAAGGAAGCCATATCCCCAGCGGACCGAACAAAATGATGAAAACTGGTATTCAGAAAAGCAAAAGGCCAGTATCATCCCCAAATTCACGGAAGGAAAGCACCGGAAGAAACACAAGCCGACAAGAAAGCAAGGCAACAAGAACAAGTTGAAGATAGATGAGATCTTATGATCCGTAGTCTAGCCTAGCTTCTTGTTTTCTTTTAAGCACGGTGTAACAAGGAGGTCGGTAAGCAGTGATAACAGCATTCAACGGCAGTAACATTGCAGTCACATGGTAGTCCCAGCTACCAAAACTTCCCGAACTACATTAACTTGATTCCCCTTTAGCCAGGGATATGTAGGAAACCTTTGAAAGCAAAGGTTCGATTAAATCTTTTTCTATAAAATGCTTCACACGGAGTATTCCAGTGGGCAAAAATCGCTCGTATCCGCTCGCTTTATCTTTGCACGAAAACTCTTTGTGTTTTCGGCCAAAGAGGGGCAGCTGTGAGCACGTGATTTTTGCTTCACGGAAAAAACTACTCCAAAAGAAATCAAAAATGAAACAAATTTCACTTGTGCACAATTTTGAGAATTTGCGTGACATTTTGATAAGAGAATTTGCGTGACATTTTGATAAAGGTTTGTCCGTAATGCTCGCCTCGCTATAGTTAAAAATACAAAGATACGTGTTACAGGCATTTAGGAATAAATGGTACATTTAGGAATTAATTAACCGTAATCTGGTTATAAAGGCAAAAATCACAAAAATATGCATTTTTATTCTATTTGTTAAAGGTCTTAAATCGTATGATAATTGTTGTTAAGTGTTAATTAATAGTTGTATAATTTAATTTTGGGTTTTAGGAATTTTTGTTAATTATAGGGAAAGGAAATACCGGATTTGGGCCAAAAATTCAAATGAAAATCAGGCCCAATCCGCTGCACTGACCCAGTCCGATCACCTGACCCTTCAGATGCACCAAACGGTGCCGTTTTGGCGACTCAAATCAGAGCCGTTGATCTGTTGCAATCAAACGGTCCAATGCAGCCCCTGCTAAGTCGAAATGACGCCGTTTTAGGCAAGTTGATCTGAGCCGTTCACCTATATGGATCCAACGGTCCCTGGCTTCCCTCGTGACCCGACCCACTCCCTTCTTAAACCGACCCCCACTTAACCAAACGACACCGTATGGATAAGCTCCCCTAATCCTGGCCATCGATCTTGATTGATCCAGTGGCCAGGATTACACCATCCACCCCATATATAAACCTAACCTGCCACCCCACGCCCCAAACCAGACCCCCCCCCTTTCACACACTATTCACCTTCGTCCCTAGAGCCCCCCTCTCAAACCCTAGCCGCTTTAGGTTTCCCCCACCATAAACCCGGCAACCCGGACTTCGATGGCCACCAAAACAACACCCCTGATGCACCCAACCACCCTGAACACGAATCCACCAACCGTTTACCTCGAATCACCCTGCAACTTCTCGAATCTTCAATCGAAGATTCGAGCAACAAACAGATCTACACCCACCGACCCCAAACTCACACCAGAACACCTCTTGACCTTTCTCACCCCCTGAATGACCTTGGTTCCGTTCGAATCTGACTAGAACTGAACAAATCCAAAATCAGACCCCCAAGAACCCTAGAACCCAGATTTATGGGGGTCTATCCAAATCAACGAAAGATAGGGGTCAAATAGACTTTAACCGAGGTGTTATCAGTTGAGAACACTGCGATTAAAGTCCATTCGACCCCAAAAATGGTCGAGTCCGAGTTCGACCTTGAGTCAGTCTTAATTTCGAATCCCTGAGGTAATTTTCCTTTCTCTTCTGTTCTCCTATAGATTCTGTCTGTCGTTCATGTTTGGTTTGGTTTTGCTTCTGATTTTTCGGTCAATTCTGTGAACCCTGGGATAGGGTTTAATTTGTCTTGGTGTTTTATTGATTGTTTGTTGTCTATTATAGCTTGTATAGTCGTTAAAATAAGTGTCGTCAATTAATCTGTCTAAAAATTAGAGGAAACATGATAGAAGTTCACTAATGTCCTCCATGTATGTTTGCCAGCCCTGCATCTGTATGCTAATTTGTAATGAACCTGTGGAATATATTCAGTTTCTATCTTTGAACTAGACTGCTCATTCATTCAGTAACCATTCAGTAACCCCATGATCTTCATAGTTTGCCATAGAAGCATGTTCATTACTGCCTTGATCTTAGCCTGTTGGCTGTTGCCTGTTTGCATTTTGACTTTGAGTTGGTCAGGTTTGGCTCCCAATATGACCAACTTATTTGGCTCGATTGACATCCCTTTGTGATCTAATTTTGAATTGAACTTAGACTGAGTATTGGATATAGCTGTAGAAACCTAGGAGATCAATCAGAAATCAGTGTTAAGCTTATATAGTTGGTAAGTTCAGACAAGTAAGGCTTAGGGTAATACAGTAATATTCAAGTGGATTAACATAAGAATAAGGGTAATTTTGGCATTTGACATAGTTTAATCAGGGATTAACTTAAGAACCTGTCAAGTGGTATTTAAAATACTATTAATCTGATGACAATAGGGTACTAAAATAGCATTAAACTAATGCAATATTGGGGAACCAAACTTGGTAGCATGGGGGTAATTAAATATTATGGGTTGCCCATGCCTTTGGGTAGAAAATACATGCTAAGGGGCTGTCAGGAGGATGGGCATTGGGCATTTTTTAGTTTTAAGGAGTTATGGGCAGAATGTGAGTGTTGGGGGGTAAACAAGGCAGTAGGGCTGGCCTGTATTTAGCCTATAAATAGGTTCATTTGAGGGAAGAAAAGGGGTAGAGATAAAAGGATAAAAAAGAAAAAAGGGAGAGAAAATCAGAATTAAGGTTAGACATCAGAGTTTAAGAGGGTTAGAAAAATCAGAAATCAGAGGCTGGACAATTTTTAAGTGTTGAGAGTTAAAAGAGTGCTGGATTTCTGAACATAACAAGTATAAGTCATTGTGTTTCTGCACCTGTTTTCTTTCTCTGTTTGGCCTGTCTTTGTTGGGTACACTGCTGGGTTTTCAGCTTAGTTTTCCTTGGTTTCCCTGCTGGTACAACACTGTTTCAGCTGGGTATTTTGGGTTTGTCTAAAAGTTCACTGGATTTCTGTTTGGTTTAAATCTGCTGTTGGTTTCTCTACTGGGTATTATTGGATTTTGCTTTACTGGGCCTACTGTTCATAACAAAAATCTGACTGCTGGGTTGTTGCTGCTGATTGCTGTCTTTATGTTGTTGCTTTTCTGTTGCTGCTATTGTTGTGTGTGTGCTACTGCTGCACTGATCTTCTTCTTCTTTTGCTTTCCTATACCAGGTACACGACTGATACACTGTCAATGTAAGCTGAAATTTGAAGCATGAATACAAAGAAAATTGGAAGAGTTGAAGTTATTTCGAATTAGCTTTAGAAATGTATTGAAAATAGGTTGTCTGCATGATAGTTTACTTTCCCTAATAGAACTAGGTGGTTAGCTGTGATGTAATTGAACTTTTATACATATCATTTAGTTGGAAAACTCTATGTGTTGCTTGTAATTGAAAGGGATTAATGTTGTAGTAGACATGTTCTATTAGTTCATTATTGTTTTGTCAAGAAGCATGTTAGGTACCCAATAGTTCCTTCTTTAAACAAATGGCCTGTTTTAAGTTGGTAGAAATATGGCTTGATTAAGGTAAGTAGTACATCGCATTTCAGCCCTTCCCCCTTTTATATGTCAAACATGTATCAAATAAGTTGAATAGGCCCAATTGGAATAAGGGTGGCCCAAGCCGAGTTTAAACGTTATGCACATTGGGCCTGGGCCCATAATGTCTAAACGACTGCCCATATACGCGCTCAAATTCGGATTTTTCAAATCATATTCGAAACCGACTATAACTAACTTGTAAGCATGTAAATAAAGTTGAACCGTTCTTCTTCTTTCATTATTAGAGACGAACTCAATAGAAAACATAGCCACTATAGGACGACCTTCTAAATAAAGTGGGACGAGCCTCGCCAAATAAAACGCATAGATTGCGGGGCCCTCATAAAAAATGTATGTGTTAATTACTTAGAATTCAGGATAGGCCGCTTAGCGAACTCCACGGCCCTACCCCAAAATAACAACACGCTAGTTCTTTAGGACGCGTCTTAATTAACCTTATTTTTGTTAAATTCGGGTGCACATTTATGTGACCCAAATCCAAATCTCAGCGGAATCGAAATGTGTCTCTAACCACGGGTGCATTGATTGTGACGTGGTTTGAGATGCGTGTCCATGACGTTGCAAATCCCTTTAAAAAATAAGAATGAGATGAGCTTCACCGAATAAAAATACAAAAATTGCGGGGCCCTCAGTAAATATTTTCTTTTTAAAAATGTTTAGACTTCGGGATGGACTGTTTAGTAAAATTTCACGGCCCTACCCAAAAGTAAATGATATGCTAGTTGCTTTAGGCGCGCCTTTAATAATTTAATTTTCTTAAGTTCGGGTGCACATTTATGTGACCCAAATCCAAATCTCAACGGAGTCAAAATGTGTCGACGACCGCGGGTACATTGATTGTGACGCGGTTCGAGATACATTTTCACAATGTTGCAATTCCCCGTAAAATAATAATAAATAATAATGAAAGAGGTAAAGAATTAAAATTTGCACATAAGTTCATATTCGTATAAAAATCAGATAATCAAGCCGAACATGATAGTTGAGTGACCGTGCTAGAACCACGGAATTCGGGAATGCCTAACACCTTCTCCCGGGTTAACAGAATTCCTTATCCGGATTTCTGGTTCGCGGACTGTAATACAGAGTCATTCTTTTCCTCGATTCGGGATTAAAATTGGTGACTTGGGACACCCTAAATCTCTCAAGTGGCGACTCTGAAATAAACAAACAAATCCTGTTTCGATTGTCCTTTAATTGGAAAAACTCCTTCACCCCTCGCGGGGGGCGGAAAAAGGAGGTGTGACAGTAGGTTACATAAGGTAATGAATCAATCACACATACATAAGGTATGAAACATCAATTAGCAATCTGTCAGGACTCAATTAAGAGGACAGAATCAAATAAGTACCACTTAATTTAAGGAAAAATCTCGCACAGAATCAATCCGTAATTAAGAGCAAGGTTAATAAGGTAAGAAATAATTTCTGAAATCAATTAGGAACCAGGACACACAATCAAGCCAATAATACAAATACATAAATTGGGTAAGAACAAGTAAAACTTAAATAAGGAAATATGGGTACTAAATTCAAACCCTAATTTAGGTAAGTAAATCAATTAAAAACTTAATTGGCAGAGTTAAAGGTAAGAGGCAAAAGACAACAGGATAAATAGTCAGAGAATCAAAACCCTAGGATATGTCAAAGGCATAGAGATGAGACTCAAAAAGGATCGGTCCAAATAGTAAAGAAGAAACCATAGTTGAAAGCATTTAAATGTCTAAGCCTTTTCACAGAAAATCCGTTAGAGATCAAAACCCTAGGGTAAAATAAAATAGGTTAACAATAATAGTAAAAAGCAGAAAAATCTTAAGGAAAATACCAAACAAACTCAAAACCGTCTCAGATCTAAAGAAATCTAAACAGATTTAATAGAAATAGCTAGATTTATGAACAAAGGTAGAAAATCTGGTTCAAACTAGATATTTGAAGTCATGAGAACACGAAAATAATAGTACTCACAGACATAGGGTTTAATATAGGCTGATTAATCGAAAAGATGAGAGATTTGAACCAAATCTGGTTTGAATCCCTTGAGATCCCATTAAGTAACATGAAAATCGAACAACCAGTAGAGATAGGGGTTGGACAGGAGCCTGAAATCATAGAGGAACCCCATGGAACGGGTAGTTTTCCGGTGACGACGGCTAGGGTTAGGATTTTGTCTAAGAGAGAAGAGAGGAGGAGAGGATTCAGAGACGGCACAATTAGAGAGAATGGGTAGGGTTTGGGGGGTCGTTGGATTAAAAAAGGAAAGGGATAACATGAACTGTTGATCTCAACGATCAACAACCACGATTAGAGGAGGTTCTGGGTCGGGTAGGGGTTATTTAAGTTGGACTGGGGCGGATTGGGCTAAGGTTTAATTTGAATTGGGCTGGGGGGTCCGAATTTAAACATAATTAAAGGGGGTATTTGTTAAATACCAAATTTATTAATAATATAATTTGTAAAAATAGCTAATTAAATGATAAAAATAATTTTATGCATGAAGATGATTTAAAATAATTACTTAGCATTATAAAAATATAAAAGGTTATTTTCTTGTGAAATACGATAATTATGCACACATGGGCTATTATTGTAAAGTTATTGCAATTATAACTCTAACATGTACATATGACTTTTTGTAAAATAGTCAAAGCTCAGTATAAATATAAATGATAAAATAAAGCAAATAAAATTATTATAAAATTATTTGTGATACAATTAGTACTTACTTATATAATAAAATGCTAGAATAAATTAATTAAAATCCTTTTAAAAATACAAAAAATTATGAAAAAATATTGGTTGATGCTCATGCACTATTTTGAAAGTATATATGTATTTTGAAATATATAAGGGAAAATTTGGGTATCAACAACTGCCCCTCTTTACTCGGAAAAAATGAAAGAGTTTTCGGGTAAAGAAATAATGATCGATTTTGATCAAATGGGATTTTAAAAAAAATAGAGGCCGAACCTTGGTCTATGAGCTACCTACATATCCCTGGTTTTATAGGAATCAGGCCATTTGTAGTTTGGGACCCAATGGTGAATGAAGTCGGTGGACTTATTATAGGAATGGTGGCAAGTTTCGAAAAGACTCCTTCTTTGGGGAGGATAGTATCAAATGGGTTTATGTTGAGTTATGAGTACGATCTTGAAGTGTAATTGATGTATAATAGGGCATATATATGAACGGTCACAGAGTAAAGGTGGGTAATGGGGGTCGATTACCTTTGAAATAATGGTAAGGCACAAATGGACCTGAAGGGTATGAATGGAAACCGGAGCTAAGGTTGCTCCTGTTTGAAGAACGGTTACTTCCTGAATTACCTTCAAAACTTAAAACATAATGCATGTGAGTATATAGAGTATTGCAAGAATTTAAACATGATACAAATTCCCTTTGGACCATGAAGATTGTCTTTGGATGGTTTGAGGATGACGTCCTTAGACCATGATGTCCCAGGCCATGAATTGCATGGTAAGGGATTCGGAGGCCATGAAATGATGTTCTCGGGCCATGTGAATGGTGCCTCTAAATCATGACGCCTTTGAATAATGATGCGTAGTATTGAGGGATCCTCAGGCCATGACATTGTGTCTTTAGGCTCTGAAGATGATGCCTTCGGACTATGACACCTTTGGACGAATTGTCTATACATCATCCCATGAAATGCAGTGACGTGATGTCAGAGGCAATAATAAGACAAAGCTTAGTCTTGTGCAGAGTTTGGGGGCAGAGTTTAGCGCCGAGAGAAAAAGAAAATGCAAAATTTTAGAATAGAGTAACGATTATGGGGAGGGTAACCAAGCTTAAGCTCACGAGAAGGCAGTGCTCAGCATTATGCAAGTAGGGAGGAAAGGCTTAGCCTCGTGAAAGAATCTAGACAAAGCTTAGTCTCATGCGAAAGGAAGGCAATGCTTAGCCTTATACAAATAGGGAGGCAGGGCTTAGCCTTATGCAAGATTTGAGACAGGGCTTAGTCTCATGCAAAGAAAGGCAGTGCTTAGCCTTATGCAAATGCGGAAGCAAGGCTTAGCCTCATGCAGGATTTGAGACAAGGCATGCTCATGCAAAGAGAAGGCAACGCTTAGCCTTATGTAAATGCGGAGGCAGGGCTTAGTCTCATGTAATATTTGAGACAAGGCTTAACTCATGCAAAGAGAAGGCAACGCTTAGCCTTATGCAAATGCGGAGGCTGGGCTTAGCCTCATGCAAGATTTGAGACAAGGCTTAGTCTCATACAAAGAGAAGGTAATGTTTAGCCTTATGCAAAAAGGGAGGCATGGCTTAGCCTCATGCAAGATTTGAGACACGCTTAGTCTCATGCGAAGAGAAGGCAATGCTTAGCCTTATGCAAATGCGGAGGCAGGGCTTAGCCTCATGCAAGATTTGAGACAAGGCTTAGTTTTATGCAAAGAGAAGGCAATGCTTAGCCTTATACAGTGAACAAGTAGCAAATAGGAGTAGAATATTTCTTAGTTGGAGATATATTTGTGTCTGGTGGCTTGATTGATAGTGATTTTGATGTGTGTATATTTGCGAATAATCCTGTTATGTTCACCATGCCTGCATCCAAAGAAAAATCATGAGTTTTGTAAGGGGAGGTTGGTTCGTGCTCTTGTCTTCTTGCTCCGCTTTGTTCTGCTTTAGGAACCCTGCTCAAGTTACCCTGGGTAACACCTAGCTGCCATAGAAATAAACTTTCGAAAATACGTACTTATTGACGAAATAGAGTAATTTAGAAAACATAGTGATATGTAATATCAAGTAAATAATATGAACTAATGAGCGTGACACTTTTAGAGACATTGTGGCTTCTTTTCATTAGAATTTTGAGGGTCCTCCTCAAAATTCTGCCCCAATTTGGTAAATGATCCTTCGGCCTTTTTGTGTGCGATGAAGTCTGTCGGATCTGCTCTAGAATTTTGAGAATACTTCTCAAAATTCTTCCCCAGTTACTTAACCAATTTCTGACTGTCTGGCATATGATGGTGTTGGCTGGACTTGCTTTGGAATTTTGAGGGTCCTCCTCAAAATTCTGCCCCAGTTTCTGGTTCTGGGGTAAATGAAAATTTTATTAAAATATGACCGAACCCCCAAGGCTGCCTACGTATCCCCTCTTAAATGAGAATCAGTTCAAGCGTAGTTCAGTTACATCATATGAAGGAAAGTAAACAATCTAAACATAGTATCTCTTGACTGCATCTAAATTGATTGGTTTCGGCCAAACTTCTCCGTCCATTTCTGCAACTGTGATTACCCCTCCTGTTAGCACCCGGTGAACCATGTAAGGACCTTGCCAGTTAGGAGAGAATTTTTCTTTGGCTTCATTTTGATGCGGGAAGATCTTCTTTAGCACCAACTGTCCCGGTGCGAATTTTTCTTGGTTTGACCCTTTTGTTGAATGCTTTGGACATCCTGTTATGATAAAGCCGATCGTGATATACTGCATTCATTCTTTTTCCGTCTATAAGGGCTAGTTGCTCATAGCGGCTCCTTATCCATTATGCATCGCTGAGTTCGGCTTCCTGTATGATCCTTAAAGAGGGAATTTCTACCTCGGTTGGAATGATAGCTTCGGTACCATAAACCAGTAAATAGGGGGCTTCTCCAGTTGATGTGCGAACAATAGTGCGGTACCTCAATAGGGCAAAGGGTAATTTCTCGTGCCATTGTTTGTGATTTTCTACCATCTTCCTTAGTATCTTCTTGATGTTCTTGTTAGCAGCTTCCACAACTCCATTTATTTGAGGCATGTATGCTGTAGAGTTTTTGTGTTTGATTTTGAAGGTTTCATACATGGCTTTCATCAGGTCACTGTTGAGATTAAAGGCATTATCAGTGATAATGGACTCGAGAACCCCGAATCGGCAAATAATACGATCCTTGACAATGTCTGCGATGACTTTCTTAGTTATAGCTTTGTAAGATGCGGTCTCTACCCATTTTGTGAAATAGTCGATGACCACTAAATTAACCGGTGCCCGTTTTAACCGGTGGGCTCGATTGGACCAATGACGTCCATTCTCCAGGCAACAAAAGGCCAAGGTGCACATGTCACATTGAGCTCGTTTGGTGGTACCCTTATCATGTTTGCATGTACCTGGCATTCGTGGCATTTTTGGACGTACCGGATGCAATCCGTTTCCATGGTCATCCAAAAATATCCAACTCTGAATATCTTCTTGGCTAGAACAAAACCATTCATATGTGGTCCGCAAGTTCTGGCATGTATCTCCTCAAGAAATCTAGAAGCCTCATTTGCGTCAATACACCCAGATCAGGAGTTCTTCTATACATGGTCCCTCCATTTTGGAAGAAGTGATTGGACAGCCTCTACAGTGTGTGTTTCTGAGTATGGTTTGCCTATTCTGGATATTCTCCTTTCGACAAATATTCCTTGATGTCATAGAACCAAGGTTTTCCATCCGTTTCCTCTTCAACATGAGCACAATAAGCTGATTGTGGATCCTCACCAGGATGGGATCGATGAAATTCTTATCTGGATGTTGTATCATTAATGACAAAGTGGTCAGTACGTCTACGAACTCATTTTGAATTCTGGGTACATGTTTGAATTCTATCTTTGTGTATTTTCTCATCAATTCCTAAACATGATACAAGTATGGTAGTATTTTGGTGTTCTTCATAGCCCATTCTCCTTGAACCTGATGTACTAGAAGATCCAAATCGCTGATTACCAGCAACTCTTGTATATTCATATCAATGGCCAAGTTGAGCCTCATGATGCAAGCTTCATATTCTGTTATATTGTTGGTGTACAGAAACCTAAGCTTTGCAGACACCGGGTAATATTGACCTATTTTTGATACAGAAAATACTCCAATGCCCGCTCCCTTGAAATTGGCAGCTCCATCGAAGAACATTTTCCAACCGTCGTAGGCTTCAACAATGTCCTCTCCTACGAATGATACTTCTTCGTCAGAAAAATACATTTTTAGTGGTTTGTATTCTCCTCCCACGGGATTTTCAGCAAGATGGTCTGCCAATGCTTGTCCTTTGACTGACTTTTGAGTTACATAGATGATATCGAACTCACTTAGCAGTATTTTCCATTTAGATAACTTCCCAGTAGGAATGAGCTTCTGAAAGATGTACTTCAGAGGGTCTACCCTGGATATGAGGTACGTGGTATAGTCACAGAAGTAATGCCTCAATTTCTGAGTTGTTCATGTTAAAGCACAACAAGTGTGTTCTAGTAGAGAATACCGTGCCTCATAAGATGTGAACTTCTTACTCAAGTAGTATATGGCTTGCTCCTTTCTTCCGGTCTCATCATGTTGTACTAAAACACATCTAAAAGCTCCATGTTATATAGATAGATAGAGTAGCAAAGGTCTTCCAGGTTCTGGCAGGACCAGGACTGGCGGTGTAGACAGGTATTCCTTGATTTTGTCAAAAGCCTTCTAACAATCCTCGGTCCAACTGGTTTCAGCATCTTTTCTCAACATTTTGAAGATGAGTTCACATATTACTATGGATTGTTCTATGAAACGACCAATATAGTTGAGGCATCCTAGGAAGCTCATCACATCCTTTTGGCTCTTTGGCGGTGGTAACTCCTAGATAGCCTTAACTTTGGATAGTTCCAACTCGATTCTTTGGCATCTGACAATGAATCCCAACAGCTTTCCTGCGGGAACCTCGAATGCACATTTTGCGGGGTTAAGTTTTAGATTGTACCTCCTTAACCTATCAAAGAACTTTCTCAAGTCTGCTATGTGATCTGCGGCCCTCTTGGATTTGATGATGACGTCGTCAACATACACCTCTATTTCCTTGTGTATCGTATCATGGAAGATGGTTGTCATGGCTCTCATGTAAGTAGCCTCAGCATTCTTTAGACCGAATGGCATCATCTTGTAGTAGTACACTCCTCAGGGTATAATGAAAGTTGTTTTCTCTACGTCTTCTTCGTCCATCCAGATTTGGTGATAACCCGTGAAGCAATCTACAAAGGATTGGAGTTCATGTTTGGCGCAATTGTCGATCAGGATTGTATATTTGGCAGTGGAAAATCGTCTTTGGGACTTGCTCCGTTTAAATCCTGATAGTCGACACTTACCCTAACCTTCCTATCTTTCTTCGGAACCGGTACAATGTTGGCTAACCAGGTTGGGTACTCAACTACCATGAGGACTTTGGCTTTGATTTGCTTAGTGACCTCCTCTTAGAATTTTAGACTCATATCTGGTTTGAATTATCTGTGTTTTTGCTTCACCGGCGGACACATTGGATTGGTAGGCAACTTGTGAGCCACTATGGATGTGCTCAGACCGGTCATTTCATCAAATGACCATGCAAAGATATCCTCATATTGCTTCAGGAAACGAATGTACTCTTTCTTTCCTAACGGTAATAAGTGAATGCTTATGCGAGTCTCCTTGACGGTTTTGGCATCTCCCAAATTTATTGCTTCGGTTTCATCCAGGTTGGACTTAGGTTTGTTCTCAAAGTTCTCAACCTCTCTGATAACTTCCTCAGGTATTTCATCTTCTTCTTCTAAGTCACTATCCTTATGTTGTGTTGTCTCATTACATGTCACAGTCATCCGTTCATCAGGAAAAGTAATAATAACACTGTAGAAAGAAAATGTGAAGGATAATAATGAATAATAAATAGCAATGCATTGATTAAATGTTGAAAATATCTAAAACAAGTACGGCTCGATGAATCGAGCAATTATTTCGAAACAAAATGCGTCTTTAAAACAAAATTACTGAAAACATCTGAAATGCCTAGCATGGCTATAAAAATAAATCAGGCTAAATGCCAAGCTACCCAGGGACTCGGCGGGCCCGGGATGGTGTGGCGGTCCAATTCTTGAGAACAGCTCCCTTCTCCACAGTCTAAATAGTGAGGCCTTCTTCCTCCTCCTCTTCAATTATCATATTGCAATCCATATTCTCGTCGTCCCGGAATAGGTTCCTCAACCTAGCCAAAACTTCTTCCTCTGCAGATCCCCATATCGTATCAGCCTGTTAAAAAGTCTGACTCGGGTGTGGTATCGGCTGACTGAGAGGGTAATAAGGACCATGCCATGGAGGTGACCAATCATCATACTCTTTACAGGTGTATGGATATTTCATCCCAAAAGTTGTGTCATGACGTCTCAACTATATCGGTTTGGTAATGCCCTAGAGATCTTCCCAAACCCTTTTTAGGGTTCATACCCAGACCACGCCAGTATGGTTTATATTTTGTTACTCCACTACCTATCCTTATCAATCGCGTTGACATGTTTAATGTGGTGATAAGTTTCTCCTCCCGGCCTTCTTCTATTCTCAATAATCGGGATAGTTTGACTGGTGTAAATAGGGTTACTTCCATCTCTGTGAATGATTACCTCCTGATGGTTTCATTCAAATTTCACGACCTAATGTAGCGTGGAAGCCACTGTCCCAACGACATGTATCCAAGGTTGACCCAACATAAGATTGTATGTAGCGGATTTGTCTAGCACTTGGAATTCAACATCGAACCAAGTTGGTCCCATCTGCAGACAAAGGTTAATCTCCCCAATTGTGGCCCTTTGAGACCCATCGAATGCTTTCACATTTATACTCCCTGCTCGTATCTCATGGAAATCTTTGCCCAACCTTTTCAGAGTAGTCAATGGACAAATGTTAAGGCTTGAACCTCCATCTATTAGGACCTTGGAAATGAATTTATCTTCGAATTGTACCGTGATATGCAGTACCCGGTTGTGACTTAACCCTTCAGGCAATAATTCATCCTCGTGGAAGGTGATCTTATGACTTTCTAGCACTTGCCCTACCATGTTGTCCATTTCTCTGCATGTGATATTGTTGGGCATATAAGCTTAATTTAACACCTTCATCAGAGCATTCTTATGCGCCTCTGAATTTTGCAATAATGACAAGATGGATATCTGGGCGGGGTCTTATTTAAATGATCGACGACAGAGTATTCCCTTGCATGTGCTTTCCTCCAAAGTTCGTCCGATCCAGTTTCAATGACAGGTTGTTTAGTAGCAGCCTCCTTTCTTGATATTCCCAAATTTTCGGGTGTATAGATCCTCCCAGTTCTGGTCATTCCCTACGCGGCACCAGATTCTTCCATCTTTGCTTTTCCCTTTCACCTAGCTTCGGCAACGTAATCCCAAGGTATGTTGTTTGACTTGAAAGGAGGCGTGGTTGCTACTATCGTTGTGAAAGGTGTGGCCACTTCTACCTCAAATGGAACATGTATGGCTATAGGTGGTGTTCCTTCCACCTCAAATGGAACCGATGCGGTTATCTCAACCTCAACTAGAGGTTGTACCTGGACCATAATAGGATTAAGAGTGACTGCGAGTTTTTTAGGATTGTTGCCCTCTTTGATAAGTCCAATTGATCCCTCGAGATCCCACTCCTCATCATTTTCTATCACATTGACCCTTTCGCCGTATGATCTGGAAGAGGATTGTTACGGATGTTGGGTTTCGCTTCCTTCGCATGTATGACCTTGTTATCAATCAACATCTGAATCTTATCTTCAATGTCCGGCATTCGTCAATGGTGTGCCCCTTCATACCAGAATGATATGCACAGGTCTTATTCGGGTTGACCCATTGAGATGAATTCTCCATTGCCACAACGGGAATAGGGGTGACATAACCGGCAGCCCTCAACCTTTCGTACAAATAGTTGATGGGTTCATCAATGGCAGTGTATTGTCTGGGTGGTTTGCGATCAAAATTAGGTCAGGGTTTCTGGTAATTTTGGACGAGTTAGAGGTGAATGATAGTGGGCTGGCTGGGTGTTATAAGTGTGATAGGCGGTGGTGGGTTGAGAATATCTGGGAGTTGAGGGTTGGTATGTAGGTGGAGGTGTTTGGTATGTGGGTGGAGGTATTTGGTATGTGAGCGAAGATTTTAGGCCTTGGGCCACTATTACTGCCCCGACTTCTTTCTTCTTTGATATGGCACTTGATTGTAATGCTTTGTTCGTGGCCTGCAGTGCCTCAAAATTTGTCACCATCCCACTTTTAGTACCTTCTTCAATCATTTCTACGAGTTTGATGATGTCGGAGAACTTGTGATTCTCAAAGACTATTAGCCTTTCATAATATTGTGGGTCATGTACACTGACAAAGAACTTGTTCATCTGTTCCTTGTCTAATGTTGCTCTGACCTTAGCTGCTTCTAACCTCCACCGAGTAGCATACTCGCGGAAAGTATCAGTTGGTTTCTTCTTTAAGTTCTGGATATAGAAGACATCCGGTGCGTTTTCTGTATTAAACTTGAACTGATCCATAAATTATGATGTCATGCTCACCCAGTTAGCCCACTTCTTAGGATTCTGGCTTATGTACCAGGACAAGGCATCTCCGGTAAGACTTCTCATGAAAAGCTTCATTTGAATCATTTCATCTTTTTTGACCCCTGTGAGCTTGTCACAGTAAGTTTTCGAATGAACCTTGGGATCACCTGTTCCATCGAACATTTCGAACTTGGGAGGTTTGTAACCCTCCAGCAGTTCCATATCTGCTTGTATGCATAAATCCTTGTAGTTCAGACCTTTTATCCTTTTTCCTCCTTCAACACCCTGAACTCGACTTGTCAACTTCTTAAGCTCCTCGGCTATGTTCTTGATAAGCAGGTCCTTCTCAGAGGATTCTGGTGTATAGGAGATTGGTTGAGTGGAGTGAGGTAGTGTTTCCACATATATGGGGTTGTTTTGGTGAGTACTAGGGATTTGGGTGTAGTGGTGGTCGTTGGTTGAGTTTTGAGGATTGGGAATAGGTTATGGTGTGTTCTGAGGAGTGTGATAGGTAGTGGTTTGTGGGTAATGGGTAGGAAGATGTTGGTGCTGAGGAGGAGTGGGTATCGGTAAAGGATTGGTGTTTTTAGGTGGTGTGGTGTACTGATAGGGTACAGGAGGATTTTGTGGATGTTGGTTTGGCATATTTTGAGGAGGTGCTCAGTTTGAGCATTTTGTTAGTTAATGTCTGGGACGTTTAAGGTGAGGGAGAGGTTTGACAAATTACGGACCTGCTCAAGTTCTCCTTGTAACTTTAGTATCTTTTGTTCCAATCGTAAAACCAAGTCATTTTGTGCCAGGGTACTCCGACCGTCTGAAGTTTCAATATTCTCAGCATTTTCTTTTCATATACCACTCAAGTTATCCATCTTAGATTTTCCTCTGCTTTTCGGATTACTCAGAGGAGGAGGTGGTGGAGGGCCTCTAGATCTGGTGTGATACGCTGATGATGCCAGTATGTGCGAACCAATCTTAGGGGATGGGAATAATAAAAATAAAGAAAAATAAAAGGTAAACAAGTCAGTAATGATTCTGAAATATTTGCAATATTTAAACATATATTGTGGGAATGTATATTCGCGTCCTAGTTTGGAAGCCTCGTTGTGTCCGAGGTAGGCCTAACGACATGTTGATTTTGAGAATTTCAGTGCCAATAATTTCCTCATTTCATTAATGTAAAAATAGATAAACCCCAAAATGACACTAAATAACATAAGTCACTAATGGCACTTGGCCTTATTACATTTTAAAAGTAATTAAACCTAATCTACTTGGTCTCAGAAGGACCTTCTCTAGGCTGGATGCTCTTGTCGATCAGATCCTCCAGTTCATGCAAGTTCAGTAGTAAGTATGCCCTTGCTAAATGTCCTCCTTCGCTTCATTCAGCGTTCTGTCAATCGGTGACTCTCTTCCTCATCTTTCCCTCTAATTCCATTAGACTATACTCCAGATATTCTAACCTTTTGCTGGACTTAATAGCCCCCTCTCTCCATTCTTTGATTAGTTCCATATCGGTCTTGTGGCGCTCCATGTGCTCGGCCTCGAACTCATGAACTCTTTTGCGCAGTTTGTTGTACTTCACCTGTGTTTCGGTAACTTCGTCTATGACCCTGTTTCCTAGACCAACCCTTGGCTTGAATATTCCCCCTATGTTATCATCCAACCATGAGGGGTAGAAGTACACATGACCAGCATGATATCGATTTGGCTCGATGATATCCTTTTAAGTTCCACATGTGTTGTGCTTCACTTTTGTATGGAATGGAGTCACCCTGAAAATCGGCTATGAAATGACTCATTTTAGCAACTCGCGGTGTGACCTGCTTTCTGCCTACCTGTACCATTACCCTGAGGGGGTCATAAAGGGTATATGCCCCTTAACCCGATCAGTACTAAGTGTGGAACATCCCTGGATCCGATGATGAACTCGTCGGTAGGGAACTACTTGAACATCCATTGAACCTGGTCCATTGTCAAATTGTTGAAAAACTGCACTCATCCTACAGCATCCTCTGGTTTAGCAAACCTATCTAGGATATAGGTCATTTTCTTGGGATGATGGAATGCCATATGATCATTCTACGACCTTCATGGAAACTCTTTACGGTATTGACCTTTTGGAGATGTTCTAACAGCCAAACTTGCAGCAGCAGATTGTAACCTTCAAAGTATTTGTACCCCTTCTGACAGTGCTCCAAGGCCCGGTATATGTCTACTATGATCATAGGGACAATAGTATATGTCTGCCCTTAGATCCCCTCCATCAAGGTTTTGGTTACCATGGCCAGTCTGGTGTGGATTCTTTCTTCTTGGATCGGGAACACTAACATACCCAAGAAACAGACAATGAACACAAAAACCCTGCGGTGGATCCAACCCAAGCAAGTGATGGAGAATTCATCATCGAAGATACAATAAGATCTACTGTGACCGTATCATTTATAGAGGAAATCGAAGGGTATGTAGGAATTTTTCAGGCACTCTAAATCATCATTCTTTTTTAATCCTGTCATCTTCAAAAAACCCCTAGTAGAGCGGTTTTCCGGTACCAACAAACCAGGACTATTCCAAGGTAGCCCAGCAAATCCCCTTATTTCTTCCAAGAGAGGGATCATTTCTATGTTTCCAAAGCGAAACACGGCTCTTTCATTGTCCTAGAATATTGTGGCAGCTTCGATTAGTATGTTGTTTGGCTGAAGCCCCAATAGAGAAGGTAAATTTACCTAGAATCTTTTCGCATGATTCTTATCACTTGGTGGAAGATCCTCCCACAAATCTATCAAGAATGGTGGTATGTTACAAACCATGCTGAACCTGGGGACCTCGTACCTCATTTTCTGCAAAACAAATATGGTTAGGCCCTTTCCCCCTCCAGATCCGACTATTTATATAACAATGATTAACATATTGGCACTTATGACTCCATAATTAATGCACACAATTGTGGTTGCATCCGTTTGGATTATGAAAATCTCGATGGACTTTTTGGACGAGGCTTGTCTTAAAGGGTTATTACGTGGACAACATATTAACCCAACTAGGTTTGACCATGATGCATGTATAATTAATTAGAGTAAGGTTTCTATAGAGGTCTAGACTGGTACCCTCAAGTGGAAAACTTGATGGGGAAAGGCACGAAACCGTCGACTGCACCACTGATCGACTAGTTTTACCACAAATGTGTCTTTCCGAATTTAAAGGGTAATATATAGAAAGAGCGCAAACACTCATCAAGGTTGCTATAGGATTGATTATGCACGAATGGAATATCACGTTTAACATGATTTATGCAACAATAAATAGCAGGTTGTCACGTATTTGTATGTAAAATGATAAATGCAGTATTTAATAATTGAAAGGCGTTAAGAAAGAAAACAGGGGGACAAGTCAGTTTCTGTAGTAAAAGAAATCATAAATGCTTAAAAATAGGCAATTAAATCCAAATAAGGAGGAAGGGAACAGGGTGCACATGTATTAACAGAATAAAACATGCTTAAGACTAATTCACAAAAACAAGTTCATTATGGTAAGAGCATAAAATTCTCCAGCAGAGTCGTCATACTGTCGTGCCCCATTTTTTCCTTGCGGAGTCCAGGTTTCGACATTTTTTGGGACAACTCCTTTCCTTTTGGGAATTGGGTATGGAATTTGAAGAGTCGCCACCTAACGGATTAAGGTGCGTTAGGGCACCTAGAAGAAATAACTTGTCAACTAGTTTGCATTACCAGAGATTGGGTAAGGGCTCGAAATAACCTTGAGGGGAAGGTGTTAGGCGCCCCTTGAAGTCCACAACAGTGGGTCCCAGCCAAACTCAATTTGAGTGAATTAGTCATAAATAATTTAAACAAATATAGAGGTTATTTATATGAGAATAAAGGGGATCCTAGGTTTATTAGCCTATAGGATCACTTCTGTGCAATACTCGGTAAACTTTCCTCAAATAGAGGTGTTACGCGTAGCATTAGCGCACATATCATCATATCCTTTACTACACGATTACCCTCCCCTTAATTATTGTTACCTAAGCGTTCTAATAGTATCCAGTACGTGCCTTATACGTGCATTACTCGTCCCTTGCCTGTGGCCCTGGAGGTGTTTAGGACTTCTCTTTTAGGAAGTTCTAGACTCACTAATGTTGTTTTAAAAAGGAGAAAACTAAACAAAAAGTCAAGTAGGACTATCACATAAAGATGCAATTAAGGGCTCATATTTACCTCCACAAATAGACAAACAATTGCACGCCTCAAACAAATAGTTTTAAAATGATTTAAAGTCCTATAGCAAGATATCTAGATAAGCATAAAATATGCAACAGTTTCATTAAGGTGGGGCAGTAAATACCTATCAGTTTGCCTACTGATTTATTACTTCCTAAAATCTAGGCAGGTTTCAAACAACAGGAAAATAGCAATTTTATACCTAGAATCGTAAAAGATTGCCTAAGTGATAGCCGGTCAGAATTTTATAAATCAGGTATCTGAGCTGTAAATAGTTACTGGTTTTAGCAGGCTGATTTTTATCTTTTAGACCCTACATGCATGATATCTAAGTGTAGAAGAAATGATCTTAAGATCCGATAGGCATGGTATTTAAGTGCAGAAATGATTCTAAAGTTTCCTAATTACATGGTATCTAAATGCAAAAAATGATTTTGAAATTTCCTATAGACATGGTATCTAAAATGCAAAAAATGATTCTGAATTTTCCTATAGACATGGTATCTGAACGCATAAGTGATTTAAAACTTTATAGACGTGATTTTTAAAATGTAGAACTGATTTTGAAACTTTGTGGGAATGAATTAAATGCAGTAGTGAATCTTGACGGGATATTCATAACTATTTTGATCATATAGGCATGTTATCTACCGCACATAGTAACAAAATGTATTGAAACAAATACCTATAGGCATGATATCTACTGCATGCAGTAACAGAATATAACTGAACAAGTAAATAACCTATAGGCAGGATATCTAATATATAGTAGTGAAAAAATATTTGAAAGAAACATGCACCTAAAGCAGGTTTTCTACCCCATTCTCATGCAAACATTAAATTAGGCCCAGTTTTCCCAATTCACTATTGCCCCATCGTTATTACAACTAATTATTACAGACCATATGCAAATGAATAAAATACAAAATATATAACTATAGGAGGCCTGCAGCAGGCCCAATGCATCTGGATAACCTAGGCCTTCAAATCATAACAGCTCCAAAGCTCAGAGATACACAGTAACCATTGGCAAAGTACCAAGAACCCAAATCTCTAGTGTGTCAGAGTTCCCAAGGGCTTCGAGAACCCAGGGCAGTGTTCACACTAGAGAACAAATGTTCAGAAGTAGTTCATAAAGGATTGGAAACCAGCCCCAATGTGTTAGAGTTCAGAGGAGTCTCATGGACCCGAAGCAGTGCTCACATTGGGAGTAGCAGGACCCTAGTTAACTAAGAGTAGGAGTTGAAAATAATATATGAAAATAGGAGACATCTTTGCTTTTGGAAAATAGTTTGGATTTCAAAAGTGCATAGAAACAGATTACCAGATTACGAGAACCACAAGCAGCACACATTTAGCAGAAGGAGTTTAGCCATGAACTCCAGCAATCAAACAACAAACAAGACAGAGTAACAATTAATTTGAACAAGGTTTCATATGACCTTAATCCATTAGATATTACTAGGTGAACACATAGGCATACATTAATCATAGAACAACATGTTGGGATCGAATTACTGATCAGACAATCATACAGAAAGGTTGCAAAAGTTGGGATCATAGAAAATCATGACTTATTCAGGAACCTGTTAGGGGTGAACACTTACAACAGGATAGAAATCATGCTAGTTGAGAAACAAATAGACATAGGTTTAATTACATAGAAGAAGACATGCTGAAAACAAGAAGCACATAGGTCTAATTTCATGGAAGTAGGCATGCTAGTTAAGATCCATGAACAGGGAGTACATAGGCCTAATTACATAGAAGTGGACATGTTGATTAAGAGTAATGAACATGAAGCACATAGGTATAATTACATAGAAGTAGACATGCTGATTAAGATCAATAATCATGAAGCACATAGGTCTAATTACATAGAATATTGAATGAGGACAGAAGTGGAGACATGTCAGTTAGGAAATAGCAAACAAGAAGTAGAAAGTATGCAGAATCCAATAGTCTAGCCTTGGTTTTCAGCCGGCTAGCCAATGCAGCAAACACAAGTAACAGAAAGGTTTGAATGAGAGCAAGAGTTTATGTGTGTGTGTGTGTGTGTTTCTTTTTGAGTGTGTTCGTGTAAGTGCCTGAGTCTATATTTTGAAATTAGAACAAGAAGGGTTTTTACATCATGCAAAAGGGTAGGTCACATAAGGTAATGAATCAATCACACATACATAAGGTATGAAAAATCAATTAGCAATCAGTCAGGAATCAATTAAGAGGACAGAATCAAATAAGTACCACTTAATTTAAGGAAAAATCTCACACATAACCAATCCGTAATTAAGAGCAAGGTTAATAAGGTAAGAAACAGTTTCCGGAATCAATTAGGAACCAGGACACACAATCAAGCCAATAATACGGATACATAAATAGGATAAGAACAAGTAAAACTTAAATAAGGAAATATGGGTACTAAATTCAAACCTTAATTTAGGTAAGTAAATCAATTAACAACTTAATTGACAGAGTTAAAGGTAACGAGCAAAAGATAACAAGATAAATAATCAGAGAATCAAAATCCTAGGATATGTCAAAGGCATAGAGATGAGACTCAAAAAGGATCGGTCGAAATAGTAAAGAAGAAAACCATAGTTGAAAGCATTTAAATGTCTAAACCTTTTCACAGAAAATTCGTTAGAGATCAAAACCCTAGGGTAAAATAAAACCGGTTAACAATAATAGTAAAAAGCAAAAAAATCTTAAGGAAAATACCAAACAAACTCAAAACCGTCTCAGATCTAAAGCGATCTAAAAGGATTTAACAGAAATAGCTAGGTTTATGAACATAGGTAGAAAATCTGGTTTCACGAGAACATGAAAATGATAGTACTCACAGACATAGGGTTGAATATAGGCGGATTAATCAAAAAGATGAGAGATTTGAACCAAATCTGGTTCGAATCCTTTGAGATCCCATTAATTAACATGAAAATCGAACAACCAGAAGAGGTAAGAGGCCGGCAGGGGCCTGAAATCACAGAGGAGCCCCATGGAACGGGTAGTTTTCTGATGACGGTAGTTAGGGTTAGGATTTTGTCTGAGAGAGGAGAGGATGAGAGGATTTAGAGGTGGTGCAACTAGAGATAATGGGTAGGGTTTGGGGAGTCGTTGGATTAAAAAAAGGAAAAGGATAACGTGGACCGTTGATCTCAAAGATCAACAGCCACAATTGGAGGAGGTTCTTGGTCAGGTAGGGGTTATCTACTTTGGGATAGGGAATATTGGGCTAAGGTTTAATTTGAATTGGGCTGGGGGTCCGAAATTAAACATAAATTAAGGGGTTATTTGTTAAATACCCAATTTATTAATAAAATAATTTGTAAAAATAGCTAATTAAATGATAAAAATAATTTTTATGCATGATGATAATCTAAAATAATTACTTAGCATTATAATAATATAAAAGGTAGGTAATTATGCACACATGAGATATTATTGCAAAATTATTGCAATTATAACCCTAACATGTACATATGGCTATTTGTGAAATAATCAACGCTCAGTATAAATATAAATGATAAATTTAAGCAAATAAAATTATTTTTAAAATCATTTGTAATGCAATTAGTAATTACTTATATAATAAAATACTAGAATAAATTAATTAAAATCCTTTTAAATTACAGAAAATTATGAAAAATTACTGGTTGATGCTCATGCACTATTTTGAACGTATATATGCATTTTGAAATATATGAGGGAAAAATTGGGTATCAATAGGGACGCCAGGGCCTGTGGACACTACAGGACTACCTTAGGTCTCCTGAGTGAAGTATCAGCAACCGACCTCTCGATCAGCCACTACCAGCTCCGAAATCTGCATAGAAAGTGTAGAGTACAATATCAGCACAACCGACCCCATGTACTGGCAAGTGTCGACCCTAATCTACGACAAAGTAGTGACGAAGCTATGGCGGGACATAAACAAGATATATCCTGCAACAGTTTATAATAAGGCAAAAAGAAGATACACAATGAAATATGACAGTAACTTGTATTAAATAAACACGGAACCCGGTAGTTCTACCAATACTCAGCTATAACCAATCCTTAAAAGAGTTTCAACACCACAATAATGAATCTTAGCAAAGAATGATACATGAGCAACAAATGATGTGGCGCATCCCGATCCTACCATATTATCAATAACTATATGAGCATTCACTCTTATTACCCCTTGTTATGGCGTGCAACCCAATCCCACCAGTCCACCATTATTACTTCTCAATATATCACCCTTATTTCTCTTGTTGCGGCACGCAACCCGATCCCATCATATCAGTACCAATCAAAAAAATAAAACAAGTATTTCACAGTTTAGCTCAAACGCCCCACAACACTCATACCTTAAATCATCACAACGGGAGGTCTATACCATTATGAAACTTCAACAATTAATACTACACAGCGCGACCAACCAAAGTGTACTATAAAGCATCAACAGACCAACGTAAACCAACAATATAATATAATAAAAGTACGGAACAATTAATACCTTCAATAGAGATAACAACGTTTAACAAGAAGCAATTAGAAATGGAAGCATCACTAAGCAAGTAGCAGTTAAGATAGGAAAGCAATATATAAGGAAACTAGGAAGGGAACATGCTAAATAGATAATTTGGCGGCGTATAAGTACTTGTCTCCACACTTATACGCCACACACATAGAATTTCACATAGCAAATAAGTCGGAGATCCCTAATCCCTAGAGTCAAAGTTAGACCAAATACTTATCTCAAACCAACGAACAATTCAAAGTTTAATTACCGCTTTACCTCTTGATTCCACCACCAACTCACTTGTATCTAGTAATTATTAACTTAATAACATCAATATAGGATAAAGAAATCAATTTCAATGCATAATTATAGGTTTCCCAATATTTTCCCCAAAAAGTCAAAAACCGACCCCTGACCTGCTTGGTCCAAACTCGAAATTCGAACCAAAACCCGATTACCCATTCACCCCCGAGCCCATATATGCAATTGTTTTTGGAATCTGACCCCAAATCGAGGTCTAAATCCCCAATTTATAAAAATCCCTAATTCTACCCAAACCCCAATTTCTACCATATAAATCTTAGATTTTTGGTTGGAAATTCATGAAATGTGATGTGAAAGTTAAAGAAAGTGGGTTAGGATCACTTATCAAAGTTTTTGGGCAGATTTGGTCTTGGGAGAATCACCTCTAGGTTTCTAGGATTTGAAAAATGTGAAGAATGAGAGAAAATCCCGTCTAAGTTATGTTTTGAACAGCTGTAGATGTCGCATTTGCGACCTGAGCTTCGTAATTGGAAGCTCGCAAATGCGAACTCTTCGCATTTCTAATGCCTTCGCAAATGCGAACATATTGTTCGAAAATGAGAATATATTGTTCACAAATGCGGTGCAGTCATTGCAAATGCGACCACTTTCTTCGCAAATGCGAAGAATTCCCACCCTTGATCGACTTCGCAAGTGCGAAGGATTGTTCGCATTTGCGAACATGAGCTGGCCCAACTTCCTTCGCATTTGCGATGGAAGCCTCGCAAATGTGTCCTCCACAGTGATCGCAAATGCGAAGCCTGACCTTGCATTTGTGGGGTCTGAGGCCTGCAACACAGCTGAAGCATACCAGCTAATTTTCTAAGTTTCAATTCACTCTGTAGCCTATCCAAAACTCACTCGAGCCCTCGGGGCTCCAAACCAAACATGCACACATGTATTAAAACATCATATGAACTTGCTTATATGATTAAATTACCACAATAACACCTAGAACTATGAATTTAGCACCAAATTGCATGAAATTTTCAATATAGTTCAAAACTTCTATTTTCTCAACCAAAGGTTCGAATCACGTCAAATCAATTCCGTTTTTCACCAAATTTCACAAACATGATGTAATTATAATATTAAACTTGTAACAAGCTCCGGAACCAAAATACGAGCCTGATGCTAACGAGATCAAACATTTACTAATTTCTCAAAACCTTTGGAATTTCAGTTTAACAATTTTTATCAAAAATTTATTTCTTAGGCTAGGGACCTCGAAATTCGATTCTGGGCATATGCCTAGGTCCCATATTTTACTACGGACCCTCCGGGACTATCAAAACATATGCCCGGATCCATGTACTCAAAATGTTGAGTGAAGTTAACTAAAATCAACTTTTAAAGGCAAAAATTATTATTTCCTCAAATTTTCACATAAAGGCTTTCCGGAATCGCGCCTGGACTGTGCATGCAAATCGAGGAGAGATAAAAATGAGGCTTTCAAGGCCTCAGAACACGGAATCAGATTTGGAAATAGAATATGACCTTTTGCGCCATCACACAAAAGAAATTTGAGAGTCAATGATAACAAAGTACACCGTTGAAGACGCTACCAAACAATAGTTTGTAATAGGAAACTACTACAAGTGGGAGATGACGGAGGAAAAGGACATAACTGCACAAATCAACGAATATTACAAGCTAATTTAAGATCTCAAATTCGAAGATATCTCTCTGCCTAAACAGTTTTGTTGCTGGTCGCTTATAGAAAAACTTCCCAAATCTTGGAGTGACTACAAACAACAAATGAAACACAAATACAAGCTGCTATCATTGAAGGACTTGGTCAAGCATATTATAACTGAAAATACCAACCGCAAGTAAGTTGTTGCTGATAAAGGAAAGGAGATTGCTACAAGAGTCAACCTTGTGGAGGACAACAAGCGGCAGAACAAATTAAATAACAGGTACGATAAATGAAATAGTTATAAGCCCAAAACCAACAATCAAACCTTCAAGAAAAAAGGCAACTGCTTTATGTGTGGAAAACCTGGCCACCATGCTGCTTAATATCAGAAAAGGGATGGGAATGACAATCCCACAAGGCTAAAGTAAATTTAATCAAAGCCAAAGTGGATGACATAATTGCTGCAGTTATTTCCCAAGTGAACCTTGTGTCCAATGTGAAAGATTGGGTGTTAGACTCTAGTGCTATTAGGCACATATGTGCTAACAAAAAAGACTTTATATCTTATGCTCAAGTTTAGAAAGGACAAGAAGTTGTATATCTTGGTGATTCAAGGACTACTCCAGTTCATGGAAAAGGCAAAATTCTTCTCAATCTCACATCAAGCAAAATATGGCATTAAATGATGTGTTGTATGTTCCTAGTATCCGAGCCAATTTGGTCTCCGTTGGATTATTAGGAAAAGTAGGGATGAAGGTTTCTGTAACGACCTGACCGATCATTTTGGGCATTTGTTCGCTTGCTAGTTATCGGGCATGACTAGCACCGTATGATGTATTATGACTTATGTAAATCATCGGTTTTAGTTTTTAGGTTAATCGGAACAGATATGGAAGAATGATTCTCAGTTTGAAGCTTTAAATTGGAAAAGTTTGACCAAGTTTTGATTTTTTAGTATTCGACCTTGGATTTAGATTTTTTTATAATTTTGTTAGCTCCATTAGGTGATTTTGGACTTGGGAGCACATCCGGAATGTGATTTGGTGGTCTGTGGTAAAATTAGGCTTGAATTTGGCGAAATTGGAAATTTTGCGTTTCTCGATCGGCAATGGAAATTTTGATATCGGGGTCAGAATGGAATTCTGGAAATTGGAGTAGGTCCGTAGCATCAATTATGATGTGTGTACAAAATTTCAGGTCATTCGAATGAGGTTTGATGGGTTTTGGCATCATTTGTGGAATTCGGAAGTTTAGAGATTCTTAGGCTTGAATCCGAGGGTGATTTGGTGTTTGATATTGTTTTTATTGTTCTGAAGGTTTGAATAAGTTTGAATAGTGATATGCGACTCGTTGGTGCTTTGGTTGAGGTCCCGAGGGCTTTGGGATGAATTTGGTTGGTTGACGAAAGAGTTGGAATTGAGTTGGTGCAGCTGAAATTTGTTGCTTCTGTTATTTTCGCACATGCGGATTGGGGACCGCAGGTGCGAGGTCATAGATGCATGAGGAAGGCTGAAGATGAAATTTTGGACCAGTTGAAGCTTAATCGCAGGAGCGGTGGTTTTATCGCACCACCGGGGCCGCAGATGTGTGTGTGTAGCCGCAGATGCAGAAGTTTGTGGGTAAGTGGAATCCGCATGTGCGCTTGATGGACCGCATCGCAGGTGCGTTTATTTGGACCGTAGGTGCGAGTCTCCTGGGCCGAAACTATAAAAGTCGCCCTTCGCGAATTTTTGCCCATTCTTCACCATTGTTGGCCGGATTTTTGAGCTTTAAACAGTGATTTCAATAGGGAATTGAGGGGTATCAGTGAGGTAAGTTACTTGGGCTTTATTATTTGTGATTGTGATGATTTTCCACTATTTAATCATGAAATTAGTGGGGGATTTAGGGTGAAGTTGAAGGGTTAGGGCTTGAGTTTTGGAGAGTTTTGATTGAGGATTTGAGGGGCCATTTGAAGTCGAATTTTGATGATTTTGGTATGTATAGACTCAAGAGTGAAATGAGTTTCTAGTTTTGTGATTTTTATCGGATTCCGAGACGTGGGCCTAGGGGGGCCGAGTTTGGGTGAATTTCAGGATTTTGGTTTGAAATGATAGTTTTTCATTTGGAATTGATTCCTTGGCCTATATTGATTGCGTTGCATTACTTTTGGTTAGATTCGGGAAGTTTGGAGGCCGATTCTAGAGACAAAGGTATAGCGGAGTAGGATTTGGCTTGGTTTGAGGTAAGTAACGCTTCCTAACTTGGTTCTGAGGGTTCGAAACCCCAAACTATGTGTTATATGATTAAAGTTTGAGGTGATACAAATTCCAACTGATGGGCGTGTGGGCGTGCACCGTGAGGATTGTGGCCGGGTTCATTCCATGGCACTGCTTAGAAATTCTTTCTTGTTAATATCTGTGTTGTGATTATGTGATTAAGGAAATGAACTGTAAAACATGCTGAAATTCATGCTAGGGCTTCACACCGATACTGTTGATACTCGAGTGGTCATTTCTTGCTGTCATCTCATTAGTTTTATTTATATTCTGCACTCAGTCTTGTTCATGCATATCTTATCATGTATCAGTTTCAGTTGTTATTATTTGGCACATCATATCACTATTTCGGGCTAGTTTCATGCCATTGTGAGCCCGTGCGTGTAAGACTGGAGAGTGATGACTGAGTGAGGCCGAGAGCCTGACTTTAAGTGACAGTTATGGGATCGGGCTGCACACCATAGGAGATTATTGATTATGCCTTCGTTAGCTTGTTATAACGCTTGGGCTGAAAGGAGCCCTTCCGGAGTCTACACACCCTCAGTGAGCGCGGATGATATTATTGATGGATGGATTTCCCTGGACATAGATTTTTCCGAAGTATTGATATATGGAGATAGATTTCTCCACAGGGATGGATTTCCCTTCTTACTCGGTACCGAGTGACTTACAGTCAGCGGTGTATATGTTTCGGGATGGATTCCCCTATGCCGAATTGCCATATGCGGTACTGAGTGGTTGAGTGCGGATATGTGTATATATATACTTGGAGATGGATTTCTCCTCAGCGTTGGATTACCTTTGTTCCCTGGTACTAGATGACTTGCAATCAGCGTTGTATATGTTCCGGGATGGATTTTCCCTATGTTGGATGGCCATATGCAGTATCGAGTGGTTAAGCACTTGAGAGTGGGATCACATGGTGCATTTCATACATTCTATGCATTGGCATGTAGAGTTAGCTGAGCTTTATATTTTACATTGTTCAGATCTGTACTTATTTCACTGTTGAGTTATATTCCTAAAAGATTAGCATGCCTACTTTGCTGCACAACTTATTTCTATTCTCTATTGAGGTTACGTTCGTCACTACCTATCAGTCAAAATGTTGGACTTATTACTTACTAAGTTGGTGTACTCATGTTACCCCATGCACCTTGTGTGCAGATCCAAGTATCTCAGGACACGGTAGTGGATATTTACTATTCCAGACTCGGATTTCACCGGAGATAGTGAGGTACCTGTCTGACGTTCGCAGTCCCTCCTTTCTCCTTCTTTATCTTCCTTCTAGTATATTTTGGCTACTTCCCAACATTTTTTGTCTTATTATGTCTTGAAATGATTGTAGTATTTCTCATGACTGAGTGACACCCGAGATCGAGCTTTTATTTTCCGCACTTTGGTTTTCGATTTTATATTTTATATGGAATTTCAGTTGAAAAAGGTTGTTATTAAGTTTTTAATGAAATGTTGAACTGTTTTTGGGAATTTGTCGGTTGGCCTAGTTCCATGTTGGGTGCCATCACGACCTGGTTGGGTTTAGGGTCGTGACAAGTTGGTATCAGAGCCTAGGTTACATAGGTCTTACGAGTCATGAGCTAGTTTAGTTGAGTTTTGCGAATCGGTATGGAGACGTTTGTACTTATCTTCGAGAGGCTATAGAACCTCTAAGAAATCCCACATTCTTCAATTCTTATCATGCGACATTGATTCATCTTGAAATGTAACTCTTCGAATTCCTTCCACGCATTCGTATACGCCCATGAATGCTCGGTCAGCTCTACATCGACAGCTTGTGATTCCCTAAACGAAGGGCGAGATGTGATTTCTGTATGTTGATGTTGGGCCAGTCTGGAGGACTTAGGGGTAGGCTTTGCTTGTATTTTGAGAGCTGAGGTATTGATTGTGTGAGCGTGTGCTTTTGGATTTATATATTCGATAATGTCCCTATTAGTGGAAGTGATGGCTGGATGGCTACCTGATGAGTATAGTGTGACTACGAGATATGTTCATATGATTTGGATGTGGCGAGGAGGGTCTACTTGAGGGTAGAAATAACTATTTGGTGCGTTATTTCCATCTTGATTTGATGTATAGCCCAGAGTTAGGGGTGTGTTGAAGGATCTTTACATGTTGTCTAGTTGGGGAGTGAGGTAGATTTATGTCGTGATATAAGTTCAGACTCAGGAAGAATTAAGTGATTGTGTGATGGTTATGACGGTAGAAGAGTATAAAGAGATGTTAGTCTGAGGCGGAGCAGGTGGGTTATCTCCTGCGGAGTGTTCTGAAGTTTGTGTGATCCCTATATCATTTATTGGAAGTCCTCTTTTACCAGTGAATTATATGTGCTGCAATTTGAGTTTGGATCGCGTATGAGAGTTTTCTTGACTATTACGAGGGTTAATACGAGATTTGCAGATGATTTGAAGTACTAGATGGTTTGTGTTGCACAAGCTTATGAGGGATTTAATTAAATCTCACTATGGTATTATGGCAGTGAGTTTTTGTATGTTTTGACCTATGGCTTTGAGCTAAGTAGGGGAGTCTGCTATTGATAAGTTGATTGCGTGACTAAGTGTCGTATCAATTTCAGTTTGAGGTATGATGGCGAATCAGTTGTGGCTTACAAGGGTTGAAATCGAGGATGACTCAAGTAAAGGAAATTTTGGATAAGGGTTGTGTTATGATTTATGGGTGTATGAGAATCACGGAATGTTTTGAGTGTTATTAGTGAAGGATGTAATGTTCATAGAGCAAGAATTTATTTGGTTGCATTAAGGCGATGTTACTTCCTAGGGTGTTGGAGTGCTAATAGTGCACATGTCATTCGGTTTGTTTGATCAATTTAATTGAAACCTGAGTAGAGTCGATGACTCCCGAGGATAGCTCTAATGGATTCAAGATATATATGTAGCAATTGGAGATCTCCAGGATGTGTATTGGGCTAGAAACTAGGTTTACATTTGAGGGTGTCAAGACTTGTGGCATTTCTATATCATTATAGATTCTACATATCAGTATTAGTAAGGTGAAGGTAATGGCTTTAGATTCGCAAGAAGTCTCTTCAGGGTAAGTATTTTGGATGTAGTGTTTTCGAGGATAATTAAGAGAGTATTCAGTAGCTTATAAGCCTTAAGGCGGTGTGGTTTTATGTTTGGGTCTCGTGTGGTGAGTTTGGGTCGAGGATTGTGGAGTTATAGCGAGGAGGGGTATCAATTTGAAGGTAATTCAGAAGGAACTCGGATAAATAGGACAGCTTGGTAGTAGGTTGGATCGGCATGGTAATGGATATGATTAGTTCTTTGGGTGCTTATGAGGTAATGAGTTTCTACAGGTGTTTCGTGGAAATGCTCTTGGGTTTTGGTGACCTGCGTAGCATGGTTGAATTAGAAGGATTCAGTCCTAACGGTTTGGTTTTGTGCAATTGGGATTCAGAGAGTTCTTGATGGTTTCTACCACGGTGAGAGATGTATATTTTCTAATGGCATGAGAATCATATGATGTATAGTGATTTTCTTCTAAATGGAATCAAATGGAAAGTTTTTAGCTAGTTGAGTACGTAGTTGCTTGTGGCTCAGAGTGGATTATGAAGTTCTCATATTTATCATAGGATGTCATGATATATGCGGTATGTTGTGTAGGGTTGAGATTTGTACGTGTAAGGTCACGGTTCAGTTTTGAAAGGAAGGTCACAAATTCATATACAACATGGACAGATCAGATGACTAGGTAAATGATATTACTAATTGGTGTGGCTTGATGAGGGTATACATTTCAGAAAGGGCAATGTGTTTGAGTTAAGGATACTTCATTGGTTTTCGACACTCTCTTATTTGATCGACTGTTGATATTCAAGTCACTTGGTGGCATAGAAGAATTATAGAAGTATTCCTTGTGGGATGATCGAGTATTAGATGTGTGTTAGATATTCAGGCGGTGTAGTTGGGATTAGATATGGTGATTCATGTGCCTTATGGATTTGGAGACTAGAGTTCTCATAAACAGGTTATTTCGTGGTTGTGGACTGTGAAGATGTGGGCAAAGCTAGTCAATTGTTAGTATGTGCCATGATTCAGTCATTGTGAACTTTTGGGGAGTTATTTATCTATTGTGGTTAACCAGAGTTGATTTGAGGTCCATCTGTAGACCCAATATGGATGTGTGTTCTGCACCTGGTCGGATTTGTTGACTCCAAATTTCTATTGTTGAAAGATGTGTCATTCAATTGTTATTAAGCTTGTTCGTGTTCTGGAGTGATCTACGAGTTACCCTTCTGTGTTACGAGGAGTTGTGATTGTTAGTTATATGTACATATGGTGCGGTTCTATTGGGGTCTTATAGCGGAATTTGAGCAAGGAGAGTATTGGGTATTGCTTGGTGGATGGCATATTGGTTATGTTCTTTCGAGTTTTCGTGTGGTGTTATGTCATTTGCCTCTCCGTGGTTATGGTCATTACCTTATGGGTACTAGACATCAAATTGCATGTGGTTGTTGATTTAGAGCATGGTGACTTGAGGTGTTTCATGTGGACCGGTGTTTGGATAGGATCGCGCATTACATCAAAGTTATGTTGGGATATGATCCTTAGGGTTAGATTCGTGTGTTCTGGTTCTAAAGTGTGTGATGGGTTCTTAGGACTGTGTTGAGGTGGTACTGGTGAGCTTGCAGTACAGCTTTCTCATTTGAGTTGTCTTCCATGATTTGAGTACATTTAGATTGTTGTTTTTGGTGCATGGATTGCACGGATTGTGGATTTAGATCGTATTGATGTTTCATGTCACCAGAGCAGTCGTTTTGGATGAGATGAGGTTATTGAACCTAGAATGAATACTATCAGATTCGATTTCAGCATGTTGGAAGGATAATATCAGAATTCAGCTTAGAAATTTACTATAGTCTTTGTCGAAGGAGAGGGAGCTCCATGACTGGTTGATCTGAGGAAATGGTTATGATTTTTGCGTGTTTCTTTTATCATGGGCAATATACGAAAGTGTTGGAATGAGGACTTGTTTGATAAGAGGTTTATTACGGGTATTGGGTTGTTTGAGCAACTGTTGTGAGCAGAAGTTATCGCTACGAGTGTTTGAGTTATGTGGTATATCATGCGATTACATCTTAGGTTACGGATATGGTTTGATATAGCTTGTTCAGACTTATTCAGTGTATAGATGTGAGATTCTGATCTTATAGATAATTTCGAAAGTGGAAGTTTGGTTCTAAGGTTTATGGGCTTGGTTGGATTGCGGAATTTCAGTTATGTTATACTATCGGACCTACATAGGATGGGGTGACGTGGGATTACCCTCGGGTATGTGCATAGTAAGGATACATGGTGATTGGTTGGCTTTTAAAACAACTTTGGACATGTTCGAGGACGAATGTATGTTTAAACGGGGGAGGATGTAACGACCCGACCGGTCGTTTTGGGAATCTGCACTTTGCTCGCCAGTTCTCGGGCATGACTAGCCCCGTATGATGTATTATGACTTATATACATCGTCGGTTTTGGTTTTCAGGTTAATCGGAACAGATGTGGAAGAATGATTCTTAGCTTGAAACTTTAAATTGGAAAGGTTTGACCAAGTTTTGACTTTTCAGTATTCGACCTCGAATTTGGTTTTTTGTGATTTGGTTAGCTCCATTAGGTGATTTTGAACTTGGGAGCGCGTCCGGAATGTGATTTGGAGGTCCGTGGTAGAATTAGGCTTGAATTGGCGAAATTGAAAATTTGGCATTTCTCGGTCGGCAGTGAAAATTTTGATATCGGGGTCAGAATGGAATTCTTAAAATTGGAAAGTCAGCGTTGTATATATTCCGGGATGGATTCCCCTGCGCCAAATAGCCATATGCGGTACTGAGTGGTTGAGTGCAGATATGTATATATATACCTGGAGATGGATTTCTCCTCAGGATTGGATTACCCTTGTTCCTCGGTACTGGATGACTTGCAATCAGTGTTGTATATGTTCTGGGATGAATTTTCCCTGGGCCAGATGGCTATATGCAGTACCGAATGGTTGAGCACATGAGAGTGGCAGCACATGGTGCATTTCATACATTTTGTGCATTGGCATGTAGAGTTAGCTGAGCTTTATATTTTACATTGTTCAATTCTGTATTTATTTCACTGTTGAGTTGTATTCCTGAAAGATTAACATGCCTACTTTACTGCATAGCTTATTTCTCTTCTCTGTTGAGGTTACGTTCATCACTACCGATCAGTCCAAAGGTTGGACTTATTACTTACTGAGTTGGTGTACTCATGTTACTCCTACACCTTGTGTGCAGATCCAGGTATCTCAGGCCATGGTAGCGGCTGTTGACTATTCCAGACTCAGATTTCACTCGAGAAAGCGAGGTAGCTGCCTGACGTTCGCTGTCCCGTCTTTCTCCTTCTTTATCTTCCTTCTAGTATATTTTGGCTACTTTTCGACTATTTTGGTCTTGTTATGTTTCGGAATGATTGTAATATTGCTCATGACTTAGTGATACCCGAGGTCGGGCTTTTATTTTCTGCACTTTTGTTTTCGATTTTATATCTTATATGGAATTTCAGTTGAAAAAAGTTGTTATTAAGTTTTTAATGAAATGTTGAACTGTTTTTGGAAATGGGTCGGCTGGCCTAGTTCCATGTTAGACGCCATCACGACCGGGTTGGATTTGGGGTCATGACAGTTTCTTTTGAATCCGATAAGGTCGTCCTGACCAAGAATAATAATTTTGTTAGCAAGGGTTATTATAATCATGGCTTGTTTGTACTCAATGTTATGAATGAAAAAAGCTAGTTCTTCTGCTTACTTGATTGATTCTTTTAATTTATGACATGCTAGATTAGGACATGTTAGTTTATCTTATATTAAGAAAATAGATTATGAAGGTCTCATTGCAAATATTAATTATTGTAATATTGATAAGTGTAAAGTTTGTGCCGAAGCTAAACAAACTAAGAAATCATGTGCTTCTGTATTCAGAGTCTCTGAATTATTAAATTTAATCCATACTGTTTTAGGATACTTAAAACATACTATGACTAGAGGAGGAAAAAAATATTATGTGACATTTATAGATGATTTTTCTAGATATACAAATGTTTATTTGTTGAGAAATAAAGATGAAGTTTTTGATAAGTTTTTAATTTATAAATCTGAAGTAGAAAATCAATTGGATAAGAAAATCAAAAGAGTTAGATCTGATAGAGGTGGTGAATTTATTTTGTTGAATGAGTATTGTGAGAAAGAAGGTATAATACACGAGATAATTCCGCCATATTCTCCACTATCAAATGGTGTAGCAGAAAGGAAAAGTAGGACCTCAAAGGAAATGATGAATGGTATGTTTGTTAGTTCTGGTGCTCCGGATAATCTTCGAGGTGAAGCCATATTATTTGCCTATCATTTACAAAATATGATTCCCTATAAGAAAACGGGTAAAACTCCTTATGAGTTGTGGAAAGGTTATCCCCTAATTTGAAATATTTAAAAGTGTGAGGGTGCAAATTTGAGAATATTTCTAATGATCCTATTATTCCAAGTGATAATATTTCACATGTTCCAATTATTCAAAATAATTTTGAAAGTGAGGACTTAAGAAAAAGCAAAAGACCAAGGAAAGAAAAATCTTTTGGTAATGATTTTTATACTTATCTTGTGGATAATAATCCTTTAACATATTTTGAAGCTATTTTTTCATTTGATGCCTCATTTGGAAAAGAAGCTATTGATGTAGAAATAAATTCAATTTTACAAAATAAAACTTGAATTTTAGTTGATTTAGCTATGGGAGCTAAACCCATTGGTTGTAAATAGATTTTTAAGAAGAAACTCAATTCGGATGGTTTCATTTGATAAATACAAAGCTAGACTTGTTGCAAAATATTTTACTCAAAAGCAAAATGTTGATTATTTGATACTTATGCTCTTGTAACTAGAATTTTCTCAGTTCGTGTTTTACTTACATTGGCTTCTATTTATAATTTTTTATTTACCAAATAGATGTTAAAACTACATTTTTAAATGGTGATTTAGAAGAAAAAATTTACATGAAACAACATGAGGGTTGTATAGTGTCTGGCCAAGGTAACAAAGTATGTAAATTGCCTAAATCTATGTATTGTCTAAAGCAAGTACCTAAAAAATGGCATGAATGTTGATTATTTGATATTTGATAATCAAGTTGATTATTTGATTATTTGAATGTTGATTATTGTCTAAAGCAAATATAAAAGCAAAATGTTGATTATTTGATACTTATGCTCCTGTAACTAGAATTTCCTCAGTTCGTGTTTTACTTACATTAGCTTCTATTTATAAATTTTTTATTCACCAAATAGATGTTAAAACTGCATTTTTAAATGGTGATTTAGAAGAAAAAATTTACATGAAGCAACCTGAGAGTTGTATAGTGTCTGGCCAAGGAAACAAAGTATGTAAATTGCTTAAATCTCTGTATTGTCTAAAGCAAGTGCCTAAAAAATGGCATGAATGTTGATTATTTGATATTTGATAATCAAGTTGATTATTTGGTTATTTAAATGTTGATTATTGTCTAAAGCAAGTACAAAAGCAAAATGTTGATTATTTGATACTTATGCTCATGTAACTAAAATTTCCTCAGTTCGTGTTTTACTTACATTGGCTTCTATTTATAAATTTTTTATTCACCAAATAGATGTTAAAATTGCATTTCTAATGGTGATTTAGAGGAAAAAATTTACATGAAGCAACCTGAGGATTGTATAGTGTCTGACCAAGGAAACAAAGTATGTAAATTGCTTAAATCTCTGTATTGTCTAAAGCAAGTACCTAAAAATGGCATGAAAAAATTGATCCAGCATTGATTGATGATGAGTTTTCATCAATTGAAGTAGATAAATGTGTTTATACAAAATGTATAGATGGTACTTGTGTTATTATTTGCCTTTATATAAATGACATTCTTATTTTAGGTCTAGCCTTGATTTGGTACATCAAACCAAACTTTTTTATGTCTTCTAATTTTGAGATGAAAGACATGGGAGAAGCTAGTGTTATTTTAGGCATGAAAATTATAAGAGATGACAATAGCTTGATGTTAACTCAGGAACATTATGTTGAAGGAATCTTAAAAAAATTGACCTTTTTGATGTGGTACCTATAAGCACTCCTTATGATGCTATTAGTCAATTAAAAAGGAATAAAGAAGATGTTGTACATCAAAATAAATTTTCTCAAATTATTGGTTGTCTAATACATGTGATGAATTTTATTAGACCTAATATTGCATATGATGTATGTAGATTGAGTACATATACTCATAACCTGAGTCATGATCATTGGAATTCATTAGTAAGAGTAATGAAATATTTGAGAGGTACCATGAACTATGATATTAAATATATTGGATTTTTCACTATATTAGAAGGATACAGTGATGCTAACTGGATCTCTGATTCAAATGAAACAAAATTCACTAGTGGTTACATGTTCACCCTTGGTGGGGGTGCTGTGATATGAAAATTAGCTAAATAAACAATAATAGCTAGATCTACTATGGAATCTGAGTTTGTGGCACTGAAATTGGCTGGCAATGAGGCCGAGTGGTTAAAGAACCTTTTGGCAAGTATTCCACTAGGAATAAAACTGACACCTTCTATGTCGATGCATTGTGATTGCCAAGCTACAATAGCCATTACTAAAAATAAATCCGTCAATGGGAAGAGTAGAAATATGCGATTTTGTGATAAAGCAGTTGTTGGAGATGGAATTATTTCTATAGACTATGTGAAGTCAGAAGTGAATTTGGTCGATCCTCTAACTAAACCTTTGGAGAAAATTAATCTATGAAACATCGAGGGGAATGGGACTATTGCCAACTGAGTTATATCAATAGTGATGGTAACCCAACCTATGTGATTAGAAATCCCATGAAGTAGGTTCATATGGGTAATAACAAGTCATTAGTTGATCAAATGTGCACTATTAAATTATGCCCCTTTCCTATGGTATGTATATATAGTGCAAGACTGCAAGGAATAGGAGTCTGAGTTATTAAACTATTAATCTAATAATCCATAGCCTTTTATAGGTGGTGTATTGTGCTGCAAAATACACTTGATGGATGGACCTATATGAGTGTGGAGTGGGGCCGTTCCTATGAAACTTATGGCAAAAAATTTCTAAAGCACTCATGAAAACCAGGCGCGTGCATCGCCTATTAGCGCAAAACTACGACAAACAACAAAGAGTGTGCAAGTATAATGTGATAGACAAGACACTAAACTTACAAAAAAATTCTTGGTTCATAGAAATTCTTAACTTCACCAATTGTTCTGTAAGTTTAATTTTATTTTATCTAGGTCTAGTTCATAGTCCGAGAGACACCAGATTCGACGCATTATGCTCATTTGTGAAAACCCAGCAAGATTTTTATTTCACTAAATTTTTAATATTTTTTTTGAGATATGTGGGGGATTGATAGAAAAATTATTTTCATATCTCAAAAAAAATATTCCAAGACTATGTCTAGATTTATTTTCTTAATAATATATTAATGTGTCTTTATTGTAGTATTTATTCCAAAATATATTTGTAACAGAAATTTAGTTTAATTTTAAATTCAATTGGATTACTTGAATTCAATTGAGACAAAATAATATGGCCATTGAATACTCATTAGTGTGGAACGTTTCATTCTGACTATTGAATTTAATTGAACGCTTCTTTCAAATTTTTAACAGCCTTAATGGTCTTGGTTTCAAACGTTTTCTTGCCAACAATTAGATGTCCTTTTTGGATTTCAGATTTAAGTATATTGTATAGGTTAAAATATGATATGATACATGGTCATCTAAAGGAAAGAGACGTTGAATCCAAGATGAGGGTAGCAGAAGACCGAACGCAAATATTTCGCTTGTCATCAAAAAGAATAACGTTCATCAAGGTGTACTAAATGCTCTGCGGCCGATAGCATTTAATAAAGAATATTCTACAGCAGTAAGAGCGATGGAGCGTTATAGAGAATTTGGCATTTATGTTCACTATTACATCTTCATCAATGACCCTCATAATTGACACTAAAGGAAGGCATGATCCTAGGACCTACTTCCCTAGACATAAATATAAATAGTGAGGCATGTTATCATTGTAAAGGACACAAATTTTCTGGCTAACTTACACTATATTCCATACAAAGCTTAATACAAGTTTACTTTCTTGCTTTTTGATTTTATCATTGCTATGCCCCGAAACCTTGTTCCCGGAATTGTCATCCCTGTTGTTTCATCTACATTTTAAGGCTAAGTATTGTGTAATTCTTCAATTATTTCATTATTTCAGGATCAAATTAGTTTACTTGTTTGGACCACGTATAAATTCAACTGTACCGTTTTACGGGTAAACATATATGTTTGTTTATTTGAAGAGTGAACAACAAAAGAACAAAAGTTAAAACTTTTCTTCCCTTTTCTTTTGTACTGGGTTTTCTTCTGATTAATCTTTGTTGTTTCTGCTCCTAGTTATACTAGAAGAGCTTGTTGAATCCTACGGGATACGCCTAATTTTATTTATCACGGTGTGGGCAAAATATCCTTAAGGACAGTGTACTTGACACGCCTCAAGCTAAATTTTATTCTCCATAATCCAATATTTATCCAACACTTCTCACGAATATACCTTATATAGTTTTATTAAGAAATTCAGTCACATGCAGAACAAACTGTATGGGTCAAAATCTTGCTGAGGAAATTGGGCATGTGAAGATCGTAAGGTGAAAAGATTGTGTTCCGATTTGGACGGATATGCCGAGGTCCACCAAAGCCCAACAACGAGCAACCGCTGACTGAGCCGTAGAGGTCGAGTAGCAAAGAGTAGGAATAACGGCTAGTGTTGTATTGAAACTAGTGACAGAAATATTCTCCTGGATATTCCCCTTGTTGTATTTTTTTAGGGTTTTTAGAGAATATCCCATATAAATAGAAAGATAGGGAGAAGAAAAGGGAGCACGTGAGATTGAATCTGGGAAAACTATTGTAAGGAGTTGACCATTGGGAGAAAATACAAAGTTCACCTGTCCATAGTGATTGATTTTATCGATTATTCTTCCTTTTCATTCACATGATCCAAGATCTCATATTCTTGTTTACTGTCGTATTTCGTTGTCAAAAGGAAGAATCTTCCACGTCATTTGATATTTAGGTGAATTATTCTTCATATTTACAGTTATTGTCATTTCTCATATTTATTGCTCATTACTCATTCTTCATTTACTCCCTAAAGCGTGCATTTAATGACTCAATACACGATACGGACCACTTGGTAAATGGTATCACTCAAACTCTAAGCTAGATCTAGAATTTATTATACTTGACTAGAAGTCACCTTTTACCTCAATTATCATTTAATTAGTTTAACAAAGAGTACTATACTTTTTGGTCAAACACAAACAACCACTTAAATTTCAAAAGGAAAGAATTTGACCGAAAAGTTTTTCATCTTATTTTCCGAAACAAACGGATTATAATCGATATAATTGATATTGGAGAAGAGTTACGTACTTCTTTTCTTTCATAATGAAATAACAATAATTAGAACAACATGAGAAACTACCAAAAAGAGATATGCAAATGTGTGCATGTGGCAAAACAGTAATCACTGAAATAGCTACTCTATAATCCTATGAGGCTATGACTTGTGTTCTTGACTTGTTATTGTCATCGCTTTTGTCAAAAATCATGATAGAATCTATCTGTATCAGATTTTCAGGGTACCTGCCCCTTTAAAAGAAACTTTATCTCTGCTTGACTTTAAAAAGGAAAAAATATCAAATTTGCCCCGAATTATGCGAAAAGGTTTAAGTGCTCGTTTGGACATAATAATTGTGAAATTCCGGAAAAAAATAGACACAAAAATAAAAAACGGAATAGGGCCAAATGTGTCCATATACTATTAGAAATTAGTTATTAGTACCCTCCGTTATACTTTCCCACATTATTTATCCCTAATGTTATCTATTTTAGTATCTTTGCCTCCATCACTAATGGACCCTTCTAGAGGGACACCTGTCTTAATCCTAAACGACTTAACCACTTACTAGTTGGATCCCTCACCCGTTTGGCCCCGACCCGCTAACTCCCGTCCTCCTTAAAGGATGTAATCAATTAATCCTCTCAAAACCTAGGGTTATTCCCCAACTGAAGCAATTTTCTTCTGGTTTTTCTCATCACGATTTTCTTCTGGTTTCTCTCATCATCTTTATTTTCTTTATTATTTTGACTAATTTTCAAGAATAGGGAATTACAATATCAGAAGGTTGTTCATCATCTCAAGAATGTGTGTCGAGTAGGACATGCAAATGTGGCTTAGTTGCACTCTACCTCATGGCTTACACTCCTAGGAATATTGGTAGGAGATTCTACAAATGTCCGAAACCTGAGGTTATTATCGTATATTCTATGGTTTTATGATAGTTTTATGGTTTTCATTTTCTAAAATTTCACTTATAACATGGTGTATGCTTTTGTTTTTCAGAAAAATTCACGTGGTTATTTTGAATGGGCTAATGAAGTGTTACCGAACAGAGCTATGATAATTATTTGTAAGTTGAAAGCACAACTGGAGGCTGTCAAGATTGAAAGTCTGAAATTGAAGGAAAAATTGGAAGCACTAGAGGCAATAAATAAGGTTGAATGCACCAAAACAAGATACATATTGAAGGGGAAAAAATGAAGAAATGGAGGCTGCAATTCACTGGGAAATGACAAATTCAAGGAAATTCGAAGCCAAAGTCTTGAAATTGAAGATCTTTACTATGATATCTTGGGTCCTATTTGCTAGCTTATTTGTAGCTTGTATGGCAAATAGTTATTAGTAATAGTTGGTGAAATCTAGTTTGTATTTTGTTAATTATCATGAATGATTAACTCAAGTGGTAGTAGTGCATTGTGTACTTTTTTGTTGGCTAATTGGATTATTACTTTCCGGATTGTATATATTAATTTGTGTTCACCTATTTTTCTTGGTTAATATGATTCGATCTTCATGAACTTGTTCCGAAATAGAAATGAGTCACACATGTTAACTGCTACTCAAACTACATAAATGAACTTGTACTTATTCAAATAAAACTACACTACTAATCATATAAGTTGCAATAAGGAAAGAAACTGAAATAACAAACTGAAATAGTCTAAATTACCATTAACATTAGTAGCAAAAGTTAATTGTCAACATACAGTTAAATTGACACACGAATGCCATATTATAACCCCAAAACAAGTGACCACCTAGGTCATACTATGACATCCAATTGTCAGTACCAACAAAGCATTTAAAACTAGAGTTAAATGTACTGTCAGAAGTTATAAATTACAGCACCAAACCAATTTTTTTAGACAAAATACTATTACTTCAAAAACATATTGTCCTAAAATGTTTCACTTCCCCTTTCTTGCCCTAAGCTTCCCAATCTTCTCCTGCACCTGCATCTCCAGTTTGTTAGTAGTTAGAGCTTCCTTCCCCTTCCATGTGAGTCCTTTAGGTGAGTATGACAGAATTGAGGGCTGACTCACACCAGTTGAATCACCTCTTAAGTTGATTATTCTTGTTCCATCTGTAAGGTTAGGTTCCTGTCTCATTTGAAGACTTTTCCCCATCTCCGATATAACTTTTGGTCTTAAAGTAGGATGTTCCTCATCTTGGATAACTGGCAGAGAACATGTGGAACTAACAGATTTCTGGAGCCTCTTTAAGTGAGGAAAAACTGGTGTAGGAACGAACACAAAAGGACTACTGGAGCCTACACTAGCTTGAGATTGTTCATGCCCTGACAAAGGTATGTCTTCATCAATATCTTCATAGTTTTCAGTTGTCTTCCTTTTCTGTGGTAGAGTTCCATTAGATGGTTGTCATTAATAAATCAGACTTATTAATAATGTAGATATCAGTTGTTAAAAACTAATTACAGTAACAGTTAGCTTTTTACACCCTCGTGAATTGTGGTTTGGCTCTCCACAGTTGCTGCAATTCATAACCCTCCCCTTCCTTGACATAGACCATTCACTATGTCTCTTAATTGCTTCAGCCTTTTGTCTTGTTCTCTTCACCTTAGGTCTGCCAGCTAACTTCACTATCTGTGGTGGTTCCATTGCATTTGCAGGGACTGCCTTCTAGAAATGTCTCATCCAGTCCAATGAAAGGCCGCATACCTTCCTTAAAACCCATTTTCATAGCATGAAACTAAATATACATTCTTAAGAACCTCCTCTTGCCTTCAAGAAGAGTATATTTTGACAAATTAATTATTATATCACTTCCAGGGTTACTAATCTTCAATTCATTAACATAGCCCTCTATCTTGTTGTACTCATCTTTAAAGCTTCCCTGTAGCTTATTCAAAATAAGTGTTTTTGCTCTCTTGCATTTACCATGGCTTACATTAAGCTCAAATGCAGCTCTCAAATCAGCCCTCATCTCTTTCACTTTATATTTTGAATTGTCTTGCAACTTTCTCTTAAAATAATGTGCAATAGTGAAGTAGTCAACAATGCTATTATCATAAGCAATGAAACAATTATGATTTGGATTTAGTATCTTCACTCTAACCCCTGGACAGTCCCCATCCTAAGAAATTAGGCAAACAAATGGATAACCTACTTGACACTCATACCTAAGCCTTCGTGTACCACTTTTCTTAAGCACTATCTCTTTCTTATTTGCCATAGCATATAGTTTCAGACACTTCCTAGCTTCAGGAATATCCTTAAAGCTCATATTTTTATCTAGTTCTTTGTAATCCAGCAACTGCTCAGTTATACTCATACTCCTCTGAGTTGAAATAAATTCTAATTCTTCAAAATCATAATCTGAAGAATCAGAGTCAGATTCACTATCAAACTCACCATCTGTTGAGCTACAATCAGTTGCAGCCTCATGGTCAAGTGCAATATCATTAGGTTCATCCTTACCACAATATAAAATATCAGGTACATTCACTACCAACGCACAATCCTCTACAACAAATATATCAACAACATTATAATCACTACAAACCATTCCTAACAGTTTCCTAATACCACTATCCCCATCAACTTCATAGTATCTACCACAAGGAGTAGATACAATAACTTGTTGAACCCCACAAAAATATAACTTAGTGCAAAACTCATTAACTATATCTATAAAGGATAGATGGTCAGAGTCATAACCTTCCCAGGTGTGTAACATCTTCTTTGTGTATTTGACTTGTGACCCTCTAGTCCATTCCCCACCATAGTTAAATATCAAGTCCAAATTAACCATAGTAATCTGTAATCAATTGACATATTAAACAATTAGAAGCTAAACCATAAAATAAGCTAAAAAATAACTTAACCAATCGATATTATAAAATACAGCTGGATTGAAACTAATAAAAAAAATAGTAAAGCAACATCCAAATAAGCTAATAAAAAATAGTGAAGTAACATCCCTAGACAAAGGGACAAAACATGGTTCAAAAACCCTAAAAGACAAAGCACATAAAGACAACCCGGACCACCAAATCAGCCACATGCAATACAACAACTAATAAAGTTAAAGCGTTTAAGATAAAATGAACTATTACACAATACATTCGGGACCACCATCACTTGCATATGCAAATACAATAATCCATAAAGTTAAAGCCATGTATAAAACCCCAGATTCTGCTTAAAATATAAGACTTTGCAGTGAAAATCAAATAAAATAGGACCCAGATACGAAACCCCAACCTCAATAACAAAATCTGATAAACCCTAGAAATTTTAGTCACTGAAACCAAACATGAAAAAACTGAGTTTTAATCAACTAAAAAAATCGTAAGGCTAAGCTTTTACTATGGTAGAAGAATTAATTTAACTTAAGACCATGAAAATCGGCAGATTGTAATCGGCGGTAAGAGTGAGAGTCGCCTGATTTTAGGTACGTGAGGTTAGACTTTAGAGAGAAATAAGGTTTCATCCTTTTTTTGTTTTAACGTATATACCGAGCTAGGGAAAATGAAGGGGGTTAGCGGGTCGAGGCCAAACGGGTGAGGGATCCAACTGGTAAGTGGTTAGGTCATTTAGGATTAAGACACGTGTCCTTCTAGAAAGGTCCGTTAGTGATGGGGGTAAGGATATTAAAATAGATAACGTTAGGAACAAATAATGTGGGAAAGTATAACGGAGGATACTAATAACTAATTTCTAATAGTACAGGGACACATTTGGCCCTTTTCCGAATAAAAAAATCAAGTGTAAATAAAAAATAAAAATTAGAATTATGTTAGGACATAAATAAATTTTGGAGTTATTTTACACTTTTGTGAGTGAATTGTTTTTTTTTGGAGATTTTGATATTTTCAAAAAAATCCAAAATTCAACTTCAAGTGAAGTTTAAAATTTTCATGACCAAACATTGATTCTGAAAAAAGAGAATTTTTTTTTTGAAAAAAGTGAAATTGTTTTTATGGCCAAACAAGCCCTTAGTGAAGTGTTTGGATGAAATTTTAACAAGTTTGAGGGGTTGTCGTCCATATATTCTGTGCGATATATTTTGCATAAATCAAAACTATTTATTTCTTTTTTCACAAAAGTATCTATTTCTTGCGAACTTAAAAATTACTTCAATATTTCTCCCTCTATTTCGATTTATTATTGTGTTCGATTGATAAGGAGTCTTAATTAAAAAAAATCAAAACGTATGATCTAAAACATACAATGGCATTTGTATGAATATAAAGGTTTTCCACTAAGGAATTAGATAATTAGTTTAAAATTAATTTGTTTATAGATATAAAAGTATAGTATCTTTTTTTACTAACTAATATTAAGAAAATAGTGCAACTTAAAAGGAAATAGGGTACAATACGAAAAGGTTAAACTTAAGCAATCCCAACTTTACCAACCAACAAAGATTGTGATAAGATTGCTAAAATGCAAGAGATTTGGAGGTGTAACAATGGCGGAAGTTTGAGAGAGAGAGAGTTATTTAGCTGAAGAAGAAATGAAGTCATTGTTCTATTGAAGATAATAGTCGGTACATTTACACACCTAACTAGACAACTAATTTAAGTTAAGCAACTAACTATTGGACAACTCACTAACAACTGTCACATAACAGAAAGACACGTGACTAATACATGTGTTATTTTATATCACAATATGCCTCCTCAAGCTAGAGGGTGTAGAATGTTAAGTACTCCAAGCTTGTCGAGTAGATGCACATGTTGAGCAGTTCCTAAGCCTTTTGGTAAGCAAAATCAGCCTGGTGCTCCTTTGTATTCACATGTATTGCTTGAACTACCCTTCTTTGATGTTGTCTCTAATGAAATGGCAATCGATTTTTATGTGTTTTGTCCGTTCATGTAGTATGGGATTTGTTGCAATCTGAATAATAGACTTACTATCACTAAGGATTGTCACTGGTTGGATAATCTTCACACCCAACTCTTTAAACAAACCAAGTAACCATATGATCTCAACAGTTGTAGCAACCATGCTTTTGTACTCAGCTTCAATTGAGCTCCTTGACACAGTTTGTTGTTTATTTAATTCCCAAGACACCAAGGAACTCCCAGACTTTATCACATAACCAGTAACTGGCCTTCTTGTATTGAGACATGCTACCAAGTCTAAATCACACCAACATGTTAACTCCCCTGTGTGATCAGAAACCATTAAGATTCCCTATCCTGGTGCACCCTTTAAGTACCTTACAACTCTAACTGCAGCATCCCAATGAGACTTCTTGTGCCTTTGCAAGAACTGACTTAAGGTTTGCACATCATAATTGATGTCAGGTCTTGTAATGGTGACATATAACAGCTTGCCAACTAGCTTTTGATAGGTACTGATATCCTGCAAATGGGAATCATCATTGACTCCAGTTGCCTGATCATATTCCACTGAAGTGAGTTTTGCATTAGCCTCCAAGGGTGTGCAAGCAGGCTTAGGCCCACTTAACCCTATCTCTGTGATGAGCTGCAGTACATACTTCCTCTGGTTCAACAAAATTCCAGCCTTGGATCGTAGTACTTCAATTCCCAGGAAGTACTAAAGTTCTCCTAAGTCCTTGACTTTGAACTTCTGGTGTAGGATATCCTTGGCCTATTTAATCAAGCTTACACTGCTTTCTATAATATGAAGATCATCCACATAGATTAGGACAATCACTACCTCTTCTCGGCTCCTCAGAGCGAATAGGGAATAGTCATTATTGCTTTGAACAAAACCTGCACTTAGGAGTGTTTTTGTTAGCTTGATGTTCCACTGTCTTAAGGATTGTTTAAGCCCATATAAGGGCTTCATTAACTTGAAAACTTTCCGATCACCTTGTTGTCTAAATCTCTCGGGCAATTCCATATAAACTTTCTCATACAAATCACCTTGTAGGAAGGCATTGTGAATATTCATTTGGAACAGGTTTCACCCTTTCGAAGCAGCAAGTGCTATGATTAACCTCACAGTGACCATTTCTGTCATTGAAGAGAAAGTATCATGATAGTCCAATCCTTCTCTTTGACTATATCTGTTTGCCACTAGCCTTGTCTTATATCTCTCAATGTCCTCATCTGCTTTATACTTAATCTTATATACCCATTTTGAGCCTACTGTATTTTTACCCTCTGGTAAATCAACTATGCACAATGTTTTGTTGTCTTCCAAATCCTTTATCTCCTAGTTCATAGCCTCAATCAACCTACTGTCCTTGACATCTTCTTTGAAGGACTGGCTCAACTATTGAGAGAACTTGGCCAAATAACACTGATAACTAGAGGATGTTTTATCATAAGACAAATAGTTTGAAATTGGATAATTGCAGGTAGCAACCTTTTTGTAGTGATGTAATCTTTCACCCACAGTGGCTCCTTAGTATATCTTAAAGATTTCATGCCTGTGTATGTCACACCTCCTTTTTGCGCGCCCAGCCCCGAAGGGTAAAATGCGCGAGGGAGTTTTTCCAATTTAAGTGACAATATTCGAAATGGGATTATTTATTCAATTCAGAGTCGCCACTTGGGAAAGGTTTGGTTTTTGGTGTCCCAAGTCACCGGTTTATCTTGAATCCCAAATCGAGGAAATTTTCGACTTTTCCAAATGAAGTCTACGAACTAGAAATTCTAAGTAAGGAATTCTGTTGACCCGAGGGAAGGTGTTAGGCACCCTCGAATCCCGTGGTTCTAGCACGGTCGCTTAAATTGTTATAATGGCCAAATATCTGATTTAAATACATGTTACGACTCGCGTGCCTTTATTAAGTTTAAACCGCTTTTATTATTATCATTTATTTTTTATAGAATTGCAACGTCGTGAAAATGCATCTCGAACCACGTCACAATCAATGCACCCGTAGTTGTTCGACACATTTCGACTCCGTCGAGATTTGGATTTGGGTCACATCAATGTGCACCCGAATTTAAGAATATAATTTCAATTGAATCACGCCTAAAGAGTCTAACGCGTTATTATCTTTGGGGGAAGGCAGTGAAATTCACTAAACAGTCCATCCCGAATTCTAAGTATTTATCATGGTTAATTATCGAGGGCCCCGCAATTTGCATTTTTTATTTGGCGAGGCTCGTCTCGTTATTTTTAAAAAGGATAATCTAAGCATGACTACATTTTTTCTTTTGTTTTCTAAAAATAAATGAGAAAAGATCCTAAATCGTTACAAGTTTAAAAGATGTGTACCATATTAAATGCTAGATCGAGGAGCGCATTCATTGAAAGGAACATTACTAGAAATTATGAACCAAATCAAAGACTATGAAACAATATATCAAACATGATTAATCATCCTATAGCTAAATTAACTCCCCATGATTATGTGAACAAACGAATACTCGTCCGCGACTATTAGTGCTGGGATTATCCTTAATTATTAATGCTCATTTGGGAATTTATTTGATCTAAACGCCAAAACCTCTTACTCTAAATCATGCCTATTAAATTGATTTTCCTCAAAATTGTCGCATTATTTCGAAGCAATGAATCTATATCGAAACCCATATCGAACCTATATCGAAACAAGGAATCTAACAAGAGAGTTGGCGTACATGGCCACCCTGTTAACGTAACACCACATGAGAATTAGCTTGGGGTACATTTATCCTGAAATCAAATGGGACCAAATATAACAGATTTGACAGTTCAGAGGTCTAGACAAAAATACATACAGATGCTTGCCATGATTCTATGTTATACTGTCATAATTAAATCGAAACCTAATGGATATACACATTGAAAATACGTCTGATCTAACAAACAATACTATCTAATAGTTCATGTCAATCAGGATGTGTGTTAATTCATACAGAGCAATTGCAGTTGGAACTAACTTAAACAAATACAGGCCAACTACCATTCAACCTATTTTGAACACAAGTATTGTGAAGTAAACAAACATTCATTTCTTTATTTCTGCTTCAAACTTCAAACTTTCAACAAACATGGTTTCGAAAGTATGTACCTGGAAGTGCTTACAGAAGAAGAAGAGAAGTCAGTAGAGTAACAATGGCAATAGAAACAACAGCAGTAACAACTGGTAACAGCGGAACATGCTTGAATGCAAGAATGCAATATAGCCGATAGAAAAGGTAGCCAAATGACAGCAGCACACAATGGAGTAGAATCAGAACTCCAGGCAGACCAAAACCAATAATAAACCAATGAAAACACTCAACCAATAAACTCAATTGGAACTTCAAAGAATCAGAATTGATTGAAAAGGCTGAAAACAAATGAAGCCCAAACAACAATAGGAAGAAACAGTTTCTGATTTTTCGGTGTGTTTTTCTCTCTTGTGTATGTGTCTGTATATGTGCTCTCTCAAAAATCAGTCTCTATCCCCTCCATTAGTGGGAGTTCTTCCCCCTTTTTATATCCTAACATCAGCTTTCAACAGCCTGTTTAAACAACTCAGAACCTATTCCTTTTCAGATATTTTTTTCACTCAAATATTTAAAATTAGGAACCCCCCATGATATTCCCTGACAGTTCCCCTTATCCTTTTATTAAACTAAAAGTAAACATGGGCAGCAGGAATATAACCTGACAGCATATGCTGTCAAACTATTTTAAACTTTAAAAAGGGCCTTAATGCACATGTTGTGCACAAATGCACATGCCCCCCATTTCAGACTGCAACTAAACAAAACAAATCCTCAAATTTCTGATTCAGATACATCAATTATAAGTAGCTAAACTCAATTCCTAATTGATTCAGACAATGCTTAACAGAAACAGATCAAATTGTTTTTATTCAAACAGCTGAAACTATTCGACGATACGTATCGAATCGACTATACTAATTATAACATGTACAATCGAAAACCATGATCAGACATCTAACAGTATCAAACACATGATTCGAATTGTACTGACTAAGCAAAAAATTGTACTGGGGAATCAATTAATCAGTCAAATTTAAAGTTCAATTGATTGCACAGCACATACACATATACACATTATTAGTGAATAGAGGAAAAACTCGATCAAACACAGAGGTTCAGGCAAGGCGGACAGGACACAGTCGACCAACAATTCAGAAATAAAATCAACAAACATTTTGGGGCAATAAACAAACATTCAATTACAACAAGACTCATGAACTGATAGAAAAGAACACAAAAATACCTGAAATCTTGAAAATCAGCAAACCCTAGCTCGGATTCGAATTGATCTTTCTTAGGGTTGAACGGACTTTAATCGAAATGTTCTCAAATGAGAAACACTTCGATTAAGGTCCATTAGACCCTAATCACTTGGCTCAAACAGACACAGATCAGTCACGAGGAACCCTAGGCTTCCTAAGAGCAGATTTGGGATTTATGTTTCCCTGGTTAGATTCGGACCAAACCAAGCATGGTTTGGTCACGAGGGAGGTCCGGGGACTGTCTGGTGTGAAACTGGGGTCAATCGGTGTAAGTCAGGTTCCGACTCGAATCTTCAAATGAAGATTCGAGAAGGTGGGAGGGGATTCGAGCTAAGTGGTTGGTGGATTTGGGTTCAGGATGGTGAGGTGCATCTATGGTGTTAAGGTGGGGGTCACCGGCGTCCATGCCGCTGGGATTAATGGTGAGGGGAAAGGGGGCGGCTAGGGTTCCTGAGGTTTTGGGTCTAGGGAAGGGATGACTAAGGCAGGGGGGTTTGGATAGGGGGCAGGGTGTGATATGAGGCTTTTTATACGGGGTGGAAGATTGTGTCTTGGCCGTTGGATTGCCACTGATCAACGGCTGTGATCTTTCCATTAAAAGAAACGGTGTCGTTTGCTTTTATACTGGGGTGGATCAGGTCGGGTTTCATTGGGTCGGATCTGATAACGGGTAAAGGAGACGGGACGAGGGCTGTTAGATCAGCCCGGCTTGAATGGCTGATATTAGACGGCCTTATACGACGTCGTTTGGGTAAAGGATTGGCCTGATCTGGGCCGTTCCTTTAAACCAATCAACGACTCGAAGAAATGATGCCTATACGACATCGTTTGGGGCGTCTTACAGAAGGCCTGGTTGGACTGGGTCATTTGCATTGGTTTGGGCCTGATTTTATTTAAAATCTTGGCCCAAATCTAATGTTTTTCTTCTTATAATTAAATAAAAATTCTTAAAAACAAAATCATACCAATATTAATAAATACTCAAAACAACAATTATCACTCACATTGACATTTAATTAAAAATAAAATCATTAAATGCAAACAAAAAATAGAATAAAAGACACATATATTTTACGATTTTGCTTTTAAAATCAATTACGGTTCAAATACACACGACACACACACATTTTTTTTGTATTTTGTTTTATAAAAAAAAATAAAAATGGACAAAATCACAAATAATTAACGAAACGCCACGTAAAAATCCAAAAATTGTACAGCAAGACCAATTGCTATTATTTTGTTTTCTTTTGGAGTGATTGTTGCATAAAACAAAAATCACGTGCTCACAGCTGCCCCTCTTTGTTCGAAAACACGAAGAGTTTTCGTGCAAAGATAAAGTGAGCGGATATGAGCGATTTTTGCCTATTGGACTACTCCGTGTGAAGCACATTTTTTTTTTGAAAAATATGACCGAATCTTTGCTTCAAAGATTTCCTACATATCCTTGGCTAAACAAGAATCAGGTCAATGTAGTTCGGAAAATTTTGGCAGCTGGGACTACCATGGGATTGCAATGCTTGCTGTTACTGCTGTTGCTGTTGTCACCGTTGCTTTTCTGACCGCCTTATTACAACCAAAGAAAAATTGAAACTGAACTTAAATACTTATATGCATGTCAACTGCTAGTTACAAGATTCCTATCTATGATTCTTTTGCGACTTGATCTTGGGTCTTAGCTGATTTTGCTTGGAGACTTTGATCCGAATCTTGATGCTTGCGAGTTGTAGGTGCTTGTATATCTCTGGGATACTGAGTGAGACGTGATTGGCAGAGTTTAAGACCTTGATCAAGTCTTGGAGCGATCCGCCTTCCATTTTCTCCGGTATCTCGGGACATCTTCTTCTTCTTCCCCCCTTTTTTATTCTGGGTTGAGACTCATCTCATGGGTCATCTCGATCCATGCACCTCGAGGTTAGACCTGCAGGGAAAAACAAACGAACGAAATTTTCTGCCCCAGTTTCACTAGGAAAAATTTCGTGAGTTATTTGCCAGGAAGTTCATAGAATTGATGAAGGAAATGGAAAATTTCAGTTTCCAAAATGCCAATTCCGGGATTGGATCAACGGTACGGCCACAAGATATAAATGCTTAGTTTAGGGTTGGAGCCCTAAGGCTGGCGGGATGGAAATAGTTCAGTTCAGGGTTGGAGCCCTAATGCCGACTAGCTGGGGAGAAGCTCAGTTTAGAGTTGAAACTCTAATGCTGACCAACTAGGGAAAAGTTCAGTTTAGGGTTGGGGCCCTAATGCTGACTGAATGGACAGAAGTTCAGTTTAGGGTTTAAAACCCTAATGCTGATTGAAGGGAAAAAGTTCAGTTTAGGGTTTAAAACCCTAATGCTGACTAAATGGAAAAGTTCAGTTTAGGGTTTAAAACTCTAATGCTGACTAAAGGAAAAGTTCAGTTTAGGGTTTAAAACCCTAATGCTGACTAAAGAAAAAGTTCAGTTTAGGGTTTAAAACCCTAATGCTGACTAAAGGAAAAGTTCAGTTTAGGGTTTAAAACCCTAATGCTGATTAAAGGAAAAGTTTAGTTTAGGGTTTAAAACCCTAATGCTGACCAAAGGAAAAAAGTTCAGTTTAGGGTTTAAAACCCTAATGCTGACTGAAGGAAAAGAGTTCGGTTTAAGGTTTAGAACCCTGATGCTGACTAGGGGGAAAAGTTCAGTTTAGGGTTTAAAACCTTGATGTTGACTAAAGGGAAAGTTCAGTTTAGGGTTTAAAACCCTAATGCTGACCAAAGGAAAAAGTTCAGTTTAGGGTTTAAAACCCTAATGCTGACTGAAGGAAAAGAGTTCAGTTTAGGGTTTAGAACCCTGATGCTGACTAAAGGGAAAAGTTCAGTTTAGGGTTTAAAACCCTGATGCTGACTAAAGGGAAAGTTCAGTTTAGGGTTTAAAACCCTAATGCTGACTAAAGGAAAAGAGTTCAGTTTAGGGTTTAAAACCCTAATGCTGACTGAATGGAAAAAAGTTCAGTTTAGGGTTTAAAACCCTAATGCTGACTACATGGAAAAAGTTCAGTTTAGGGTTTAAAACCCTAATGCTGACTAAAGGAAAAAGTTCAGTTTAGGGTTTAAAACCCTAATGCTGACTAAAGGAAAAGAGTTCAGTTTAGGGTTTAAAACCCTAATGCTGACTAAAGGAAAAGATTTCAGTTTAGGGTTTAAAACCCTAATGCTGACTAAAGGAAAAGAGTTCAGTTTAGGGTTTAAAACCCTAATGCTAACTAAAGGAAAAGAGTCAGTTTAGGGTTTAAAACCCTAATGCTGACTAAATGGGAAAAGTTCAGTTTAAGGTTTAAAACCCTAATGCTGACTGAAGGAAAAGAGTTCAATTTAGGGTTTAAAACCCTAATGCTGACTAAATGGGAAAAGTTCAGTTTAGGGTTTAAAACCCTAATGCTGACTGAATGGAAAAGTTCAGTTTAGGGTTTAAAACCCTAATACTAACTAAAGAAAAAGTTCAGTTTAGGGTTTAAAACCCTAATGCTGACTGAATGGAAAAGTTCAGTTTAGGGTTTAAAACCCTAATGCTGACTGAATGGAAAAAGTTCAGTTTAGGGTTTAAAACCCTAATGCTGACTAAAGGAAAAGTTCAGTTTAGGGTTTAAAACCCTAATGCTGACTGAATGGAAAAAGTTCAGTTTAGGGTTTAAAACCCTAATGCTGACTAAAGGAAAAGTTCAGTTTAGGGTTTAAAACCCTAATGCTGACTGGCTGGGGACAAAGTTCGAGGATACTAACTGACCTCTTTTTTTGAATTTTCTTGTTTTAGTAGAAGATAAAAGGGAATCTCGTGGAAACTTACCTTTCGAGTGAATTCCTTATTGCCAAACTATTTCTTGTACCCACGTACCTTCTTCTTTGGGTGACACCTGCCTCTTGCACGGTTGTCTTGGATTATGCCTGTTTCAACTTCTCAAACAAAGAACAATTGTTAGTTTGGAAATGGCGGTTGGTTCAGTGACCTTGATTGTTCCAGTTGCCTTGTCGCGTCCTTATTTCTGTTGAGGAGTCCTGCCATTGATTGGATTCAAACGGCGAAACCCTTTAGACTGCTCAGGCTTGTATTTCCAGATTCTGGGATGATTTGCCTCGTAAGGCTCTTTTTGGTCCCGTTTTGCTCGGGGATTTTCAATGGGGATTTTAATGGGTAGACTCTGTGGGGATTCCGTACAAGGGGAAACTCTGTGGGGATTTGTATAGGGCGGACTTGCTGGGGATTTGTTGCAAAGCGGACTTGCTGGGGAAATTTCTCTCTTTTTTTTTTTGTGAACGCAGTCAAACATCATGATTCATCAGGTTTGGACAAACGTACCAACGAAACGGGGCATTTCCTTTGCGAAACGGAATTCCGTGAAACCAAACCTGCCACCTATCCTTTCCGGTATATCTGGAGACTTAGGGTTAAAAATGAAAGGGATTTGAAGAAAAACAAAGAAAGGAGAAAGTAAATTTCAAAAAGAAATGTCCTTTTCGGGACACGAAAGACTTATCTGAGAAAGACAATGCTGACTTTAAATGGACATGACATGCTCTTTGGACTGGACGCCTGACCTTCAATGAACTTGCATTTCCTCCCGAACCAAAATGGGTCTGTGTTTCAAGACTGGTGGAACTTTGCCGAGACCTCCTTGGGTAGAGTCGTTCTTTCGGCCAACAGCGCCCTTTGCGGGTTTTCGCTAGCTGACCTCACTCATTTTCCTCCTTGATGTCACTTGATAGCACTCTTTACGAGTTTTTACTACACAAGCTCTCTCATTTTGGTTTTTCTACTCCCGTCGCCTCGCGGTGCCCGGAGGTTTTCACCGACGAGACTCTCTCATTTTATTTCTCTCAATTTACAGTGTACCGGTCTTCATTCGTGACGCTTTTGGCTTCCCATTACCTTTGGTAATTGATCTGAAAGGCTTGTGCCTGGCAAAGTAGACCATACTACGACTTCTAAGCCGCTTGACGTGCCCCGTTTTCAATTTCAAGGTAAATGGGATTTTATTGTTGGTGTGACTGAACCTCAGGGAGAGGCTGCCTACGTATCCTTTCGGAATCAAGTCAGACATAGTTCAGGCCTCGATCAATGGTTTTTTTTTTTGTGTGTGTGTGACCGGCTCAAAGGCTTGTAGAGAGAGTTGATAGTGGGAATAAAACCTTCAGCATTTCAAATGTGTCAGGACCGCTGGGGCATCACTCAGACATAGTATCTTTTGACTGCGTCCGCATTCACTGCTGTTTCGGGATCATTTCTTTCAATGTAACCTAGGTACAATGCTCCTCTCGGCAATATCTTCCTGATGATGTATGGGCTTTTCCAGTTTGGAGCAAATTTCCCTTTTGCTTCCTGGTGATGTGGCAGAATGCGCCTCAGTACCAGTTGACCTATTTCGAAATTCCTAGGTCTGACTTTCTTGTTGTAAGCACGGGCCATTCTTCGTTGGTACAACTGTCCGTGACAAACCGCGGCCATTCGTTTCTCATCAATCAAAGTCAAACTGCTCCAATCAAGTCTTAACCCATTCGCTGTCCTCGATTTCTGCTTCAACAATGGTTCGAAGCGAAGGGATTTCTACTTCCGCTGGTATCACAGCCTCGGTCCCATAAACCAAAAGATAAGGAGTTGCTCCTACTGACGTGCGTACCGTAGTGCGATACCCCAACAATGCAAATGGTAACTGCTCATGCCACTGTCGGGAACTCTGGATCGTTTTCCTCAAAATCTTCTTGATGTTTTTGTTTGCCGCTTCTACAGCGCCATTGGCCTTTGGCCGATAAGGAGTAGAATTCCTATGCGTTATTTTGAATTGCTCGCATACATCTCCCATCAAGTGACTGTTCAAGTTTGCTGCGTTATCTGTAATGATAGTCGCAGGAATACCGAAACGACAGATAAGATTTGAGTGTACAAAATCCACTACAGCTTTTTTAGTGACCGACTTGAGAGTGACAGCCTCTACCCATTTTGTGAAGTAGTCGATGGCAACCAGTATAAATCTGTGTCCATTTGAAGCCTTTGGCTCGATTGGTCCAATGACGTCCATGCCCCATGCAACAAATGGCCAAGGTGCAGACATGGGATGCAATTCCGTGGGAGGTGCATGAATCAAATCCCCGTGCACCTGACACTGGTGACACTTCCGAACAAAACTAAAGCAGTCCTTTTCTATAGTTATCCAGTAATAACCTGCTCGAAGGATTTTCTTTGCCAAGACGTACCCGTTCATGTGGGGTCCGCACACTCCCGCGTGTACTTCATGCATGATCTTTCTTGCCTCCTCGGCGTCAACATATCTTAGTAGATTGAGGTCTGGGGTCCTCTTATACAACAATTCACCGCTCAGAAAGAAACCACTTGCATACCGCCTAATGGTTCTCTTTTGATCTCCAGTAGCATGCTCGGGGTATTCTTTCGTCTTCAGGAACCTCTTGATGTCATGGTACCAAGGCTGCGTATTTGATCCCGCCTCGATTACGTTGCAGTAACCGTGTCTTTCCCTGATTTGGATTTCCAAAGGATCGACGTGGGCGTTGCCCGGGTAGGGTAGCATTGAAGCCAGAGTAGCAAGTGCATCCGCTAGTTCATTGTGACACCTCGGGATATACCTGAACTCTATTGATTTAAAACGCTTGCCGAGGTCCTCCACGTGCTGTCGGTAAGGGATAAGCTTGACATCCCGAGTTTCCCATTCACCTTGGGCTTGCCGGATAATCAGGTCGGAATCTCCCATGATCAGTAAGTCTTCGACATCCTGATCGATCGCCATATGCATGCCCATGATGCAGGCTTCATACTCAGCTGTATTATTTGTGCAAAAGAAACGCAGTCTAGCTGTGGCTGGATAATGCTGACCGGAAGGCGAAATCAAAATTGCCCCAATCCCTACACCTTTGGCGTTTACGGCTCCATCAAAGAACATCTTCCAAACATGAGCGTTTTTCGAGACCACTTCTACCGTGTTTATTTCTTCATCCGGAAAATAGGTACTCAATGGCTGGTATTCCTCATCGACTGGATTTTTGGCCAAATGATCTGCTAGCGCCTGGGCTTTCATTGCCGTGCGAGTGACATAGACTATGTCGAATTCAGTAAGCAAGATTTGCCACTTGGCCAGTCTTCCAGTAGGCATCGGTTTCTGAAATATATACTTCAAAGGATCCAGCCTGCTTATGAGGAAAGTAGTGTGGGCTTGGAGATAATGTCTCAGCTTTTGAGCAACCCACGTCAGAGCGCAACACGTTCTTTCTAGCAGAGTATACTTGGCCTCGTAGCCGGTGAATTTCTTGCTCAAGTAGTAGATTGCTTGCCCCTTCTTTCCGGTTATGTCATGTTGCCCGAGGACGCAACCGAAAGAGTTTTCCAAGACCGTCAGATACAAGAACAGTGGTCTCCCTGGCTCTGGCGGGACCAAAACTGGGGGGTTCGAAAGATATTCTTTGACTTTGTCAAAAGCTTCCTGACATTCAGCCGTCCATTTGATCGCCGCATCTTTCTTCAACAACTTAAATATGGGCTCACACATGCTTGTCAGCTGGGCAATAAATCGACTGATATAGTTTAATCTGCCCAACAGACTCATCACGTCTTTCTTCGTTCTTGGGGGAGGTAGATCCCTGATAGATTTTATCTTTGTTGGATCTAATTCGATACCTCTCCTGCTCACTATAAAGCCCAAAAGCTTGCCCGATGGAACTCCGAAAGCACATTTGGCTGGGTTCAGCTTCAAGTCATACTTCCTCAGTCTCTCGAAGAACTTCCTCAAGTCTTGGATGTGATTATCCTGCGTCCTGGACTTGACTATCACGTCGTCCATGTACACCTCTATTTCCTGATGCATCATGTCATGAAAAATGGTAGTCATGGCCCTCATGTAAGTAGCCCCAGCATTATTCAGACCAAATGGCATGACCCGATAAAAGTAGGTGCCCCAAGGCGTGGTGAAGGCAGTTTTCTCAGTGTCTTCTTCATCCATCAATACCTGATGATATCCAGCGTAACAATCTACGAAGGACTGTATCTCGTGTTTGGCGCAATTATCAACGAGGATGTGGATGTTGGGCAGTGGGAAATTATCTTTAGGACTTGCTCTATTCAAATCTCGGTAATCTACACATACCCGAGTTTTCCCGTCTTTTTTCGGTACTGGAACCACATTTGCCAACCATGTTGTATACTAGACTACCCGAATCACTCCCGTTTTCAGTTGTTTGGTGATCTCCTCTTTAATCTTGTCACTGACCTCAGTTTTGAACTTTCGTTGCTTTTGTTGAACTGGAGGACAATCAGGGTGAATTGGCAATTTATGAACCACTAGATCGACACCTAATCCCGGCATGTCATCGTATGACCAAGCAAACACATCTTTAAATTCAAAAAGAAGTTGAATTATCGCGTCTCGCATTTTCTTGTCCATGTGAATGCTTATTTTGGTCTCTCGGATTTCTTCAGGAGTTCCTAAATTAACCGGTTCAGTGTCATTCAGATTTGGCTTAGGTTTGTTCTCAAAATGTTCCAACTCTCGGTTTATTTCCCTAAAAGCCTCTTCTTCATCATATTCTGGTTCCGGGTTCATTATTTCACAATTAAATAGCTCATTGTGATCTGGGCGTGAAGTCCGCAAGCATGTCATATTTAAAGCCGCGTTATTATAACTGAAAGAAAAGATAAAAGAAAAACAACAAAATCAGAACAAAGGAGAAAAATGGGAAAACAATGACGATTTTTTTTCATTTTTTTTTATTTTCTTGAAATTTGGAAGACAATAATGTTTACAACTCAGGAATGCAAAACAACAACTGAAGGGAAGAAACACATCCAAGTTATATCCTGGAGATAACTTGGGATGCAGAAAAGGTGGCAGGACAGATCTACCCGGACTTCCGCCTAGTTGGGAATGGCGTGGCCTCCCAATTTCGGAGTTTGGCATTTTGCCCCATATATAGTATTTCGGCGGTGCTGGTGCCTTCTCCTGGTTGAACCATATGAGCCTCGTAGAGCATTTCTCTCATTGCCCCACATATCTCCTCGATTTCCTTAGCCGTGAAAACCTCGTCGTCTTCTTCTTCAGTGTATCTTGGTCCGACGAAAGTTTCATATAAATCCGGCAGCGGCCGAGGCAATTTCCACCCCTTATTCTTCCTTTTCTTCGCACATTCTTCATCTTCTGGAGTGGGTTGAAAACCTATCCCAAAAAGTTTTTTGGCGGAAGGCAGGGTGATGGGTTCCGTTATTCCCTGCAATGTTCGTCCGAGCCCTTTTCCTGGCCTGAATCTGTGCCGGATCATCTCTTTAGCCACCATAAACGAGGCGTTAGACAAGAAAGGTTGGGGGCAAGGTTTTCCCTCTTCATGCTGCTCTGCTAACACAATCTTGAAAGCTTGATAGACCGTGTGTTCACTCCCTTCTCTTGGTTCAAGATATGGGATGGATGGGTCCCGATAAATAGCATGCTCGTCTTCTCCATGGACCACAATCTCTCGGTCTTCGTACTCAAATTTCACCATCTAATGAAGAGTGGAAGGCACAGCTCCTGCCACATGGATCCAAGGTCTGCCAAGGAGGAAATTGTAGGACGTATCCATGTCAAGCACTTGGAAAGTTACTTCAAACTCTACTGGCCCTATAGTCAAAGCCAAGTCTATTTCTCCAAGGGTGTCTCTTTTGATGCCGTCAAAAGCCCTCACGCAGACATTATTGGGGCGGATTCTTTTGGTCCCAATTTCCATTCTCTGTAGCGTGGAGAGCGGACAAATATCAACACCTGAACTCCCATCCAACATTACCCGCTTGACGTAGTAGCCTTCGCATTTAACTGTTAGATGCAGGGCTTTGTTATGTGCCGCTCCCTCTGGGGGTAGATCATTCTTGCTGAAAGAGACTTGGTTGATGGCAAAGAACCTCTCTGTCATCCGTTCCAGTTGTTCAACTGAGGTTTCAGCTGGTACATATGCTTCATTCAGGGTCTTGAGTAATATCTTTTGATGCTTGGTTGACCTCATTAGCAGAGATAGCATGGACACTTGCTCAGGGCACTTGCGCAGTTGATCTACTACTTCGTAGTCTGGCATTTTCATTTGTCGGAAGAAAAATTCTGCTTTTTCAACGCTTACAGGCTTCTTCGGTGGGAAGCGTCTCCGTGTGGCATTGTTTAGCTCTTGGGTGTTTGAATACCTTCCAATGAAAGTATTTTCCGGAAGTTCTTCCGTGACTTCTTTACCTTTGTACGTTACCAACGTCTTCTGGTAGTTCCACGGTACTGTGGACGGGTTTGTCATCGGCTTTTGTGGCATGCGTCCGATAACCACTGGCTCATTCAGCCGAGGTGGTTGAATCGTCCCCCAGACCACATAGGCCCCCTTTGGTACGTACATAGGCTTTGCCCTTTTGACTTCAAAGCTCTGCGTCTTTTCTGCTCGTCCTCGTGGGATGTAAAGAACTCCATTCTTCACAGGCACCACCTTCTTCTCTACCTTCTTTTCGGATTCGCACTTTACAGTACCGGCCTTTTCCCCTTTTTCTGATTCCTGGGCTGTTTCAGGCTTTTTCCCCGCGTCAACAATGGCGATTATAGCTTTCAAAGCAGGGTCAAATTCTTTGTCTTCGCAAATCATTCCGATCAGCGGCCCATTATTGTGAGAAGGTAATGGATTGTTAGTCACATTTGGGACATCCTCGTCCCTTAGCACTATTTTCCTTTGCTATATTAAATTCTCGACCACTCTTCTCAATGACCAACAGTCATTTGTATCATGCCCCTCGGCCCCTGAATGATAGGCGCATCTGATACCGGCTTTGTAAGAAGGTGACGCCGGGTTGTGCCTTGTCTAAGGGACTGGCTACAGGAAATCCAACTGAACTAGCTTCGGGAACAAAGTAGAGTATGGCTCACTGATAGGCGTGAAAGTCCTCCTCCTAGGTGGCTCTTGAGGACGGAAGTTATTTTGCGGAGGTTGTGGGTTATAGTGGTTGCGGTAAGGAGGCTGATTTCTGGGAGGTGGAGCTTGGCCTCTGTTGGCTTGGTGCGGCGGATGGACATAAGGCTGGGCGTTCATGACCATGTAGGGCTGAGGAGGATATGCCGCATTTGAGTGGGGGTAGTAGTGTTGTGAGGTTCTTTCCGGAAAACGGGGCCTGGGATTACGATATTCCCTTGCTTCTGAGGCTGCCATGGCTATTTCTTACTTTTTCTTCCCTCTTGCCATTCCTCCGGACCCGCTTTGGACGGCTTGGGAGGTCGCCCTTATGGCAGCTTGACTCAAAATCCTACCTGTTTTCAGACCATTCTCCACCATCTCTCCAATCTTAATTGCTTCTGCAAACGGCTTTCCCATGGCTGACATCATGTTTTGGAAATAGTCAGACTCTTGAGCCTGGAGAAAAGTAGTGACCATTTCCACCTCATCCATGGGAGGCTTCACCCTCGACGCCTGCTCGCGCCACTTAATAGCATACTCTCTGAAGCTTTCTGAAGGTTTCTTTTTCAAGTTCGACAGAGAATTTCGGTCTGGTGCGATGTCGATGTTATACTAGAATTGTCTCACAAAATCTCTAGCGAGATCATCCCAGACATGCCATCGGGACATGTCCTGGTCCATGTACCATTCCGAGGCTATTCCTACCAGACTTTCCCCGAAATATGCCATTAGCAATTCCTCTTTTCCGCCGGCTCCCCTTAATTGGTTGCAATATTTCTTGAGGTGAGCAATGGGGTCACCGTGCCCGTCGTACTTCTCAAACTTTGGGTTCTTGAAGCCCACTGGTAGGTGCACGTGAGGGAACATACATAGGTCGGCGTAAGAGACGCTTTTCTGTCCGCTCAAACCTTGCATGTTCTTCAAACTTTGTTCAAGGCTTCTCATTCTTTTGGCCATCTCATTTTGTTCAGCAATTCTGGGGTTCTGATCCTGCCTAGGTGCAAGCTCGCACTGAGGCTGTGGAAGATTAGTGCTGGTGGCGAACCTAGTTGGTTCCATTGAGAAAGATGGGGCTTGGAATGTAAACGAGGACGAGTCAAAAGTCGGCTTGTATGCAGCAGGTTGTGCCGTGATCGGGCAAGGTGGTGTAGTAAAGATGTTGGTGTTTACATCCGATTTGACACTCGGGGATAAGACTCAGAGGGCGATCCAGCAGAGAAGGCCGAAATGGCTGGGTATCCAAACGGGGTAGCAAGATAGCTTATGGGGACATTAGAAGTCCCACTTGTCCTGGAGAATAACTCAGGGAATCCAGGGACGATGCTTGGCGGCTCTTTCCCATTATTCCAGTCATCAAGCATTTCCAGCATGCGGAGCCGCAAGATTATGTTTTCCTCCGCAGTTGCGGATTCGGGCGTGAGGATGGCCGAGATAGAACTTTCCTCGGGAACATGGATTGTTGGCAACGGAATCTCTGAAGACATTTCTACACTTCCTTTTGACTTTGTGAAGTAAGTGTGAGCACTGCCTCCTGTCTTAACAATAGGTAATTGAACACTCCCTTTCGATCTCGTGAAATATGAGTGCGAGGCCAGACTTTCACCAAACCAACCACCTTTCCAAAAACCTGGAAGGAACTCAACGACAAACGAACGGTTAATTCGAATCAAATAACGGATAGGCAATCTCACGTTGGGGCATGATGCACCTATACAGTTAAATGGATTCCTACATGTTTGCGACGAAAGCATGTGTCATTCCGGCATTCTTTTAGGCTTTTTATTATTTTCCTTTTTTTTAAAATTTTTCTCTTTGGTTAAACCGCGACCGGATCCGATGAGGATTGCCTACGTATCACGATGCCACGTGAATCAGATCATTACGTAGTTCAAAAACACAAATGAGCGTAAAAGAAGCACACCTTTTATTGTTGAAACGGTCTATTACAAACTACATCTTGCAAAAGAAAGGGCAAACTTTGAAAATAAACCTAGACTCAAAATAGACTAAAACAAACTGATGGGAAAAACAGGCAGAAGATGCTAAGATACAGACTCGACTTATGAGTACATTATGGTTTTGAAAATTGGTGCCCGCGGGGCATCATTCGGCCTCGCCGCGGTCCTAGGTGTGAGATCCCTCTCAAGCTGCTCCAGCTCATGCATGGTCTGCTTGACATAACCCATCACTGCCGAGAGGATGGTAACACTGGTCATGTTCTCACATCGTAGACATCGTCTGGTGATGGCATGGGCAATGGCCTTGATCCTATCTCTGGTTTGCTTCTTCTCTATGAGTAGGCATTTTATCTGATCGCTACACATCTTGAATACCTGAGAATCCTGTATATGCTGATTCTTCAGTCGACGTACTTCTAACTTCATCTGGGCTAACAAGTCGTACCAGTATCTGCTCTCAATTTGGAAATCCTTGGCCTGATTAACTGTTTTGATCTCAAGTATAGCCATTTCTCTCTTCATTTTGACAACAGTTTTCTCGTGGTCGCGTTTCAATTGGTTCAAGTATCGGCGATGCTTCTCTACTCTTGTTCCCCACTGTGCCTTGAGCTTTGCCATGACCTTTTCAGATTCTTCTAAACCATCTCGCCATTTCGTGACTTCTCTTTTTAAACCCTTAATCAACTGCTGGTCTGATCGACTTCTGGGCTGTTCATCAAGAGACAATCTCAAATTTTGGATTTGGGCCTTAAGTTCTTCATTCTCTTGGATCAATTTATTCTTTTCGCTTCGATCTGCCGCGATTTGTATGCTGTTATTGAATTTCAGACTGTCAATTTGTAGCTTCAAATCACCGATCTCTGCCCGATACCCCTTTTCCTTTGCTAACCAGTTCCATTGCCCTTGGGACGATTCTACAAAATCTTTGAGATGCGGTCTCTTAGCTGGTCTTTTGCAAGACAGGTCGCCTCTGAACCAAGCATGGTACCCTGGGGCAACTTCCCCTTTTGCTATATCCATCACACAAGTGCTTGTTGTCAGATGTTGGCACTCACTCCAGATTTGGCGAACTTCTTCTTCGGGGAAACGACCGTCCGGACTGATTTCAATCACTTGGGTACTCAGATCTTCATCTTTCGGCACCACTTGATATCTCCCAAGTTGCCTCAAAACCCGATATGGTGCATAGGGTTGGATGCTTTTAAGTCCCATCAACAGAAAGTGGGGCCTGGTTGCCGGCATGTATATGATTTCCTCAATAGGCGACCATCCGAGCGTCCACTGGATTTGGCTAGCAGTGAGAGTTCGGAGAAATGAGGTCCATGATGTGACTCCCTCAGGTAAATTGAACCCTTTGATTCTTGTGTAGAATTCTCCAATACAAGTTTTTTCGGGCGAACCGTAACCCAAGAGCGGGGAGCGGTGGCATAAATGATCGGTCATCCACATTTGCAACAGTAGGTTACATCCTTCGAAGAAGTCGCCCTGGCTCGACAAGCGGTGAGAGCCCGAAAAATGTCAGCCATAATCATAGGCGCCAGAGTACTTTTATCTTGGGTAAGCAAAGTACTGACGACCCCAATTATTTTTAGATCGATGTTTCCGTCCTTCCTTGGGAACACTATAAGACCCAAGAAGGCTGTCATAAAATCTAACAGCCTGTGTTCGTCCCACTTTTGTCGGTTGCCTTTACTACACAGTTTGAAATCCGGCTTATTGAACCCGTCCTCGTGACCGTATCTAGCATACATGAGGTGGAGACTGCAGAAACCTTTGGCAAGATCTGGATGGTGAAATGTTCGGGGTATTTTTAGAAAACCCAAAAACCGGTGTACCGTGACGGCCCTAGGTGCAATCAAGTATTTGAACCTTAACGGAGCTTCATCACCCCCAATGTATCCCGCTATTTCTTCCAGAGTCGGGGTGAGCTCGAAGTCTGAGAAATGAAATACATTGTGCGCCGAATCCCAGTAAGTGACCAATGATCTGATAATATCGCCCCGAGGCTGAATGTCTAGTAAATCCGGGAGATTTTTTAGATATTTCCTCACTTTTCCTTGCCCCTCCTTGCCTAAGTCGTTCCACCATAATCGCAACTCAAAAGGGATCTTGGTCATTATTGAAAATGGTTCGTTTTGTATCGTGCTCATCCTGCACATTTATTTAGGGTGATAAACTTTATTAGACTCAAAAATTAAAATTATCTAGATCTTTTTTTAAACGATTTTTTTTTTGCAAAATGGGAGGTTGGACCCGATGAGAGTTGCCTACGTATCTCACACCGTGTGAGAATCAAACCGGCGTAGTTCGGTCGGATCAAAATAGGGGAAACAAAAATAAAATCCTTTAAAGAAAAGAAGAATAACTATTTTTTTTTCTGGAATTTTGTTATATTTTTTTTATTATAGTATTTATTTTTGAAAAGAGACCAAGGAAATACTTATACATTTTAAACTTCCTTTTTTTCATTTTTTTTTTGAAATTTTGAAAATCTTTTAAAGAGGTACTACAAATGAAACAATAATTTTTTTTTGATTTTTGTTTTATTTATATGTATTTTGGATTTTGAAAGTGATTAAAAGGAATAGTCAAACTGAAAGACAAGCTTTGTTTTCATTTTTTTTATATATTTTTTTAAAAAAGAAAATTCCGGTGAGGTATTGACATTACTTGGACATTGGTTTTTTCCCAAAAGAAAAAGTAATTATCTCCCTACCCTGCTATTCTTTTTTTTTTTGATAATTTTTCGGAAACCGGTCAACATGAAGATCTGAAGCAAATAGATGCGCAGAACAAACGGGATGCAGCAGGATGGTCTTTTCATTCCAGGTTGCCTGTCCTAGACGGACCCAACCCCTGTGTTGAGTCCCCTATGTCAAATGCAACATGATGCAGATAAGCGTTCCTACTAGGGATCTGGCACGAGGTTTCGTTATACAAGGTTTATAACCTGGGTAGATGTTCTAGACTGTGTACCCGAGCGGACAACTCGAGTCGAGGAGGAGAAACTTACCGGGAACCAAAAGGCCGTCCGGCTTCGTAACTTATCCATCCTCTTTCTTATTTCAGGTATCGACACTAACAGAATAGGGAGCCTCGACCAGCGAGCTTCTCCCCGAAGGTGAAGAGAGAAGGGTTCGGCACAGTTTATATACAGTTCAGATAATATCAAATCAGTAAAAAACAAATATTGCAGCACGTTATGTCAAAACATGTAATAAATATCAGATAATAAAGCCAAATATAACAATTATTCTAAGCTCGAATTCTTGAACCCTGAACCGGAGGTTCTGGGTATTAAATCCCCAGCAGAGTCGCCAGAGCTGTCACACCTCCTTTTTGCGCGCCCAGCCCCGAAGGGTAAAATGCGCGAGGGAGTTTTTCCAATTTAAGTGGCAATATTCGAAATGGGATTATTTATTCAATTCAGAGTCGCCACTTGGGAAAGGTTTGGTTTTTGGTGTCCCAAGTCACCGGTTTATCTTGAATCCCAAATCGAGGAAATTTTTGACTTTTCCAAATGAAGTCTGCGAACCAGAAATTCTAAGTAAGGAATTTTGTTGACCCGAGGGAAGGTGTTAGGCACCCTCGAATCCCGTGGTTCTAGCACGGTCGCTTAAATTGTTATAATGGCTAAATATCTGATTTAAATACATGTTACGACTCGCGTGCCTTTATTAAGTTTAAACCGCTTTTATTATTATCATTTATTTTTTTTATAGAATTGCAACGTCGTGAAAATGCATCTCGAACCACGTCACAATCAATGCACCCGTAGTTGTTCGACACATTTCGACTCCGTCGAGATTTGGATTTGGGTCACATCAATGTGCACCCGAATTTAAGAATGTAATTTCAATTGAATCGCGCCTAAAGAGTCTAACGCGTTATTATCTTTGGGGGAAGGCAGTGAAATTCACTAAACAGTCCATCTCGAATTCTAAGTATTTATCATGGTTAATTATCGAGGGCCCCGCAATTTGCATTTTTTATTTGGCGAGGCTCGTCTCGTTATTTTTAAAAAGGATAATCTTAGCATGACTACATTTTTTCTTTTGTTTTCTAAAAATAAATGAGAAAAGATCATAAATCGTTACAAGCTTAAAAGATGTGTACCATATTAAATGCTAGATCGAGGAGCGCATTCATTGAAAGGAACATTACTAGAAATTATGAACCAAATCGAAGACTATGAAACAATATATCAAACATGATTAATCATCCTATAGCTAAATTAACTCCCCATGATTATGTGAACAAACGAATACTCGTCCGCGACTATTAGTGCTGGGATTATCCTTAATTATTAATGCTCATTTGGGAATTTATTTGATCTAAACGCCAAAACCTCTTACTCTAAATCATGCCTATTAAATTGATTTTCCTCAAAATTGTCGCATTATTTCGAAGCAATGAATCTATATCGAAACCCATATCGAACCTATATCGAAACAAGGAATCTAACAAGAGAGTTGGCGTACATGGCCACCCTGTTAACGTAACACCACATGAGAATTAGCTTGGGGTACATTTATCCTGAAATCAAATGGGACCAAATATAACAGATTTGACAGTTCAGAGGTCTAGACAAAAATACATACAGATGCTTGCCATGATTCTATGTTATACTGTCATAACTAAATCGAAACCTAATGGATATACACATTGAAAATACGTCTGATCTAACAAACAATACTATCTAATAGTTCATGTCAATCAGGATGTGTGTTAATTCATACAGAGCAATTGCAGTTGGAACTAACTTAAACAAATACAGGCCAACTACCATTCAACCTATTTTGAACACAAGTATTGTGAAGTAAACAAACATTCATTTCTTTATTTCTGCTTCAAACTTCAAACTTTCAACAAACATGGTTTCGAAAGTATGTACCTGGAAGTGCTTACAGAAGAAGAAGAGAAGTCAGTAGAGTAACAATGGCAATAGAAACAACAGCAGTAACAACTGGTAACAGCGGAACATGCTTGAATGCAAGAATGCAATATAGCCGATAGAAAAGGTAGCCAAATGACAGCAGCACACAATGGAGTAGAATCAGAACTCCAGGCAGACCAAAACCAATAATAAACCAATGAAAACACTCAACTAATAAACTCAATTGGAACTTCAAAGAATCAGAATTGATTGAAAAGGCTGAAAACAAATGAAGCCCAAACAACAATAGGAAGAAACAGTTTCTTATTTTTCGGTGTGTTTTTCTCTCTTGTGTATGTGTCTGTATATGTGCTCTCTCAAAAATCAGTCTCTATCCCCTCCATTAATGGGAGTTCTTCCCCCTTTTTATATCCTAACATCAGCTTTCAACAGTCTGTTTAAACAACTCAGAACCTATTCCTTTTCAGCTGTTTTTTTCACTCAAACATTTAAAATTAGGAACCCCCCATGATATTCCCTGACAGTTCCCCTTATCCTTTTATTAAACTAAAAGTAAACATGGGCAGCAGGAATATAACCTGACAGCATATGCTGTCAAACTATTTTAAACTTTAAAAAGGGCCTTAATGCACATGTTGTGCACAAATGCACATGCCCCCCATTTCAGACTGCAACTAAACAAAACAAATCCTCAAATTTTTGATTCAAATACATCAATTATAAGTAGCTAAACTCAATTCCTAATTGATTCAGACAATGCTTAACAGAAACAGATCAAATTGTTTTTATTCAAACAGCTGAAACTATTCGACGATACGTATCGAATCGACTATACTAATTATAACATGTACAATCGAAAACCATGATCAGACATCTAACAGTATCAAACACATCATTCGAATTGTACTGACTAAGCAAAAAATTGTACTGGGGAATCAATTAATCAGTCAAATTTAAAGTTCAATTGATTGCGCAACACATACACATATACACATTATCAGTGAATAGAGGAAAGACTCGATCAAACACAGAGGTTCAGGCAAGGCGGACAGGACACAGTCGACCAACAATTCAGAAATAAAATCAACTAACATTTTGGGGCAATAAACAAACATTCAATTACAACAAGACTCATGAACTGATAGAAAAGAACACAAAAATACCTGAAATCTTGAAAATCAGCAAACCCTAGCTCGGATTCGAATTGATCTTTCTTAGGGTTGAACGGACTTTAATCGAAGTGTTCTCAAATGAGAAACACTTCGATTAAGGTCCATTAGACCCTAATCACTTGGCTCAAACAGACACAGATCAGTCACGAGGAACCCTAGGGCTCCTAAAAGCAGATCTGGGATTTATGTTTCCCTGGTTAGATTCGGACCAAACCAAGCATGGTTTGGTCACGAGGAGGTCCGGGGACTGTCTGGTGTGAAACTGGGGTCAATCGGTGTAAGTCAGGTTCCGACTCGAATCTTCAAATGAAGATTCGAGAAGGTGGGAGGGGATTCGAGCTAAGTGGTTGGCGGATTTGGCTTCAGGATGGTGAGGTGCATCTATGGTGTTAAGGTGGGGGTCACCGGCGTCCATGCCGTCGGGATTAATGGTGAGGGTAAAGGGGGCGGCTAGGGTTCCTGAGGTTTTGGGTCTGGGGAAGGGATGACTAAGGCAGGGGGGTTTGGATAGGGGGCAGGGTGTGATATGAGGCTTTTTATACGGGGTGGAAGATTGTGTCTTGGCCGTTGGATTGCCACTGATCAACGGCTGTGATCTTTCCATTAAAAGAAACGGTGTCGTTTGCTTTCATACTGGGGTGGATCAGGCCGGGTTTCATTGGGTCGGATCTGATAACGGGTAAAGGAGACCGGACGAGGGCTGTTAGATCAGCCCGGCTTGAACGGCTGAGATTAGACGGCCTTATACGGCGTCGTTTGGGTAAAGGATTGGCCTGATCTGGGCCGTTCCTTTGAACCAATCAACGGCTCGAAGAAATGATGCCTATACGGCGTCGTTTGGGGCATCTTACAGAAGGCCTGGTTGGAGTGGGTCATTTGCATTGGTTTGGGCCTGATTTTATTTAAAATCTTGGCCCAAATCTAATGTTTTTCTTCTTATAATTAAATAAAAATTCTTAAAAACAAAATCATACCAATATTAATAAATACTCAAAACAACAATTATCACTCACATTGACATTTAATTAAAAATAAAATCATTAAATGCAAACAAAAAATAGAATAAAAGACACATATATTTTACGATTTTGCTTTTAAAATCAATTACGGTTCAAATACACACGACACACACACATTTTTTTTTGTATTTTGTTTTATAAAAAAAAATAAAAATGGACAAAATCACAAATAATTAACGAAACGCCACGTAAAAATTCAAAAATTGTACAGCAAGACCAATTGCTATTATTTTGTTTTCTTTTGGAGTGATTGTTGCATAAAACAAAAATCATGTGCTCACAGTGTATGGTGGTACATTTTCATTTTCTTCTTCAAGTGATTGCTGCATTTCATTATGCAACTCATTCTGAGCCTCTACATCCTGGAATTCTGCATTAGGACTTTGAGCTTCTGCATCCTGAAAACCTACTGCATCAGAACTTGTCCCCTCAACTTCATGTTGTATATCATCTTTAGCATCTATGTAATCTACACCTACTATTGTTTCTGGTAAGTTTGACCCACAAGGAGTACCACTGTAATCTGGTATCTTCATATGTAAAGGAGAAGACATAAGCAATTCAGATTCTTTGCTCGTATTAGTGCTTCCTTTGGCAAAAATAAACTCAGACTCCTAGAAAACAACATCTCTGCTAGTAAGAAAGTGTGTAGTTTGTAAATCCAGAAGTATATATCCCTTCTATGTTTCAGAGTATCTCATCAAAACTGCTGCTTTGGCTCTCTCAGCAGATTTGTCTCCCTTGAGCAGAGTTGTTGCATAACACAGACAACCTAGAACCCTTAAATGAAGAAGACAAACCTTCCTATAATGTAATAACTCAAAAGGTACCTTGCCCCATAGAATGCTGGATGGTAACCTATTAATAAAATACACTACAACTTTCACACACATGCCCCAATACTTCATAGGAATGGACCCGTGAAATTTCAAGGCCCTAGAAGTATCAAGAATATGCCTATGTTTCCTTTCTACTATGCTATCCTGTTAAGGAGTATAGGGACAACTTCTCTGATGAATGATGCCAAGATTACTCAACAAAACTGCACATTGTGAATTAAAGAATTCAGTCCCATTATATGATCTCAGTACTTTAACCATGACTCCAAATTAATTTTGAACCATATGAGAAACTATTTTATTGCTACTATTACTTCAGACTTCAGTTGCAAAAAATGTAACCATATGTATCATCCACAATAGTTAGGAAGTAATGCTTGTTTTCAAATGTAGGAACTTTATATGGGCCCCAAAGATCCATGTATACAAGATGAAACAATCCATTAGCTCTAGAATAACAAAGTGGGAATTTTAACCTAGTCTGTTTTGCTAAGTGGCAAACAAAGCAATTACTCCCTGCTATACTACTAACATAGCTATGTAACTCCTTTATATTCTTCATAGTTGATAGTGAAGGATGTCCCGGTCTCATGTGTCATAGGCTGCTAGTTCCTCCACACAATCTGCTCATTGCACAAATGGCCTTTAGCTTGTTAGTTAATCTTCCATCTCTCAGCACATATAATCCACTTATCTCTTTACCAATCTCATTCACCCTGCCATTGCAGAGGTCCTAAAATACATAAAAATCAGGAAAGAAGTTGAAATTGTAAAATAGTGCTCTTGTGAGCTTTGAGACTAATAATAGGTTAAACCTAAAATCAGGTATATAAAGGACATTTTCACTATTTCTTTATCTAGCAACGTACACTACCAGTATGTGTAATATCAGCCATTCCCCATGTAGGTAGATGTAATCTATCATTGTTAGATTTGTCTGTAGCTCTAGTGTTAGTTAACAGATCTAATTTAGAGGCAATATGATGAGTTTCTCCTGAGTCAACAATCCAATCCTCTTCCTTCTGGTTGGAATTAGACATTAAGCAAGTAACATTACCTTCCATGTTAGCCCGGTGGTCACCAGAATCTTTGTTTAGTAAATTTAGAATTTGATTGTACTGTGCATCAATGAAGTAGTATCCCTTGTTCTCAGTTGTTGTCTGTCCATGTCCATCTACTTGAGAGCATTATCTAACATCTGCTTGGTTCACAGATGCAAGGGGTTCTCTCTTCCAATTATCCGACCTTCCTCCACTATGATTTTGATTCCCATTACCAGAATTTCTCCAGTTGTCAAAGTTCCCTGTACCTTACTTCTTCTTTGGAACAAAATCTGATAGATAGTCAATGATTTTGTAATAATTCTCCTTGGTGTGACCTTTCATCCGTCAGTGCTCGCATTGCAGAAATTGCCTTTTTCCTCGAAATCCTTGTCTCATGCTTGTTGCTTGCATAGCCAAGTAAGGATCACCTCTGGCAGTCATAACATTAGCACCCACACTCTGTTGAATTTCATCATGTACAATCATTGCATAAGCCTGATTTAGCGTAAGTGCAGTTGTCTTCATGAGAATTTGTCTTCTCGCTTGACCATAGGACTCATTCAAAACGCTGAGGAATTGCATAACTCCTTGTTGATGTAGTTGTTCCATATTTTCCTTAGACTTAGGGCATCCTCAATTAGAGAAAGGGAATAACACATCATACCTATTCCAAAGTTCCTTTAATTTTGTTAAATAGATTGAAATTGAGCTAGTTCGTGTGAGAGGGTTGAAATTTCACGATGCAATTGAAAAATTCTTACTCGATTGACCTTATCGAATCTCTCCCATAGATCTTACCAAACAAGATGAGTACATGATGTATATATAATGCCACCAAGAAGCTCCTCACATACATTGTTTATGATCCATGACAAAACAATAGCATTACACGTCTCCCACTACTCCTGTAAATCAGTTGTCTTGTAGGATTTATTTTTGCATGTGTCGGTCACAACCCTAGCTTTCTCTTCCCCAAAAATACAATCCTTATCGACTTACTCCATAACCCATAATTTTTCGATTCCGTGAGCTTTACTGGAATCAATACAGAGCTTGGAGTGTCTAAAGGACCCAAAAACAGGGGATGTGTGTGGTCAATTGTGTTCTCTCCCACTATCGTATCAATAACAGTAATTGATCAAACGAAATTGAGAGATTTAAGCCAGCAATCAGTTTGAGAGTGTCACAGCGTGAGATTCCAGTATCTCCCGTTCTAATACCATGCTATAATACAAGAGATTTGGAGGGGTAACAATGGCGGAAGTTTGAGAGAGAGAGAGAGAGTTAGCTTAAGAAGAAATGAAATCACTGTTCTATTGAAGATAAAAGTCGGTACATTTATACACCTAACTAGCCAACTAATTTAAGTTAAGCAACTAACTATTGGACAGCTCACTAACAACTGTTATGTAACAGAAAGACATGTGACTAATACACATGCTACTTTATATCACAATAATAAGATCCATCTATCCTTAATTAAATATTCGAATTCAAGCTTTCGATATGAATTGTTTTTAAATAAAAGTGATCCCCTCTAATGAACTTACACGGAACGAATTTGAATTAATCAGGATCGATCCAAGGTACGGAACACGCACAAAGCCAAACCATTAAGTGAACCCAAACAGGAAAAAGTAATTTCTTTTTCAGCCTATCACTCTCTTTTTTCTCCTTTTATTATTCTGTTATACCCACCATGTAATTGTGTGTTTCATACAAAGACAAGTCTCTTCTCTCCCATTTTCCTGGATCTTTAAAACCAAAATCAATGGCCAAATAAGGATTGTTTTTGCTATTTCCAAAGCTCCCCTTCCCCCACATACACTTTCTCTTTAGGGTTTTTGTTCTCTTTTCCCCCTCTAATTTTGGTAAAAATCTCACTAGCTTTTTGCAAAGATTGTTCCCCAACATAATCTCCAAAATAGAAAGCCTTGCGCACCACTCAACAGAAATTAGGTCAACCCCATTTTCTTACACATCCATCTCTTTATATTTTGGTTTATTCTGTGAAGTGGGTAATTCTTGAAAATATTGAGGAGTATATATATTCAAAATGGTTAAAGAGAAAATTCAGATCAAGAAAATTGATAATGCTACAGCAAGGCAAGTCACTTTTTCAAAGAGAAGAAGAGGGCTTTTCAAGAAAGCTGAAGAACTTTCAGTTCTATGTGATGCTGATGTTGCTCTCATCATTTTCTCTACTACTGGAAAACTCTTTGACTATTCTAGCTCCAGGTATGTGTGTCTGTGTGTGTGTTTACAAAGCTAGCTATTGCTTTACATATATATTGTGAATAAAGTATACTCAAACAAGTTTAGTATGTAAATAAGTTTTGTTTGAGCTTATCTCATATACTGATTAAGCTCAGAATGAGATAGTAAATTTTTCTTTGTGTTTTTGCCTTGTAAGTTCCTTGGTGTGATGCATTTTATAGCACGGCGGGGTACGATAGTTACACTTAGCTTCCAGTGGCATCCACTATTATTATTATTTAGAAAATGTGTACTGTATATTATTTTATACCGAGCAAATATTTGTAATATGTGGACATGAGTTTCCAAAGCAAAGATACTCCTAAAGGTAACAAAATAAAAAATCTCTGCTTATTATTCACCGTATAAAATTTAAACATAATTACTCACTGCATAACAGTTCTTATGAATAATCTTTAAATTATTTAAAAGATGATAGTGGTAACCACTTATGAAGTCATGGGGTGTATGAACCTAGTTATCTAATTGACGATAATTTCTAAAAAAAATTAAATTTGACATACGTTGTCTTATAATAAAATGACTAAAATATACTTTACCCGATATTAAGATTAAGAACTGTTGATGTTTGGATCTGAGCTGAATCTTGTCTATTTCAATCCCCCTAGATTCGGATTCAACTTTTGAGCCTTTCAACAATTAATCAATTGAACCTTTCGAATATGTATTACGTATTCAAATTCGGTTGAACAAGAGGAGAAAAAAAAGAGGAGATAGAATCCAATTCTTTTAGATACTTTATCTAAGAAACTTTACCCATCTAGAACATAGACGGGGTATATCTCGCCAAACTGGATAAAGCTACTATTCTAATCTAGACTCTAAAAGAATATGTATGTTGATTCATATCAATTAATTAGAAATTAATTCGAGGGAAGAGAGACCCATACAAATTAATCATGTGCCAGGAACCAGATTTGAACTGGTGACACGAGGATTTTCAGTCCTCTGCTCTACCAATTGAGCTATCCCGACTATTCCCAATGTAGTATCCTCATTTTATTAGAGAACTGGGGTCTATGTCAATTACAAGGATAAAAATAAATTAAAATTTTTATCAAAGTCGGGGAATATGTGATGTTCAACATATTGCGGCAGCACTTGTTAATCCTATAGGTAAAAGAAAGCTCATACTGCAGTCAATATCTTTCGAATATTGTAAAAATTATCAACATCGTTCCAACTTGACCATTCTACCTGAAACAAAGAACTAAACCTGCCTAATTCTTAAATATAATTGTGTTATTATAAAAAATATCAAAATTAATTCTGTATAGAGATAAGCTGAGAAGAAAATTATCATTTTTTAGTAAATTAGTAAATAAATTATCCCAAACCATCACACGCTATTCTTATAACAACTGATTACACATGTACGAGCTACTATATGCTATTGCAATTCGTCAATTTTGTATTTCTATTACAATAATCTATTAGTACAAAAAAGCAACAGCAATAGTAACTAGCTTTTCTTAAGTATAGTCCTCTCACATTATGCTAACAATCTTTTTACTCGAGCATGCATTTCCAAATTGTCAATTTCAATCTGTTGTTGATCAGTGCCGTAAACAACTATATCGTCATGTTCATACTAAATATTTCATTGCTGCTTTGATGTTCCAGCAAAAAAATTATACAACACAACACAAGCAATTACAATTCATAATTGCGTGTCTACATCATAATTAATCATGGCTTACCGTAGCATTCTCAGTGTACTTTTTAATGCTCCAAAAGTTCTTTCAATCATATTGCATACAGAAGCTATGTTGTGCGGACTGTTGAAGTTTGGCAAAATGCCAAAGTCCCACATTGGTTGGGAGTTAAGTTTGGAGGGGATTTTTCCCCTATAAAAGAAGGCCTAATGTTTAGGATTGAGACACACCTCTCATTTGCCTTCTCATCTGTTTAAGGCATTTGTATTTTCTCTTTTTAGTATTATTTCACTTGTATTTTTGGAGTGGAATAAAATATTGGTTGTGTCCGAGGAGTAGGCAAAATTAGTCGAACCTCGTAAATTCTGGTGTTTCCTTTATTGTTGTTTTATTGTCTTATTTATTATTTGGTGGTTGTCATAATTTTTGGTATAGTAGTTGTGACTTATTCACACTATATACATTTGGCTTCCGCAACAATTGGTATCAGAGCCAAGGTACTGTCTAAGTATGCTCTGTGGTTGCAGCATAGTCTGATCTTCCACATCAGAAAAGATTTATCTTGGTAACTGAGTCAAGGTTCTGTCTGAGTATGCTCTGTAGTTGCAGCTTAGTCTGATCTTCTACATCAGAAAGGAAATAATCTTGATTTGTGTCGTCAGCTATTAAATAATATTTGTGTCAAATATGGGGGACAATAAACAAGAAGAATCTACATCAAGTGTCAACAATACGTCATCATTGGCATCTTCGCTTATGACAAGAATTGTGTCAAATGCGAAATTTGCGGTAGAAATTTTTGACGGGTCCGGACATTTTGGGATGTGGCAAGGCGAGGTTCTAGATGTCCTTTTTCAACAAGGGCTAGATCTGGCCATTGAAGAAAAGAAACCAGATGTTATTGGAGAAGAAGATTGGAGAATTATCAACCGTGTTGCTTGCGGTACCATTCGATCCTACCTTGCTAGAGAGCAGAAATATCCATACACAAAGGAAACTTCTGCAAGTAAATTATGGAAAGCACTGGAGGATAAATTTTTGAAGAAAAACAGTCAAAATAAATTGTACATGAAGAAGAGACTGTTTCACTTCACCTATGTTCCTGGTACCACGATGAATGAACATATCACCAGTTTCAATAAGTTGGTCACAGATTTGCAAAATATGGATACAACTTATGATGATGGTGACTTGGCCTTAATGTTGTTGGCGTCACTTCCTGATGAGTACGAGCACCTTGAAACTACTCTACTCCATGGAAATGACGAAATTTCTCTCAGAGAAGTTTGTTCAGCTTTGTACAGCTATGAACAAAGAAAGCGAGAAAAACAGAAGGGCGGAGAAGGAGAAGCACTGTTTGTGAGGGGTCGTCCTCAAAATCAAACGAGGACAAAGAAGGGAAGATCCAAGTCAAGATCCAGACCCAGCAAAGATGAATGTGCCTTTTGTCGAGAAAAAGGGCACTGGAAGAAAGACTGTCCGAAGTTGAAGAATAAGGCCAAACATAACAATGGAAAGGCTATTATGGATTCAAATGTAGCTGATTGTGATGATTCAGACTTCTCATTAGTTACAACAGAGTCATCAACATCATCAGACATATGGTTGATGGACTCGGCTTGTAGCTATCATATGTGTCCCAACAGGGACTGGTTCGTGGAATTTCAAGAAGGAGAATATGGAGTCATCCACACAGCGGATAACAGCCCTCTTACCTCATATGACATTGGTTCAATACGATTAAGGAACCATGATGGAATGATCAGAACATTGATAGATGTTCGATATGTACCGGATTTGAAGAAGAATCTCATCTCTGTGGGAGCCCTAGAATCAAAAGGGTTCAAAATCATTGCAGAAAATGGAGTGATGAGAGTATGCTCTGGTGCACTAGTGGTAATGAAGGCTAATCGGAAGAATAATAATATGTACCGCTATCGTGGCAGTACAGTTATTGGGACAGCGACAGTAACATCCAGTGACGACAAAGAGGCAGAAGCAACCAAGCTATGGCACATGCGCTTGGGACATGCTGGAGGAAAATCCTTGAAAACTCTATCAGATCAAGGATTGTTAAAAGGAGTAAAGGCTTGCAACTTGGAGTTTTGTGAGCATTGTGTTAAAGGGAAACGGACAAGGGTTAAATTTGGTACAGCGATCCATAATACTAAAGGCATTTTGGATTATGTACACTCTGATGTTTGGGGTCCTTCCAAAACACCTTCATTGGGTGGGAAGCACTATTTTGTAACCTTTGTTGATGATTTTTCCCGAAGAGTATGGGTGTATACAATGAAGAGCAAAGATGAAGTGTTGGAAATTTTTCTCAAATGGAAGACGATGGTGGAGAATCAGACAGGCAGGAGAATCAAGTGTATTCGCACAGACAATGGAGGTGAATACAAAAATGATCATTTCAATAAGGTCTGTGAAAATGATGGCATCATACGACACTTCACTGTTAGACATACACCACAACAGAATGGAGTAGCAGAACGTATGAACCGGACCTTGCTGGAGAAGGTACGGTGTATGTTGTCCAATGCTGGCTTGGGCAAAGAATTTTGGGCTGAGGCAATTACATATGCATGCCACCTCATTAATCGTCTACCATCTGCTGCTATTGATGGCAAAACACCATTTGAAAAATGGTACGGAAAACCTGCTGTAGATTATAACTCTTTGCACGTGTTTGGCTCAACTGCATATTATCATGTGACGGAGTCAAAATTGGATCCAAGGGCAAAGAAGACTATTTTTATGGGAATTACTTCTGGAGTCAAAGGATATCGCTTATGGTGTCCTATGACAAAGAAAGTAATATTCAGCAGAGATGTTACCTTTGATGAATTTGCTATGGTAAATAAGGTAACAGAAGATACCAAACAAAATGAAGGTGCTTCTAAGCAGGTGGAGTTTGAGGGAAAATTTATTTTTCCTACACAAGAAGCAGAGGAGGAAACAAATGAAGATTACCCTCTGGAAGGAGAGCCAGTAGAGGAGATTCCAACTCAGGAATCTCAACAACAACTTGAATCAATAGCAACCAGCAGGCCAAAAAGAACAATAACGAAACATGTTCGTCTCATAGAGACGGTTGCTTGTGCAACCTCAATTGTAGCTGATGATGTTCCTACTACTTATAAAGACGCTGTCCAAAGTTCAGAAGAAGATAAGTGGAGGATTGCCATGAATGATGAAATACAGTCCATTCATCAGAATCATACATGGAGATTGGCCAATCTCCCGAAGGGAAAGAAAGCAATTGGGTGCAAATGGGTATTTGCAAAGAAAGAAGGATTTCCTAACCAATTAGATGTTCGCTACAAAGCAAGATTGGTGGCCAAAGGATATGCTCAAAAGGAGGGAATTGATTACAATGAAGTGTTTTCTCCAGTTGTAAAACATTCCTCCATTAGAATTATGTTGGCTTTGGTAGCACAATTGGATTTGGAACTAGTTCAGATGGATGTAAAAACTGCGTTTTTACATGGAAACTTGGAGGAGGAAATCTACATGACTCAGCCAGAAGGATTCAAAGTTGCTGGAAAAGAAAATATGGTGTGCAAACTTGAAAAATCGTTGTACGGATTGAAACAATCTTCTAGACAATGGTACACGCGATTTGACGAGTTTATGTTGCGGCAAGGGTACAAGAGAAGCAAATACGATCATTGTGTGTATTTGCACAAGCTTAAAGATGGTTCCTTTGTATATCTTCTCCTATATGTTGATGATATGTTGATAGCTTCCAAGAATTTGGAAGAAATTGATAAGTTGAAGATTCAACTGAAGAAGGAGTTCGAGATGAAGGATTTGGGTGAGGCAAAGAAAATTCTTGGCATGGAGATAATTAGAGATAGACGTTCAAAGAAACTCTGTTTATCTCAAAAGGAATATTTGAAGAGAGTACTTCAACGTTTTGGCATAGATGACAAGACTAAGCCAGTTAGTACTCCACTTGCTTCCCATTTTAAGCTAAGTACTACTATGTCGCCAATGGATGAAGCTGAACGAGAGTATATGTCAAAGGTACCATACGCAAATGTTGTTGGTAGCTTGATGTATGCAATGGTTTGCACAAGGCCTGACATTTCACAAGCTGTTGGAGTTATTAGCAGATATATGCACAATCCAGGGAAGGAGCATTGGCAAGCTGTGAAGTGGATTCTACGGTATATTCATAATACTGTAGATGTCGGGTTAGTTTTTGAGCAGGAAGACAATCAGTCTGTAGTTGGATATTGTGACTCAGATTTTGCGGGTGATATGGACAAACGAAGATCAACTACTGGTTATGTGTTTACTTTTGCAAAGGCACCCGTTAGTTGGAAGTCTACTTTGCAGTCAACAGTTGCTTTGTCTACAACAGAGGCAGAGTACATGGCTATTACAGATGCTGTGAAAGAGGCAATTTGGCTTCAAGGATTGCTAAAGGAGCTTGGTGTTGAACAAAAAGGTATCACAATTTTTTGTGATAGTCAAAGTGCTATTCAATTAGCGAAGAACCAAGTTTATCATGCAAGGACAAAGCACATTGATGTTCGGTATCATTTCGTACGAGAAATCATAGAAGAAGGTGGAGTCACGGTGAAGAAAATTCATACTACAGAGAATCCTGCTGATATGCTGACAAAGGTGGTGACTGCGGTCAAGTTTCAACATTGTTTGGATTTGATCAACATTGTTGAACACTGAAGATTGAAGATGAAGACACAACCAAAATTTGTTATTGAGAGAGAATTGAAAATGTGGAATTTTGCCAAGGTGGAGATTTGTTGAAGTTTGGCAAAATGCCAAAGTCCCACATTGGTTGGGAGTTAAGTTTGGAGGGGATTTTTCCCCTATAAAAGAAGGCCTAATGTTTAGGATTGAGACACACCTCTCATTTGCCTTCTCATCTGTTTAAGGCATTTGTATCTTCTCTCTTTAGTATTATTTCACTTGTATTTTTGGAGTGGAATAAAATATTGGTTGTGTCCGAGGAGTAGGCAAAATTAGCCGAACCTCGTAAATTCTGGTGTTTCCTTTATTGTTGTTTTATTGTCTTATTTATTATTTGGTGGCTGTCATAATTTTTGGTATAGTAGTTGTGACTTATTCACACTATATACATTTGGCTTCCGCAACACACATCACATACTGTAAGAATCGGATCCTCCAAAAATACACTATTTTTGGAGGATCCAACGCGCACCCGACAATATTTTCGAAGAGTCCGAGCAACATAGTACAGAAAAGTGCATATAGTTAAATAGTTATTTACTATTTCGAAGTCTCTTTCACTCTTGTAGTCATGCAAAAGGTCCTGCGGTTCTTTCTATGGAGCTAAAACTCTTTCGTGCTTTAAAGAACAGGTAATATTTATCTACCAGAATGAAATAAATGTAATTCATCAAACTAGCTAACAACATTAATAATCTAATGTATTTAAAGTTTTATGCCATGTAGTAGAGAAAAAAATTTTGCCGTTGGGTCAGCAATCATACTTTCCGGTACTTTATTGTCATATGTAGTACCTTCCCACCAAGTTGCGATAAAGGTGAACTGCATATCAAAATCGCATGCACCTAGGACATTTAACAAAATGTTCACTTTACGGTTACGATATGCATGTTGCTTGTTTGTTGGGTCCGCTTGTAGATATGTTTCATAAATTGCACATATACAATCCTTCCAACGCCAAGTGGAGAATTTATCTGATAAAATAAGTTTTTGCAAGAACGAAATACTAGGAGTTTAAAGGAGGTGGCTAACTAACCTCAATGTGAAACTGAGGCCATAAAAAATAATCACGAAACAATTTTAAATTGTACCTTAACGTAAGGCCAAAAACAGTTACTGTGTCGAATATTTGGATGGATGTCATATTATTTGGACATAACTATTGTTGTCATCTGACGTATTGTCTTAGCGAATGTTTAACGTACTGTTTAATTGTCTCTAGTGAATGTTGAAAATATTCAAACATTCACTTGTTTAGTGCTAACTATTTTACGTGTAACAGTAGCCGGAAAAATAGTCACAAACTTCTCAATTGGAACACGCGTGGATTGATGTTCGGTTTGGATTTTATGAAACGACCCCCTCTTTTGGTTATACCATATCCAAACCACGCATGTTTCAATTAAGGAGTATGTGACTATTTTCTTGATTGTTGTTGTACGTAATGATAGTTAGCGCTTGGCAAGTGATATTTTCAAACTCGAGATAATTAATCAAAACGTTAGAACAACCGCTAAGGCAATTAGTCGGATGACATCAATAGTTATCTGCCCAAAAGAATATGACTGTCATACATCCTAATATTCGACATAATAACTGCATTTGACCTTACTTTAAGGTAAAATCCAAACATGTTCATGATTATTTTTTGTGGTCTTGGTTTCACTTGAAGGTTAGTCAGCCACCTCTTATAAACATCTAGTAATTCTATTTAATGGATTCTCTATTTGGTAAGATTGTGTTGGTGAAATTGATGGAACACTCAAGAAACAAGCAACAAGCATATCGTAATTGCAAAGGAAACACTTCGAAAAATGTCCTATGTGCTTGCAACTTTGATATGCAGTTCACCGTTATTGGGATCCAACTCCTCTCCATTCTCGTTTCTCCATTTTCTCCAAGTTCTTGTTTAGATTACGGACACGTGACATAAGTTAGAATTAATGGCTAAGATTTAATTAATTAAAGCAAATTCTAATCATGGTTTAAATAATTAATAATTTGTCCATAAATATATTAAAAATTATCTCTCTTGTAGAAATTGTTCAGAATATTTTTTTGTTGGAATCAAAGTAATTTTTGTCTTTCATGAGTCCAAGTAAAAACAATCATTATAACGTATCTACAATTCATTCCATTTCCTTTTGAATATGAACTATTATACCTCTTATATTATATTTTAACTCATTTCCTACTCCGACAAGACAAAATCCCTATTAGCATTATTACATCGTCTAAAAAGAGATTTTTAACTTTGATTCCAACCAAAAAAAATTACACTGAACAACTTCTTCAAGTAGTAATAAAATTCTAGATGAAGCAATTTGACATCTATTTTTTACTTGGACTCCACAGAACCAAAAAAAAGGGCATCCTGTAATTCCATACACACTGAATTGTGTATGAAATATGAAAAAATTGTTAGAAGCAATTACAATTCTGTAACAATGAAGCCCCACTTCAAGTGAAAAAAGTTTTAAATTTGATTCCAACAAAAAGATACACTGAACAATTTCTACAAGAGAGAGAATTTTTTAATATATTTATGAACAAGTTATTAATTATTTAAACCATGGTTAGGATTTTGCTTTATGTTGACATACAAGTTGTCTAACACATGTATACACATGTACTACATCATAGCTAGCACATGTATATGAGCTGTATAGTAGGTGTAATACAAATTGTGTAGCACATGTATACACATGTACTACATCATAGCTAGCACATGTATATGAGTTGTATAGTAGGTGTAATTAGGTGTATGACAACTAATAGATTAAGTGAATTAGTATTATAAATAGGCCTTGTAATCTTCTCTTCTAGATATGAAATATAGAACTTCTTTGATTTCTAACATGGTATTAGAGCATTGAAGTTTTTTCATCAGTTTGTTGTTGGAAATTTTTTTTCCTCGTTCGAATTATTTTTATTCAGAACAGTCTTTCGCTGCTTTGATTCTATTTTACTATTTTCGGCCATTTTTTGCCCCGACTGCTTCTTTACAGATTTTTCTACTCACTATTCCGACCAAAGTGGTACTGTCAGAATTTTTTTTTCCTGACAACTTTCATTTTCCAAGATCACTGTTCCGGCACTGTTCACTGTTCAAATATTACTATTCACTGTTCACTGTACTGTTCAAATATCACTGTTCACTGCACTATTCAAATTTCACTGCACTGTTCTTTACTATTTGATTCTGCTATTATTCGGGTGCAAGATGACTGAAACGAAACCTACCGTTGATGTCATTCCGGTTATGTCCAAAATTACGGAGAATAAGTTCATGGGTTCCAATTACATGGATTGGAGTAAGACGATCCGTCTCTATTTGCGGAGCATCGACAAAGAGAACCACTTGGTTGATGATCCACCCAAGGATGAGACTAAATCAGTCTGGTTAAAGGAGGATGCAAAATTGTTTCTCCAAATCAAGAATTCGATGCACAGTGAGGTAAATGATCTAGTTTCTCATTGTGATTATGTGAAGGATCTAATAGATTATTTAGATTTTTTGTACTCTGGCAAAGGAAACTTGTCTCGCATGTATGATGTGTGCCAGACATTTTACCATCCATCCATGCAAGATCGCTCTCTCACCACTTACTTCTCAGAGTTTAAGAAGGTGTATGATGAGCTTAATGTTATATTGCCGTTTAGTCCAGATGTGAAGGTACAACAGGCTGGCGGTCATGAGTTTCCTTTCTGGTCTTTCTCCCAAATTTGAAGGGGCCAAATCGCAGATTTTATCTGGGACTGCTATCTCTTCCTTGAAAGAGGCCTTTACAAGAGTGTTGCGTACTGAAAAGTCTCATCCAGGTCCGACAGCCACAATCGATAGTGGTGCTCTGCTTAGCCGCGTCCAAAAGAATAGGAGTCATAGTAATCGCAATCGGAGTAGCGATAGTCGAGACTTAAAACAAGGGGAAGTTGAATGTTTTTATTGTCATGAGCTCGGTCATACCATACGTTATTATGTGAAGCTTCAGAATAAGAACAAAAGATCTCAGTATGCCAACATCGCCACTTCCGAGACTATTTCACCATCTCAGTCATCATCTCCTCCTATCAATACTATCCCCGAGTCAGGTAAAACCACTAAGTGTCTCCTCTCTTCGACATCCAAATGGGTCATTGATTCTGGTGCTACAGATCATATGACATGTAACTCTAAACTCTTTTCCACTTTTCAGTCACATACCCAATGTTCCACAGTTACTTTAGCCAATGGGTCTACCTCATATATTTTAGGGTCTGGCACTGTTAACCCAATATCTTCTCTTTCCCTTAGTTCCGTCTTAAATTTGCCTGATTTTTCTTTCAATCTAATATCTGTCAGTAAACTTACTCGTACTTTAAATTGTTGTGTCTCATTTTTTCCCAATTATTGTCTTTTTCAGGATCTTACGACGAAGCAGATTATTGGTAAAGGTTCTGAGTCTGGGGTCTCTATGTTCTTGAATCACAGGTGCCGAAATCCATTTCTTGTTCAACTGTGTTGTCTCCCTTTGATGTACACTGCCGATTGGGTCATCCATCCTTGTCTAGTTTGAAGAAGTTATATCCTCAGTTTCAGAGTATTTCCTCTTCAGATTGTGAGTCATGTCAGTTTGCTAAACACCATCGCCTTCCTAAAGTTTCTAGAGTCAATAAACGGGTCGACTTACCTTTTGAGTTAGTTCACACCGATGTTTGGGGTCCATGTCCTATTATCTCTAAAACTGGTTTTAGATATTTTGTTACCTTTGTGGATGATCATTCTTGTGTTACTTGGTTATATTTAATGAAAAATCGTTCGGAGTTGTTTTCAATTTTTTGTGCTTTTTGTGCTGAAATAAAAACTCATTTTAATGTTTCCGTTCGTAATTTAAGGAGCGACAATGCAAAAGAATATTTTTCGGATTTGTTTAAAGATTATATGGCTACAAATGGTATTCTACATCAATCTTCTTGTGTTGACACCCCTTTTCAAAATGGGGTTGCGGAACGAAAAAATAGACATCTTCTTGAAGTAGGCCGAGCACTCCTCTTTCAAATGAAAGTGCCAAAATGTTTTTGGGCTGATGCCGTCTCTACAGCTTGTTTTTTAATAAATCGTATGTCATCTTCTGTACTTAATGGTAATATTCCTTACAACATTCGTTTTTCCTCTAAGCCATTATTTCCTATTGAACCCAAAATATTTGGTTGTACTTGTTTTGTTCGTGATGTTCGTCCACAAGTAACTAAATTAGATCCAAAGGCCCTTAAGTGTGTGTTCTTAGGGTACTCACATCTTCAGAAAGGTTATCGGTGTTATTCTCCAGATCTCAAAAGGTACTTAGTGTCTGCCGATGTCACATTCCATGAAAATTATCCGTTCTTTTCTTCATATGTTTATAACAGTCCTGAGGAAGAAGATGATACTTTGGTCTACACTGTCACACATCCAGTTAGTTCTCCAACACCTCTTCCTCAGTCACCCGTTTCCCTCGATCGACCATCCGAGCAGCCACCTGTTCTTCGTGTGTATACCAGGCGACAACAAACCTCAGAACCCGATCCTTTACCCACTTCTGCTTCGTCGGTAGATCCAACCTCCTGTGTTTCAGATCCTAGTTTGGATCTTCCTATTGCCATTCGCAAAGGTACACGACAATGTACTTATCATATTTCTTCTTTTGTGTCTTATGACCATTTGTCTACTTCTTCTAGCTCGTTTATTGCATCATTAGATTCTGCTAGGATACCTAAAACTGTTTCGTGAAGCATTGTCCCACCCAGGTTGGCATGATGAAATGATAGAAGAGATGATGGCTTTAGATGAGAATGGTACTTGGGAGTTGGCCGATCTGCCCACTAACAAAAAGGCTATTGGGTGCAAGTGGGTATTTGCTGTTAAGTTTAACTCCGATGGGACAGTAGCTCGCCTTAAGGCACGCCTTGTTGCAAAAGGGTATGCACAGACCTATGGAGTCGACTATTTGGATACTTTTTCCCCGGTCGCCAAGTTAGCTTCTGTTCGATTATTCATTTCCATGGCAGCTACTTATGATTGGCCTCTGCATCAGCTTGATATAAAGAATGCTTTTCTACATGGAGATCTTCAGGAAGAAGTATATATGGAGCAACCACCTGGGTTTGTTGCTCAGGGGGAATGTGGAAAGGTATGTCGTCTTCGAAAATCTCTTTATGGGCTGAAACAGAGTCCCCGTGCTTGGTTTGGCAGATTTAGTGAGGCTATTCTAGAATATGGGATGAAGAAAAGCAATTGCGATCATACGGTGTTTTATAAAAAGTCTGATGATGGTATTCTTTTATTGGTAGTATATGTTGATGACATCGTTATTACTGGAAGTGATATTACAGGAATTTCAACTCTAAAGTCTTTCCTTCACACTCAATTTCAGACGAAAGATTTAGGGCAACTAAAGTATTTTTTGGGAGTTGAAGTTACACGGAGCAAGAAAGGCATCTTCTTGTCCCAAAGGAAATATACTCTTGACTTGTTAGCTGAAAATGGAAAGTTGGGATCTAAACCATGCAGCATGCCAATGGTTCCTAACACACAACTCGTGAAAGAAGACGGTGAGTTATTCGAAGATCCAGAGAAATATAGGAGATTGGTTGAGAAACTGAACTATCATACAGTAACTCGTCCCGATATCGCATACTCTGTCAGCATTGTGAGTCAGTTTATGTCTTCCCCAACAGTCAGGCATTGGGCGGCTCTGGAGCCGATTCTTTGTTATATAAAGGGATCTCCAGGACGGGGTCTAGTATATAAGAATAATGAACACACTAATATTGAGTATTTCACAGATGCAGATTGGGCAGGGTCAAAAGCCGATAGGAAATCCATGACAGGATATTGCGTTTTTGTTGGTGGAAACTTGATTTCGTGGAAGAGTAAGAAACAAAATGTCGTATCTCGATCTAGTGCGGAAGCAAAATACAGAGCTATGGCACAATCTGTGTGTGAGGTTGTATGGGTACATCAACTATTAAGTGAAGTTGGCTTCCAAACTACATTGCCAGCATAGTTGTGGTGTGATAATCAAGCTGCTCGTCATATCTCCTCTAATCCTGTATTTCACGAAAGGACTAAGCACATTGAAATAGATTGTCACTTTGTTCGTGAAAAGATTCAACAAAAGCTCATCTCTACAGGTCATGTTAGAACTGGAGATCAATTGGAAGACATTTTCACAAAAGCTTTGGATGGAGCTCGAGTTGAATATATTTGTAACAAGTTGGGCATGATCAATATATATGCTCCAACTTGAGGGGGAGTGTTGACATACAAGTTGTCTAGCACATGTATACACATGTAGTACATCATAGCTAGCATATGTATATGAGTTGTATAGTAGGTGTAATACAAGTTGTGTAGCACATGTATACACATGTACTACATCATAGCTAGCACATGTATATGAGTTGTATAGTAGGTGTAATTAGGTGTATGTCAACTAATAGATTAGGTGAATTAGTATTATAAATAGGCCTTGTAATCTTCTCTTCTAGATATGAAATATAGAACTTCTTTGGTTTCTAACACTTTAATTAATTAAATCTTAGCCATTATCTAACTTATGCCATGTGTCCTTAATCTTAACAAGAACTTGGGGAAAATGGAGAAAAGATAAATGGAGAGGAGTTGGATCCCTTTTATTGCAGCTGGATGGGAAGGTACTAAACAAAATAGTAGAGTGCTTAAGAATGCCATTGTTGACCTAGTGCCAAAGTTTCATTTCTGCCACACTGTATTAGACTTTAACTACATTAGATTTTTAATGCTGTTAGCTAGTTTAATGTTATTTCATTTTGGTAGATAAATATTATGTTATTGACGCTGGTGCTGGCCTTCCAAACACGAAAGGATTTTTAGCTCCATACAAAGAAATGTGATAATTTGCAGGACTATAAAGGGAGCGAAAGAGAACTGAAACGATAAAAAAGTATTTAACTGGGCACTCCTCTCTGTGCAAAACTTTTGGAGCTTGAATAGTAGATTCAGAATACTAGGATAGGGTATGAATAATTACAATATTTATCTGGAAGTATGAATTGTAATTGCTTGTGTTATGTTGCAAAATCTTTTTGCGGGAACATCAAAGCAGTGATAAAATATTTATAGAGTATGAACATGGTGATATGATCGTTTATGGCACAAACCAACAACTGACTGAGATTAGCAATGCTGCTTCATCTTCTCGATCGGTTGATGAAATGCTTACACCTTCTTTGAAAAGCTACTCTTTCCTCCAGCATGTTAGCTAAAAGGTTATACTAGCTAAGCAGATGCTTCTTCTTTAGGTTTATTCCACTACTTTACACCTTTTTGGAAAGCTAATATACTTCAAAAGTGCGTGTTCGTCTTGGAGTCAACTGATCATGTGTCGCCATTTTGATAATCTCGAGATGATGTGATATTAAAAATTTATTTTGTTCTGTGAAGCATGAAAGAAATTCTTGAAAGGCATAATTTGCTCTCGAAGAATCTGCAGAAATTGGAGCAGCCTTCACTTGAGCTGCAGGTAAATTTCTTGATCCATTGTACTTTCAGAGTTTTTGTGTTTGCATTTGTAGTTATTTCGACTTTCTACTTCCTTTTGTTCTAAAGATGGAAAGTATTCTTTGCAGCTGGTAGAGAACAGCGATTACGCTAGATTAACCAAGGAAATTTCTCAGAAAAGCCATCAACTGAGGTATAGATAGTTCTATCAATAATTTTTTGGGTTAAAAAATGCAAAATGAGATTTAACATGAAATGGAAACAGGCAAATGAGGGGAGAAGAGCTTCAAGGATTAAGTGTTGAGGAGTTGCAACAATTGGAGAAATCTCTTGAAGCTGGATTGAGCCGCGTCATTGAGAAGAAGGTTAGTCATTGTTTTAGATGCGTAGGTCAGATTTGATTGGGATGGAAATAAAAATCGGGCAGGATCCGCGCACTTTGTTTATGTACATGAATTGCTAAAGCTAATGGTGTCTTCATGAAACTTGCTTTGTTTTTATTTTCTTAGGGTGACAAAATAATGAAAGAGATCCATCAGCTTCAAGAAAAGGTTAGCAACCGATACTCTTTTCTTTCAGGTATATAATATTATTTGACTGGACGCAAAATTTTAAAAAATAATGTTACTTTGACTTGCGTATTACATCGGTGACAGTGAAAAATTAAATAAAAATGATGGTTGAAAAGTAGATTTGATATGATATGAATTATAAAGAGTATTATATATACCAAAGCTTAAAATTCGAGTAGTTAATGAATTTACATTCTACAAAATTGCCTATCATATTTTCACTTTCATAATATTTCACAAGGCTGAAGATATTGTATAATCTACAGGGCATACAACTAATGGAAGAGAATGAAAGAATGAAACAGCAGGTAAGAACACAACTGGAAAGTCTCTTTATTAACTGGTGGCAGGGTTTGCAGCAGCTCGGTGCACTAAGCTCCCGTCACGCGCGGGTCCGGGAAAGGCCGGACCGTATTGAGTCATGTCATTGCATGCAGCCTTACCTTGAACTTCTGCAAGAGGCTATTTCTGCAGTTTGAACCTGTGACCAGAAGGTCACACTAACGCTAACTTTTATTGTTGCATCAATGCTTCCCTTCATACTTACTGATAATAACTACTGCCAACTCTTTGTGAAGGTAATGGAGATATCGAACAACAGCAGCAAACATCCAGCAATTGTAGTAGCAGTTGGATCAGAAAACATATATTACGAGGAACGTCAATCCTCTGAGTCCGTCAATAATGCCACTACTGCCGCCAATCTAGAGGACCACAGTTCCGATACTTCTCTAAAGCTCGGGTTAGTTCCCCCCCCCCCCCCCCGCATATACTGTTCATATAAAAAGAATTTATATAATCAATGAATTTTAACATGTGAGATAGCAGGTCAGTTATCATTTTAACTGAGTTTCCTATTAATGTTTATCATCGAGATTTACATATAATTTATCGTGCAGATGACCTGTTTTGAATTAATTTTCTTTTGTTATGGCAGGCTGCCTTACCCAGGCTGAAGGGGAAGGCAAAGTTAGCTAACAGTCAAAAGCAAGATCACCATCTTCTATGTGCAATGTTGCTGACCAAAATAAGTACTAACTACTGAAATGTGGAATGTAAAAGCAAACTCAAGAAATGTATGTGTGTGACTACCAACTATTGACAACAGTTGGAAATTGAAATTATGTCATTGTAATGTAACCTTTTTTTTGTGAATGTATCTATCTTCATTTTCATTTTCATTTTCATTTTTGTCTAATTTTACATTTTTTCCAGAGGTTAGGGTATCGTAAATAGCATCTCTACCTTCATAAAGTAGGAATAAGGTTTATTTTCATTTTTGTCTAATTTTACATTTTTTCCAGAGGTGAGGGTATCGTAAATAGCATCTCTACCTTCATAAAGTAGGAATAAGGTTTGCGTAGATACTAGCCTGTCCAGACCTCACGGGTCTGCGTGTAAACCTTGTGGGATTACACAAGGTTTATTGTTACTGTTGTTGTCTAATTATACTTTCTTTGTTGTTTTGAGAATTACTAACCTTCTCTGATCATTTATACCAACTTTAGTAAATCCTTTGTTTAGCTCTAATGAAAACTCAGCAAGAGAAATGCAAATTGTTCTATTGTTTAAATCAATAAAATAAACATGAAAACAGTAGCAATACATTGATTCAGAACAAATCACTTGCAAAAATACAATCCCTAACAGCTACATTTTGATTAAGTCTACTCCTTTTTCGATTTGGAGAGAGCTTTCTTTCTCTGTCCGAGCATGTAACCATACATGTGAGGACTACCTGCAATTCAGAATATCATCTAATGAATTCATAGCATTTAGCAAACTAATCAAAATCTAAAATAGAAAGGAATACTCCGAAAAGTTAAAGAAATGAGCATGCATTTGCGGCCTAGAAGGAGATATTTTAGTGAAAGGATACTTGCCTGGGACATAGATACCGAGGGCAACAAGTCCTGCATAGTAGTAATCAAAAGAGAAGTTCCATTTGTTTGGCATCCTAATAGAATACTTCTCAGATCCCTGGAAAAATATAGTTCGATTAGAAGACAGACCCCCACACATATAAATAGAACAATTAGAAGCCGAGGCAAGGAACAGAATTCCAATTAGAAGGGCCCAAGAAACTAGGTATATATAGGTGCAGAAATTTACGTCCAAGTGTCTCTGAGAAGCTAAGATAAAAACTATAAAGCAAATCAGTTTTTATTTCGGAACAGGAGGGAGAGGGTGCAGAATTTCCAACTTATTTTGTTAAACCAAAAAATAAATACTATATGATAGAAAATATTCAAAGGAAAAAAGGAATTCTCGAACTCTTCAGAATGACAGAATCTAATGAAGATTTCAGTATATGACTTATTTACTGTAACTTGTATGAATCGAAAGGGAGACATGTTGTCTCGGTACCTTGATGTAAGGCAGGGCACTGTATATTAAACCAACTTCACTTGTGATGCCAGTAGGATACAGCAACATGAAGGTACTATACCTGCAGGAATAAAATCAATACCTAAAGATCGGTCTTTAAGGTGCAAATCAGACTAAAAAAGAACCTGCTAGAGAAGGCATTTGCCACTACTAGAGAAGAAAAAATGGGCGCAAATCCGATGGCCTGTCCGTTCATATAATAGTTTGTATTTTAGTCCCATAGTGCCAGTGTGACACACTTGTGAAACCATCTTAATTGCTTTTCCTTCTCTTTCCTATTTCTTGTCAATTATTTCACAGTTTGTATGTTATCGATCAACTTATCACTCAATCACTGGCTACCTCTCTTCCAAAGTGAATCTTTCTTTGGATACTTAACCATAACTAATAGACCAACAGGCTAACTCAAATGAAAATTCAAATGGTTGTTTCTGTGTTTAGGAAAAAAATTGTTGCGCTAACCTATGATATCAATAAGAATATGAGTCTCTGTGTTGGATTGTTATTTGAAAAAGAAAAACAGGTGGTTCATTTTAAATGGGTCAAACTTGGGTTGATGGGTTTGTTAACACCAGTTTAGCCCCAACCCATTTATCACACGAACTCATTTACCATGCTGGCAAAGTTAACGGATCATACCTTAGCCACAAGAGCCAGGAAGGTGCAGAACCGAATGCCTCTTTTGTCCCGAAGAATGAATATCGGATGATCTGAAGTTTGAGCACAAAGATTATACCAATTATCAACATGTTACTTACACATGAATAGATTATACTTATCAAAACAACTCTTATATATGAATACGACCATTTAAGCACTCATGAACTGGCATGGTTATGAACAGATATAGAGAGAAGTTAGTGGACAGAAAGAGTGGGAGGAGAATACTGATACAAGCACTTTCAAATACATGCATCACGCAGTGACAAAGTCAGTCTAATGTGCTCTCACAAATTTTTTGAGGTTATGAGGATGCTTAAGTCTGAACTACAAGCTTCTACATTAGCTACATGGAGCAAGGATAACTGAAAGATATATTTAGTTAAATTATGATTAAGTGGACTATTAGACCTCAGAAGAAAACAAATGCATCAAGACTCGGTGGAATAGTCGATTTGTGTGCAAGCTGGCCTGGAAACCACCGTCTTACAATCATGAACGGTCAAATCTTCCTAAAGATAGAAATAAATGCATATGAGGTCAGATGTTGTTAAGAATCTATATCTTGTCATTTGTCTAGCCAAAAAAGCTCGCTGCTCTTACTGTTACCTCCGAAGCACAGAAGCACATCCATCAAAATCATTTGAGTGCCAATTCATTGAGAACTCAAAACTTAATGTAAAGCTATATAAGACTAGAAAAGAATGAGAAGAAAATAGTAATCTCAATGGTTTATATGGCAAAAGGTGTTCTTCAGCTATGCATACTGTGACATTTTTACAAGTAAAGAATAAACAGAATCAAGGCGCAGTTAAGAATATCTTCTCCACCTAAATTTAGAGGCATCTTTAATCTGTTTCAATTGTTTATTATAATACGATGGATTCACTGCAACAAGGAATGGTGGAATACAATTTCTCTACACTTACAATTTCTTGTTACCACCATAAGCCTCGGAGTTTTACTTTCAGTTGTTCAATGTTCTCTTTTCTTAATTCTTCAACTAAGTATAGTAAATAAGGTCTTGAAAAGAGCATATCTGGTGAGACAACTGATATCTTTTCCTTTTCTGATTAATAAATTGATGCTCCGATTATTGCAGTTATTGTCAGGAGAGTTGAAAACTCAAGTTACAATAAATAAGCATATTAACATGAAACAGAACAGAACATGTAAGCAAGGCTCACCTCCGTTGTAGACCAGCTAATCACTAGAGAACTGACAAGCATATGAGACCGGAGCTGCATCGACAATCCAATTCATTAGCAAAAAATACTTTTACATTGTCGTGTAGAAATTAGAGGAAAATAATCAAGCTAACCTCAGGGAAACTCCATAAAATACCCCAGGTTACATATAATCTTGAACTTATCTGTGGAAGAGTAGCTGATACTGGAGATCTTACCAGACCTAGTTAAGGTTGAAGAAAAAAGAAAAGGTTATTTAAGTGCAAAATCTTCTCGCGGGCTTATTTAAGCTTGTGATCAAATAAACTTACCCACTAAACCATGAAGAATCTGTTCCGTAGTTCATGCGAAAAAGAAATTAACAAGTTAGCATCCCAGTCCGTTGCATTTAATGATAATAAAACCAAACAAAAAATAATAATATCACTTTTTCTCAGCAACAATTAGTTACCTCAAAACTGATTAAGAAAATCCATAAGTATGTAATAAGAGAATGGGTTACGGCACAAACAACTAACTACTTGTCGGTTTCAGCTAACAGAGCTTAACTACATGTGAGTTGCAAGAAGGATATCCAAGAGGGTGAGCAATTATCATTATCAAGTTCCGAACTCTCTCTTGTTCATTCATTAGATTTAAGTAACTATAATTAACGATTAGAAAAAAAAAGCATTGTCATTACACAGAGATCTTATGAAAGTAGGTATCCTCTTTTAGAGTTTATTTTTCCACCAAGCTTCATTAGTGCATTATTTTCACATTTTACAAAAGAAAAAGTTCAGAAATTTGAAAAACGAAAAATTTGCAATAACATAAAAATTATCTTTTGGGTATTCCCCAAAAACTGCTTTTAGTAACACTACACTTAACTGACTATTCTGGCCAAATACTAACTCACTCTAACATCTTTCAGCTACATCCCTTTACAATTGCCAGATTTGAACCAACATCTTTGAATGAAAGCAGATCTAATTGGTGTACTTTCCTAAAATAGATATCTCTCATACCCATTAAAGATTCAACCTTTTAGGAAAACAGAATCATGAAGGCAATATGAGTGAGGAGAATTTAATGTATCATCAACCACTTTTATCAACTATCATATATCATACCCAACATTTACACAGAATGTAAATAGCATTCAACCCCCTCCCCCACCTCACCCCCCCCCCAACAAAAAAAAGCCAGTTATGAATTGATTATAAAAATATGAGTTTAAGTTCTATGCACGGATAGTATAAAAATTATTTACATAATCAGGTCATTTATTACGTAATTAAAATTTTTAATTGGTGATCTCGTAAAAATGACAACTGACCTGCTATTACAGGTAAAAATTCACTAATAGCGTAAAATAATCTTTACACTGTCAGTATGGATAATTTAAATCCTAAAAGCATAGCCTTGGAGGGAGTTTACCTCTAAAATGGCTGCGGTTTGAGCTAAGAGCAGAGGCTTCTCTACAGCATCATAAACATGTTCATGCCCTGACTCTTTCAGTGTTTTCACGGCAAGATAAAAAACTTGAAACCTGCATTTCCAGTTACCCGATTTATAATATGCACGAAAGATCAGAGTAGTAAACAGAGAGAAATCAAATCCGCAGTTAACTAATAATTTAAAAACAAAAATCAAAACCAACAGCAAATCAATCAATCAACAAACAAAATTTCAATCCCAGAAAGTTCATATAGTTCACTCGAACCAATAGCTTTGGCTCGAATCAATCAATCAACCAACATATATTTTATCTGTTTAAAAATCCACTAAAATAAGAACAAATAATAAGTTTCGAAACTCGGAACCACAATGTTCAAATGCTGGGTCCGCCTCTGTATCTCTTAGATGCCAATGTAGTGTGGGACTAGAGAAAATAATAATATAACAACAAAAAAAAACAATAATAATAATAACAATAACAACAACAACAAATGTAGTGAAATCACACAAGTGGAGTCGGAAAAGTACAACCCTATCTTACGAAGGTAGAGAGGCTATTTGCGGTAGACCCTCGGCTCAAAAACAGAAAAGGGAGTAATAAACAAATAATAACATCAACACGGTAATAGGACAACGGACGCAAATGGAAAATAATAATAGAAAAAAAGAAAAAAAAGAAAGAAAGTGGGCATTGAACATACCATCCAAAAAAGACAATCCAATTGTAAAGGGTGAGGTATACACGTCTAAGAGCTGATAAAACTCCAGCCATTGAAGCACTCCAAAAAGCTTAAAACTCTAAAAGAAACAAACTTTGAGAAGAAATAGAAATAATTCCAATTGGGTATTTGAAGAGAGAGCTTATTATGAGTAATTAATTGGTGTAGGTGAGTTAGATGAACTACTATTAGATCTGCTACAGAACAGTCAACAGTGTCACATTCTTGTTTATCTGACACTGAGTTTTGATTCTCAACTGTCAACGCTCAGCGGATTGATTGCTATTCATTCAAATCTGGGAAACTTATTAATCTGGCAAGGAAACGATGTCGTACGTAAGTGGGTCGGATTTACATCTGGGGCACCCCATATTTATGGTTAAAACAGAGTCAAGTCACATCGAATTTCCCTAAGAAGAGGCACATTTCTGAAAATATTCGACATTGAGATGTGTAATTTCCTGATGTAGTGAAGTAAAATAAATTGCTATTTTTTTTATATCAACACTCGGTCACTCAATCTTTCTTCTTCATTTTTTTTCTTTTTCTATTTAGATTGAACGTGATATAATTAAAAGTTTTTTTTTTTACACTAAATTTTTTTTTATTGAAAAATTTCATAGGGATATATTGCTATTGTTACTGCTTGTTGCTACTCCTTTCTTTTCATCTTTTCTTGAGTCACGGGTCTTTCGGAGACAACCACTCTACCTTCAAGGTAGGGGTAAGGTCTGCGTACACACTTCACTCCCAGACCTCACTTGTGGGATTATACTAGCCTTATTGTTGTTGAAATTTCCAGCAAACACATGCAGCCGCTACCCTTCGGATGCGCACTGGATAATCTGCTCACTATGCAATAACTCACAAACAACACATGATATGTAAATCGCAATATGCAAGCCCGGTGCGACGAGCTCTGACTAAGGAGACTACAAGTAAGAGAAATCAATCACAGATCTCCCATATAGAAAACCACTCAGTCAACCCTTTCGGACTTTATTAGACTAAAATTACAAGTTACTTTTTTGAGGAATACAAAGTTGTCCCGGTGAAAATTGCCTTTTAATTAGTACATTTTGGCAACATTTTTTCAAATTTTTTTTGAAAATATTGTTTGCTCATAGATTAATGATTTATTTTTGAAAAATTTCTGAAATTATTTTTCAAGTTCCCAAAATCTAGTTTAGGGTAGATTTTGGGTGAAACTTGTTCTCCCACTCACAAAACTTCAATTTTTTTAAAAATAAAATGCATGTTCAAATATAATTTCAATTTCCAAAAATAATTTTTCAAAACTATTTCAAAAATTATTTTTTCAAGTTTCAACTACATCTATGCCTAAACGCTAACTAGGCAGTTCATGAAACAGTTGGGACAGTCCATATGTTAAAGAGAATATTGGTGAGCTTATTAGTTGGGGAAATAGAGAGGCAAAAAAACAATAACATGTTAGGTTGTCTGTTCAGTTTCCTAAAATTTTCTTGACTACCTAAGGGTTGATATAAATTAGGCCAACCTCTATTTCCCCGAAGATCAAAATACTTTTTATAAGTTTTTTTTTTAATTTCAAAAAAACCACTCTTCCTTATTATTTCTATTTTTTTATTTTTTTTATTTATAAATAAAAAAAGAAAATTCTAAATAAAATTCGAAATACTAAATAATCTAAACTAAAATAATCGAAATAAATTCAATTGAAATAATTCCAAAATAAAAAAAATACTACTACTAGATTTCTAATGGCGATTCTAATTATTAATGAAATATCCATTAATAATTTACTAAAAATGGAACGAAATGATCTTATTTTGTTCCTCGGCTGAGAAAAGATGTCTTTAACATGTAAAAGATAAAAATATATGTTGATAAACAGATTGGATCATGATCGATTCAATTAAGGTACTAATATTTATTTTACTATACTACAAAGATCGCATTTTTTTACTTCGTTCAGATAATAGTTGTAGCTAGGTAAGGCTCAAAAATCTTTAAGTATAATATTTGGTGCACAATCAGCGAAGCTTAAAATAAGGAAAGAGTTCAACTGAACCCGTTTTTACAATATTTTTTTTTATACAAATAAAAACTAGTATTAAATTCCCTTAACACATTTGAAAAGCTTTTACGCATCGCATTTTAACTTGTCTTTTAAAATTAGGAAAATTTAACATAAGAATAATTGAGCTCCCTACTTTTCAATTTTATAGCCCATATTTTAATTTAGAGAAATTTTTATAAAGCATTATCTTTTAGTGGTAATTAGCTATCTATATATACCATTTGCTATATTACGGATTGTAGATACGTTTTCTGTTGTTATAAGATGTATTTAAGCTACTGTATTCATGAATACAGTGGCAACAGATTATTGTATTTGACTGTATTCATGGCGTGAAACAGGAGATTACAATATTTTTAAACGGAAAGTGAATCAATTAACATAATAGACTCCTAATATAACTCAACAAACTCAATTACAACACACAAATTTTGTATTTTTAGTTATAATAAAGATTCTTAACCGAAAAATACCCCAAAAACATAGCAATCTATAGAGAAATTATATAATACATCTGAATACATAAATTATATTAATTAAAAAAATATATGAATATATTCATGGCATATAGCAAGACAGTGAATACAATGAAATACATAGAATACAGCGGGATACATTGAAATATAATTTTAAAAAAAGATAGTGAATACAATGAAATATATGGAATACAGCGAGATACATTGAATTACAATGAAAAAAAAGACAATGAATACAATGAAATACATGAAAATACAGCGTGATACATTGAAATATATTAATAGAAAATCAAGTTGTTCAGCCCCAAACTCCGTCGTCTTTGTTCAAGAACAAACCCTAATTTCCGACGAATCCGCCATCGAGCAAAAAGCTTGAATCTCACTCTTCCCAACATGTATGAATATGCAGCCATTGGAGACCCTATGCCAAATATAGCAGTCATAGCAAAATTGGACGTATCAATAGCATAAGCTGATCGACGCGATTGCATAGTGGGTACCGATTATTTGGATAAGGCTGCTTTGGCGGCGAGCCATTTTTTGTGGCAAAGGATCCCATCAATTCGACAGCGGATGAGTCAAGGTTCTTGGTCATGGATGCAAAGTCCCCTAATTAGAGAAATTTAAGGCTCAAAACAGTACAAAGGATTACCGATTGCGGAGAAAAATACGAGAACAAAAAGAGGCAAAAGCACCGTTTGTGACTCATGGTAGGTGATGTGGGTGAGAGAAATTTTGAGATTGAGCGTCGTGTTTTCGGGGAATAGGGAAGAGAATGACATGTATCAAAGTAGAGAGAGAAAAAAAAATAGTGTAACTGAAAAGCGTATTTAGTGACTTAGGGGTAGAAGGTAATCAAAATTAGATATTTTGCTATAAACATTAAATGGTACCTATATAATATAATTTTTTAAAATGGTATTTATTTAAAATAAATAAGGTGTTAACCTTTGCTATAGGGGTAAAAATTTCTTCAATTTACAACCAACTAGCCCAAAAATAATAGGCTAATACTCAACATTGAACTCCAATAGGTTCTCGAAATTACTATTTAATTTTTAAAAAATATTGCTCTAGCTTTTAAGTTAACTTTTGAATCAGTAATTGTGACTCAAATATTAGTTCAACAAAGCAAATCCACTTGGGTAGTGAAGATTAGATTTTTAACAAGCTTAAATATGTGGGTTTAAATTCTAAATTTGATTTCGTGAGAATTTTGGAGTGGGTATTATTTAAACTTGTTAGAAATAGTATAAGGAAGTTGTATATAAAATGTGAAGTCATTTAATGGAGATTTGGACTGGTTTTGAACAAGAATTGCAACTAAAAATCGTGGAAGAAGTTCGTCAACAGACGTTTGTATAAAGGTGTATAAAAGTGTATAATAGTGTATAAGATGTGTTTATACACTCATATACACTATTATTCAAGATTATACAAAATTATGCAAAAAACTGATCCGTCTTCTTCATTGCGTCTTTTCTGAAATTTAACTCAAATCTTGCTCAAATCTACTCCAAATCACTTCAAATTTAAATCTTGAACTCCTTTTGATATTTGCAATCAATTAGAACAACATCCAATCCAAACAACTAACAAACTCAAAATATCATATTTTTGAAAGCAAAGCTTTGAATGACCTTCAATAGTGGACTTCTGCCTTTTAATTTTCTTACATTGCAACCAGGTAATACAGGGGGGGAAGCAGAAAATACTCAGCTTCTTGAAGCATATGTAGAAGATGTGAGAAGAAGAGAGAGTGAAAGCAATGGTTGTGAGAATACATATTTAACTTCATATCTTTTAAAAACAATGATTGTAACAACACAGATTTTGAGTTTATCATTGCTATTAAAATATGTACAATATGGACTAGGTAGGGTAAAACTTAAAAACATGAGCCACTTTTATTATGGTATGAAGTCATGTGTATTTTCTTGTAATTCTTTCTTTAAAATTCCTTTGTTAGAATGTACAACTAATCACCGCGCACAATCTCTTTTTTACAAGGCATTAACTTGTATCTAACATGGTTTTAACATCGCTTTATTATTTTCGATGTGGCTATTTTTCTTTTCAAACTTGTTGAGAGATGCTTTTCTTTAGCCGAGGTGTGTCGGAAGTAACAAAATCAGAAATTTCACGAAAGATGTTCAAGATTTAATATACTCATATAAAATAATTTTTGACCTATATACGTAATATAAATTTCTATATACACAATATATATTTTTTCGATGAAGGGTGTTCAGTACCCTTCAATGTATGTGGTTACGCTACTACCTATTGAAAACAACCTCTCTACCTTCACAAGGTAATGATAAGTTCAACGTACACATTATCCTTCCACATTGTAAGAATATATTAGGTATGTTATTGTTGTATGATTTTAACACAAAAAAGATCATAACTTATCCGTTGACATAGTTGCCATAGCAAAGCAAGGTGGGACTGCATAAAAAGATTTAATTTCTGCCTTGGCCAACTGTCAGCATTCCTTAGCCAAACGGTGTGCTACCATATTATTCCCTTCCCTAAAGTTGTGGCAAACTACTGAACTTTCCAACTTGTATATTAACAACCCGCAATATTATAAGATAAGAGTTAAAATCGGAGAACCATTTTCCGGTAGTGAAGGTACCTCAGCCGTAACTACTGAAATCAGCAAAGTTTATTTTTTGAAATATTTAAGCCAAATCATACTGAACAAAGTACAAATTTCATCTATTTTGATTTTTCAGCTTTTTGGTTTACATAAATATACGTCATTTGCTACATGTGTAATATATAGTTCCTACAAGGACAAAATTCTTGTTGTGGCATGGAATTTCATCTTTGGACCAAAAACAAGCAAGAGGTGGAATACTGCAAAAGAGAAAGTGTACCTAATAAAAATGTAATTTTGGTAATTGGTATATGTTTTCTTAAACCTCCCATAAGACCCATATTTTAGCTTTTAGCTGAAGAATATCCAACAATAGTTCCCATTGAATGAATAATGGATCCGGATCCTAAAAATAATAATGCTTTGGAATAAGCATGAGTAATCAAATGAAATAAAGCGCTTCGACAAGACCCCATACCAAAAGCTAATATTATATAATCTAATTGAGACATCGTGGAATAGGCTAAACCTCTCTTAATGTCTTTTTGAGCAAGAGCTAAAGTAGCTCCTAATAATACTGTTATTATTCCTATAACCGAGATCAAATACATTATGTAAGCCAGAAAATTTAATAGATGTACAGTGTTGTTTAAAGTCTATTTTTTGATTAATGACAAGTAATATTTTACCTTAAATAAAATTTAATTTTTCGACGAAAGATATTCAGTTGACCACCCTTGCCACGCATAACTTCACCCACGGGTGTGTGGACTAAGCAATATCACACTATACTATTGGGCTACGTCCACTTTCAACCGATTTTTATTTAGTATCTAAAGCAACTTCATACATGAAAACATCTTCTTCTACTTGTTGGTTCAACATGGATCAAGGTGTTTTAAATGTTATCCTTAATAACTTTGTATAACTAACAAAATAGCCGAATTTAAGTTGTTTGAGACTAAGGCATTGTTGCTAAATTATTACCAATCCTTCTGCTAGCTTATACTCTCATCTTACTCTTATCATGGTTAGCTAAACATTGACTTCCAACGTCCAATATTGGTATACCCGTTGACCCTTTCATGTAAACTTTGTTTTAAGTCTACAAAATTTTGTACCAGCTTAGTGTAAGTTCAACCGATCTTTATTTAGTATCTAAAGCAACTTCAAACATTAAAACATCTACTTCTACTTGTTGGTTCAACATGGATCAAGGTGTTTAAATGTTATCCTTATTAAATCTGTGTAACTAACAAAATAGTCGAAATAGTCGAACTTAAGTTGTTTGTGTTATAAATAGAATTCTATTTAAGATTGAATCTATATATTATAGAGAGATTTTAGGGTTTGTTACTTGGTGGTTACGTCACTTTTTCTTATAAATAGAGAGGTTCTATTCCATTGTAAATTATCCCAAATCAATAAAAATTCTCTCTCTCTAGTTTTCTCTGCAATACTCTTCTTCTTTTATTGTTTTATAACACGTTATCAGCACGAGACTCTAACCAATTGAATAAAAGCTTTGGGATTGAGCATAATGATTGTCAATTGTTCCATGAACTTCCTTCATGATTAAGTTCTGGATTTAAGGTAAGTGTTTTACCGTATTTTTCTCTTTTATTCTATAATTTGATTTTAAATACAAGCAAAGACAATAAACTTTGATTATAACTCTAATAGAGTTTGTGAGAAATTATAACTACCCGAAGTGGTAAAATTTCTATCCTTTGCCATGATCAAATTCATGTATGATTGTGGGCAAAAAAGTAGAAACCCGTCCCATTGAATTTGCTCCATTCTCATTCCCTTAAGAGAATGTGATAGCAGTATGTGATAAGTTTGAAAGAAGACAAAAATTATAACCGTGAAGGTATCAATGGATGTGAACGTGGCAATAGACGAAATTATAATCGTCATCATTGTGTCACGAGAATAATAAGGATTCTCAAAATAATTCTTCACTCTGTGAAAGTAATGTTTGTCATCGATTTGACATGAGATTTTTAAAGCACATATGGATGATTATGGTCCATTCATGATGTGAATGTGACAACATCTGATTTATGAATACATATTCATTCTTGGAAGAATATGAACGTGCTAATAGTAATGAATATACCACACTCACCTCTAGAATGAGGTTTGAGGGGAAATAAGAAAATAATGTCATTATTATGGCGTAAATGGTCATTGGTCACGTACTTATTGTACGCCAAAATATTTTGACAATGTCATTATTAAAAGACAACGGTAATGCAAGAAACAAATCTTGCATATAATTTTGACCATAACCATAATGGTATAACTTTCTCTTTAAAAGAGATATTCACCATATGGATATTGATGAATATGTAGTACTACAAAATTAATTAAGAACTCTGCAAGAGCCAATTAGACTATTTTGGAGAAACACAATTGATTACCAATAAGATATTGTGTTGTAGCAAGTCTCAAAGAAGCTTATTCAATTTCCAAAGTATACCCGAAAGCGGTTGATTATATTGAGACTGTAAATAAAGGAAAGATTTAATATCTTCAATTACTACAACTTGTAGCGGGGTAATATGTATGTGAAAAGGTACCCGCTTTATTCTCTAGTTTGTACTATACAAATAAAAGAATACCACAATAAAGTAGATGTGAATTGATATAAAAATCCATATCATAATAAACTTGGAGTTTATTCATAATTGCACACGTCATGGTGTAAACCTGAAGTTTATCAATACTGATAATTTATTCAGTTGGCATAATTGGTTTAGCCATGTTAATTTAAATATAATGTCCAAAAATAAAAGAGAATTCACATGGGTAAATATTAAAGAACTAGAAAGTTCTGTACGAATCTCTTATGTTGCTTGTTCTTATTAATTAATACACCAACTAAAATTGGGGTTAAATCCCATGAATGCTGAAAATATCAAAGGTGAATATGGGCCCATTCACCTGCCATGTATACCACATAAGATGCATCTATGAGATGGTTACATGTGCGATTATTATTAACCCGCAACCTGATGTTTGCGAGGTAACTTGCTCAATAATTTAATTTGGAGCATAATTTTCAGATTTCTATTCAAGACAGTTCATCTTGATAAGTTGGTTTACATCAAAGTTGATTTAGCAAAATGATTTATTGAGTGCCTTCACTTAATAGCTAAACTATTGCTTATGAGAACAAAGTTATCTATATCAGTTTGATATACGTTATATACGAAAGTATATTACATTCTCCCCTTACAAGTGGTTCAGGGTCAGGAATCAAATAATTCCATCTTATTATTATTGATATGCGGTGTATATTTTGATTAACACCATAACACACAAAGATGGATTCTCAAAGTTGAGGAAACAAGTTAGTTTTTCTAATACGAGGGGGAGACATGATAAACAGTCGAGAAAAAGTTATGTGGACTGAATTATCATGCGTACATCTAGATCCTTGAATAAAATAATATGAACTTGAAGTTCATAAAAGGATAATTCATTTGCAATATATTGCAAAGCATGCCAGACGTATTTGCTGGCCCAAAGAAAGTAATTATATTTTCACTGAAAATGCTCCTATTAGAATATGTCCTAGAAGGACAAAGTTTATGGTATGCTTAAAGCATATAGACAAATAGGTTTCAAATAAACTTCTTGATAAAGAAGATGAGCAAATGATCAAAATGATTATAATAAGGAGGCAAATGATCTAGAAGATCACATGACATAACACTTCATAAAATCCCAGGGAGATTCAGGTACCTGAAAATATGAATGAAGAGATCTCTATGTCGAGTCTTTATGAAAAAATGTTGGAACCGATATAAAATGTCTGTTGACGACATCTATGATACGCTAAATATATATATGAGGATCTTAAGTCTGGAGAAACAATTTGAATAGAATTGGTTTCGTATGAAATACATGTAATTTTGAACATGTAGTTCAAATACTTGAAAATATAAAGTCAATGGTATGTGCAATCAGTTTTCGATATCTTATTTATCTAGCGTGACATGAAAAGTTAATATGTATCTAAAGTCTATTTAAATGGCTTATTTGACTATACTTATATGACAATCCCCAAAAGATTTAAATTGCTTAAAGCATATACAATTTTTGGTCATGAAGTACCACATTCTAAGTGCTATTTGTGCATATATGTATTTTGCTATAACTATAAGCATGATAATGTAATAGCGAGAATTTTCAAGGTGCAACATATTCATTGGAGTTAATATGGGTGATTTATTCACCAAATCTCTGCCGACGTCAACCTTCAAGAAGCTAGTGCACAAGATTGGAATGCGAAGGCTCAAGGATATGAATTGATATTTTTATCATGGGGAGTTAATACACGTTGTACTCTTTTTTCCTTATAAGGTTTTGTCCACTAGGTTTTCCTTGCAAGGTTTTTTATGAGGCAACCAAAAGACATATTTCTAAACATGCGTACTCTTTTTCCTTCTCTAGAATTTTTTTGCCACTAGGTTTTATTTTAGTTAAGGTTTTAACGAGGCACATTATATGTTGAATAGACATTCAAGGTGGAGTGTTATAAATAGAATTCTGTTTAAGATGAATGTATATATTTTAGAGAGATCTTAGGGTTTGTTACTTGATGGCTAAATCACTTTTTCCTATAAATAAAGGGGTTCTATTCCATTGTAAATCATCCCAAATCAATAAAAATTCTCTCTCTCTAGTTTCCTCTATAATACTCTTCTTCTTTTATTATTTTATAATAGTTTTTTTTAAGATTATGTGACGACCCGGCCGGTCGTCTTAAGAATTTATGCTCCGATTCCCTATTAACTGCTTCTCCCGAGTTTATTTCTACTATTTTGATTTGCCGGGACGTTCAGTTTTGAGTTTCGGAGAGTTTTGGGATACTTAGTCCATAAATGAGAGTTTAAGTATTGGAAAGTTGACCGTAGTTGGAACAGTGTGAAGACAGCCTTGAAATGGCAATCCGATGGTTCTGTTAGCTCCGTTGGGTGATTTCGGGCTTTGGGGCGTGTTCGAATTGTGTTCTAGAGTTCCGTAGCAAATTTAGGATTGAAATGCCGAAAGTTGAATTTTTTATCCGAGGGTCAGAATGGAATTTCGGAAGTTGGAGTAGCTCCGTAATGTTGAATGTGACTTGTGTACAAAATTTCAGGTCACTCGGACGAGGTTTGATAGAATATTTGATCAAAAGCGTATTTTTAGAGTTTTTAGAATTCTTAGGCTTGAATCTGATGAAAAATAGGTGTTTTGATGTTGTTTTGAGCGTTTCGAAGGTTGGAACAAGTTTGAATGATGCTTTAGGGTTGGTTGGCAGGTTTGATTGAGGTCCCGGGGGCCTCGGGTGTGTTTCGGATGCTCAACAGATCATTTTAAGTTGTTAAAAAGTTGCAGATTTTGTTTCAGTTGTTGCAGAGGTATTTTACTCTTTGCATTCGCGAGTGGACCCTCGCGTTCGCGAAGAGTCAGTTGAGGAAGGTGAAATTTAAGCCTTCGCAATCGCGAGGAAGGCTCCACGTTCGCGAAGGGCTAAGTGTTTGTGTATCGCGTTCGCGTGGGCGGCGTCGCGTTCGCATAGAAGAAAATGAGCGGCTGAGCTTCAGTGGATTTAATTCATCGCATTAGCGATAGGTTGAACGCGATCGCGAAGGCCTGTCTAAGTAAAGAATCGCGTTCGCGAGGGGTTAGTCGCGATCACGTAAGAGGAAAAATGGTCAAAGTTATGTTGTGCTTCGCGAATGCGAGGCTTTGACCGCGTTCGCAAAGAAGGAATTACCTGGGCAGATATAAGATTTCAAAATCGAGGGTTTAGCCATTTTTATCAAAACTTAAGCTTGGGAGCTCGGATTTGAGCGAGCTTTTGAGGGATTTTCAGAGATATCGATTGGGTAACGATTCTTAACTACTTTTTGCTTGTAACCCATTAATCTAAACATGAATTCATCATTTAATTTCGAAATTTGTATGAAAATTGGGGGAAAGTTCTTAGACCAAGAATTTGAGTTTTCATTGGGGATTTGACATTGGATTGGGATAATTTTTATATGGTTAGACTCGTGAGGGTGTGAGGATTCTGGAAATATAAATTTTACCTGATTCCAAGACGTGGCCCCGAGGGGCGTTTTGGTCATTTTACCTAATTTTGCGTATTAGCTTAGAATTTAATTATAGAATCAGTTACTTGAAGTGTTATTTACATAATGAAATTGAATTGAATAGATTTGGGCCATTTGGAGTCGAGTACTCGTGGCAAGAACGTGGTCTCGGGTTGATTTTGAGTTGGTTCGAGGTTAGTGGCTTGTCTAACCTTGTGTGGGGGACCTTCCCCTTAGGATTGATATATTTGGTAATTGAAATGCCTTGTACGTGAGGTGATGAGTCCATACTTCTGCTAATTGTTGGAAATTCGATTTTCATTAAATAATCACTAGTATGTTTCCTTTCCTATTTTTACTACTTGCACTATTAAGCCTGTTGTTAGCTTAGAAAAGCATGTCTAAGTGACTTAATTGCTTTTTTTGCTCAACCTGCCTTACCTAAATTCTGTGCATCATGCTAGGCTAGAATCACTTGTTGCCTTAATATGAAATTTTGCCATTTCTGTATATTTTCCTGTTATTGCTGTGTAGTTATTTTGGGACTACAGACGTGGGATTCCGGTAGCTCCCCCTTGTCTGTTTATTTTGGGACGACGGATGTGGGATTCCGGTAGATCCCCCTACACAGTTATATGAAACTACGGGAATGCACCCGGTAGATTCCCCCAGTACTGGGTATTTAATTTTGGGACTACGGAACGGGATTCTGATAGATCCCCACACACTATGAGTTGGACCATGGGACGGGATCCCGGGGGATCTATTGGATATGTACATATGGGACTACAGGATGGTATCCTGGGAGATCCCCGGTTGTTATTTTGGTGCTAAGTCGCATTTCTTCCCGTGTTTTGCCTTGTTTTCAGCAATAGTTGTTGTTGCCCTTTTTATATCCTGTGTTATTTTTATTGTAGATTCTCAATTGCACTGTTTATCTTATCCTGTCATCTTTATATTTTATTTAACCTCAGTAGGGCCTTGACCTTCCTCGTCACTACCCAACCGAGGTTAGGCTTGGCACTTACTGAGTACCATTGTGGTGTACTCATGCCCTTTCTGCGTATGTTTTTCATATGCAGATCCAGGTACTGTGACTCAGTACTATCACCCATAAGGTGAGGCGTCTGCTCTAGAGACTTCGAGGTACATCTGTCGCGTCCGCATATCGAGGAGTCCCTATCTATTCTAGCTGTTAAACATTGTCCTTATGTATTTTTTTTCTTGTTAGATATTCTGGAGTTAGACTGTTAGACCTTCAAAGGCTTGTGGTTCCGTGAGTTTCTGGGTTTTGGGATAGTGTTTTAAATTCTGAGAAGTTGTGTTGTATATGCCGAGCAACATTTTATATACTGTGTTTCATTCGATTATTTTTTTGGCTTTTAATTACTATTTCCGCAAGTTTTAGTTTATTTTCTGCATTTTTTAGGCTTACCTAGTCGTAAAGACTAGGTGCCGTCACAACAGTTCACGAAGGGCGAACTGGGGTCGTGACAAGTTGGTATCAGAGCTCTAGGTTCATAGGAGTCATGGATCACAAGCTGGTTTATTAGAGTCTCGTTGATCGGTACGGAGACGTTTGTACTTTTCTACGAGAGGCTATGTAACTGTTAGAAAAATTTCCACTTCAATTGATTTCCTTGTCGTGCGATATTTTGACATCACAATTCTAAACTTCTGTTTTCTATTCTCTTATAGATGGTGAGGACACGTGCTACCCGAGATGATCAGGAACCCGCGCCCCCTACTGTAGCCGTCAGAGGCCGGGGCTGGGGTAGAGGCCTAGGACATGCACGTGGTGCAGCCAGAGCACCTACGCGAGCTACTGCCGAGGTACCGCCAGTAGTTCCAGCTAGAGTATAGGCACCTGACACGCCTACTGCTACTACTACTCCAGCTCTCCAAGAGACTCTAGCATAGTTCATGAGTATGCACACCACTCTGGCTCAGGCAGGATTGCTTCCCCTTGTTGCAGCTACATCTCAGGCCTAGGGAGGAGCACACACTCCCACCGCCCGTACTCCCGAGTAGCGAGTGCATGTTGATCAGATCCAGAGATTATTCCTGTACCGCCTGCAGTGCCAGCTCAGCCCGAGGACAAGGAAGCCGTTTCAGAGGATGAGCAACGGAGACTTGAGAGGTTCAAGAAATATGATCCTCCGGTATTCAGTGGATTAACATCAGATGATGCCTTGGGATTTCTAGAGGAGTGCTACCGTATTCTTTGTACCATGGGTATATCAGGATCGAGCGGGGTTTCTTTCACTAGTTTCCAGAGTCGAGGAGCCGCCTATGAGTGGTGGTGCACCTATGAGTTAGACAGTCCAGATGAGGCTGCTTTGTTGACTTGGACCCAGTTTTCAGATCTATTCCTGAGAGAGTTTGTTCCTCAGAGCCTCAGAGATGCATGGCACGCTGAGTTTGAGCATCTGCACCATGGTACCATGACTATCTCAGAGTATACTGTGCATTACACTAGCTTGGCTAGACATGCACCAGCCTTGATTTCTACTGTTCGCGTGAGGGTTCGCCAGTTTATTAAGGGGCTCATTCCCAGCATCAGGTCTAGCATGGCTCATAAGTTGGAGATTAATATTCCTTATCAGCAGGTGGTGAGCATTTCTAGGAGGATTAAGGTTATGCATGCTAGGGAGAGAGAGGAACGAGAGGCCAAGAGGTCTCGAGAGTCAGGCCATTATTCTGGTGCCCATGCCCCAGCTGCAGGTCATCATGGTAGGGGTTATATGAGTCGCCCTGTTCATTCAGCTCTTCTAGTAGCCAGTAGTGCTCCAGCTCTTCTTAGACCTCAGGAGCCGTATTATGCACCACCGGTATCTAGCGCGCCTCCTTCGTGGGGTGCTTTCAGAGGTCAGTCCAGCGGACCTGGTCCGAGCCAGTCACAACCACCACGTCCTTCCAAAGCTTGTTTTGAGTATGGTGACACATGTCATATGGTGAGGGATTGCCCCACACTTGGGAGGGGTGCACCTCCACAGACTTCTCAGCCACAGCATGCCCCGCAGAGTTCTCAGGCTATGGTTACAACTCCATTTGCTACCCCACCTGCTCAGCCAGCTAGAGGTGGAGGTCGGGGAGGTAGAGGTCGCCCTAAAGGGGGAGGCCAGGCCAGATTCTATGCCATTCCTTCCTGTACCGAGGCTGTTGCCTCCGACTCTATCATCACAGGTATTATACTGGTTTGTCACAGAGATGCATTGGTTCTATTTGATCCAGGCTCCACTTACTCTTATGTGTCTTCTTATTTTGCTCCGCATTTGGGTATACCTCGGGATTCTTTGAATTCCCCTATTTATGTTTCTACTCCTGTGGGAGATTCTCTTGTTGTGGACCGCATTTATCGGTAGTGTTTGGTTGCTCTCGGTAGTTTTGAGACCAGTGTCGATTTATTGTTTCTCAGCATGGTAGATTTTGACATTATCTTGGGTATGGACTGGTTGTCGCCCCATTATGCTATTCTTGATTGTCACGCCAAAACCGTAATGCTGGCTATGCCAGGTATACTGCGTGTTGAGTGGAGGGGTGCTTTAGATCACACTTCCAGTAGAGTTATTTCTTTCCTTAAGGCTCAGTGTATGGTTGAGAATGGGTGTGACACGTATTTGGCTTATGTGAGAGATGTCAATATTGATACCCCTTCAAATGATTCAGTTCTAGTAGTACGGATTTTCCCGATGTGTTTCCAGCTGATCTTCCAGGCATGCCGCCTGATAGAAATATTGATTTTGGCATTGATCTGTTGCCGAGCACTCAGCCCATTTCTATCCCTCTGTATCGTATGGCTCCTCCTGAGTTGAAGGAGTTGAAGGTTTTATTCGGCCTAGTGTATCACCTTGGGGTGCTCCTGTCTTATTTGCGAAGAAAAAGGATGGTTCCATGCGTATGTGTATTGATTATCGCCAGTTGAACAAGGTTACAATTAAGAAACGTTATTCTTTTCCTCGTATTGATGATTTGTTTGACCAGCTTCAGGGCGCACAAGTGTTTTCTAAGATTGATTTGCGCTCAGGTTACCATCAGTTGAAGATTCTGGAGCTAGATATCCCGAAGACTACTTTTAGGACTCGGTATGGTCATTACGAGTTCCTTGTTATGCCATTTGGGCTGACCAATGCCCCAGCAACCTTCATGCATTTGATGCACAGTGTGTTCCGTCCGTATCTTGACTCATTTGTCATTGTCTTTATTAATGATATTCTGGTATAATCCCGGAGTCGGGAAGATCATAAGCAGCACCTGAGGAATATGCTTCAGACTCTAAGATAGAAGAAGTTATATGCTTCGTTCTCAAAATGTGAGTTTTGGTTGGATTCAATGGCACTCTTAGTCCACGTGGTATCAAGTGAGGGTATTCAGGTGGATCCGGAGAAGATAGAGGTTGTGCAGAGTTGGCCCAGACCATCCTCAGCTACCGAGATCTGTAGTTTCCTTGGCTTGGTGGGTTACTACCATCATTTTGTGGAGGGATTTTCATCGATTGCAGCCCTTCTGACTAAGTTGACCTAGAAGAGTGCTCTATTTCAGTGGACGGAGGAGTGTGAGGCGAGCTTTCAGAAGCTCAAGATAGCTTTGACTACAGCCCTAGTTTTGATATTGCCTACATGTTCGGGGTCTTATACGATCTATTGTAATGCCTCGAGGATTGGCCTCAGAGCGATGTTGATGCAGGACGGTAGGGTAATTGCCTACACGTCCAGACAGTTGAAGATACGTGAGAAGAACTACCCTGTTCACGACCTTGAGTTAGCTGCCATTGTTCACGCCCTGAAGATCTGGCACCATCACTTATACGGTGTGCCTTGTGAGATTTATACTGACCATCGGAGCTTGCAGCACTTGTTCAAGCAAAAGGATCTAAATTTGCGCCAGAAGAGGTGGTTAGAGTTGCTGAAGGACTATGCCATCACTATTTTGTATCACCCGAGTAAGGCTAATGTGGTGGCCGATGCTTTGAGTCGCCGGGTAGAGAGTTTGGGGAGTTTGGCTTATTTACCGGCATCGGAGAGGCCTATGGCGATGGATGTTCAGGCCTTAGCCAGCCAGTTTATGAGATTGGATCTTTCAGAGCCTAGTCGGGTTCTAGCTTGCATGGTTTCTCGGTCTTCCTTATTTGATCGTATCACGGAGCGGCAGTATGATGACCCTTATTTGATTGTCTTCAAGGACAAGGTTCAGCACGGTGATGCCAGAGATGTGACTATTGGTGATGATAGGGTATTGAGGATGCAGGGTCGGATTTGTGTATCCAATGTTGATGGGCTTCGAGAGTTGATTCTAAAGGAGGCCCACAGCTAGCGGTATTCCATTCATCCGGGTGCTATGAAGATGTATTAGGATTTGAGGCAGCACTACTGGTGGAGACGAATGAAGAAAGATAAAGTTGGATTTGTAGATCGGTGCCTCAAGTGTAAGCAGGTGAAGTATGAGCACCAGAGACCGGGTGGGTTGCTTCAGCAGATAGAGATTCCGGAGTGCAAGTGGGAGCGGATCACCATGGACTTTGTAGTTGGGCTCCCATGCACTTTGAGAAAGTTTGATGCTATTTGGGTGATTGTGGATCGGCTGACCAAGTTCGCTCACTTTATTCCTGTGTGTACTACTTATTCCTCGGAGTGGTTAGCGGAGATCTATATCCGGGAGATTATTCGTCTGCATGGTATTCCGGTTTCCATCATTTCAGATAGAAGTACTCAATTCACATCACGATTCTAGAGAGCCCTTCAGCATGAGTTGGGTACTCGGGTGGAGTTGAGTACAACATTTCACTTGCAGACGGATGGATAGTCTGAGCGCACTATTCAGATTCTTGAGGATATGCTCCGCGCATGTGTGATTGAGTTTGGAGGGTCTTGGGATCAGTTCTTGCCATTTGCGGAGTTTGCTTACAACAACAACTATCAGTCCAACATTCAGATGGCACCGTATGAGGCTTTATATGGTAGGTGGTGTAGATCTCCGGTGGGGTGGTTTGAGCCAGGTGAGGCTAGACTATTGGGCACATGCTTGGTTCAGGATGCTTTAGAGAAAGTTAAGGGGATTCAAGATAGACTCCGTACAACCCAGTCGAGACAGAAGAGTTACGCGAATCAAAAGGTTCATGATGTTTCCTATATGGTTGTACAGCGGATTCTTCTTCAGGTTTCGCCTATGAAGGGCGTTATGAGATTTGGGAAGAAAGGGAAGTTGATTCAGAGGTTTATTGGCCCTTTTGAGATATTGAGGTGTGTTGGGGAGGTTTCTTATGAGCTTTCCTTACCTCCCAGCTTGGCAGGAGTTCATCCGGTATTTCATGTTTCAATACTCCGGAGGTATCACGGCGATCCGTCGCACGTGTTGGATTTTAGTTCAATCCAGTTGGACAAGGATCTATCCTATATTGAGGAGCTAGGGGAAATATTGGACAAGCAGGTTAGAAAGCTGAAGTCAAAGAACATTGCATCAGTAAAGGTTCAGTGGCGGGGCCAACCGGTCGAGGAGGTGACCTGGGAGACCGAGCAGGATATGCGTAGCCGTTACCCTCATCTTTTCACTACTTCAGGTATGTCTTTACGCTCGTTCGAGGATGAATGAATGTTTATGTGTAGGAGGATTTGATGATCCGGCCGGTCGTCTTAAGAATTTACGCCCCGATCCCCTATTAACTGCTTCCCCTGAGTTTATTTATGCTATTTTGATTTGCCGGGACATTCGGTTTTGAGTTTTGAGAGTTTTGGGACACTTAGTCCCTAAATTAGAGCTTAAGTGTTGGAAAATTGACCGTAATCAGAACAGTGTAAAGACAGCCTCAGAATGGCAATCCGATGGTTCTGTTAGCTCCGTTGGGTAATTTCGGGCTTAGGAGCGTGTTCGAATTGTGTTCTGGAGATTCGTAGCAAATTTAGGCTTGAAATGCCGAAAGTTGAATTTTTGATGTTTCCGGTCCGATAGTGAGATTTTGATCCGAGGGTCAGAATGGAATTCCGGAAGTTGGAGTAGCTCCATAGTGTTGAATTTGACGTGTGTGCAAAATTTTAGGTCACTTGGACGAGGTTTGATAGACATTTTGATCAAAAGCGTATTTTTAGAGTTTTTGGAATTTTTAGGCTTGAATCCGATTAAAAATAGGTGTTTTGGTGTTGTTTTGATCGTTCTGAAGGTTGGAACAAGTTTGAATGATGTTTTAGGTTTGGTTGGCAGGTTTGCTTGAGGTCCCGGGGGCCTCGGGTGTGTTTCGGATGCTCAATGGATCATTTTAAGTTGTAAAAAAGTTGCAGATTTTGTTTCAGCTATTGCAAAGATATATTACTCTTTGCGTTCGCGAGTGGACCCTCACGTTCGCGAAGAGTCAGTTGAGGAAGGTGAAATTTAAGCATTCCCGTTCGCGAGGAAGGTTCCACGTTCGTGAAGGGCTAAGTGTTTGTGCATCGCATTCGCGTGGGTAGTGTCGTGTTCGCATAGAAGAAAATGAGCGGCTGAACTTCAGTGGATTTAATTCATCGCGTTCACGATAGGTGGAGCGTGATCGCGGAGGCCTGTCTGAGTAAAGCATCGCGTTAGCGAGGGGTTGGTCGCGATCGCATAAGAGGAAAAATGATCAAAGTTATTTTGTGTTTCGCCAACGCGAGGCTTTGACCGCGTTCGCGAAGAAGGAATTACCTAGGTAGATATAAGATTTCAAAATCGAGGGTTTAGCTATTTTTATCAAAGCTTAAGCTTGGAGCTCGGATTTGACCGAGATTTTGAGGGATTTTCAGAGATATCGATTGGGTAACGATTCTTAACTCCTTTTTGCTTGTAACCCATTAATCTAAACATGAATTCATCATTTAATTTCAGAATTTGTATGAAAATTGGGGGAAAGTTCTTAGACCAAGAATTTGAGTTTTGATTGGGGATTTGACATTGGATTGGGATAATTTTTATATGGTTAGACTCGTGTGGGTGTGAGGATTCTGGAAATATAAATTTTACCTGATTCCAAGACGTGGTCTCGAGGGGAATTTTGGTCATTTTACCTAATTTCGCGTATTAGCTTAGAATTTAATTGTAGAATCAGTTACTTGAAGTGTTATTTACATAATGAAATTGAATTGAATAGATTTGGGCCATTTGGAGTCGAGTACTTGTGGCAAGAACTTGGTCTCGGGTTGATTTTGAGCCGGTTCGAGGTAAGTGTCTTGTCTAACCTTGTGTAGGGGACTTTTACCTTAGGATTGGTATATTTGGTAATTGAAATGACTTGTACGTGAGGTGACGAGTGCGTACTTGTGCTAATTATTGGAAATCCGGTTTTCATTAAGTAATCACTAGTATGTTTCCTTTCCTGTTTTTACTACTTGCACTATTAAGCGTGTTGTTAGCTTAGGAAAGCATGTCTAAGTGACTTAATTGCTTTATTTGCTCAACCTGCCTTACCTGAATTCTGTGTAGCATGCTAGGCTAGAATAACTTGTTGTGCCATTTCTGTATATTTTCCTATTGCTACCGTGTAGTTATTTTGGGACTACGGATGTGGGATTCCGGTAGCTCCCCCTTGTTTGTTTATTTTGGGACGACGGATGTGGGATTTCGGTAGATCCCCCTTGTCTGTTTATTTTGGGACTACGGATGTGAGATTCCGGTAGATCCCACTGCACAGTTATATGGAACACGGGAATGCACCCGGTAGATTCCCCAGTACTGGGTATTTACTTTTGGGATTACGGAACAGGATTCTGGTAGATCCCCGCGCACTATGAGTTGGACTATGGGACGGGATCCTGGGGGATCCATTAGATATGTACATATGGGACTACATGACGGTAACTTGGGAGATCCCCGATTGTTATTTTGGTGCTAAGTCGTATTTCTTCCCTTGTTTTGCCTTGTTTTCTGCAATAGTTGTTGTTGCCCTTTTTATATCCTGTGTTACTTTTACCACTGTATTTATTTATACTGTTCTGTTCTACACTGGCGAACTTTATATTTTATTTAACCTCAGTAGGGCCCTGACCTTCCTCGTCACTACCCAACCGAGGTTAGGCTTGACACTTACTGAGTACTGCTATAGTGTACTCATGCCCCTTCTGCGCATGTTTTTCATGTGCAGATCCAGGTACTGCGACTCAGTTCTATCACCCGTGAGGCGAGGCGTCTACTCTAGAGACTTCGAGGTACATCTGTCGCGTCCGCAGACCGAGGAGTCCCTTTCTATTCTAGCTGTTAAACATTGTCCTTCTATATTTTATTTCTTGTTAAATATTCTGGAGTTAGACTGTTAGACATTCAAAGGCTTGTGGTTCCGTGAGTTTTTGGGTTTTGGGATAGTGTTTCAGATTCTGAGAAGTTGTGTTGTATATGCCAAGCGGCATTCTATATACTGTGTTTCATTCGGTTATTTTTTTTGGCTTTTAATTAGTATTTCCGCAAGTTTTCATTTATTTTCCGCATTCGTTAGGCTTACCTAGTCTTAGAGACTAGGTGTCGTCACGACAGTTCACGGAGGGCGAACTAGGGTCGTGACAAGTTGGTATCAGAGCTCTAGGTTCACAGGAGTCATGGATCACAAACCGGTTTATTAGAGTCTCGCTGATCGGTACAAAGACATCTGTACTTTTCTACGAGAGGCTATGTAACTGTTACGAAAATTTCCACTTCATTGATTTCCTTTTCATGTGATATTTTGACATCACAATTCTAAACTTTTGTCTTCTATTCTCTTATAGATGGTGAGGACACGTGCTACCCGAGATGATCAGGCACCCGTGCCCCCTACTGCAGTCGTCAGAGGCCGGGGCCGGGGTAGAGGCCGAGGACGCGCATGTGGTGCAGCCAGAGCACCTGCGCAAGCTACCGCCGAGGTACCGCCAGCAGTTCCAGCCGGTGTCCAGGCACCTGACACACCTACTGCTACTACTACTCCAGCTCTCTAGGAGACTCTGGCATAGTTCATAAGCATGTACACCACTCTGGCTCAGGCAAGGTTGCTTCCCCTTGCTGCAGCTACATCTCAGGCCGGGGGAGGAGCACAGACTCTCGTCGTCCGCACTCCCGAGCAGTGAGTGCATTTTCATTAGATCCTAGAGATTATTACTGTACCGCTGTGCCAGCTCAGCCCGAGGACAGGGCAGCGGCTTCAGAGGATGAGCAGTGGAGACTTGAGAGGTTAAAGAAATATGATCCTCCGGTATTCAGTGGATTAGCATCAGATAATGCCTTGGGATTTATGAAGGAGTGCTACCATATTCTCCATACCATGGGTATATCAGGATCGAGCGGGGTTTCCTTCACTACTTTCCAGCTTCAAGGAGCCGCCTATGAGTGGTGGCGCACCTATGAGTTAGACAGTCCAGATGAAGCTGCTTCGCTGACTTGGACCCAATTTTCTAATCTATTCCTGAGAGAGTTTATTCCTCAGAGCCTTAGAGATGCATGGTGCGCCGAGTTTGAGCATCTGCACCAGGGTACTATGACTGTCTCATAGTATGCTGTCCGTTACACTAGCTTGGATAGACATGCACCAGCCTTGGTTTCTACTGCTCGCATGAGGGTTCGCCGGTTTATTGAGGGGCTCATTCCCAGCATCAGGTCTAGCATGGCTCGTGAGTTGGAGATGGATATCCCTTATCAGCAGGTGGTGAGCATTGGTAGGAGGATTGAGGGTATGCATGCTAGGGAGAGAGAGGAGCGGGAGGCCAAGAGGTCTCGAGAGTCGGGCCATTATTCTGGTGCCCGTGCCCCAGTTGCAGGTTGTCATGGTAGGGGTTATATGAGTCGCCATGTTCATTTAGCTCTTCTAGCAGCCAGTAGTGCTCCAGCTCCTCCTAGACCTCAGGAGCCTTATTATGCACCACCGATATCTAGCGCGCCTCCTATGCGGGGTGCTTTCAGAGGTCAGTCCAGCAGACCTGGTCCGAGCCAGTCATAGCCACCACATCCTCCTAGGGCTTATTTTGAGTGTGGTGACACACGTCATATGCTGAGGGATTTCCCCAGACTTGGGAAGGGTGCACCTCCATAGACTTCTCAGCCACAACGTGCCCCACAGAGTTCTCAGGCTATGGTTACAGCTCCAGTTGCTACCCCACCTGCTCAGCTAGCTATAGGTAGAGGTCGGGGAGGTAGAGGTCTCCCTAGAGGGGGAGACCAGGCCAGATACTATGCCCTTCCTACCCGTACCCAGGCTGTTGCCTCTAACTCTGTCATCATAGGTATTATACTGGTTTGTCACAGAGATGCATTGGTTCTATTCGATGCATACTCCACTTACTCTTATGTGTCTTCTTATTTTGCTCAGCATTTAGGTGTACCCCAGGATTCTTTGAGTTCGCATGTTTATGTTTCTACTCCTATGGGAGATTCTCTTATTGTAGACCGCGTTTATCGGTCGTGTTTGGTTGTTCTCAGTGGTTTTGAGACCAGAGTCGATTTATTGTTGCTCAGCATGGTAGATTTTGACATTATCTTGGGCATGGACTGGTTGTCGCCCCATTATGCTATTCTTGATTGTCCCGCCAAAACTGTGATGTTGGCTATGCTAGGTATACCACGTGTTGAGTGGAGGGGTGCTTTAGATCACACTCCCAGTAGAGTTATTTTTTTCCTTAAGGCTCAGCATATGATTGAGAAGGGGTGTAATGCGTATTTAGCTTATGTGAGAGATGTCAGTATTGATACCCCTTCAGTTGATTCAGTTCCAGTAGTATAGGATTTTCCCAATGTGTTTCCAACTGATCTTCTAGGCATGCCGCCTGATAGAGATATTAATTTTGGCATTGATCTATTGTAGGGCACTCAACCCATTTCTATCCCTCTGTATCGTATGGCTCCTCCTGAGTTGAAGGATCAGTTACAGGAATTGCTTGACACGGGTTTTATTCGGCCCAGTGTATCACCTTGGGGTGCTCCTGTCTTGTTTGTGTAGAAAAAAGATGGTTCCATGCGTATGTGTATTGATTATCTCCAGTTGAACAAGGTTATAGTTAAGAACCGTTATCATTTGCCTCGTATTGATGATCTGTTTGACCAGCTTCAGGGCGCACGAGTGTTTTCTAAGATTGATTTGCGCTTAGGTTACCATTAGTTGAAGATTCGGGAGCCAGATATCCCGAAGACTACTTTTAGGACTCGGTATGGTAATTACAAGTTCCTTGTTATGTCATTTGGGCTGACCAATGCCCCAGCGGCCTTTATGCATTTGATTCACAGTGTGTTCCGGCTGTATCTTGACTCATTCGTCATTGTCTTTATTGATGATATTCTGGTGTATTCCCAGAGTCGGGAAGATCATGAGCAGCACCTAAGGACTGTGCTTCAGACTCTGAGAGAGAAAACGTTATATGCTAAGTTCTAGAAATATGAGTTTTGGTTGGATTCAGTGGCATTCTTAGGCCACGTGGTATCGAGTGAGGGTATTCAGGTGGATCCGGAGAAGATAGAGGCCGTGCAGAGTTGGCCCAGACCATCCTCAGCTACCGAGATCCGCAATTTCTTTGGCTTAGTGGGTTACTACCATCGTTTTTTGGAGGGGTTTTCATCGATTGCAGCCCCTATGACCAGGTTGACCCAGAAGGGTGCTCCGTTTCAGTGGACGGAGGAGTGTGAGGTGAGCTTTTAGAAGCTCAAGACAGCTTTGACTACATCCCTGGTTTTGATATTACCTACAGGTTCGGGGTCTTATAAGGTCTATTGTGATGCCTCGAGGATTGGCCTCAGAGCGGTGTTGATGTAGGACCGTAGGGTGATTGCCTACACGTCCAGACAATTGAAGATACATGAGAAGAAATACCCTATTCACGACCTTGAGTTAGCTGCCATTGTTCACGCCCTGAAGATCTGGAGCCATTACTTATATGGTGTGCCTTGTGAGATTTATACTAACCATCGGATCTTGCAGCACTTGTTCAAGCAAAAGGATCTAAATTTGCACCAGAAGAGGTGGTTAGAGTTGCTAAAGGACTATGCCATCACTATTTTGTATCACCCGGGCAAGGCCAATGTGGTGGCCGATGCTTTGAGTCGTCGGGTAGAGAGTTTGGGGAGTTTGGCTTATTTACCAGCATCGGAGAGGCCTATGGCAATGGATGTTCAGGCCTTAGCCAGCCAGTTTGTGAGATTGGATCTTTCGGAGGCCAGTCGGGTTCTAGCTTGCGTGGTTTATCGGTCTTCCTTATTTGATCATATCAGGGAGCGGCAGTATGATGACCATCATTTGCTTGTCTTCAAGGACAAGGTTCAGTACGGTGATGCCAGAGATGTGACTATTGGTGATGATGGGGTATTAAGGATGCAGGGTCGGATTTGTGTACCCAATGTTGATGGGCTTCGAGAGTTAATTCTAGAGGAGGCCCACAGCTCGCGGTATTCCATTCATCCGGGTGCCGCAAAGATGTATCAGGATTTGAGGCAGCACTACTAGTGGAGACGGATGAAGAAAGATAAAGTTGGATTTGTAGCTCAGTGCCTCAACTGTCAGTAGGTGAAGTATGAGCACTAGAGACCGGGTGGGTTGCTTCAGCAGATAGAGATTCCAGAGTGGAAGTGGGAGCAGATCACCATGGACTTTGTAGTTGGGTTCCCACGGACTTTGAGAATGTTCGATGCTATTTGGGTGATTGTGGATCAGCTGACCAAGTCCGCTCACTTATTCCTGTGTGTACTACTTATTCCTCGGAGCGGTTAGCGGAGATCTATATCCGGGAGATTATTCGTCTGCATGGTATTCGGGTTTCCATCATTTCAGATAGAGGTACTCAGTTCACATCATGGTTCTGGAGAGCCGTTCAGCATGAATTGGGTACTCGGGTGGAATTGAGTATATCATTTCACCCGCAGACGGACGGACAATCTGAGTGCACTACTCAGATTCTTGAGGATATTCTCCGTGCGTGTATGATTGAGCTTGGAGGGTCTTGGGATCAGTTCTTTCCATTGGCAGAGTTTGCTTACAACAACAACTATCAGTCCAACATTTAGATGGCACCGTATTAGGCTTTATATGGTAGGTGGTGTAGATCTCCGGTAGGGTGGTTTGAGCCGGGTAAGGCTAGACTATTGGGCATAGACTTGGTTCAGTATGTTTTAGAGAAAGTTAAGGTGATTTGGAAGAATTATGCGGACCAGAAGGTTCGTGATTTTTCCTATATGTTTGGAGAGCGGGTTCTGCTTCGGGTTTCGCCTATGAAGGGCGTTATAAGATTTGGGAAGAAAGGAAGTTGAGTCCGAGGTTTATTGGCGCTTTTGAGATATTGAGGCATGTTGGGGAGGTTGCTTATGAGCTTGCCTTACCTCCCAGCTTGGCAGGAGTTCATCCGGTATTTCATGTTTCGATGCTCCGAAGGTATCACGGCGATCAGTCGCACGTGTTGGATTTCAGTTCAGTCTAGTTGGACAAGGATCTATCCTATGTTCAGGAGCCAGTGGAAATATTGGACAAGCAGGTTAGAAAGCTGAGGTCAAAGAACATTGCATCAGTAAAGGTTCAGTGGTGGGGCTAGCCAGTTGAGGAGGCGACCTGGGAGACCGAGCAGGATATGCGTAGCCGTTACTCTCATCTTTTCACTACTTCAGGTATATCTTTACGCTTGTTCGAGGACGAACGAATGTTTAAGTGTAGGAGGATGTGAGGACCCGTCCAGTCGTCTTAAGAATTTACGCCCCGATCCCCTATTAACTTCTTCCCCCGAGTTTATTTCTGCTATTTTGATTTGCTGGGACGTTCGGTTTTGAGTTTCGGAAAGTTTTGGGACACTTAGTCCCTAAATGAGAGCTTAAGTGTTGGAAAGTTGACTGTAGTTGGAACAGTGTGAAGACGGTCGCGGAATGGCAATCCGATGGTTCCGTTAGCTCCTTTGGGTGATTTCGGGCTTAGGGGCGTGTTCGAATTATGTTCTGGAGGTCCGTAGCAAATTTAGGCTTGAAATGCCGAAAGTTAAATTTTTGAAGTTTCCGGTCCGATAGTGAGATTTTGATCCGAAGGTCAGAATGGAATTCCGGAAGTTGGAGTAGCTCCGTAATGTTGAATGTGACGTATGTGCAAAATTTCAGGTCACTCGGACGATTTTTGATAGACCTTTTGATCAAAAGCGTATTTTTAGAGTTTTTGGAATTTTTAGGCTTGAATCCGATAAAAAATAGGTGTTTTGATGTTGTTTTGATCGTTCTGAAGGTTGGAACAAGTTTGAATGATGTTTTAGGTTTGGTTGGCAGGTTTGCTTGAGGTCCCGGGGGCCTCGGGTGTGTTTCGGATGCTCAACGGATCATTTTAAGTTGTAAAAAAGTTGTTGATTTTGTTTCAGCTATTGCAGAGGTATTTTACTCTTTGCGTTCGCGAGTGGACCCTCGCGTTCGCGAAGAATCAATTGAGGAAGGTGAAATTTAAGCCTTCGTGTTCGCGAGGAAGGCTCCGCGTTCGCGAAGGGCTAAGTGTTTGTGCATCCCGTTTGTGTGGGTGGTGTCGCGTTCGTATAGAAGAAAATGAGCGACTGAGCTTCAGTGGATTTAATTCATCGCGTTCGCGATAGGTGGAACGCGATCGCGAAAGCCTGTCTAAGTAAAGCATCGCATTCGCGAGGGGTTGGTCGCGATCGCGTAAGAGGAAAAATGATCAAAGTTATTTTGTGTTTGCGTTCGCGAATAAGGAATTACCTGGGCAGATATAATATTTCAAAATCGAGGGTTTAGCCATTTTTATCAAAACTTAAGCTTGGGAGCTCGGATTTGAGCGAGATTTTGAGGGATTTTCAGAGATATCGATTGGGTAATGATTCTTAACTTCTTTTTTCTTGTAACCCATTAATCTAAACATGAATTCGTCATTTAATTTTGGAATTTGTATGAAAATTGGGGGAAGTTCTTAGACCACGAATTTGAGTTTTGATTGGGGATTTGACATTGGATTGGGATAATTTTTATATGGTTAGACTCGTGAGGGTGTAAGAATTCTGGAAATGTAAATTTTACCTGATTCCGAGACGTGGGCCCGAGGGGCGTTTTGGTCATTTTACCTAATTTCACGTATTAGCTTAGAATTTAATTGTAGAATCAGTTACTTGAAGTGTTATTTACGTTATGAAATTCAATTGAATAGCTTTGAGCCATTTGGAGTCGAGTACTCGTGGCAAGAGCGTGGTTTCGGGTTGATTTAGAGCCGGTTCGAGGTAAGTGGCTTGTCTAACCTTGTGTGGGGGGACCTTTCCCTTAGGATTGGTATATTTGGTAATTGAAATTCCTTGTACGTGAGGTGACGAGTGCGTACTTGTGCTAATTATTGGAAATCCAATTTTTATTAAGTAATCACTAGTATGTTTCCTTTCCTGTTTTTACTACTTGCACTATTAAGCTTGTTGTTAGCTTAGGAAAGCATGTCTAAGTGACTTAATTGCTTTATTTGCTCAACCTGCCTTACCTGCATTCTGTGCAGCATGCTCGGCTAGAATCACTTGTTGCCTTAATATGAAATTTTGCCATTTCTGTATATTTTCCTGTTGCTGCTGTGTAGTTATTTTGGGACTACGGATGTGGGATTCCGGTAGCTCCCCCTTGTCTGTTTTTTTTGGACTACGGATGTTGAATTCCGGTAGCTCCCCCTTGTCTGTTTATTTTAGGACGACGGATGTGGGATTCAGTAGATCCCCCTGCACAGTTATATGGAACTACGGGAATGCACTCGGTAGATTTTCCCAGTACTGGGTATTTACTTTTGGGACTACAGAACGAGATTTTAGTAGATCCCCGCTCACTATGAGTGGGACTACGGGATGGGATCCCGGGGGATCTATTGGATATGTACATATGTGACTACAGGACGATATCTTGGGAGATCCCCGGTTGTTATTTTGGTGCTAAGTCGCATTTCTTCCTGTGTTTTGCCTTATTTTCTGCAACAGTTGTTGTTGCCCTTTTTATAACCTGTGTTAATTTTACCACTATATTTATTTATACTGTTCTGTTCTACACTGGCGAACTTTATATTTTATTTAACTTTAATAGGGACCTGACCTTCCTCGTCACTACCCAACCGAGGTTAGGCTTGGCACTTACTAAGTACCGCTGCGATGTACTCATGCCCCTTCTGCGCATGTTTTTCATGTGTAGATCAAGGTACTGCGACTCAGTCCTATCACCCGTAAGGCGAGGCGTCTGCTCTAGAGACTTCGAGGTACATCTGTCGCGTCCGTAGACCGAGGAGTCCCTTTCTATTCTAGCTGTTAAACATTGCCCTTATGTATTTTCTTTCTTGTTAAATATTTTGGAGTTAGACTGTTAGATATTCAAAGGCTTGTGGTTCCGTGAGTTTTCGGGTTTTGGGATAGTGTTTTAGATTCTGAGAAGTTGTGTTGTATATGCTGAGCGACATTCTATATACTGTATTTCATTCGGTTATTTTTTTGTCTTTTAATTAATATTTCCGCAAGTTTTTGTTTATTTTCCGCATTCGTTAGGCTTACCTAGTCGTAGAGACTAGGTGCCGTCACGACGATTCACGGAGGGCGAACTGGGTTCGTGACAGATTAAGTTGTCTGAATTTGAATGCACATCTGAATATCAAGATGTGTATTAAGATTAAGACATTTGAATCTGAATACACATCTGAATATATTAAGATGTGTACTAAGATCTGAAAAGAAATAATTAAGACGGTTTGATTTTTAACATCTGAATGTATAAAATTATCTTTATTTAAAAATTAATAAAGATAAAATTCAAATGAAATACTAACTAATCTAATATTCTATCAATAAAATATATAGTTTTTTAAAATATGATAGTTGTTGGTGGTGATGACTAACGGGTGAATGCCGACTAGAGGCGGTGGTTGGTGGTAGTTTTGGTTGATGATGGTGGTTCATGCTAGTAGCTAGTAGTGATTGGTAGTGGTGGTGATTATGATTGAGTATGGTGATGGTGGGTGATGATAGTTAATAATGGAGGGTAGTGGTAGTAGTTGTGACTGAGGAAGGTGGTGGGTGGGTGGTGATAGGTTATAATGATGAGTAGTGCCGGCGGTGGTTGTTGATGGTAATTGGGTGGTCAGTTGTGATAGTTGAGGTGGATGAGTGTTGATTGTGGGTGAGAATGAAGGTGGTCGGAATGATGGGGATATTGGGTGGTGATGGTCGATAATGGTGGCGGCTATAATTGAGGATGATGGTGGCGTGGTGGTGGTGGTGGTAGGGGTAGTGGTGGTGGTGGCGTGGTGGTGGTGGAGGTGGTGGTGGTTGAGTATGGTGGTGGCGGCGGCATGGTGGTAGTTGATAATGGTAGGTGGTGGCGGCAGTTAATAATGAATATGTGATAGAATCTTAATGAAATTAAGTATCTGTTATAGATCTTAATCATACAGACTTATTCAGACCTATTAAGTGGTTGTAAAGTAAAAAAACAAGCACACTTAATGATTAAGATATGAATAATTAAGATTCAGACTTTAGAAACAAACGCACTTAATGTCTGAGATCTGAATGATTAAGATTCACACCTCCATTAAGTGCAAACAAATGACCAATCCTATTATCAATCCTATTATATCAATCTTAACATGGTTACCTAAACATTGACTTCCAAAGTCCAATATCGGTATACCCTTTGACCCTTTTATGTAAACTTTATTGCAACTCTACACAAACTTTTTTACAAGCCCAGTGTAAGTTCAAGATAAGATTAATTAGTTTCTCTTGTATACTAATTTTTGGTTCAATTCTCTCACAATCCAAAATCCAACTAGTCGTGATGACACATAACCCAACCCGCTAGGTAAGCCAATTAACAATTATCCAATTTCAATGAAATTAATAAAATAATTAAATATAAAAGTTAATTGAATCTTATACATTTCCCAAGGACTGGTAGTACAAATCATGAGCTTCTAAAATTAGAATTTACAAAGTTGGTATAGACTAAATGCATTATCTGTTCGAAAAGTACATAAACAAATTTATATATTCTAAGGCTACAATGAACAAGAGGCAGCTACAACCTCAACACAGGTACGTCTTCGATGCCAACTCCCGTCGATCACAGCAACATTAGCAGTCAACATCTGCACGCAAGGTGCAGAAGTGTAGTATGAGTACAACCGACCCCATGTACTCAATAAGCAACAAATCTAACCTTAGGTTAAAAGTAGTGACGAGCTAGAACAAAGATCGAGTCTGGACTCAATGGCCAACAACAGTTCATAACAATGTAAATCAAGTAATAAAAGAAGTAACTCAGAGATAAAAATATCAACTTATTCATACTTCCCGAAAATAGTTCTGCTTTTCAAGTATATTAGTAAAAACCCAAGTCTTTTGCCGAAGTTATAAAAAATATGAGTAAGATTGAAAATAATAATTTTTTTCCCAAAAGCTTTCCACGGTAAATGCTTCATTTTCAAATGGCACGAGGAAAATGCATCTCTATGCCTATATATCAATATGTGTGAGAAGTCATGAATGACGTGATACCGTACAACATGAGGAAAAATGCATCTTTATGCCTGTATGTCAAATGTGTATGTCAAATGCGATGCAACTTAGTGATAAAACCATATGCATACTCTGCAAAGTATCAATTCGCTCAGTCATCCCAGTCACTCTATCCTTACAGCCACTCAGTCCTCACAATCACTCAGTCCTCACAACCACTCAGTCCTCATAGTCACTCAGTCCTCCCAATCACTCGGCACTCGCACTCAGTTGGTACTTGCGCTCACTGGGTTGTGTACAGACATAAGAGAGGCTCATTTAGACCAAGCGCTATAATCTGTACGGACAACTCACATGATGCACATACATCTCACGTGCTATAGTATCAATATTCTCACAATCAGGCCCTCGACCTCACTCAGTCATCAATATCTCCAGTCTCTCGGGCTCTCAATGTCATGAAATATCAGCCCAAAAATAATGATGTGATGTATCAATAAATAGTAACAGAGACTCAGATATGATATGCATGTGAATGCGTATGACTGAGTATGCAATTCAATGAAAGCAGATAGCTTAACAGTAGAAATGACCTCGGTGGGTCCCAACAAGATAAGCATGTAGCCTAGTCATGGATTCTAGCATGGATCACACCTCAATAACTTAAGTACGTAGAAATTTCATTGTTACAGGCAAGATCAGGTAACTATACAGTACCACGAAAAACAACGAAGTCACAATTCACATAGTACACGCCCACGCACCCGCCACCTAGCATGTGCGTCACCTCAATATCAATCACATAACATGTAATTCGGGGTTTCATACCCTTAACACTAAGTTTAGAAGTGTTACATACCTTGAACGAGCCAATTCCACTATCGAGCAAGCCAATTGATGCTACAAAAATGTCATCCCGCGTGGTTCGACCTCCGAACGGCTCAAAACTAACCTAAAGCAACTCAAATACATCAAACAATGCCGAAGGAGCCAATCCCAATCGCTAAAGGTCAAATCTTGAATCAAAATCCCAAAAATCGGCCAAAAAGTCCAACCCAATCCCGCGCTTCTGTACCCGACAAAACTCACAAAATCCGACAACCCATTCAATTACGGGTCCAACCATACTAATTTCACTCAAATTCGACTTTAAATCAGTGTTCAAAACTCAAAAATTTGATTTATGAAGTTTTAGACAAAAACCCTTATTTCCTCTTTAAATTCATCAACTAATTGCTAAAAATGAAGATAGATTCATAAAATATAATCAAAATTGAGTGTAGAATACTTACCCTAATCCTTGTGATGAAAATTGCTCCATTCCGAAATCCATAGCTTAATATGTGATAAAAATGACCAACCTTCGAACTTATAACATTCTGCCCAGCGATTCCGCATATGCGGTGAAAATGTTACAATTGTAACCTCCACTTCTGTAGATAAAATCTCGCCTCTACGAAGCCTATGGAGACCGGCCCTTCCGCACTTGCGGACATTCTCAGCCTCTACGCACGCACAGGTGCGCCAACCAAGTCCCGCTTCTGTGCCACACGCCGCTTCCGTGGCTAATCATACGCTACTGCGGACGCGCAGAGGCGCCCTAACTTCTGCTTCTGCGATCTTCCTCACCAGCTAACACCTCGCTCCTGTGACTCCTCTATCTCTTCTGCAACCATCGCACCTTCTCAACCCAGCCGTAGGTGCAATCACACCAGAACCAGCAGCCAACACCAGTCTTAGCCAAAACTTCCAAAATGCTCCGAACCTCGTCTGAAATTCACCTGAGCCCCTGGGGACCCCGTTCGAATATACCAACAAGTCGAATAACATAATACAGACCTACTTGAGTCCTCAAATCACGCATAAGAACATCGAATCGACGAATCACACCTCCAGTCGAACTTAATGAACTTTGAACTTTTCAACTTTCAAAACTCGTGCCGAGACATAGCAAATCAATCCAGAATGAACCCAAATTTTGCATACAAGTTCCAAATGACATAACGAAGCTACTCCAACTCCTAGTGCCACAATCCAAAACCAATATCCACAAAGTCAACTCTTGGTCAAACTTTTGAACTTTCCAACCTTTCAAATTTCTAATTTTCGCCAACTTGTGCCGAAACCTTCTATAAACATTCAAATGCAAATCCGGGCATACGCCCGAGTCCAAAATTACCATCCGGACCTACCAGAACCATCAAAACTCCGTTCGAGGGTCAAATTCATGAAAATTCAAACTTGATCAACTCTCCCAATTTAAATCTTCAGCAATGAAATCCAATATTCCAAATCGATTTCGAATAACCTGAAAATCAAAACCGACAATTCACATAAGTCATAATAAATCATATGGAGCTACTCATGCTTGTAAACTACCGAGCAAAGTGTAAATTCTCAAAACAAATGGTCGGGGTCATTACATCCTCTCTCACTTAAACATATGTTCGTCCTCGAACGTGCCAAGAGTTGTTTTCAAAGCCATCAAACCACCGTGTAACCTTACCATGCACATATCTGGGGGTGATCCCACGTCACCCTACCCCATATAGGCCTGATAATATAACATAACAGAAATTTCTTAATTCAACCTAGCCCATAATCCTTGGAATCTATTTTCCAACATTCGGAATTCCCTACAAGACTCGAACCTCACATTCTACACACTGTATAAGTCTGAACAAGCTATATCAAGCCATAACCATAATCCAAGATGTAATCACATGATATACCGCATAACTCAAATACTCATAGCAATAATTTCTAAGCACAACAGCTACTCAAAACAACCCAATACCGGTAATAAACCTCATATCAGATAAAACCCCATTCTGAAACCTTCGTACACTGCTAATGATGAAAGAAACACATAGAACTCATTACCATTCATCAGATCAACAAGTCAATGGAGCTCCATCTCCTTCAACAAGAACTATAACAAATTTTCTAAGCCGACTACCGTTATTATCCTTCCATATATGCTGTAATCAAATCTGATAATATCCATTCTAAGTCAAATGACCTCATCTCATCCAACATGACCACTCTAGTGACAAGCCACATCAATACAATCTAAAGCCACAACCCGTGCAATCGGTGCACCTATAAGCAACATTCCAATGTACTCAATCATGGAAAATGGCTCAAACGAGAGAAATGTCCCTCAAGATTAACAAGTACCGCCACAACGAAATGCTGAAAATCCATCACACACTGTAGAACCATCACACGACTCTAACATAAAGGTTCATATCCTAACATAACTCCGCTGTAATGTGTGATCCCATCCAAACGATGGTCCATATTATATACCTCGAGCCACCATACTCAAAATCAATAACCACGCAAAATTCGACATCAAGTACCCAAAGTGAATTACCATAAGCATGGAACAACAAATGATACAATGCCTCACAAAACCCAAAAGAACATAAGCAATACGCAATCAATCATGCAACACCCAAATACTCATCTCGCTCAAATTCCGCTATAAGGCCCCAATAGAACCGCACCATAGGTGCATATAACTAACGAATCACAACTCCTCATAGCATAGAATAGTAAATCAAATATCATTTCAGAACAAGAATAAACTCAACAACAACTGAATGGCACATCCCTCAACAATAGCAGTGTGTAGCCAACCAATCCCACTCGGTGTAGAATACCCATCCTAATTGGGCCTACCAATGGACCCCCAAATAAACTCTAGTCACCCATAAATAGATAAATAACCCTCTGAAAGCCTACAATGACTAAATCATAACACATACTATCATCTGGCTAGCTTCGGCCACACTTCATAGTCCACAACCATGAAACAATTTGCTCCTGAGTACTCCCAGTCTTCAAATCCATAGATTACACGAACCACCATATCTGATCCCAAATCCACCGCCCGAATGTCTAACACATCTCTCATACACGATCATCCCACGAGGAATACTTCTATAATTCTTCCGTGCCATATAGAAAAATTTGAATATCATCAGTCGGTCAACTAGGAGAGTGCCGCAATACCAATGAAGTATCCATAAATCAAAACACAGCGCTCCTTCTGAAATGTACACTCTCATCAAGCAATACAAATTAGTAATATCATTTACCTAGTCATTTGAAACCGTCCATGCTGCCTGAGAATTTTATGTCATTCCCTTCAAACCTGAACCGTGACTCTTCTCATGAAAATCTCAATCCTACACAACACACTGCATATACCATGCCATCATATGAAAAGTATGAGAACCTCATAATACACTCCTAGTCACAAGAAACTACTTACTCAATTAGCCAAGAACCTTCTATTTGATCTCATCTAGGAGAAAATCACTTTACGCCACATGTTGCTCACGCCAATAGGAAATATACTCCTCGAACCGTGGTAGTAACCATCAAGAACTCTTCGAAACCCATTTGCACATAGTCAAGCCATCAGAACTAAATCTCTCTAACTCAACCAAGACACGCAGGTCACCAAAAAAACCCAAGAGCATTACCACGAGATACCTGTAGAAACTCGCCACATCATAAGTACCCAATGAGCCAATCATATCCATTACCATGCTGATCCAACCTATTACCAAGTTGTCCAAATTCTCTGAGTTCCTTCTAAATAACCCTCAAGTTGACACTTTTCCTTGCCAAAACACCATGATCCTTAACCAAAACTCACCCCACGAACTCTAGAATAGAACCACACCGCCCTAAGGCCCATAAGCCGCTGAATTCCCTTTGAAGTACCCCAAAAGTACCACAACCGAGATACTTACTCTGAAGAGACCTTCTGCGAACCCAAAACTATTTTCCTTTACCTCCTTGATACTGAAGTATATAATCCACAATGTTATAGAAATGCCACAAGTCTCGACACCATCCAACTTAAATCTCAAATTCTAGCCATATACAAATCTGAAAAATTCTCAATCGCTACACATAAATCTTGAATCCATTAGAACCTTCTCGAGAGTCATCCACTCTGCTGAAATCTTAATTACATCGCCCAAACAAGCCGAATGACCTGTGCCCCATTAACACGACGACATCCAGAGAAGTAATCCTCACCTTAACACAATCAAGAAAATTCCTACTCCATACACACTACATCCTTCATGAATAACCACTTAATCATTCCATGAATTCCCATATATCTGTAGAGTTTAATACAAACCATATCCAAAAATTCCCTCACTCGAGTCATCCTCGAACTCAACCTCTGCAAGTCATATCTGATTCACAAGTGTACCTCAAACCGAAACTAATATAACACATAACCGTGCAATTAACTCGTCGATAGCAGACTCCCCCACTTGGCTCAAAGCCAAGGGATAAAACATCTAATAATTACAATAACCACACCCCATACTACCATAATACCGCAGTGAGATTCAACTAAATCCTTCGTAAGCTCATGTAACACACACTATCTAATACCTCAAATCATCTGTAAATCTCGCATTTGTCCTCGTGACAGTTAAGCCAACTTCCACAAGTGGTCCCAACTCAAATTGTAACACATATAATTCTTTGGTAAAGGAGAACTCCCTACAAAACAACATAGGGATCACGCAACCTCAGGACATCCCGCAGGAGTAACCCACCTGCCTTGCCTCAAACTGACATCTCCTTTTACCCTTCCACAACCACAAATACTACGCCATCACTTAAACTTCCTGAGTCTGAACTCATAACACGACATGAAAATCTACTTCACTCCATAATTAAACAACAAGAAAGATCTTTCAACACACCCATAACTCGAGATTATACGTCAAATCAAGACAGAAATCAAGTATCCAATAGTCCTTTCCACATCTCAAGCAAACTCTTCTCTTCACATTCAAGCAATCTGAACATTTCCCGCAGTCACATCATACCCTTTGTGTGGCTATCCAACCACTCATCTAGTCAAAATTTCCACTCATAGGGATATTAGCAGACATATAAATCCAAAAGCACGTGCTCACATAACCGAAATCTTCGTGCTCCAGCTACAACAAAAAACCCAGCCTCAAGTCCTCTAGACTGGCCCATCATCAGCACACAAAAATCACATCTCGCAACTCATCCACAGAATTACAAGCCGGCGATGCACAGCTGATACCGAGCGCTCATGTACGCATACGAATGCGTGGAAGGAATTCAAAGAGTTAAGCTTCAAGCTAAATCAATGCCACACGATAAGGAAAGAAAGATGGGAAGGTTATCATAAATGCCCTGTAGCCTCTCGAAGATAGGTATGGATATTATCATATCGATCCGCAAGACTCTACTAGATACTTGTTCATGACTTGTAGAACCTGTGAACCTAAAGGTCATAAACCAATCTGTCACGACCCAAAATCTAATTAGTCGTGATGGCACCTAAACCAACCCGCTAGGTAAGCCAATTAACTATTATCCAATTCCAGTGAAATTAATAAAACAATTAAATAGAAAAGTTAACTGAATCTTATACATCCTCCAATGACTGGTAGTACAAATCATAAGGTTCTAAGATTAGAATTTACAAAGTTTATATGAAATAAATACATTATCTGTTCGAAAAGCACATAAACAGATTTATATATTCTAAGGCTACCATGAACAAGAGGCAGCTACAACCGGAACACAAGTACATCTTCGATTCCAGCTCCCGTCGATCGTAGCAACCTTAGCAGTCAACATCTACACGCAAGGTGCAGAAGTATAGTATGAGTAACACCAACCCCATGTACGTACTTAATAAGTAATAAACCTAACCTTAGGTCGAAAGTAGTGACGAGCTAGACCAAAGGCCGGGTCCGGCCCCAATGGCCAACAATAGTTCCTAACAACGTAAAGCAAGTAATAAAATAAGTAACTCAGAGATAAAAGCTCAGCTTATTCATAGTTCCTGAAAATAGATCCACTTTTCAAGCATATCAGTGAAAATCCAAGTCTTTTACTGAAGTTGCTAAAAATATGAGTAAGTTTAAAAACTGTAAAAAAAAAATAATTCCATAAGCTTTCCATGGTAAATGCTTCATTTTCAAATGGCATGAGGAAAATGCATCTCTATGCCTATATGTCAATATGTGTGAGAAGTCATGAATGACATGATACCGTACAACATAAGAAAAAATTCATCTATGCTTGTATGTCAAGTGTGCATGTCAAATGCGATGCAACTCAGTGATAAAACCATATGCATACTCTCCAAAGTATCAATTCACTCGGTCTTCCCAGTCACTCAGTCCTTACGGCCACTCAGTCATTCAGTCCTCCCAGTCACTCAGTCCTCACAGCCATTCAGTCCTCATAGTCACTAAGTCCTCCAAATCACTCTGCACTCGCATTCAGTAGCTACCTGCGCTCACTAGGGATGTATACAGACTCCGGAGGGGCTCCTTCAGCCGAAGTGCTATAATCTACACGGACAACTCACGTGCTATACTATCAGTATCCTCACAATCAGGCCCTTGGCCTCACTCAGTCATCAATCTCTCCAGTCTCTCGGCCTTTCAATGTCATGAAATATCAGCTCAAAAATAATGATGTGATGTATCAATAAATATAACAGAGATTGAGATATAATATGCATGTGAATGCGTATGACTAAGTATGTAATGCAATGAAGGCAGATAGCTCAACAACAGAAATGACCTTGGTGGGTCCCAACAGGATAAACATGTAGCCTAGTCATGGATTCTAGCATGGATCACAACTCAATGACTTAAGTATGTAGAAATTTCATGGTTACATGAAAGATCAGGTAACTACATAGTACCACAAAAAACAACGGAGTCACAATTCACATGGTGCACACCCACGCGCCCGTCACCTAGCATGTAAGTCACCTCAATACCAATCACATAACACGTAATTTGGGGTTTTATACCCTCACCACTAAGTTTAGAAGTGTTACTTACCTCAAACGAGCCAATTCCACTATCGAGCAAGCCACGCGATGCTCCAAAAATACCATCCCAAGCGTTCTGACCTCCGAACGGCTTGAAACTAATCAAAAGCAACTCAAATACATCAAAAAAACTCCAAAGGAACCAATTCCAATTGACAAAGGTCAAATCTTGAATCAAAAGCCCAAAAATTGGCCAAAAAGTCCAACCCGATATCGTGCCTCAAAACCCGACAAAATTTACAAACTCCGATAACCCATTCAAATACAAGTCCAACCATACTAGTTTCACTCAAATCCGACTCCAAATCGGTGTTCGAAACTCAAAAATTTGATTTATGAAGTTTTAGACAAAAACCCTAATTTCCTTTTTAAATTCACCAACCAATTGCTAAAAATGAAGATAGATTCATGAAATGTAATCAAAACCGAGTGTAGAACACTTACCCCAATCCTTGTGATGAAAATGGCTCTAAACATCGCTCCATTCCGAAGTTCATCACTCAATATGTGATAAAAATGACCAACCCTTGAACTTATAACATTCTATCTGGCGATTTCGCATATGCGGTAAAAATGTCGCATCTGCAACCTCTACTTCTGCAGGTAAAATGTCGCCTCTGCGAAGCCCATGGAGACGGGCCTTCTGCACATGCAGACATTATCGGCCTCTGCGCACACACAGGTGTGCCAACCAACTCCCGCTTCTGCGCCACACGCCGCTTCTGCGGCTAATCATGCGCTTCTGCGGACGTGCAGAAGCGCCATAACTTCCGCTTCTGCGGTATTCCTCACCAGCTCACACCTCGCTCCTATGACTCCTCTGTCGCTTTTGCGACCATCGCACCTGCGCAACCCAGCCGCAGGTGCGATCACACCAAAACCAGAAACCAACACCAACCTTAACCAAAACATCCAAAATGCTCCAAACCTCATCCGAAACTGACACCGAGCCCCTCAGAACCCTGTCCGATTATACCAACAAGTCCAATAACGTAACACGGACCTACTTGAGGCCTCAAATCACGCATAACAATATCGAATCGATGAATCACGCCTCAAATCAAACTTTATGAACTTTGAACTTTTCAACTTCCAAAACTCGTGCCGAGACATAGCAAATCAATCCGGAACAAACCCAAATTTTGCACACAAGTCCCAAATGACATAACAAACTTATTCCAACTCCCGGTGCCACAATCCGAACCTGATATCCACAAAGTCAACTCTCGGTCAAACTTTTGAACTTTCCAAACCTTCAAATTTCCAATTTTTGCCAATTTTTGCCGGAATCTTCTAGAAACATTCAAATGTAAATCTGGGCATACGCCCGAGTCAACACCATCCGGACCTACCATAACCATCAAAACTCCGTTCCGGGTCAAATTCACAAAAAGTCAAACTTGGTCAATTCTCTCAATTTAAAGCTTCAACAATGAAATCATTTCTTTCACATCGATTCCGAATAACCTGAAAACCAAAACCGACGATTCACATAAGTCATAATACATCATACAGAGCTACTCATGCCCGTAAATTACCGAGCGAAGTGCAAATACTCAAAACGACCGTTCAGATCGTTACATACTCAAAAATCCCTTAAACATGCATGATAATCAACTTGGGAAAGGCTTTGGGTTTTTAAGGGGTTGTAATAGGGATTACTGGTATCGTTTCATACTGGAATACTCTCTCAGCTCTTGCCCTAAGAACATAGGCTAACGGGTGAACCTCAATATAATTTGGTGTCAATTATTTTCTTCTCTGTCCTCTTTAATTTATACGTGATTGTGTGCTACTCTGATCATTTATCGCTTAACATCAAACTAATGTGAAAGTTATACTTCCGGGGTTTTTGTGTAGTAAAGATTAATTAGTGGCCAAATTAAAGCAACTAATCATATATAATATCTTCAGTCAAATATATTCTATAGTTGGTTAAACAGTGGATACGACGTTGATATAGTTATTTGCTAATTTTGCTATGGCTATGACTTGAACCTTTTTACGTGAGAGGTTGAAAGAAAGAAAGAGAAAGAAGGGTTCAACACTTGCTTTGGAGCGAAAGTAGCTCCCAACCATTAACTAATAATTATACTATAATTCTCCTTAATCTCCCAAACAAAAAACTCTTATGTTTTTTCTTTTTTCTTTTTTCATTGTGCTTTTTCTCATGTTTGAAACTCTTCCTCTTTCCTAAGATACTTTTCTTTTGGGGGGGAAAGAGAGAGGAAGAGTTTCATTAATCATGTGAATTATTTGAACAAGAAGAAGAAGAAAAAAGAATATCAAGAATTGGCAAGATGTTGCAAAGAGCTGCAAGCAATGCTTATTCATGGTGGGCAGCAAGCCACATTAGGACCAAACAATCCAAATGGCTTGAACAAAGCCTTCAAGGTATTTTTTTTCACAAAAATGAAAATAAAAAGTCAAATGGGTTTTTGGTCTTGGTATTTTTTTTTTTAATTTTTTTTTTTGCTTTTTTGTTCTTTTTTGGGAAGGACAACCTTGGCGTAACTGGTAAAGTTGTTGTCATGTGACCAAGTGGTTATGGGTTCAAGCCGTGAAAACAACCTCTTGCAGAAATGCAGGGTAAGGCTGTATACAATAGACTCTTGTGATCCGGCCATTCTCCTCACTCCACCCATAATGGGAGCTTAATGTACTGGAATGTCCTTTTTTGGTTGAATTTACAATATTGATTAAAAAAGAGCATATAAAAAATGTATATTTTGTTGTTGGGAGAGAAGGGGAAGGCTTAAAGTATTCAAACATGAATATATGATATGTCATAATAAGGCTAATAATTTGTTTTGTAGGAAAATTTCTTGCTTATATTTTGATTAAAGTCTAAGAATTCTGAATATATTTCCAGTTTTATTCTCTATATTTCATTTTTTGTTTACACTATAATGCTTTTTCCCCTCCCTTTTTGTTCAATTAGTTTAAAACCAGGCTCAAAAATACAAAGGGTTCTAAATATCTGCTAGATTGATCAATCTTATTATAACAACAACAATTACGCTTCAATCCTAAATTAGTTGGAGTTGGTTGTATGAATGCAATATCATAAATGCTCTATTTGGGTCTAAAATATTTCAATGGTCTATATTTAAAGATTATCTAACACTAGAGCCTCTCTAATATATTCTAGTGGTTTATCTGCAAATTGCACAAATCTTGTTGCGAAAAAGGGTAACCCGATGCACAAGGCATCCCGCGTTTAACAACAATCGAAGATGTGTGATATAGACAGCCTACCCTAGTGCATACATTAGTGGTTGCTTTCATGGCTCGAACCCTTGACCTATAGGTCACACAGAAACTACTTTACCGTTATTCCAAGAATCCCCCAGGGGGTGTGATGTAGACAGCCTATCCTAATGCATACATTAGTGGTTGCTTCTATTACTCGAACCCGTGACCTACAAGTCAACAGAGACTATTTTAACGTTGCCCAAGGTTCCCTTTCTTATTGAGAAAGAACCTAAAATAGTAAATATAAACACAATAGTACTATTACATTGCTAATATCCCCTTAAGGAGGGAGAGTTGTTTCAAAGTGATCAAAAGTGGTGTTGTCAATCAAATGTGCCATTTTCTTTCTATTCTCTCTTGGAAGCTCCTGCATTTTTTTCTTGCTTTGTACTAGTTATACTATTTGTTATAGAAACAAATAACTCCATTTATATATTTGATTGTGCAGATATGCAAGGGAAGGTGGAAAGTGTGATCAAACTCATTGAAGAGGATGGAGATTCATTTGCAAAAAGAGCAGAAATGTACTACAAGAAAAGACCAGAGCTGATAAACTTTGTGGAGGAATCCTATCGTGCCTATCGCGCATTGGCTGAACGATATGATCATTTATCAAAGGAATTGCAGACTGCTAACAACACCATTGCTACTATTTTCCCTGAACAAATTCAACTAGCAATGGATGAAGAAGACGAATATGGCGCCCCAAGAATCCCAAAAGATTTCACACAAATCGCGCCAAGTGGATCAAACAACATACCAAAGGCTCCTATAAAAGATTTGAAGGGTCTTATGACAACTGCCTCAAAACAAAGGCAAGGCAAGAAATCATCCAAAACAGAAGATGTCGCGAAATCTGGTTTGAACGAAAGTGAAGCTATTGAAGAGATTGACAAGCTTCAGAAAGACATTTTGGCCTTACAAACTGTGAAAGAGTTTGTAAGGAGTTCATACCAAAATGGACTTGAAAAGTACCGGGGACTTGAAAACCAAATCATGGAAAAGCAACAGAAGATATGTGAATTAGAGGATGAATTTGGTGAGGGTCGGGTTATTGAGGATGCTGAGGCTTGTACTTTGATGGCTGAAGCAGCATTGCAATCATGTCAAGAAACATTGACTCAGCTCCAGGAAAAACAAGATATGTATGCACAAGAAGCAAGAGAGGAGTTCCAAAAAATCGAAGATTCTTGTAAGAAACTGCAGTCCTTCAGGCATAAGTATCTTGGTGATAAAATTAGTGACCTAAAGCCAAATGTGTATAATATTTCAAACCAAGAAGTTGGTAAGGAAATAGAATCATCACAGAACAAGATTAAGGACCAAGTTGATGCGAGCTCTAAGGAGTCTTTAACGATGTCACAACTGGCAGAGAAAATCGACGAGCTTGTGAATAAAGTGGTCAACCTAGAAACAGCAGTTTCATCTCAGACTCTTCTTATTGAGAGATTAAGAAGAGAAGCTGATGAACTCCAAGCACAAGTTCAATCTTTGGAAGATGATAAAGCAGCTCTAACTGATGATACACACAATCTGAATATCAGGGTGACGGCGATAGAAGCAAAGTTGCAAACAATTGAGAACCTCAATAAAGATGTTGTGAACCAAAACAGTAGCCTAAGAACTCACTTTGTGGAAGCTCGTACCAGTCTTGACCATTTGTCCGATAAATTGAGTAGCGTTAGACCAGATGAGGAGCACGATGGGATAGATTTATCACCAGATGAAGTGACTACACTTGTTGAAATCAAGTTACAAGAAGAGTTAGTAAAACAAAAAAATCATCCTAGTTCAAGTGAAGGTCCCAAGAACTTAAGTACCATAAAAACTACAGATACAGAATTTCACAACGAGCAAGGTTCTAGCATAGCTGTAAGTGATAATGCGGAAGTTACCAAAACCAGTAAGAAGCATGTCACATTTTTGGAGCCAACGGTTGGAAAAGGTGATGAGAAAGTCTCGGCTCAATCTGGAAGTTGTTTTTATGAGACACAAATACAGAAAGATGCAGAGAAGGATGACGAACTTAACTGGCAACAGATGCTGTTGAGTGGATTGGAGGATAAAGAAAATATTCTTTTAAATGAATATACAACAATTCTCAAGAATTATAAAGAAGTTACAAAGAAGCTAAGCGATATGGAGAAGAAAGATAGAGACGCGGAGTTCAATCTCACACTTCAGATAAGAGAACTGAAATGTGCTATCACAAAAAGGGATGAGGAGATACATAATCTACGTCTAAAATTGAATCTTCTTCAGCAAGGAAATGGTTCGGAAAATAAAGAGTTGAAGGAACAAAAATGCCAAGAATCTGATCCTTCATTTGATCGAAGCTTAAAACCCGAGGATCTGCCACAAAGGAAGGACAAAGATAATCTTATTATAGAGAACGACGAAGAAGACATCAAGACGATTTTGGTTGATCAACATGCATCAGTATCGCCAACTGAGGAAAAACTCCGGATGAGTATTGATGCAATACTAGATGAAAACTTGGATTTCTGGCTAAGATTCAGTTCAACTTTCCATCAAATTCAGAAATTCAAGACAACATTCCACGACTTGCAGCATGAAATATCCAAAATCAAAAACAAAGAGATGCAAGATCACAGCCCTAGAGTAGAAACAAAATCAGAAATAAAGCCAATATATAAACACATGAAGGAAATTCAGAATGAACTGACAGTATGGTTAGCACAAACCTTGTCACTAAAAGATGAACTTGAGCGCAAATTCTCAGCATTATGCAATATTCAAGACGAAATAGCAAATGCTCTAAAGGAGGGAATTGAATCAGATGATATCAGATTCAGCAGTCATGAAGCTGCAAAATTCCAAGGTCAAGTTTTGAACATGAAACAAGAGAACAACAAGGTAAGTGAGGAACTAGAAGCTGGTTTTCGTCGTGTAACTACACTTCAAGTAGATGTTGAGAAGACTATAACAGAATTGGATCAAGAATTTGGACTTACTGGAAACCAATCACAATTAATGAACTCAGTGAATAGATCAAGAATTCCTTTACATTCATTCATCTTTGGAACTAAACCAAAGAAGCAAAAGCGTTCCCTTTTTTCGCGCATTAATCCTAATAGGAAATACTAGCTGCTCCTGAGGGCTTGAGTACCTTTGAATAGCTTTTATTCTTGATCTTGTTTTTCTTCTTTCTTTTTGTTTTCACCTTTCTTGTTCTTTCTCAGGTTATACATGTATCTGTATAGGCTACAAATGGTGGTCATTCTTCTTTCCTTTTTATTTCTGATTTTGCAGTATTTGAGGATTGTATGTATGTTGCAATGTAAAGATTGTTAATAGTCTAAAAATGCAAGGCTTTAAGAAGGGCCTAAAGTGCATGATGATTCGATTTTCGAAATATATAAATATAAAGAGAAAGCCCTCCTCTTGTTTTTCTCTTTCTTTCTTTCGGTCTCCTATTGACGACTTTTTTATGGTCGAAATAAAGTGAATTTGTTTTATTATTAATTTTTTCTTGATTTAAATGTATTTATCAATCAATTTGTGTGTTAATTCAAGAAAGAGTTGTGTACTACTGAGAAAAGAATATACTCTCTACCTTTTCGCCTACCGTTCATCAACATTGTACTTTGCTTTTCCTACTTAATTGTTCTTACTGCCCTAAGCCACCTTGAGGTCACTAGTCTCGAGGTCACTGCTGCTAAGTAACATTGGTTTGATTCACTTCTATCTTTCATTTCTACTTCATATTTCTTGATTATTAATTGGTATTGAACTAAATCACATATCTTTAAAACCACTAATCAAATTTAATTGTTACTCGTATTTTCGAGGTAAACAGTTTGGCGCCACCGTGGGGCTAAAGATAATAGTGATTATTTCTTTACTGATTCTCGTTACACATGTTATCCTTACGATTTTTCTTGTCAAGGTTCTTTGATTCTCAGGCTTAAACATGTCTAACACACAGAACACACATGTTCATGACAACGAAGGTCTTGGGGAAAATAGCAACGCAGGAGTCGATGTACCACCGATAAACCCAGGGGAAGTGCCAAATGTGGAACCTGTTGATGTTAGTTCGCACATTGCTTGGAATGAAGATCTAGGCACGGACCCCGAAGGAAATATACACAGGGAAGCCCAATCCGGTGACCAAAAAACACAAGGAATGGGAGATGGGGGAGTCAGCCTCCAAGTGATATTCGAGATGCTGCAAGCTCAGCAAATCGTCATCGCTCAACTTCAGAGTCAGACTAGAACTCCAAACACAGTCGAACCAGTGAATACTCGGCGTGCTGAACCAGCCCTAAAAAGGCCCGATGAAAGTGGCTTGGGGATTGACCCACTATTATGAGAATGCTCGAGGAACTAACTAAGAGGATCGAGTCCGGAGAAAAGAAAATTGAAGACAATGATAAGAAGGTAGAAACTTATAACCCCCGGGTAGACCAGATACCGGGGGCACCTCCAGTTTTGAAAGGTCTAGGCGCCAAGAAGTTCATACAAAAACCATTCCCCTCGAGTGCGGCTCCGATGCCTATTCCCAAGAAGTTTCGCATGCCCACTATACCCAAATATAAGGGGACAACTGATCCTAACGAGCACATAACTTCATACATTTGTGGGATTAAAGGAAATGATTAGAATGACGATGAGATCGAGTCAGTTTTGTTGAAAAAAATCGGGGAAACACTATCAAAGAGAGCCATGACTTGGTATCACAACTTAGCTCCTAACTCCATTGATTCATTTGCTATGCTAGCAGATGCCTTTGTGAAAGCACACGTCCAGACCATAAAGGTGGCCACGAGAAAATCGAATGTCTTCAAAATAAAGCAAAGGAACGACGAGATGCTAAGGGAGTTTGTGTCCCGGTTTTAGATGGAAAGAGTGGAATTACCACCTGTCTCCGATGACTAGGCAGTACAGGTCTTTATGCAGGGTCTGAATGAAAGGAGCTCGATCGCATCTCGACAGTTGAAGCAGAACTTGTCGAATATCCAGTTGTGACATGGTCAGATGTGCACAATCGTTATCAATCAAAGATCAGGGTCGAGGACGACTAGTTGGGAGCCCCCTCAGGTTCACTTCATCCTAACAGATTCACAGCCAAGCCCCCAAGGGACACAGACCGAGAATCGAGATTCAACAAAGAACGGTATCAGCCATATGCTAATCGAAGGAATAGTGGCCAAAGCTAAAACACTCCTCGGAGCGATCGGAGAAACAATCGAGGTCAAAGTTCTCGGGGACTCATGAGTAAATGCGGGTTCGATAAGCACACCGACCCCACTGATGCCCCTCGATTATCAGAGTACAACTTCAACATAGATGCACCGGGGATCGTCTCAACTATTGGGAGAATCAAAGATACCAAGAGACCGGCCCTTCTCAAAGGAACCCGAACTTGATGTGTAAGTATCATGGCACACATGGTCATAAAATAGAAGATTGCAGGCAGCTAAAGGAAAAAGTGGCTCGTTTGTTCAACGATGGCCACCTTCGAGAATTCCTAAGTGATCGGGCTAAGATTTAATTTGGGGAGAGAGATGCAAGGAAAGATGGACAAGAAAAACCACAACATGTAATCCACATGATCATTGGCGGAGTCGATGTCCCTCAAGGACCTGTGTTCAAGTGCACCAAAGTATCGATCACCAGAGAAAAACAGACTTGGAGCTATGTGCCCGGGGACGTCTTATCATTCTGTGACGAGGAAGCAGAAGGCATATCTCAGCCTCACAATGACGCCCTGGTAATTTCTATCCTTTTGAATAAAATTCAAGTTAAATATGTTTTGGTGGATCCAGGTAGCTCAGCAAACATAACCAGATCGAGGGTCGTGGAACAACTCGGCCTACAAGATCAGATTGTACCTATATCCCGGGTCCTGAATGGCTTCAACATGGCAAGCGAAATAACAAAGGGAGAAATTATCTTGCCAGTAAACGTAGCCGGGACCATACAAGATACGAAGTTTCATGTCATCGAAGGTGATATGAGGTATAACACGCTCCTCAGGAGGCCATGGATACACACCATGAGGGCAGTGCCTTCAACTCTTCACCAGATGATGAAGTTTCCAACAGAGGAAAGAGTAAAAATAGTCTGCGAAGAGCAACATGCTGCAAAGTAGATGTTTGCGATCGAGGAGGTGGTGCCGATACCAGAGCCTTCGACCTCGGAGAAATCGAGCATCAAAGGTAAACAGACGACCAAATAGCAATTACCGCCTCCGGCCTCGATAGAATCAGAGCAACAGATAATCAAAGATGAAGATGAGGATTTCCTTACTCCCCCAAACTTCGTCATTCCCGAAGAATCCGATGCTACCAAATCAACTATCAAGGAGCTAGAGCATGTCATTTTGATCGAATACATGCCCGAGAAAAAGGTATACCTGGGAACGAGATTGACTCCCGAACTTAGGAAAAAAATCATTCAATTTCTTATTGATAATATGGATTGCTTTGCTTGGTCCCATTTAGATATGACAAGTATTCCACCGGAGATCACCACGCATCGGCTAAGCACTAATCCCAGGTTCAAACCGGTGAAGCAAAAAAGGAGGCCTCAATTCGCGGTAAAACATGCCTTCATAAAAGATGAGGTAACCAAACTTCTTAAAATAGGATCCATTGGGGAGGTAAAGTACCCCGAATGGTTAGCAAACATAGTTGTAGTTCCTAAAAAAGAAAACAAGCTTAGAATGTGTGTGGACTATAAGGACTTGGACAAAGTATGTCCGAAAGATTCTTTCCCATTGCCAAACATCGACTGAATGATCGATGCCACGGCTAGCTACGAGACCCTAACTTTTCTCGATGCCTACTCCGGGTACAATCAAATTCAGATGAACGCGGAGGACTAGGAAAAGACTTCGTTTATAACTAAGTTTGGAACTTATTGTTACAACGTAATGCCCTTCGGGTTAAAAAAATGCAAGAGCTATATACCAACGCCTAGTTAACAAAATGTTCGAAGAACAAATAGGTAAAATAATGGAAGTCTGTATTTATGACATATTGGTTAAGTCCCTGCATGTAGAGGACTATTTAGTTCATTTGCAGGAAACGTTTGCAATTTTGAGGAAATACAACATAAAGCTTAACCTAGAGAAATGTGCCTTCGGAGTCGGCTCAGGTAAGTTCCTCGGCTTCATGGTATCAAATCGAGGTATCGAAATCAATCCCAATAAGATCAAGGGTATTGAGGATATCACGATTGTGGATGGTGTAAAGGTCGTGCAAAGGCTAACAGGGCAAATAGCTTCCTTGGGTCGATTCATTTCGAGGTCGTCGGATCGGAGTCACCAGTTCTTTTCCTTGCTCAAAAAGAAAAAGGATTTCGCATGGAACCTAGAATGTCAGCAAGCCTTAGAAGAATTAAAGCGATATCTGTCGAGCCCGCTTTTGCTTCACACCCCGAAGGTAGATGAAAAACTTTATCTATACTTGGCAGTGTCCGAGATAACGGTAAGTGGAATACTAGTTCGAGAAGAGCAAGGTATGCAATTCCCTGTTTATTACATAAGCCGAACTCTAGGAGATGCTAAAATTAGGTACCCTCATTTAGAAAAATTAGTACTTGCATTGATAAGCGCATATAGAAAGCTAAAACCATATTTTCAATGTCATCCTATATGTGTATTAACCACGTACCCCCTTCGAAATATTTTGCATAAGCCTGAGCTATCGGGTCGATTGGCCAAATGGGCAGTCGAGCTTAGCGGGTACGATATCGAATATCAACCCCAAACGTCCATTAAGTCTCAAATCCTAGCTGACTTCGTGGCCGATTTTATGCCAACCCTCGTACCCGAAGTGGAAAGAGAACTCTTGTTGAGTTCTGGTACAGCGTCGGGGGTATGGACCCTTTTTCACAGACGCTGCCTCGAATGTGAAGGGGTCCGAACTTGGCATTGTCTTGAATTCACCCACGGGTGATACCATTAAGCAATCTATCAAAACTCCTAAATTAACTAACAATGAGGCCGAGTATGAGGCCATGATTGCAGGTCTCGAACTAGCCAAAAGCTTTGGAGCAAAAGTCATCGAGGCCAAGTGCGATTCTCTATTGGTGGTAAATCAGGTAAACAAAAGTTTCGAGGTTCGAGAGGATAGAATGCAGCGGTATCTAGACAAGCTACAAGTAACTTTGCACCGCTTCAAGGAGTGGACTCTGGATCACGTACCTCGAGAGAAAAATAGTGAGGCCGATACACTTGATAATCTGGGATCTTCGATCGAAGAAGATGACATCGTCCCAGGGACTGTCGTCCAACTATCAAAGTCTGTGGTTGAAGAGGGTCATGTTGAGATAAATTCAACAAGTTTAACATGGGACTGGAGGAACAAGTATATCGACTATTTGAAGAATGGAAAGCTCCCATCAGACCATAAAGAATTGAGGTCCCTACGAGCCAAGGTTGCTAGGTTTGCATTAGATTAGGATGGAAAGTTGTACCGAAGAACATTTGATGGACCATTGGCGGTGTGCTTGGGTACAGGGGACACTAATTATGTTCTACAAGAAATCCACAAAGGCACTTGTGGGAAGCGTTCCGGTGCCGAATCTCTGGTCCGCAAAATTATCAGAGTAGGATATTACTGGACAACATCGAAAAAGATACTAAGGAATTTGTAAAAATATGTGAAAAGTGTCAACAATTTGCACCGACGATCCATCAGCCCGGTGAACAACTCTATTTAGTCTTATCCTCGTGGCCTTTCATGAAATGGGGAATGTATATAGTCAGCCCTCTACCAATGGCCCCAGGTAAAGCTAAATTCATTTTGTTTATGACTGATTATTTTTCTAAGTGGGTGGAAGCACAGGCCTTCGAGATGGTCCGAGAAAAAGAAGTCATTCACTTTATCTGGGACCACATCGTATGTCGATTCGGGTTACCCACCGAGATTGTGTGCTACAAAGGAAAGCGATTCATCGGTAGCAAGGTAACGGAGTTCCTCGAAGCGCATAAAATAAAGAGGATTTTATCGACACCGTACCACCTAACCGGAAACGGACAGGCCGAGTCAACAAATAAAACTATCATTCAGAACTTGAAGAAAAGGTTAGATGATGCAAAGGGAAAATGGAGAGAAGTTTTACCCGAGGTCCTTTGCCCATATCAGACAACATCAAAGTCTAGCACGGGGGCACCCCGTTTTCTCTAGTATATGGTTCCAAGGCCCTCATCCCCGTCAAGGTTGGGGAACCCAGCGCTATATTTTGACATGCATCGGAGGAGTCAAACCACGAGGCCATGAATGATAGCCTCGAATTGTTAGATGAAAAGCGAGAAACAACGCTTGTTTGGATGGCCGCGTATAAGCAAAGGATCGAAAGATACTACAATAGAAGAACCATTGACATTTTGGAATCGGGGACTTAGTCCTACGGAAAGTCACCATCAATACTGGAGACCCAAATGAAGGGAAACTAGGCCCAAAATAGGAAGGACAGTACCGAGTCCTCGGAGTTGTCGGTAAAGGATCTTACAAACTTAGCACAATGGAGGGTCAACAACTGCCAAACAATTGGAGCATATCATTGCTCAAACGATACTACTGCTAAGGTACGACTTTATCCTTTTTGTCTATTTGAGTTTAAAACTAACTCATTACAGATTTTGGATCGAAGGCATACGATCTCGAAGGCATCGTTTTTTACACGAAGGCCTTAGGTTTTAAAGCATGCATTTCACTCTTTTTCCCTTAGATCGGATTTTGTTCCAAATGGGTTTTACCGGCAAGGTTTTTAACGAGGTAACAACTATGTACTACCTAAGGAAAACTCAACAGTATCCAAGGCTTCTTTTCAATCAACCTCGAATACCGGGGGCATCACCCTCGGATGGTTATATTTTGAGGAAAATGCTTCACGCCTAAGAAGGCCTCCATAGGAGAACTTTATAATGGGCCAAACGGTCAAATGAACCGTGTCCGTATAGAATAGTCGAGCCCCGACGGCAAAGCATGTACGCTTGTATCAATTATTTGAAGAAGCATTCGGTTAATATCAAAAACATCTTGTGTCTCAAATAAAGTCTACTGTTATACAAGCTCTACACTTATAATCCTATGGGAAACGGCTCAAGAGCCAAATCTTAAAAGCACCGCCGAATACTCGGGGACTGTCATCGACAGTCAATACATCCGAGTCATCAAAAAATCAGACTTATAAGACCTCAAAGGGGCATCCCCTCGAAACAAAGGCCAAGACCAATATACTCGGGGAGTTCGGAAAGTTATCGGGAAACAAGTCCAAGTGACATACTCGAAGGCTACGACCATACTAAAGACTACGGTTATATAAAGGCTACGACCAAAATAATGCGGCTCGGAGACGTCCGATTTTCGCTATAAATTAAAGGCCTTCAAACATTGAAAACCGGTTAAATCAGGTTACCCTCAGCAAAATCAAAATATGAAGGGCTTCGATAAATTCAGCCCTCAAAAAATCTGAGGTCCTCGAAAAATTCAGCCCTCAAATAATCCAAGGGCTTCGATAACATCGGCCTTCGGAAATACCTCAAGAGGTATTCGATTATGTTTACACAAACAAATTACTGATAAGGTTCCGATATGTCGAACCTCCGAAAAACCCAAACGGGTACAAAAAAAGACATGCTAAGGCATACAAAATTTTTCACTAAGTCTTTTAGCGGAAAAGAAGGGAAATATTATAGCCACTTTAAAGGCCGAAGAGGCCCAACTTAAAGAGCCTAAGGGCCAATTTTAAGAGCCTAAGGGCCAGCTTAAAAGAGCTTAAGAGCCAAAAAGGATATAAGAGTCTCAGACCTCGTTCTCACTCAACTCGGACCCAATAGTCCCATTGTTCTGAGCTTGCATCAATTTGACTTAAGATTAGCTTGAGGATTATTTAAAACCTTAACGGGTATTATATTGAGAAATAAAAACCTAAGGGGTTATTAAGTTATGAGTCTGAACCGATACTCGAGTTGATTATTTGAATTATCAAAATTTTTCACAAATGAGAACAAAATAAAATTCAACACAAGTCGAGGATAGAACAAAAATATACTTTATATTCACAAGGGAAGTTTTACAAAATATATTTACAATGCCCACATTGGGCCCTTTTACAAAACAGAAAAAGAAAGCCTAATCTATCTTTGGGGTCATATCCCCGGGAGCACCATCCCCAGGAATTGCACCTTCGGTAGCTCTATCTTCAGGAGCCTCCTCTTCCTCGGGAGAATTTTCTTCACCTTCCCCGTTCCCGGAGCCACTCGCTACATCTTCATAATTGGAGGAGACAAGAAACCTGGCATTGGTTTCCCGAGCCTTTGCCTCAGCTATCTCCTCAGTGAGGTTGAACCCTCGGGCATGGATTTCTTCAAGGGTCTCCCTCCGGGCCTGACACTTGGCCAAATCATTGCTCCGGTTTCCCCTGTCGGAGGCCTCCCTAAACTCAGCTTGAATGGTGTGGCATCCCCTAAGTATACAACAATGGATTTATCAATCGCTGCCTTCGTGTTCTCAGCTTCGGTCCGAGCTTTAGTGAGCTCTGCCTCTAACTCCTCAATTTTCTTGGCCTGAGCCAGACCCTTCGCTTTAATGCCTCGGAGTTGAGTTTTATTTGAGGTCAGTTGGGCTGTAACGGCTTCCTTATCGGTAGCGAGCTGATCCATGCTCTCTTTCCATCATGGACAATCAGCTTTGACTTGATTAACCTTGCCCCGGAGCTGCCCAATCATCTCTAGCTTATGCTACAGTTGAGATATTGAAGTGTTACCCTCCGAAGTAGGGCTAAGAAGGTCGTACTCTGTTAAAATCATAGTTACTTGCTCGTCTAGCTCAGACTCGCTTTTTTGAGCTTTGGCCAATGCAGTTCGTAGATCCTTAAGCTCATCTTCCTTTTGGCTACAGATGAGCCTCATGGCCTTTTCTTCGCCCGAAACCTTCTTAAGCTCGGCCTCACATTGGCTCAGCTCAGCTCTAAACTTTACGATGGCCTACACATGAAGTGGAGATATATCAGTCAAAAGAAAAGAAAGAAAAGGGAAAATTGCAATAATGAAAGTAAGTACTTACCCAGGAGAGGAGATGTTGAGCCTCTTCGAAGATGGTGGATGATCATTAAGGTCATTGGCATCCTCAATCCCAATGTAGCAACCCCGAAAGGGATCTTCCTCGAGGACTTTGCTCGGATCCGGCATACACAGAGCATTAGCTTCTTCGATCGCCCCCTCAGAATAAGTTGGCAAAGAAAGGGAGTGACCTATTGCCATGGCCCCGAGTTCTTCACTCGGGGCATTCTCATTGGCTTCGGGGGTCTCAGCATTTCCCCCTTCCTGTTTAGTTGTTGAAGATGGAGGAACAATCTCAACCTCCGGGGACACGGGGGCCTTGCCCGCATTTTTCTTTGAGGTTCCCTCACCACGGGATAAGGTCTCCAGTCGGAAGGTTTGTCGGCCTTGATTGGTTTCCTAGTTCGAGGCACCAACGACGACTCTTCACCGTGATTTTCTTCATTATCCGAGGAATCATGGGCTGAATCTACGCTCGTTTGAGCAAACCTTTTCCGCAACCTTTGAGCAGGGGTTTTCTTATCTTGAGGGTCTTCAGGCTTCGAAACCCTTTTCCTTTTGTTGTCCCTCTCTGATTTCGGAATCGAATGCTTGGTCTTTTCCTCGGGCGGAGCCGGGCTCATCTTAGATGCATCACCAAGGCCTGCACAGGTGAGCATGAGTAAGTTGATGCCACCAATATATGAAAAGTGTTTAAAACTTGGGAATAGCACTTACCATGGTTTTTGGCCTCCCACTGGCCCTTCGATAATTCACGTCACTTATGCTCATCGTTGAAAGAGGTGGCAGTTAACTTTCGGACCCAATCCTCGAGGTTGGGCACCGCTTAGGGCACCCAGGTATTGGCTTCCAAAAGAAGGATAAAGGCGTTATGAAATGTAAAAGCAGAATATGAATAGATACTAGGAAAACGAACTCCACTTACAATTAAAGTTCCACCTCTCCGGGAATGGAATTTTATCCCCGGGGATGACATCCGGAGTTCTTATTCTAACAAACTGGCTCATCCAATCTCGATCTTTGGTTTCATAAGTATTGGCAAAGAAGGATTTCGTTCTTCGACGCTGCAGCATGATAAGCCCTCAAAATAACTGGCACCGATACAATCGAATCAGGTGGCTGAGGGTGAATTCCAACCCCTCGGCCTTTTCGGAAAAATACCGCAGCATGATCATGATACGCCAAAAAGAGGGGTAAATCTGACCGAGGGTGACTTCGTATGTTTTGCAGAAGTCGATCACCACCGGATCGAGAGGACCAGTGTCAAGGGTTAAGTGCAAACACTTAAAAACCCCTCCACGTGGGTAGTAATGCTTTCCTCGGGGCTTGGGATCTGAATCACGACCTTATCTCCCCAACCGCAGTCCTTCTTCACATCCTTGAGGAGCTTCTTGGATATCAAGCTAGAATATCGAGATGCGTGCTCGCATCGGCCTGGGACGTCGAGGGGATTTTCAATACTAAAGTCCTTCTTAATTATACAAGGGTCGGGGGTGATTTCCTCAAGAGTTGGCGGCACCACCGGTTTGGCCGGCCGGGAGGTAGAAGAAGACGACGCTTTATCCTTTTTGGGGACCATTTTGGAAGTTTTAGCCATGATTGTAAGCTAAAAGAATACGGGTTGCACAGGGATGTGGTGTTTCTTACAAGAGCTGGGCATTTTCGGAACGGGTGATTAAAAAAAGAGATAAAGATGGGAAAGATGTAAAGAAAGAGTAAAGTTCTTTATTCAGAGGGATCACCTCATATTTATAGAAGGGCAACGACGGTCCGGCGGCACTAGTGGTTGACCAATATTGATGTGCATTCAATGTTTTTGGAAAGTGGATCGATGGGACGTTTCGATCACTTCAAACGGTTACATCACAGAAATGATGTCATCACTAAAGACTTGGGGAAAACGAGGATCAAAATGTTTCTTATCAACTTACTCTAATGCGGGGACTATCTGTATACGATCAAAATCGTATGCCTCCGACTTATAGGCTCGAGGGCCTGTCTTGAGTCCTAGTTCGGGAAAGATCAAGTTCAAGCTCGAGGAACTAGACCCGAGTTCAAAGGTGAAGCACGATTCATACCGAGGTCGAGTGTGTTCGACCCCGAAATAGTACCGTTATGGATTTGTACCAAAACGAGTTAGATTCCTGCCACGTCCCCAAAGTCATGGTGCAAATCCCGGAATATGATTGTACCATTCCGTATTAGGAGGTTAGACAGCTTGTTGGCCCAAGTAAAGGTTAGTTTTGAAGACTGACAAAGGAACTTAGGATGAACCAGGTTCATCCTCAAGTGCACAAAAACGGGCAGATTCGAGCATGTGGGTTGCACGTGAAGGAGATAAGCTTAACTTGGTATATTTAACATCTCCTGATCGAAAAGGTTGCATAATTGATAAGGAGAAGGACTCCTTAATCAAAGAAAACACTATCCAAGATAGGTAAGGAGTTAGAAGTTGAAATCAACTAGAACTCTTCCACCAAGGAAGAGTTGCATCAGAACTCTAGTTATTTCTTCATCTACTAACTCTATAAATTGCAGGATGTTCTCACATTACAAGTGTTGCACAAAAACGTATAAGTTAAATGTGAATTGAGAGCAAAATAGCAAGGCTTTTTGCATGCAGTTCGTGTGTGATTCAAGTGTGCAAACCTGAAGCTACATGAACCAGATTGAAGAACCAACTCCATAAAGAGTTTTATGTGTTTTTCTTTTATTCTAGTTCAATTGTAGTAGGTAATTTAAATTTGTACCTTTAAGCTTTCATAGAAGCAATTGTATTAGGTACCTAGAGTGTTCAAATTATAGCTAACTTGAAGTTGTTGCAACAGTGGATGTTGTGTGCCACAACGGAATTAGAGTTAATCCTTAGGTTTATAAAGAGTTTTTGTAAATGCTATTTTGGCTCAGTGATTTTAGTGGAAGTTTGGGAAAATCCTACTGAGTAGTAGGTCGTGGTTTTTTCACCTTTTAAGCCAGGAGTTTTCCACGTAAAAATCTATGTGTTCTTTATTTTATGTACTTATTATTCCGACAAACAGTAGTAGTTAGAACACCTAGAAGAACCAGGTTCTTCTAGCGCAAAAATTGGGTACCACACAAATCACCCCCCTTCTTGTGTGGTATTGACAATTAGAACATCAATTGGTATTAGAGCAGGTTATCCTTGAAGAGGCTAACATCTTAGGAACAGATCAAGATGAGAGCACCACCTGGAAACTGGGAAGGGCAATCCACTAATAGGCCTCCACTCTTTAATGGCCAGTACTACTCTTGGTGGAAAAGCAGGATAAGAGATCACATTATCGGACAAGACTATCAGCTATAGGACATTTTCACTGATGATCCCCTTACTACCATGAAGAAGAATGTTGAAGGAGTAGATGTGCCAAAAACAAGAGTTGACTGTAATGTTGAGGACTTGAGGAAATGGGAAAAGAATGCTAAGGCCAAGAAATGGCTTGTGTGTGGACTTGGTGTAAGCACATGATTTTTGCCCTATATGAGAAATACTCCCAAAAAATTCAAAATCAAATGATTTTCCTTGGTGTGCAATTTTGAGTATTTTTGTGACATTTTTGGATAATTATTTGTATTTGTCTGTGTTTGCTTATTTGTTAAATTAATAAAAAATACAAAAATATGTCGCATTTTGCATGTAGGATTTAATTCTACAATTGTTAGTAATTAAATTAGTTTTACAAAAATTAAAAATTACAAAAATAGGCATCTTTTGCATTTTTAGCATTTAATGTCCAAATATACAATTTTACGCTTAATTATTACTTAATTGTGCGTTAATTGTTATTGGGAGTTAATTTGCGCTTTTATAACTTAATTTAGTTCTTAATAATAATTTAAGTATTGTCACACCTCCTTTTTCCACACCCGCGGGGCGCTTAGGGAGTTTTCTCCAATTAAAGGACAGTCGAAACGGGATTTGTTTATTTGTTTCAGAGTCGCCACCTGGGAATTTTAAGGCGTCCCAAGTCACCGGTTTTAATCCCTGAATCGAGGAGAATATGACTCTGTTTGTTATTCTGCGAACCAGAAATCCTGAGTAAGGAATTCTGTTAATCCGGAAGAAGGTGTTAGGCATTTCCGAATTCCGTGGTTCTAGCACGGTCGCTCAACTGTTTTTATTATTGGCTTAATTATCTTGATTTTACTAAATATGTTTTTATTGCATGATTTAACTACCGCTTTTATTTATTGTTTACAATTATATAAACGAATTACGCGTACGTATATTCGTATTATATACCTTTTATAATTACAGGGGATCGTGCCACGCATACGTGTACACAATAAAATTGACCATATTATATTTTTTGTTAAAACTCATATGTTCAAAATTTAAAATAAAATTAAGAACATCGTCACCCTTGTATTTAAACAATGAATTGCACATCTCGGGCTATATGAAATTATTTTGATATCCTCGGAGAAATCCCTTTTATTAAAATGTTCACTCGAAGTTGCGCAAACGCATAATTCGAATTGCTTTTAAAAAATATAATCAGGTTACGCGAACGCATCCCTAATTACGCCAAATATTCTTAATGGTATTATGGGTTTTCCACGAATTGTTTATTATATCTACACATTTTATATGAAAATCCTGAGAAATTCACATTTAAGGGATGCCTTTAAATTCTTTTAAAAGAATTCACAATTTATTAAATGTTGCCCGTCGATTATAATTTCCGCGTATAAATTATATTCATCCAGACTATTCAAATTCAAAGAAAAGAATAAAAATATGATTAATACTATTTTTAGCAAATACAACATATATATATATATACCAAAGAATGAATTGCGTATGAAACTAAAAAAAATGATTTATGAAGGGAAGAAATATTTTTGAAGAATTTTCATTATTTTTATTTAGTGCAAATTCTATTTCTACTTACCATTGATATAAAGTGTTGCAATTTGTGCTTGTACATCTCATCTCATTCTCATATACTTGCTTTTAATCTAATAGGCCTAATTATTTTGTTAATTCTGCTTATGGTTGAATGTAAGATATATATATAATCAAACCGATTTGATTCTCAATTTATGTGAACCATTGTTAAACACTAACTTTCACATTGTAAAATTCCTAGGCCATTTGTTATTAAGAAAGAGAACAAATCTACCTAATTGACTTAATAAAATGATATTGCATACAACATTATTCGCCATATTTTGACATTTGCAAACATAGCGGAAGATACTAATGCAACTTTCGACTATTGATTATAATCATAATCACTATTACGCCATATATGGACAAAATGCAACCAACATCATCTAGCCTTAATCCACAACCAAACAATCGAAATACGCTAACCACACATTTTCTTGATATTCCCAGAATACTCTATACCTGACTAACAATGTCATAAGACTTAATTAATAGCCAACTTCATGCCATGTTCCCTATCTTGACAATTCAATCATAACTATACTTTAATGAAATTCTGGAATAGATAATATTATTACAACACTTATATGAATTTCAAAAGAGAATGATCAGCTGATAATTAGCATGTCAAGCATACTACTATATTAAACAACATGAAACAAAACTGAAATTTATAATAATGAACTTAGATAAATGGAAAAATAGGATTGCAATTCAAGCTTCATTGATTTGTCATGCTGAATCTCTTTCCAACATAGAATTTAAAAGATATGTACCTGGAAATGAAAGTAGAAGGAGTAAATTTCAGCAGTTGCAGCAGTAACCAAAATCAGCAGAATAGCGGCATTTCCACAGATTTGAGCAATAATAAGACCCGAGGAACCCAGATGCACAGTAACAGTATTTTTAAGAAACTTCAGATTTTAACTGAACAATGGGATCAAATAAATCCGAACAGATTCAACGAAAGAATAATATTTCAGATTTCAGTTTCTTTTCTGTTTCAGATTGTGTGTGTGTGTGTGTGAATGTTCTCTTTTCTATTTCTTTTTCTTTTTTCTTCCTCTCTTTCCTCTTCTTACAAAAATAATCTGATTTCTTTTTCTTTTTCTTCGAAATCTCTCAATAAAATCTGATCAAAATCTGATCCTAAAATCTCTCTTCAAATCTCTTCCTTAAAATCTCAGTCTTAAAATCTCTCCTTCAAATCAGATTTTCTCTTCTTCTTTCTTCAGTCCCAATCCCCTCTATCTTATACATGTCTGCCTTCCTAATGCTTCCTGGACCCCTTCTCTTTTAAGAAAAAATCAGGAAATCTCCACTCAAAATTCTACTTTATTACTTTAAATCCCATTAGCAGAATTTTTCCTGATTTTCAGCACTACCCTTACCCTTTGTTCCCCATTATTACATTAAATAAGAGCCATTAACACTCCATTATCAGCCCATTACTACCCTCACTGTTTAATTCCCAATAGTACCCCTGAAATCCTAATGTTATTACTGATTCTATTACAAAAATCAGAATCAGAATAATTTTTACAGAGTTTTTTAACTAATAGGGAAATTAACAATCAAAATTAAAACCAAACAGAATGTTGAAATGATTCAGTTTATACAGACAGACTAATCAATGAGGCTTAATCAGATGATTATAGCTGACATTGATCAGCAAATAATGAAAGTAAGCAAATCAAATAACTTTAGGATTATTGCCAGACTCAAGGATTTTACAGAAACTGATTAATTGACACCACTCATTAATCGACCGACTAACTATCATAATTGTCAAACAATCAGTCTTCAAGTAGATAAATAGGCTATGTCAATCAATATTAGTGGCAATAAGAATTCACAAAACAACTAATCGATGAATTTAATCGAGTCGATTACACATATTATAAATAATCATAATCAACAGAAACAATGATATAATTCTGATCAACTAATCGGGTACGAGGTAGAATCACAGAATTAACTAAACAAATATGAAAAATTAAACAGGCTACTGAAACAGGCAATAATTTATACATAGGATACAAAAGAAATCAGAAGAATACCTTTGAATCTTCAAATTTATACGGACAAAAGCTTAACTTTGAATTCGGATCTTTTTGAGGTTGAACAGACTTTATTCGAGGTATTCTCAATTTAGAATACCTCGATTAAAGTCTCTTAGACCTCAATCCTTTAATTAACTCGGACAAATTCCACGAGTTGGTATTTCAGTGTTTCACTTTTTCTCAGATTTAGGGTTCGACCAAATTTGGGTAGATTCGAAGGAAACTAAGGATGACTCAAGGGTGAGGGAGGCCTAGGGGTCATTTGGCGTTAGTTTGGAACTGATTAGAATGGCGCCGCCACCAGGGCATTTCATGGCGGCGCTAGGGTTCTTGATTTTGATTCGATATTTGAGGGGTTCCAGGCTGATTCGAAGGAAACTCATGAGGCTCTAGTGGTGAGAGAGGTCCGGAGGTTGAAAGGTGTGAGTTTGGTGGCTATCAGATGAACTAGGTTTTGGACTACATCTTCGATCGTAGATTCGAAGACGTTGGCTGATATTTGGAGGATAAGGTTCAGGGATCTAGGATCGGGAAGTTGAGGTGAGTTCGGGGTGTGAAAATGGGGAGGTATGGTCACCGTTCGCCGCCGTGAAGGCGGTGGCTTGAGTTCCGATCTCTGGAGACTCGGGGAAGAAGAGGGGAGAGGGGGGTCTTGCCTGGGGTGTGGGGTGTAACTTTTGAGCTTATATACTAGGGTAATCAGTGGATCTTGGCCGTTAGATCAAATGCAATTTATGGCTGGAATTGCTTATTGAAATGAAACGACATCGTTTCATTTCCTTTAAGACCGGATCGGTCTCTGACGGGAAACGGGTCGGGTGGAAAGTAATGCTTTCGGACCGTTGATCAATTTGAAATCAACGGCCTTCATCAAAGTTTCCAAAACGACATCGTTTGGGGTATCTTTGAGACGGACCGGACCTGGGGTCGTTTGGATTGGGCTGTGAGGGGATTAATTTGATTTGGGCCTGGATTTTAGTCCAGGTCCGATTTTTTTATTTTTCCAATTTATTTTTCATTTTCTAATTTAAATTCCTAATTTTAATTATAAAACAATTTTAACCTCGCAAAAATATTAATCACTTTATAACAACTATTTAACACATAGACAAAACATTAATCACACAGTGACATATTTAAAATAGAACGAATGCATATTTTTGTGATTTTATTTAAATTAACTTTTAAATGCATAATTAAATCCTAATTATGCATGCAACACGTGTTTTATTTTATTTTATTTTTTATTTTAACAAACAAAGTAAACATTTACGGACATAACACAAATATTTAATAAACGCCACACAAATTCTAAAAATTGCGCACTAAAAGAAATTTATTTTATTTTTGATTTATTTTGGAGTAGTTTTCGTGAGGCAAAAATCACGTGCTCACAGCTGTCCCTCTTTGCGCGGAAACTCGAAGAGTTTTCGTGCAAAGATTAAGTGAGCGGATACGAGCGATTTTTGCCCGTTCGAATACTCCGTGGGAAGCATTTTTTGAAAGATTTGACCGAACCTCTGCTTCAAAGGTTTCCTACATATCCTTGGCTATAAAGGAATCAGGTCAATGTAGTTCGGGAAGTTTAGGGTAGCTGGGACTACCGTGGGACTGTGATGTTACTGTTGTTTCGTGCTGCTTTTACTGCTTGCTGACCTCCTTATTACACCTTGCTTCAAAGGTAATACAAAAAGCTAAACTAGCCTATGGTACATGAATTATAAAATCTTATCTAGATCATGCCCTTGCGTTCCTTGTTGTCTTGATATCTTGGCGACTCTTGGGCATTTGGCTTATTCCGTATTCCTTTTCATTGTGTCCCGTATTTTCTTTATCTGTTTGGGACTCTTGTTGTTTCCTGCTGGGGACTTTGTTGGACTCCTCTGCTTTATTGACTCTAAGTGTGCTCCTTTCTCATATGAGCGGCTTTTGATTTCAACACTTCAATTGTATTCCCTTGTTCTCCAGGTGGGCGCCTGACTTCTGCTGCTTTAATTGTATTCCCTTGTTCTCCAGGTGGGCGCCTGACTGCTTCTTTTCTTTGTCCTTATTCTCCAGGTGGACGCCTGACTTCTTCAATTCTTCATCCTCATTCTCCAGGTGGACGCCTGATTTCTTCTTAAATTCTTTATCCTCATTCTCCAGGTGGACGCCTGATTTCTTCAATTCTCATCCTCATTCTCCAGGTGGACGCCTGATTTCTTCAATTCTTCATCCTCATTCTCCAGGTGGACGCCTGATTTCTTCTTAACTTCTTCTTTTCATCCTCATTCTCCAGGTGGACGCCTGATTTCTTCTTAAATTTCTCATCCTCATTCTCCAGGTGGACGCCTGATTTCTTCAATTCTTCATCCTCATTCTCCAGGTGGACGCCTGATTTCTTCTTAACTTCTTCTTTTCATCCTCATTCTCCAGGTGGACGCCTGATTTCTTCTTAAATTTCTTTATCCTCATTCTCCAGGTGGACGCCTGATTTCTTCAATTCTTCATCCTCATTCTCCAGGTGGACGCCTGATTTCTTCAATTCTTCATCCTCATTCTCCAGGTGGACGCCTGATTTCTTCTTTAATTCTTTCATCCTCATTCTCCAGGTGGACGCCTGATTTCTTCTTAAATTCTTTATCCTCATTCTCCAGGTGGACGCCTGATTTCTTCAATTCTTCATCCTCATTCTCCAGGTGGACGCCTGATTTCTTCTTAATTCTTTCATCCTCATTCTCCAGGTGGACGCCTGATTTCTTTAATTCCTTCATCCTCATTCTCCAGGTGGACGCCTGATTTCTTCTTTTCATCCTCATTCTCCAGGTGGATGCCTGATTCCTTCTTCAATTCTTCATCCTCATTCTCCAGGTGGACGCCTGATTTCTTTTTAATTCTTTCATCCTCATTTTCCTGACACAAATGTTGTTTTTGCCCCTGTTTTCAAATCAAAGAAAACTTTGTTAGTTTTAAAACAGGATGGTTAACTGGGCATTCTCGCCGACGGTGGCGCTTCTCTGTCTTGTTTTGTTGCCTTGAAATGGTTGAAAAGACTGTTTGTCCTTGTAATTGATCCTTAACTATAGGATTCCCCTCTGTATGTTTTCCTTCAAACCCTTTTAACCGTAATCATATGTTCTCCTGACATTGCTGATCCACTTTTGATTCCACTTTTCTTACACCCATATCTTATTATTTTTATCTCCCGCCTTTCATGGCCGTATTTTGCATCATGTAATCTTGAATCTTGGTAGTATACCTTGGCATTCCTTCTTATTTGTTTGGAATAAAACTTATCTCAAAGCTTTAGAAAAGTAAGATTATTAGTGACGAAACACGCTGATTTCGACAATTATAGAATGAAAAGAAAAATCCAAATTTGGATGACTATTGGAGAAGGAATAAAAACTTATCTGATTGGAGTTACTGGCGCCAATGATCAGGGTATGCATTTCGGATTAATCAACCCAGTCTTTTAATCAATCTCCTTTTAATTGTCTCATTTTTGTTTTCCCCAAAATTTCCATAACCCAACTTCATTTTTCATTTTACAGACCTGTTTGACTTGCAATATCTCAAAGAGTTTTCACCGACAAACTTTCCTCATTTGTTCATTTCTTACTTCCTTTTCGCCTTATGGTGCCTGCGAAGGTTTTCACCAATAAGACTCTCTCATTTTACTTTCTCTCAACTTATGTCATCTTATGGTGCCCGTGTGGGTTTTCACCTATAAGACTCTCTCATTTTTACTTTCTTTTCTTGTTTGTACCAGAGTGTTATGAACCATCTTCATTTGCTTGACTCAGCATTTTTCTAGGATTGATCGAAAGGTGTTTTTGGTATGGGGTTGGAATGGAAAGGTATCAAAAGCTAAATAGTTTTGGTATGGGTTTAAAATTACAACTCTTGGAATCTTTTTCTTATTTCCAATACAATTCTTTGCCCCAGTTTCTTGATTGGGGTCTCTTGATGTTTCTTTTTGTGCACATTATGCATATTGTGCACCCTATAACCGAGCCGTGAGGCACCTACATATCCTTCTTTGAGGAATCAGGTCAAACGCAGTTCACTAAATAATAGTGATTTTTTTTTTAAAATTATTTCATATTTGATTTTCATTGATTCCAAGAGAGGGTAGGAAAGAAACAAATATGGCTCAAAAGGGAAAGCAAAGGGTATAGTGTTTGGATAGCAGAATAAATTGCCTTTGTCATTCCAATCTTCGAAATAATGCTAAATACAAACATTCAAAGAATTATGCATAATATCTCTTTACCGCGTCAGAATTGATCGCCATGTCTATGCATTTGCCTTCAATATCTGTTAAGCATAGTGCACCATTCGATAATACTCTGGTCACAATGAATGGTCCTTGCCAATTCGGGGCAAATTTGCCTTTTGCCTCAACCTGATGTGGAAGAATACGTTTCAGCACATGTTGACCCACTTCAAACTTCCGTGGACGCACTTTTTTGTTGTATGCTCTTGCTATTCTTCTTTGATATAATTGACCATGACATACTGCGGCCAATCGTTTTTCATCAATCAAGTTTAACTGTTCCAGACGGGTTTTGACCCATTCATCATCATTAATCTTTGCTTCGGCGATGATCCGAAGGGAAGGAATCTCAACTTCTGCAGGAATTACTGCTTCAATGCCATATACCAACAAATAAGGAGTTGCTCCTACTGAAGTGCGAACAGTAGTGCGGTATCCCAATAATGCAAATGGTAATTTTTCATGCCATTGTCTTGAACCTTCTACCATTTTCCGAAGTATCTTCTTTATGTTTTTGTTGGCTGCCTCGACTGCTCCATTCGCCTTGGGCCGATATGGGGTAGAGTTGCGATGTGTAATCTTAAACTGTTGACATACTTCCTTCATTAAGTTGCTGTTAAGATTAGCACCGTTATCTGTGATGATCACCTTTGGGATTCTGAATCGACATATGATATTTGAGTGGACAAAATCGACCACAACTTTCTTGGTCACTGATTTGAATGTCTTGGCCTCAACCCATTTGGTAAAATAATCAATGGCTACCAGAATGAACCTGTGCCCATTAGATGCTGCCGGCTCAATTGGTCCAATCACATCCATGCCCCAGGCAACGAAGGGCCATGGTGCCGACATTGTGTGCAACTCGGATGGTGGAGAATGAATCAAATCTCCGTGTATCTGGCATTGATGACACTTGCGCACAAAACTGATACAATCTCGCTCCATGGTAAGCCAATAGTAACCAGCTCGGAGGATTTTCTTTGCTAATACATATCCGCTCATGTGGGGTCCACAAACTCCCGAATGTACTTCAGACATGACAGTCGTAGCTTGTCTGGCATCTATGCATCTTAATAATCCAAGATCTGGTGTTCTTTTATACAAAACTCCTCCGCTTAAGAAGAATCCATTTGCCAATCGCCTAATGGTCCTTTTTTGATCTCCTGTGGCTTGTGCGGGATATATCCCCATCCTGATATACTCCTTGATGTCGTGGAACCATGGTTCACCATCAAATTCTTCTTCAACCATATTGCAATAAGCGTGCTGATCGTGGACTCGAATATGTAGTGGATCCACATAAGCTTTGTCTGGATGGTGCAACATTGATGCCAAAGTAGCCAATGCATCGGCGACCTCATTATGGATCCTTGGAATATGCCGAAACTCCACTGATTGAAACCGCTGACAAAGATCATGTAGACATTGTCGGTATGGTATGAGCTTTAAGTCTCGGGTTTCCCATTCTCCTTGAATTTGATGTACCAGAAGATCCGAATCTCCCATGACTAAGATTTCTTGGATACCCATGTCTGCGGCTAGCCTTAACCCCATAATACAAGCTTCATATTCAGCCATATTATTGGTGCAATAAAATCGCAGTTGAGCCGTAACAGGATAGTGATGCCCTGTTTCAGAAATGATTACAGCTCCTATTCCGACTCCTTTCATGTTAGCAGCCCCATCGAAGAAAAGTTTCCAGCCAGGTTTTTCAATTTGCTCCATCTCATCGATATGCATTATTTCTTCATCGGGGAAATAGGTTTTTAACGGCTCGTATTCCTCATCGACCGGGTTTTCGGCTAAATGATCGGCCAGTGCTTGGGCTTTCATTGCAGTCCGAGTCACATAGATGATGTCAAATTCTGTGAGCAATATCTGCCACTTTGCAAGTCTTCCCGTTGGCATAGGCTTTTGAAAAATATATTTCAATGGATCCAAACGCGAAATGAGGTAAGTAGTGTAGGACGACAAATAGTGTTTCAACTTCTGAGCTACCCATGTTAGGGCGCAACATGTCTTTTCCAGATGAGTATACTTAACCTCATAAGCTGTGAACTTCTTGCTAAGGTAGTAGATGGCCTGTTCTTTTCTGCCGGTGAGGTCATGTTGCCCCAATACACAACCAAATGAATTTTCCAAGACCGTCAAGTAAAGAATCAGAGGTCTTCCTGGCTCTGGCAGGACCAACACGGGTGGGTTCGACAAGTACCCTTTTATCTTATCGAACGCTTCTTGACACTCATCGGTCCATTTGACCGCATCATCCTTTTTCAACAATTTGAAAATTGGCTCACAGGTTGTTGTGAGCTGAGCAATAAACCTGCTGATGTAATTTAACCTTCCCAACAAACTCATTACTTCAGTTTTGTTCCTTGGAGGTGACAATTCTTGGATGGCTTTGATTTTTGACAGGTCTAGCTCGATGCCTCGTCGACTGACTATGAATCCCAGCAACTTTCCAGACGGAACTCCAAATGCGCATTTGGCAGGGTTAAGCTTGAGGTTGTACCTGCGAAGTCTTAAGAAGAATTTCCTCAAATCCCCAACGTGGTCGGCCTGATGCTTTGATTTTATGATCACATCGTCCACGTATACCTCAATCTCCTTGTGTATCATATCATGAAACACTGTGGTCATCGCTCTCATGTAGGTTGCTCCGGCATTCTTCAAATCGAATGGCATTACCCGGTAGCAATAAGTTCCCCATGGTGTGATGAATGCCGTCTTTTCTGCATCTTCTTCATCCATTAGAATTTGATGATACCCAGCATAACAATCCACGAAAGATCCTATATCATGCTTGGCACAATTATCGATCAAAATATGGATATTGGGTAATGGGAAATTATCCTTCGGACTGGCTTTGTTGAGATTGCGGTAGTCGACGCATACTCTAATTTTGCCGTCTTTCTTTGGCACAGGAACGATATTAGCTAACCAAATAGGATATCAAGTGACTCGAATGACCTTTGCTTCCAACTGTTTGGTGATTTCTTCCTTAATCCTCACACTCATATCAGGCTTGAATTTTCTCAGCCTCTGCTTGACAGGAGGCACCGTTGGATCGGTGGGCAATTTGTGAACCACTAAATCAGTGCTCAGGCCCGGTATGTCGTCATATGACCATGCAAAAACATCTTTGAATTCTATGAGTGCTTTAATTAACTCTTCTCGGATCTTTGGTTCGAGATGGACACTTATTTTAGTTTCTCGGATATTACTCGTGTCCCCTATATTGATGTCCTAGGTCTCACTCAAGTTAGGTTTGATTTTTTCCTCAAAGTGAATTAACTCTTTACTAATCTCTTCAAAAACCTCATCTTCATCATATTCTGATTCATAATCACAATATATTTCTTGAATTATTACTTTGGAACCAGATTGATTTTTAAGACTGGGCTGAGGATTCCTCATGCATGCCATATCATTAGAGCCAGCATAAAAAGAACTGTATAGAAAAAGAAGAAAGGGAAAAAGAAAACTATCAGGAATGATAAAGGAAACTGTATTTTATTGGATGCTGAAAGATAACAAGGTTTGCACACTTCAAACAAACTGTAAGATAAGCATTGGGATTACAACCCTGAGGTAACCCAAGCAAACTGAAAGAAAATCAAAATAAACTACCAAGACTCCTTTCAAATGGGGAGAGGAGTGGCTTTCCAATTATTAAGCTTTGTTTCTGGCCCAACGAATTGAACTTCTGCGTTGCTACACCCTTCTCCGCTTTCCAACATATTCACATCATTAAACAATTTCTCGAATCTTTCAATTAATTCCTCCTCAGGATTGACCCGGGATTTAGGAATTGTTGTTATCGGGCGATTTTTAGCACCGGTCTTGACAAAAGACTTTGACAGATGTGGGACTGGTTTTGGAAGAACCCATGCCTTGTGTTTCAGCTTTCTGGCCTTTTTCACATCGGTGATAGTGGGTATAAATCCCAAACCAAATGTTCCCCAGTTCTCGGGGAGAGATACTGGTTGTATAATTCCTTGCAAAGATGAGCCCAGACCTTTGCCGGGTATAAAACCATTTTTTAACATTTCATAGGCTACCATGACTGATGCAGAGGTTATCTTTGGATTCGGAAGGTACTTCCCCTCTGGAATTTTCTCTACCGACACTGTATCGGACACTTGGTACACCCATGGTCCCTGGTCATTTTCTATTCCCTCGACCGGTACAATGGTACTGCTGTGAGCATTTAAACTTTCTTCCCCATGCACAACTATTTCTTGATGATCCCATTCAAACTTGACCGCCTGGTGTAGTGTTGACGGGACTGCTTTAGCAGCATGGATCCATGGTCGACCCAACAACAAGTTATAAGAAACAGTTATGTCCAGTACTTGAAACTCCATTGTGAATTCAACTGGTCCTATTGTCAGTTCCAACACTATATCGCCAAATGAATCTCTGCTTCCACCGTCAAACCCCCGTACGCAAATACTATTCTTCTGGATCCTCTCCTCTTTGATTTTCAATTTGCTTAAAGTGGAGAGAGGGCAGATGTTTGCACTTGACCCATTGTCAACCAATACCCGGGTTACTACGGAGTTTTCACATTTCACGGTGAGGTAAAGAGCTCTGTTGTGCTCGGTACCTTCCACAGGCAATTCATCATCAGAAAATGTAATTCTGTTTGCCTCAAAGATTCTGTTGGCTATTCTTCCCAAATGATTTACAGAGATTTTTTCAGGAACATGAGCCTCATTCAGGATTTTCATCAAAGCCAGACGGTGCTCCTCTGAATGGATCAGTAATGACAACAATGAAATTTGAGCGGGCGTCTTCTTCAGTTGATCTACAATAGAATAGTCATGGAGTTTCATTTTTCTTAAAAACTCTTCCGCTTCTTCTTCTGTCACAGCTCTCTTTATTGGTGTTGGATTATTTTTAGTTTTTCTTAACTCTTCGGGAGTAAAACATCTTCCCGAACGAGTCAAGCCTTGCACCTCACACACTTCTTCCTTGACTTTTTTTCCCTTGTACATTACAGTCACCCGTTCATAGTTCCATGGAATGGCCTTGTTGTTGATCACTGGTAGCTGGGTTACAGGTGTGATAATAACCCGATCTGTACGGGCTCCTTCCACGACTACAATGGGTTTACTGGCAACCCCTGGTACTATCACTTTCAACCTTTCTTGCTTTGTGCCAACCTTGCTCGAAGACCCTTTTTCGATTATCACAGATGGTTCATCACCATTTCTATTCTGCTTAGGTACCGGCTTCTCCTCTGTTAACTGCTTATCTGGCTTGGCTTCATGAGACCTGATCATCATGACAGTTTGTGATGGCTTCTTTGTCTCCCCATCAGCTTGTATGATTTCTATCATATTGGCCTCTTGATGGGCTGGCATTGGATTTCTGTTGATATTGGGAGCTTCGGGGGTTTGAACCTCGATTTTATTAGTATCAATCAGCTCTTGTATTGCATTTTTCAGATGCCAGCATTTTTCCGTATCATGGCCTGGTGTACCGGAACAATACTCACAGCTAATGGTGTAGTCCAGATTCTTTGAAGGAGGATTGGGTAGCTTGGATTGTATTGGTCTTAGCATGTCCAGCTGTCTCAGCCTGTGGAACAAACTAGTGTAAGACTCTCCCAATGGAGTGTAGGTTTTCTTTTTCTGTTCCCTTTCTCCCCTGAATGCTGGCCTAAGCCTGAAACCTGGTCCGAGATAGGCTCGTGGGTAAGTACTTGGTATGGCAGGAGCACGCCAATTAGCGTGAACCGGTGGCTGATTGTATTCTTGTGCATGGTTAATGGAAAAATGAGGCTCCGAAGGGTGATAGTAGTGTTGGGATGAATCGTGGTGGTAAGTTGATTGGCGAGGTCGTTGTTGATTGTAGTAAAGTGGTGAACCTCTGGGTCCCGACCAAATTCCTGAATCTACTACCGCTGCTTCCTCCCTCTTCTTTCTTCCGATTCCTCCTACCCCGCTTTAAATAGCTTGAGTAGTTGCCTTAATTGTTGAATAACTCATGATTTTATTTGTCTTGAGGCCTTCTTCCACCATACCTCCCATCTTCACTACTTCGTTGAATGATTTCCCTACCGCTGAAACCAAATGGGCATAGTAAGTTGGTTCTAAAGCTTGGAGGAAGTAGTCTACCATTTCACTCTCCTTCATAGGAGGATCCACTCTTGCTGCCTGTTCTCTCCACCGGAAGCCATACTCTCTGAAACTTTCATTGTGTTTCTTCTCAAATTTTGTTAAAGATAGTCGATCTGGGATGATTTCCAGATTGTATTGGAAATGGTATGCGAATGCCTGTGCCAGGTCATCCCAGGTGTACCATCTCCCATGGTCCTAGCGTGTATACCACTCCAAAGCTGATCCGCTTAAACTTTGACTGAAGTAAGCCATCAATAATTCATCCTTTCCCCCAGCTCCTCGCATTTTGCTGCAGAAACCCCTTAAGTGGGCTACTGGGTCGCCGTGCCCATTGTATAGGTCAAATTTAGGCATCTTGAAACCAACTGGTAATTGTACATTTGGGAATAAGCACAAATCCTTGTATGCTACACTGACTTGCCCGCCTAATCCTCGCATGTCTCTGAACGATTGTTCTAGACTTTTGACCTTCCTGAACATCTCTTCTTGTTCAGCATTTTTGGCTGGCTTGTCAATTTCGGTTGGGAGATCAAAACGAGGAGCAGTTGAATGGATTTCGGAGGCTTTGAAGGTGGGCTCCGGGGGGTAATATTGGTTGTCCTGGGCCTGGAATGTAGGCTCACTAGAAGATTTGTGGAATGTAGCCGGGGGAGGTGCTACGAAAACAGGAGTCACGGGTGGAGGAAAGTATGGAACTGGTTTCGGAGGTGGAGACTGCGGTGTCTGAGAGGTGGTGCCTCGATAGTGCTGGTAAATGGGAAAATTTGGGGATAATTCAGTGGTAATATTACCCTGAGTTTGGGTCATTGATGGAGCAGGGTTATTTGGGTAAGATGGGGGTAACTGTCATGTAGACCAGGCTTGGTACATCTCAGCCATTTGCTGCTTGAGTTTAAACATCTCTTCTTTCATTTTCCCGACATCCATCTCCTCTAGCTCAATACCTGTGTCAACATCTGGGATAGACATACTTTCGGGTATTGGTCCTTTTGATCTCGTGTGATAATGATAATATGCCAGTATACTCTTTAGAGAAACTAACTGCTTGAATTCTGGAAATGAACAAACTTGTTAGTTTTGAGAGTTTAACACATATATAATTAGACGTTGAGATGCAATGCTCCTAGACAAGTAATCCCTTTCTATTATGCATTTGCTCGGCTGCTTGTGTCGTCCCAACTTTCTTGAAATTTTTATTGTTATTCACTTTTAATTTTATTTATTATATATATCTTTTATTGTGGTGGTCGAATCTTATAAAGATTGCCTACGTATCATGTCCCCGCATGAATCAGACCTTGCGTAGTTTGGACATAAGGCAAACACTTTTATTCATTATACAAAGATGGAATTACATTTGAAAACTTTAAGAAAATGGTTTGAAACACACACACTAAAATAAAAATAAAGATACAATTCTTAACATCTCACAACATGCCCCACTTTTCCACTTTTGTTGTTAATTATTGGATTATCTGCTCAATGTGGGGCTTGACCTGGATGACCTCCCAGCGTACGATACATCCTTTCTAATTCTGTTGCTAGATGGCGGGCAAAAATGGGTGCATGCTCTGTAAACCTTTCATAATCCATTCCTTGGCAGTTTACATAACTTTGAGAGGTGTAGACCGCCAGGTCGTGAATTTGTGCCCTGAAATCCTGGAGACGTTGGTCTTGGTTCTGCAATTGTTGTTGGCGAGTGGTGGCTATATCTCTGACACGGTTTTCACGATCTAGAGCTGACTCTAATAGAGCTCGGAGTCTGGCATGCTCTAATCTTGCCTGCGCTCTTTCCTTGTTGATGTCTGCTTGTTGATGTTCTCTGTTGCATCTTCTTGCCTCTTCTAGTTGTGCACGAAGTTGGTCTTCTGATCGTATCCAATGGTCTTTTTCCTTCTTGAATTGTGCCCTGTCTTCTTCGGATTGCCTTACTTGGCGTTCCTTATTAGATCTGGTCTCTTCGTTTAATTGTTGGATTCTTTCTTTAGCTTTGCTCAACGCCCTTTCGTTTTCCGCAAGAATGGAATCATAATCTTGCATTCTTTCAAAAAGATTGACGATGGTTTTTTGATCCTTCCAACTCCTCTTTGGTGTTTCAGAAACTCTTTTCATTTTTTGGAATCGAGCGTGAAGATTTTCATTCTCACAAGCTAGACTCTTCTTCTCGCCTTCGGCTTCTTGTGCTTGCAAATCTTTCTCCAGACTGAGGCTCCTCAGATTTTCCTTTAGGGCATGGATAGTTGCTTTGTACCCTTTTTCCTTTTCTCCCCAGATTAACCGCTCTTGGATTTTATCATTAAAGCTTTGAACATGGGGTCTTTTTGTTGGTCTACTTAGCTCGGTTTCTGGTACATCATCCACGCGAGACCGTTTCTCGAACCACCTTGCATACCCGGGATTTATTTCACCCCTTGTAGTGTCTGGGACTTGAGTATCACTTTTCAAGTATCGACATCCATTCCACATTTGCTGAATTAAAGCCTCGGGAATAGTGGCTTCAGGGTGTAATTCGATTACTTGCATACTCAAATCTTCATCATCGGGAACTACTTGGTATCTCCCTAGTTGTCTTAGAACTCTTAGTGGCGCATATGGCTGGATGCTTCTCAATCCCAATAATAGCAAATAACTATTTGAGGTTGACATGTGTATCACTTCCCTCATTGGGAGTCATCCCAAAGTCCACTCAATTTGATTTGACGTTAAAGCCCTTAGATGAGATACTCAGGCTTCTATCCCTTCTGGGGACTTATAATCTTTCATTCTCTCCTCATAACTCTCGATGAAATTATCATTGGTTGGCCCATACTGTATGATCTTGGGCTGTTGTTGGAGATGTTCAATCACCCACATTTGCAACAAAATTTTGCATCCTTCGAAGACTTTCGCTCCTGATTTACATAAAGTCAACGCCCGATAAATGTCTGAGAGAATGATGGGGACAAGGGTGTGATTTTTCTTGGTGGTGAGGACCTGTACAACTTTTGCCGTGCGAATATCAATTGTTAGCTCTTTGTTTGGGAAGACCATGATTCCTAGAAAAGCCACCACGAAGGCGAAGCGACGGTGAATCTGCCAGGTGTCTTTGTTTTGCTTGTTAGTAAGGCCTTTCTCATGAATTTCAAATCCATCTGGCTTTCTGAACCTTGAATACAAGAAGTTGAAAGAACAACATCCATTGATGACATTGCTTTTCCTGATTTGACTGCTGATGTTCAGAAGACCGAAGAATCGATGTACCGAGGGAGCCTTTGTGAATATCAGGCTTTGATTTCTTAGACTTCCGTCAAAACCAGCATATCCAGCTATCTCCTCTAATGTAGGAGTAAGCTCGAAGTCAGAGAAACGAAAGACATTGTGAACAGGGTCCCAAAAAGTTACTAACGTCGCAATCAGATCATCACGGGGTTTAACTTTCATGATATCCGTGAGATTTCCCAAATGCTTGACGACCCATTTTTTACCATCTTCGCCAAATTCATACCACCACATTTGAAGCTAAAATAGAAACTCTTCTGTATTCGTGGATGGGGGGTTTTGTGTGGTGCTCATTTTGTATCTGAAATTTAATTTTAATAAAGTCAAGACTCATTTTGAAAATATACACTAAAAAAAATCATTTTCAATTTTTTATTTATTAAATACCTTTATTTCAAGATTTAAAACTATTTTTTTTTAAAAAAAAAAACAACCCATTTTATTCCTCGGTTCTCATCATGATTTCATTTAAGCTGGTCAACAAGCATGTTCGAGGCAAATGAATGCACAGGTAGCAAGTAGGATGCATCAGGATGGTCCTTTTATTTCGGGTTCACCTGTCCTAGACAGACCCAACCCCTGTGTTGAGTCTCCAAGGCCAAATGTACATGATGCAAATAGACGTTCCTACTAGGGATCTGGTACATGGCTGAGTTATTCTAAGTGAAAAACCTGAGGTTGATTATTCTAAACCTGGCTTACCCAAACGGACAGTTTGAGCCGAAGCGGGGGCAACGTACCGGGAGCACGAAAGTCTACCCGGCCTAGTTACTTGTCCCAACTTCGTCTTATTTGGTATGACTTTAGCAGAAAGGTGGGCCACGCACACGTGTGCACCATAAATTTAGAAGACTCAGAAAGAAGGGGGTTTCGTAGCAGTTGTATATATTCATAATTCAAATAATATTAAAGCGGTAAAAGTGTCATTTAGCACATTGGGCATATATCAAAAAAAATCAGATAATAAATAAAGCCAAATATAACAGTTATTTAAAGCTCGAATTCTTTAAAACCTGAACCAGTGGTTCTGGCTTACGGTTTTCAACTCAATTCCCCAGCAGAGTCGCCAGAGCTGTCACACCTCCTTTTTCCGCACCCGCGGGGTGCTTAGGGAGTTTTCTCCAATTAAAGGACAGTCGAAACGGGATTTATTTATTTGTTTCAGAGTCGCCACCTGGGAATTTTAAGGCGTCCCAAGTCACCGGTTTTAATCCCTGAATCGAGGAGAATATGACTTTGTTTGTTATTCTGCGAACCAGAAATCTTGAGTAAGGAATTTTGTTAATCCGGAAGAAGGTGTTAGGCATTTCCGAATTCCGTGGTTCTAGCACGGTCGCTCAACTGTTTTTATTATTGGCTTAATTATCTTGATTTTACTAAATACGTTTTTATTGCATGATTTTACTACCGCTTTTATTTATTGTTTACAATTATATAAACGAATTACGCGTACGTATATTCGTATTATATACCTTTTATAATTACAGGGGATCGTGCCACGCATACGTGTACACAATAAAATTGACCATATTATATTTTTTGTTAAAACTCATATGTTCAAAATTTAAAATAAAATTAAGAACATCGTCACCCTTGTATTTAAACAATGAATTGCACATCTCGGGCTATATGAAATTATTTTGATATCCTCGGAGAAATCCCTTTTATTAAAATGTTCACTCGAAGTTGCGCAAACGCATAATTCGAATTGCTTTTAAAAATATAATCAGGTTACGCGAACGCATCCCTAATTACGCCAAATATTCTTAATGGTATTATGGGTTTTCCACGAATTGTTTATTATATCTACACATTTTAGATGAAAATCCTGAGAAATTCACATTTAAGGGATGCCTTTAAATTCTTTTAAAAGAATTCACAATTTATTAAATGTTGCCCGTCGATTATAATTTCCGCGTATAAATTATATTCATCCAGACTATTCAAATTCAAAGAAAAGAATAAAAATATGATTAATACTATTTTTAGCAAATACAACATATATATATACCAAAGAATGAATTGCGTATGAAACTAAAAAAAAATGATTTATGAAGGGAAGAAATATTTTTGAAGAATTTTCATTATTTTTATTTAGTGCAAATTCTATTTCTACTTACCATTGATATAAAGTGTTGCAATTTGTGCTTGTACATCTCATCTCATTCTCATATACTTGCTTTTAATCTAATAGGCCTAATTATTTTGTTAATTCTGCTTATGGTTGAATGTAAGATATATATATATAATCAAACCGATTTGATTCTCAATTTATGTGAACCATTGTTAAACACTAACTTTCGCATTGTAAAATTCCTAGGCCATTTGTTATTAAGAAAGAGAACAAATCTACCTAATTGACTTAATAAAATGATATTGCATACAACATTATTCGCCATATTTTGACATTTGCAAACATAGCGGAAGATACTAATGCAACTTTCGACTATTGATTATAATCATAATCACTATTACGCCATATATGGACAAAATGCAACCAACATCATCTAGCCTTAATCCACAACCAAACAATCGAAATACGCTAACCACACATTTTCTTGATATTCCCAGAATACTCTATACCTGACTAACAATGTCATAAGACTTAATTAATAGCCAACTTCATGCCATGTTCCCTATCTTGACAATTCAATCATAATTATACTTTAATGAAATTCTGGAATAGATAATATTATTACAACACTTATATGAATTTCAAAAGAGAATGATCAGCTAATAATTAGCATGTCAAGCATACTACTATATTAAACAACATGAAACAAAACTGAAATTTATAATAATGAACTTAGATAAATGGAAAATAGAATTGCAATTCAAGCTTCATTGATTTGTCATGCTGAATCTCTTTCCAACATAGAATTTAAAAGATATGTACCTGGAATTGAAAGTAGAAGGAGTAAATTTCAGCAGTTGCAGCAGTAACCAAAATCAGCAGAATAGCGGCATTTCCACAGATTTGAGCAATAATAAGACCCGAGGAACCCAGATGCACAGTAACAGTATTTTTTAAGAAACTTCAGATTTTAACTGAACAATGGGATCAAATAAATCCGAACAGATTCAACGAAAGAATAATATTTCAGATTTCAGTTTCTTTTCTGTTTCAGATTGTGTGTGTGTGTGTGAATGTTCTCTTTTTTATTTCTTTTTCTGTTTTCTTCCTCTCTTTCCTCTTCTTACAAAAATAATCTGATTTCTTTTTCTTTTTCTTCGAAATCTCTCAATAAAATCTGATCAAAATCTGATCCTAAAATCTCTCTTCAAATCTCTTCCTTAAAATCTCAGTCTTAAAATCTGTCCTTCAAATCAGATTTTCTCTTCTTCTTTCTTCAGTCCCAATCCCCTCTATCTTATACAGGTCTGCCTTCCTAATGCTGCCTGGACCCCTTCTCTTTTAAAAAAAATCAGGAAATCTCCCCTCAAAATTCTACTTTATTACTTTAAATCCCATTAGCAGAATTTTTCCTGATTTTCAGCACTACCCTTACCCTTTGTTCCCCATTATTACATTAAATAAGAGCCATTAACACTCCATTATAATCCCATTACTACCCTCACTGTTTCATTCGCAATAGTACCCCTGAAATCCTAATGTTATTACTGATTCTATTACAAAAATCAGAATCTGATACAAAACAGATTTTAAAGTCTGTTTAAGCAGCTATAACCAATCCTATGATTAACACAGATAAAAGAAAAACATTGGATACCATGTCAGAATAATTTTTACAGAGTTTTTTAACTAATAGGGAAATTAACAATCAAAATTAAAACCAAACAGAATGTTGAAATGATTCAGTTTATACAGACAGACTAATCAATGAGGCTTAATCAGATGATTATAGCTGACATTGATCAGCAAATAATGAAAGTAAGCAAATCAAATAACTTTAGGATTATTGCCAGACTCAAGGATTTTACAGAAACTGATTAATTGACACCACTCATTAATCGACCGACTAACTATCATAATTGTCAAACAATCAGTCTTCAAGTAGATAAACAGGCTGTGTCAATCAATATTAGTGGCAATAAGAATTCACAAAACAACTAATCGACGAATTTAATCGAGTCGATTACACATATTATAAACAATCATAATCAACAGAAACAATGATATAATTCTGATCAACTAATCGGGTACGAGGTAGAATCACAGAATTAACTAAACAAATATGAAAAATTAAACAGGCTACTGAAACAGGCAATAATTTATACATAGGATACAAAAGAAATCAGAAGAATACCTTTGAATCTTCAAATTTATACGGACAAAAGCTTAACTTTGAATTCGGATCTTTTTGAGGTTGAACAGACTTTATTCGAGGTATTCTCAATTGAGAATACCTCGATTAAAGTCTCTTAGACCTCAATCCTTTAATTAACTCGGACAAATTCCACGAGTTGGTATTTCAGTGTTTCACTTTTTCTCAGATTTAGGGTTCGACCAAATTTGGGTAGATTCGAAGGAAACTAAGGATGACTCAAGGGTGAGGGAGGCCTAGGGGTCATTTGGCGTTAGTTTGGAACTGATTAGAATGGCGCCGCCACCAGGGCATTTCATGGCGGCGCTAGGGTTCTTGATTTTGATTCGATATTTGAGGGGTTCCAGGCTGATTCGAAGGAAACTCATGAGGCTCTAGTGGTGAGAGAGGTCCGGAGGTTGAAAGGTGTGAGTTTGGTGGCTATCAGATGAACTAGGTTTTGGACTGCATCTTCGATCGGAGATTCGAAGACGTTGGCTGATATTTGGAGGATAAGGTTCAGGGATCTAGGATCGGGAAGTTGAGGTGAGTTCGGGGTGTGAAAATGGGGAGGTATGGTCACCGTTCGCCGCCGTGAGGGCGGTGGCTTGAGTTCCGATCTTTGGAGACTCGGGGAAGAAGAGAGGAGAGGGGGGTCTTGCCTGGGGTGTGGGGTGGAACTTTTGAGCTTATATACTAGGGTAATCAGTGGATCTTGGCCGTTAGATCAAATGTAATTTACGGCTGGGATTGCTTATTGAAATGAAACGACATCGTTTCATTTCCTTTAAGACCGGATCGATCTCTGACGGGAAACGGGTCGGGTGGAAAGTAATGCTTTCGGACCGTTGATCAATTTGAAATCAACGGCCTTCATCAAAGTTTCCAAAACGACATCGTTTGGGGTATCTTTGAGACGGACCGGACCTGGGGTCGTTTGGATTGGGCTGTGAGGGGATTAATTTGATTTGGGCCTGGATTTTAGTCCAGGTCCGATTTTTTTTTATTTTTCCAATTTATTTTTCATTTTCTAATTTAAATTCCTAATTTTAATTATAAAACAATTTTAACCTCGCAAAAATATTAATCACTTTATAACAACTATTTAACACATAGACAAAACATTAATCACACAGTGACATATTTAAAATAGAACGAATGCATATTTTTGTGATTTTATTTAAATTAACTTTTAAATGCATAATATAATCCTAATTATGCATGCAACACGTGTTTTTTTTATTTTATTTTTTATTTTAACAAACAAAGTAAACATTTACGGACATAACACAAATATTTAATAAACGCCACACAAATTCTAAAAATTGCGCACTAAAAGAAATTTATTTTATTTTTGATTTATTTTGGAGTAGTTTTTGTGAGGCAAAAATCACGTGCTCACAAGTATTTTTATAATTTAGTTTTAGAAAATAAAAGAAGAAAAGATAATAAAAATACAAAGAAAAATCGGATTGGGCCACTTCTTCAATTTTAACCCAGGCCCAAATAATTGCTCAATCTTCCCCATGACCCAGTCCACTTCAGACCGGGTCGACCCGGTCCGCCCCATTAATCCATTAATCCAACACCCCTCTTCATTCAAAACACAAAAAGAAAACAAAAAGAAGAAAAAACCCTAAAAACCTAAAAATGTTCCGCCCCCCCCCCCCTTCCCTTTGCTTCTTCTTCTCCAAGCTTCCTCACACCACAACCATGGCAGCCTTTCCACCTCCTCACGCCCAGAACAAGCTCCAACACCATCGTCGCAGCCTCATCGAGCTCGAGCATGAGCTCGCATGGTCGTTGGTCGCCATGTCTTCATCTTCTCCGTCAATCTTCTCCAAAAAAAAAACTGTTTATCCTCCTTCAAGCCACTGCTGCTGCTTCTGCTTCAGCTTTCTTCATCCCCTTATTCCTCCTCGACGACCATAGCTGCTGAACGCCGCAACAGTCGATGACCATAGCTGCTGCCTGTTCCGCCATTGTTGTTCGTTGCAGCTTTCTTCGCCGCAGCTGCTACTGCTTAAGCAGAAGCCTAAGCAAACAACTCGGGCAGCTACTGTTTCTGCTTTCGTTGAGGCTCGTCGTCCAGTCCGTTCCCCAGTGCGTCGTTGACGCTGCTTCCCTTCTACCATGGCAGTCGTTGCCGCAGCCGCTCGTCGTCCAGTTCGACGCCAAACAGACCCATCACTACTGCTCGCGCCAGCTTCTTCACGTGACCATACACGCCCCAGCTGATTCACAGTCCATCTTCTTGTGGCGGGCGGCCATCTTCTTTGGTCGTCCGTTCGTGGTCATCTTCGGCGACAAATTATCTTGGTGCGATACTCGTTTCCGGACAGTTTGTTTTCATCGTCATTTGTTCTAAGCTTGGGTCGACGAAACAGTCCGTGCATATTTCATTTCAATCCGGTTAGTGATTTTTGAGTTTTATTTTGTCCGTATTTTGTTTTGATATTTTTCGAATCTAAAATCGGCAAAATGTTTGTTTTGTTTATCGTTTGAATTAATTTTTAGTTCATGTTCATGTGTTGTTTGTTAAATTAATTTTTCAGATTCCAAATGAAAGATTAAGTACTTGTTTTTCATGTTTATTTCATGTTCGTATTATTGTTGAAGTGAATATTTGTTAGTTTAATGTTTGTTAGATTCAAATTGAAATTTAATTGGTTATTTCTTCAATTTGTTTCATGTTGTTATGTATTTTCCGGAAATCATTAATGTTGTTTGAGTCATATGAATCCGTCATGTTTGTTGCTAAAAATAGATTTAATTCATGTTCATCTTTGTTTGAAGTTCATGTTTAAATCCAGTGATTTAATGTGAGTTTATGTTTGTCTTTGATTTGTTAATTTAGTTTGAATCATGTGTTTTGTTGTTCGTATTGTTGTGTTCTTGCTCATACATTCATGGTCTAAATTAACCAGGATTGGTTCACGATATGGTTAATTCATTCCATTAATTTTGAGTTGTGTTGTTCATCGTGTTCATATAATTGTTGTTGAAGATTAGTGAGAAATTGGTCATCTTGACTATATTTTGGTTGAGTTATGATTAATTGTTTGTTTAGAGCTGAGGGGGTAGTTTTGGTAATTTGCAGTACATTCAGGGTTAGTTTGGTAATTTCAGTAAGGTCGGAGGGGTAGTTTAGGAATTGTACATTTTGTAATTTTTTATGTGAAGCATGGGGGACAAAATGAATTGGGTGGGTTGTGATATAGTTGTTTAATATAAAGGGGGGACAAGACAAAATTTAGTGGGGGAATCTTGTATTTATTTATGTTAGGCATGAGGGACAAAATATAATGGGGTGGTGTGATATGTTTATTTAATGTAATGGGGATGAGTGGGAAGATAATGGGTTTGGTAGAGAAAATGGGTTGATTTTTAATTGATTAAAAGATTTATGGGTTATGGGATATAAGTAGAAGTCTTGAAATCAGATTTTGAGGACAGACAGACAGAGATAGAGAGAAAAAAAAAAAGAGAAAAAGAAAAATTTAAGAGAGGAAATTCCGAAAAAAAAATACTAAGACTTTAGAAAAACAAAAAGAAAAACATTCTGGAAATTCAAAAGAAGAAGAATATACACCTGATATACAATCCAAATATTCTGAGATACGGATTGAGAAATTAAGGGTTAAACACTAACTAGTCTTTCAAAAATCTGAAAAGTTTCCCTTTGCTTCTGTCCGTTGGTTGTTGTTGTTTCTGGATTTTGTCTTGATTTTAAAATCTGTCACTAAGTTTCTCGTCGCTGGTTGTTACTAGTTGCTGGGATTGTTGTTGTTGTATGCTACTGAATTTCTGCTGATCTCTCACTTTTCTTTTGCTTCCAATATCAGGTACACAACTGACACGCTGATTATTGTAAACTGAAACAGGAAGCATGAATACAAAAAATGAAGAATTGAAGTTCTAAATTTATTTTGAATTATATTCTTAATTTTATTTGTATATATAAATTATTTAGCTTACAAAAATCGGAATCATTTAGCTATTTAATGTATATATAGTGGAACATCCAACGATAGCTTAACGAATAAACTATCTATATATTGCTTAAAAATAAATAAATGGTGTAGTAACTCCGTCTAAGTTAAAAATCAAACGAATAGACCATTTCGGAACTTGTAAGAAAATTGTTTAGTTAAATAATATTGGTTAATTCCAGCATGTAAATGTTTTAGGATTAAAATTAGATTGCCAAGTTTTTTTTTTAATTTGACAAACTGAGAACATGCCTAGTATAATGTAATTAGGTAGTAATACGTGAAGCCCAGGTTTAGTTTAATGCCATATACGTTGGGCCTGTGCCCGTATTGGCAACGGACTGCCTTGCTTGTATCATTTTTCAGAATTTACGAATCATATTCGAAACTCAACTACAACAACTCAAGCATGTAAATAAATTAAGACCTTTTCTCTTTCATTTTTGGAGACAATTTTAATAGAAAATGTAGGCACTTTAGGATTATCCTGATAAAATAAATGAGATGAGCCTCGCCCAATAAAACGCACAAATTGCGGGACCCTCGATAAATGTTTAATTAAAATTACTTAGACTTCGGGATGAGCCGTTTAGCAAAATTCCACGGCCTTACCCAGAAATAATAATACGATAATTGCTTCAGGCGCGCATTTTAATAATCGTACCTTCTTAAATTCGGGTGCACATTTATGTGACCCAAATCCAAATCTTAACGGAGTCGGAATGTATTAACAACCACGGGCACATTGATTGTGACGTGGTTCGAAACGCATTTTCACGACGTTGCAATTCCATACAAAATAAATAATAATAAAAGCGGTTTAAACTTAATGAAAGCACATAAAGTAATAACATGTATTAAATCAGATATCTAGCCATTATAACAATTTAAGCGACCGTGCTAGAACCACGGGATTCGAGGGTGCCTAACACCTTCCCTCGGGTAAACAGAATTCCTTACTTAGAATTTCTGGTTCGCAGACTTCATTTGGAAAGTCGAATATTTTCCTCGATTTGGAATTCAAGATAAATCGGTGACTTGGGACACCAAAAACCTTTCCCAAGTGACGACTCTGAATTAAATAATCCCATTTCGAATATTGTCACTTAAATTGGAAAAAACTCCCTCGCGCATTCAACCCTTCGGGGCGGGCGCGCAAAAAGGAGGTGTGACAGCTCTGGCGACTCTGTTGGGGATTCGAACCCAGAACCTTTGGTTCAGGGTTCAAGAATTCGAGCTTAGAATAATTGTTATATTTGGCTTTATTATCTGATCTTTATTACATGTTTTTGGCATAACGTGCTAAATGTTGTCTTTTACCGCTTTGATATTATCTGAACTGTATATAAACTGTGCCGAAACCCTTCTCTTCTTACCTCCGGGGAGAAGCTCGCTGGTCGAGACTCCCCATTCTGTTAGTGTCAATACCTTAAATAAGAAAGAGGCCGGACAAGTTACAAAGCCGGACGATCTCGCGGGTCCCCGGTACGTAGCCCCCTCCTCGACTCGAGTTGTCCGCTCGGGTACACAGTCTAAAACATATACCCAGGTTATAAACCTAGCATAACGAAACCTCATGCTGGATCCTTAGTAGGAACGATTATTTGCATCATGTTGCATTTGACGTAGGGGACTCAACACAGGGCTTGGGTCCGTCTAGGACAGGCAACCTGAAATGAAAAGACCATCATATTGCATCTCGTTTGTTTTGCTTCAGATCTGCATGTTGACCGGTTTCTAAAAAAAAATCAAAAAAAAGAGGAAAGAGAAAAAATAGCAGCGTAGGGAGATAATTACTTATTTTGGAAAAGATAAAACTAATGTCCAAGTAGTGTCAAAACCTCACCGGAATTTTCTTAAAAAAAATGAAAACAAAATTTGTCTTTTAGTTTGATTTATGTATAAAAACAAAACAAAAACAAAAAAAAATTCCTTTTAATCACTTTCAAAATCCAAAAATGGGTATTTATTTAAAAGTAAAAAAAGGGGAGAAAATTCAAAACTCAAAAAAAAAGAAGGTAATTGTTCCGTTTTAAAAAACATTTTCGAAATTTAAAAAAAAAGGGTGAAAAGAAGTTTAAAATTCATAAATATTTCCTTTAAAAAAAACAACAAAAAAAAGAAAAAAAAAAGAAGTATAAATAAAAAAAAATTCCAGAAAAATACTTTTTCCCTTTAAAAGATTGTAGTCAGAAGGGGTTTAGTTTATTTGTACTCTACGCCTGATTGACCGAACTACGCCGGTTTGATTCTCACAGGGTGTGAGATACGTAGGCAACCCTCATCGGGTCCAACCTCCCCTTTTTCAGAAATAGCCAAAATGTCATATTTTTTTTAACTTCATAATAAATGAGTAGGGTGATGTTGTTTTGTCAAGAATAGCCGAATATTCCCGAAAAGGACGCCGGAAGGCTGACTTTGCACAAACAGCCATTTTTTTGTCATTTTGAACTTTGACCAATTTGCCTGACAGCCTTGGAATCCTCGCCCCCGAGGCTTTGTGAGGCCATGTTCCCAATGTCGTGTCACCATTCTAAAAAAAATCAAGTGATGTTTTTGTTGTCAAAAACAGCCGAATGTTCCCGAAAAGGACGGCGGAAGGCTGACATTGCATAAACAGTCATCTTTGGTCATCGTTTTATTTTTGACCGGTTGATCCTCGTAGCCTTAAAATCTTCGTTCCCGAAGTACTAAAAGGCCGCATTTGAAAACCGAGTCCATTATTTTGAAAACAAAATCTTTTCTTTAAAAAAAAAAAAACATAGATAGTTTTATTTTTTTTTTGAGTCTAATAAAAGTTTTTCGTTGGCGTAATCACCTTAATAAATGTGCAGGATGAGCACAATGCAAAATGAACACTTTTCGATAATGACTAAAATCCCTGTCAAGTTACGGCTATGGTGGAATGATCTAGGTCTTGAAGGACAAGGTGAAGTCAAGAAATATCTGAAAGGTCTCACGGGTTTACTGGAAATCCAGCCTCGGGGAGATATCATAAGAGCTTTGGTCACTTACTGGGACCCAGCGCACAATGTTTTCCACTTCTCCGATTTTGAACTCACCCCAACTCTGGAGGAAATGGCTGGGTACATCGGAAATGCTGAACTTCCATTAAGGCAAAGATACATGGTCGCCCCAAGACCTGTCACGGTGCATCGATTTCTAGACTCACTAAAAATACCCAGGACGGTCCATAACCCAGATTTGGCCGCCGGTTTCTGTAATCCATGTTTCATATACGACAGGTATGGTCATGTAGGAGGATTCAACAATCCGATTAACAAGCTATGCAGCAAAGGAAGTCGTCAGAAGTGGGATAAGCACAGACGGGTGGCTTTCATGATAACATTTTTGGGCCTTCTGGTATTTCCGAGGAAAGATAGGAATATTGATCTGAAAATATCCGGGGTCGTCAGTACTTTGCTCACTCAAAATGACAGTACTCTCGCGCCTATGGTGGTATCCGATATCTTTCGAGCTCTCACAGCCTGCAAAGCCGGAGGGAATTTCTTCGAAGGTTGTAACTTGCTGCTACAAATATGGATGACTGAACATCTCTGCCATCGTTCCGAATTTTTGAGCCATGTTTCTTCGGAGAAGACTTGCATAGAAGAGTTTTACACGAGAACCAAAGACATCAGTCTACCCAAAGGAGTTATGGCATGGACTTCATTCTTTCAAGCTCTTACTGCCAGCCAAATACAGTGGACACTGGGATGGTTGCCTGTTGATGAGATCATGTATATGCCAGCAACTAGAACTCATTTCCTACTGATGGGACTTAAGAGCATTCAACCTTACGCGCCCTGCCGAGTCTTGAGACAACTCGGAAGATATCAGATAGTGCCACACGAGGAAGATCTTAGTGCTCAAACAATTTCCTGAAGCAAAAATTCGCCAGATCTGGAATGAATGTCAATATTTGAAAGCAGATACTTGTGTACAGGATCGGGCCAAAAGTGAAATGGCGCCAGGTTACCTTGCATGGTACAGAAGAGAACTCGAACACGAAAGGTCGGCTAAAAGACCCCACATCTTAAATTTCGCCGAGTCATCGCAAAAGCAGTGGGATTGGTTGGCAAAAGAAAGAGGTTATCGTACCGAAATCAGCAAGTTGAAGCAACAAGTGGAAGGTCTAAAATATGAGCACAATGTGCAAGTTGCTACCGATCTGGGAGAAAAGAACAGGTTGGCTCAGGAAAACGAGATGCTCAAGGCCCGGATCAAACAAATGAGGTTAGATGCTGATAACCAACAAAGGAGCCGGTCAGATGAACGATTGATAAAAGCTCTAAGGACGGAAATTGGGGAGCGCCGGACTGAGTCAGAAAATACCATAGCGGGGCTCGAGGCACACTGGGCAAGAAGGACAGAAAAATGTAACCGACACCTACAGCAGTTGGAAAGGGATCACGAGCGAACCATTGCTAATCTGAAGGAAAAAGTGGACAGAGCGTTTGAGCAAACCCGAACCCTAGGAGTTGAAAATAGACATTGTCGCAAGCTTTTAGCCCAGATGGAAGTAGAAATTCGGTAGTGGCAAAAGCAATGCCTCCAGGATTCTCGGGTTATGACAGCCCGTAATGATCAAATAGAGCACTTACTTAAAGAGAAGAGGCGAACCAGGGATAAGATCAGGACCATTGCCCATGCCATCATCAGAAGATGTCTACGGTGTGAAAACATGTCCACCATTACCGTTCTCTCGGCAGTGATGGTGTATGTCAAGCAAACCATGCATGAGCTGGAACAACTTGAAAGGAATCTCACACCTAAGAACGCGGCGAGGCCGAACGATGCCCCGCGGGCGCCAATTCTCGAAACCTTGATGTATTCATAGGTCGAGTCTGCATCTTAGCATCTTCTGTCCGTCTTTTCGCATCAGGGTGCATTAGTTTGTTTGAGTCTGCATTTGTTTTCAAGGTTTGTTTATTTTCCCCTTTTTCAAATGTTGGTTGTAATAGATTGCTTCAGTAATAAAATGTGTGCTTCTTTTACACTCCTCTATCCCGAACTACGCAAGATCTGATTCACGTGGCATCGTGATACGTAGGCAATCCTCATCGGATCCGGTCACATTTTTAACTGCAAATAATAAAATAAAATAAAAAGAAAGAAAAATGGTGATAAAAAAAGCCTAAGGAGAAGCCGGAATGACACATGTCTTTGTTGCAAGCATGTAGAAACTCCCCTGACTGTATAGGCGCATCACACCCCAATGTGAGATTACCTGTCTGTTATTTGTTTTAAACTAACCGTCATGTTTGCTGATAAGTTTAGGTTCCTAGAAAAGTGGTTTGGTTTTGTGGTAATCTGGCCTCTCATACATACTTCACGAGATCAAAAGGAAACGTTCAGCCACCCGTCGCTAAATCAAGAGGAATTGCTCATACATATTTCACAAGGTTGAAGGGAAGTGTCGAAATGTCTTCAGAAATTCCTCTGCCAACGATTCCTATTTCGGAGGAAAGTTCAATCTCAGTCATCCCAACTTCTGAGTCAGCAACTGTCGAGGAAAATAGGATTCTGCGTCTCCGCATGATGGAAATGTGGGACGCCTGGGCCAATGGAAAAGAGCCACCAAGTGCGATCCCTGGATTCCCTGAGCTTTTTCCTAGGGCAAGTGGGACCTCCAACATCCCCACAAGTTATCCAAATACCCCACTGGGATTTCCTACCATCTCAACCTACTTTACTGGAACACCTTCTGAGTCTCGCCCCCAGGTGTTAGCTGCCGGAGCAGTTTCAAACATATTCACTGCTCCACCTTGTTCATCCACGGCACAACCTGTCTTACCCAGGCCTAACTTCGATTCATCATTCTTCACATTTCAAGCACCACCTCTTCCATTGGAACCTAGTCAGTTCACTACCAATGCTTACCCTCAGCCGTCTCGGTACGAGTTTATCGCAGGACAGGAGAAAGCCGAGAAAATGCCTGAACAAGAGGAAATGACCAGAAAAATGAGAAGCATGGAGCAAACTCTCAAAAATATACAGGGTCTGAGCGGGCAAAAAAGCGTATCTTACGCTGACCTGTGCATGTTCCCACACGTACATCTGCCCTTGGGTTTCAAAACCCCAAAGTTTGAGAAATATGACGGGCATGGGGACCCCATAGCCCACCTCAAAAGGTACTGCAACCAGTTGCGGGGAGCGGGCGGAAAAGAAGAACTTCTTATGGCTTACTTTGGAGAAACTTTGACTGGCATTGCTTCTGAATGGTATACGGATCAGAAAGTATATCGTTGGCACATTTGGGACGACTTGGCTAGGGATTTTGTCAGGCAGTTTCAATATAACATCGACATTGCCCCCGATAGGAATTCATTGTCAAATCTAAAGAAGAAGCCTTCGGAGAGCTTCCGAGAATATGCTGTCAAATGGCGCGAACAAGCAGCCAGAGTCAAACCTCCCATGGATGAAACAGAAATGGTCAGCGTTTTCCTTCAAGCTCAAGAGGCTGATTATTATCAAAACATGATGTCTGCATTGGGAAAGCCGTTTGCTGAAGCCATCAAAATCGGTGAAATGGTGGAAAATGGTTTAAAAACAGGGCGAATCTTGAGTCAGTCTGCTATAAGGGCCACCTCCCAAGCAATCCAAGGCGGGTCTGGAGGAGGAGCAAACCGAAAGAAGAAGGAAGAAGCAACAATGGCAACTTCGAGTGTAAGAAAACCCCATCCATCCAGATTTCATTTCTCTGAAAGAGCCCCGCAACACTACTACCCCCATCAAGATGCGGCCTATGCTATGAACCTTCAGCCCTACACAGTAATGAATGCACAACCATATATTAGGCCACAACAACAATTTCACCAAAAACGAGCTCAATTTCCAAGAAATCAACCTCCTCACCAAGCTCAGTATAATCCCCGACCTCCACAAAATAATCTCCCCTACAACGCCCGCACTCGAGAGCCGCCCAGGAAAATGGACTTCACACCTATTGGTGAATCATATTCCAACCTTTTCCCCAAATTGGTCCAAATGGGTTTGTTACAACCCGTACCCCCAAATAGGCAAAACCCAGAGTCACCCTCTTACCAACCTGGTGCCCGATGTGCCTATCATTCTGGAGTGGAAGGACATGATACTGAGAGCTGTTGGACTTTGAAAAGGGTTGTTGAAAACCTCATAGAACAAAAGCGAATAGTGTTAAAGGACGAAGACATTCCTAATGTGACCAACAATCCGTTACCGGCTCACAACAATGGACCGATTATTGGGATAATCTGCGAAGATAAAGAGTTTGATCCTGTCTTGAAAGCCATCATTGCAATCGCCGACATTGAGAAAGAGCCCAAGACGTATGCAAAGCAAGAAAATGTGGATAAGAAGAGTAAAAACCCCCCTCAAAACACAGAAAAAGTAGTGGAAACAAAAATTGAGGTAGTACCCTCGAAAGATGCTGTCCTTTATGTCCCCCGAGGTTCGAAGAAAGGAAAAGTGACATTGAGCCCTCCAAGAAGGTTTGAGCTGAACAAAGGATCTAAAATGTATGTGCCCAAAGGGACCTATGCGGAACGGGGGCCAATAATTCCACCAAGGCTGAATGAGCCCGTGATTATTGGACGCGCGCCGCAGAGGCCCATGACGGATCCTACTACCGTCCCATGGAATTATAACAAGGCGGTAGTAACCTACAAAGGAAAAGAAATCCTGGGAGAAGTGAATGAAACTAACCCAACTGAGAAATACCTCAACCTGGAGGAGTTGAATGATTCTACAAAGAAGCGTTTCCCACTCAAGAAATCGGTTAGCGCCGAGGAAGCGGAAGAGTTTTTCAGGAAAATGAAAACTGCGGATTACGAGATAATTGATCAACTCCGAAACTCTCCCGCTCAGGTCTCGTTGTGGTCTCTATTGATGAATTCAACTGAGCATCAAAAAGTGTTGATCAAGACCCTCAACGAAGCTTACGTCCCAATTGAAACTACCGTGGAACAGCTAGAGAGGATGGCAGAAAGATTCTTCATGATCAATAAAATTTCCTTCAGCAAAAATGATCTGCCCCCAGAAGGGGCCGCTCACAACAAGGCCCTCCACCTAACAGTTAAATGTGAAGGGTACTATGTGAAGAGGGTCATGCTGGATGGCGGGTCCGGAGTAGATATCTGTCCCCTTTCGACTCTGCAAAGAATGGAGATCGAGACAGGGAGAATCAGGCCCAACAGCGTATGTGTTCGTGCCTTTGACGGCATCAAAAGGGACACCCTAGGCGAGATCGATTTGATTTTGACTATTGGACCTGTGGATTTTGAGGTGACCTTTCAGGTCCTAGATATGGATACTTCTTACAATTTGCTTCTAGGAAGGCCCTGGATTCATACGACGGAAGCCATACCTTCTACTCTCCACCAGATGGTAAAATTTGTACATGAAAATCAAGAGATTATAGTCCACGGAGAGGATGAGCATTCAATTTATCGAGACCCGTCGGTTCCATGCCTCGAAGCTAAGGAGGGTAGTGAACACATAGTCTATCATGTTTTCGAAGTTGTGGTCGCAGACTAATGCGAAGAAGGAAGCCCCTACCCTCAACCTTTTCTCTCAAAAGCGTCAGTTATGGTTGCCAAGGAAATGATCAGGCATGGTTATAAACTGGGAAAGGGACTCGGGGCATCATTGCAAGGTATCACCGAACCTATCACATTACCTGCCGCCGAAAAGTTCTTCGGTGTTGGTTTTTACGCCGAAGAAGCTGACGTAATGTGGGCAAACCAACGGAAGAGCAATGGTTGGGTATTATCTCAGCCAATTCCCCATCTTTACAGAACATTCGTCAAACCCAAGTACAATGAAGAAAGAGAGGATGAGACCTTCACGACCGAGGAAATTGAAGAAATCTGTGAGGTTATGAGGCAAATGCTGTACGAAACCCATATGGTTCAGCCAGGAGAAGGCTCGAAGCACCGCTGAGGTGCTTTACATGGGGCCCGATGCCAAATTGCAAAACTGGAAGGCTACTCCGTTTCCGATCAAGCGGGAATCCTGGTAGACCAGTCTTGCCACCTTTTCTGCATCACGAGTTATTTTGGGGTGTAACTCGAATGATTTCCTTTTAGTTTCCTGTCCTTAAATTCTGATGTAAACCTTATTATCTTCAAAATTCAATGAAATGAAATAAATATTTCATCTTTTATCTTATTTATTCTCTCTGATTTTTTTATTTTTTTCTGTTTTATTTCTTTCAGTTCTAATAATGCGGCTTTAAATAACATGACATGCTTGCGGACTTCATGCCCGGATCCAAACATGCAGTCTAACTGCGAAATAATGAACCAAGAAATGGAATACGATGAAGAAGAGGCTTTTAAGGAAATAAATCGAGAATTGGAACACTTTGAGAACAAACCTAAGCCGAATCTGAATGACACCGAACCAGTTAATTTGGGAACTCCTGAGGAAATCCGAGAGACCAAAATAAGCATTCACACGGACGAGAGAACGCGAGACGCGATAGTTCAACTCCTTGTTGAATTTAAAGATGTGTTTGCTTGGTCATACGATGACATGCCAGGATTAAGCGTTGATCTAGTGGTGCATAAATTGCCAATTCACCCTGATTGTCCTCCAGTTCAACAAAAGCAGAGAAAGTTCAAAACTGATGTCAGTGACAAGATTAAAGAAGAAATCACCAAGCAGCTGAAAACGGGAGTAATTCGGGTAATCCAGTACACCACGTGGTTAGCGAATGTAGTTCCAGTGCCGAAAAAAGATGGGAAGACTCGGGTCTGTGTGGATTATCGATATTTGAACAGAGCGAGTCCCAAAGACAATTTCCCATTGCCCAACATCCACATCCTTGTTGATAATTGCGCCAAACATGAGATCCAGTCTTTCGTAGATTGTTACGCTGGATATCATCAGGTGTTGATGGATGAAGAAGACGCTGAGAAGACTGCATTCACTACACCATGGGGCACTTACTGTTACCGGGTTATGCCATTCGGTCTGAAGAATGCTGGGGCAACTTACATGAGAGCCATGACTGCCATTTTTCATGACATGATGCATCAAGAAATAGAGGTGTATGTGGATGACGTGATAATCAAGTCCAGGACTCGAGACAATCATATTCAAGACTTGAGGAAATTCTTCGAGAGACTGAGAAAGTAGGACTTGAAGCTGAACCCGGCCAAATGCGCCTTCGGAGTCCCATCAGGCAAGCTTTTGGGTTTCATAGTAAGCAGGAGAGGTATAGAGTTAGATCCAACAAAGATAAAATCTATCAGAGATCTACCTCCCCCAAGAATGAAGAAAGACGTGATGAGTCTGTTGGGCAGGTTAAACTATATCAGTCGATTCATTGCCCAGCTAACTAGCACGTGTGAGCCCATATTTAAGCTATTAAGGAAGGATGCAGTGATCAAATGGACGGCTGAATGTCAAGAAGCTTTTGACAAGATCAAAGAATATCTTTTAAATCCCCCAGTTTTGGTCCCGCCAGAGCCAGAGAGACCCTTGTTCTTGTATCTGACAGTCTTGGAAAATTCTTTCGGTTGCGTCCTCGGGCAACATGACATAACCGAAAAGAAGGAACAGGCGATCTACTACTTGAGCAAGAAATTTACCGGCTACGAGGCCAAGTACACTCTGCTGGAAAGAACGTGTTGTGCTTTAACGTGGGTTGCCCAAAAATTGAGACATTATCTTCAAACTCATACTACTTACCTCATAAGCAGGTTGGATCCTTTGAAGTATATATTTCAGAAACCAATGCCTACTGGAAGACTGGCCAAGTGGCAAATCTTGCTTACTGAATTTGACATAGTCTATGTCACCCGTACGGCAATGAAAGCCCAGGCATTAGCAGATCATTTGGCCAAAAATCCGGTTGATGAGGAATACCACCCATTGAGTACTTATTTTCCAGATGAAGAAATAAATACCATAGAAGTGGTCTCGGAAAATGCTCACGTTTGGAAGATGTTCTTTGATGGGGCCGTAAATGCCAAAGGTGTAGGAATAGGGGCAATCTTGATCTCACCTGCTGGTCAACATTATCCGGCTACAGCTAGGCTTCGTTTCTTTTGCACGAACAATACAGCTGAATATGAAGCTTGCATCATGGGCATGAATATGGCGATTGATCAAGATGTTGGGGATTTGTTGATTATGGGGGATTCTGATTTGATTATCCGGCAAGCCCAGGGTGAATGGGAAACTAGAGATGTCAAGCTTATTCCTTACCGGCAGCACGTAGAGGATCTCAGCAAGCGGTTCAGATCAGTAGAGTTCAGGTATATCCCACGATGTCACAATGAATTAGCCGATGCACTTGCCACTTTAGCTTCAATGTTACCTTATCCAGGCAACGCCCACATCGATCCCTTGGAAATCCAAATCAGGGAAAGGCATGGTTACTGTAACGCAATCGAGGCAGGACCAAGTATCCAGCCATGGTACCAGGATATTAAGAGGTTCTTGAAAACACAAGAATACCCCGAACATGCTACTGGAGATCAGAAGAGAACTATTAGGCGGCAGGAAAGTGGATTCTTTTTGAGCGGTGAGATATTGTATAAAAGAACCCCTGATCTCAACTTATTAAGATGTGTTGACGCCGAAGAAGCAGGCAGGATCATGCATGAAGTACATGCAGGGGTGTGTGGACCTCATATGAACGGGTACATTTTGGCAAAGAAAATCTTGCGGGCCGGATATTATTGGATGACCATGGAAAAGGACTGTTTCAGCTTCGTTCGAAAGTGCCATCAGTGTCAGGTGCATGGAGATCTGATTCACGCACCTCCCACAGAACTGCATCCCATGTCTGCACCTTGGCCATTTGTTGCCTGGGGTATGGATGTCATTGGTCCGATTGAGCCCAAAGCTTCAAATGGACACAGATTCATATTGGTCGTTATCGACTACTTCACAAAATGGGTCGAGGCTGTCACTCTCAAATCAGTCACTAAGAAAGCCGTGGTGGATTTCATACATTCAAATCTTATCTGTCGTTTCGGTATTCCTGCAACTATAATCACAGATAATGCAGCAAACCTGAATAGTCATTTGATGGAGGATGTGTGTGAACAATTCAAAATAACGCATAGGAATTCCACTCCTTATCGGCCCAAAGCCAACAGCGCTGTTGAAGCAGCAAACAAAAACATCAAAAAGATTTTGAGGAAGACAACCCAGAGTTCCAGACAATAGCATGAGCAGTTACCTTTCGCCCTGCTGGGATATCGCACTACAGTACGCACCTCAGTAGGGGCAACCCCATACTTGTTGGTTTACGGGACCGAGGCTGTAATACCGGCAGAGGTAGAAATCCCTTCTCTCCGGATCATTGTTGAAGCTGAAATTGAAGACAGTGAATGGGTCAAAACCCGTTTGGAACAGTTAACGCTGATCGATGAAAAGCGAATGGCTGCAGTTTGTCACGGGCAATTGTACCAACAAAGAATGGCTCGTGCTTACAACAAGAAAGTGCGACCCAGGAATTTTGAAGTAGGTCAACTGGTGTTAAGGCGCATTCTTCCACATCACTAGGAAGCGAAAGGAAAATTTGCTCCTAATTGGAAAGGTCCATACATCATCAGGAAGATATTGCCCAGGGGAGCATTATATCTAGGTGATATTGAAGGAAAAGATCCCGACACAGCCGTGAATGCAGATGCAGTAAAAAGATACTATGTCTGAACTTGCTCTGACGATGTTTTTGCACATTTGAGGGGACGAAGGCTTTCATTCCCGCTACCCAAACATTCAAATCCTTTGCTAACCCTTTGAGCCATTTACCTTTCTTTCATTACCCTCTTTGGAACCCGGAAGTGCGAATCTAAAAAAAAAAAAAATTCTTGAACTACGTTTGACTTGATTCCGAAAGGATACGTAGGCAACCTCTCTATGGGGTTCAGTCACACCAAAACCAAAATATAATTCTCCCCAAAAAAGTTAAACTGGGGCAGACATTATAATAATTCGGCGATAATCCCGCCTGGACGGTTCCAAAGTTGTAATTCGATCCAAGTTCTTTTGACCCCAAACATGTTACAAGTCCTTCTATCAATAGACAAAAGTTTCTTCAAAATAAAAGGACGCAGTTGCTCAGAACTGACACAGTCAGGATGAGAGAATCAAAATGAGAGAGTCTTATTGGTGAAAACCTATGGGCACCATAAGGCGATGGCGAGCAGAGAAATCAAAATGAGAGAGTTTTGTTAGTGAAAACTCATGATGAGCACTATAAGGCGACGGTAAGAAAAGAAATGAGAGAGGTCGACTAGCAGAAACTCGCAAAAAGCGCTGTCGGCCGAAAGAGGATTTCACCACAGAAGGTTCTGGAAAGGTTCCCTGGTTTGGAAACATAGATCCGTTTGGTTCGTGAGAAAATGTAGGTTCGTGAGAGTCGGGCATCCAGTCCAAAAAGCAGGTTATGTCAATTTAAAGCCAGCATGTGCCAAGATAAGTCTTTCTTTTCCCAAAAAAGACGCTTCTCTTTTTTTAAATTCATTTTTTCTCATTCTTTGTTTACTTTTCTTTGGATTCCTTTTCGGTTTAACCCTAAGCCCCAAAACATGCTAGAAAGAAAAGGTGGCAGGACCGGTTTCACAGGGCTCTGTTTGGCAAGAGGTGGAGAACATACCCGGCCTCAGTGATGCGTCAGTCCAATCCGACTGATCATGGCGTTTGATTACCTCAAAATCCCCAAGCAGAGTGAGACGGAAGAAACAGAGCCGTACACGCACAAATCATCGTGAAATCCTGAAATATTGAGTCTTATCAGTTTGAAAGGAGGTTGCCTTGGAAGCCAATCAATGGCGAATTTTCTCAAACAGAAATGAAGCTTGGGACCAAGAAAAACAATGAAGGCCACAAAACCGACCACAATTTCAAACTGACAATTTTTCTTTGTTTAGGAAAATTGAGACAGGTGCGATCCAAAGCAACCGTGCAAGAAGCAGGTGTAGCCCAAAAAAGAAATGAAGTGCACGAGCGTTGAAACAGCTTTGCAGCAAGAAAACGACCAAAAGGAAGTTTACCCAGAATTCTTTCATACATTTTGATAAATAAAAGGGCATAACCCGTGGACCTCCCTGGCATAACCTAGGGACCTCTTTCCTTTTTTTGGTATAACCCGATAATTTTCCCGGCATAACCCGTGGACCTCCCTGGCATAACCCAGGGACCTCTTTCCCTTTTTCGGCATAACCCGATGATTTCCCTGGCATAACCCAGGAACCTCTTTGAATTTCCCGGCATAACCCGTGGACCTCCCTGGCATAACCCAGGGACCTCTTTCCCTTTTTCGGTATAACCCGATAATTTCCCCGGCATAACCCGAGGACTTTCTCCCTTTTCCGGCATAACCCGATGACTTCCCCGGCATAACCCGAGGACTCTGTCCCTTTCCCGGCATAACCCGTGGACCTCCCTGGCATAACCCAGGGACCTCTTTCCCTTTTTCGGCATAACCCGATGATTTCCCTGGCATAACCCAGGAACCTCTTTGAATTTCCCGGCATAACCCGTGGACCTCCCTGGCATAACCCAGGGACCTCTTTCCCTTTTTCGGTATAACCCGATAATTTCCCCGGCATAACCCGAGGACTTTCTTCCTTTTCCGGCATAACCCGATAATTTCCCCGGCATAACCCGAGGACTCTGTCCCTTTCCTGGCATAACCCGTGGACCTCCCTGGCATAACCCAGGGACCTCTTTCCCTTTTTCGGCATAACCCGATAATTTCCCCGGCATAACCCGAGGACTTTCTTCCTTTTCCGGCATAACCCGATAATTTCCCCGGCATAACCCGAGGACTCTGTCCCTTTCCCGGCATAACCCGTGGACCTCCTGGGCATAACCCAGGGACCTCTTTCCCTTTTTCGGCATAACCCGATGATTTCCCTGTCATAACCCAGGAACCTCTTTGAATTTCCCGGCATAACCCGTGGACCTCCCTGGCATAAACCAGAGACCTCTTTCCTTTTTTCGGCATAACCCGATGATTTCCCTGGCATAACCCAGGAACCTCTTTGAATTTCCCGGCATAACCCGTGGACCTCCCTGGCATAACCCAGGGACCTCTTTTCCTTTTTCGGTATAACCCGATAATTTCCCCGGCATAACCCGAGGACTTTCTCCCTTTTCCGGCATAACCCGATGACTTCCCCGGCATAACCCGAGGACTCTGTCCCTTTCCCGGCATAACCCGTGGACCTCCCTGGCATAACTCAGGGACCTCTTTCCCTTTTTCGGCATAACCCGATGATTTCCCCGGCATAACCCGAGAACTCTTTTCCTTTCCCGGCATAACCCGATGACTTCCCCGGCATAACCCGAGGGCTCTCTCCCTTTTCCGGCATAACCCGAGGACTTCCCCGGCATAACCCTAGGACTCTTTTCCTTTCCCGGCATAACCCGATGACTTCCCCGGCAAAACCCGTGGACCTCCCTGGCATAACCCAGGAACCTCTTTTCCTTTTCCGGTATAACCCGATGACTTCCCCGGCATAACCCGAGGACTCTTTTCCTTTCCCGGCATAACCCGATGACTTCCCCGGCATAACCCGTGGACCTCCCTGGCATAACCTAGGGACCTCTTTGAATTTTCCGGCATAACCCGTGGACCTCCATGGCATAACCCAGGGACCTCTTTTCCGGCATAACCCGATGAATCTTCCCGGCATAACCCGTGGACCCTTTCCAGCATAACCTGGCAATTCTCCCAATTTAGGGCTCCGATCCTTAAGTTGAACAGGTTTCTATTTAGTCAGCATTAGGGCCCTAATCCCTGAACTGAGCATTTTTTTTTCTGTTAGCCGACATTACGGCTCCAATCCCTGAGTTGAGCAACCTTCCTTTAGCCAACATTAGGGATCCAATCCCTGAGTTGTGCACTTTTACCTTTTGCGACATTAGGGATCCAATCCTTGAGTTGCGTTTTGTAGACTAGGGTTTTTTCCAATCCCCTCATCAGTGCTGTAAATTTTCATGACAATTAACTCACGAAATTTTCCTAGTGAAACTGGGGCAGAAATTTCGTTCGTTTGTTTTGTTGTCTCAGCAGGTCTGACCCTGAGGTGCATGGATCGAGACGACCTACGGGGTGAGTCTCAATCCAGAATAAAGAAAAGAACAAAAGAACAAAAGGAAAAAAAAAGAAGATGTTCCCACATATTGGAACAAACAATGGGCATGTCGCTCAAAAATTGGATCAAATTCCCGAGCTCCGCCAATCCCGTTTCATTCAATACTGCAGAAATAAACAAACGCTTACAACTTGCGAGCATCAAGATTCGGATCGAAGTCTACAAGCAGAATTAGCTGAGACCCAAGATCAAGTTGCAAAAGAATTATAGATAGGAATCTTATAACTAGCGGTTGACAGGCATAAGTAGTTAGTTCAGTTTCAATTTCCTTTGGTTGTAATAAGGAGGTTAGTAAAGCAGTAGTGGCAACAGCAACAGCAGCAACAGCAGTAACAGCAAGCATTGCAATCCCATGATAGTCCCAGCTACCAAAATTTCCCGAACTACATTGACCTGATTCCTGTTTAGCCCAGGATATGTGGGAAACCTTTGAAGCAAAGGTTCGGTCAAATATTTTTCAAAAAATGCTTCACACGGAGTACTCGGATGGGCAAAAATCGCTCGCTTTATCTTTGCACGAAAACTCTTTGTGTCTCCGGGCAAAGAGGGGCAGCTGTAAGCATGTGATTTTTGCCCTATATGAGAAATACTCCCAAAAAATTCAAAATCAAATGATTTTCCTTGGTGTGCAATTTTAAGTATTTTTGTGACATTTTTGGATAATTATTTGTATTTGTCTGTGTTTGCTTATTTGTTAAATTAATAAAAAATACAAAAAATATGTCGCATTTTGCATGTAGGATTTAATTCTACAATTGTTAGTAATTAAATTAGTTTTACAAAAATTAAAAATTACAAAAATAGGCATCTTTTGCATTTTTAGCATTTAATGTCCAAATATATAGTTTTACGCTTAATTATTACTTAATTGCGCGTTAATTATTATTGGGAGTTAATTTGCGCTTTTATAACTTAATTTAGTTCTTAATAATAATTTAAGTATTTTTATAATTTAGTTTTAGAAAATAAAAGAAGAAAAGATAATAAAAATACAAAGAAAAATCGGATTGGGCCACTTCTTCAAATTTTAACCCAGGCCCAAATAATTGCCCAATCTTCCCCATGACCCAGTCCACTTCATACCGGGTCGACCCGGTCCGCCCCATTAACCCAACACCCCTCTTCATTCAAAACACAAAAAGAAAACAAAAAGAAGAAAAAACCCTAAAAACCTAAAAATGGTCCCCCCCTTCCCTTTGTTTCTTCTTCTCCAAGCTTCCTCACACCACAACCATGGCAGCCTTTCCACCTCCTCACGCCCAGAACAAGCTCCAACACCATCGTCGCAGCCTCATCGAGCTCGAGCATGAGCTCGCATGGTCGTTGGTCGCCATGTCTTCATCTTCTCCGTCAACCTTCTCCAAAAAAAAAACTGTTTATCCTCCTTCACGCCACTGCTGCTGCTTCTGCTTCATCTTTCTTCATCCCCTTCTTCCTCCTCGACGACCATAGCTATTGAACGCCGCAATAGTCGATGACCATAGCTGCTGCCTGTTCCGCCATTGTTGTTCGCTGCAGCTTTCTTCTCCGCAGCTGCTACTGCTTAAGCAGAAGCCTAAGCAAACAACCCGGGCAGCTGTTGTTTCTGCTTTCGTTGAGGCTCGTCGTCCAGTCCATTCCCCAGTGCGTCGTTGACGCTGCTTCCCCTTCTACCATGGCAGTCGTTGCCGCAGCCACTCGTCGTCCAGTTCGACGCCAAACAGACCCATCACTGCTGCTCGCGCCAGCTTCTTCACGTGACCATACACGCCCCAGCTGATTCACAGTCCATCTTCTTGTGGCGGGCGGCCATCTTCTTTGGTCGTCCGTTCGTGGTCATCTTCGGCGACAAATTATCTTGGTGCGATACTCGTTTCCGGACAGTTTGTTTTCATCGTCATTTGTTCTAAGCTTGGGTCGACGAAACAGTCCGTACATATTTCATTTCAATCCGGTTAGTGATTTTTGAGTTTTATTTTGTCCGTATTTTGTTTTGATATTTTTCTAATTTAAAATCGGCAAATGTTTGTTTTGTTTATCGTTTGAATTAATTTTTAGTTCATGTTCATGTGTTGTTTGTTAAATTAATTTTTCAGATTCCAAATGAAAGATTAAGTACTTGTTTTTCATGTTTATTTCATGTTCGTATTATTGTTGAAGTGAATATTTGTTAGATTCAAATTGAAATTTAATTGGTTATTTCTTCAATTTGTTTCATGTTGTTATGTATTTTCCGGAAATCATTAATGTTGTTTGAGTCATATGAATCCGTCATGTTTGTTGCTAAAAATAGATTTAATTCATGTTCATCTTTGTTTGAAGTTCATGTTTAAATCCAGTGATTTAATGTGAGTTTATGTTTGTCTTTGATTTGTTAATTTAGTTTGAATCATGTGTTTTGTTGTTCGTATTGTTGTGTTCTTGCTCATACATTCATGGTCTAAATTAACCAGGATTGGTTCCCGATATGGTTAATTCATTCCATTAATTTTGAGTTGTGTTGTTCATCGTGTTCATATAATTGTTGTTGAAGATTGTTGAGAAATTGGTCATCTTGACTATATTTTGGTTGAGTTATGATTAATTGTTTGTTTAGAGCTGAGGGGGTAGTTTTGGTAATTTGCAGTACATTCAGGGTTAGTTTGGTAATTTCAGTAAGGTCGGAGGGGTAGTTTAGGAATTGTACATTTTGTAATTTTTTATGTGAAGCATGGGGGACAAAATGAATTGGGTGGGTTGTAATATAGTTGTTTAATATAAAGAGGGGACAAGACAAAATTTAGTGGGGGAATCTTGTATTTATTTATGTTAGGCATGGGGGACAAAATATAATGGGGTGGTGTGATATGTTTATTTAATGTAATGGGGATGAGTGGGAAGATAATGGGTTTGGTAGAGAAAATGGGTTGATTTTTAATTGATTAAAAGATTTATGGGTTATGGGATATAAGTAGAAGTCTTGAAATCAGATTTTGAGGACAGACAGACAGAGATAGAGAGAAAAAAAAAAGAATAGAGGAAGAAAAATTTAACAGAGGAAATTCCGAAAAAAAAAATACTAAGACTTTAGAAAAACAAAAAGAAAAACATTCTGGAAATTCAAAAGAAGAAGAATATACACCTGATATACAATCCAAATATTCTGAGATACGGATTGAGAAATTAAGGGTTAAACACTAACTAGTCTTTCAAAAATCTGAAAAGTTTCCCTTTGCTTCTGTCCGTTGGTTGTTGTTGTTTCTGGATTTTGTCTTGATTTTAAAATCTGTCTCTAAGTTTCTCGTCGCTGGTTGTTACTAGTTGTTGGGATTGCTGTTGTTGTATGCTACTGAATTTCTGCTGATCTCTCACTTTTCTTTTGCTTCCAATATCAGGTACACAACTGACACGCTGATTATTGTAAACTGAAACAGGAAGTATGAATACGAAAAATGAAGAATTGAAGTTCTAAATTTATTTTGAACTATATTCTTAATTTTATTTGTATATATAAATTATCTAGCTTACAAAAATCAGAATCATGTAGCTATTTAATGTATATATAGTGGAACATCCAACGATAGCTTAACGGATAAACTATCTATATATTGTAAGTTAAAAATCAAACGAATAGACCATTTCGGAACTTGTAAGAAAATTGTTTAATTAAATAATATTGGTTAATTCCAGCATGTAATTGTTTTAGGATTAAAATTAGATTGCCAAGTTTTTTTTTTAATTTGACAAACTGAGAACATGCCTAGTATAATGTAATTAGGTAGTAATACGTGAAGCCCAGGTTTAGTTTAATGCCATATACGTTGGGCCTGTGCCCGTATTGGCAACGGACTGCCTTGCTTGTATCATTTTTCAGAATTTACGAATCATATTCGAAACTCAACTACAACAACTCAAGCATGTAAATAAATTAAGACCTTTTCTCTTTCATTTTTGGAGACAATTTTAATAGAAAATGTAGGCACTTTAGGATTATCCTGATAAAATAAATGAGATGAGCCTCGCCCAATAAAACGCACAAATTGCGGGACCCTCGATAAATGTTTAATTAAAATTACTTAGACTTCGGGATGAGCCGTTTAGCAAAATTCCACGGCCTTACCCAGAAATAATAATACGATAATTGCTTCAGGCGCGCATTTTAATAATCTTACCTTCTTAAATTCGGGTGCACATTTATGTGACCCAAATCCAAATATTCAACGGAGTCGGAATGTATTAACAACCACGGGCGCATTGATTGTGACGTGGTTCGAAACGCATTTTCACGACGTTGCAATTCCATAAAAAATAAATAATAATAAAAGCGGTTTAAACTTAATGAAAGCACATAAAGTAATAACATGTATTAAATCAGATATCTAGCCATTATAACAATTTAAGCGACCGTGCTAGAACCACGGGATTCGAGGGTGCCTAACACCTTCCCTCGGGTCAACAGAATTCCTTACTTAGAATTTCTGGTTCGCAGACTTCATTTGGAAAGTCGAATATTTTCCTCGATTTGGAATTCAAGATAAACCGGTGACTTGGGACACCAAAAACCTTTCCCAAGTGGCGACTCTGAATTAAATAATCTCATTTCGAATATTGTCACTTAAATTGGAAAAAACTCCCTCGCGCATTCAACTCTTCGGGGCGGGCGCGCAAAAAGGAGGTGTGACACTTGGTCCAGACGAGTACAGTAGAATTCAAAGTTGTGTCACTGCTAAGGAAATCTAGGATACTTTGCAAGTGGCTCATGAAGGAACACCTCAAGTGAAGAGGTCTAGAGGAACATTGTTGTATTCTCAATATGAGAATTTCACCATGAAGGAAGGAGAAACCATCCAGGAGATATATATAAGGTTCACCACACTAACAAATGAACTTAAGTCTCTTGGAAGGGTTATTCTAAAAGAAGACAAGGTTGAGAAAATTCTGACAAGGATTTTGCATGTTACTTAGGAAAGCAAAATCACTGCTATTCAGGAATCAAAGAATATTGTCACTCTTAAGTTGGATGAGCTAATTGGAAATCTCACTGCCTATGAACTTATAAGGCAAACCATGAAGATGGATGCACCCAAGAAGGAAAGGAGCCTGGCATTCAGAATCACTGAAGGTGCTGATCTAGAGGAGTATGAAATGACCATGATCACAAAAGACTTCAAGAAGTACCTAATGAAACGAAAGGGGCTTTCAAGAAGTGGAAGCTACAACAAACCAAGGGTTCCTGAAAAACAAACCAATGAGGGGTGTTACAAGTGTGGGAAGACTAATCACCACATCAAAAACTGCCCTCAATGGGAAATTGATTGGAAGAAGGAAAGAGTTGAACGAAGGAACAGGAAGAAGGAACAGGTTCAACCCAGGAAGAACAAAGGATCAACAAAGGCTATGGTTGCTGCTTGGGGAGAAAGCTCAGATGAGGACTCAAAGGGTGAAGATGGAGATGAACAAGCACTTATGGCAATTGGAGAATCCGATGAGGAATCTGAGGTAAGTATAATTCATCTCAAAGACAAGATTAAAATTTTGTCTAAAGAAAGGCTATCTAAGTTACTCCTGGATTTCATTGATGAATCTAAGGATCTAAATAATGAAAAGGAGCAGCTGTCTAAGGAGTGTGTGATTTTGAAAGCTAAGTGCAAAAATATGGAACTTAGGGCTAGTGAAAGTGAAAGTAAAAATGCTGAGTTAAAGAACCATGTTCATGAACTTGACACCAATATCCTAGAGCTTAGATCTGAAAATCTAAAATTGAAATTAGGAACTAGTAAAAAGAAAGTTGATCACACACAACTCACTTTAGAAGAAAATGTAGGAAAAATGAAAGATGAGTTGTACAAAAGAGATGAGCAAATAAGAGTCCTTAAGGAGGATCTAAACAAGGTTAAGCATGAGCTAGATAGAACCTGTAAATGGAATAGGTCCTACGATGCACTTTCATGGCTACATGAACACCATAGTAGCAATAAGAGAGGACTTGGCTACGGGACCCTTGCACCTAAGTGGGATCCCAAAAGCTAGTACCTCACACTTCCTGAGAACATAATTTGCACACACTATGGTAAAACTGGTCACTATAAATCTGAATGTATTGCAAAAGAAAAGGCTAGTCAAAAGAATAAAGAATTTGTTCAAGGGAAAAATAGGCTGTCAGGTTGGGCTAAAAAGAATCTGATTTACCCTTTTGCCCATAGAAAGGGACCCAAACTAGTTTGGGTTCCTAAGACTAACCCCTGATTTCCTTTTGCGGGTCCAAGTGAAGGGGGAGCATCCAAATATGGTACATTTATAGTGGCTACTCAAAGCATATGACAGGAAGCAAGAACCAGTTCCTTTCACTTGAGGACCTCAAAGGAGGTAATGTCTCCTTTGGAAATGGGAAGAAAGGTGAGATCATTGGGGTTGGAAAGGTAGGTAAGACTGATTCTCACTCTATTGAGAATGTCTACTTGATAGATGGCCTAAAATACAACCTAATAAGACAATCACTATTGTGTGATAGAGGTAACTTGGTAGCATTCACCTCTACCAAATGTTTTGTGATTAATCTTACCACTAACAAGATGTTTTACAGGGAAAAAAAGTAAACAATACATACATTGTAGATTTGTCCACACTTTCAGAAAATGAACTCACTTGCTTAAGTTTGTTGGACAATGATCCCCTCTTTTGGAACAAGAGACTTGGACATGCAAGTCTGAGTCAATTCAACAAATTAGTCTCCAAGGATCTGGTGATAGGGCTGCCTAAGATCAAGTTCAAGGAAGACAAAGTTTGTGAGGCTTGTGCAAGAGGGAAACAAGTAAGATCCTAAATACAAGAAAGAGGTAAGCACCACTAGAATGATGGAACTGGTCCATATGGATCTTTGTGGTCCTATGACAACATTAAGTAAAGGTGGTAAAAGATATGTGATGGTGCTTGTTGATGATTACTCTAGGTTTTCTTGGACATTGTTTTTAACATTTAAAGATGAAGCATTTGACATGTTTACTTCTTTTGTTAGAAAAACTCAGAAACAACTAGGTAATCAACTTGCATCAATTAGGTCTGATCATGGAACTGAATTTGAAAATGCTAAGTTTGCTGAATTTTTGCATGCTACATCATAAATAGTTACATGATTAGACCTCTTGTTAAGAAGATTCCCTATGAGTCACTTAAAGGGAGAAAGCTAAATATATCCCATCTTAGGGCATTTAGATGCAAGTGCTTTGTGCACAATAATGGCAAAGGCTCCCTAGGTAAGTGTGATCCCAAAAGTGATGAGGGAGTATTCTTAGGATACTTTTCTTATAGTAAAGCTTATAAGATATACAGTAAAAGAACTATGTGTGTAGAAAGAAAGTGTATATGTTATTTTATTGAAAAACTAACATTCCTTCTAAGAGGCAGGAACAAGATAATAAAGAGATTGGGCTGATAAGAAATTCAAATAGTGAAACCATAGTCCATCCTGAATATGCATCACAGGAAGGAACATGTGATGGAACAGGTCTTTCCACCCAAGGCAACATGACAGAGGGAACTGACTAGAGAGGAACTGATCCTCAAACCTCGAGTGAACCTATTCCTCAGTAACAAAACCAGAAAGAAACATCTAAAGAAATTGACACTCTTATTATAACATCCACGAAATTGGTGATAGATGAACCTGGTTCATCTGTTGATCAGAAGTTGTTATAGGGGAATGATTGGTTCTCTTTTATATCTCACTACTAGCAGACCCAGCATTGTGTGTAGTGTAGGTCTTTGTGCTCGATTTCAGTCAAATCCAAAGGAGTCTCACTTGGATAATGTAAAGAGAATATTGAGATATTTGAAAGGCACCACTGACCTTTGCCTTTGGTATCCAAAAGGTAGTAATTTTAACCTAGTGGGATATGCTGACACTGATTATGCAGGTTTCCTAGTGGATAGGAAGAGCACCTCAGGTATGGTACACTTCCTTGGTTCATGTCTTGTGTCATGAGCTACTAAAAAGAAAATTTAGTGGCCTTATCTACTACTGAAGCTGAGTATGTTGATGTTGCTTCATGATTGTGCTCAATTGTTGTGGATCAAGAAACAGTTGATGGATTTTGGTATTGAAGTTGGTTGCATCCCTATTTTCTGTGATAACACTAGTGCTATTAGTATGACTAAGAATCTGATTCATCATAAGAGAACTAAGCACATAGATGTTAGACACCATTTTTGAGGGACAACTATGAGAAAGGCTTGATCACTGTGGAGTTTTGTGCTACTGACAAGCAAATTGCTGACATATTCACAAAAGCCTTAAGTAGAGATCACTTTGAAAGGAACAGGTTGGAATTAGGGATGTTTAAGATCACCTAAAAGGACCAGTTCAAGGTTAAACGAAAAAAACTGGAAAAAAAAAACTGAAAAAAATATATTTGGTTAGAAAGTCTGTAAATTATGTATAGTTCGATTAAATCTTGCTTAGTCTCATACTTTCCATAGTATAATCTTGTGACATGTGTTAAAATGACTCATTAATCTCTAATGATATTTTCTCTATTTTGGCAAATTTAGACTTACACAAGAGAATTATCAGTGAAGAACCTGGTTCATCAAGATAACACGGTATGTTTTCTACACTCTGCATAATTTGAAATAACTATATTTGGATCATGAGCAGAGTCCTACCAAATACCAAAGTTCTTGTGAACTTATTTGTTACAAGTGAACCGGTTATGTTCAAGACTCCTGACCGTATACCTAGATTCTTTTAAGTCTGCTACTCAGAGGGAAGAAAGTGGTTCTTCCAAAACTGAACATGTATCTTCTGATTCTAAAGTTTCTTATGAGACAATTTCTAAAGTTGCTGCAGATTTGGAAACTAGATTTGTAGGATCTATAGCAGGTGTTGAGACTATAGAATCTGGAGAAGTTGGTGATAAAAATGAAAAAGAAAAAAAGGAGAGCAAGGGTGCTAGGAGTACTGTGAGGGGAAATAGGACAAGAGTGGATGATTTTTCACCCACTCCTGTGAGTTTAACCAAAGACGCATGTGCAATGGTTGTTTGGGGAGATGAACCTGGTTCATCATAGACGAAACCCTCACAAGACCTGCAGAAAAAAGTGACTGAAAGCTATAATCCAGCTTCTTGATAGAGTTATTAATGGCATCAAAACTCATACCATTCCCTATGGCTTCATTCTCACAACTGTGCTTGCACATTTCAATGTATCTATGAAAAGGTGGGATGTTAGTACAAGCATGGATTATATTTGGGTTAATACTCTTCTTGCTTGCGATATAAAGTAAATGTCACTCCTAAGGAACCTAGTTCATCCAAAAAGGTACCAGTGAATAGCAAGGTCAGAGCCTTGGTGCAAGAAAGTGGGGCTAGGGATGCTGAGATTGAAAGGCTGAAGAAGAGGTTGGTTGAGATGGAGACTAAGAGAGATACTCTCAGAACTGAGCTGGCAAGAGAAAAAGAGAAGAATGATGGCATTCTTCAAGGTGTGCTGAAAATCCTCCAAGTTAAAAACCAAGCACCTAGTTCTTTTCAGCCTTAAGCCTCTTAGCCTAGTGTAGATTAACCAGTGACCCAGTTCGGGATTTTTTGTTTCTTTTGCTCATATTTTCAGTATTTTTATTTATTCTTATGCTTTGTGGTAGAATCTTATCAATCATCAATGAAATTCACTGTCTTTTGCTCTAACTGTTTGTTTATATTTCTTTGATGGTTAAAATTATTAGCTTGATCTATGATGATTAATCCATGATTGAATTTGAAGTAGTCTCAGTGGCCATAAGTAAGCTTTAAAATTTGGTTATCTCACATTTTTTATGCAACTTTTCGATGATGCCAAAAGGGGAAAAAGGTTGTGCTTTAAACAAGTGATGTTTATAACCTAATGTACCTGGTCCTTGATGGTAAGTGATAAAAAGGAAAAATATTTCTAACATTGTGTTGATGTTGAGCTGAGTTGAAACAGGGCCTAAGCTTATGAAAAACACAGAGTTTGTCATCATCAAAAAGGAGAAATTTGTTGGCCCAAGTAAATGTTAGTTTTGAAGACTGACAAAGGAACTCAGGATGAACCAGGTCCATCCCCCAGGTGCACAAAAAAGGGCAGATTCGAGCATGTGGGTTGCACGTGAAGGAGATAAGCTTAACTTAGTGTATAATATCTCCTGATCGAAAAAGATTGCATAATTGATAAGGAGAAGGACTCCTTAATCAAAAAAAATACTATCCAAGATAGGGAAGGAGTTAGAAGTTGAAATCCACTAGAACTCTTCCACCAAGGAAGAGTTGCATCAGAACCCTAGTTATTTCTTCATCTACTAATTTTATAAACTGCAGGATGTTCTCACATTACAAGTGTTGCACAAAAACGCAGAAGTTAAACGTGAATTGAGAGCAAAATAACAAGGCTTTTTGCAAGCAGTTCGTGTGTGATTCAAGTGTGCAAAAGAACCAACTCCATAAAGAGTTTTATGTGTCTTTCTTTTATTCTAGTTCAATTGTAGTAGCTGGTTTAAAGTTGTACCTTTCAGCTTTCATAGAAGCAATTGTATTAGATACCTAGAGTGTTCAAGTTATAGCTAACTTGAAGTTGTCGCAACAGTGGATGTTGTGTGCCACAACGGGATTAGAGTTAATCCTTAGGTTTACAAAGAGTTTTTGTAAATGCTGTTTTGGCTCAGTGATTTTAGTGGAAGTTTGGAAAAATCCTACTGAGTAGGTCGTGGTTTTTTCACCTTTTGAGCCAGGCATTTTCCACGTAAAAATCTTTGTGTTCTTTATTTTATGTACTTATTATTCTGCAAACAGTAGTAGTTAGAACACCTAGAAGAACTAGGTTCTTCTAGAGCGAAAATTGGGTACCACACAAATCACCCCCCTATTGTGTGGTATTGGCAATTAGAACATCACAGTTGTACCTAGAATATTCCTTACCGTAAATAGAAATATTCCTTATTTAGGGTTCCCCTATTATATAAAGGGGACCCCAATCATTTGTAATACCAGATATTCACTGAGAAAAGAATATACTCTCTACCTTTTCGCCTACTGTTCATCAGCATTGTCCTTTAGCTCCATTGTTCTTGCTTTATTTTTATTACTTAATTGTTCTTACTGCCCTAAGCCACCTCAAGGTCACTAAGCTCGAGGTCACTGCTGCTAGGTAACATTGGTTTGGTTCACTTCTATCTTTCATTTCTACTTCATATTTCTTTATTATTAATTGGTATTGAAGTAAATCACTAATCAAATTTAACTGTTACTCGTATTTTCGAGGTAAACACATGTATTAAACATAGTCTGAATAACATGATTGGAGCTTCTTCTGGTCAAATAAGGATTTTTTTTTCTTACTCTTTCATAACATAAATATTGTTAAGAACTCTCCGGCATGAAAACAAAAAGGTTTGTGATACTGAACTAAACTCCCGATAGTCATAAATAAGAGAAATCATTATCTCTGTTGAAATATATTTCAATGTAATATTCAGACCTGGAAGCAAGATCTTCACCCGGCTTAGTCACTAATTTGTTCTCTAGTAGCATTCATCATTTACTGAAAATTACATTTGATCAGTCTGCTGTCAAATTCATACATGTAACACTTTCAAGCAGCTCCATTGGAGACGTAAAATTACAAATCAAACAAGATAAAAAAAAAGTATTACTACTACATAGTATTCTTTAGTAATACCAGGTTTTGCTTCATTATTTTCTATTCTAATTAATCAATTCAACCCTCAAACTTTTTCCCAAATGACATCCCACTGCTCCTGAGAGAAATTCATTTTCACTTCATTCCGGCTCCTACATAAGCATTTACTATCATCATCCTCTTCATCATAAACAACATAGGTATAGAAGAAAAATGCAATGCTAGCCGCGGCAACAACGTAAAGAAATAGAGCAGTTGGGAAGCCTAAAATCGGCGAAAATTGACCGATAAAGCCAAAAGTGATGGCCAAGTACAAGAACCATATAACAACTCCAACAATGTCTTTATGCAATGACTTTTCATTTGGTGGAAAGCAATTAATATATATGTAGGAGCAGTACTCTAACAAGAAGAAGCTAAAATATATGAAAAATATGAAAGCCACCAGTGAATATTGCTCGTGAATATATGCTCTATAGATAGTTCTCAAGATGTTAAATGCCATCAAAAGGGAAATATATAATGATGATGAATAGCCTGCCATAGTTCTTTGTCTGAGGTTTAATGTTGGGTTTTGTGGTTTAATATATAGTAGAAATATTTATAGACTTTAGGAAAGATAGTAGGAAAAAAATAATTGAGCAAAATGTGTTGCAGATGCCAAGAAAAGAGTTAGAGATGACATGTGAATTGGAATTCAATGGAGTTGTAATTTCGTTGAAGCATCTATGAAGAATTGACTTAAGCTGCTTTGTCCTTTCTTGGTCAACTATAAGGTGTTAATTCCATGAGGTAATTTCACTAGCTTTTGTTGACAAATTGTATTCGATATTAGAAAATCAGAGAAGAAAAGAAATGTTAGTTCAATAAAACAGAACATAAATAATTTTCGAGCTCACAAATGTCATTATTGATAATAAAGAAATAGTTACTTTGCTTTAACCATGCAAAAATCAAACAATTACAATTTTTATGTAGTTCGCGTCCTATGGTTTCGTAACCGTTAGTGTTGTCGTATTACGAACACTCTATGTTCACGTATCCAACAAATAAATATTAAATTCCTAAGATTGTTAGTAATATGTATTCAAATTAGAAAAATTCAGAGAAGGAAAAATGTTAGTGTAATAAACAAAACATAAAATAATTCCGAGCCCACAAGTTGTTTGTGTGTCCTTAAGGAATGTAATCCCCTCACCGTTGCTTAAGGGTTATGGATCAATTCCTCCCAGAATAGAACGGAATAACTATTTTGTGGTAGCGGCACTACAAATCACAGAACTTCAACAAACAGAGCAAATCACACTTGACACTTATAATTATTTGAAAAATAATGCAACAATGCAGAAAAGAGGGGAGAAATTTTCAAATTTTACATGTATGAAAAATGAGGCTAAGCCTCTAGATTTATAGATAATGAAAGAGTGAAATAAAGAGGTGCAATTCAAAAGGTATCTCTTCCATTTTCCATTCACATCTAACAGCTTTTCCATTCTTGGATCTTGGTTTTCCTAAGTTATAAGGGGATAACATAATGGTTTAATGGTATAGTATCATCTATGAAATTCTAAAAAATAAAAAGGTAAAGTGACTATCTAATTTAAAAGTTTAAGTTGTTAGTATTCATTTTTAATTGTATTTAATTATGATTTGAACATGCTAATTCACATGCAAATTTGATTCTTTTTTCCGCGTCACACTAAGTAATGCACGTGAAAGATTTTATTAACATTGTTTGTGAAACTCAAACTCATGAAGGATTCAACGTGCTAATTTTATAGAGTAAAAATAATTTTACCCCTATCACTCATTAGTTCTTTTTGTAGTCTAATTATTCATACTTCATCCGTTACAATTTAAATGACATAATTTGATTAGACACATAATTTAAGAAAAAAAGGATGAAGTTTTCTTGAAATTGTGATGTTAAACATCTAATGAGATTCGTGTGTTATAAAAGTATATCATTAAGTATGAAATAAAAAAAGTTTAAAATTAAATTATTTTTAAATATCAAAAAAAATTCCTCTTTATTAAATGGACAAATAAGAGAAAATGGCACCACATAAAATAAAGAGAACAGTATATTATTAAAACTTACTTCTAATAAAAACTTAAGTAATGCACAAGTGCTTGAAGTTCAACCAACAATGTTGTAAATTTAGCTCTGGCAAGTCAAATTTCAAGCAAAATGTCGAAAGTTTTAGCCCTGCCAAGGCCAAACTTTAGACGCTATATATATATATATATATATATATATAATTGTGGGAATGAGAAATGTGATGTGGCATGTCTCAAATGCCAGGAATTATATTTATCTAATTTCTCAATTTTTTGGGGATTTCCTCTCATTTCAATACAATACTCGCCTCTTTCTTTATTTTATTTATTATAAGAATCACAACAGTCAACTTCTTCCATAACTGCCCAGACTAAAATCAATCGTTATATCAGTTAAGGATCAAAAAATAAATGTCGCTTCATTCTTCTCTGAACGCCACTCTATAGTCTATATTGTATCTCTTCCCCTTCCCAATAATTAACAGTTACTACTATTAATATGTACTAATGTTAGCCAGTTTGAAATTCTGCCAAAAAACGCATATGCATGGACTATATTTCTCCCTCTTTCATTCACATTGAGTCGAGATGGGGAACGACGCTCATTGGAGTTTCTATGGGAGACTGACAAATTCATAGTTTTCTTCGTTCTTTTACTCACAAATTCAAGTGATGTGCATATGTTTCTTTGTTATTCCCAGTATGTTTTGTGAAGTTGCTCCAAATGTTGTTATTGTATTATTTATCTTGTGAATACTAGGTAAAAATTTTAATAAATGTCACTGAGTTGTTTCCTTGAAATTGTCCCCTCAGGTTGTCCATTCTTTTTCTGCTCCTAATTTTGATTTTTGCATATTATGCAATCAACGTGGATGTTGTAAATGTTTTAAACCATTTTTCATTCTTTAATGGTATACAATTCCGAAGGCTCCAAAGCGGAGAAGAAATCAACGGAGACGAAAGAAGTGAAATTAACGTATAAAAAGATTGCCAGTTTGTAATACTCCTGGCCTTCCGTTATTATATTAATTGTGAGATAGGTGATTGGTATTTAGAAGCATCTTTAGTAATTCTTTTTTTTCAAACATAATTATTGTTTATTTACTTTGTTAGTATTTCTTTTGTGTGAGATCATTGCATCCGTTTTAATTCTTTAAGGTTTTTAAAAAATTTGGTGTGCTTTTTATTTGATATGTTTGAATTATAGTTTTTCTTCCTTTAAAGATGGATAACTATGTTTTAGAAGATGTATATATAATTAACTGCAATATAAAATTAAACCAAGTTACATAGTAATGTATTGTTTTGAGTTATGCAAATTTCTACCATGGAGATCAGCAAAGTAAAATCATAATTTTGAATGTTTTTATTGATTTGATCTTCCTTTCGCCAATTTATGGAATAACCTTTGAGTTGGAAGTTTAATTGATTTATGGAATCTAATAGGAGGCCTGAGTGTTCTCTAAAGAAGGTGATCATAACTCCGTCTCATCTTCTAGCCATTTGCAATATATATATAGCTGCTTTATTGATGTCCTTATATATATATATATATATATATATATATATATATATATTATAACGCATTGCTTTGAATATCTCTTTACAATATTTTTGTCTATTGATTCATAACTTGGTTACTGATGCCTATACATAATGGTAAAGCTTAAATTTTCACTAAGAGGTATAAAATATAAAAATTAAACACTCGAATAAGTTAAGGGGATTCTATATATAGTTAGTGTGTGTGTGTGTATTACATTTTGTCCCTCCGTGTGTTAATCATTCAAGGCTTCGTGTAAGAGTTAAATAGAATTCTCTTACATAAATACAACAAAGAATTGATGATTTTATCTAATTTATATTTTTAATTGTTACAGAGTTTTCTCAAATTTTATCATATTTATAACCGCGCGAAGCGCGAGCAAATTTACTAGTCTATATATATAAAGGTGGGGAAAAAAATGCCGACTTGACACCTCTCCTTGGCCAAGAAACTCATTTATCTTTTTTATCCTTTTTTTTTTTGGTTTCCCCCCTTATGTTACCCTTTATCTTATTTTAAAAAATTCAAAAGTTTCTAAATATTCAGTTACTCTTATCTCCTTGCCCCTATGATTAATGTGATTAATTTGTATTAACTGTATTAGTAAAAGCAAAAGGCCTCTTCCCCTCCCCACGTCTAACATAATTTACGTTTATTCGTTTCTTTTGTTATTAAAGCAAAAAGCCTCTCCTTTCCCATATCAATCTTTATTCATGCATGGTGATAAGTTTCTTTAGTTTTCTCTCCTAAATCCTTTTCTCAGTTTGTCCTTTATAATTCTTTTTTTTTTCCAGTTTATTCCTTTAAAATAGAGTTGATTTTTTCTTACCAACTTAACTCGGTTATGATTTCAGAAACTCTGATTTTGGTGTTTGTTTGTTTGTTTGTTTTTGTCGATATGTAAATTCTGAATACGCAAGATGTTTGTTAAATGCAATTTGTACATTTGTGGTGTCCATTTCTAATGAAATGATCCAAGATGTGACTGGTATCAGAGCCAAGGTACTGTCTAAGTATGCTCTGTGGTTGCAGCATAGTCTGATCTTCCACATCAGAAAAGATTTATCTTGGTAACTGAGTCAAGGTTCTGTGTTAGTATGCTCTGTGGTTGCAGCTTAGTCTGATCTTCCACACCAGAAAGGAAATAATCTTGATTTGTGTCGTCAGCTATTAAATAATATTTGTGTCAAAGATGGGAGACAATAAACAAGAAGAATCTACATCAAGTGTCAACAATACGTCATCATTGGCATCTTCGCTTATGACAAGAATTGTGTCAAATGCGAAATTTGCGGTAGAAATATTTGACGGGTCCGGACATTTTGGGATGTGGCAAGGCGAGGTCTTAGATGTCCTTTTTCAACAAGGGCTAGATCTTGCTATTGAAGAAAAGAGACCAGATGCTATTGGAGAAGAAGATTGGAGAATTATCAATCGTGTTGCTTGCGGTACCATTCGATCCTACCTTGCTAGAGAGCAAAAATATCCATACACAAAGGAAACTTCTGCAAGTAGATTATGGAAAACACTGGAGGATAAATTTTTGAAGAAAAACAGTCAAAATAAATTGTACATGAAGAAGAGACTGTTTCACTTCACCTATGTTCCTGGTACCACGATGAATGAACATATCACCAGTTTCAATAAGTTGGTCACAGATTTGCATCTGTTTAAGGCATTTGTATCTTCTCTCTTTAGTATTATTTCACTTGTATTTTTGGAGTGGAATAAAATATTGGTTGTGTCCGAGGAGTAGGCAAAATTAGCCGAACCTCGTAAATTCTGGTGTTCCTTTTATTGTTGCTTTATTGTCTTATTTATTATTTGGTGGCTGTCATAATTTTTGGTATAGTAGTTGTGACTTATTCACACTATATACATTTGGCTTTCCGCAACAATTGGTATCAGAGCCAAGGTACTGTCTAAGTATGCTCTGTGATTGCAGCATAGTCTGATCTTCCACATCAGAAAAGATTTATCTTGGTAACTGAGTCAAGGTTCTGTCTTAGTATGCTCTGTGGTTGCAGCTTAGTCTGATCTTCCACACCAGAAAGGAAATAATCTTGATTTGTGTCGTCAGCTATTAAATAATATTTGTGTCAAAGATGGGAGACAATAAACAAGAAGAATCTACATCAAGTGTCAACAATACGTCATCATTGTCATCTTCGCTTATGACAAGAATTGTGTCAAATGCGAAATTTGCGGTCGAAATATTTGACGGGTCCGGACATTTTGGGATGTGGCAAGGCGAGGTCTTAGATGTCCTTTTTCAACAAGGGCTAGATCTTGCTATTGAAGAAAAGAGACCAGATGCTATTGGAGAAGAAGATTGGAGAATTATCAATCGTGTTGCTTGCGGTACCATTCGATCCTACCTTGCTAGAGAGCAGAAATATCCATACACAAAGGAAACTTCTGCAAGTAGATTATGGAAAGCACTGGAGGATAAATTTTTGAAGAAAAACAGTCAAAATAAATTGTACATGAAGAAGAGACTATTTCACTTCACCTATGTTCCTGGTACCACGATGAATGAACATATCACCAGTTTCAATAAGTTGGTCACAGATTTGCATCTGTTTAAGGCATTTGTATCTTCTCTCTTTAGTATTATTTTACTTGTATTTTTGGAGTGGAATAAAATATTGGTTGTGTCCGAGGAGTAGGCAAAATTAGCCGAACCTCGTAAATTCTGGTGTTCCTTTTATTATTGCTTTATTGTCTTATTTATTATTTGGTGGCTGTCATAATTTTTGGTATAGTAGTTGTGACTTATTCACACTATATACATTTGGCTTCCGCAACAATTGGTATCAGAGCCAAGGTACTGTCTAAGTATGCTCTGTGGTTGCAGCATAGTCTGATCTTCCACATCAGAAAAGATTTATCTTGGTAACTGAGTCAAGGTTCTGTCTTAGTATGCTCTGTGGTTGCAGCTTAGTCTGATCTTCCACACCAGAAAAGGAAATAATCTTGATTTGTGTCGTCAGCTATTAAATAATATTTGTGTCAAAGATGGGAGACAATAAACAAGAAGAATCTACATCAAGTGTCAACAATACGTCATCATTGGCATCTTCGCTTATGACAAGAATTGTGTCAAATGCGAAATTTGCGGTAGAAATATTTGTCGGGTCCGGACATTTTGGGATGTGGCAAGGCGAGGTCTTAGATGTCCTTTTTCAACAAGGGCTAGATCTTGCTATTGAAGAAAATAGACCAGATGCTATTGGAGAAGAAGAATGGAGAATTATCAATCGTGTTGCTTGCGGTACCATTCGATCCTACCTTGCTAGAGAGCAGAAATATCCATACAAAAAGGAAACTTCTGCAAGTAGATTATGGAAAGCACTGGAGGATAAATATTTGAAGAAAAACAGTCAAAATAAATTGTACATGAAGAAGAGACTGTTTCACTTCACCTATGTTCCTGGTACCACGATGAATGAACATATCACCAGTTTCAATAAGTTGGTCACAGATTTGCATTTGTTTAAGGCATTTGTATCTTCTCTCTTTAGTATTATTTCACTTGTATTTTTGGAGTGGAATAAAATATTGGTTGTGTCCGAGGAGTAGGCAAAATTAGCCGAACCTCGTAAATTCTGGTGTTCCTTTTATTGTTGCTTTATTATTTTATTTATTATTTGGTGGCTGTCATAATTTTTGGTATAGTAGTTGTGACTTATTCACACTATATACATTTGGCTTTCGCAACAATTGGTATCAGAGCCAATGTACTGTCTAAGTATGCTCTGTGGTTGCAGCATAGTCTGATCTTCCACATCAGAAAAGATTTATCTTGGTAATTGAGTCAAGGTTCTGTCTTAGTATGCTCTGTGGTTGCAGCTTAGTCTGATCTTCCACACCAGAAAGGAAATAATCTTGATTTGTGTCGTCAGCTATTAAATAATATTTGTGTCAAAGATGGGAGACAATAAACAAGAAGAATCTACATCAATTGTCAACAATACGTCATCATTGGCATCTTCGCTTATGACAAGAATTGTGTCAAATGCGAAATTTGCGGTAGAAATATTTGACGGGTCCGGACATTTGGGATGTGACAAGGCGAGGTCTTAGATGTCCTTTTTAACAAGGGCTAGATCTTGCTATTGAAGAAAAGAGACCAGATGCTATTGGATAAGAAGATTGGAGAATTATCAATCGTGTTGCTTGCGGTACCATTCGATCCTACCTTGCTAGAGAGCAGAAATATCCATACACAAAGGAAACTTCTGCAAGTAGATTATGGAAAGCACTGGAGGATAAATTTTTGAAGAAAAACAGTCAAAATAAATTGTACATGAAGAAGAGACTGTTTCACTTCACCTATGTTCCTGGTACCACGATGAATGAATATATCACCAGTTTCAATAAGTTGGTCACAGATTTGCATCTGTTTAAGACATTTGTATCTTCTCTCTTTAGTATTATTTCACTTGTATTTTTGGAGTGGAATAAAATATTGGTTGTGTCCGAGGAGTAGGCAAAATTAGCCGAACCTCGTAAATTCTGGTGTTCCTTTTATTGTTGCTTTATTGTCTTATTTATTATTTGATGGCTGTCATAATTTTTGGTATAGTAGTTGTGACTTATTCAAACTATATATATTTGGCTTCCGCAACAATTGGTATCAGAGCCAAGGTACTGTCTAAGTATGCTCTGTGATTGCAGCATAGTCTGATCTTCCACATCAGAAAAGATTTATCTTGGTAACTGAGTCAAGGTTCTGTCTTAGTATGCTCTGTGGTTGCAGCTTAGTCTGATCTTCCACACCAGAAAGGAAATAATCTTGATTTGTGTCGTCAGCTATTAAATAATATTTGTGTCAAAGATGGGAGACAATAAACAAGAAGAATCTACATCAAGTGTCAACAATACGTCATCATTGGCATCTTCGCTTATGACAAGAATTGTGTCAAATGCGAAATTTGCGGTAGAAATATTTGACGGGTCCGGACATTTGGGATGTGACAAGGCGAGGTCTTAGATGTCCTTTTTCAACAAGGGCTAGATCTTGCTATTGAAGAAAAGAGACCAGATGTTATTGGAGAAGAAGATTGGAGAATTATCAATCGTGTTGCTTGCGGTACCATTCGATCCTACCTTGCTAGAGAGAAGAAATATCCATACAAAAAGGAAACTTCTGCAAGTAGATTATGGAAAGCACTGGAGGATAAATTTTTGAAGAAAAATAGTCAAAATAAATTGTACATGAAGAAGAGACTGTTTCACTTCACCTATGTTCCTGGTACCACGATGAATGAACATATCACCAGTTTCAATAAGTTGGTCACAAATTTGCAAAATATGGATACAACTTATGATGATGGTGACTTGGCCTTGATGTTGTTGGCGTCACTTCCTGATGAGTACGAGCACCTTGAAACTACTCTACTCCATGGAAATGACGAAGTTTCTCTCAGAGAAGTTTGTTCGGCATTGTACAGCTATGAACAAAGAAAGCGAGAAAAACAGAAGGGCGGAGAAGGAGAAGCACTATTTGTGAGGGGTCGTCCTCAAAGTCAAATGAGGACAAAGATGGGAAGATCCAAGTCAAGATCCAGACCCAGCAAAGATGAATGTGCCTTTTGTCAAGAAAAAGGGCACTGGAAGAAAGACTGTCCGAAGTTGAAGAATAAGGCCAAACATAACAATGGAAAGGCCATTATGGATTCAAA